>NC_135882.1:150382063-151655173 GCF_964194155.1 Cetorhinus maximus
TGTCAGAAATTATTTCAATTATCTTGTATGCTATAGTATATTGTGTGTTATTAAATATCACTCTTTTTAACTTAATATTTTTTACCATGTTATGTTTATATCTTTGGCTCTTTCATATCTTCAGTATTGATTTACTACTCTCTTAATACAATATTAATAAAATAGTAAGTGTACCTATTACTTCATAAGCCTTTAGGTCATATTGCAATCCATTTCACTTATAGTGCAATCAGATATTGCATCCTAGCTACCTCATTTTTTCTCATATCTCAAATTGCACATAAAGAATTATTAGGATGTGGAATGCATTATGACAAGTGGCTGCTGAAGCTGAGTAAATCATGAAATATTAAGAATCAGGTTAGGACTCGATGAAGGAAATATAGGAAGTTACTGGGAAATGGGGTGGGAACAGATGGCGCTGATTTTCATTTCTGGCACCTGGTCGATTCAGTAAGAGTCCAAAATCATTTTAATTTCATTGACAAGCTTCACACACATTTACCAGTCCTGATGGGCAGCTCATCTATTCAGGGGTGGGTGGTGTGGCAGATGGGGGTGGTGGAAATTTCCAGCAGGCATAAGGCCTCTTAAAAATACACTAATTTTAACTTATTCTTTCATGGAATGTAGGCATCACTGGCAAAACCAGCATCCCTAATTGCCCTTGAACTAAGTCACTTGCTAGGCCATTTCCACAAGAATCAACCACAGACCAGGTAAGGACAGCAGATTTCTTTAGTAAACCAGGTGAAGTTTTACAACAATGATAGTTTCATGATCACTATTACTGAGACTCTATATCAATTCCAGGTTTTATGAATTGAATTTAAATACCTCCAACTGCCGTGGTGGGATTCGAATCCATGTCCCCAGAGGACTAGCCTGGGCATTTGAATTACTAGCCCAGTGATATTACCACTACGCCACCATCTCTGCTTTAAAGTGAAAGATTTTTTAAAAAAATGTGATTTATGGTTGCTGCTATTGAAAATGCACTGAGAAGTGGCACATGTATTGGTAGAAGTTCTGCTGAAATCGATTGAGACTCAGAGACATGGTAGGAAGGTGCCAAGGCAGAGGTGTGAAGAGAGGTGATGGCAACTGTTAAAGTTGCAGACATATGCCCCAAAACACAGGCATTGCGTTGAAAGAGGCTTAACAAATTTGCCCGGTCGGCCAAGGTGTGAGTCAGCCTGCCGTCTTATCTTCTGCACCAAGCCTTTCCATAGCAATTTGCAGCCCCACAACACACAAATGTTCCTCTCCCCCCATTCCATGTGCTTCTCCGAAGGCAAGTACCAATCTTCCTTCTCGTTATAATCCCACGCTGACTGGCTGCTGTGCCCTCAAAACTGGTACAGGGACAGGCAGCATTCTGCTTTCAACTGTAACAACTGAAAAACTTTTCACTCTTCTTTGAACTACTCGCAGGTGTTAGAATGGCAGGCAATTCCTTGCAATGTACCTCCCCATCATATCCACAACTACTGCTACACCCTCCCAGCATTCACATTGTTAAGCTGTCTTGTTATCCTTTACAGCAGCCAAACACTAACTCTCTTCAAGCCAATTCCAGCAGAAGGACTAGAGTCAAGTGAGGGTCAGAGTCTCTTCAAGCCTCAATGAAGGCAGTGGAACAGAGGAATTGCTAGACTTAAAAAGACCAAGGTTCAGCTAGTTCACCTCCTACTATCTTGATAGTCATGTGAATGGAATTGCTGACTAACCATAGCAATCAATCCCTATCAATTAGTCAACACCAGACCCAGATGTGATGCAAGGGAAACTCCAGAGGTGCAGAGTTTTGGAAACTTTAAATCCCAAGTTACCTTTGGAAACAATATAGGACTTACATCACTAAGTCCATTAGGGCTGCAGATGCCAGAGGACTTGTATCTGCCAATTTATTTCATCTTTCCCTTTCTCTTCAAGCAAAAATATATGCAGGCAGTTTGGTAACCTGCTGATACAGTTGCTATCACACCCTAACCTGGTGACCTTTCTCCCCCATTCATTCTTACTGGTCTTTCCCATGACTCAGATCCCACTGTGGAGGAGATCGAGGGGAAGCATCAAAAAGATGCACCACCATCCATCGCACCCTTGTCAAGTACCAGTACAGAAATTCAAGGGAGGGTGAATCTCACACGTCACTATTGAGCAGCAGCTGGCAAGTGGAAGAGGTAGAAATGGAAGCTCCTGACCAATTGCTGAGTTTGGATTGATGCCCTGATATATGCAGACTTTAGCTGCTCTGCATTTTAGGAAGGTTCTCCAGGTGCAGGGCTTGAGCTATTAAATAGTGTGTCTAGAAGTTGCCACATCAGGTTTGAGATTATGGCGGAGCCTGCCTCCAATTTGTGCAGCATTCTGTCACACGTTACTGTCTACCATTCAGTGATCTCCTCCTTAGAGATTTCAAGAAATCAAAATCAGTCTGCAAAAGCTATAAGAAAGTGTCTCTATTTTAGGGCTGTTTCCCATTGTCATCTCTTCATAGCAACACATGATACAGCTACTGTTTCCTGTAAGACCCTTCATAGTCTTCTGCAAAGGGTCAAAGCCTTTTTGCTTGATGCTCAGCTGGTGCTATTCAGGCACTAGGCTCCAGACCCTTCATCAGTGTAAGAAAAAGCATAGGTAAGGCCTTCAGTTGCTTCACAGACCTCCTATAATCTGCTCACCCTCAGATGATTGGCAGTGCTGAGCTGAAGACCCAAGGGAATAGCTGTAGCACTATAGGTATGGCAAACATTGTCCTATGTTAGGATGACAGCATTCCTGCTATCTGCTACTGCCTCATCCAAGTCCTGCTCAGATGCCAGGAAGCTAGCTGGGCCAGACTGCTCTGAAAATAGCCAAGATCCTTCAGTCTGAAGCCAGGATCTTTCTGGTCCAAGTTCCTTTGGATCGTTGACCCTAAGCATTTCAAGAGCATTCATTTCAACCTTCTTCAGACCATAAGATATAGGAGCAGAAGTAGGCCATTCAGTCCATCAAGTCAGTTCTGCCATTCAATGAGATCATGGCTGATCTGATAATCCTCAACTCCACTTTCCAGCCTCTTCCCTATAATCCTTGATTCCCTTACTGATTATAAATCTGTTTCTCAGCCTTGAATATACTTAATGACCCAGCCTCTAAAGCCCTCTGCGGTATATAAATCCACAGATTCACTACCACCTGAGAGAAGAAATTCCTCCTCATCTCTGTCTTAAATGGATGGTCCCTTACTCTGAGATTATGTCCTCTGGCTCTCCCACAAGGGGAAACAACCTCTCAGCATCTAACCTGTCAAGCAGCCTAAGAAACTTATATGTTTCAATAAGGCTACCTCTCATTCTTCTAAACTCCAATGAGTACAGGCCCAACCGACTCAACCTCTCTTCATAAGAAAATCCCTTCAAACCCGGGATCAACCGAGTAAATCTTCTCTGGGTTGCCTCCAATGACAGTATATCTTTCCTTAGATGAGGGGACCAAAACCGTCCACAGTATTCTAGATGTAGTCTAACGAGTGCCTTGTATAGTTTAAGCAAGACTTCCCTATTTTTATATTCCATTCCCATTGAAATAAAGGCCAACATTCCATTTGCCTTCCCTATTACCTGCTGAACTTGTATGCTAGCTTTTTGTCATTCATGCACGAGGACTGCCAAATCTCTCTGTGCTGTGGCTTTCTGCAGCCTTTCTCCATTTAAATAATATTCAGCTCATCTATTTTTCCTGCCAAAGTGCAAAACCTCACACTTTCCCACATTGTATTCCGTCTGCCAAATTTTTGCTCACTCGCTTAACCTGTCTATATCCCTCTGCAGACTTTTTGGGTCATCCTCGCCATTTGCCTTCCCACCTATTTTTGTGTCATCCACAAACTTAGCAATTGTACATTCACTTCCCTCATCCAAGTCATTAAAATATATTGTAAATATTTGTGGCCCCAGCAGTGATCCCAATGACACTTCACTAGTTACAGGTTGACATCCCGAAAATGCCCCTCTTATTCTAACACTCTGTCTTCTATTATTTAGCTAATTCTCTATCCATACTATTATAATAAATGACATAGTTGCTAGACTGGGTCTGCGGCAGGGGATAAGCGAACCAACAAGAGGGAAAAACATACTTGACCTCATCCTTACCAACTTGCCTGCCTCAGATGCATCTGTCCATGACAGTATTGGGAGGAGTGACGACAGCACAGTCATTGCAGAGACAAAGTCCCACCTTCACAATGAGGATACCCTCCATCGTGTTGTGTGGCACTACCACCGCGCTAAATAGGATAGATTTCAAACAGATCTAGGCATCCATGAGGCACTGTGGGCCATCAGCAGCAGCAGAATTGTACTCGAACACAATCTGTAACCTCATGGCCCAGCATATCCCCCACTCTACCATTACCATCAAGCCAGGGGATCAACCCTGGTTCAATGAAGAGTGTAGGAGGGCATGCCAGGAGCAGCACCAGACATACCTTAAAATGAGGTGTCAACCTGGTGAAGCTGTAACACAGGACTACTTGTGTGCCAAACAGCATAAACAACAGTATAAACAGCAAGTGATAGACAGGGCTAAGCAATCCCACAACCAACGGATTAGATCTAAACTCTGCAGTCCTGCCACATCCAGGTGAATGGTGGTGGACAACTGAACAACTCACTGGAGGAGGAGGCTCCACAAATATCCCCATCCTCAATGATGGAGGAGCTTAGCACAACAGTGTAATAGTTAAGGCTGAAGCATTTGCTACAATCATAGCATCACAGAATCACACAGTGCAAAAGAGGCCCTTCGGCCCATCGAGTCTGCACCGACATGTGAGAAACACCTAATCCCATTTATCAGCACTTGGCTTGTAGCCTTGAATGTTATGATGTGCCAAGTGCTCATCCAGGTACTTTTTAAAGAATGTGAGGCAACCCGCCTCCACCACCCTTCCAGGCAGCGCATTCCAGACCGTCACCACCCTCTGGGTAAAAAAGTTTTTCCTCAAATCCCCCCTAAACCTCGTGCCCCTCACCTTGAACTTATGTCCCCTCATGGCTGACCCATCAACTAAGGGGAACAACTGCTCCCTATCCACCCTATCCATGGCCCTCATAATCTTGTACCACTTGATCAGGTCGCCCCTCAGTCTTCTCTGCTCCAACAAAAACAACCCAAGTCTATCCAACCTCTCTTCATAACTTAAATGTTTCATCTCAGGCAACATCCTGGTGAATCTCCTCTGCACCACCTCCAGTGCAATCACATCCTTCCTATAATGTGGTGACCAGAACTGCAGACAGTACTCCAGCTGTGGCCTCACCAAAGTTCCATACAACTCCAACATGACCTCCCTACTTTTGTAATCTATGCCTCAATTGATAAAGGCAAATGTCCCATATGCCTTTTTCACCACCCCACTGACACGCCCCTCCGCATTCAGAGATCTATGGGCACATGCCAAGGTCCCATTGTTCCTCAGAACTTCCTAGTGTCATGCCATCCATTGAATACTTCCTTGTCAAGTTACTCCTTCCAAAGTGTATCACCTCACACTTTTCAGGGTTAAATTCCATCTGCCACTTATCTGCCCATTTGACCATCCCGTCTATATTTTCCTGTAGCCTAAGACACTTAACCTCACTATTAACCAATAGATGACAATCTTTGTGTCATTCCCAAACTTACTAATCCTAGCCCCCACATAGTCATACAATCTTCAGCCAGAAGTGCCGAATGGATGATCCATCTTGGCCTCCTGCAGAGGTGCCCAGCATCATAGATGCCAGCCTTCAGCCAATTTGATTCACTCCACGCGATATCAAGGAATGGTTGAAGGCACTGGACACTGCAAAGGCTACGGGCCCTGAAAATGTTCCGGCAATAGTACTGAAGACTTCTGCTCCAAAACTTACTACACCCCTAGCCAAGCAGTTCCAGTACAGCTGAAACACTGGCATCTCCCGGCTATGTGGATAATTCCCCAGATATGCCCTGCACACAAAAAGCAAGATAATTCCAACCCGGTCAATTACTGCCCCATCAGCCTACTCTTGATCATCAGTAGAGTAATGGAAGGGGTCCTCAACAGTGCTATCAAGCGGCACTTGCTTAGCAATAACCTGTTGCTGATGCTCAGTTTTGGTTCCACCAGGGACACTCAGCTCCTGACCTCATTAGAGCCTCGGTTCAAACATGGACAAAAGTGCTGAACTCCAGAGGTGAGGTGAGAGTGACTGCCCTTGACATCAAGGCAGCATTTGACGAGGTGTGGCATCAAGGAGCCCTAGCCAAACCGGAGTCAAGGGGAATCAGGGGGAAATCTCTCCACTGCTTGAAGTCATACCGAGCACAAAGGAAGATGGTTCCATTTCCATGACCTTGCTTCCATCACAAGGTCAGAAGTGGGGATGTTCACTGATGATTGCACAATGTTCAGCACCATTCACAACTCCTCAGATACTGAAACAGTCTATGTCCAGATGCAGTGAGATCTGGACAATAACCAGGCTTGGGCTGATAAGTGGCAAGTAACATTCATGCCACACAAGAATCAGAAAATGACCACCTCCAACAAGAGAGAAGCCAAGCACTTCCCTTGATGTTCAATGGCATTACCATCACTGAATCCTCCACTATCAACATCCTGGGGGTTACCATTAGCCAGAAACTGAATTGGACTAACCATTCAAATACTGTGACTACAAGAGCAGGTCAAAGGCTAGGAATCGTGCGAAGAGTAACTCACCTCTTGACTCCCCAAAGCCTGTCACCATCTACAAGGCACAAGTCAGAAGTGTGATGGAATATTCCCCACTTGCCTAGATGAGTGCAGCTCCCACAACACTCAAAAAGCTTGACACCATCCAGGATAAAGCAGCCCGCTTGATTGGCACCCCATCTACAAACATTCACTCCCATCACCACCGTCGCACAGTAGCAGCAGTGTGTACCATCTACAAGATGCACTGTAGGAATTCACCAAGGCTCCTTCGACAGCTCCTTTCAAACCCACAACCTCTACCATCTGGAAGGACAAGGGCAGCAGATAGATGAGAACACCATCACCAGGAAGTTCCCCTCCAAGTCACTCAGCACCCTGTCTTGGAAATATATCACCATTCCTTCAATGTTACTGGGTCAAAATCCTGGAACTCCCTTCCTAACAGCACTGTGGGTGTACCTACACCACTTGGGCTGCAGTGGTTCAAGAAGGCAGCTCGCCACCACCTCCTCGAGGGCAACTAGGGATGGGCAATAAGTGCTGGCCCAGCCAGCGAAGCCCAAATCCCATGAATGAATAAAAAAAATTATCCCCAACACCATGGGCTTTTATCTTATTAAGTAGCCTTACGTGCAATACCTTATCGAACACCCTTTGAAAATCCAAATATATTATATCTACTGGTTCCCCTTTATACCTCCTGCTTGTTAACTCCTCAAAGAATTCTATTAAAGTTGTCAGGCATGATTTCCCCTTCATGAAGCCATGTTGACTCTGCTTGATTATATTATGCATTTCTAAATACTCTGCTACTGCATCCTTTATAATAGACTCTAATATTTTCCCAATGACGGATATTAACCAAACTGGCCTATAGTTACCTGTTTTTTTGTCTCCCTCCTTTTGTGAATAAGGATGTTACATTGGCAGTTTTCCAATCGTCTGCGACTTTTCCAGAATCTAAGGATTCTTGAAAGATTACTACCAGTGTATCCACTACCTCTGTAGCTACTTGCTTTAATCTCCTAGGATGCAATGCATCAGGTCCAGGGGACTTATTGGTCTTTAGCCCCATTAGTTTCCCTAGTACTTTTTCTCTTGTGATAGTTATTGTATTTTTTTCTTCCCCCCTCCCACTTTTACTCCTTGATTATTTACTATTTTTGGAATGCTATTGGTGTCTTCTACCGTAAAGGCTGAAGCAAAGTATTTATTCAACTCCTCTGCCATTTCCTGGTTCACCATAATTATTTCCCCAGCCTAATTCTCTAAGGGGCCTATGTTCACTTTGGCCTCTCTCTTACTTTTAATATATTTAAAGAAGCCCTTAATCTCTGTTCTTATATTACTTACTAGTTTACCCTGAAAGTTTATTGTCCCCCTCTTTAATTTTTTTGTTCATCTTTTATTAGTTTTTAAAACTTTCCCAATCTTCTGGCTCACCACTAATCTTTGCCACATTGTTTGTGTTTTTTTTTCAATTTGATACTGTCCTTAACTTCCTTGGTTAAGCATGGTTGGTTTATCACCTTCCTAGAATCCTTTCTCCTCACTGGGATACTTCTTTGTTGTGAGTCATGAACTATTTTCTTAAACATCTGCCATTGTTCATCAACCATCTTTTCTGCTAAACTCCTTTTCCAGTCCACTCCAGTCAACTCTGCCCTCATTCCTTTGTAATTACCCTTATTTAACTTTAGCACAGTTGTTTCTGACCCAAGTTTCTCACCCTCAAACTGAATGCTAAAAGCTATCATGTTATGGTAACTGTTTCCTGGGGTATCTTCTACTTTGAGATTATTTATTAAACCTGTTTCATTAAACATTACCAGATCCAAAATAGCCTGATCCCTGGTCGGATCCACAACATATTGTTCTAGGAAACTGTCCCGAATACACAGCAACAAGCCAAGCTGAAGACAGAGGCAACATTGCATAATTGCACAACAGAAGCTAATAGATAACTCAGAACAGTCATCCTTGTGATAATGTTGTCTTGTGGCAGCTGTTGAAGCCATTCAAAAATAGCATCTTCTGAAAATCTGCCAGTGCTGGCTGTAGTAGTAGCTGCTCAACCTGATTTGGCAGGTGTCATGTATACAAATAACAGTCAATGGTTAGAGGTGCCTCTTTGGAGAGTTGAAATAGCCAGTAAAGCTGTTTGACAGAAATGTTAATGTCCTTCTCAACTTCTTCAATGCTTCTAAATTATCAGATCTGGCATCCAGTACTGGATAAGCAGAAATGTCTTCAATTAAATATTGGGTAGACTGAAGCCATTGATTTTGGTTCCTATTACCAACTCCTTTCCTTCGCTACTTATTCAATCCTTATTCTTGGCAACAGCCTGAGACTAAATCAGACTGTTCACATCCTTGGCGCAAGTTCCCTGGGATGAGCTTCCAACCACTTATCCACAGAATCACTAAGATTTCTCTTTTCCACCTCCATGACATCACCCAACTTTGCCCCTGCCTCAGCTTATCTGCTGCTGAAAACTTCATTCATGCCTTTGTTACTTTTATACTTGATTATCCAATGCAGTCCTGGCTGGAAGCTACCCACTGTAAACTCAAGGTCATCCAAAACTCTGCCACACATGTCATAACTCACACCAAGTCTCGCTCACCCATCTGACTGACATTCACTCCCTGGCAATGCATCAATGTTAAAATTCTCATTCTTGTTTTCAACCCCTTCATATCTCTAAACTTCTCCCGCCCCACAACCCTCCAAGATATATGTGCTCTTCTAGTTCTGACCTTGGGCATGCCTGATTCTAATTGCTCCACCATTGATGACCATACCTTCAATTGCCTGGGTTCTAAGCTCTGGAACTCCCTTCCTACTCCCTCTGCCTCTCTACCTCACTGTCCATGCTCCCAAACACTCCGTTAAAGTGAAACGTACCTCTTTCAATTTAGTATACTGTATTTGCTGCTCACCTTGTTCTAACTCTGGGCACTTTACAGACTTCTGGATTCAACATCGTGTTCAACAATTTTAGATTATAACCTCTGTGCCTTTTAATTTTGTATTTCTTTGCTGTGTTTTTCCCTCTCTCGTTTCTCTCTTCTTTCCTTTTCTTTTTGTTATGAAGGCAGCTATGCTGCCATTCACACCACCTTTGGCCTTACAGCACCAGCCTGCCATTTAATTTCTCTTGCTGACTAACCTACTACAGACCTTCCCTTTTGTTCTTTTTCCCACCCTCCCCTATTCTTACATGCTTAAAACCTATTAAATCTCTAACATTTCCCAGTTTTTCTGAAAGTCCATTGAAACGTTAAACTGTTTCTCTCTCCACAGGTGCTTCCTAACCTGCTGAGTATTTCCTGCATTTCTTTTTATTTCAGATTTTCAGCATCCGAAGTATTTTGTTTTCATCCCAACTTTTGCACACTATTTACGATGCATTCTGTTTACGGCCAGCCTGTGCGGTCACTACAGATGATGGCACAAGGGGACCAGGAGCATAACTCAGGAGATAAGGTCTGCCTATTACTTTCGGACAGCTAACTCCCTATTTACACTGGGGTCTGAATTTTTCGCTGATGGGGAAGGAACGTGCCTGACCCGATTGGACGTGAAGTTGCGCTCACGAGATATTTGGGTCGGCAGCCACACGCAGAAGTCAGAGGCGCGCCCGCCGACAATTAAGAGGGCAATTAAGCCCTTTAACGGCGCAATTGTCTGTCATTTTACATAGCCCGTCCAACCTTATGGTTGGTGGATGGGCAAATCGGCCAGGCAGCCTTTACGTTTTTTTCATCAAACCTCACCCAAGGGCGGGACGAGGTTTCCGTTACTAAACAAGATAAATATCGAAATTTGTGGACAGCATTTTTATAATCTATATGCTCAGCTGCCTGTTTGTGATGCTTGGACATTTTTTTCTGGATTTTAAAAACTTTACTTCCTGGGTTTCAGGTCTTCAGCTCCCTGAAGCAGCTCTCTGCCTTCAGGGAGCTTTCTGTCAGCGCTCGCCCGTGCCCATGTTGGCACCATCGCCTGCCCTCCTCCTTCCCCTACCCCGGCAACACTGAGCTTTTCAGCGCACGCCTCATGTTGGCTGCCCGTTAATCGGCCAGCCAGCGTGAAATCGCGGTCGGGAGCCAATCGTGCCCGCCCACTGAGCTGAAAATTCAGGCTTGGGTTAAAATCAGCCTTTAGCACTGGTTCAAGTGCATTGGGTCAAAAGCCTCCCTTTGTGCTGATACTATTGTGGGGGGCAGGGGTGGGGGTAAATTCAATAACCCCCAAAACAGCCACAGAGATCGTGATGCATGATTAACCTAAGTCTGTTTCCTGCACTTCAGGCCAACTTCATGCTGCATGCTGTTTTAACAGATTTAACAGATTTTTAATCCAACCAGCACTAACTGTTTTTGATTGGCTGGATGCCTGAGCAGTGGGCTAATATCATCAGTGCCCAGCACCTGATAGAGCTGGGCTGCACCACAAAAAAACAAACATGTACCTCTTAAAGGTAAGGTGCATTGCGTCTGGAGCAGCTGCTGGTAGTGCAGAAAGTGAGTCTGTCCTGGGAAATGATGAATAATGGCACAATGGGCAGAATCATCCCAGATTTGCACAAAGTGCGGTAGCGGGCGGGGAAAACAATGGTTTATTTTTATTCGCTCATGGGATGTGGGCATTGCTAGCTAGGCCAGCATTTATTGCCCATCCCTAATTGCTCTTGTTCAGAGGGCATTTTTTTAAGAGTCAACCACATTGCTGTGGGTCTGGAGTCACATGTAGGCCACATCAGGTAAGGACAACACATTCCCTTCCCTAAAGGGCATTAGTGAGCCAGATGGGTTTTTACAACAATGGACAATGGTTTCATGGTCATCATCCAATTTTTAATTCCAGATTTTTATTGAATTCAAATTTCACCACCTGCCATGGTGGGGTTCAAACCCAAAGCATTACCCTGGGCCTCTGGAATATCAGCCCAGTGAAAATACCATTATGCCACCGTCGGCCGCAAAGGTGGTTTCTCACGTTGTATTGTCTCAAACCTGCCGCATTCATTATGCATTCCCGGGAGACACATCCTTTTGATGACAACAGGCACTCATTTCCCCACCACGCCATCACCTCGCCGCTTCATCACGTCAGGTGCCATATTTAAATTGCAGCCATGCGCACACCTCTCAGTGCTTCCAGACCAGGACTGCTGCATAGAAGATAAGGTGGCCCTGAAAGGCAAAAAGACTGCAGTCCACCTCCTTGCCCCCGCCCAGTTTAGTGACACATCCCTTGAATGCCATTTGGAAGCCATAGAAGCCTATCCTCTACCCCGGCTCTAGCCCCCGGAGGGGCAGTGGCATCACCAATCCAGCATGGGAGGTGGTGGCAGCAGTGGTCAGCACCTATTCCCTGCAAAAGAGGACAACCAACCAGTGCCGCTACAGGTTTCATCCATTCCACCAAGGTATCACCTTCCACCTCCCCTCCGTGACCTACCAATCAAAACCCTTTTCCTTCGGGGATATCCAGGTGAACGTGTATGTTCCCTTCCTTCCCGAATATCCCACCCTCATCCACATTCAGCTCCCTGACCTCCTCCGTCACACCTCCAGGGTCCCTGTCTGCCTCTGAGTCCCCAACAACCACCCTCGCAATCTCTTATACCACTATCATTGAACCCTCACCTTCTCACCTTGCCGCCTCACTCTGTCCCCAATCATTCTCACCACTCCTCGTACCACGTTCACTCTCTGTTCACTCCACGGGAAGCAGTCATTGACTCATCAGAGCACTCCCTTGCACATTCACCTGGACATTGCCCCCATCGCCTAGTTCCCACCCCCACCCGACTCCCCATCCCCGCACCCTCCCCTCTCCTCCACACCTTGCACCCCTCCCATTTCCTCCACTCCCCGCACCCCCCTCTCCTCCCCTCCCCACAACCTTTGCTCTCCTCTCCGGACTCACTCCCCTCCCCATACCCCTTCCTCCCCTCCAAATTCCTTCCCTTATACCTTCCAGCCCCCCACTTCCCTTACACATTCCACACCACCTTCCCTTACGCCTACCTCCCCAGTTGCTGTATTCTCCCTCGTTACTCCCCCTTCCCCCCGTACTTCCTATACCCCTCCTAACCTCACTTTCCAACACCTTTGTTCATCTCCTCCCAACCTCACCCTATCTGGACAGCTCTTCCTCTTCCAGTCGACCATAAATCTTCCTCTTACATCCCTCTGGTACGTCTTGCTCTCCCAAGCACAGCGGGACATTCCTCTCCACCCCATCAACCATCATCTGAGCAGACCCACAATGGTGACTTTCCAACTTCCATGAGCTGCTTTGCAGCGGAGCCAAGCCCATGAGAATCCACCCTGCACCCACCCATCCTGTGTGCCATTGCTGATGGGCTCCATTACCTTCTGCTCCATGATGTGAGCAAGTCCCTCGCAGTAAGTCCCAACTTCTGCATTTCACACTTGTCAAGACGTGTTCTGCACTGGTGTGTTTTCCCACTGACGTGGGTGGACAATCCACCGGGGGCGGGGTATGGTTGTGGTGGGCTGGCCTTATAATGATTTGCAGATATATTTCAGTGCGGTTCCTGACATCCGATGACGGGAAACGCGGCCCGCCATCGACGGGCTGAGCGGATGATCGCACGCTGTTTCCCCAACGTTGTGAAACTGAATTTTGGCCTTCTCACCATATTGTCCGCTCACACCGCCGAACATGCCCAACCCCTGCGGGCACGGAAAATTCCGCCCAATATGAAAGTGCAAGCTCCAAGGTTTTGATGCTGCACTGGAAGTCTAGTGAAGGAGAGTGTGGAAAGTAGGAGTGATGTCCTTTATCTGCAGGGGCTCAGGAGCCCCCCCACAGAAATATGCTTAGAAGGCAGTGGAAGCAGAATGCACTGGAGATCAATGCCAAGAGTCAAGCCCCAAGCCGCAAGATCTCACATGAAGGCTCAAGGTCAGTGAGCACATTTTTAAATGCTGTATCTTACCTATTGCACCATTAGCTTCAGACGCTTCTCAATTCACGACATATATCACTCACCTACCTGCAGTTTCAATCAGATTATTTGGATTGCTGAGGTGCTGACCCAGTGTACGAATCTGCTCTCTTCTCAGGAAGAGAGCATTCGTCCTCCTGCCTCTGCCATTTTGTCAGTCCCTGTGTCAGCCAGCCATCAGGAGCCGTGAAGTCAGCGAAAACTCCTTCAGCACCTGCCCAGAGGATATTTGCAACTTTAAACTGCTATAGAAAGTATCAAACACTTGTAGAATTGAAGGAACAGCCAGAAGAGATCAACCAGTCACTAACCTATTGTAGAAGAAGAAGAGTCATACGGACTCAAAACGTTAACTCTGTCTTTCTCTCCACAGATGCTGTTAGACCTGCTGAGTTTTTCCAGCATTTTCTGTTTTTGTTTCAGATCTCCAACATCTCCAGTATTTTACTTTTAACTAACCTATTGTAGTTGCTGATCCCGTTAAGTCACAGTGATGGGGGATTCTTTCTGCTGCTGAATACTTGTTTAAATGTGTGTGGTTAAGAGACAGCTTTTAGGCCGGATTCTGACTTAGAGGCGTTCAGTCATAATCCCACAGCTGGTAGCTTCGCACCATTGGCTCCTCAGCCAAACACATGCAGTAAATGTCTGAACCTACGGTTCCTTCCTCTCATACTGAGCAGGATTACTATTGCAACAACATATCCTCAGTCGGGTAAAACTAACCTGTCTCATGACGGTCTAAACCCAGCTCACATTCCCTATTAGTGGGTGAACAATCCAACACTTGGTAAATTCTGCTTCAAAATGATTGGAAGAGCCGACATTAAAGAATCAAAAAGCGACATCGCTACGAACGCTTGGCCACCACAAGACAGTTATCCCTGTGGTAACTTTTCTGACACCTCCTGCTTAAAACCTATAAGGTCAGAAGGATCGTTAGGTGAATTGTTGAGCTCAGAAATGACCCCACTGATGTCAAATCATTTTGGCATGCTGATTTAATGACAAGATCTGCCTGCTCTGTACAATTCCAACGGCTGCTCCACCTGTGTGTAACCCCCTCAACAATATGGTATCCAGCGTGCCCTACTGCCACAGTCACCATTTTGGTTCCCAAATAGCACCCATATGGCCCAAACAATAGATGTTACCAATCCCAATTTCAGACGGATGAACTCTTATTTTTCTTTTTAACTTAATACTGTGCAGCCCAGTAGTAATGCTCTGTTCCATAATTACAGATTTTATAATTGGATGCCTCCTATCACAACCCACATGTCCTCAGCCCCTATTATATCTTGATTTTTGCTAAGTGATGATTAAAGGAAGGGGATAGTTAGTGATCTGTTTCTCATTACGTTTGGAAAGTGAGAATTTGTTATTCTCTTTCTCCGTACCTAGCCTCCAGCTAATGATCTGCCTTGTGTTATCAGGAATGATGCAACACATCTTTTTGTCTGGCTGGTTGATTTTCAGTTAATTGCTTTAATTCATGAATGAGTGTATACACTATTTTTCCCCTTTAGTTATTTGGTTTTGTTACTGTGAAGGATAGCACAGTGAATATTGTCCTTACAACATTTAGAAATGAATGACTTTCCTGTTGACTGCTATGTTCAATATTATTATTTCCCCATGTCCTTTTTTATCCATGTTTTAGTTATTTTATTTATCTATATCAGCTATTTTACAATCCGGCTACCTTTATTTATGACTGAGGGATGAAAAGATTTCCCAGTCCCATTTCTTCAATTTAATTTTTCAGTTGGGACAGGGAATCATTCTTCAAATTTCTCAGATAATTATTTGCAACAATGAAGACATTTTGTTCCCCCTCCAGTTGTTTTCCCCTACACTTACCTTGCCCAAAGACTGTAATGCATCTATAGACAACCTTCATCTTGTGGCTTCTTCACTGAGTGTTTGCAGATTATTCAGACAAAGGGATCTTTGCAGATAAACCTGACCCTGATTTTTGTCGAGTTGCAGTGTTTTCCATTGAGCTAAATGCATTTGTCACAATGCAAAGCACTGTTTACATGGCCACTATATTCATGTTAGTATTTTTCAACTATAAAACAAGAAGTAACATTTCTATTGTCGGAATTGATTCCAACGACAAACTAACCCATTATCCGACATTATACATGGATTACAGTCAATGCCTGTTTCTAACCTCAGTAAACCATTGCCAAATCTATTTTAAATAAAACAGGCTCCCTGATGGTTCAAGGCATTTAACCATTAATAGAAGAGATAAGACACAAATCAGGAAAGTTTCAGTTTTAAGAGGATTTCTGCAAGGATGACAGTTTGGGTGTTGCAATTGAACAGCTCAATGTCCTGGGTTAAGTGGAAAACTGCCAAATGTTTTAGTTCCTCCCCATTATCTAGTCACAGTTGTTGGATGTGTGCATGTGTTAATGCCAGGTGACAACACACTAAATGCCATGTGACAAACAGTCTGCTCAACTGCCAAATCTCACACACAAATAAAGGTTATCAAAGTTAACTAAAGCCATGGATTCATACAGGGTCAAAGATAATTGGTGTCAAAATAATGATTTATTTTATTCAGTCATGGGATGTGGCATCACTGACTAGGCCAGCATTTATTTCCCATTGATCTGCTGCAGTCCATGTAGCGTAGGTACATCCATTGTGCAGTTAGGGAGGGAGTTCCAGGATTGACCCTGCACAAAGAATGGTAATATATTTCCAAGTCATGATAGTGAGTGGCTTAGAGGGAACTTCTAGATGGTGGTGTTCCCATGTGTCTGCTGCCCTTGTCTTTCTAGATAGCAGTGGTCATGGGTTTGGAAGGTGCTGTCTAAGGAGCCTTGGTGAGTTCCTGCAGTGCATCTTGTAGATGGCGCACAATGCTGCCACTGTGTGTCGGTAGTGAAAGGAGTAATGTTTGTGGATGGGGTGCCAATCAAACTTTGTCATGTAAATCATGCTTTGTCCTGGATGATGTCAAGCTTCTTGAGTGTTGTTGGAGCTGCATCCATCCAAGCAAGTGGCAAATATTCCAGCATACTCCTGACTTTTGCCTTGTAGATGGTGGACAGGCTTCAGGGAGTCAGGAGATGAGTTACTCACCACAGAATTCCCAGCCTCTGAGCTGCTCTTGTAGCCACAGTATTTGTATGGCTACTGGTTAATGGTAACTCCCAGGTTGTTGATAGTGGGGGATTCAGCAAAGATAATGCCAATGAATGTCAAGGGGTAATGTTTAGATTCTCTCTTGTTGGAGATGTTCATTGCCTGGCACTTGTCTGACATGAATGTTACTTGCCGCTTGTCAGCCCAAGCCTGGATATTGCCCAGATCTCACTGCATTTGGGCATAGACTGCTTCAGTTTCTGAGCCATTGCAAATCATGCTGAACATTGTGCATTATCACAATTAATCCCCCACTATCAACATCCTGTGGGTTACCATTGACCAGAAACTGAACTGGACTAGCTATATTGTGGCTACAAGAGCAAGTCAGAGGCTAGGAATTCTGTGGCAAGTAACTCACCTCCTGACTCCCCAAAGCTTGTACACCATCTACAAGGCACAAGTCAGGATTGAGATAGAATACTCCCCACTTTCCTGGATGAGTGCAGCTCCAACAATACTCAAGAAGCTTGACACAATCCAAGACAAAGCAGCCCGCCTGATTGGCACCCCATCCACAAACAATCACTCCCTTCACCACCGACACACAGTGGCATCAGTGTGTATCATCTACAAGAGGCACTGCAGGAACTCACCTAGCCCCCTTAGACAGCACCTTCCAAATCCATGACCACTACCATCTGAAAGGACAAGTGCAACAGACACATGGGAACACCACCACCTGGAAGTTCTGCTTCAACCCACTCAGCATCTTGACTTGGAAATTTATCGCCGTTCCTTCACTGTCGCTGGGTCAAAACCCTGGAACTCCCCCCCTAACAGCACTGTGGGTGTACCTACACCACATGGACTGCAGCAGTTCAAGAAGGCAGCTCACCACTACCGTCTCTAGGGCAAGTAGGGATGGGCAATAAATGCTGTCCTAGCCAGTGATGCCCACATCCCATAAATGAATTTTTAAAAAGTGCTCATGTTCCACTTCCCTCAGTATGAATGTAGATCCACTTAACAACTCCACTGTTTGAGTCTTTGATAAAGGATTACGGAGAGTCTTTACTTGGCTCTTCAAACTACTTTCCAACTCATGGAAGCTCTACTTCCATTCTAGTCTGCTTTTATGCTGGTGACTAGAGAAGCTATGAAAGTTCAAATTATTCTACATCTGCGTTGATGCCTAATTGAGTAGTAGTATTGTATGAGCATCTTCTATGGCCATGTGTGACAAAGCCAGGATGTCCTGCATAAAGAATGCTAGTCTGGGTAGTATTTTGATCGACTAGGAGAATCAAAATAATACTTATGTATACAAACTACAAGGCAGATTATGTATTAAAAAGGTAATCGCTTACAGCAGTCTGATAGTCAGTATGATGCTTTACAGAAAATAAGAAAACCTAAGGAATAGACAGGTGCACCCATCTTATCTTTTGTCACTCCCCAGATTTAACAGGCCAAATAATCTTTTCGTCGACTCCCAAATCAAGCCATTACATAATTTTAAAGACCTCTATTAGGTCACCCCTCAGCCATCCCTTTTCTGAGGAAATGAACAACAATGCTACCTTGGCTGTTGGATCTGACTTTCTCATTGCATTATGTATTGTTAATATTGCATTGGATGTACAATCAGCTCATAGCTTCATGTTTTAAAATTTAATCTGCAGCCTTTTAGAATAGTGTCACAACCATTTTAGTTACATCTCATTATAAACATCTTGAAACGATCTGGAGCTGTAGGACTGTCTTGCAATTAAGAAGCTTTTACTCCAGAGTTTGCAGCAAATTGAAAAGCTCCAGGCAGCACATTACTTTTCTGTCATAACAAGTCTCTAGCAGCGCTTTGCTTATTGTTGGGGAATGCATCTTCCCAATGGGATACATCACTCTGCAGCAATCTGTACTTGCCTCCGCCTGTGGCATTTTGTCCATGTGTATACTCAGATGATAGTCTTGAGTGTGATTGTTGTCTGTTTCTATATTAACTTCACCTTCTTCCCTGCAGCCAGTGCCTCTGCCTACTCCATTACTTCATGTAATATTCGTGTAAAAAGAGTGACACGCTAAATATTTATGGCTATAACTTGGCTTATAGTTTATCATTGTTTCATGGTAAGATTGATAAATGTCAAAGTGATTCAATTAACATAGATAATGAAGAGAAGCACTTTCCAACTGAACAAAGTTAATACCAGATTGCAGAAGTCTTAACTGATATTTGCTGCAACTTCCCCCATTCCGGCTAGTTCAAAATGACATTGTCGAAGAATTTCATTATGTTTTTCTGGTGACAGTGACCTAAATCTTCAGGGGTTTATTCCTTCAATCCTGTGATCCCATGTAGCCATGTATTGCTACAATTAGAGTAGGCACACACTCAGGAACAGCAAGGTTTTCTTACATCGTTCCACATACTCCCACTCAGACCTTATGTTTCTGACTCATTTTTCTTAGAATCTGATGAGCTGCACATTTGTCATTTTAGTTATAAGTCTACAGGATTTTTTTTTAAAAAGTGACACATAGCACTTAAGTGAAAGGCTGTGAACTGTGTGTTAGCCTACAATATCTAAACAAATATAAAATGTTAGGGATGAAAGCTCATGTGACTTCACCCTTTAACTTCAGTTTGGAGCCTCTTGACATCTTTGCCAGGGTAAATATACCCCTCTCATCATAGAGAACACGAGGAAGAAAAATCAGCATGGTTCCTATGAATGGTTGTTATTCAATATAACCTGTTATAAAGTGCACATGTCATCAAGAGCATGTCTTTATACATCACAATTACTAAACTTAATTGAACAGGAATAAACCACTGGCATTTGAATTTTCAACAGTTCAACCAACCATCAGGAATGAAAGGTTACCTCCACAGTCACTGTCCCACTTCCAACTTCCCACCAGACACTGTTCACAGATGCACTCTATGCAATCCAACTCTCTACCTTTTTACAAAGGCCTGCTGTTGCCTTGCAACCATCTCAGTCTCTATTGCTACTCTCACTCCTCTCCACCTTCAGTTTAACTTGTCTTCTTTAGCTTCCAACAAGATTCACCTGATACACTTTGTCTACTCCCCTAGTTCAAAGTTGACCCTTTTACTTGCCTGGACAGATTCATATTGGCACTCAAAGCCCAAAACGCTTCTCAGTTTCTGCCCCATGCCTCTCCCCTTCATTGCCATCCATTTCCCCTGCCATCTATTTCCACCACAAGGGACATTCATTTGCCCCATCCCTTTTCATTATTATCTATTGGCTTTCTTTCATTGTCATCCATTTGCCATCTACCATCTATTTCATCCTTCCCATTGTCATCTGCTCTTATCGTAATTCCCCCATGCCCACACAGTCCTACACTGAACCAGCTCCCTCTATCCGCTTATTGTCACTCAGAGTGCAGTGGCAGGAATTGTGGCCTCTGTATATCTTAAATAGAAATTCCTGTTTGCAGGACAATTCCCAATTAAATCATACTGAGGCTTCAATTCTGGTCATTTACTTCAAAAATAGTGTGAACAGGAGAGA
This sequence comes from Cetorhinus maximus, assembly GCF_964194155.1. NCBI lineage: Eukaryota > Metazoa > Chordata > Chondrichthyes > Lamniformes > Cetorhinidae > Cetorhinus > Cetorhinus maximus. The sequence goes on from NC_135882.1 coordinate 150,402,426, forward strand.
ACAACTCAGCCTAGTGCAACAGTAACTGGAGTCAATAGGTGCATGATGACATCTCAAGTGATGAGTGTTGTAACCCATGGCACACGGATCAGCCCTCCAAAATGTTGACCATTGGTGTGAAGTTACATTGGTTGACATTTATGCTTCTCAGGCAGGTTCATAAAAGGGTTGCAACAATTTATCTCAAGCTTTCTCGGCCTATAGGGGTTAAAAATTAGCACAATTCTGGCTTGATGTAGTCTTGCTGGAAAATGCAAAAGTGAACATCACAAATTTGGCTATGACTCCCCTGCGCCTTCCTGCCCCCAAACAACTACCAACACTCATGAGCTAAATACATCGGTAAAGAATGACTGGTTTATCTACTCAGCTTCTTGGCTCACATTAGAAAGGACCTTCAAAAATGTTATTAGATTAAAGGGATATGACTATACAGATAATACAACAACTAACATAAAGAGCTACAAACTAATTAGCTAGGAACTAATTGTTATTAGAGCATTCCAGAGGGCCACATTTCATGGCTGCGCTGCAGACTGATGTGATGTGTAACAGAACCAGTTCAAACTGGTCCTTCTTCTGTACAAGGCAGCGTGGCAAGCTAAACATAAAGAGCTCTAATCTTTCCAAGTTTAAGGGGTGATTATTACCAACAACTGGGGACCAAAAGACAACCGAAACTCATAGCAAAGGCATTGGGTGATTGATAATAGGCATGAAATCCTATCCTAGTGAGTGTCAGCAACTTCAGGAGGGGAAGAGGGAAAATTGGGAGGAAATCAACTCCAGTAACTTGGCAAGTGACTTATAGAAAATGCACAATTCACTTCAGCAGAACATAACTTTTGTTGAATGAATGTAATATGCTGTAATACTGGGAGTTAATAGACAGCAGCATTGTCAGGTTAGCTCATTCCAACACGTTAATGCCAAAATATTTTATTAAATTAAAAAGATTAACTTTAAAAAAATCTGATTCGCTTTCCCTAACTTTCGCTCACAACGCAATAATGTTTCAAACTATCTTTGCTAATGCCATACTGGTTAAGAAAACTGAAGAAGTGAAGCTTGCAGCCACTGAGATGTTTCTGAGTTGCTAGGCAACAGAAAAATCATTGATTCACTACATCCCATAGATTAAGGGTATTTTTCTTTGTTATTGTTCAGTCATATTTTAACAGGTTGAGACTATAGTCTTATGCTGTCATTTGTGCCTGGTTAGGCGTAACAAAAACAAATATTGTATTAATTCCCTCCCTAACAGCACCAGATGGACTACAACATTTCAAGAAGGCAGCTCACTACCACTTTCTCAAGGGCAAATAGGGATAGACAACAAATGCTGGCCTTGTCAGCAAAACTTACATCCCAGGAAAGAATTTTAAAGAAATGAAATAGTTACTAATGCATATTTATATCCTTGAAAAATAAGTGCATATATCTGTATATTGCCTTTCCCAGGCACATTGGTACTCATTATTATGTTGGAATGTTAGAACTACTAAGACAGAAAATAGTGTTAGTCCCAACCAATTCCACCTTTTAGCATGTCTCTCAACACCAATTGTTCCTTGATTAGCATGACTAGATTTTCAAAAGTCAAAAGCAGGACACATTGACTAGCTCCTAGTAATATTGAGTTTTGCATTAAGGGGATATGAGAGTTGCGAGGTTGTACTCCACTCCAGTGCAGTATTGAGCTGTTTCTCCCTGGCCCCCTCATTGACCGCCTTTACATGGAGCTATACCACCTGCCACACATCCTCTGCCCTTAGCAAACTCATGGTTGGTAAGAGACACTGTCAACACTACATCTGGGAGAGCGGCCTGGACAAATCTCGCGAGAGCTGCTGGAGAACAAGCCTGGCTAGGGGTTTCTCTCCGGGATCAGCTATCAATTATCCAAGGGTGCTCCCCCTAGCCCTGCTGTTTCTTCTTGGTTTACATTCCGGTTGCATTAGTATTTAGCTGCCACCTTGTTCCCATTGGCTTAGCTTAAAGGTTGCCAAAAAGGGAAAAGCTGAAAACCACGACATCTGAACAATTTTACTGAAATTGTCGGGACCCTGGAACATTTAATGAAAATCCTGGACTGTCATGGCGAAACCGGTACATCTGGTCACCCTACCTTTGAATCTATTTACACTACCCATTTCAGTGCCTCTCCAAAGTTTCTTCCTAACACATGACCCCTGCTGCTAAAATCATCCACGTCAGAGAAAATGTTGCCTTGATCAGCTTTAGCCAATTGCCTCCATAGTGTTTAAAGCCTCAATTAAGACAGCACAAAACCTCTTATTTTTTTTCTATTTACCTGTTGATTGATCATAGTTCACAAAGTGTAACTGGTGGTCTGATACCAAAAAATTGATTCAGCTGCAAGAGATTTTCCACATAAGAATGAACACAATAGAACATAAATATGATGGCATAGACTCAATAGGGTAAATACTCTCCTCCTGTTCCAGAATGATTCTATGACATTCTTAAAGATGCACTTGCGCCTCTTTATGGCTATGGACAATCTGTGGAGCACCATTTAGAAGGTGAACCACTTTGCAACCGCCCATTATAAGCTGTTTTCTTTTTCTAATACCTCCCTTTACTCCTGAATGCATTGATTCAAGCTCTGGTATAGTTGTGGGTCCCTGCTTTACTCTGATACTACACCTATGCGGCTATTCTTAATGTGACCCACAACATCATGGGTTGACAGGCTATTTAACCCTACAGAGCATCACTGCCAGTTCTGAACCCGTTCCCACTCAAAATTCACATATGCTCATTTGACAGCAGAGATTAATGGTATAGCAATTGGGAGTTAGAACTTCATCTCACCATAGTCAATGAACCAATTTTGCCTCTTCAGCCATCCCAAGTGAAAATAGCAAGCTCAGCACAGAACAGGGATGGAAATGATATGTATAATTCTGGCCACATTGGAAGGCACATTCACCCACTGTCAGTTTTAAAAGGGGTATTTAATTTAAATTCAGTTTAATTTTGTTGCAGGCACCTAATTAGTCAGTTCCAAATTAACCTTTTAAAGCACTTTAGATCAAAAGAGATTCAACTATCAGGCAAAGACAAGACTGAAACAGCAAATGATGTCAAATTTTATTAGTTTTAAAAAGGGTAAAAGGTAAAAGTATGCTTATCAGGATACACAGCCAAGTTTTACACCTTCAGTTTGGACGATCACCCCCAGGTAGAAGCATAAATGTTCCTCAGCTTTCCTCACTGACAGCTGATCAGCTGATTTCTCCCAAATCCTGTCCTAGGGAGCACTCAGTACATTCACGACTAAAAGTAGTCCAAACTTGCAAGTGAAGATGGCTCTCAAAACCCCACTTTTTAACCCTCGAATTAGCGTTACCTCATCTCGAATGTAATTAGCTGATTGGTCCCTTGTTGTTACTGGGTTAATTTAACTGGAGTTTGGTGTTTACACACTTCACTACATGGAGTGGAACAATACAATAGTTCATGAGTTCTCTCTTACCTGACTTTGTACAAGCTTTCATTCATTCCTTGGACACCTGCAGACAGTCAAGGACAGATGAGGCCCATGTGGTGTGTGTCATTTGAATGTTCTCTGGTTTCCACAGACAATAGCAGCTCATTTGGAAACATTAGTATACAGCAAATTAGTATTTTAAACTTCAAACATTAGTACATTATCCAGCTTTCAATAACTACTTGATTAATCACTTATTCTTGATTTATACATCATTGAGGCTCACTAATTATTTAATCATCTGTTGTTGGCTGGTTGCTAATTATTCTTGGTTAATACATATGAGTGATTATAAAGTACTGCGGTAATCTGATGTGTAATATACCTTTGAGGAGAATGTTATAATGGAAGATCACATGGTCTTAGTATCCAACAGCAGAGTAGCACGGGCTACCTCTGTAGTTAGTAGTCTGTAGTTAGTAGCAGCAATAGTATAAAGATAGAGTTTGAAGTGTTAGCACATGTTTAGTTGCTGCTGAGTACCTTTATAAATAAACATCGGGTTTCTACCTAAGAAGCGTCTGTTACTCAAATCTATCATTAATACCAAACCAGCCACCCCTTACAACAAGCGTGTAAACATGATCCAACAAAATGGTGGCTTGGATCCAACAAGTACAGAATACAAAATGGCTTCTTTAGCCCAATGTTAGTTCAAAATGGTGTCCTGACCTTGTTAGCTTACTACAGTGAATGTATTGTGCAGATTCCCTAAAAATGGTCAAATTAAACTAAAATCTACAGCGCAGGCCTACTTACATCTCCCCAGGTTGAGGGTGAAAATATATTGCCAACATATTGATCCATCACTATGTTATTCTCTCAGACCTCTTTGAGGGAGGAGACTTGTTCACCAGCTCAAATCAGATGTACATGCTTTCAATCTTCTAGTGAGGACCTCAATTAACAAAGGATGAAAATAATGATGATTATGAACATCACATGTAGTAGCGCAAAGAGTGTCGAAATTGTTCTGAGCCAAGGATTTTATGTGTGATAATATCAGTCTGCTACCAGTGGCTTTTCTCATCTCCTTAATCCTTTTCCCACATCCTTCCTAATCATATTGCCTCTTAACCACATGTGTTTGGGAATTAAGCCTCAGTTATTTTAATGATAGTCTTTGGATTCAGGAATGAAGTGGGTATGGAGTGGCCTAGTTGGATTATGGCCCTTAATGCTTGTTCCTGCATTCCAAAGTTCATTCTGAGTTCAGTGACATTGTGGGTATGTATCAGGTAGGTGAAATCATCCCCAATTTGAGTCACCTCGATTTAAAACAAAAGGTGGTTTTCTCTGGAGGCCACCATTCTTTTCTGTGTTGCATTCACATATCACTAGTAGTGTTGCAACAGATTCCCTTACCTATAATGTTGGTTTTTAGCCTCATTCCACCTTTGTCGACTCATTTTACACATTGGTGACTTGCAATCTAGAGCGAATCCATAAGCTCGTTTTCCCAGGTTCCTGACATCACAACACACATGAAAACTCCATCTTTCTCTGTGCAACATTGAAGATCTGGGCTGTCCCAGGTGATGTGCAGCCTTGCGTAGTTGTTGGTTGAGTCCAGCAAGCCATAATTCCTGCCTCAGGCATATGAGCACATGGCTTCCTCCATGGAGAGGTTAGTGATCATCATGGAGAGCCAGGTCCTAAAAAAGACCCTTATGCACTCTGACTTGCACTCTGTCACTCTATAGCCATTGTCTCCAAACACTCGTGGCAGGGCGAGAGGGATGAGGCACATAGACCTTCCTCCAGTTGCCTCTTCGCTTCAGGAAGACAGGGAGGTACAATTGCGCACAATGAGGGAGGATGAGCATGTGCCAGCTGCCCCAGGGGCTTCATCTCAAGACAATCCCAGAGTGAGTATTACTTTAGATATTGATGTATATCTTAAATAGCTCTGTAACATTATTTAAATCTGGGGTTCTCTATTAGAAACAAGATTATACTTTATTTTCCTAGAATTATCAATGTTGCAATTAACTTACCATCAAAAGCGAATTGCATGTTCAGTTCTTTAATAAATTTTTATATAATTTAGAAAATATATTGCCTCATTTGGTCTTCTGTATCCAAACTCGTGAACCTATCTCCATACACTCTTCAGTAGAGAGGTACGTTACTGAGAAGAAATGCCCGGATCCTCATAATAACCAGATTGTTATAATCTGTCTAAAACTTGTTTAAAAGGCTATCTGAAGGATGGTAATATTCTCCGGTAGTTCCTTTCGGCCTGGGAGAGATAGATCAGTTCTTAAGACCCATCCGAGTCACTGTGAGGTGATTATCTGAGGAATATATCTGATCCAGAATAGTCCCAAAAAGGGGCTATGATTATAATCCACTTCAAGACCATGACTAATCATGATATCCTCTGTGGTGCATACTGCAGAGTCCCTCCAGACTAGTCAAGGCAGCAAATCTGTGTACTGGCTTTCATCCATACAGATGCTGAACAATAAGCTTTTCTAATCCTTCCATGGGCCACATCCTAAACTCCTTGAACTGCCCACTCTCCCCCTGGACCTGGACTCCTGCCAGCTTACTGTAAATTAGTATAAATAGCCAACAGCTCAATCAGATTCACCTACCATCTAAAACTCTTGACTCTCCACTCTCCGTCTATCACCTTTGAGTTTGCGCCCATCATCCATTACCCTCCAAACATCATTGTGCATCTTCCCCCTGCCATGCTCCAGCCTTCCATCATCACCCTTGACCCTGTGACAGGAATAGTTGACATGCCATCTCTCCCCCTTGACCCCAACCCCCTCATCATCGGCATTCTTCCTTTGACCTTAGGCCCTCTCTTAAACATCCTTGACCTGTCCCTTGACTCATCCTCTGAGACCTTCCATTATCCATACCTCACCCTGGACTGGCCCTCCCAATGTATTTTTTAAAAATTTATTAATTCACGGGATGTGGGCTTCGTTGGCTGGGCCAGCATTAATTGCCCATCCCTAGTTGCCCTTGTGGTGAGCTGCTTTCTTGAACTGCTGCAGTCCAAATGGTGTAGGTACACCCACAGTGCTGTTAGGAAGGGAGTTCCAGGATTTTGACCCAGCGACAGTGAAGGAATGGCAAAATATTTCCAAGTCAGGAAGGTGAGTGACTTGGAGGGGAACTTCCAGGTGGTGGTGTTCCCATCTATCTGCTGCCCTTGTCCTTCTAGATGTTAGTGGTGGTGGGTTTGGAAGGTGCTGTCGAAAGAGCCTTGGTGAATTCCTGCAGTGCATCTTGTAGATAGAACACACTGCTGCTACCGTGCGTCGGTGGTGGAGGGAGTGAATGCTTGTGGATGTGGTGCCAATGAAGCGGGCTACTTTTGCCTGGATGGTGTCAAGCTTGTTGAGTGCTGTGGAAGCTGCACTCAGGTAGACAAGTGGGGAGTATTCCATCAAACTCCTGATTTGTGCCTTGCAGATGGTGAGTGTTGTGGAAGCTGCACTCAGGTAGGCTTTGGGGAGTCAGGAGATGAGTTACTCATCACAGGATTCCTAGCTTCCGACCTGCTCTTGTAGCCACAGCATTTATATGACTAATCCAGGTCAGTTTCTGGTCAATGGTAACCCCAGGATGTTGATAGTGGAGGATTCAGTGATGGTAATGCCATTGAACATCATGGGGCAATGGTTGGATTCTCTCTTGCTGGAGATGGTCATTGCCTGACACTTGTGTGGCATGAATGTTATTTGCCACTTGTCAACCCAAGCCTGGATATTGTCCGGGTCTTGCTGCATTAGGACGTGGACTGCTTCAGTATCTGAGGAGTCATAAATGGTGCTGAACATTGTGCAATCATCAGTGAACATCCCCACTTCTGACCTTATGATGGAAGGAAGGTCATTGATGAAGAAGCTGAAGATGGTTGGGCCAAAGTCACTACCCTGAGGAACCCCTGCAGTGATGTCCTGGAGCTGAAATGACTGACCTCCAAGACCCACAATTAACTTCCTTTGTGCTAGGTATGACTCCAACCAGCAGAGAGTTTTCCCCCTGATTCCCATTGACTCCAGTTTTGCTAGGGCTCCTTGATGCCACACTCTGTCAAATGTAGCCGTGATGTCAAGGGCAGACTCTCTCACCTCACTTTGGGAGTTCAGCTCCTTTGCCCATGTTTGAACAAAGGTTTTAATGAGGTTGGGAGCTGAGTGGGCCTGGTGGAACCCAAATTGGGCATTAGTAAGCAGGTTGTTGCTAAGCAAGTGCCTCTTAACAGAACTGTTGATGACCCCTTCCATTACTTTACTGATGATCGAGAGCAAACTGATGGTAATTGGCCAGATTGGATTTGTCCTACAGTTATGTACAGGACATACTTGGGCAATTTTCCACATAGCTGGGTAAATGCCAATGTTGTAGCTGTACTGGAACAGCTTGGCTAGGGGCATGGCAAGTTCTGGTGCACAAGTCTTCAGTACTATTGCCAGAATATTGTCCGGGCCCATAGCCTTTGCATTATCCAGTACCTTCAGCCATTTCTTGATATCACGAGGAGTGAATCAAACTGGCTGAAGGCTGGCATCCATGATGCTGGGACCTCCAGAGGAGGCCGAGATGGATCATCTACTCGGCACGTCTGGCTGAAGATTGTACCAAATGCTTCAGCTTATCTTTTGCACTGATGTGCTGGCCTCCTCTATCATGGAGGATAGGGATATTTGTGGAGCCTCCTCGTCCACTGAGTTGTTTAGTTGTCCACCACCATTCACGACTGGATGTGGCAGGGCTGCAGAGCTTAGATCTGATCCATTGGTTTTGGGATCACTTAGCCCTGTCTATCACTTGCTGCTTATGCTGATTGGCATGCAAGTAATCCTGTGTTATTGCTTCCCCAGGTTGACTCCTCATTTTTAGATATGCCTGGTGCTTGAGTACAATTCTGTTGCTGCTGATGGCCCCCAGCACCTCATGGATGCCTAGTCTTGAGTTGCTAGATCTGTTCAAAATCTATCCCATTTAACATGGTGGTAGTAACATACAACACGATGGAGGGTATCAATGTGAAGGTGGAACTTCGTCTCCACAACACCTGTATTGATGTCCCCACTGTAACTGTGGACCTTCCCCTTGTCAGATAGGTTCTTCATTTAGACACCCAGGAGCTGACACTGAACAGCATTGAACCCACCCTTTAGGCCCCTCATTTTGCATTTTCTAACTGCTCATCCATCTCGATCACAACTAACATACCAGGCCCTTCCTGTGGCACATTCCCACACTCCCGACCCCAATTACTCCCCTTCCTGAAAAACCTCTCGCTCCCATAGATGCACCGACAGAAACCTCTATCTCCCCTGCATCACCCTTGCCCCTCCTGCCCCTCCATTCAAGCTGCTAGACCCTGCTCCCTTTGGCTATGCCACAGAGTTGAATAAAGACAACTGCTCACCTCTGATCAAATAGACAAACTCGGCTGTTGCATGTGTTTCCCATGAACCACTGACTTAATCTTGAAGGCAGGACTTAATTTGGAACAATTTTAAAATAATGACATTCATGAGATGCAAATATATTGAAAATCGGAACCCAGCACCAGGTGGCATGTGGCATGAGGCCTGACCCACCACTGCAACGCCACCGACTTATCTGTACATCTCAACCCACCGCCACAAGACTAAAATTTCACAACATGTCCAATTAATTCTCCCCCACCCACCACGTTTCCTGTTCCCAGAGGCCGCATTTATACACTTACAAATTTTTATTTATTGTGACACATATCGCCTCCAATCCCACAAGACCAGTTCCAGCCTGCTCCTATTTATATGAGCATAGGTGTGTTCAAAATTAATAGCCAGCCCCTGAATAAAATTAAACACACATTTAATGTACAATTAACAATCTATTCGAACAATATTGTAAAGTATAAAATGTCTTATGGTTCATTATATTGTTACTGTTTAACAATAACACAGAGCACAGTTTTACTATTAACGAGACAGTGGGAACTACTTTAATTATAAGGAAACATCAGATGGTCAGTGAGTGGAGGGTTACTGCCTCCTGCCTAGTTTTACCACCATGATGCCCTACCCATTTTGAGGTCCAGAGACTGCCTTGGGAGAGGCATCAAAGATGTGCCTTCACTGTGCCCTGACACGATGCCTATTGCAGCCAAGCCATCCATCTAGTTTCAGTCTTATTATTCTTGTTAGCGGTTTGGTACAACAGAGTAGCTTGTCAGGCCCCGTCAGAGGGCGGTTAAAAGTCAACCGCTTTGGAGTGGGACTGCAGACACAGATCAGTCTGGGTAAGGACAGCAGGTTTGATTTCCTAAAGGATGTTAGTGAACTAGTGAGGATTTTAATAACAATAAAACAACATTATGGTCACTTGTAATGATAATTGGTTTTTTTATGTAAATTTCCAGCTTTATTTCAATCTGAATTCAAATTCCCAAGCTGTCCCGGTGGGATTCGACCTGACATTCTCTAGATTATTAGTTCAAGCTGTACGGTGGTGTAATGGTTATGTTACTGGACAAGTAACCCAGTACCATAGAATCTTTCAGCATCCACCGGAAACAAATGGAGCAAGCAGGTGAAACCTTGCTTGAATGCAGGATCTGGCGATCGATGTCTCCAATAATAAAGAACTCTCTCTCTGTACTTTAATTGCTTACATCCTGGAATGGACTAGCAACTAAACCTTCTGACCCTCAGGTGAGCATGCAACCAGCTGAGGCAAGCTGTCACAGCTATTCAGCTATTACCTGAAATAGAAAGAATGTTGCAGGCGTTTAAGCTGAGCAGAATTGTTTCAACAATGCTTGTAATATTCCTTCCTCCCTCCCTCCCTCCCTTCCTCCCTCCCTCCCTTCCTTCCTTCCTTCCTTTCTTTCTTTCTTGTTTTGATGGCTTGCTATGCATTCCCTTGTTTTTTAAATCTTCCAGCTTTCACAATTTTTATTTTTGCCTATTCACAATTAAAACAGCTTGACGTGTACTCCAAATTTGTGCCACTCTCTCAAATGACTACATTCCCTCACAACGACAACAATAATTTACTTTCACATAGCACCTTTGAGGTCCCAAGGCACTTCACAAGAATGGCAGTCAGACGAAAAAAGAAATGAACCAAAAAAGCTGACATTAGGAAAAGTGACCAAAAGCTGAATTAAAGAGGCTAGTTTTAAATATGATCTTAAAGGAGCAAGTTGGGAGTCTGTTCTGCCATTTGATGAGATTATGGCTGATCTGTCACTTAACTCCAGATACCCACCTTTGCACCACATCCCTTAATACCTTTGGCTAACAAAAATCTATCAGGCTCTGATTTAAAATTAACAATTGACCTAGCATCAATTTCCATTTGTGGAAAACAGTTCCAAAATTTCTACCAACCTTTATGTGTTTGGTTCTAATTTTTAGGTTCTCCAACTAGCAAAATAGTTTCTTTCTATCTACCCTATCTGTCCCCTTTAATATCTTGAAACATTAGATCAAATTCCCCCCTACCCAATTTCAGGGAATGCAACCCTAGTTTGTGTAACTCTCTTCATAATTTAACCTTTGGAATCCACATAACACTCTAATAATTTCACGCCACATTCCCTCTAAGGCCAGTATAGTCTTCCTGAGATGTGGTCTCCAGAACTGCTCACAGTACTTCATAAATGGTCTAACCAGACCTTTGTGTTGCTGAATCATGACTTCTCTTGTTCTCTAGGTATGAAGGAAAGGGAGGTGTAGAGGCAACTATGTTTAGAACGGAACTACAAGAGCTTAGAGCTGAAAGCACAGCTGCCAATTGTGGGATTGTCATACTCATCTAGTTTTATGGTTTCTATCAAATATTTTAGTGGTAACTTTTATTTTTGGGGAGATTAAATTTGTAAGGGTAAGGTAGTTAAAATTCTGGACTTTAGAAATTGCCAGACCACCTCAAGTCATGGCAGTTCAAATGGTAACCTGTGTTTAGCCAATGAGGTCAGGGTTGGAAGTAAGGACACTTAAAAAATGAATGACCCATCTCTGAGCTTGGTAGAGACAAGAGTCTGCAGTTATAAAGGGATTTAATTTATTCACATCAAAAGAGTTAAAAGTACTTTTGTAAACAAAAGAGTTTCTTAATGGAACCAGCAATTCTGGAGAAGAGGGCCGTTAACTCCATTAGAGATATAAGTTTGTCTTGCGAGTCATAGAATCAAAGGGGTTGTTTTAAAGGTAAAGTGTAGTTAGATTACATTTCTGTTTTGAGCATCCCAAATATGCCACATTGTCATGGAGATGGGCTGTGGGGGTTAGGGAAGTTTCTTTGTTTTTTCTGTTTGTTTGCTCACAGAGTCATGCAGTCAGCAGTTCAGTTTGGGAACAGAGACAGTTGCTGTTCACTTAGTTGGGGGAGAAAAAGAGATAAATATAAGCCAGGCCTGCACCTTAAGAGGTGAAAATACTGACTTTATCATTCGCTGCACAGAAGGTGGGTGGGAGCTCACATTCAGTTTAGAGACAGAGTTTGTGAGGGGGAAAAAGAGGCTGAAAGATTTGCCTAGCTTGAAGCTATCAGAAAAAAAATCTATAGTGACCCCTATAGTGGACCCTCATAGTGAAAACAAGCAGTTAACTTGAAGGAGGCAGAGAGAGGGAGAGTGTCTGCCAGAAGCTGTGAAGCAGCTGTGGGACTAAGAGCTGTATAGAAACATAGAGGCTATTAGGAACCAGGGGTGTTCCTGACTTTTAAATCACTGATCAAGAATGTAGCTAGGCCCAAGCTTGAGTTGGGAAGTCCACAGTCATAGGGTTTTGAAGAAAAGTTGGAGGATCCCTTAGCCAAAAGCTAATGGAAGGGTCCCCAAGAAACTTCATACCTCAAAGAACAGCTGGAATGCTGAAGAGGAAATAAAGTGAATTTTAGAGAGCTGTGCCATATTTGGTTAGAATTCCAAAAGGAGATGTGAATGAACCCTCAATATCTCATTACATATAAAGAAACTCTTGGTGAAATTAGGAAATCAAAGGGGAACTGGATTTACACTCTAAGGGCAGAATTTTGCCGTCGGCGAGCAGGGGGCATATCCCGCTCACCGATGAGTAAAATGACGCGGGATGACATCGGGCGGAACCCCTGATGTCATCCCGGTCCAGTTAAATTTTCAGGAAGGCGGGGGCGCAGCAAAATCAGCTGCGGGCCCGCCGACCTGTCAATGGCCAATTGAGGCCATTGACAGATCAATTTAAGTATTTAATGTACCTGCCCGTACAACTTTAAGGTTGGCGGGCAGGCCAGGAGCCCTGGCGGCAAACAGGTAAAACATGAAATCTCATCCACAGGCAGGATGAGGTTTCATGTAGGGTTTTAAAATTTTTAATAAAGTTATTATGTTAATTTTGAACATGTCCCATCTCATTGTCACTGAGGACTACATGTTAGGGAATTTATTTTTTTCTATTTTTAATATTTTTAAATGTGGAAGCAATCTCCTTGAGGCTGCACTTAGCCTCAGGGAGATGTGTGCTCTTTCGTGCGCATGCGTGAAAGAGCGCACTCTCGCTTTTGGGAAATCCCCCCCACCCGCACAGGAAGCGCACATCGCTTCCCGCCCAATGTCACGCTGGGCGGGCCTTAAATGGCCCGCCCACGTAAAATGGTGACGGGGCCCGCTTCTCCGGCGGGGATCATCTCCCCGCCCGCCGGAGATTGGGTCGGGCCCATCCGCCCGACAGGCAGAAAATTTTGCCCTAAGTCTTGGCAAACTATAGTGTTAAGATAGCAGTGCTTTGAGTTTGATTTTGTTGAAAAACATGGAAATCTTGTGGTGTAATTCTTTTCAGGTAGTAACTGGATGTTAGAATTTCTCTTTAAATGCTTATGGTCTCTACGGAGATCGTAAACAGATAAAGTAATTGGGGAATAGAAAAGAGGCCAGAGTCAAAAAAGACACAGAATTTTCAGAGAGTTGTTGTGCTAGAAATGATTACATAAATCGGGCAGTGAGGCCATGGAGAGATTTGAGTGGAGGGATGAATATTTTCAAATTGAGGCATGCAGGTACCTCAAACAATCTTTGTTGGTAAGCAAACTTCAAATAAGTAGACTGCAAGTAGTACCATGGAGCACTACAGGGTCTATTTTGCAAACATGTGTTTCTGGCAAAGAGCCTAATCCACTGCTTGTGCATTTAAAGAAATTGTGGGCACATGGCCAATAATTTTCCATCCATTATAGAAGGAACATTGTGTGGCATGCCTGTCATGTTGTAATACAAGTAGTCAACAAGCAACGCGTCCCACTAGTGTCATGCATTGATGACATTGTGTTTAATATTATGATGCTTTGTTTTACTTTTAAAGGATGCAAGATGACTGTCAAAAATTGTCTCACTGTAACAAGCTACAGGAAAATGTAGAGGAAGATTTAATCTGTGTGTTCAGTGTAAACGTGCTCCTAAAGAAAGGTATAGATTTTCTGCTGTACTGCCTGAGTATGAAACATTGACTGGACAGCGTTCCAGAAGGAATAGTACACCCAGAGCAAATCCTGCCTGATTCTCCCTTCATTTAAGTTAATGGAAGGAAAATAATTTAGACTCTGTTTCTGGCAATGCAATTCCTCCCTGATCCCAATTTTCACCCCTGGATTTCACCCAGGCAATAATTCTCACTCAGATGGTATGGGTGATTAATAGCCCACAATAAGCTTCCAATCTTCTAAATGTAACACATAAATGGAAAATTTTCTCCCTAACTTTTCCATTCACACATGTCTGTGAGGGCATCTAAAGACATTTGAACAGCTCTGACACTCTGCTTCAGACATTTTGGACTAGTTTTCTGATTTTTTTTTTCCCTAATATGAACTGGCCGGATTCTCAGTGATGTCCTGAAGCACACAGTGCATGATTTGGGAAATGGAATGTCTCTGAAAAGGACAACAGATAGGAATTATTGGCAGCATTCCCTTCAACAACTTCCAGACGCCTTTTTTTTTTGATCTGACAAAAACCTCGAGAGAATTCTCACACATTCAATGGCAGAGTGACATAACTGAAACCTGGCACCAACATTTTCTTTAAGCTGGTCATTGGATTTGCTCCAATGATGTTCTTTGATAAGCAACAAAACAGTGTGCGAAGCGGTGTATCAGAGGGAGAAATACACAGGAAACAAATTCACACTTTCTGATGTCATATTGGATCAGGTCAAGTTCAGTCTCTAGGTGGTCTTCCCTGACTAGAATCATAAACAGGCAGCATGAAAGCACAGCCTTGTTCAAGATACAGTTCAGCCTTTCTGTATTGTCCCTCCTTAATAAAATATAATTACATCAGTGGAGGCTTTCTTACAGATCTCCATTCACATTCTCACTTAAAAAGACATGGCCCTGGATTCATTTATAAATCCCTGTGCTACAAAGATAACATTTACAAAAAAGGAGAAAACTATTTTTATGTGCCAGGAGGGGAGGGCTCTTGTCAGCTCATCTCCATACATCAGGCCATTTTCCAAGGTAGCCCAGGCGAAGTGAAAATAAATCATTTTCTATCGAGATATGGCATGATGTCAGCTTCTTTGGAGAAAGCGACATAGATCAAACAAGTAACTTGTATCTTCATCTCTTTATGATAGTGAAGAAGATCCTTGTGAAACATATTTTTCTGCATTTTCTTTCATGAGCTATTTCTTCGTTTTGCTGCACAGAAAAGCAAACCCTGAGGTAAACCAACTCAAGCCAACTGAGAAGTTAGGGTGTGGGGAGTAACTTTAACTGAACTAATTGGAGGAAGCCCATGCAACCTGGTGGAATGCTGTTTTAAGGTCCCACCTGATATTGCTGTCCATTGTCTTCAATGGAGCTTAAAATTGGATGAGGTATAAAACCAGAGTTTTACCCATCTCATCAGTTTCCGGATGAGTAGGTTAGGTTACATTTGCCCTATTATCTGAGAATTTGGAGGGGCTTTTATCCAATTTTATGTCCCTTATTAACTTCATGGCCTATGAATTTCATATATATGATCTGAACGCAGGAGGAAGGTTCTGATTGTGTGCGGTCAAATGAGTTTCCAAAGGGCAGGTATGTTAAAATGCACTGGAAAATTAACAGTTAATATGTGAAAGAAACAATGCAATATCACTAAAAAACTGTTGTCTGCTTCTGCTAATATGTCACAGCAATGATGAGCAGCTCAATCACATGTCAGTGATTGGGTAAGAAGGAACACTTGTGGGGAAAATGATTGACTTCACCACTCTACGTTGTCTCACAACCTGTACCTAGCTGGAAAAATGCCTAACGTATCAATGCTCTAAGTCTACAGCAAAAAACTTGAAGATAAATTTAGGTTAATTCCCCTTGGAAGTTTTTTTTTCAATCCCAGTGGTTCATTCTGTAATAATAAATTAGCCCATAGTAACTGAAAAAGTTAACAGACAGCCATCCATTGGTAATAAGCATAGTTAATCGACAGACTGAATGAGGTAGAGTTAAGCCTCCAACTTGATTTTCTTTACTAATGCAGTACCTACTGAACATACCCAGGACAATAGCCTAGGAACCACTGTTGACTCTACAAGTCAATGAAGACTGAATGCATTCATATGACATTCCTCTTTCATTATTTTAGTGAAGGTGTTAACCTACTTAAAAGAAAGGAGTAAATGATTACATTAAAAGAGGATGTCGCAAACTTCATCATATACTCAAAGCCAAGGGTCATTTATAGACTCATATTTTCTTCTGTAACTAAAGTTAATTGACAAGTTGGATGTATTGACAAGACTGGTGGAAACTGAATTGAGTCATCTTCTATTTTTACTACAACTGAAGGTTTTGCTCCCATGCTTAAGTGTGTTTGTAAAAGTTATCCCATATGTGAAGAAAGCATTTGCTTATTCAACGTCATTAAATCCTTGTTAAAAATCAATTGGGGAAATCTCATAGACTTTTGTTCATGGTAGGATAAATATGAAGATTTAATTCATTACTCAAAGTTCTAGATGCGAGTTTTATAAAGCAATAAAAATAATAGCTGAACATGGAAAAAGCAGTGGTGGATTATGGAAATATATTAACCTGACTCGAGTCGGCCATCTGATCCAATTGAATGCTGGCAATTGAAACATTCAACTGGGTGAACTTATGAACTTATAGTTAGAAAGTCATTCACAATTTTAATTATTTGAATGTACAACGAGTATATTATCTTTCATATATTAAAAGGCTAATGCTTAAAATTTCATTTATTCTGCAAGGATTTGATCCTTAAATTTTGGGTAAAATGCGCTCATCATTTAAATGTTGCTATTCAACTTCCCAGCAGGAATGAGTGTAAAGAGGGTGCAGATGGTTGGGCTGTCCTTGGTCAGCTACCAACTTTCAGCTAATTGGCAGGGAGGGGTTTTGGGGTACATATTGCAGGAGGGAAGGTGGGAGCCTTGGGCAGGGGAGGCCTTGAATTTCCTTGTGGAGCCAAGAAGAACCCTCCTGTTCCTTCTCGAGGACCTCTTCATCCTTCCCAACATCTGCTGACCTGCTACAGCCTCGGGAGTGGAGGGGATTGGAAATCACAGCAGCTATGATGCTCAGGCTCCGATCAAACTACTAACAGGGTTCTATTTACATCACTGGACCCTGATTAGCATCCAAGCATGAGGCTTTCACCAGCCCAAGCAATGATGTTAGCTTAGGTAATCAGCAGGAATAGAGTAGGAAATGGAATCCCTCCAATTTAACTGCTCACCCTGTTGCTGGGTAGGAGAGTTCAATTTTTCTTTTAAGTCGGTCTTCTTGTCAACTATAAGTTTGTAAATTGCGATATGAAATATTCGGCAGTAGGTTCACTTCTGGATAATTTAGATGTCCATGAAGTGTGAAAACATTAACTACAGGTCGGTCCTGATTGCCTAATTTGCCTTTGCCAACACTAATTGATTGAACAGACATCACAGAAGCTCAAGGACATGTATCTGCTATTTTGATTTTGGGGTGGAATCATCTGCCCTCCCCCAGGTCAAATTTGGTGGAGGGGGCACATTTAATGAGGCAGGATGTTGGTGGGTGGGGACTCCACCTCCACCTCGATTAAATCTGTGGCATTGACAGTGCTATTAAACAGCACTTACTCAGCGATAAGCTGCTCACTGATGCTCAGTTTGGGTTCTTCCAGGACCACTCGGGTCCTGATCACATTACAGCCTTGGTTCAAACATGGACAGAAGAGCTGAATTCAAGGGGGGAGATGAGAGTGACTGTCCTTGAGATCAAGGCAATATTTGACCAAGTGTGCCACCAAGGAGCCCTAGTAGAATTGAAGTCAATAGGAATCAATGGGAAAACTCTCCAATGGTTAGAGTCATACCGAGCACAAAGAAAAATGTTTGTGGTTGTTGGATGACTACCATCACAGTCCCAGGATATCACTGCAGGAGCTCCTCAGGGTAGTGTCCTAGGCCCAACCATCTTCAGCTGCTCATCAATGACCTTCCTTCCATCATAAGGTCAGAGGTGGGGATGTTCGCTGATGATTACACAATGTTCAGCACCATTTTCAACTCCCCAGGTACAGGAGCAATCTGCGCCCATGTGCAGCAAGACCTGGACAATATTCAGGCTTTGGCTGATAAGTGACAAGTCACATTTGCATCACACAAGTACCAGGCAATGACCATCTCCAACAAGAGAAAATCTAAGCATCTCCCCTTGATATTCAATGGCATTACCATCGCTGAATCCCCCACTATAAACATCCTTGGTGTTTACCATTGACCAGAAACTGAACTGGACCAGCCATACAATTACAAGACAAGATCAGAGATTAGGAACTCTGAGGCAAGTAACTCATCTCCTGGCTCTCCAAAGCCTGTCCACTATTTACAAGGCACATGGCAGGAGTGTGATGGAATACTCCCCATTTGTCTGGATGAGTGTGGCTCCAACTACAATAAAGAAGCTCGGCACTATCCAGGACAAAACTCCTTGACAGCACCTTCCAAACTCGGGACCTCCACCACCTAGGGCAGCAGACACATGGGAACACCAGCATCTGCAAGTTACCCCCAAGCCACATGTCATCCTGACTTGAAACTATATCACCGTTACTCCACTATCACTAAGACAAAACCCTAGAACTCCCTTCCTAACAGCATTATGGTGTACCCGCAGCAGATGGACTGCAACGGTTCAAGAAAGCAGCTCATCGCCACTTTCTCAAGCATAGTTAGGGATGGGCAACAAATGCTGGACTTGCCAGCAATGCCCACATCCCATGAAAGAATAGAAAAAAAATATGAATCAGGGGGATCCTGACTGTATATGATAGTGTAAAATAGATGCCAATAAGCCCACAGCCCGTTTTAAGTTTCTTTTGATTTTTGTTTTCAATCAAGTCAAAGGAAATGAAATTCCAAGACTGAAACATTATTACACAGGAGTCATCTGTTGCCAAATACACTCAAAGTTGCATTAATAAGTTCAGAATTTTCATTGGATAAAAAAACTTTCATTGCAAATAGAAGTCAGATACAGTGTTAAATGGGCAAACAAATCACTTTGACCCATTTTTCAACCGGTGATGAAAGGTAAAATGACCCCCTCTGTGGTTAAAGTCATTATGCTAAATCTTTTACATTGCACACAATCAGCCGTGTGTGTGGCACAGTTTGCTTCAGTTGTACAGCATATCATGTTGTAAGGTTAGAAGATAGTGTGTATCACATGCTGTGCAGTCTGTCAAATGTGCTTCCTATGTGTGGCAGACTTTTGTTAATCATGCTAAAGCTAGTTGATCTCCTGGGCATTTCTTACAGGCAGCTTGGGATCTGAAGCACAGGTTATAATACTTAACTGCTAACCTTGCCTATCCCGTTAAAACCACGGCCCAGGACCTTCCTGTGAAGAAGTGTCTAAGTAGGTTCTGTGGTCATTTCAAGCTTAATAGTTGTTTTGTGCTGGAAGTTTCCCTAGATTGTCAGCTGCTTGGCTTCTCCGCTTGTTCCCTCAACAATATCTCCACGTTGCCTCAAGTTTTAGAAAAACAATGCCAAGGAACTGGATTATATTTGTGATGATCTCCGTTATCAGGCAGATAACTTTAAAACAAAAGATTCAAACCTCCAGTTATTAGCTGAAAGAATGACATGACAAGATTTGATGTTTTAAAATGTTTACTGTAACAAATAACTAAGAAACATGAGTAATGAAACAGTGAGCAGAATTTTCCCTGCCCGCTGGCATCATGTTCGGGGGCGTGAACAGACAACATGGCAAGAAAGCCAAAAAGCAGTTTCACAATGTCATGAAACCAGGTTGCGACCGTCCGCTCAGCCCACTCTTGGCAGGCTGCGTTGCCTGCCATCAGGCATCAGGAACCTCATTGTAATACATCTCCATATCATTATAAGGGCAACTTAACAGAATCACCCCCCACGCTGGATCGTCCACCCAATCATGCTGACGTGTTTCACAACAACCTACGTAAGGCACGCACTTGGCAGGCTGCACTTTTTGAGGGGAACTCGGAGGTGAGTGCACAGCAACGTTGTGCAATGCTTGCAAGGGACGCCTGCTGGACTTCAAGCTTGCGGTGAGTGGGGGGGGCGCGGGGGGGGGGGGGCGTGGGGGCAAGGGCTGCCCCGCGGTTGAAGGTAGTGCACAAGCATGTGTAGGGTGGGGCGGGGGAGGGAAGCAGCCATATATTAAGGAAACCTTGAATAAAGTGACAATCCCTCTGCAGCTGAGACAGTTCAGATGCAGCAACATTGACATGCATGGAGTCTAGTTTATCTGCCTGTTCAAGCGCCGCAGAGGCATAAAAGTGCCACCGGGTGCTCCAGAGCTTTTCACCCCTTGCGTACAGACTGCAAACTAATGAGCATTTTAATTGACTGCTGAACAGTTGGATGACTGGGCACATTGTACAATCTCCTTGCTCAAGCTGACCATGGAGCAGTCACTGGTGGAGGCGCTCACAGCCCCTTGCAACGTCATCATCCCAGTTGGACCAGTCTTTTGTTATTCATTCATAGGTTATTGGCAAAGCAAGCTAGGCCAGCATTTATTACCCATCCCTAGTTGCCCCCTAGTTCATTTAAGAGTCAACCATATTCCTGTGGGGTCTGGGGTCACATGTAGGCCAGACCAGGTAAGGACAGCAGATTTCCTTCCCTAAAGGGCATTAATAAACCAGATGGTTTTTGTGACAATTGGCAATGGTTTAATGGCCATCATTAGACTTTGAATTCTAGATTTTTATTGAATTCAAATCTGCCGTGGCAGGATTCAAACCTGGGTCTCCAGAGCATTACTCTGGGTCTCTGGAATTCTAGTCCAGCAACAATACCACTACACCATCCCGCCCCCATGGCTCAAGCTAACAGTGCAGCCTTGCAGTGCAGGTTAGGAGAATGCCAGACCCTGAGCTGAGAGCACAGCATGCAGTCCAACGGGCAAAGCTGTCGCCAATCAGTCAGATGGAGGTGGGTGAGGTTTTTGCAGCCATGCAGCGTGCTAAACTCTGGGCATCCAAGTGGTGGCCAGCACTCTCCAGGATGAATTAAGGGGCCATCAGGTTTAACCAAGACATGTTCTTAGAACACCCAAACTAACCCACGTGTCTCTCTCTTTCATCCTGCAGGAGGAGTACATGCAGTGAGGAGACACCATAAGATCCTCACATTGCACCTGTGAACATTTGACTCCAGTCTGGCTTATGGCAGCGCACATACCCTCTGTGATAATGTTCCTGTCATTGAGATGCAGTGGAGGCCCTAATAGTCACTAAATTGCAGGAGGATGATGACAACATGCAGTGAGGACACTCCATAGATCTTCACACAGCCTCTGGGAATTCCTGACCCCTGTCTAGCCGAGGGCAGCTCGCTTGCGCTCTGTGATCAGGGTCGTATCATGGAGATGCAGCCATGAAACTTTAAATGCACCTGATCCTTTGTCAGTCTTCAGCACCTGAGCCCTACAGAAGCACAGCATCATTGGTCACAGATGCTGAAGAATTGAGGGGCCGGCCCCACCTTAAAGGTGCTGAGAGCATAGAGAGAGAATGACGGAACTTGGTGACACCTGCCCACGACATTCTTGCAGCAATAACAAGCACCATTAAGTTGCAGGCATCAGTAATGTGTCCAGGGAGTGTGAGGCTGGAACATCACTTTGGCCTGATGGCTGAACAAAGCACAGGGAAGAGGCCCTAGACTGAGACACCTGCCTTTATCTTGTGCAGAAAGGTTTCACATCTGAGTGGCATGAACGTTGCTCATCAGAACAAGGAGCCAAAGGCAGGGAGACATCATTGAGGGTTTATTTACAATAGTGAACATTATGTACAAGTGATTAACACCCGTGCCCAGGCTGTGGAACTTCCAGCTTCCTGAATGGGCTCAGGTGTAGTTCGTCCCTGCCTGAGTGGGAGCTGTTGCAGTGTGCTGGTGCTGGCTGTGGCTGCTGGTGCTGGCTGTGGCTGCTGCTACTGGGCGAGGCACACCCTGCTGCTACTATTCCTTTTTCCAACATACTCCTCTGGAATTTCACAAGCTGCTCTGGTTTTGCTGCTGCTCAAGGGACACCAGAAGTCTATTTGCGGTATTGTTGCTGGAACTGCATGGGCCTGGAGCCTGCTAGACCTCAGTTTTGGAGAATTGGACAAGGGAGAGAGGAGGTGTTGCAAGACAGGGAGTCCAGGAGGCAAGGACTTTTTTCATTCCATTTACAGTGGGTGTCTGGACTTTTGTTTGGTGGGGGCTGTGAAGGCCGTGTTGCTTTGGAGGGGAAGGAAGAAAGCTGTTGAAGGGACTCGGAGAGAAGGGGTGTGTGCGTGTATCCGTTTAAGGTCTAATATTCATTGGTTGTATTGAAGCACCTTGTGATCCATGTGTAAAAGTTGAATCCGATTGCACTTTATGTGGTGGCCATTTTGAAATGTTTAGTAAAGTACTTTCAGATGTTTTATGAATAAAGTATATTTTTAAAAAAATAACAAGAGTGACATCACAAGACAGCGCGAGAGAGCAGTGGCGAGATCAGAACCAGCACGAGTGCGGGGAAGCTTCAAAACGTGACTTCAGCACAAAAGTGAGAGCTGATTGGTGAGTAGTGGGAAAGTGTTTCTCTACAGTTTTTCTCCAGTTTAAAATAGATTAAGCTAAGGAAAGGTAAGAGTTCTAGTTTGAATTTAAAGTACATAAATAATTTAACATTATTTTTACTGAATTGAACTTAAAGTGAGGGTTTTTTTTTCCAAATAGAGGCATAGCAGGGCAGCTCAGTCCCATGTTATTTACCACCTGCAACAGTGTGCTTGCACAAGAACAGGGGAGAGAGTTCATCCTGAGTGAGACACAGCCAGAGTGAGTGTGGGTATTGGCAATTTGGTGCACAGTGGGAATTCGGTGCATAGGGGAAGAGGTGCTCTTTGCATTTTTTCCTTGCTATCCAACTTCCTAAATCTTCAGAGAGTGGTCTTGCCCTGCTGTAGCAGTAGAGGCTACAAGGGAAAGGAACGGCTGGTAAGTAGTGGGTAAGGTCGGGTAAGTATTTAGTACTTTACTCGCTTATAATTTAAGGTCTTTTTGTGGTTTGTAGTTTGTATATTCTGTAGTAACGAGGATCAGGAAAGAAGGGCCCAAAGGTAACTGATTTAAAAGGTTTAATTTAAAGGGATAAGCCATGGCAGAAGAGCTCAAAGCCGTGGTGTGCTCCTCATGCTCCATATGGGAAGCCGGGGACATTTCCAGTGCCTGGGACCAGCATGTGTGCAGGAAGTGTGTCCAGCTGCAGCTCCTGGAAGCTTGGGTTTCAGAGCTGGAATGGAGGCTGGGGATACTGTGGAGCATCCGCGAGTCTGAAAGCATCGTGGATAGCACGTTTAGAGAGGTGGTCACACTGCAGCTGAAGGGACTTAAGGAAGGAAGGGAATGGGTGACCACCAGGCAGTCCAAGAGAAATAGGCAGGTAGTTCAGAAGACCCCTTTGGTCCCATTCGCAAATCATTATTCCATTTTGGAGGCTGATGAGGGTGCTGGTTCCTCCAGGGAGTGCAAGCTTCTGGCACCACAAGCAGCCTGTCTGTACAGGAGGGGAGGAAGGGAGGAAGAACAATAGTAATAGGCGATTATATAGTCAAGGGAACAGATAGGCACTACTGTGGCCGTCAACATGACTCCAGAATGGTATGTTGCCTCCCTGGTGCCAGGGTCCGGGATGTCACTGAACGGCTGCAGGGTATCCTGAAGAGGGAGGGTGATAAGGCAGAGGTCATGTTACATGTTGGTACCAATGATATAGGTAGAAAGAGGGATGAGGTCTTGCCTCAAGAATTCAGGGAGTTAGGAAGTAGACGATAAAGCAAGACCTCTCGGGTTGTAATCTCTGGAACACTCCCAGTGCCACATGTTAGCGAGCTCAGAAATAGGAGAATAGCACAGATGAATACGTGGCTTAAGAGTTGGTGCAGGAGGGAGGGTTTTAGATTCCTGGATCACTCGGACTGTTTCTGGGGAAGGTGGGACCGATACAAGCGGGACAGTCCACATCTGAACCAGAGCAGGACTAACATCCTTGCAGGCGGGTTTGCTAGAGCTGTTGGGAGGAGTTTAAACTAATTTGGCAGGGGGAGGAGACACAGAATGTTAGCAGAATAGGGACACGTCATAATACAGTAAAACAATCAAGTCAGAGGGAGTACAGCTGCATTAAGTTTCAAGGGAGTAAGGCAAGGCTGGATGACCTCTACTTTAATGCCAGGAGTATTACAGGTAAAACAGATGAGTTAACGGTGAGGATTGACACATGGAATTGTGATATAGTAGCCATCACTGAGACGTGGTTGAGGGAGGGGAAGGATTGGCAGCTCAACATTCCGGGATATAGAATTTTCAGGCGAGACAGAGGAGGGGGTAAAAGAGGAGGAGGCATTATATTATTAGTTAAGGAGTCAGTTACTGCAGTAAGGAGAGATGATATCTTGGAGGCGGCATCGAATGAAGCTTTATGGGTAGAGCTTAGGAATAAAAAAAGGAGCAGTGACATTGTTAGGTGTTTATTATAGACCGCCAGATAGTCAGTGGGAAATTGAGGAGCAAATATGTGCACAGTTTGTGAAGGTGTGTAAAAACAATAACAATAGGGTAATTATATTGGTGATTTCAATTTTCCCAACATTAATTGGGATAGACATAGTGTTAAGGGCTTGAATGGAGTGGATTTTTGAAATGTGTACAGGAGAATTTTTAGGTCAATATGTAGAGGGTCCAACAAGAGGCAGCGCAGTGCTGGACCTAATTCTGGGGAATGAAGCCGGACAGGTGGTTGAGGTAGTGGTGGGGGAGCGTTTTAGTGATGGCAACCACAACATGGTACAGTTTAAGCTTGTTATGAACAAAGAAATCGACAAGTTGCAAAAAATGTTTTGGATTGGGGGAGAGCAGATTTTAGTAAAATAAGGCAGGATCTGGCCAAGGTAGACTAGGAACAGCTACTTGTGGGGAAATCTACAGAGGAGCAGTGGGGGGTGTTCAAAAAGGAAATGGGGAGGGTACAGACTCAACCTGTTCCCTCTAGGGTGATAGGAAGGAGTAACAAGCCCAGAGAACCATGGATGGCCAGAGATATTAAGGTTACGCTGAGAAGAAAAATGAAGCTTTTAGCAGGTACAAGGGAAGCAAATCAGTGGAGGCATTAGTGGAGTACAGAAAGTGCAGGGTGGAGCTTAAGAAAGCAATTAAGAGAGCAAAGCGGGGATATGAGAAAGCTCTGGCTGGTAAAAGTAGGGACAATCCCAAGATACTCAGTAAGTATATCAAAGGGAATAGGATAACCAGGGAAAGAGTAGGGCCCATAAGCGACCAAGGGGCCAATCTATGGGTGGAGCCAGAGGACATCGCTAGAGTGTTGAATGAATACTTCACATCCGTCTTCACCCAAGAGAATGAGGATGAAGGTATTGAACTCGGGGAGAGAGACTGCGAGGTTCTTAAGCAAATTGATATAGGGAGTGACAAGGTATTGGAGGTGTTGGCAGGCTTAAAGGTGGACAAATCTCCAGGTCCGGATGATTTGTGTCCCAGACTGCTGAGGGAGGCAAGGGAGGAGATCGCAGGGGCTCTGACCCAAATTTTTAATTGCTCTCTGGCCATGGGGGAGGTGCCAGAGGACTGGAGAACGGCTAATGTGGTTCCGCTATTTAAGAAGGGTTGTAGAGATAAGCCAGGGAACTACAGGCCAGTGAGTCTCACGTCAGTGGTAGGGAAACTATTGGAGAAAATCCTGAAGGAGAGAATCTATCTCCACTTGGAGAGGCAAGGTTTGATCAGGGATAGTCAGCATGGCTTTGTCAGAAGAAGGTCATGCCTAATAAATTTGATTGAATTTTTTGAGGAGGTGACCAGATGTGTAGATGAGGGTAGTGCAGTTGATGTAGTTTATATGGATTTCAGCAAAGCCTTTGACAAGGTCCCACATGGGAGACTTATAAAGAAGGCAAATGCACATGGGATGCAGGGTAATTTGATTAGGTGGATTCAAAATTGGCTTAGTTGTAGGAGAAGAGGGTGATGACAGAAGGATGCTTTAGTGACTGGAAGCCTGTGTCCAGTGGCTTAGCACAGGGATCTGTGCTGAGTCCCCTCTTATTTGTCATTTATATAAGTGACTTAGATGACTATGTGGGGAGTAGGATTAGTAAGTTTGCGGGTGACACAAAGATTGGCCGGGTAGTTAACAGTGAGGTTGAGTGTCTTGGGCTACAGGGTGATATAGACGGGATGGTCAAATGGGCAGATAAGTGGCAGATGGAATTTAACCCAGAAAAGTGTGAGGTGATACACTTTGGAAGGAGTAATTTGACAAGGAAGTATTCAATGAACAGCTTGACACTAGGAAGTTCTGAGGAACAAACGGACCTTGGCGTGTGTGTCCATAGACCTCTGAAGGCGGAGGGGCATGTTAGTGGGGTGGTGAAAAAGGCATACGGGACACTTGCCTTTATCAATCGAGGCATAGATTACAAAAGTAGGGATGCCATGTTGGAGTTGTATAGATCATTGGTGAGGCCACAGCTGGAGTACTGTGTGCAGTTCTGGTCACCACGTTATAGGAAGGATGTGATTGCACTGGAGGGGATGCAGAGGAGATTCACCAGGATGTTGCCTGGGATGAAACATTTAAGTTATGAAGAGAGGTTGGACAGACTTGGGTTATTTTCGTTTGAGCAGAGAAGACTGGGGGGCGACCTGATGGAAGTGTACAAGATTATGAGGGGCATGGACAGGGTGGATAGGGAGCAGCTGTTCCCCTTAGTTGAAGGGTCAGTCACGAGGGCACACAAGTTCAAGGTGAGGGGCAGGAGGTTTAGGGGGGATGTGAGGAAAAACATTTTTACCCAGCGGGTGGTGACGGTCTGGGAGGGTGGTGGAGAGGGGTTACCTCACATCCTTTAAGAAATACCTGGATGAGCAATTGGCACATCATAACACTCAAGGCTTTGGGCCAAGTGCTGGTAAATGGGGTTAGGCAGGTAGGTCAGGTGCTTCTCAAGTATTTGTGCAGAATCGTTGGACCGCAGGGCCTCTTCTGCACTGTGAGATTCTGTGATTCTGTGATTCAATGTGGGAAGTCCTAGACACTTCCTGCGCTCTGACCAACCACGTGTGCAAGAAGTGCCACCAACTGCAGCTACTTGAGTACCAAGTTTCGGAGCTTGACCGGCAGCTGCAGACACTGAGGTGCAGCCGCAAGACTGAGAGTTTTGTAGATAGCACATTTTTAGACGAGGTCACCCCACAGCTTGCAGAAGTGCAGACAGAAGAGGAATGGGTGACCGTCAGTCAGAAGAAAGGTGTCAGGCAGGTAGTCAGGAAATCCCCAGGGTGCATCACGCTTGAGAACCGTTTTTCTGTGTTGCAAAACGGTGAGAGTGATGGTTCCTCTGGGGAGTGCAGCCACACTTGTGGCACTGTGAGTGGCTCAGCTGCACGGGGGGGAGGAGAAAGAGGGGAAGAGCAATAGTGGTAGGAGACTCAATAGTAAGGGAAACAGACAGGCATTTCTGTGGCCGTAGACTTGACTCCGGGATGGTATGTTGCCTCCCTGGCACCAGGGTCAAGGACGTCATTGAACAGCTGCAGGGAATTCTAAAAGGAGAGAGCAAACAAACAGAGATCATGGTGCATATTGGTACCAACGACATAGGTAGAAAGTGGGATGAAGTCCTGCAAGCAGAATTTAGGGAGCTCGGAAACAGATTAAAAAACAGGACTTCAAAGGTAGTAATCTCTGGATTACTTCTGGTGCTACGCATAAGTGAGTATAGGTGCCAGGGGACTGGAGGACAGCCAATGTGGTACTGTTATTCAAGAAGGGAGGAAGGGATAAATCAGGGAACTATAAGCCAGTCAGTCTAACCTCGGTGGTGGGGAAACTATTGGAAGCAATTCTGAGGGACAGAATTAATCTACACTTGGAGAGGGAGGGATTAATTAAGGACAGTCAGCATGGTTTTGTTAAGGGGAGGTCATGTCTGACCAATTTGACTGAATTTTTCGAAGAGGTGACCAGGTGTGTAGATGAGGGCAATGCATTTGACGTAGTCTACTTGGACTTCAGCAAGGCTTTTGATAAGGTACCACATGGAAGACTGATAACAAAGGTAAGAGCCCATGTGATGCAAGGCAAATTGGCAAATTGGATCCAGAATTGGCTGAGTGGCAGGAAGCAGAGGGTGATGGTCGAGGGGTGTTTTTGTGACTGGATGACTGTGTCCAGTGGGGTTCCACAGGGATCGGTGTTGGGTCCCTTGCTGTCTGTGATGTATATATAAACAATTTAGACTTGAACATAGGAGGGTTGATCAGTAAATTCACGGATGACACGAAAATTGCTGGGGTGGTAAATAGTGAGGAGGTTAGCCTTAGATTACAGGAGGGTATAGATGGGCTGGTCAGATGGGCTGATCAGTGGCAAATGGAATTTAATCCTGATAAGTGTGAGGTGATGCACTTGGGCAGGATAAACAAGGCACGGGGATACATGATGAATGGAGGGACCCCGGGAAGTACGGAGGCGTGCATGTCCACCGATCCCTTAAGGTAGAGGGACAGGTAGATAAGGTGGTTAAGAAGGCTTATGGGATACTTGCCTTTATTAGCCAAGGCATAGAATATAAGAGCAGGAAGGTTATGCTGGAACTGTATAAAATTCTGGTTAGGCCACAGCTAGATTATTGCGTGCAGTTCTGGAATCCGCATTATAGGAAGGATGTGATTGCACTAGAGAGAGTGCAGAGGAGATTTACCAGGATATTGCCTGGACTGGAGAGGTTTAGTTATGAAGAGAGATTGGATAGACTGAGGTTAGTTTCCCTGGAACAGAGGAGAATAATGGGGGGAACTGATTGAGGTGTATAAAATTATGAGGGGCATAGATAGGGTAGACAGGAAGGAACCTTTCCCTTTGTTGGAGGGATCAATAACCAGGGGGCATAGATTTAAGATAAGGGGCAGGAGGTTTAGAGGGGATGTGAGGAAGAATTTTTTTACCCAGAAGGTGGTGGGAATCTGGAACTCACTGCCTGAAAGGATGGTAGAGGCAGAAACCCTCATAATATTTAAGAAGCATTTTGATGTGCACTTGCAATGCCATGGCAGACAAGGCTATGGGCCTAGTGCTGGAAAATGGAATTAGAATAGTCAGGTACTTGTTTGACAGGCACAGACTCGATGGGCCGAAAGGCCCTTTTCTGTTCTGTAGACCTCTATGACTCTGTGGTCGCCTCACGATGCAGTTGTCCGCCGTCAAGAGAAGCGGCTGTCATCAGAGAGCCACTGCTCAGGAATCCGCTTCTCCGCTCTTTTCAGTGGCTGGCGGAGAGGAGGGCTGTGGCTGCTGGGGTGACCAGGTTTGGGGAAGTGCTGGGCAGCAGAGGCGTGGGCTGGATGATTCCACAGGAGTTGGCACATCACGTGTCGGTGGACGTCCGGCTTGCGGAAAATGCCATTCAAGACTTTAGGACGGTCATGCTTGGCCCCGACGTCATTCTGGGTCTCGAGGTGGCGCAGGTGCATGGTGGTCTTCCGTCCGAGCGTACCCCTGTTCGGATGGAATTCCACATTGATCCCAAGCCCGGGACACTTCCATGGGAGCCAGTGCCCCACAACCTGAATCGCCTCGTGGAAATGCCCTCTGTGCCGTTTAGCACAGTGCGGGGGGAGGTTCCTGCATGGGCTGCTGCTGCACACCCTTCACTTCCTTGCCCTTGTCTGCCATCAGGACATGCCCTGGCATGCCTTGTTGCCATCCGGTGGCGGAGGACCCCAGTGCTGGTTCACGGACTCCAAAAACGCCTCCATCTTTTGCGACTTTGTGGAGTCCATGGATCGTGCCTATATGGGGTGTTGAAGGCTTTTCAGTTATTTAAAAAACCTTTTACTGTTGCTTTGTTTGCTCCTGATCTATGGGCATGCAGCATGGAGGGGGACTGAGAGGGAGGAGGACCTCCTTGTGAACCTGCTCCTGGGCCTGGCCAGGTTAGCCATTAACAGGTCCAGGCAGCGGGCAATTGAGGAGGTCGTCCAACCCGACTGCTTTCCCCTCTTCTGCGGCTATGTTCGTGGCCGGGTGTCCCTGGAGAGGGAGCACGTGGTATCCATAAGCACTGTCGAGGTCTTCCGTGCTCTGTGGGCATTGCGGGGCCTATGGGGTTATAGCAAACCCTTTAATCA
Source organism: Cetorhinus maximus (assembly GCF_964194155.1). NCBI lineage: Eukaryota > Metazoa > Chordata > Chondrichthyes > Lamniformes > Cetorhinidae > Cetorhinus > Cetorhinus maximus. Next base: position 150,432,624 of record NC_135882.1, read on the forward strand.
AATTTTGATTTAATGTTGGTAAGTTTCCTTTGCATTTTGTCTTTTGTTCTTTCAGTTTCCCTTTAAGGAGCTTGTTTTTACTTTGTCCCTTGATTTGTTAATTTAATTTATTTGTTTTGTAACAAAAAGAGTTACTTCACGTTCCTAACTCTGCCACCGCTTGGTGCTTCCTGGACATCCACAGCGGAGGTGGAGGCAGCCTGTTGACTGCTACCCCCCTGTCTGTGTTGACCTTGGGGCGGTGTCCTCTGGAGGGCCCCAGCTGCCTTGGGGATCCTGTTGTGTGGCAACCTGTGGAGCTGGAGCTGCTGGGTCACAGGATGAGGGGATTCGGATGGGCTGGACACTCCCGGAGTCACCTGGGTGGATGGCCCCCGGGGTGTGCACCTGCTGATCCTCCTCCATATGGATGCCCGAGGGTCCCTGACTGACTCCTTGAGGAGGAGAGGAGGCTGCCCTGCACCCCTCTATTGGAGGCCAACTGTAGCGAAAGCAATGTAGTTCAGCCCACGCAGCAGTGCAGGATCGATGACCTGAATGGCGGCTGTCATCCTTCTAGTGTTGTCTTCGGTGCATTGGCATCCTGGTGCTATCAACTCAACCTGAAGGCAGATGAACTCCTCCATCTTGCCTTGCGGTCTCAAGAACTCAGCAGATATCCCTTCCTGACTTTCCCGAGCTTTCCTTTGAAGCTTCATCAACTGAGACATGACCGAGTCCAGAGGCTCATCATCTGACTCGGACTCAGCAAATGTCTGGCCTTCAGCAGTCCTTCGAGTGCTGGGGTCCTCGCAGGTACCTGTTGCCGCCTGCTGTGGATCAGAAAATGTGATTTGCTCACCAAGTTGTGACTTCGAGGCTATTCTGAAGCTGGGTCCCACCGAGATGTGTGTCTCTGTGCTGGTGAAGGGTGTGGGTGAACCCATGTGACAGGACTTCAAGGAGGATGCCTCCAGATTCCTCTTCAGACGTTTTCTTGGGGCTTGATTGGAGGCTGTGGATAAAGGACTCTGTCAGATATTTTGCATATGTAGGAAGCAAGGAAAGATATTTAGTGCATAGCAGTGGTCTGTAAAACAGCATGGTTGGCTGATGGATGTTGTATTGCTGGATCCTCTCTTGGTAGAGCACCGCCAACCTCACAGTCAGCACAGGAAGGGTCTGGATTCTCACTAGCCAGCTGGATGGCTCTGTATTCAAAGTCCGAGAGGACCTTGATTTCAGCCAAGTCTGCGACATCTCCCTCTTGTTGTATGCCAGCTTGTTCTGCATGAATAGAGATGAAGAGAGTGTAAGCAGGATGCCTGCCAGGCCAGATGATAAGTATGCCTGGCATGTGTAGGTAGTGAGTGGTCCCATGTACAGGATGAGGACAATGAAGGAGTGTGGGTGAGAGTGATTGGTGATGTCCCTTGAACTGGCAGTGAGTGCGATCCCTGTGGGTGTGTGATGGGTTTGTGAGTGTGTGAGTTGAAAGTGATGGAAGGAGTGACTTACCCTGGTAGAATGGAGAAGTTTGTCTATCCTCTTGCAGCATTGGGTGGCTGTCTTCTTTTGTAGGGCGTTGGCACTGACCACCGCGGCCACTGCCGCTCAAGCTGCATTGGTGATGTTGCTGCCCATCCTGCAGCCAGAGCTGAGGGGGTAGAGGACATCACGGCGGGCCTCCACTGTGTCCAAAATGCACTCATGGGGTGCGTCATTAAACCTGGAAGCTGCAGTCTTTTTGCCTTTTGGGGCCAGGTCTTCCATGTATCAGTCAGAGGCTGGAAAGGAAAAATAGCCTGAGGTGTGCACGCAGCTGCACTTTAAATATGGCGCCCGGCGTGATGAAGTGGTAATGATGGCATGGCGGGTGAATGAGAGTCTGCCTCTCATCAAAATGATATGCGACCCGAGAATGCATAATTAACGTTGTGGGATTGGGCCAATAAGGCATGACAAGCCCCCATTGCGGCCATTGGATAAAACATTGTTTTTTCCGCCCGCTACTGCACTTACTGCACTTTGTAGGCAAACTATACTTTAAACCACAGAATGGAATACCTACCCCACTTTCTTATTCTTAGCCCAACCAAAAAAAAACATACTTCACAGGTGTACTTTGCACTTGTCCTTTGCATAGACATTCAATTTTCCTAGAATCAAACAAAAGTGATTCTTAGCACCTATGGATTTATTCCTGTCCTTTTCTTTTCTCAGCCTGGTAACTTGCAATCCTAGAACTGTCTTTCACAGTGAGGTTTCCTTTTCCTGGAGAATTTCCCTCTAGCCCAAGCTATGAAATTCTTCCAGCCTTGTTTTAACTCCCCATAAATTCTGTCTTTTCAATCCAAGCACATGCTTCCACCTGCAATCCTGTGTGGTGAACCACGGAGACTTTTTTTTAGACTCTAGCTTTTCTAGACTTCTAGAATCTATCCTGGATTCAGGCAGATTTAAAAAAAATCGCAAGGGCCTTCTATCTAAGTAGAAATGTTAATTTGTTATCCTTTAGAGCCCAACTCTCTTTCCTCTTGGAAATAAATGGACATTTTAAAGCACAATTGTTTACAACCTGACATTCTCAACACTTTTCTGGGACTTTGGAGACTCGCAGTTTCTACTTTTAATACACAGCCTGCTGCCATTGTCTCCAAACATAAATACTTTGCACCTTCTTCCCAGTAAATTAATCTAAGCCTTCCTTTGATTTCTAACATTCAAACTACCCACCCTTACTATAAGGCAGACTTCAGGACAAGTCATATAACCCCCTTCATTTTACCTTAAATTTAAAGACACAGCCTCCAAAACATAGCAACCTTGTAAACCTCATAATTGTAACAATGTTTTTTTCTTTTAGGAATCCTTTAAAAATTATTCAGTTATGATTCATTGTTGGTTTATGCAAAATGTAACATCTGGAGTGTGATGTCTGGAGTTTAATGGATGCTCCCAAAACTTTTATACAAATAGATATTTTTTATCCTCCCATTTTTCGGCTGAACGCATGTGTGTCATAGTTGCCAGAAATGATCTAATACCTCGCTCAAGTGGGCACTCTGTGTGAGACTAGATAATGAAAGTCAGCAGGCTTTCAATCATAGCAGTGCGCCATGCACAAGCCTAATACTGTTTTCACCCAGTATCCATATATTGCAATTTACAGCAGGAGTTTATTGGCAGATTCTGGCAATTTACAAACCTGGCAGATTCCGCCAACCCCTTCTTCACAACCCAAGAGCATAGAAGACCTTTTCCCAAATGTACCACAGCTAAGATTATCTAACTCAGCACAGACCATAAAACAAGCCTGGGTTTTTTCTGGTCTGTTTTCTTTTATTTCATTAATAAGCAATAAGCTTTCCAACTGAGCCATTGGAAGAACACACAATCATAGAATCATAGATACAGCACATAAGTCAGCCATTTAGTCCATGGTGCCTGAGCTATTAAAAGAACCATCCAATTGGTTCCACTGCCTTGCTCTTTCTACATGGCCCTTTAATCCTTTGCCTCAAATAATTCCCAACTGTAAGAAATTGGGGTCTTGAATAGACAGGTATTTTCTGCATAATATAAAACCCCCTAAAAAGCGTTCTAAAAAGGCAAACATTTTAAACAGTCTTTGGAAACAGGCAAGGCCACTTAGATCAGGCTGCCATGTTGACATTCCTAAGCTGTTAGGATGGCATCTTGTGTATCCCATTATCTATGCAATTGTTTAGAAAGGATCAGGATATGACCCGCAGCAAGATGTAAGCTGAAAAACTGACCTCGAGGAGAAGGATGAACAGGGGAGGTGGAAACCACCCTGATGTTTGCAGTAGCTGTCCTGTATCTATTGGTCACAATAGATAGATGATTGACACTGGGTAAGCTACCAACCCCCTATAAAGGTATACATATTGGTGTTATATCGATGGTAGGAAGCTGAGGTGCTGGTGAGGTGGCAGTTCTTGTTGGTAGCTGCCTTCTTCAGATGGAAGATGGACCAGAGGAGGAGGAAGAAGATTGAGGGAAGATGTTCCTAACACTTTGACTAGCGAGCAGAGTGCTGTTATTGTCCTCTGAGATCAGTAAACTGCTCTCAACTGATACGGGTCATACACTTTTTCTGTTCAATTTGTTAATTTAACACATCTCAACTGTTGTTTCTTAATAAACTATTTTAAAATTGCTTATGAATAGTGACTGCCTATTTAGGTATCTGTGGTCTCCGAATCCCAGAATCTTACACTTCTGAAAGTTAGTATTGAATCTTTTTCCAGCGTTCCAAGTAGTGCAGTCGAGAATATAAAAACTGGCTGAATAAAATAAAAACGTTTCCTCAAGTCACCTCCGGTTCTTTTGCCACGTGACAGAATTTTATTTGCATACATTGAGCGGGACTTTCCACACCCGCCCGCCGCTGCGATCTTCCAGTCCTGCCGCAAGTCAATGGACTTCTGGCTGGGGCATCGCCTCGCCCGTGATGGGTCCCACCCGCGACAGGGCCGGAAGCTCCCAGCCATTGCCATTTGTTGTTTAGATGATTCAATTTCTAGTATTATCTGATATCTAAATGATTAACATTGTGGTATCTTCATGAACGGATGGGAGTGTAGTAGATCTGATGCTACAGGTGATCTGCATACTACAGTGCAGGCAGGATACGCAATCATCCTTGGAACATCCCTCCATGTGCTCCATGCCATGCCCTGTATATCAAGCCAGTAAAAATAAGTGACTCTGTTGTGTAGTCTGCTGCTGATTTACTGTGGGATGCAATGACATTCTTTTATTGTGAGGTAGAATTTAAACCATTCAAAGATTCATTTTAAACCATTTACAAATGTCATCAATTTTCTTCCAATCGCACATTGTTGGTCCTAGTTGTTGATAATTTAGCACAACGACTTACATTGGTATTGCACTCCTCATATTAAGGATCCAATTTGGCAAACTTAAAAAAGCAACAATTTGTATTTATGTAATACTTCTAACATAGAAACAAAAAACAAGGTGCTTCACAGAGACATGTGCCTGGAGTATCCTTCTTGCGCACCATGCGAAAGTTGAACCTAAGAATGCACCAATGTTTCACTGACATCAGTTTAAAGAATGCAAGAAAGACTTGCATTCATATATTTGTTTCATGACCACAGAATGTTCCAAAGTGCTTTACAGCCAATGAAGTACTTCAGAAGTGTGGTCACTGTGGTGATATAGGAAACAAGGCAGCCAATTTGTGCACAAAAAGGTTTCACAAACAGCAATGTGATAATGAATAAATAATGTGTTTATTTTTGTATGATGTTGGTTGAGGGATAAATGTTGGCTAGGACACCGGGAATAACTCTCCTGCTCTCCTTTGGAAAATAATATTGTGGGATTTTTCACGTCGACATGAGGTTTACATCCAAGTATCTGCCCAGTCACATTAGAATAAAGTCAAATTTAAAATGGGTGTAAGTCAGTATAAAAAATAAGAGCCTAAGGAAAGCATTAAAAGCACACCATTTATTCATTCCTTCAATATGAACATTTAACTCATTTAACCATCATTCGTGAACAACAGGCTCAATCAACAGTTCTCAATAAGAACCTCAATCGGAAAAACTTTTCAATTTTTAACATGATTTATACTTACACCCAGAAAAATAGCTTCAGAGAAACAGAAAATACAGAACAGCTCCATGAGGTTTTATTTAAATAAAACACTTAGAAAAATGCTGTAGTATCAGAAGATTGACACTTTTCTTCTGCGCCCGAAAACCTGGTTGCAAAATTGAGAGTTCCTTCGAAACAATACAATTGGAGGATACTAGTACTTGAGAGTTGGGATATGGCCAGTTTTGTGGGTGGAAATTCATCTGATCAAAGGGTTTTATGGGCGGACAAAGCACAACAATCTGCATTTATTCCATGCTTTTTTAATGTGGGAAAGGTTCCAAGATGCTTCACAGGAGTGTAATCAGACAGAAAGTAAAATTAAAATGAAATACTTCTGTTTTTAATGTATTTCATTGAATAAACCCATCACTTAGCATAGCAACTAACCTTTTAACCTTAGTGTTCCAGCTGTGGTTGATTATTCCAATGTTTTAAGCACACTATTATCTCATCATTATCAGCAAGCTGCTCGAGACTTCAGATACTCTTCATAACACTGCAATGTTTGCTAATAATATTTAGAATTTGATATAGACTTCTATAGCTTCAGCTTCAAACTTGTTATTCCATAAATTATATAATCTCCTCTGTTCTGAAAAAATCTTTCGTCTTTCAGAATGTAAGTACTGTAATTGCAATTTAGAGTGCCTCAGTCACTCAAGAGAATATCCTTGCAAGTCCTAGTTTCTTCCAGATTTTTGTTTGCTGTAGTCTAGAAAATGTCAATGGAGATATTGCTAATGAATGTTTTATTAATCTGGAAGCAATATTTAAAAGGTTCATGTCTCTGTTAAACTAGCATCTCGTAGTAATGTCATACACATGCATAAAACATCACGTGAATAATATCACCATTAGTGATTCTGAGGCTGGTAAGTTTCATGATCTTTCACTTCATTTCTTTCTGTAGCCTTTGGGTTTTGGTAGCCTTCTTCCAGTTTCCTGTGCCTATTTTTATTGCTTCCATTTTATCTACTTTTCTGTTGAAGGTGCTGGCTCATGCTGAGGTAAGGTTACAATGATGCCCTCCAGTGTATTTTCAAAGTGATTGTTCTTCATTTGTCAGCCGAGGCAGCAAGTGTTGCCAGGTTATTTGACTAAAGGAACAACTTGCATTCGTAAAGCATCTTTCATGATCACAGGTAGTGCTTCACAGCTAATTGAATATGTATTCAAAGTGTAGTAGCTCTCCTGTGTGGGCAGTGGAATAAATAACCAGATTATCTGTCACATGTATTGAACAAGGGATAAATGTTGGGCCAGGTCAGCAGAGAGAAAATCTTTGTTTTTCTTTAATAGTGTCATGGTATCTTTAACATCCACCTGAGAGAACAAACAGAGCCTCTGTTTAATGTCTCATCTGAAAGACTGCACCTCTGACAGTGCAGTACTCCTTTAGTACAGTATTGAAATGCCACTCTAGATTCTGTTCTCAGGTCCCTGGACTGAAACTTGCATTCGCAAACTTTTTCACTCAGAGGCATGATTGCTACCATAGAACTACCATGACTCACTGGAACATTGGGGTTGAGACTCGTTTTTTTCTAACCAGAATCCACACATGCTTCATACCTTCTAGTAAGGGAGGACAAGTTGTTTTTTGGTCAGATTTTTTGTTGACTTCTCTCTTGATTCCAATTAAGTATCACAAAATTCTAAACAGCTGAAATCAACCAACTCTCCACATAGCAGGGATTAAAATGGAAATCTTTCTTGTCTACATGGTTCAGTGCTTCAGTGGACAGTTCATTTTCCAATTGAGCCGTGGAAGGAGTCTCCTTTTCGTTCTGTTCTATAATAGTAGTGGAATAATACTGGGGCCAAAAGGGTTAGATTACAACAGATTGCAAACATTAGGCTTGTATTCCCTTGAGTATAGAAGATTAGGGGTATTTTAAATTATTAAATTATTTGTTGAGGTGGATAGAGAGAAATTATTTCCTCTGGTTGTGGGGTTTCAAAAGAAGGAGCATGGACCTAAAGTTCAAGGGTGATGTCACAAATTGCTTCTTCATGTAGAGTGGTGGAGGCCTGGAACTCTTTCCCAAAAAGCAATTAAGGCCTAGCTCAATAGAAAATTTCAAAGCTGAGATTGACAGTTTTTTGTCTGGCAGGGGTATTGAGGGTTAGGAAACTAAGGCAGGTAAATTGAACACTTCTGCATTTACAGTGGATGGTTTACATAGATGTGTATTTTCACTCTGACTAAAGAGGTATGATATACCAGGGTAAAATGTTAAATGGTCATCAACTCACACATCATTGCATGTTTGCCATCACTATTCTCACTTCTGAAAATGAAGTGAATTGCTGCTAAGTGGGGAGCTTTAGTTAATACCATATTTTGGTATGTTTGAGAGCAGAGATATGATTAATACTCTATAGTTCTATAAAATCTGAAGTACAGCAATAGCTGCAACATAATGACAGGGCTTTACGGTCATTATTGGCTTAAGGTGATAATTAGCAATGTAATTGCCAAACAGATGATGTTATTACATAATCCCTTATTATTCAGTAGCTTCCTTTGGGACCTGGATTGGAATCCAGCCCAGATTAATTGAACAAAAATCCTCCATCTCTCCGCAAGTACCCTGAATGAATTTTGAGCAGTGTCAACTGTTCATAGTAAAATTTGAGAAAAACTGGTGGTTTTGCTGAGTGACTTTCGGAGAATAACTTATGCGGCGTGTCGTGCAAAAGTGGAAAGATCCATGCTGGACGGTAGATGGTGCTGTTTTGATTCAAAAGTTTAGGCAAATTATAGAGACAAATAAGAGAGATCATTGCTTTGTGTTAGCCTGTGCTTTACTTGAATTGTGTTTTGAATCTGACAGTCCATGGCGAAAATTAAAAGGGGACTTTTCACTGACATCCCTGCCCTTGATAAGCATAACATTTAATAAAATGTACATTTATGAATCTAACCAACTCTAAGATTTATGTTTTACCATTCTCAAAACTCATGCTATATGAGTTTAGACTTAAAGGCTTTCCCATACCCAGTGACACACGAGGCAGACAAAGCACATGCTAATGTTTGTTTCCATGGGTGGCTTTTCCTGGAACAGATTGCCAGCTTGTCACCAGAGGCTATAGCTAGAGGCTCACCATTCCACATCAAGCATGGCTGACCAGGAGATTCTCCCACTCTGTATATTGGAAGAGTTTACTGGTTGATATGGTCACATTGTGAATGCACCTTCCTTGATCAACAAGTCCTGGAGTGGGACTCAAACCCAGAGCTTCTGGCTCAGAGGCAGGGGCGCTACCCACAGCACCATAAGGCCTCCCATGTGAGAAATGGAGCTACCAAATTACCAAGTGCACCACTTAAGCATTAAATTGGCAGAGCAGATTGTCTGCACGTTGTATAACTCACCAAACGGGTGCGGTAGTGCAATGGTTATGTTACTGGATGCATGATCCAAAAGTCCAGCAGATATGAGTCGAAGGGCAGAATTTTGCCCTCGTTGGGCGGGCTTGGTGGGGGCGGCTCGCCCAGCATGAAATGCACGCAGCAGCAGGGCGGGGAGAGGGCGAATGAATGTGAACTTCACACATGCGTGTGGGTGCGCACTGGAAAAGCTCCCTGAGGCAAAGAGATGCCTCAGCGAGATGATCAGTTTTCGACATAAAAAATAAAGAATATTAAGGTGTAAAAAAAAAGTCCCCTCATGTGACTCTGTCACAAGAGCATGGATATGTTAAAAATAAGCATGTTTTTTTTGTTTTTTAATGACGGGTCGAAAGCTCATCCCGCTCGTGGATGAGGTTTCACAAAAATTGCAAAGGCCACTTGGCCTTTTTGTAAGGTTGGATGGGCAGCCGAAGAATTTCTTTAAATTCTATCATGGCAGTACGAGAATTTTTGAATTCGGAATAAGATAATTTTAGAAATAGAAAGCTGGTTGCAGTAAAAACAACCATGAAGCTGTTGCCTATTGCAAAAACCTAAATGGTTCAATTCCTTTAGGAAAGGAAATCTGTCACATTTACCTGATTTGGGTGTATATTTACATATATATATATATTATATATACATAGCCATTGTCGTCTCTCCATGGTAACAGCTGTTGGGCAGTACATTCTGTTTTTGCATAGTCCGATGCAGAGCTTTGCTGTCTGCTGCAATAACAACATGTATTGGTAAAAACAAAAAGCTAAAAGCTACTGCGGATGCTGGAAATCCAAAACAAAAACAGAATTACCTGGAAAAACTCAGCAGGTCTGGCAGCATCGGCGGAGAAGAAATCAGTTAATGTTTCGAGCCTTCATGGCCCTTCGGCGGAACTGAAGCATAGTTAGAAGAAGGGAGAAATATAAATTGGTTTAAGGTGGGTGTGGGGGGGGGGGGTGGGGAGAGAGAGACATTGAGGGTGTGGTGATTGTGGAGATGAGCAGATAATCAAAAGATGTCACAGACAAAAGGGTCAAAGAGGTGTTTTGTCTGAGAAAAGTGCTAATTAAGAATGGAAGACAGGATATTCAAAGTACAGCTCTAGTGGGGGTGGGGTGGAAAGGCTAACAAGGCTTTAGTTTTAGATTTTAAAATAATGGAAATAGGTGGGGAAAGAAGAATCTATAAAAATTATTGAAAAAAAAAAGGCGGTGGGGGGGGGGGAAGAAACGGGGTGGGGATGAGGGGAGGGGGAGTTTAAGATCTAAAGTTGTTGAATTCAATATTCAGCCCGGAAGGCTGTAAAGTGCCTAGTCGGAAGATGAGGTGCTGTTCCTCCAGTTTGCGTTGGGCTTCACTGGAACAATGCAGCAAGCCAAGGACAGACATGTGGGCAAGAGAACAGGGTGGAGTGTTAAAATGACAAGCGACAGGGAGGTTTGGGTCTTTCTTGCGGACAGACCGCAGGTGTTCCGCAAAACGGTCGCCCAGTTTGCGTTTGGTCTCTCCAATGTAGAGGAGACCGCATTGGGAGCAACAAATGCAGTAGACTAAGTTAGGGGAAATGCAAGTGAAATGCTGCTTCACTTGAAAGGAGTGTTTGGGCCCTTGGACGGTGTGGAGAGAGGAAGTGAAGGGGCAGGTGTTGCATCTTCTGCGTGGGCATGGGGAGGTGCCATAAGTAGGGGTTGAGGAGTAGGGGGTGATGGAGGAGTGGACCAGGGTGTCCCGGAGGGAACGATCCCTACGGAATGCGTTGGGGGGGGTGAAGGGAAGATGTGTTTGGTGGTGGCATCATGCTGGAGTTGGCGGAAATGGTGGAGGATGATCCTTTGAATGCATTGGTAATGTCATTCCCACCAGACATACAGAATCTAGGTCTACATTAGCAAGAATTACTTTCTGTATTCCTGGTTTTAAGTGACTGTGTTCAATGAATGTGTTCATTCTGGATTATTCATTAGCTCTATGCTATATTTGCTATAATTGTAATTGCTGAGCTTTAGCGTATAGCCAAGCCAGGCAGAAAACCAAAGACTGATTATTTCACCAACCCATTGTCATTGGAATGGGCACACATGGACTGCAGTGGTTCAAGAACACGGCTCACCACCACCTTCTCAAAAGTGATGAGGGATGGGCAACATATGCTGGCCTAGCCAGAGATGTCCACATCCCATGAACGAATAAAACTTAGAAAGATAAGTAATGTAATCTCATTTATATGCTGCCAGTGAACTGTGGGCACAAAGCTCTTGTTACAGTGACAGTTTTAGGAGAGCAGAAAATTGAGCAGAGTTTTGGTGGGATAACCCCTGTCCTTTTTGGTCCTCCATATAAATCATTTAAAGTTTCCTGGCCAATCTTGTGAGTGGCCTCCAGCCTAAGGACCGTTAATTTCCTGATACAACGAGGCATTGTGCCCTGTTTCCCCTGGACACCCCTGTAAATGGGCATCTGTCAGGCAGAAGGATTGTTCTTATTTAAATGGACAGACTGCAGCTGCACCTTAAGGGAGGCCCAGAAAACCTATAGGCTGCCTATGAAAACAATTATTGATGCCACTCTAACTCACAGGTCAGATGTGTGCCAGAATTTTCTGCTCCCGTTGGTGGCGGGCTTCATGGTGGGCATGAGCAGACAATATGGCGAGAAGGCCAAAAATCAGTTTTACACCGTTGTGAAGTCAGTTGGCGAACGTCCGCTCCGCCTGTCAATGGCTGGCCACCTTTCCTGCCACTGCACATCAGGAACCTAATTTCAATGCATTTGCATCTCACCATCTTGCCTGCTCGCCGGAATTATACCCCCACATGAAATTTACTGCCCAAGTCGGTGGGAAAACACACCGACCAGAACGTGTCTTGACAAATGTGACGTGCGGAAGTCTGGACTTAGCATTAGGGCCTTGCTCTCATCACGAACATCCAAGGAGCAGAAGATGCTGGAGCCCTACAGCTACTGGGCCATGGAGGAACACGTGCATCACATGCTGGGTGGATTCGCAAGGACATAGGTCCGCCGCAAAGCTGCTCACGGAAGATGTAAGGTCTCCATTGATGTCTGGGGTCTGCTTTGGTACATCGTGGCCTTGGCCATGGGCTGCTATGGATGATCGTTGTGGGGGTGGTGGGAAGAGCAAGATCTAGGTTTGACTGGGAGAAGAAGGTATGGTGGAGGTGGGGTGGGGTGGAGATGCTAGTGAGGATGGAAGGAGGGGAACTAAGTTGTCAGAATCGGGATGCGGGATGACCTTGAGATGGAGGGAGTAATTCTGGTGGGGGAGGAGGGTGTAATGGGGGAGAATGCAGCAACAGGGGAGGTAGGTATAAGGGGGGTGGGGGTGGAGGGTACAAGGGAAGGAGTTCGGAGTAGGGAAGGAATTCAGAGGGGGAAAGGATTTTGAGTGGAGGAAGGAGTTCAGGGAGTGGAGGGAGTAAGGGTGGAAGAGAGAGCAAGGGGGGGATGTCCAGATGCACATGCAAGGGAGGGGTCTGTAGAGCCACAATGACTGCCTCAAGGGGAGCGAATTGAGGGTAGGCGTGGTAGGAGGGAACGGTGAGTATGAGAGAGGGCAGAGTGAGGCGGAAGGGTAGGAGGGTGTGGATGCGATGTTAGCAGTGGAACGGATGATGAGGGATGATTCCCTCATGGGGGAACTCAAAAGCAAACACTAACCATGGGGATGGGAAGAAAGGGATCAGGAAGGTCAGTGCGGATGGGGGTGGAGTTGTCGGGAAAGTAGGGAACGTGCATGTTCACCCGAACGTCCTGGAAAGACAAGGGTCCAGTTTGGTAGGTAATATTGGGGAGGTGGAAGATGATGCCAGGGCAGTGATGAGGAAAAGGACAGGGGTGACTGAGGTGGTGGTGGTGGTGGTGGTGGTGGTGGTGGTAGGGGGAAGGATGGGAGAGCTGCAAAGAAACCTTACATTGAGATGAGTGTGATGGAGGAAGGCTCCATGTGCGTGGGAGAGTGTATGCACGAGGCTCGGAAAGGCCCTGCCACACACACGCTTCACCTTCCAGGATCACTCATGGTCCGGCTGCGTGCAGCTGAACTTCTAGCTGCATGTCGTTGAACTGTTAGTGGTGGTGGGGAGGTGGGGGATGGTAGTGATGCAGGGGGAGGACTCACGAAGCCTGTAAATGAAGCTGAGAGATGCCATTACACATTACTCAGTGAAAATGAATATATTTTCAGATTGTAAAGTGACAAAATATGTTGACCCATGCAACCAACTGTGATCAGAAATTCTTAACTTTTCTAGGCCTACCACTTCTTCTAGGTGCTGCCCTGACATCCACAGGAGGGGTGGAGACAGCCTGTGCAATGTTTGGCCCTATTGCCTCTGATGACTTCGGCATGGGTCCTCTGGAGAGCCAAGGCCTTGAGGGCCCCAATTTGCTTTGGCTGTCCTCCTGTGGACCAGCTGCTCCCTCTGTGGTGCCAGGGGACGAGGTTGAGGGGGTCACAGGCAAAGGGGACTTGAAAGAAGAGTACAGCCTCTCAGATACCTGAGTGAATGACCAGGGGTGTCCGATTGCTGCTCCTCCTCCCTTCAAGTGCCCAAGGGCCCTGGCCTGACTCCTTGAGGGGAAGGAGCACCTGGACGGACATTGAGGTGCCCCGTTTCCCTCTCTCATTGACATTGCAGGATCTCACCCATGGCTACCGCAATGGAGTGCAGGTCTGTGTGCATCTCCACGTTCTGCTGGACCAGGGTCTCCATGGCATCCGCCATTCTTCTTCACAAGCACTTACGTGTGGGCACCACTTCATCAGAGAGCAGCCGGATGCATTCCTCTGGCTCGCATGCCACTCTGTTGAGGGCTTCCAAGAGCTCTGTGTGATGCTCCTCCCGCCTTCTGCTGACTCTCCATGATGAGTTGGAAGGTCCAGTCCAGAGGTTCATCGTCTGATTCGGACCTCACAGGTGCCTCTTCCCCAGTCCTCTGATTGCCGGGCAGCTCGGCTGAACCTGGCTCCTCCTGCTGCGGACATGTATCCTAGCGGTGACCACCAGATTGTGAACCCGAACCTGCTCTAGATCTAGGTCCCACCGAGATGTGTGTCTCTGTGTAGGTAGAGGGTGTGTGCAAGCGCTGTGACAGGTCTTCCAGGCTACTTATTTCCAGCTCTTCAACGGAGGAGGTGTCCTCTTGGCTGGAGTGAAGACATGGATGGATCTGAGGGATTGCTGGCTGACTGAGGGTATCAGTCGCTGGGCAGAGCTCCCTGTGAACTAAAGTAGAGATAATTAGTGCATGGCAGCAGAGTCAAAAACAGGAGAGTGCTCACAGTTGTGTTGAGCGATGGATGATGTCATGCAGGATCCTCACATGGGTGTTCTTCGCCGATTTCACCATCGCCGCAGGCACGGTCCACGTCCTCACTAGCCAGGATGATGGCACACTCCTCTAAGTGAGTGAGGGGGTTAATGTGGACCACTCCACCCCTGGTCTGGGACCTCTCCCTTCTGCTGTGAGCCAGCTTCTCCTACATGAAAGCAGGTGGAGAGAGTGTGAGCAGGATGCATGGTGCTGCGTGGAATGTTTGTGTGATGAGCAGAGCCATGGACGGGATGAGGACGCGAGCTCCAGAGAATATGAGCCTGATGGAGATGTGAGGGTGTGTGTGAGAGTTAGTGGTGTTGTCCTTTGAGATGTGGGATTTTGTGGATGTGTGATGAGTTTGTGAGTGTGTGAGTAGGGAGTACTGAGAAGAGTGACCTATCCTAGCAGAACGGATGAGAGCATTTATCCTCTTCCTGCACTGGGTGGCTGTCCTCTTTTGCAGGTCATTAGTGCTGACCACCGCTGCCACCACCTCCCATGCTGGGTTGGTGACCTTGCTTGCTGGTCCTCACCCAGAGCAGGGGTAGATGATTTTGCGGCAGCCCTCCACTGAGTTGGCACTCAAGCGAGGCGTCGCTAAATTTGGAAGCAGCATGTTTCCTCCCTTTGGCAGCCATCAGTTCTTTTCATTTATTGTTATTAATTATTTAATATGTAATTTATTTTAACGAATGAGCAATATTACCCAAAATGAATTTCTGTATGGATAATAAAGCAAAAATGAATTAAATTGAACCCACCACAGAAAGCCATATATAGTACTTACCAGCCTAAGTACCCACTAAACAATGTAATACTTGTTAATGAAGACATAAAAATTTCACTGACTCAGAAAGTGGATGTGGAGGCCCATTCCTCCAGGTTGTGAATTGTTTGAGGAGATTTTAAAAATGTGAGATTTTCTGCTCTTACTTTTCCTTTCTAACACTTCTTTCTCTTAATCCAATCCTACTTTCCCTCTTTAATTTTTTCTGAATCTTATTTGACATTGAATTTTCCCAAGTCACTTTCCTTCTCGGTCCTCCCTGTCTCTTTCTCAATCATCAAATCTCATTGCTTAAAGAGAGATTGTTTGTCCCATAGTTCACCAAGATCTCAGATGACTTGTTGCCCTCACCGCACGGGTATGTGATATGTTACATGCACACTTGCAAATGGTGTATTCCTATCATTTGCACACAAGCAACACTGGGCTCCAAGGGCCTCAGGGGATTTGTAATTATTTCTGAAGGCAGGTGATTGCAGTGCAATTCATCACTTCACGAAACAAGCCTAATTGGAAAGTAGCTTTGCTTTAAAAAAATTATACATCATGCTGAGTTAGGACAGTAGAGGGCTTCTCAAAGAAATTTTGGTTGTATATCATTCAAATTACTAGAAGAAATAATAAATCATGTCTTCCATGCACCCTCTTGTACCTTTGCTGACCACTCCTGTTAGAACGGTTTTGCATCAACATTGTAAGTGAACCTAGGTTTGTACAATACATCTATAATTTTCTTCAGCTTAATCATTTTCTTTGACTGCTGTTTTCATCTCCACTTAATTCTCAGTTAATCACAAGACATTTAAAGACAACAGTAAGTATTAACACATTCTTACCCTTCCAAAGCAACAGCACCTTTAATGAAGGGAAATGTTTCAAACACATCATAAGGTCATTACCAAAGAAAGAATGAAATCACTGCATTCATATAGCAGTTTTCATGACCATTTTATTGCCAATGAAGTACTTTTGAAGAGTGACCTCTGTTATAATGTAGGAAATGTAGCAGCCAATTTGTACACAGCAAACTCCAACAAAGAGAAATGTGATAATGCTCAGATAATCTGTTTTTGGGATGTTAATTGATGGATAAATATTGGCCAGGACATCAGCAATGACTCCACTGTGGTTCTTCAAAATAGTGCCATGGGATCTTATGCATCCACCCAAGCAGACAGATGGGGCCTTGGTTTAGTCTCTCATCCAAAAGACGACACCTCTGATGATGCTACACTCCCAGTACTAGAGTGTCAGCCTTCATTTTTGTTCTCAAGCTCTGAGCATGACTCAGAGCCAAGTACTATAAATGGAGTGGAGGAGACGATGGTGTAGTGGTATTGTCACTTGACAAATAATCCAGAGGCCCACACAGGCTAATGCTCTCAGGACACAGTTTCAAATCCCACTGCAGTAGCTACTGGAAATTAAATTCAATTAATAAATCTGGAATTCAAGGCTAGTCTCATCGCTTGTCGTAAAATCCCCTCTGGCTCACTAATTCCCTTAGGAAAGGAAATCTGGCCTACCTATGACTCCAGACCCACAACAATGGGCCTTAAATTTAAAAAGAAACAGAAATTGATGAAGTCTGATACTGAGACACTTAAGGAGTTATTTGATAAAAGCAAAATACTGCGGATGCTGGAAATCTGAAACAAAAACAAAAATAGCTGGAAAAACTCAGCAGGTCTGACAGCATCAGAACTGATGAAGAGTTATACGGACCCGAAATGTTAACTATATTCCTATCTGCAGATGCTGTCAGACCTGCTGAGTTTTTCCAGCTATTGTGTTTTTGTTAAGGAGTTACTTGGACAACTGATAAAGAGTTAGGTTTCAAGGCACACCTTAACTGAGGAGAAATAGGCACAGAAGCTTAGGGAAGGATTGCCTGGATGGGTGCAGTTCCAACAACACTGGAGAAGCTTGACACCATCCAGGACAAAACAGCCCACTTGATTGGCACCTCATTCACTAACATTCACTCCCTTCACCACCGACGAACAGTGGCAGCAGTGCGTACCATCTACAAGATGTACTGCAAGAACTCACCAAGGCTTCTTCGACAGCACCTTCCAAACCCATGAGCTCTAGCACCCAGAAGGACAAAGGCAGCAGATGCATGGGAACAAGTTCCCCTCCAAGCCACACACCATCCCAACTTGGAACTATATCACCGTTCCTTCACTGTCGCTGGGTCAAAATCCTGGAACTTCCTTCCTAACAGCACTCTGGATATACCTCACCACATGGACAGCAGTGGTTCAAGAAGGCAACTTGTCACAAGGGCAATTAGGAATGGGAAATATGTGCTGGCCTAGCCAGTGATGCCCACATCCCATAAACAAATAAGTGCTGAAGGCACTGCTGCCAATTGTGAAGTGATTAAAATCAGCGATGTGCAAGACATAGGATGGGCATGGAGATTGTGAAGCCTTCTAAAGCTGAAGGAGGCTATCAAAATAGGGAGGAGTGAGGTCACTGCAGGCTAGAGAAACTGGATGTTATGCGTTCCAATGAGGTCACTGAGGGGAAGCACATGGATGTAGGGAAGCAGTAGGAGAGGCAAAAGATAGATTATCGGGATCTCTGCAAGTAATGGATACAAAAGTGGGAAGGCACTCAATGCACATGATTCTCTGACTATAACTCGATAGATAAGGAAGGAACTAGGTGAGGACAGTCCCACTGACTGTAATTTCACCACAGCCATCGTCACATATAAAAACATTTGTGACTTTGCCAAGGGTTTTCTCGGTACCATGGCTGGAGTTAAAACCTAATTGGAGGAATTCAAGCATAGTGCAGGAAAGATAGTCAAAGATTTTGTAAACAACAACACATTCACGAGCTATGGAGAGGAATGGGAGGCTAGAGATGTAGCGATAGTTTGCAAGGAGAGAGAGAGAGATCATGAGTGGGATTTTTGAGCAGAGGTGTAATGACAGCAGATTTTAATGAATGGGAATAGTAAATGAGGAGAGGGAACCATTAACAGTATCAGATAAGATGCGACCAGGAGGTGAAAGTGGGTGGTCATCAGTTTAGTGGAAATAGGGTGGAGGGAGGTGGGTGTCATGGACAAGAGAACATATTTGGAGTTAGGAAAGAAACAAGAGAAGGGCGTAAGCTCAGGATGGAGCTCAGGGTAGAGCAGGGGCAGTTTTAAAGAAGTTTGATCCAGTAAACTGCAGGAAGGGAGGGAAGTGATAGAAAAGCTGAATGGATAATCTCAATCTTAGTACAAAGATTACCACGAGGTTCTTGCATGTTCTTGGAGGTGGGGTGCAGGAGGCTAGGGAGAGGGCTTTAAGGAAATGGTTTGTAGTAGGGAAGAGAAAGCAGTTGGGATACCTTTGCACTCTAGCATCCATAGTGAGCAGCTTTGGCAGAGGAGAGCAATACCCAATAGTGCTGTATGTGGTCCAGCCTGTACAGGCGAGGAATGGTTAAACCACTTGCCAATTCAAATCTGCATCCCTTGGATTTAAAGAAGCTATATACTGGGGAAACAACCAAAGTGGCAGAGAGTAATGTGTTTAATGGCACAAGGATTTGTTTGCAAAATCAGTCACTGCAGAAATGTTGTGGGTAATTTGTTGTGACCGAGGGTAACCGAGTTGCTACTATTGATGACAGAGTTGATCTGCAGACAGTTCTTGGGTGGAAACATTAAATTTATTTACAAAGTACTCAGCAGCAAATATACGTGTGCTTTCAACTCCAACTCTATCTCCACACTCTGATTCCTGAGGTAAACCGTGCTACTGCTCTGTTGGTTACTACAGATCATGTGGTCTTCCTTAACAAGCAATATTCTTAAAGGTACATTACACACTAAGTAAAACCATAATTACTTCAGGAGGCTATGCAGTTGGAAATTTGGAAGTGCAGTTGTTAGTAACTCAAGGGAGAGTTTTTTTTCCAGGGGTGTGCACAGAATGAGGTGAGAGGGGGTAGTGTGATTTAGGTAAAGAGAGATACAAGGATGTGATCAGAGGTGGCCTCAGTTGTGATCAACATAGTGAGAGTTGCAAGGCCATGTGTGAAGATGAGGGTCAGAGGCTGGCCATGAACAGTAGGGGAATATATGAAAGGGGACAGTTAGCAAGGGTTTGAGGGCAGTGAACTCAGAGGAAAGCATAATGAGTTGAAATGAAATTTGAAATTGCCAAAAATGAGAAGTTGCTCGGCGCAGAGGCTGGAGATTAAACCATTGAAGATATCTCAGTGCCTTGGAGGGTAGTAAAGAATGATGATTTTAAATGAGAGGCGAGAGGAGTAGAACAAAGTGAGATGCTCAATGGACGTGAAAGTGCCAGGGGAGTAGGGGAACAGGCTAAGGTGTGATTTTTGAGAAGCTGTAATATTCTTGGCTAACTTAGTGGTACTTTAAGTGAAATTTGTGGTTAGATTTCTGAAAGCTATGCAACCCAGGGAGTGTGGGCAGTTTAAATATAAGGTGAAACGATTTTTGCTTTAGGCAGTTGCACAGAAGCCTTATCAGCATGTTTTCAAAGCCCAAATGAGACTCCTATAGAACAAAGCCAACTAAAAGCTGCAGGCTGCTTTTCCACAAATAAACGAAAGAAGATTACACTTTCAAAGCCATGGAATGTGTAACTAGAGTCCAAGGGTCATTAAATGGGGCTAAAACCAACAAGCAGCCATACTTCAAAGCTATATTTTGCTTTGATGCAAAGTTAGAACCACAGGGGAACATTATGGCCGGGATTTTCCGTGCCCACTAGCGACGGCGTGAAACAAGTTTGCCATTGTCCACTCAGCCTGCTGACCCACTATCAGACATTGGGAACTTCATTGTAATACATCTGCATATCATTATTAAGCCAGCCTGTTGGAATCGTACCCGGCTCCCACCCCTCCAACCCCACCCGCCGCTGGGATTGTCCATCCAAGTCGGCGGTAAAACACGTCGGTGCAGAACACGTCTTGACAACTGTGATATGCAGAAGTCGGGAGTTACCTGCCAGGGCTTTATTCACATAGCCGACATCCAAGGTGCAGAAGACGCTGGAGCCCGACACCAACAGCACACTGGAGGAATGTCCATCGATGCTGGGTTGATTCTCATGGACAGGGCTCTGCTGCGAAACAGCCCACAGAAGTTGGATAGTCACTATTGATGCTCACAATGGGTGATGGTCAAGGGGGTGGGAGAGGAAGGGCTAGGATTGGCTGGGAGAGGAAGGTGTGTTGTGTGGTGAGGTTGGGAAGGGTGGAATGAGGGTGTCAGGATGGGGTGAGGCTGGGAGTTGGGGGATTGAAAGTGTCAGGATGGGGTGAGGCTGGGAGTGGGGAATGAAGATGTCAGGGGCAGAGATTGCGGGGGGAGGGAGAACGAGGGGAGGAAGGGGTAACGGGGGAGAAGGCTGCAACTGGGGAGTTAGCTGTAAGGGGGGTTGGAGGTGCAAGGCCAGCAGTGTGGAGAGGGGAGGGTGTCCAGGGGAGGAAGGGGTGCAGATAGGAGAGGGAGTAAGGGTTGAGGAAGAAGTAAGAGTGGAGGGAGGAGTACAGAAGCAGGTAGGAGTAAGGCTCGAGGAAGAAGCAAGGCTGGAGGAAGGAGTCAGGAAGGAGGAGGGACTAAGTGGTGGGGAAGACCAAGCATGGTAGGGGGGAAGGTGTTCCAGTGAGGGAAGGGGTGTGGAGGGGGGGAGGGGTGCCATTGGGAAAGCGTTCCGGTGGTGGGGGAGGGGATGAAGGCGTGCAGATGGGGGAAGGGGTACAGAGGAAGGAGTTCCGGCGAGGAAGGAGATTCAGAGGGGAAGGGGTCTGGATGGGGGGAAAGGGGTGCGGAGGGAGGGAAGTTCAGGAGAACGTGCGTGGGTGGGGTCAGATGGGTCCTGTCTGCCTCCTGGGGAGCAAACTGTGGTTGAACGTGGTATGGAGGAAGGGTGAGTATGACTGAGGGCAGAGTAAAGTGGTAGGGTGGGAGGGTGAGGGGTCAACAGTATCATTAGAAGCGACTGCAAGGGTAGTTGGTGGGGACGCAGGGACAGATACGAACCCTGGGGGTGGGAAGGAGGAGGTTGGGGTGGTGAATGTGGATGGGTGGGATTTTCAGGAAGGAAGGGAATATACACATTCACCTTCGACATCCCAGAAGGAAATGGGTTGTGGCTGGGAGGTCACGGAGAGGAGGTGGAAGGTGGGGATCAACAGTGATGGGAGAAAGGAAATGGTGACTGAGGGAAGGTAAAGGAAGGAGCAGCAAAAGTAAAACTGAATTAGTACCATGTTGTCCAAATCAAAAGTGAAACAACAGTTGTGATGGGCAAGATCAGGTGCTGCATGGGAGTGTGATCAGTGGGTGGGCAGGGATGCAGGTCAGCTCAGATGGGCAACTGAAAGTCAACCCCAGCAGGCAGCACTCCAAATGCTCAGGATATTGAGATGAGTGCGAGATGTGAAGGATCCGCGTGCGTGGGAGAGTGCTTGCCCAAGGCTCCAAAAGGCCCTGCCACACACATACTTTTCCCTCCAGAATCACTCCTGGGCCGGCTGCTCCCTCTCTGGTGACAGGTCTTCCGGGCTGCTTATTTCCACCTCTCCACTGAAGGAGTTCTCTTGGCTGCAGATGAGGAGGCTGACGATATTGGTCCTTTGGCAGAGCTCCCTGTGAACCAAATTAGAGATAATTAGTGTATGGCAGGAGAGTCAGAAGCAGGAGAGAGAGCACTCTCAGTTGCATTGAGGGAGGGATGACGTGGTGCAGGATCCTCAGGTGGGTGTTCGCCGCCGACCTCACCGTGGCCACAGGCAGGGTTCACATCCTCACCAGTCAGACCGATGGCACGTTCCTCAAAGTGAGTGAGGGGCTTAATGTGGGCCACTCCACCCACTGTCTGGAACCTCTCCCTGCTGTTGTGAGCAGGCTTCACCTGCATGAAAACAGATGGAGAGAGTGTGAGCAGGATACATGGCACTGTGTGGAATGTTTGTGTAGTGAGCGGAGACATGGACGGGAATGAGGACACAAGCTCAAGAGGATATGAGCCTGATGGAGGTGTGAGAGTTAGTGGTGTTGTCCCTTGAGGTGTGAAATACCTGTGGATGTGTGATGGATTTGTGAGTGTGTGAATTGAGAGTGATGAGAAGAGTGAGCTAACCTGGTGGAACAGATGAGACCATTCATCCTGGAGTGGCACTGGGTGGCTGCCCTCCTGGCACTGACCACTGCTGACCACCACATCCCAAGCCTGGTTGGTCACGCTGCTGCCCATCCTGCATCCAGAAAGGGGGTAGAGGACACTGGGGTGGGCTTCCATGCTGTCCAAAAGGCATTCCAGTGACGCGTTGCTAAACCTGAGGGCTGCAGTCTTTTTGCCCTTTGTGGGCATCTTCCCTGCATCTGTCATGGGCTGGAAACACTGAGATGTGTATGTGTGGCTGGACTTTAAGTATGGTGCCTAGCTTGACGAAGCAGTGAGGTGATGTTGAGTGGGCGAATTGGAGCCCGCCCACCATGGAAACGGCGTGGTTCCCGGGAATGAGTAAATAATATGGCGGGTTTCGGACGATAAGGCGTGAAAACCCGCCCTTGTGGCCATTTTTCCAGCCCGCTCCCGCACTTAGTGCGAACCTGGGACGATTCTGCCCTATGTTTCAATAAGCCTGATAATAAATGAAACTGGATGAGATGCTCTGAGCTCATCTAAATGATAACAGGTCAAAAAAAAATTCTTTCAAGTTATCAACAGTCACAGATTGCAACTCTTTCGAGTACAATCACAGTTCTTGGTTTCCGGGAGTGGGACATGAACCCACAACCCTCTGATTCAAAGGCGAGGGTGCTATGAACTGAGCCACAGTCTTGAAAGTTAATTTATAAATCGGAGACAAAAGTCTCCAACCGTGGAGAAAAGAATGCCAATCCAGCTAGTATAAGCGGTGTGGCATTTATTAGCAAATTTCAAGAAGCTGACACAAGTTAGCTTTGACTGATTAAGATGTTGGTAATTTCACTGGGCTAGTTATCCAGAGGCCCAGGCTAATATCATGGGACATGGGTTTGAATCCTACCGCAGCAGCGGATCAAATTTGAATTCAATTAACTAATAAATTCAGTCTTTTTGATAAAAAATGTGGAATTGAAAGTTACTCCCAGTAAAGGCACCATGCAACTATCATTGATTGTTGTTTAAAAAAAAAACATCTGGTTCACTAATGTCCTTTAGGAAGGAAATCCGCCATTCTTACCTGGCCTGACTTACATGTGACTCCAGATCCACAGAAATGTAATTAACTTCCCTCTGAAAGGGCCTAGCAAGGATAATTAGGTATGGCAACAAATTCTGGCCTTGCCGGTGACACCCAGATCCCACCGAAAGAATTTTTAAAAAAATCAGAGTTTGTCTTCTTTTAAAATTCAGTTACTAACTTCATAAGAATTATTTTTTTAATGCTTTATCAGATTAACTCAGTTTTTTGCTCACCAAGCGACAATTCTCAAGAAATCTTTTCGCCTTGCACTCATCAGCACACTTCGCAGAAATACCAATGTAAGGGGAAAACAATAATTTATACTGTATAAAACGTTAGCTGTTTCACGCTGTTACTATGCAATAGCAACACAAATGGTATTTACTAACAGGATGCTGCCGTCAAGCCAAAAATATGTTCTGGCCTATCACACAAATAAGTAATGTATCATATGAATTTCAGTGCCAATGTGATGTTAGGTACGTAGGCCGTGCATGCCAAAAGACTGACAGGGCGTGTCAAACTGCTTGTCCCAGCCGCTATTCTCAACAGACATGGTACAGACCGTACCCAACCAGCTTGCAAAACTCAAAACACAGGCCAGGATTTCACGGCCCCTCCCGCCCAGCGGGATATTACAGTCCCGCCAAACTGAATGGGGATCTAAATGGCTCGTCGCATCCACTGGTGGGAGACATGCCATGACAGGGCCGTAAAATCCTGGCCACAGTGTCCAAAATTAGATGTGATTCCACAATTGGACAACATTTGCTAAATAATCCTCAGTGCGCTAAGAATTACACTGACAACCAATTTAAGATTGTCAGTCGGGCTTGCAGTGTGGCACATTTGTTTGTATTGGAAGCTACATATATTGATACACAGGGACAAACAGAAAGAACATGTACAGACATTACACCTGTCTCAGCTAAACAAAATAAGTGACAGCCATTCGTTGACTCATTCCTCAGGGCAGTGCCTTGACCAATCAGGGTCAAGCAGGGTTTAAATTTCAAACAATGCTTGGCAGTTAACTGTCAGTCACCATCACTGGTGCATTCTCCATGGCAACACCTTTACCAATCAGAGTCCACTTGCCAACCAATCATCACTCTCCTCTCATATTGTTGCTTCCCCTAATATTTGTATTCTTGTGAAGTGTCCTGATGAGTGCAAGATGAAAAGCTTTGACATGTCCCTTTTTTTTTATAGCAATTCTCAAGTTTTGTACTACCAAATGACTATCTCAAGAAGTCAGTAATTTGCGGGACTCTGATTGTTATATATCTCAATGGTCCTGGGATGTGTGGCCAGGAAACAAAAAAAGTTTTAAAAAGATGTGCAAACAATATCAAGGTGGGCTCTAACTCTGTGGTATAAAACAAGCCTAAATGACCTATTGGACAATCGTAGCTTAAGGTAGAATTTTGATAGGTCAGTATGACCCTGTCAATGGAACATCCATGACCATATTATGACGCAGCCGATGAGTTGTTCAAATCCCAGAGGAAAACTTGAAACAACTTCGTAACCCATTTTTGCATTTTTTGCAATTTGTAAGTTTCGAGATGTAGGCTTTGAATTCAGTAGTAACAAGACCACTGATTCTCAAGAGGATTTCTATAAAACTAAATTAAACATTTATTAATACAGGAAAGATTGTAAACACATACATACATCTACAAAATCACTACTATAATAACTACAAAAATCCCCTAATTAATCTGACTCTCAGTTACACTCCCTGTTAAGGCAACAGTAAATCTCATAGATTTAAAGAGACACCTGGCAAAGTACACCCTGGACAGTCGCATTCAGAATGAGTTTCTTTCAGCTCTGGGTCCTTGCAGACAGCAGCTTGAGGCTTACAGGCTGGAGGCTACTCACATTTATTGGACCTTAAAATGCCTCCACCTTACACACAATCTCCTTTCTCCTTTATACATATCTTTCTCTTTGAATGTAAATTTTCAATTGTATCACTAGGCTTTTAACTTTACCTCTTCTAACAATAATATCCTTTCATCAATTTTTTTAGTGAGCTGAAGAAAAATAAACACATTCTTTGGCGTCTTCTAGCTAGGTGTAAGTTTTCACCCACAGTTTTGAATGGTTTCTTTTAACAAATGCAAATTTACACTTTACCTTCTACCCTCCGTATATTTACCTAATTAACATTTCAAAACTATATACATCAAAGCACTCAAACTAGCTGGCTTTAATCTAATTAAGATACACACATAGACACAGATCCCACTAGAACTCTATTTTAAAATAATTTCCAATAACCTTACTATATCTTCTTGACAGACCCCCTTGGAAAGAAGTGTTTAAAGGTCATTGTAAGGAATGTTTGGTACTGCAACCAGGCAATTTGGCCAGTTGCTGAAGAGTATGATCAGCATGAGGTGAGTGCTCACTGGGTGATTATATGTATAACTTCTCATCATTTATTTATAACTCATGACTATATTATATTGCTAACAGTTGCATAGTATTGATAATGGGTATTCCTATCAAACCTAGTAAAGATGTTAGTGCTTAATTTGGGATTTGAGTATTGTCTCATTATCTCTTGTAATTCATGTAACTGAACCAGAGAGTAACCTATCAAGAGTACAAGCCCATCTTACAGATTTCTAACTCATAATAGCCTTGTACTGAAACTAACCTGATATCATAATAACTATGGCGTTCAAAGTATTAAACAATCTTAATAGTAAGAAAAGGCCTGCATTTGTATGGTCCCTCTTAGCTTCTCTGGAAAACATTTTAAAGTGCTCACTGACAATAAATCACTTCAAATTCAGCAACATTATATGGTAAAGAACATTGCAATTCAAAGTAATTTCTATCCTTAAAACACTTTAAAAAGCATTTTAGAAATTCACTGTAATTCTTTCTTATTCTTTTTGCACAGAATATTCAAAACCGTAGACTTTAAAATCAATTTAGCTCATTTTTATTGCACAGTCTATTAGAAAAAGCAACCAAAGATCATAATGTTCTTTGCATTGACTTCAAGTTCTCTCATGTTCTCATTGTTTATTCTTAGTGTAGGCATCACTGAAACTTTTACTATGTTGCAGCTGGACGCAGGTGAACAAATTGAAGTGTTTAACTAAAGTCCAAAGTCAACATTCAGAGCAGAGAGCTGTGGGGTACCCATTAGAACATAGAGCTTCACTCAAACCATGCAGGATGCCATATAATAAGAGCTTCTTACACTGGAAAATAGTAGACTGTTATGTTCGTCAGGGCTTTGCATTTGGGCTTTCTTTTATATATACTTTGTTTTTTTATTAGTTCATGGCTTGCAGGCATCACTAGCTAGGCCAGCATTTATTGTCCATCCCTAATTGCCCTTGAGCAGGTGGTGGTGAGCCACCTTCTTGAACCGCTGCAGTCCATGTAGTATAGGTACACCCACAGTACTGTTAGGCAAGGAGTTCCAGGATTTTGACCGAGTGACAGTGAAGGAACGGCGATATAGTTCCAACTCAGGATGGTGTGTGGCTTAGAGGGGAACTTGTAGATGGTGGTGTTCCCATACATCTGCTATCTTTGTCTTTCTAAATGGTAGGGATCATGGGTTTGATCAGAACAGCATAAATGATTTACACTTCGGAATTGAAGGAACAATATTGAGATTTTCTGACGAAACCTTTCAATCCCACCAATGCCATTGTTTGGGACCCCAAATGTTCTTTCCATGTGAAACGATGATTTGTTTATACTTAGTTCAGTCGATGTATTGTGCTCACTGCTGACATGTTAGTACCTTCTATTGCGAAAACCAAACAACAACTGAGAGACTGGTTTGTCAAACATCATTTTAGGTGATTGCCAGAAGAACCAGAGATGACACGAGAGAGCTTTTTTGTTAATGCAGCGATCTGTTATGATCTCTAATGTATTGCCTGAGAGATGGTGGAAGCAGATTCAACTGTAACATTCAAAACAGAATTGAATAAATACTTGAAGGGAAAAAAAATTACAGTGCTGTGGGGAAGGAACAGGGGAGTGGGATTAATTGGATAGCTCCACCATAGAGCAGGCACGGTGATAGACAGAATGGCCTCCTTTTGTGCTGTTTTATGATACGATTATTTGATTCTGTTCCCTCAGACTTCCCTGTGGCTTGTCTCTCCAGCTCCCACTTAATCTGACACAGAAATTCCTAATTTTTGGCTCTTATACTCTTTCAGTCAAGTTCAGTACAAATTATTGATACCTCTGGCTGACTTTAGGTCTTAACTTTCTTTCATGGTCCTGATGGTTTCCCCCATCCATGTCCCACCATCTTCCCTTTTAGGTTGGAACTGCCTTACTCGTCTTGTGTCTTTTTATTTTCTCCTCACTGTCTCATTGAGATGACCTTTGTATTTTTATAAATGCTTGCCACCTCTTTCCAGCTTTATTAAAATAAAATCTTTTCACAGACAATTAAACCTGTAGTAATTATCAATATGATATTCTTTGCTTATTTTGGTCAGTTCTGTGAAAGGACTATTTAACGGACCAAATCAACTTTTCTCATATATCTGTCTGTCCTTAAATTCTATATAACCGGCCGTGTGAGGAGGCAGCCAGGCATATCGAGGCAGCGGCCCAGCAGCTTTCTGCTAAGGAGAAAGCCTTCCTTTCTGGCCACTCCATAGCCCACAGAGAGACTCCTGGCGGCAATGGCCGTCCATATAGCTCCAACATCTCCACTGGAGGCTTCACCCCTGCGATTGCCTAACCCCAGCAAATCAAAACAAATTCTCACGGCTCTTTGAGGGTGCCTTAATTGGGGACCTCCTCTCCTCCCTGCAGCTTCAGCAGCAGCCACCTCTATCAGATGGCAGTCCTTAATTAACCACCATCATAAAATTGCTCCTGCAGCCCTGCCATCCACCCACCTACTTCCTTTCCTGATGGCAGGATTTCCTTGATTCCCATAAAACTCTGGTACCTCTATGGTGAGGGCATATGATTGTGTTATCCAGTAACACATTTAGGTATAATTCTGTTTCATTTAATTGTATAGTGAGAACCTATGACTGTTGTACAGTATCAGTATTTGACTGTTTACTAGCAGTGTGGTGAGGGTATGTGACCATGTACCTTAGAGTTATAATATAATGTGCAATTTTACTTTAGCATTATAATGTGTGTATATGACTTTGGCCTCCCCAAGCAGTTCCCAATCAGCAGGCAATACCTGATCAATACAGTATAGTTTTCCATCTCAGCCCCTTAGTTATGCAGCGGGGAATAATCAAGGAACATCTTGATTTTAAAATTCTCATCCTTGCTTTCAAATCCCTTTAATGGCCTTGCCCCTCCCTATCTCTGTAACCTCCTCCAGAGTCACAATCCTTCCAGCTTTGCGTTCCTCCAATTCTTAATTTTTTGTGCTTCCCTGATTTTAATTACTCGGCCATTGGTGGCCGAGCCATCAGTTGCCTAGACCCCAAGCTCTGGAATTCCTTCCCTGTCTCCTCGCTTTCCTCCTTTAAGACACTCCTTAAATCTGACTCTTTGACCAAGCATATGTGGTCACCTAACCTCGTATCTCCTTATGTTGCTCGGTGTCATACTTCGTTTTGTAATCCTTCTGTGAAGTGCCTTGTGATGTTTTATTCTGTTAAAGGCACTAGATAAATATAAGATGATTCTGTTGTTATTAGATGAGGATCTGATCCTTATGAGCTGAAAAGCACTTATGCACTGTTGGCATCAAAAGCTGTAAGTTTCCAAATAAATACACTTCACAAGCTCCAATAATCAAATAAAAGAAGTAAATATTTCTTATCTACTCGATCAGAGGCTTTTGCTCTACCCCTCTGTTATTGAGACACACCTACTCCGACACCAAACCACTTCAGCATTTCCACTGTGTAGAATCCAAAACTAGGGGTCGTAAATATAAGATAATCACTAATAAATAGTATAAGGAGTTCAGGAAGAGCTTCTTTACCCAGAGAGTGGTTAGAATGTGGATCTTGCTCCCACATGGAGTGGTTGAGCCAAATAGTAAAGATGCATTTTGGGGAAGCTATGTCGATAATTACATGAGGGAGAAAGGAGAAGAGGCATATGCTGAGGGGGTGAAATGAGGCAGAATGGGAAGAGGCTTGTGTGGAGCATAAACACTGGTGTAAACTGGTTGGGATGTTTGGCATGTTTCAGTACTGTACATTCTATGCATGTAACTCTATGTAAACATTCAGAACAGCACACAAGCTGTTTTACTTGAAACACATTTTTAAGCAGGGTAAATATGGCATTACTGTGAAGCTTTCGTCCTCCTACCACTCTTGCCATTGCACTGAATTTTAGGAAGAAGCTTAATAATTCCTTCCAAAATTAGTACGTGAGACCGTTAATAAGTATTTAGATGAGCACTTGAAACACCATAGCATATAGGGCTACAGGCCAAGTGCTGGAAAATGGGATTAGCATAGATAGGTGCTTGATGGCCGGCATTGACACGATCGGCCAAAGGGCCTGTTTCTGTGCTGTATAACTCTATGACTCTATGACCATGACCATGTGGCAATAAGTTAGTTAAAATATGGACAAGCAACACTGCCTCTTGTAGTGAGGTTTCTCTCAGAAACTATTCTCTTTCATTTAGTAAATGCATTTCATGGGTCATTTTGCACTAAAAAAACAACCTTTGTCCAAAATCAAAAATCTATTCACACCCACATGCACATAGAACAGTGGCAGGGTTGAGTTATTCTGTCAGTTTTCAAATGCCTGTCACTGACAAGTTGTGACACAATAATCGCTCCTTAGTTTGGGCCTCATACATAAAGAGCCCTGTTGAGGCATACTCAGGAGAGTGTGAATAGGCCTAATAGAGACATGAAGTTCCCAGCAAGCACATTTCGACTGCACTAACATCATCATCAGCCAGTCATCTACCGCTGCCCTTTCATCCCCAGCAGTTTATCACAGGTTATTAAAAGGACTCCAGTCGACAGGATGTAGTCTGACTGGATAAATTTGAGGGTATTGGATGTGCTAATATTATGATTTGATGCTGCATCCCTTATGAACCCATTAATAAAAATGATAGTTGCATTTATTATTACTACGATAATACGCTAGTATTCATTACATTGTCAAAAAACTGCACAGCTCTGGGGAAGATAAGCCCAGTCTTATAACACATTCAGTGTGTCCTGAATAAGTGTATTTTACAATATGCGTCTAAAACATGAAAATTCACCAACAATTTATGTTACATTTTGATGCCATTATCTCCAATGAAGTGAATATTGTACTTAATCATTTTCAGGTATGTTTGTGAGATTCTAACAGGCATTCCATATGACATGTGGATGCTTTGTGATGGTGACAAAGATAAACTACCCCTTTTTGTGCTTCTCGACCTGTTTGCAGCCTTTGACATAGTTGATCACACTATCCTCTACCAACATCTCTCCACTATTGTCCAGGTGGGTGAGACTATACACCTCTGCTTCATTCTTATCTACCTAATCATAAAAAGAGAATCAGCTGCAATGATTTCTCTTCTGGCAACTGCACTGTTACCTCTGGTGTCCCCAAAGGATTTATCCATCCCACTCCTAGTTCTTATCCACATGCTTCCCCTTGGATGCCTGTGTTCGAAATCATGGGAAATCTTCTGGTCTCCAGAGGGTCGTACCCCGGATATAGCCCAGAAGATGCACAGGGGGATCCCTTGGAAGCCCCAGGCAAGGACTGCATGGGGATTACCCCGGGAGTTTCAACTTCTGTTGGCAATTGTCCTGTGTCTGGAACCCTCCAGAATTCAGATTTAAAGTAGGACACTTTGGGTGGTTCTAACTTACTTACCAGAATAGTCACCCAGGAAAAGTTAGAAGGATTAAAACTAGTTCTAACCTCTGGGTAACTATATTACTGACCAATCCACCCCCCGCCCCCCCCACCGCTGCCAGCCCCTGACAACCCCCATGACCACCCGACAAATGCCCCCAGCTCCCCCCAAGACCTCCGATGACCTGAGTAACCCACCCACAACCACCCGACAAACGCCCCCACACCCCCGAGTCCCCCCGACTACCTGAGTTGCCCACCCCCTGACTACCCTCCCTGACCGCCTGACTACCCACCTGACCACTCCCTCACCCCAGACTACACCCCCACCCATGGAAGATTCAGCACATACTACTAATTTCCACATGTACAATGACAATACCTCACCACTACCTCTCTCAACTCCTCCACCAGGCAGAATTTAACTCTCCCCTCAGGAGGGGGTGGAGGGGCGTAGAATTGGGAAGAATATGGGTTTAGGAGCCCGTTACCTTCCCGATTCCCTCAGATTAAGTCAAGAGTGGGGAAGTAGAGGAAGACCTTCCCTTCTGGAATCAATTGAGGGCCCTAAGCAGCCAACTTAAGGGTTTCTTGCTGCTGTCATTGGTTTTTTAATCCTGCAGACTGAGTGGGCATGGGGCCTCCTGATCAGATGCACTGTGGCCCATGAAGGCCTCTGCCCTTGGCGGCAAGGGCTATCCCCACTGAAAGATCCCCCTACTCTCATGACCGATTTACCCCTCCCCCATCCCCACTCCCGGTCAGGGCCTGTCTGACCGTCCCCGCTGAGCCCCACAAACGCACCTTGATTTCAGGGCCAACTGCTCTGGGCCTGCTGCAGTACCAGCAATGGCCATCACTCCCGGTAGTGCTGCTGGGACTAAAGAGTTGCACGTTCTCTCAGAGGCATAACCTCCACCCTTAAAGGAGCAGAAGGTGCAACAGCAGGTGTTTGATTGCCTGATTGCCATTGAGTTCCGTTGGGCCTTCCAATAATGGTCATGGCATTTCCGGCTGGTGGATGAGGCCATCCCCACGACTATTAAATTCAGCCCACTATCTCTAAATTGTCACACTGCATCAATTTGACACAGTCATCCAGTAGTGGATGTGCAAAAAATTTCCTCCAATTAATTATTGTATCTGTAGCCACCTCTCCCTGGCAACTGTTTGAGGATGAACCAAACTGTCACCACCTTAGTGGGAATTTCTTCTCCAATCTACCAATGTGATTAAAACCAGCCCTGACAATTGTATGCAGTACACCTTTCCTACAAGATTATCTCCATCCCAACCAGGTTCAGCTCTCTCTTGAAGGAATTCAGCAAATCAGCATCTCTGACTCGACTTGCCAACCTGTTCCAGAACTCCAATATTCTCTGTGAGAAGATTCTTTTAAAAGAGTAGAGAGAGGAATTGCATACAAACACATTCATTATTAATACCACACAGTGTCTTTTCAACTCTTTCTACACACAGGGCAGGATGTGGAAGCGGGTGAATGGGGCTGGAGTGTTGGGGTTGGGGGAGGGCACCAACCAGAGTGATTGGGGAGGTGGCGGTGGGCAATCAGGGTGGATAGTAATTGTGAAGTACGGTTACCAACAGTGATTCAATGTATTCCTGGATTTTTCATCACATGACTTGCCCTCACACTCTTGCCTTCCTGCACCAATTGGAAAACAAAAAGACCCATTGCCCAATTGCTTGTGCGAGAATGGAAGGTTTCTGAAAAATATTTTTGGTGAATATCGGGTAATTCTGTGAAGAAGGCTGTGTGCGTGTGTGTGTGTATGTGTGCATGTATGTGTGTGTGTGTGTGTGTGTAAATGATTTAATTAAGCTGGGGAAAAGTTACTACAAGACAGATTGTCTGGGGGTTTTAAAACATGAATGGATAGAGGTGTTAGGCTTGCACATTTGCAATAAGATATTGTGAAGGGTTGAGGTACAAGTGAGTACGTTGGATCTAAAATTTGCAATTTTAGATAAGTCGAGAGTTTGTTTGAATATCAGAAGGAAGTCAGAGGTAACAAGAAACGTGTTTGCATCTTGTAGGAGTTCCATGTAAATAGAAGAGGGTATATTACAATTTATTGACTCAAAATCAGAGACAAAATAGAAACATGAAAGATTTTATGTTTAGGAAAATTTGAGGTTCTAAGAGGTGTGAGAACAATGGAACCTGAGATGAAAGGGGGGAAATGATATTTTAGAGTTACTGTGAAAAGCTTAAGATAGCTGGTAGCTGTTGAGCTGTTTGCTGAAACTGTGGGCTATTGACTGTGTGAGGAAGATCGCCTAGAAACAACTCTTGGCTGGGGGAAGATGCAGTTGAAATCAGCCATCCAGTAAAGCCAGAAAAGTCTCAGGCTGAAAAGAGCAGTCATGTTCTGAAGTTTTGCATTCCCACAGCATAGTAGGAGAGGTCATGTGGTACGCCTTTATTGAAGCTACAGCAGTTTGCCTTGGGTAATATTTCTGGGTTTTTATAATTAAACATATATGAGCGGCTGTTGCCTGGAAGGGGTTGACTGGTGGGTCTGGCCAAGTAGGGGGGGTCTTTTGGAGTAATGTTTTGTAAGACTAATTTTAACTGCAACTGTAATCTTGCGTGGTTAAGTTTTCTTATATTCTTGTTAATAAAACTTTCACTTTTAATTTTCAAAATCCCAAAAGCATTACTGGACATCTTGCTGCTGAGATCAGTACATTTTCTTCTCGTTTGCAGAACACAAGAAAAAAGGTTTGGCCCGTGAGCCAAGTTTCCCTCTGGTATTTGGTTTGCGCAGCAATTACCATCGTGGTCATAACACGATGTCAGGCCAAACAGACTTTATTCCCATTTTCAATATTTTTATAACTGGTAAAGAGAATTTTTTAAAAATTCATTTACAGGATGTGGGCTTCGCTGGCTGGACCAGCATTTATTGTCCATCACTAATTACCCTTGAGAGGGTGGTGGTGAGCTGTCTTCTTGAATTGCTGCAGTCCATGTGGTGTTGGTACACCCACTGTGCTGTTAGGAAGGGAGTTCCAGGATTTTGACCCAGTGACAGTGAAGAAACGGTGATATATTTCCAAGTCAGGATGGTGAGTGACTTGCAAGGGAACCTCCAGGCGGTGGTGTTCGCATGTGTCTGTTGCCTTTGTCCTTCTAAGACGGTAGTGGCCGTGGGTTTGGAAGGTGCTGTCTGAGGAACCTTGTGAATTCCTGCAGTGCATCTTGTAGATGGTACACACTGCTGCTACTGTGCATCAGTGGTGGAGGGAGTGAATGTTTGTGGATGTGGTGCCAATCAAGCGGGCTGCTTTGTCCTGGACGGTGTCAAGCTTGTTGAGTGTTGTGGGAGCTGCACTCATCCAGGCAAGTGGGGGGTATTCCATCACACTCCTGACTTGTGCCTTGTAGATGGTGGACAGGCTTTGGGGAGTGAGGAGGTGAATTACTCGCTGCAAGATTCCTAGCCTCTGACTGGCTCTTGTAGCCACAGTATTTATATATTAAAAGAAAAATGACAAAACAAAATCTGCTTTAATGTCTCTATGATTTTTTTCTGGGATTATACACAGCAGTGTCCTGGAGATTGATCCCCAATTCCTGGAGACTCCAGGCCAATCCTGGAAGTTTGACAACCCTATTGTGGGGTCTGTCATTCTCAGTGGAGGTCAGGGGCCTGAGGGAGGAATGTCGGAGGCCTTCTGGTAGGGTAATCACTGGCCTCCAGGTGGGATAATGGATTGGTACCTGGCGGGAGTGTGGGGGAGGGGGGGGGGCAGAGGTCTCATGGAGAAGGTTGTTGGTCAGGACTCTATTGCAGAGGCTGCTGGGTTCCCTGAATCTAGGGTTCCCTGCATTCCTGAAGCTCCATTTCAAAAGCAGAATGACTTTGAGGCTCACAGCTCATTATCATATTTAAAGTTGCAAACAGCCTCCTTGGATCAGGTAGGAACCCGCCCCCCAGCCTCAGGTAAAGACAGATACCGGGTGGGGGGGGGTTTGGACGTGAGTATGGGTCAGGAAACAGGTTCCTGGGACTTTAACCCCCACCCAACTAAACCCACCCTTTATTTTAAGTTAAAATTCAGCCCACAGCGTGAGGTCTTTAGCTGAAAATTTTATGTGTGCAGAGAATACAAATCCAATCGAGGAAAGGATGCAAGTTAATATTAAATGCTGAAATCAAACTCTAATTTATTGCTAAATATTTAATCAGATGTTAATGAGTCATTTCAAACTTTAAACTCTCTTTGGATATGGGGAAATTAAACTTTAGAGAAACTGAAAATCTCCATTAATAAGCTAACTTGGGGACAGAGCAAAAACTCCTTCTATGGCCAGGATTTTCCCCACCCATTGTTACGGGCATGTTCGGTGATGAGATCAGAGAATCTCACAAGAAGGCCCTAGTCGCGTTGTAATCCAGGATGTCGCCTCCACCCGTCAATAGCGGGCCCCCGTTTCCTGCCATCAAACGTCAAGAGCTTAATTTTAAGAAATTTGCATCTAATATTGTGGCCATAGACCGGGTTCATCCCCCAAGGCCAAATTTAAATCCCACATCGGCGTGATTTCATGACAGCATGATTTATAACTGCCTTTAAAAGGCATATTCCTGGCGACCTCATTTCGAGGGAAACTCAGAGGCGAGTGCACATAACACTGTGCAGCGCTCACAATGATCCCAGTGGCTCCCTGGATTCTGGGGGGTCCTGGATAACTCTCCACAGTGGCTTATTTCTGGCTGGCTTGTGGCACCGGGGCCAGGGTGACAGTGCAAGGGGAGGGAAGGGGAGAAGGCCACCTTGGGACAAGGGCAACAGTGCTAGTTTGGGGGGGGAGGGGGGGGGAGTCATGGCAGCACCAACTGCGATTTGAGCACAAACACATGGGAGGTGGCGGGAAGGTGGAGTAAATGGCCGAGCTAATGGCAAAACATCTCAAAGATGAGCAGTTCACCTCAGCTGAGAGCATTTAGCCTGAGCTCCATTGACATGCTTTGAGTCAGCCTAGTCAAGCAATTGTACCCGCTCAGCACTAATTCTCACAGTACCAATGATTGTTCCTCTACTGTTAACCCCTCGGATGCATGCTTCAAATTAAAATGAGTGCCATAATGCTGCAGAACCATTGCACGACAGGGCAAGCCTGAGGATCCTGTTGGAAAGTGGCCATCGAACACTGACAGAGAGGTGTGTTCCTAGTCCCTTGTATTATCTTTCAGTTGACATTGAAAAGTCATCCTCATGGTGCAAGCAAACTGCAAAGCCTTGGATCCCAGGTTAGGAAAATTCCTGCACCTCAGATGAGAGTTCAGGAAACAGTCGAGTGGCTGAAGCTGTCACCACTTGGTTATGGGGTGTGGTGGAGTGTGGTGTGGGGCTGTGCTGGGTGTGGGCATGGTAAGCCATCATGTCCTCTAAACATCGGGCATCCATGTGGTGGCCTGGATGCTCAGGCGAGCGCGTTAAGGGGCTTTGAGGGGCAGTCTCATCCGATGATGACCAAGAGTGGTCCCCAGGAGACAATTGCTGACCATTGCATCTCTCTCTTTGATACTGCAGTGAGGAGATCATCAGGAACATGGAGTGAGGCAGGAGAGAAGAAGGAAAATAATCTGGCGAAGGCACCTGCCTCACTAAAGGGAGGAGCAGAACCCTGAAGACCAAAGGGTGGCACGGCCTCCTCCGCATGCAGTGAATGATCCCCACAGAGCCGTCAGTCACAGGCGCATCGCTAGGCCCAAGGTCTGCAGTCTACGCATGTGCTACCTGCAGATGAGCGAGAACCAGTGTCACCTACGCCTGCGTATGTCAACGGAACTGGTCATGCACCAGTGCCACCTTCTGCAGGACTTGGCACCACGGGAACTCGGAGGGCACCCACTGCCATTGGCAGTTAAAGTTTCCTCTGCACTCAATTTTTATGGCAGTGGCTCCTTCCAGGGTTGCAATGGGGACCTTTGTGGGATCTCGCAAACCTCCACCCACAAATGTATCCAGGAAGTCATGGATACCCTTTTTCCCAAAGCGCCAACTTTGTCAAATTTGACAGGGGTCAGGCAACTCAGAAAGCAAAAGTGCTGGGATTTGCTCAGAGATCCAGATTCTCACGGGTGCCGGGTACCATCAACTGCACTTACGTGGCTCTTCAATCTCCCTGGCAACAAGCTGTCCAGTATGTGAACAGCAAAGGCTTCCACTCTCTCAATGTTCAGATGTTCTGCGACCATAAAAAACAGATCATGTGCAAGATGTGTGCAAGATACCCTAGAAGGTCCATGACTCGTGTGTCCTCAGCAGGTTTGAGATCCCTGACATCTTCCAGGGCCAACACAGGATGCAGGGTTGGCTCCTCGGAGACAAAGGCTACCCACAAAGGACGTGGCTGATGACACCTGTGCAGCGGCCTCGAGAGAAGGTACAACAAGATCACGCTGCAACCCGGAGTTTGGTTGAGCACACCATTGGCATCCTGAAAATGAGGTTCCGGTGCCTGGACAGGTCTGGTGGAGCACTGCAGCACACTCCCCAGTGGGTGTCTCACATCATCGCGACTTACTGTGTGCTACACAACCTGATGATTCAAAAGGGAGAGGAGCTGGATGATGAGGAGATACAAGTGCTGCATGTCTCCTCCGATGAGGAGGAAGTCGAAGGAGATGGGACGATGAGGTTCCGGAAGCTGAGGGTGCAGGCGATGAGGCCATTGCACTGGCCAGACAAGGCAGGCATAGTTGTGAGGCCCTGATTGCCACAAAATTCCAGGGGGGTGATGATGAGATGCAGTGAGGACACTCCTAAGATCTGCACATTGCACCTGGGAACGTCTGACACCTGTCTGGCTAAGGACAGCGCACATAGGCTCTGTAAAGACTCTCATATCATTGAGACTGAGAAACAGTGGCCATATGGACTTTAAGAGAACTTGATCCTTTGACAGACTTCATCAGCTGTTCCCTTCAGCACCACACCTTCACCTGTCAGGAATAGTGATGAGATGGGAGGCAGCCCCACCTCTAAGGTCCTGAGAGCACACAGCGAACATCATGGAATCCAGTGATGCTTGGATACGAGATTCTTGCAGCAAAAACAAGCCACATGGAGGCACACATCACTAATCTGGACAGTGACTTTGAAGTCGGATAATCACTGTGCATAAAGGGTTACACACTGCACAGGGGAGAGGCCCTGAACTCTTACAATAGCCTTGCTTTGTGCCGAAAGCAAGGTTTCAAATCGACACAACGGACAGAGTGTAAGCAGAACACATGCCAGGCCAGAAGAGGGTGCCTGGCATGTGTGGGTGCCGAGTGGTGCCATAGACAGGATGAGGACACGATCCACAGGGCAGATGAAGGTGTGTGTGAGAGAGTGAATGGTGATGTTCCTTGAACTGGCAGTGAGTGAAATCCCTGTGGATGTGTGATGGGTTTGTGAGTGTGTGAGGTGAGAGTGATGAGAACAGTGACTTTCCCTGGCCAAACGGAAGAGATCATTCATCCTCCTCCGACACTGGGTGGCTTTCCTCTTTGCCAGGGCACTGGCACTGACCGCCATTGCGACCGCCTCCCAAGCCAGATTGTTGACCTTGCTTGGTGGTCTTAGCCCAGAGCGGGGGTAGAGGACTTCACAGCATCCAGTAGGCACTCGAGGGGGCAGCATGTTTCCTCCCTTTGGCAGCCATGACTTTCCAGCAGTTTGCGATCCCTTAATGAGTGCTGGCTCTGTGCAGGGGTGCCCTTTAAATATAGCGCCTGGATTACGGAAGGCCTGAGGTCACAGCTAAGTGGGCGAATCAGAGGCCACCCAGCCAGCGATCCAACGTGAAACCCGTGCCTCTGCAATTTTTCAACAAGGTGCTGCACAATACAGCAGAAAAAGGCTCTCTTGCCGTCGGTGAATCAAACGCTGCATTCCCCACCCGGACTTTGCCGATTTCTGGGACAGTTCCACCATATATGTTAGAACTAGCATATAGATTAGGTGCCGTAAGATGAAGTCATTTTATGCGGTAGCTTTAACAGAGCAGTAGCTAAAATGTGTTCTCCTAAAATAGTCCCTGTGAGTAAATTGGTTTGACACAAGTGAATTCATGGAACCTCCCTAAATATTGTTTTTTTTTTGTTTTATAACAAGTAGCAGTTAACAAGAAACATCAAACTTACTCATGTTTATCTTCCAATGACCTTAGAGCTAATGGTGTCAATGTCAAAGATGATATTCCGGTAGCAAGAAACATTGGCACCAGTCTCTCACTGAGCAAAGTAGCAATGGAGATCTGCCCAAGGGCAGGTCCTCTTTTCCACATCTCATGGTCCTGCAATTTTCTCTTCCATTGCTTGTAGGAGCCTCCCACTTTCAACTTCAATGAACAATGAGCAATATGACTAGAAGAAAGAATAAGAACATACAAATTCGGAGCAAGTGTAGGCCAATTGGCCCCTTGGGCCTGCTCCATCATCCAATAAGATTGTGGCTGATCTGATTGTAACCTCAGCTCCACATTCCCACCAACCCTCGATAACCTTCCACCCCCTTGCTTATCAAGAATCTCTCTAGCTCTGCCTTAAAAATATTCAAAGGCTCTGCTTCCTCCACTTTTTAAGGAAGAGAGTTCCAAAGACTCATTACCCTCTGAGAGAAAGAATTTCTCCTCATCTTTGTCTTAAATGACTGACCCCTTATTTTTAAACAGTGACCCCCTAGTTCTAGATTCTCCTACAGGATGTAACATCCTTTCCACATCCACCTTGTCAAGACCCCTCAGGATCTTAAAGGTTTAAATTAAGTCTCCTCTTACTCTTCTAAACTCCAGAAGATACAAGCCTGCCTGTCCAACCTTTCCTCAGAAGACAACCCACCTATTCCAGGTATTAGTCTAGCACATCGGGTGGTTTCCCAATGCCTTTCTCAGGTGTGCTTAAAGGGAACACAAGTCCTCTCCACCATTCTTCCTCAAGATTCTAGCTCTCCCACTATCACCACTGAAAATTCACTGGTTTTGCCATTAGCCATGGCTCATAACCCTGAACATGGGACTCTTACTTGGACCTGGACCTAGATTGACTCTCAAAAAGGCAGGGAGAATCACCTCCTGAAGTCCCAAATGGCCCTTCTACCCCAAGTAGGGGACTTTGAAAAGAGAGACTCAGATGTTTCCTTGTTGACACTGAACAATGGGTGCATCCTCAAACCTTACTCTACTGGGAAAATTGTAGCAGGAGGAGAAGCAGAGAAGTGATCCAAGGCCAATTGAAAGAAGACCATCAGGACGCGTATGGTTACCTGATGCAACATTTTAGCTGCAAAGGCAGCGCTATCTCAATTCACTGAGAAGCAATGTGTGATGAAACTTAAGAAAGAGAGAAAATAATTAGTGTTGCTTTTCACATCTTCAGAATATTCCAAAGCAATTCTCAAGCACTTCACTACTTATCAAGTATAGTCATTGTCTTGTATGCAGACTAAAGAAACCATTGATGAATTATGTAACCTTCTGGAACAACACCTGCAGCCTATAGAGCCACTATATCAACACCACACTGCCAATTGCAGTCAAACTGATGACAGCATTCAAGTTTTTTTCACAGGCTTCTGTCAGATTGCAAAAGGAGACTTGGCAAGGATTAAGCATTTTGCACATCACAGCTACATTAAGCAGTTCACAGACAACCTACTTTGACATACTGGTGATTACCAGGATATATACGTACTCGTGACTAGCAGGACATGGAGAAGTTTTTTTATTTATCTTTGAGCCAGAAACAGTTAAACCAACTTGGTTATAGTTATGAAATTTCAGAGGTTAAATAATGAATTTGCTTAAGAAAAAGACTTCCAGCCAGTGAAGTAAAAGCCAAATATTTGCTGAAGAGAAGTTCTTGATTTAATAAGGTGGGCGATGCAGCCCAAAGCATGAGTAATTTCAGTGCCAATTGATTAACAACTGGGTGAAGCAGGTGGTTCTATCTCCAGTTATTTCATTAACTTACAAATAAATAGTTATGATGAAGAGAACAAAATAGTATGAAATAAAGGAGGCAGGAGAGAATATGTGGGTGAAAGGAGGTGGATGAAACTAAGAAGAAATGAAGACATTGCTTGCATTTCTTTCATAGTAGTTTTAATTCAGTTCCTAATGTGTATGGAACCATAGTATAAAACTGTGCATTACTCACCACTAAGTGTAATTAAATTGACCATCTCAATTCAAGAGGTTGGTGTGAAAAACAGAAAAAAAGCTCAGCTCTGAGGGCTGAGACACATTATTGGGGCAAGGTAGAGAGAATTTTACTTTGCATCTACCCTTGCGATAGTTGACTGAAAAGTTCTTCACAGACAGTTTGCCATTCTCCAGCATTAACTGCAGAACCCATCTTGATAAACACAAAAATTCACATGGAAAAGAATAAAACCAAAACACTTCAATATTAGAAGAGACAAAGTAAATGTGTCTCTTAGTCACCAGTAACAAGTGCAAGTCCATCCTAATTATTTTTAAACAGAAGCTGAAAATCATGTAGGAAGCTCCCTCTTTTCATGAAAATCAAAAGATTTTGTCACAACTTATTAAATTCAGTTCCCTTATGCTATCATTCATTTTCAAATTGGAAGTGTTCAGCGATTTCTTTAAAATTCTACACAGTTCTGACATCAACAGATGTTTAGAAAGATATTGTCCTGTCATTTTCTACAGTTTTATAATTATGTAGAGCAGCCCTTTTTAAACAGTTCTAACATCAATTTTATATTAAGGCATTGGATTTTATAAATATTCATGGAAATAATCTATTGGAACTGATGAGTTTGACAGCCAGCAATTACTCAACAAATATCAGAAATGACTTTGGAGAGAAATGAGTTGTTTAATTACGCTCGATTAAAATAGAGGTCTGTCTTACAACAAAAGCTAAACCTCGCTGCTTGGCTTTTTATACCTCTTTTAAATACAATCTTTTTCATAAACATTTAATTTTTTTAATAATTGAGTTAACAGTGTACAAAAATTATACTGAATGCAAATCAAGTTTATAATTGTATTTTCCCTACCATTCTCCTCACATGCCTCTCATCTTTCCATATGGTCGGAAGAACATGGAGAGATAATTTAAAACAAAGGGCACAACTCTAAAGGGGGTTCAGGAGCAAAGGGACCTGGGTGTTTATGTGCATAAGTCATTAAAGATGGCAGGACAGGTTGAGAGAACAGTTAATAAAGTATACAGCATCCAGGCCTTTATTGACAGGGACATAAAGTACAAGAGCAAGGAGGTTATGTTGAGCTTGTATAAAGCAGTAGTTACACCTCAGCTGGGCACCACATTTTAGGAAGGATGTGAAGGCATTGACGAGAGTGCAGACGAAGTTTACGAGAATAATTCCATGGATGAGAAACTTCAGTTCTGAAAATTGACTGAAGAAGTTGGGACTCTTTTCCTTGGAGAAAAGAAGGCGAAGGGGAGATTTGATCGAAGTATTCAAAATTGTGAGGGGCCTAGATAGGGTAGCTAGCATGAAACTCTTCCCATTGGCGGAATGATCAAGAACCAGAAAGCACAGATTTAAGTTAATTGGTAAAAGAAGCAAAAGTGATATGAGAAAAAACTTTTTCACACAGTGAGTGGTTAGGGTCTACAATGCACTGCCTGAGATTGTGGTGAAGACAGGTTTAATGAAGCATTCAAGAGGGAAGTAGGTGATTATTTGAAAAGAAACAATGCACAGGGTTACAGGGAGGAGGCAGGAGAATGGCACTAGGTGAAATGGGCATTCAGAGAGCCAGTGCAGTCTTGATGAGGCGGATGGCCTCCTTCTGTGCTGCAACAAGTCTGTGATTCTGTGGCTGCTGATTGACACTGGGCTAAAAGCATTGTAGATATTGGCAGTCCTCCAATATCATGCACAAGTGGCATGTTTCATGTATGAATGCAAACAGTGAACATTAGCAAATGATTGGAAAGGCACATCATCACAGCCAAGATTAATATTGTCCTTGCCCCAAGTTCTCATAATGACACTTTATGGTAACTCAGCACAGACCAGAGATTGAACTTTGGACCTGCTTAGTTTGGTTGGCTTAGCACCATTTCTACCAACATACTACTACCCTGACGTGCGATTCATGTAAATGATTATTTTAGTATGTATACATAAAAAACTTTATTTATAAAAGTGATGAAGTATTCCTTTGTAAGAAAAACAGAAAATGCTGGAAAAACTCAGCAGGTCTGGTAGCATCTGTGGAGGGAGAAACAGAGTTAATGTTTCAAGCCCAATATGACTTTCTTTCGGAACTCCCCACATTGGACTCAAACGTTAACTCTGTTTCTCTCTCCACAGATGCTGCCAGACCTGCTGAGTTTTGCCAACATTTTATGTTTGTATTTCGTATTTCCAGCATCTGCAATATTTTTCTTTTTTTTAAGTGTTTTTTGTTGTAACAGGGCAATAGTGATCATTGAAAGGTTTACAGAATTGTACAGTGAAGTTATTCTATTACATTGCTTATTTTTATCTCCAGCTAAGAACCAAATAATTCCAAATTTAGGGGAATAGCACACCCAATAAAATGTCAGAGGTTGTGGGAGCATCTAGGTCAGTGGAGTGGGCAAATAAGCAGCAGATTCAGTTTAAATAGACTGATGCATTTTGGAAAAGAAGCCGTTAAAAGGAAGTATACCCAAGTCACTAATTGATTTAACAACCATAATTAACATGATAAACGGTAGAGCATATCAAAGAAATAAAGAATTTGCATTTAGAAAGGCATCAGGACATCCCAAAGTGCTTCACAACTGCTCAATTACTTGAGAAATGAGTTACAGTTGTTTTATAAGCAAATGTGCAAGCCAATTTGCATGCACAGCGAGGTCCCACACACAACAATAAGCTGACTAATTAATCTTTGTTCAGTGTTATTGAC
The DNA here is from genome assembly GCF_964194155.1 of Cetorhinus maximus. Taxonomy (NCBI): domain Eukaryota; kingdom Metazoa; phylum Chordata; class Chondrichthyes; order Lamniformes; family Cetorhinidae; genus Cetorhinus; species Cetorhinus maximus. Next base: position 150,476,751 of record NC_135882.1, read on the forward strand.
TGAGCGATGAAAGCTGGCCAGGACACTTTGAGAAATTTCTAGTCTTCTTTGAAAATGTTCCCTGGGATCTTTTACATTCAGGCATGCAGGTTGACAAGGCCTACGTTCAATGACACTTACAACAATGAGACGCTCTTTCAATGTAGCCTGGATTATATGCGCCAGTCCTTGGGCTGAATTTTTGGAGGCTGTTGATGGATCTCACTGGCTGGTCACTAAGTACCTTGATGGCCACAATGGTGCAATTGAAGATAACAGAAGGAAGGCTCCAACTGGCAATGGGAACATAGATCTTAATTTTGGGCCCAGTGACAATAAGGGGCAACGCCCTCTGCAGGAAGGGCATCAACCAAGGAATTAGGAAGGCATGGAAAGGAAAGAGGGGCAGTAGAGCGACAGAGGGCAAGCCCTCAACATGGGATGTACCTGCAAAGATTGAGCTACCTGGAGATGACTGGAAACCAGTTCCACAATTGACTGTGGCTCTCCAGGCAGATTGTCATCGACACCTGTGCCCTTATTGCTAAAGACCATTCATTTTGCAGTGCTGGTCGCTGTGCCCTACCAGTGCCTGTCAAAGTCACCATGGCCTTGAACTTCACTTCTGGCTCCTTCCAAGGATCAGCTGTGGAGCCTATTGGCACCTCAAGAACAGCTGCACATCACTGCATCTTGCTGTTCACTGATGCCCTCTTTGACAGAGCTGGACAGCACATTCATTTCATGACAGACTTGACCTCTCAAGGACAGAAGGTATTGGTTTCACCTCCATCGCTGGATCCCCCAGGGGTAGGGTGCCATTGTTTGCACCCATGTGGCGATCAAGGCACCTGGTGACCAGCCAGTGTGATACATTAACAGGAATGGCTTCCAGTCCCTTCCAACTGGCCTGCAACCGGAAGAAGAACTTGCTGCACATGTATGTTCATTTTCCTGGCAACAGCTGTGACTCCTTTATCCTCCCCCAGTTCAGTGTGCCTCAGATCTTCATTGCAACTCCCGAAGTGTAGGGGACAAGGGATATTCCTTGAAGGGATGGCTACTGATCCTTTACAAGAGTCCCAGACAGAGGCACAGAGGTGATACAACCAATGCCGCCTGATCGGTAGGACCATCACTGAGCAGGCCATCAGGCTTCTGTTGCCTGGACAGGTTGAGTGGTGCCTTGTAATAACATCCTGCTAGGATCTTGGTCATTGTGGGGGTCTGCTGTGCTCTCCACAACATGGCCCCCCAGAGTGGTGACAATGAGGCCCAGGACCTTGAAGGAGACAGCTCATTGGAGGAGGAGCAGGAGCAGGGGGTGAGAGAGGAGGAGATAGAGGAGGCAGAGGAAGATGACGTTGGACAGAGAGGTGACCCTGCTACACAACAAGCTGGCTTCCCCCAAGTATTCAATACAATGCTGTATAGAGAACAAAATATCAAATTGCTGTTCTCTCATCCGACAGCCAACAATCCACAGAGGTTAATAGTAAAATTTTAGCTTTTCATGAATTTATGGGAAATGGAGACTTAACAAATAAGATGATAATACTTAAATACAGTGTACGGTGGAATGGTATATAATTATAAAAATGGGAAATAAAGATATCACTATTCAATGTGTCACAGAACTAGTAATATTTCTGTAAAGTTCTATTGCTAGTGAGCAATGGAAACGTGATACTGAGGATTTCTAGATATTAATTGACTGCTGCCTTCCAATAAGCTTCAGCTGCACCTTGCATGGGAATTACAATCTTTCAAAACTTGGCTACTACCTGAGGAGCACTGTATCTCCTGCAGCAAGAAAGTCCCCAGGGGTTGGCATTGCCTCCATAGGCAGAATTTTTCTCTCGTCGGGCAGGCCCAACCCAAATGAACATAAAATGGTGCGTGATGATGTGGGACGAGTGTCTTTACGTCATCGCGCACTCGCGCGATATTTTAGTTGGCGGGTGCGCGCAGGAGTCAGTAGAGCGCCCGCCAACAATTAAGAGGCTTATTAAGGCCCTTAATCAATTAATTGAGTAGAACTTTTCACTGCCCGTCTAACCGTTCGGTTGGCAGGCGGGCAAAAAGACCAAGCGGCCTTTGCATTTTTAGTGAAAACTCATGAGATTTCAACCAGCGATTTAAAAAATATTTTTAAAAAATAAAAACTTCTAACACTCACATTTAATATGTCCCTGCTCATGTGACAGAGTTGTTTATCATTTTAAAAAATCATCAGCTCCCTGAGGCAGCTCTGTGCCTCAGAGAGCTTTTACTGCTAACACCTGCACACATGTGCGAACTTCCGCACTCGCCCTCCTCCCTCCCCTGCCCCGGTAGCACCAATCGCTGCAGCGCGCAATTCACGCTGGTTGGCTGTTAATCGGTTTCCTGACCGTTCCTGGGCCCACCTGCTGAGCCTGCCAGATGACCTGAAAACCCTGGCCAATGAGTTGGTGTAGATATTGGCTGGAATTTTACCGGCACGTCATTGGACCCTCCACAGGGATCAAATGCGGGTCCCAAGCCCAGGTCGACAAATGGTTAGATTGCACAGGGAGTTAGGCTGGGAGTCCTCAACATTGACCCTAGACCCCATGAAGTCTCATGACATCAGATCAAACATGGGCAAGGAAATCTGCTGAATACCACTTACCTCAACATCCCTGCTCCCTCAGCTGATGGATCAGTACCCTCCATGTTTTCAACCAATTGGAAGAAGCACTGAGGGTGGCAAGGGAACAAAATGTACTCTTGGCATGGAGATTGGTCCATTACCAAGAGTGGCTCAGTAGCATCACTAGTGACTGAGCTGTCCGGGTCCTAAAGTACATAGCTGTTAGATTGGGCAGGTGCTGAGGAAACAAAAAAGAAGGGAAAAACCTGCTTGACCTCATCTTCTACCTGTTGCAGATGCATCTATCCATGACAGTGTTTGTAGGAGTGACCACTGTACAGTCCTTGTGGAGATGAAGCCCCCGCCTTCACTTCGAGGATACCCTCCATCGTGTTGTGTGGCACTACCACCGTTCTAAATAGGATAGATTTCGAACAGATCTTGCAACTCAAAATAAGGCATCCATGAGGCACTGTGGGCCATCAGCAGCAGCAGAATTATACTCAAGCACAATCTGTTACTTCATGGCCCGGCATATCCCCCACTCTACTATTACCATAAAGCCAGGGGATCAAACCTGGTTCACTGAAGAATGCAGGAAGGAATCCCAGAAGCAGCACCAGGCTTACCTAAAAATGTCAATTTGATGAACAATCCTGACAACACAGGACGCGTGCCAAACAGCAGAAGCAGCATGCAATAGACAGTTATGTGATCTCATAACTAACAGGCCAGAACTTAGCTGTGCAGTCCTGACACATACAATCATGAATGGTTTTGGACAATTAAACAACTAACAGGAGGGGGGGTGCTCCACTAATATCCCCACCCTCAATGGTGGGACAGCCCAGCACATCAGTGCAAAAGGCAGTGCTGAAGCATTTGAAAACACCTCCAGCCAAAAGTACTGGGTGGATGCTCCATCTTGGACTCCTCATGAGGTACCCAATTCAATTCACTCCACAGCTGAAGGCATTGGCTACTGCAAAGGCTGTGGGCCCTGACAACATTCCAACCATCGTGCTAAAGACTAGTGCTCCAGAAATAGCCGTGCCCCTAGCCAAGCTGTTCCAGTACAGCTACTACACTGGAATCTACACGGCAATGTAAAAAGTTGCCCTGGTATACCCTGTCCACAAAAAACAGGACAGCTCCAACCCAACCGATTACTTATCAGTAAAGTGATGGAAGGGGTTATCGACAGTGCTATCCAGCAGCACTTACTCAGCAATAACATCTTCACTAATGCTAGGTTCTGCCAGGGCCACTCAGTGCCTGACCTCATTACAGCCTTGGTTCAAACATGGACAAAAGAGCTGAACCCCAGAGGTGAGAGTGACTTCCCTTGTCATCAAGGCAGCATTTGACTGAGAGCTCTAGAAAAACTGGAGTCAATGGGAGTCGGGGGAAAACTCTCCACTTGTTGGAATCATACCTAGCAGAGAGCAAGATGGTTGTGGTTGTTGTAGTTTAATCATCACAGCCCCAGGACATCACTGCAGGAGTTCCTCAGAGTAGTGACCTAGGCCCAAGCATCTTCAGCTGCTTCTACAATGACTTTCCCTGCATCATAATGTCAGTTCACGGATGATTGCATAAATGTTCAGCACTATTCACAACTCCTCAGACACTGAATCAGTCCATGCCTAACTGCAGCAAGACCTGGAGGATATTCAGGCTTGGGCTGAGAATGGAAAGCAACATTGCCCCACACAAGTTCCAATCAATGACCATCTCCAAGAAGTGAGAAGCCAACCGTTCCCCCTTGACATCCAATGGCATTACCAACTCTGAATCCCTCACTATCAGCATCCTGGGAGTTACCATTGACCAGAAACTGAGCTGGACCAGCCACATAAATACTGTGACCATGTTATGACACAGCAGTTGGTAAAGGGTGAGTTATTTAAAATCCCAGAGGGAAACTTTAAACAACTGTTATAACCTATATTTTCAATTGGTATGTTTGAGATGCTGCTCTGAATTCCGAAATGAAACCACCAAGCCTCAAGAGGATTTTTTATGTAAATTAAATTAAACATTTATCAATTACAACAAATTTAAATACATGCACATGTCTACAAATTACTACCATAATAACTACTAAACAAATCCCCAAATTTATCACTCGGAGGTAACCTTCCCCAATGCAAAAATAACCCATAGACTTAAACAGACACCAGGCAAAGCACATGTTATCTTATAAATTCAAAATGAGGTTCCTTTCAATTTGGTTCCTTCGAACAGTTGTAGGCTTACATGCAGTATCGGTCTGACCTATACACAAACTCTTTTCTGTGTATACCTAGCCTTCCCTTTGAAAGTAAATTCTCATTGTATTACCAGGCCCTTTGAACTCCACCTCTTCTAACAATAAAACCCCTTTCATGGTACCAATTTTATTGGTAATATAAACATATCGCTTGGTGTCTCCGAGCTAGGCGCAAGAATTCACCTTCATTCTTCGAAAGGTTTATTCAACAAAATGTAAGTGTACCCTCTACCTTAACCTCCTTACAGTTTAACATCTCAAAACTACAATGTACATCAAAGCACCTAGACTAGCTCGCTTTAATCCAATTAAGACACACACACTCATACCCACATACTACAAGTCCAATTAAAAATAATTTCCAATGACATTGTGTACATTAATATCTTCATGACAGACTACAAGAGCAGGTCAGTGGCTGGGAATTCTGCAGTGAGTAGCTCACCTCCTGACTCCCCAAAGCCTGTCCACCATCTACAGGGCACAGGTCAGGAGCGTGATGGAATACTCTCTGCTTGCCTGGACAAGTGCAGCTCCCACAACACTCTAGAGCCTCAATACCATCCAGAACAAAGCAGCCGGCTTCATTGGCACCTCATCCACCACCTTCAACATCCACTCCCTCCACCACCGACGCACAATGGCAGCAGTGTGTATCATCTACCAGATGCACTGCAGCAACTTACTAAGGGTCCTTCAACAGCACCTTCCAAACACATGACCTCTACCACCTAGAAGGACAAGGGCAGCAAATGCATGGGAACAGCACCACCTGGAAGTTCCCCTCCAAGGCACGCACCATCCTGACTTGGAACTATGTCACTGTTCCTTCACTGTCTCAGGGTCAAAATCCTGGAACTCCCTTCCTAACAGCGCTCTAAGTGTTCTTACAACACATGGGCTGCAGCAGTTCAAGAAGGTGACCCACCATCACCTTCTCAAGGGCAATTAGGGGTGGGCAATAAATGCTGCCTAGCCAGTGACCCTCACATCCCGTGAACGAATAAATAAGAATCTATATCGCTCTTCCTTCACTGTTGCTGGGTCAAAATCCTGGAAATCCCCCCTTAACAGCACAGTGGGTGTACCTACACCAGATTGTCTGCAGCGCTTCAATAATGCAGCTCACCACCACCTTCTCAAGGGTAATTAGGATGAGCAATAAATACTGGCCTAGCCAGTGATGTCCACATCCCATGACTGAATCAAAAGTCCAGTGAAATACTGAGGGATTACTGCATTGCCTCAAGGTCCCATGTTTTTGATAAGCTGAGATCCCATCTATTTGTTTTGGTGATTCCAGTAGATGTTAACAATGCCATGCACTATTCAATGAAGAAAAGTACTGTTATTCTGTCCAACATTTGTCCCTTACCAACACAGTCAAGGACAAGCAAGACTGACTGGATGACTCACCACACCATTTGATGTGAATAACTGATGCTGAATACCATTTAATTTTGTCCACACAATATAAGACTCCACTAAAATGCAAGTATTATTTTTATTTTAAATTGAGCTAATGGTCAAATACTTTTAAAAATATTTTTCCATACTAATTATGAACATGGACAGTGACAAACACCACTAATTGACCAGCTTATCAAGCTTAGCCAATGTGACGCAAATGCAGCCAATATTTTGTATAACTATCTTGTTATAATGTCTACCCATCTAGCTTCATTAACTACCCATAGTATGGATAAATGTTGTGAAGCATAGTAAAATGATTTGTAATTATATCCATTTGTTGATGAAAAGGAATTTACTTTACATTTAAATATATCTGTCTTTGTTGCTAGGATACCTTACATAATGCCAATTTATAATGTTGGAGCAGATAGCTATTTATAGGTAAATTTGCCAATATGTTTGTAACCTAATAAAGTTGGACTAGTTTATTCTCAAAGTACAACAACAACTTGACCTTTAAGCCAAAGATGACCACGGCGAGAATTTTCCCCATATCGGGCGGGGAGTGCAGGTGTGGGCGTTGGCGTGCGCGGTCCCAATTGCAACCGGTGATCGGGACCTCGCCGCCATTTTGCGCGGGCGGGCCAATTAAGGCCCCGCCCAGCGTGATTGGCGACTCACAGGGACGGCGGGAGTGAGCGGGCGCAGTCGGAACGGCAATCGCAGGCGGGTCCAATGGCGACCCGGAGGCCTGTTTATGGGCCAAGCTGCAGCCGCAACAAGGCTGCTGTACATGGCCAGAGGTTGGGGGCAAGGCAAATCAGAAAGAGTCATGCAAGAGGGTAGGGCGGGTGGCCAGGGTGCTCTCAGGCCCTCCAATGAGTACCTTGCTGCCCTCCTCGAGGAGGTGGCAACACGGCGGGATGTGCTTGTCCCCAAGGATGTGAGGAAGAGGCCACCCCACTTGACCAAGCGTGCGTGACAGGAGGTAGCGGAGGTCATGAGCTCCCATGGCGTGGTGGAGCGCTCATGGACCCAGTGCCTCAAGTGCTTCAATGACCTGCTGCGCACGGGAAGGATGAGTAGCATGTTGGCATCATTCGCTGCACCCATCATGTAACCTTCTGCTGGCGGACATGTCTGAGTGGCCTGAGTACAATGAGTTAGTGACGGCATGTGTCCTTAGCTGGGCGGCCCACCAGAGATTGCCTCTGCCTTTGTCAGCATGAGAGGGTTGAGATGAGATGGGTTCTGCACCCGCAGCATGTGGTGCAGTGACACCCACATGGCTGTGGTGGGTTCAATCTGGAGGAGCTACACCCAGTCGCACTGGTCGAACTCCATGACATGTGGAAGTCAGGGTGATGACATGGTGTGAGGAGATCTTCAAGGTGCTGTGACACATATGGATGTGCTGCCCTCAGGCCTCCAAGTCATTGGTGCCTCCTTGATAGTGCAGGTACGACTGTGTGCGCCCAACTGTGATGAAGGCAGCATGTGGGCGGGTGGGGGGTGGCGGGGGAAAGGACCTGGCATGGTAGTGTGAGTGCCAGCCACCAGCGAGGGAAGGATGCACTGCAGACCTGCAGTGGCCAACTGGGCTTGGAGTGGGCTGGGCTGCAAGGAGATTGATGGTATCAGTATGAATTATCAATGCAATTTTTTCATTTGCAGGAGAAGAATTCTCATTACAGCGCTGAGCGGCTGAGGACTGGCGGTGGGCCAACCCAGATATTGAAGCTCAGCCGCTTTGAGCAGGAGGCACTGGACCTGGAGAGGCGGCACCCGCCCAGGTCCACTGGAACCGGAGAGGCTGGGGTTCCACTGCAGGTATGTATGGCCAGCACTCACGTCACCAGTAGTTTCCCAACATCCAGACTATTGCTGATTGTTCAGTGAGCGATGTTACCAACATGGCTTGCCCATTGCGCGTGGAACGATGAGCGTTTGATGAGCCGGGGGACAGGCATGTACATTGACATTGCCTGCAGGCGAACCGATCGAATTTCCTTACTCTTCCTTTCAGGATCATTGGCGCACGACCGGGACCCAGAGCAGCAGGGGCCCCTTTGACACTTGAGGGGCATGAAGTTTCACCATTAGAAGCTTCACACCATCTCTGCCAGGCAGGTATCAGCGCAGATACTGGCACCTCCATGGGCATCATATCTTTGGCTAGTGTCCCGGGTCACAGCGATGAGGGCACTTCCCAGTCACTGGAGCAGCTGGCAGAGACAGAGAGTGCTGATGGCGCCTGCTGTCGGAGGACTGAAGGGGCCCAGGCACATGTTCAGTCCGTGGCAGATGATGAACCTCTGGAGTCGTGGGTGATGTAGCCAAGCGCTGTCATGCGGCCGGGTGTGTGGGACCATCTGGTGGAGATACATGAGGCTCTGCTTGGCTTGGTGTCAGTGCTGAAGGTGTCTACACGGGCCATGGCCAACGCATTGAGTATCATGGCTGAGCGTCAAGCTTCCTCCACGGAGAGATTGGCGACTGTCATGGAGAGGAAGCTCCAAGGACAGGATCAGGGGTTCCTAGGGTTGCACTCAGACAGGCGCACTCTCACAGGAGCATTGACCTCGTCTGGTCAGTGCCCGTGTGGGTGGTAGTTTGGCCACCAGGTATCCCACCTCGGTGCCCGTCCATCTATGTCGAGCAGGGAGGGCCAAATGAACCTCACATCGGAGGAGCAGCTGCCTGTCGTCTCTGCGGGTGCCTCTCAGGGTGATCCTGATGAGGGCAGCAGCTCCTCCGCCCCTCTGTCAGTGAACTAGGCACCCAATGAGGCTGCGATGACTGAGGAGATGCCAGCTGTGGAGCTGGCAGCTCCCTCCCAGGTGGGTTCATCACAGGCTTGATGGGCCAGAGGACGTCTGCCAAGGTCATTGAAGCCAACAGGACAGCAGAGAGAACAGGCTGTCTCAGATGTCACTGCCAGCGATGGGGCACCATAAAGACATAGCACCCGCAAACGAAAGATGAAGGCGCCTTAGGCACACCCCGGGTTCATCACTGGTGATTTTCTGTTGCCCTCCCCCGCCGCAAGAGTTGTTTTGAACTTTATGTGAAGTCCAGCACAATTTTCTTTCTGTTATGTGAAGAGACATTGTTAACGATGTTAAATTTATGTCATCTCAAATGTCTGTGGGCGCCTCTTTTTTTGGAATGGTGCATGGATTCCTGAGATTTGATGACTGATTTGTGTGTCTTTTTGGTTTATTCATGGTGCCCATCGCCAAGCCTCCTATCCAGGCAGATAAGGCTTGTGTTGCAGATCCATTTATGCTGTGCTAGCTAAAGGTTCCTTGGATTAGAGCATCCGGGGCTTCACTGCCTCCATGGAGCATGCCCGGGTCAGCCTGTGCCTCCTCATCATTTCCCTAAGCGTGCTCATCCTCGGAGTCACTGCTGGACTCATCGTGCTCAGCCTCAGCCACTCCGTCTACATCGTATTCATCCACAGTATCCCCCTTTTGCAGAGCTAGACTGTGTAGAGTGCAGCATGCAACCACTATAAACGACACTCAATCTGGGGGGTACTGGAGTGTGCCGCCAAAATGGCCCAGGCATCGGAAGCGCATTTTGAGAGGACCGATGGCTCTCTCCACCACAGCCCTTGAGGAGGGTGACTTCTATTATACCGCTGCTCAGCTTCTGTTCTTGGATGGCGGAGAGGCCTCATGAGCCACCTTCTGAGGGGATAGCCCTTGTCTCCCAGCAGCCATCCATCCAGGGGGCTGGAGCACTGAAGAACCTCGGCACCTGGGAGTGTCTGAGGATGTAGGCGCCGTCGGGGCTGCCTGGGTACCTTGCGCATACTTGCAGGATCTGCATCCTGTGATCACACACTATCTATACGTTCATGGAGGGGAAGCCCTTCCTGTTGACGAAGGCATCGGGCTCACCTGCTGGCACCTTGATGGCCACATGTGTGCAGCCTATAGCACCCTGGACACGGCGGAAGCCAGCAATGGCCGCGAAGCCTCTGGCTCACTGTGTCTGGCTGGCCTCGTCCCAACAGTAGTGGATGAAGGTCAGTGCACACCTGAACAGGGCGTTTGTCACCGGCTTGATACAAGTGTGGACAGCCGATTGGGAGACGCCGCAGAGATCACCCACTGAGCCCTGGAAAGAACTGGAGGCATAGATGTTGAGGGCAGCTGTGACCTTTAAAGAGATGGGCATGGAGTGTCCACCCACAGAGTTAGCTAATATCTCTGGACCAATCCTCTGACAGATAGTGTTGACTGTCTCCCTTGACAGACTGAGCCTCCTTCGGCACTGCATCTCAGACATATCGAGGTAGTTGGTTCGCGCTTTATATACCCTGGCAGCAGGACTGTGGTGTCTTCTGTGGCCCCTTCTGCCTTGGTCTACCTCTTGGCTCTGCACACCTTGTGCCTGTGCCTGTCATCCCCAAGATGGCTCCCCTGGAGGCTGAATGTGCACTCCTGGCCTCCTCCCCCTTCTAGCCCTCCCTCCTCAGATGAGGTGCCTCCATTCCCAGTCTCAGGGGGGCTTGGTGAAACCTACAGGCCCCAAAACAAATCCTCACTGAAAAGTGCTGACCTGAAGGTAATGAGTGCCGTCCAAGCAGCTGCTATTCGTTTCAGACTTCTCCATCTCACACATGCAACTTTCAATAACTTCTGAGCACCAACTGTTAAATGTCTGGATTCGCAAAAACAATGATCCCTCTTTCCCGCCCGTCGATGAGGATTATTAAAGTTTCGGATAGCCGCCTGCCCGTTGCGTCCATGCGACGAGCCGAATGTAGCACGGACACCTTAAAATCCAGGACAATTGGAGCCATAACAACCTTAATTGGCCCGGTAATGACTGGCAGCCACACAACGGACATTGTCACGCTCCCGCCCAGCAAAATATCGTGATGGCGTGCGGTGATGTCGGGATGCGCGCCCAACGTCACTGCGCATCATTTTACGCGTCGGCATGCGGGTCCTGCCTCCTGCACACCGACGGAAAAATTCTGCCCCATGTATTTTTTTATTCTTTTACAGGACGTGGGCGTCGCTGGCTAGACTTGAGAAGGACAATTAAGGATGTTTTATCACTTGAAGTGTGTGGGAGTGTTCTGGTGGGTTAAGGCTGATCTGCATTCAGAAGGTTCTGCTGCAAATAGCACAGAACCTCAGACTATTGAGTTTTGAATGAGTTGCTGGCTCAGGACTCATATTTTCTCTCTGCTTCTTTCTTTCTGCTTGTTTTTTTTAAATTTTATTGCACTCGGTGCAGTGATCCTGTGCAAGCTTTTCACAACTCATAGTCAATAACTCAAAGTCATTATCAAAATTCCTGGGTGAAGCCTTCAGTGTCCTTGTCGTGTTTCCTTTGACCAACATGAGAGCTGTTGTGAATATCTAGTTCATAGTTCATATATTTTAGAATATAACTTTTAGTTTTAGCAATTAAAGCTTTAACTGGAGGAAATGGGGAGACCTAGCTGGGAAAGCTTGGAAAAAGAAACAACTCTGGGTTGACCACACTTAACAGGCGTTTGTCTTGCAAGGTCAGAGATGCTAGTGCAAAGGCTTGAATGACGAATGATATATCTCTAAGCTTGCAATGGAGCAAATGAATCTGGAGAGAGGGCAATTATATCCACGTGCAATATGGCTTGGAGAATCATAGAGTTGTGTTGAAGATAAAATAATTTATTTGCATTTCCATTTGAATCACCCCAAAACATGGCACTTTGCCATTGAGGTTGTGATCCAGGGTGGAGCCTTGGTTAGAGGGTTGTTTTGTTTAATCTACCTGTGTGTGTTTTCTGACAAGCAGGCAATTGAGTTCAGTTTTGGGAAAGCAGCTGGAAGATTTGCTCGAGTTTACACTTAGTGGAAGAAATCTATGGTGGTCCACACAGAGCCATGTGGCAGAAAGCAGTCAGCTTGAATAGTTAGCTTGGAAAGAGCTGGACAGAAGCCATGGGAGCAGACTGGAAAAAAGCAGTCTATGTATGTTCAAAACTAGGACAAGGAGCTGGACAGTGGACAGTCGTCAGGTCTTTAAATAAAATTACACAATCGCTTAGCCAAGGCTAATGGGAGAATCCCCATGAAATTTGTACCCTAAGAAATAACGAGAATATTAAGGAGAATTAACGTAAATTCTGTAGAGCTGTGGCGTACCTTTTGGGTTGGTCCCAGGAAAACTGAATGAACCTTCAAGATTTCATAAAATAAGGGAACACTTGGGGGAAATAAAAAATTATAATTGAGTTGATAGTTTTAGGCTATAGTGTTTTTGGTGGTGCTTGCTTTAATTTCTCTTTTTATATGCAACAAAATGTGTTTTTGTGAAAAAAAAGTGAAATCTTGTGGCATAGTTCTGTTGGTTAATTGTAGGGTGTGAAGATGTCTTCTTTAAATGTTCATGTTCCCTAACAGGATCATAACAGAGCACATTGCCGCTTCAAGTTCTTTATAGAATATTCATTTTCGTAAGTGAGTATCAGGCACCTTGGCTACATGATGACTGTCTCAATATGGTGTGGATGCTTGTCATTCCAGCTTGGGTGAATGGCTCAGTATCTGGTATTTTGTCCTGCCCTCTGATTTTCAGGAACATCTGGAGGCAAGTCAAGTGAAAGTGGTTGAGCTTCTTGGCATGACACTGATGCACTGTCAAAGTCTCGCACATGTGAAGCAGAGTAGGCAGGACTATTGCTCCATAGACTTTCATTTTGGTAGGCAGACTTGTTCCTCTTTATAACCAGAGTGATGTTCAAAGTCTGCCGTAGGCTACAGTTGCTTTGATGTTTTTTGCATGTGTCGCGCCATCAATGTAGACAGTTCGAATGTGCTGCTGAGATAAACATATAAACATAGAAAATAGGAGCAGGAGTAGGCCATTCGGCCCTTCGAGCCTGCTCTACCATTCATTATGATCATGGCTGACCATCCAACTCAATAGCCTGCTCCCGCTTTCTCCCCATATCCTTTGATCCCTTTCGCCCCAAGAGCTATATCTAACTCCTTCTTGGAAACATACAATGTTTTAGCCTCAACTATTTTCTGTGGTAATGAATTCCACAGGCTCAACACTGTCTGGGTGAAAAAATTTCTCCTCATCTCAGTCCTAAATGGCCTATCCCGTACCCTCAGACTGTGATCTCCTGGTTCTGGACTCCCCCACCATCGGGAACATCCTTCCTGCATCTACCCTGTCTAGTCCTGTTAGAATTTTATAGGTTTATATGAGATCCACCCTCATTCTTCTGAATTCCAGCGAATATAATCCTAACCGACTCAATCTCTCGCCATATGTCAGTCCCGCCATCCCAGGAATCAGTCTGACAAACCTTCGCTGAACTCCCTCTATAGCAAGAACATTCTTCCTCAGATAAGGAGACCAAAACTGCACACAATATTCCAGGTGTGGTTTCACCAAGGCCCTGTATGATTGCAGCAAGGCATCCCTGCTCCTGTACTCGAATCCTCTCGCTATGAAGGCCAACATACAATTTGCCTTCTTTACTGCCTGCTGCACCTGCATGCTTACCTTCAGCGACTGGTGTACGAGTACACCCAGGTCTCGTTGCATATTCCCCGCTCTCAATATTTAGCCATTCAGATAATAATCTGCCTTCTTGTTTTTGCTACCAAAGTGGATAACCTCACATTTATCCACATTATACTGCATCTGCCATCCATTTGCCCACTCACTCAGCTTGTCCAAATCACACTGAAGCACCTGTGCATCCTCCTCACAGCTCACCCTCCCACCCAGCTTTATGTCATTTGCAAATTTGGAGATATTACATTTAATTCCCTCATCTAAATCATTAATATATATTGTGAATAACTGGGGTCCCAGACCAATCCCTGCGGTGCCCCACTAGTCACTGCCTGCCATTCAGAAAAAGACCTGATTATTTCTACTCTTTGTTTCCTGCTTGCCAACCAGTTTTATATCCATCTCAATAAACTGTCCCCAACCCCATGCACTTTAATTTTACGCTCTAACCTCTTATGTGGGACATTGTTGAAAGCCTTCTGAAAGTCCAAATAAACCACATCCACTGGCTCCCCCTCATCAACTCTACTAGTTGCATTCTCGAAAAATTCCAGTAGATTTGTCAAGCATGATCTCCCTTTTGTAAATCCATGCTGACTCTGTCCGATTCTGCTGCTGTTTTCCATGTGCTCAGCTATTAAATCTTTTATAATGGACTCTAGAATTTTCCCCACTACTGACGTCAGGCTGACTGGTCTATAATTCCCTGCTTTCTCTCTACCTCCCTTTTTAAATAGTGGGGTTACATTAGCTACCCTCCAATCTGTAGAAACTGTTTCAGAGTCCATAGAATCTCGGAAGATAACCACCAATGCATCCACTATTTCTAGGGCCACTTCCTTAAGTACTCTGGGATATAGATTATCAGGCCCTGGGGGTTTATCGGCCTTCAATCCCATCAATTTCCCCAACACCATTTCCCTACTAATACTAATTTCTTTCAGTTCCTCCCTCTCACTAAACCTTGTGTTCCCCAACATTTCTGGTATGTTATTTGTGTCCTCCTTTGTGAAGACAGAACCAAAGTATGTATTTACTTTGTCAGCTATTTCTTTGTTCCCCATTATAAATTCTCCTGTTTCTGACTGTAAGGGATCTACAATTTGTCTTCACCAATCTTTTTCTCTTCACATACCTATACAAACTTTTAGAGTCAGTTTTTATGTTCCCACAAGCTTACCCTAGTATTCTATTTTCCCCTTCTTAATCAATCCCTTGGTCCTCCTTTGCTGAATTCTAAACTGCTCCCAATCCTCAGGTCTGTTGTTTTTTCTGGCCAATTTGTCTGCCTCTTCCTTGGATCTAATACTGTCTCTAATTTCCCTTGTAAGCCATGGTTTGGCCACCTTTCCAATCTTACTTTTGCGCCAGACAGGAATAAACAATTGTTGCAGTTCACCCATGTGCTCTTTGAATGTTTGCCATTGCCTATCCACCACCATCCCTTTAAGTAACATTTCCCAATCCATCATAGCCAACTCGCGTCTCATACCATCGTAGTTTCCTAGTGAATTCATTCACTGCTGTCAGGTTCTGGTCATGGACTGAAACCTTGGTCTCCAGGTAGAGCTTTATTGGAGTAGGCTGGTACATTATTTCAGTTTTCACTGTGCTGATCGTAAGGCCAAAGTTGTTACATGCTACACTGCATATCCAGCTCTGAACTGACAGCTAATTCGCAATCATTGGCAAACAGGAAATTGGGAAGTATGAAACAAAAACAAAAATAACTGGAAAAACTCAGCAGGTCTGACAGCATCTGCGGAGAGGAATACAGTCAATGTTTTGAGTCCGTATGACTCTTCATCAGAACTAAGAAATATAGAAATGAGGTATAATATAAGCTGGTTGAGGGGCGTGGGACAGGTAGAGCTGGATAGAAGGTCAGTGATAGGTGGAGTCAAAGAAGAGATTGCCAGGGACGTCATAGACAAAAGGACAAAGGGGTGTTGACGGTGGTGATATTGGGAATTGGGAATTATGTCCTTGGAGACCTTCAATTTTGCATGGAGTAGTCTCAGAATGAGCAGTTTCCCATCCATGTGATTTCTGACTTTGTTCCTAAGATCACCATCGTGGAAGGCATCGGAGAGCATATTATAAAGAATGTGGTAACGAGGCACTTAGGAAATAATGATCTTATTGGACAAAGTCAACATGGATTTATGAAAGGGAAATCATGTTTGACAATCCTGATGGAGTTTTTTGAGGATGCTACCGATAGCATAGATAAAAGAGAACCAGTGGATGTGATGTATTTGGATTTTCCAAAGGTATTTGATAAGGTCCCACAGGGGAAGTTAGTAAGCAAAGTTAGAGTATATGGGTTTGGGGTTCATATACTGCTATGGATTGAGAATTGGTTAACAGACAGAAAGCAGAGAGCGAGAAAAAAAGGGTAATTCTTGGGATGGTAGGCTGTTACTAGTGGGGTACTGCAATGGTCAGTGCTGTGGCCACAGCTGTTCACAATCTGTATAAATGACTTGGATGTGGGGATCCAATGTAACATTTCTAATTTGCTGATGACACACAACTAGCTGGGAATATAAGTTGTAAGGAGGATGCAAGGAGGCTTCAAGGGGACTTTGACTGGCTAAGTGAATCAGCAAGAACATGGCAGATGTAATATAATGAGAATAAGTGTGAAGTTATCCACTTTGGTCGAAAAAAGGCAGAGTACTTCTTAAATGGTGAGTGATCGGAAAGTGCTAATGTCCAAAGAGACCTGGGTGTCCTCGTTCATGAGTCACTAAAAGTAGCATGCAGGTGCAGCAAGCGATTAGGAAGGCACATGGTCTGTTGGCCTTCATGGCAAGAAGATTTGAGTACAGAACTAAAGATTTCTTTCTCCAACTGTATACGGCCTTGGTGAGACTGCGCCTGGAGTATTGTGTATTGTTTTGGCTTCCCTATCTGAGGAAGAATATACTTGCCATGGAGGGGGTGTAACGGAGCTTCACCAACCTAATCCCTGGGCTGGTGGGATTGTTTTACGAGCAGAGATTGAGGAAACTGGGCCTGTTTCCTCTCAGACATTTGAAGAATGAGAGATGATCTCATTGAAACTTACAAAAATCTTACAGGGTGTGACAGGGTAGATGTAGATAGGGTGTTTCTCCTGCTTGTGAGTCAAAAACCAGGGTACACAGCTTCAGAATAAGGGGGCAGTCCATTTAGGACTAAGGTGAGGAGGAATTTCTTCACTCAGAGGGTGGTGAATCTTTGGAATTCTCCACCCCAGAGGGCTGTGGAAGCTCAATTGTTGAGTATGTTTGAGACAGAAATTGATAGATGTCTGGGTACTATTGACATCAAGAGATATGGGGAACCATTGTGATGAATTTTCAGGGCAACCAAGTGCTTTATAGCACTTAAAACATAATGGAACATCCTACGTTACTTGTCAGAACTTCAGCTAAGCAGCTCCCTTTGTTAATGATAAAAGCAATTCAGATTCCAGACAACCCTAACAGAAAAGAATGCTCAAAGTCCTTTGTACCTCCTGATGTGCAAAAGCACACCAGAGAGAGGCAAATTGAACTCCTTTATCCTGTTGCCGTCTGCCTGTAAGCAGACGTATATTTTAATTGTTTTAAAATGGGCAGTGGCATGTTCTCCCAAGCCCCCAGTTTGTGAAGTCTAATTTTTAAAGTGACTCGCAGCAAACTCTCTTTACGATTAAATCAGAAGGTTAGTTTATTCACACATTCAAATCTGGGGCGGGGGAGGGGAGAATGATCACAACTTCTCTCACACAAACACAGACACACACGCACACACAAATATACAATAAGGGGGATAGAAAAGAGGAGTATTACGTCTATGAATAACTCAACATTGAAAAAAAAAACACAGAAACAAATATTAGTTCATATGATCACCAGAGTGCAGAAACTCAAGATCCAGAGGGGGTTTCCTTTTCAGAAAAGTTTGCTGCTGGCTGAAGCCAGCAGTGCAGAATTTCTTTAAAGTGAGTGGCAATGCAGTGAGATGAGATTGCTGTACACAGACTTGGTCTGCTTGGCAGATAATGATTAGGGGCTTCCAATTAAATAGGCTTCAAGGGACTAAAACCTGTTGCAGGTTGCTTTGTCAACCTGGAATCCTGCTGTTTATCTTGCAGGTTGGAGATAAATTGGCAGACTAAGTTAAGAGTCTCGAAATGTAATGTTAGAAGTGTTTCAAAGGCCAGAAGCTTGGGTCATTTGATGTAGCCCATTAATGAGGAAATTGCAAGTTAATGAGCAATTCCTGTGCCTCTGGTCGAATCCATTGTCCACCTTATGAAATAAATGATGGCTTTTAGCACCTCTGAAGGGATAACGAGTTTTGGTGGCTCTCCCTTTGTTATAGTTTAGGCTGGAAAAACTGATTGTTTACTACTTTCCCCCACCCCACTAGGGCTATCTATCCCTTGCTCATCCTGCTTTCCACCCTTAATTTCCCATTAGCACATTTCTTAGCTAATATCACCACCGTCAACACCTCTTTGTCCTTTTGTCTATGACATCTTTCGGCTATCTCCACCTATCACTGGCCCTCTATCCAGCTCTACCTATCCCACCACCACCACCACCACCACCACCCCCCCACCCCTCCCCTTAAACCAGTTTATATTTCACCTCTTTCCTATTTTTCCTAAGTTCTGATGAAGAGTCATTCGGACTCGAAACATTAACTGTATTCCTCTCCGGAGATGCTGTTAGACCTGCTGAGTTTTTCCAGGTATTTTTGTTTTTGTTCTAGATTTCCAGCATCTGCAGTACTTTGCTTTTATCTTCGTGTTTACTACTCCCCTGGTTTTATTGATATATCCTCACAAACAGAGAGATATGAGATTTCACACTGATGAGGGTTGCTTTTGTCTTGGAACTGCTGTTTAGAAATTTCAAGAAGCAGTGGCCAATCTTGAGAGTCATGTGCCCTGTAGCAGCCATCGTTTAGTTCAGCAGAGTCCAATTGAAGTAAGGTTTGATTTAAAACAATTCATGATCCCTTTCATGTCTTAGGGACATGACAGTTGGTTTTGACTTCCCAGAAACTGACTGGCAGAACTTGCTGGCTTTGCGGCCCCTGGCTCACTTACATACAGATGTTGAACAGCAGGGCACTAAATGGACATTTTGATTCCTCCTTAGTGCTGGGCAATAGCAGGTGGTAAAGTAAATTTGGTGGGCGGGTTCCCAATCATGGAAGAGTCCATATTAACCTTGCAGAGCCCAGAAAAGCACTCCTGTTCCTTCAGGTAATACAAAATAATTTCAACCATTAATTTGGCTTCTTCTCCTCTATTGCCTGTGGAATTGTTTGGAGTGAGCACAGCATGTGCTCCAACCAGTTACAAATTTAAATGGCAATCAATATTCATGGCCTTGATTTGCACTTTAAAAAGGGCCTGATACCTGAAGCAGACACAGGCTTTGGGAGCCCTGTGAAAATTCCTTTCCAGGTGATACTGGCCACATCTTTGAGGTTACTGGGTGTTAAAGCTACTAACCTTATTTTGGGACTTTTAGAGCTTTGTTATCATCAACCAAGTTTAACTCGTCTTTGCGTAGTGTGAAGCTTATTGCATGGTCCAGAATTTGACTGGAATGAATCTCTTTCTAAGCTGCCTTCTCTATGCATACAAATTTACATGCTACCAACTCTTCTCATCAGCACTGTCAAATCCCACAAGGATATTGAGTCTGTAAAGTGGCTCTTTTTAATCTCTATTCTGTCCCTTTCCTCTAATCTATCATGCCTGCTTGATTCTGATAATTCAGGGCATTTAAATCAAAGATTTGCAATATTTAATCTCCATTTCTTGATTTAGCTTACAGTCCCTCTTCATCCACTGCTGGCTTCTGCAATATGGGTCTGTAACAACAGTAACTTGCATTTATATAGCATTTTTAATACAGTAAAATGACCCAGGCACTTCATCGTTCACCTAAGCTTCTTAATTTAAAAAAGACATTTAAATAACAGGGCTCGGAGAGTCTGGTTTAACCTTGAGGACTTAACCACTGCTACCTACCTACTCAAGGTCCCATGATTCCAACCCACTAGATGGTAATAATTCAAGTAAACTAGGTCAGTGGGGGAACTGTGAGGTGGGTTCAGGTTACACCCCGTTTGGTTAATTGCCACATTCTATCAGGCAGCTGCCCTTCTCTGTGTGATCATAAATGATAAGGGAGGGGCTTATGGGATAAAGTCACCCAGACCAAAATTCTCAATCGTGTGCGAATTACAAAATATTCCCCTGTACGAACTAAGCATATTAGTACACCACGACTTTAGCCCAGTAGATTGAAATTAATTTAAGAATCCAGGTCATCTGGCACTCAATCAATTTCAATGGTCAATATCAAGGGATGACAATTTGAACTATTTTTGGAAGACCTTCACCTGGCGGATCTAGCCCTCTTATGCTGCGATGAACCAAAGTGAAACCCCTCACTCCACTCAGATGAATGTCCCAGTAGTGCTGATAATATCATTAGTACCCCCCAGAACTATACTAAATGTTGATCCCAGGATTTCGGATCTGGGAATGTCCATGGCAGGGTGGGGGAGGGGAGGCGAGGGGGAGGTTGTTGGTGGGTGAGTGGAAGCTCTGCTTTATCCAAGATCTGCTACCAGGAGGCCAGAAGAAGATGTTCTAGCCTACCTGCTGTCAATGATGACCCATATTCCCTGCTGTCTGGAATTATTTTTGATGTCTGCTTAACACATTCTTCAGACATGTTTTTGACCTTTTTGCT
Organism: Cetorhinus maximus; assembly: GCF_964194155.1. Lineage (NCBI taxonomy): Eukaryota > Metazoa > Chordata > Chondrichthyes > Lamniformes > Cetorhinidae > Cetorhinus > Cetorhinus maximus. The sequence goes on from NC_135882.1 coordinate 150,497,326, forward strand.
TAGCATGTTCACTGGACATGAAACACTGGTTTGACCTCTACTGTAGCATTGTGTCCAGTTCTGGGCACCACACTTTAGGAAGGATGCAAAGACATTAGAGAAGGTGCAGAAAAGATTCATGAGGTGTTCAAAATCATGAAGGGCCTGGACAGAGTAGATTGGGAGAGACCATTCCCATTGGTGGAAGGATTGAGAACCAGAGGGTACAGATTGAAGATAATTGGCAAAAGAAACAATGGTGACATGAAAAAAATTGGCTCACACAACGAATGGTCAGGATCAGGAATGCACTGCCTGAGAATGTAATGGAGGCAGGGTCAACGGAGGCTTGCAAAAGGGAATTGGATTACTATCTGAAAAGGAAAAACTTTCAGGGCTATGGGGAAAAGGAAAGGGAGTGGCACTAGGTAAATTGCTCCTTCAGAGGGCCAGCACAGACATGATGGGGTGAATGGCCTTCCTCAGTGCTGTAAGCATTCTATTATTCTGTGACAGCTTAGCCAACTCAATGCACAACGATCATACTGGGGTCCTTCCCTGTCCATACACTCAGCTACTCCTTGCCTTAAACAGCTGAGTCATATTGACTGGGAAGATCTTGGAGAGCAGTAACAAAACATTTTCACTCTTTAATTCAGTTATAAAACTATTTAAAAATGCTGTGGAGTCACAATTTGTGCAAAGGCATTGCAAGGAATGCAAGGGGAGTGTAAAACTGAGCGCTATGGTAGTGGCACTGTGCCCATTGCCTGCTTGACCTCACTGTCCCGTGAGTATTTCACCATGGCCCAGTCTAATTGAGGCCCTTAAGTAGCCAATTAATGGTGTTTTAAGGGCATCCTTCCACCACCACTGGGATTTCCCTGCAGCCCATGTCAAGTGCCCAAGCGACCCAATAAATACTAGTGTCCTGGTGTCCTGGTATGCCTTCTATTTGGCCCATTGGAGATGCCCACAGGTATACCCATTTCCCTTCCCCACCTGCCCTGTCTGCTCCGGTCCCCCACTCCCCTTACCAGATCCTGCCAGCCTAGCCCAGCCAAGACCCCGGACTCACCTGGTTTTGACCCCTGGCTCCTCTTCTTCAGGGAATTCATTGTAGTCCCAGTGGCGGCACTGAGACAATAGAGCTTCTGACCATTTGATTGGCTGGCAGCTCTCATAAGCGGGAGCTTCTCTTAGATGGAGGTGGAGGTCCTGTGTCAACCAATTAAAGGCCTGATGGCCTTTAGATGGCTGCAGGTTTACTGATCAAGTGGAGGTGGGCTCGCACCACCACCCCCACCCCAGACTTTTGTGCTAGGGACAACAACCCATCCCTCTTCCACCACTGCCCCCATAAAATTCAGCTCATGTTGTTCATTGTGGGAGAAAGCAATGTGCTATAAAAATGCCAATGAAGCACTGGAGGTCATTTCTAGAGGAACAGAATGTAAAATTAGTTATGTCTAGAAACTTGCTGTGGTCACATTTAGAGTATTGCTTACGGGTTAGTCTCCCAAAAGAATATACAGGTACTGGAGAAGGTTTGAAAAGATTTACAATGGTCATTACTGAAAGGATATAACTATCAGGAAAGACTGAACAGTCTGTTTTTTTTTCTCTAGGCAAAAGGAATACAGAAGTGACTTGATGGAGTAGAAATAGAGAAAATCTTTTCACATGTCGGGGAGTCCAAAACTAAAGGTGTGAATATAAGAGAATCACTAATAAATCCAATAAGGAATTCAGGAGAAACTTCTTTACTCAGAAAGTGGTGAGAATGAGGAACTGTCTACCACACAAAGTGATTGAGGCAAAAAGCATGAATGCATTTAAGGGGAAGCTACATAAGTATATGAGGGACAAATGAATAGGAGGATATTTTGATAGGATGAGATGTAATAAGTTAGGAGGAGGCGCATGTGGAACATAAACACTGACATAACCTAAAGATAAAAGCAAAATACTGCGGATGCTGGGAATCTGAAACAAAAACAGAAAATGCTGGAAAAACTCAGCAGGTCTAACAGCATCTGTGGAGAGAGAAACAGAGTTAACGATTCGGGTCTGTATGACTCCTCTGCAGAACCGTCATAACCTAGTAGGGTTAACTGGCATGTTTCTGTGCTATTGATATTAAATGAATACAAATTGAGACTGAGTGCATTTTTGGGTGAATACAACATGGAATCAGCTCCTGAGTACACATAACCTGGAATCCATTCTGGAGTGATTTCAGTGTGCAGGGAAAATCAAGCATATTTTACCATGGGCTGGTGAACTATTTCTGCAGGTTACCACCCAGGGAATAAAGCTGAAAGCAACCCCTTTTGTCACGTGCGTGCCCGACCCACTCAAGCGTAAAATAGCGCCTGATGACGTTGGCTAAGTGTACCGACATCATCGCGCGCTCATGCAATATTTCGGTTGGTGGGCGTGCGCAATTGCCAGAGCCGCGCCCACCATTAATTAAGTGACCATTAAAAGGGCAGTCGATGCCAATTTTTCATTGCCCTCGCAATTTTGCGCTTGTCACATGGGCAAAACATGCAGGCAGCCAGCCGACAATTTCAAAAACCTCATCCACAGGTGGATAAGAAGGGTCAGCAGCATTGCCGGTGTGAGTAGTGAGGAGTTTGGTAGATAATTTGCTGCTGGTGACTTATCGGTATATGGCATCTTCATCTCTGTTTGGAGCTTCATTTCAGGACTCCTTGGTGTCTCCAAGGACCCCGAAGAATTCAAACCATGTGGACCCTTCCAGGGGTCAGACTGCCTTCTGTAACCCTGGTAATGGGGATTGTGGTCTCCATTGGTGTCACCATCTCTGAGGTGTAAGAGAGGGGCAGAAGGGAGAGGATGCTAGGTGTCTCAATGCAGCTTCCAGGGGAGGGACCTGTGGGAGGAGAGGTGCAGGCGCAGGGCCAGCCGGCAGTCCAAGGCATTAGTGGCCACAGAAGATACCACTATCCTGCTGCCAGGGTTTACAGGCGGTGTTGCAGCTACCTCAATATGTCCAAGGTGCAATGCCAAAGGAGGCTCCGCCTCTCAGGGGACACAGTGACCTCCATTTATCAGATGATTGGGCCTGAGATCACCTCTGACTGTGTGAGCGGAAACTCATGTCGGTGCCTCTGAACGTCACAGTGGCCCTCAACTTCTATGCATCCTACTCATTCTAGGGCTCAGTGGAGGATCTGTGTGGTGTCTCCCAATAAGCTCTCCATAGCTGCGTCAAGCTGGTGACAGAAGCTCTATTCAGGTGGTATTGACTTTCATTCATTTCTGTACGGACAAGGCCAACCAGGCTGAACGAGCCAGAGGCTTTGCAGTAATTGCTGTGGGTTTCCCCACATCCAGCATGCAATTGACTGCACACATGTGGCCATCAAGGTGCCAGCGTGTCAGCCGGGTGCCTTCGTCAACAGGAAGGGATTCCACCCCATGAACGTGCAGATAGTATGTGACCATAGGATGCATTTTCTGCAAATCTGTGCAAGGTACTCTGGCAGCTCCCATGATGTGTATATCCTGAGACACATCCAGGTGCAGAAGCTCTTCAGTACTTCAGCCCGACTGAACGGTTGGCTGCTGGGTGACAGGAGCTATCCCTTGAAAAGGTGGCTCATGATGCCTCTCTGCCACCCAAGAAGAGGCAGAGCAGTGGTATAACAGGAGCCATGCTTCCACAAGGGCAGTGATCAAAACAACCATAGGTCTTCTGAAGATTCACTTCCAATGCTTGGACCATTCAGGGGAAGTACTACAATACCCTCCAGAGCGGGTGTAATGTTCCTTCTATTGGGTTGTTTGTTCAGCGAATACACTATACGCCCAACTACAGATATGCGATTTGGTAATCAAGATGATGTAGACGAAGAGACCATTGTAAAATGAAGCACATGCTGTTTATTCACACAAGTAATGGAGCACTAATGCATGTGTACTTCTCAAACCAGAACCCATTCTAAAACTGCTGATTAACAATGTAGAGTGTGCTACACAGCAATTGGGTAATATAATCACATGGTTAATCTGCTTACATTCTCTTGAAGGTGTATTGCGTCTCAGATTATCACTTCCCTTCCTCATTCACTCAAAGGTACAAATTAAAGTCTTTACAATATATCAACTATTCACAAAAATAAACCATTTACAAACTCAGTCTATTTGGAGGCTTCTTCAAACATGTTGAACATCTTAGTTCTACGACTTCAGGTGGTTTATCTGAGGCCTCCCTCTCAGCAGTCACCTGCCCAGTAGGGTCTCCAATAAGAACTGGTAAGTTTGTCTCTTCGACTCTCTCAGGCTCAATGGATCCTACAGGTACGTCCAAACCAAGGGGAGTTCCTTTCATATATTGTGTAGACTCAAACGGTAACGCTTGGCACATCCTTTCTTGTAGATTTGTTTCCCTTTTCCTCAGGTGATCTACGTGTCTCCTAATTATCCGATCTTCAACTGATATGTGATAGGAAAGAGGTCCCACCACTGCACTAACTTCCCCTGATAGCTATTTGGGCCCATCTCCAAAGTTCTTTGCAAAAACGGTGTCTCCAACAGTGAAGTTTATTTCACGACTGTGGTAATTGTGTCCGTTTTTCTGAGCCTCCTAATGGTTCTCTACCCTCCGCCCTAAATTCGGCCTTATGAGACTCAACGTTTCTGGAGACATCTCTTCATCAATAGCCCTGTGGGGGCAATGCCGGTTGTCATGTGTGGCGTAGTCCTATAGTTGAATAGGAAGAGTAATAATTTAGTTGCAACAGAGTCTCCATCCAGTTATTTCATTCCAGACTTGAAGGTCTGGACTGCCCTCTCGGCCAATCTATTGGATGCAGGGTGATATGGCAAGGACTTAACTTGGGTTATGCCAATGAGACTTGCAAATCTTTCAAAATCCCCACTAGTGAATGCCGTTCCATTATCCGATATTATCATTTCCAGTAACCCATGTATTGCAAAACTCTGACGCAATCTGCCTATGGTGGCGACAGATTGTTTGGCATGTACTGGTGACAGATCCAGAAAGTTTCATAACAAGACAAGTTCTTGGGGAATTAGGATGGTCACGTTGCTGCCATTTAGATGTAGCCGGCTCAGTGCATTGGCATTTGCAATCTAGCTTCCCGGCTGGTGGATAGAAGTATTTTCATAAGCAGCTAGAATCAGTGCCCATCTTTGGATGAGTGCAGAGGCAACTGGGGATATTATCTTGTCTTCGCCAAACAAGCCAAGTAGTGGCTTACGGTCGGATACAGTGGTAAAGTGGCGACCATGGATGTATTGGTGGAACTTCCTAACGCCAAATATAATGGATAAGCCTTCTTTCTCGATTTGTGAGCATCCTTGTTCTGCAACACTGAGTGTTCTTGAAAATTAGCCAATGGGCTATTCGGAGCCATCGGCCATCTGGTGGGAGAGTAGTGCCCCTTTTCCACTGGGGGTTGCATCGCAGGTCAAAATTGATTCTTTCTTTGGGTTGAAATGTACCAACAGGGCCGATGAATGTAGCAGCTGCTTTACTGTCATAAAAGCCTCTTCTTGCGGAGCTTTCCAAGACCACCTGTGGTGTTTCTTGAGCAAACCGTACAATGGAACCAGTACTGTTGACAAATTTGGGAGAAAATGGCCATAATAGTTAATCATTCCCAAGAAGGACTTGAGTTCTGTGGTGCTTTTCAGTGCTGGCACCTCACAAATAGCTCTCGCCTATAACTATCGTGGACTCCCGTGTATCCACCTCCATTCGGATGGGTTTCTCATTGACTTTCATTGTCACATTGTAGGTTGGCTCTGTTTTACCCATTTTTAAGTTGTATAGTGAGTAAATATCTGACTCTGTTTCTTCTAGTTCCTCTATTATGTTGATTTCTAACTTTTTGCTTAAAGTTTTATCTTAAAGTATCTCTACAATATCGCATAATGTGTCCATTATGATTGCAGAAGGAACATACAATTCTCTTAAATTGCCGTTCATTTGCAGGTTGTCTAGTTCCATTTCTGCCATTATAATTGTAGTTTTTCTCTGTTAAACCATTGTTTTTTGCTGGTCTGTTAATGGTGGTTGTTTTCCACCTTTGTGTGGAGCCCAGTGCTTTTGCATCATTTCTAACCGGTGCTTCCCTCCTGACGTGAAGAACGGCACCATTTTGTGCTCCCTTGATTGCTTCTGAACCTTGACTGTGCTCTCCATTGCGAGCTCCAACTCCAGCCTTCATTAATCCCAAATAATAATTGATCTCTTAACATGTCCTGAGCTCACAGTGCTCTGTCAATTGTTTTAAGGCTACTATATAGCAGGCAACTGTCTCTCCAGGGACGCAACACATCAAATTAAATTTAAAATGCTGCATTGTTACTGAGGGTTTTGGCTGAAAATAGCTTTTCACAAGATTTACCGATTCATCAAAACTCTTGGAATCTGGGGCATTGGGTGCTGTTAGACTACGAATTAGGCCGTATCTTTTACTGCCACAAGTCGATGAGAGGATCGCTCGCCTTTTCTCCTCCCCGATATGCCATTGGCCAAAAAGAAGAACACAAGGCATTCAATGTATTGTGACCAGTCATCAGTGGTCTGATCAAACGGTTCGCTACGGCCAAACTGTGTCATACTGGAGGGAGTTAACTCCGATGACTATGATGAAGGCTGTACTTACAATCACCTGCAAGGTACGGCCGATTTGCTTCTGGTTAATTCTTGCAGCTTTCCTTGACGTCGTTGACTGGCCGTGTTTTGCCTTGTCGCCAGTTGTTATGTTCCTCCTATTTGGTCGCTTGTTCAGAAACACAGTTGCACACCTATCTACTGATAAGTGAGTTGGTGAAGAGGGTATCCCCTCCAATCCAGCAACCACCACATAGGCCAGTTGAAGAGGAGAAGGTATAATCCCCGATCACACAGTGACCACAGGGACTCAGGCTTCCTTTAACTGGTTTTATTCAAGCATATGCAAGGGAGCCGCAATCATTCCTAAGAATGAAGACCCAGCTCCCAGATTGATTACATTTCACTATTTTTGTACTTTTCTTGTCATAATACATTTGAGTACATTTGAATACATCCAATCGGTAGCCGACACACAGGTCCCATGTTAACACTATCCTATTGAGTACATAAACATGTGATTTTGCTAACCAATTATTCCAAAGGATGTATACATAATTATATTATCCAATCAAAATTAAAGCACGTACGCAAAGACCTTGGTTCTCACAACTCAAGACTGTTTGTGTTTCATCAAAGCCCCTTCTTTGTCTATTGTATGTCCTCCCATATCTAAGCTAAAACCATCTGCCCCTTCCGTATCTGAGAGAGGAGTGCACTTAATCTAACTTTATGTCCTGCTTGTGTCTTCCAGTCTGACGCTCAAGGCTGTGCAATGTTCATCTGGTAATCTTCAACTCTTAATATGTTTAGCAGCCATGTCTACCTGGAGATTTTAGGGTTTTTCAGTAAATTCTTACAGTGTTCTCTTTTAGCATTTTTAATTTTCCCCTAATAGTTGGTAATCAAGATGATGTAGATGAAGAGACCATTGTAAAATGAAGCACATGCTGTTTATTCACATAAGTAATGGAGCACTAACACGTGTGTGCTTCTCAAACTGAAACCCATTCTAAAACTACTACTTAACAATGTAGCCCATGCTACACAGCAATTGGGTAATACAATCACGTGGTCAAACTGCTTATATTCTCGTAAAGGTGTACTGCACTTCAGATTACCACAGCAGGTGTCACTGATCGTGGTTGCAGGCTGCACCCTCCTCAATCTGGTACTGGAAAGGGGGACCCACTGGATGAAGAGGATCTTGACACAGCTCCACAGGCCACAGATGATGAAGCTGGTGCTGAGTCAGAAGAGGAACACGGTGAGGAGAACACAGAGGGTGTGGAGGCAGACCTCTGTAACCTCCAGGGAGGCAGGGACACCAGAGATGCCTTGATCCAACATTCCTTCAGCTAGGCTGCCAAATAAGCACTGCCACCTCATGCCAGGGCAGCTGCCTCCATCCCAGATGTCTGCAATGGCACTTTCCTTTGACCCCAAAGCCCACCCAGTGGACTTAACAGAACCTTCTCTGGTCTTCAACTCCAGAACAGTAAACACTCAACAACAGAAGATCACCTATGACCAGTACTTCTTGTGCTCATGGTGCCTTAAACTTACGTTTGCGAGTGCTATGTTTTGGTTTTCCCCACTCGCTGGCAGTGGTATTGGAGACAGCCTGCTGCCTTTGCTGCCCTGTTGGCCTTGATGACCTTGGTTTCGTCATCTGGCCAGTGGAGCCTGTGCTGGCCCCGACTGGAAGGGAGCGGCAGTGCCACAGCGGGCATCTCCCCAGTCGCCGCAGCTTCATCAGATGCCACGGTCACAGGCGGAGGGGTGGAGGAGCTGCTGCTGTCATCCAGGGCACCCTGAGAGGAGCCCTCAGAGAACAGGCAGCTTGTGGTCCAACATGAAGTCACACCGGACCTCCCTGCTCACCATGATGGACAGGCACCTAACTGGGATACTGAGTGCCTCATCCATCTCCCACACTGGCACTGACCACCTGAGGTCAGTGCCTGTATGAGAGCTGTGTGAGGGTTTTCAGGTCTGAGAGCAACCAGAGGAACCCCTGATTCTGTTCCTGGAGCTGCCTCTCCATGACAGTCGCCACTTTCTCAATGGAGGAGGTGGTGGGTCAACACAGTGCTCAAGCTCCACATGGACTCTTCCATACCCTCATGGATCTCTGCCAGATCCTCCCGCACACTCCGCTGGACATCTAACATCTGCTGCCTAATGGACAACTCCAGAGGCTCATCATCTGCCTTCCACCGAGCATCGTCCTGGTCTCCAGTAGTCCTCCGACTGCAGGTGCCCTGGGCACTCTCTGTGTCAACTTGCATCTCAAGCGAGTGTGAAGTGCCCTCAGCACTGTGCACCGACATTCTAGTCAAAGATCTAACATCCATCGAGGTGCTGGTAACTGTGCTGGTGCCTGGTTCAGAGAGCGGGAATGACGCAAGTGCATCTGGAGCCTGGTGTCAGGAGTGGGTCTTCAGGGTCCTGCAATTGGGTGCATGGTGGCAAACCTAAGGGAGAACAATGATATGTCATTAGTTTAAGTCATCCCTCACTGCATGCCAGGCGCCCAGGTGAGACCATGGAGATCTGCATCATGGTGCCATTGTCTTTCAATGATCAGTGGGGAATCTAGTTTTGAGGCTCCCATCTATGATGAGCCTACACATGAATGTTTGCACCAATCGAAATTCTCACCTTCGTGCACTGCACTCTTGCCTTCGTCTAACATCCCAGTCTCTCCATAGCCGGTTGACTGAGGTGCGTGGTGCATCTGCAGCTCAAAAGCATCCTGCTCATACCTCGTGAGGGTTCGGAGGTTTGCAGGGCCTCCGCCGGTCCACGGCCTTTCAATGTTGTTATGGGCTGTCTTCTCCTGAAAATGAAGAGGAGCATTGTTTAATTCTCTCTCTACCTGCAGCACCATTGCAGCCTGGCCAACATCGCCTGAGGAGCACCTTGCAGGGCACATCTGAGTCGTGGCCCTCAGTCTCAGTCCAAGCAGCCAGGGCTCACGCCCTTGGCAGGCTCTGGTGTCATTGACAGTTGGCACTCAGACTCTAACACCCCTGAGCTCCATAGGGGGAAGGCTAGTGCTTAACACTTCAACACACCGATCGATGCTAACAAAGTACTCACCCTTCCTGAACGCAGCAGGTCACTTAACCTCTTGTGGCACTGGACCCAGGTGTGCCGCACAACATCATGGCTGCTGACCAACGCCGCCACGTCCTCCCAAGCTCTTTTTGTAAGGTGCAGTGGCCTCCTCCTTCCATCACTGGGGACAAGGGTGTCCCTGCTGGCAGCCACCTCCTCCAGGGGGACCGCGAGGCACTCATCTTAAAATGCGGGGGCTGAGTGCCCACCCAACCTGCCCTCTGGCGTCTGCAGCTGTATTTGAATCCATAATTTATAGTCCCCTGTTGATGACACCAAAGATGTGTTCATCACTGGCAGCCTCCCAGGGCCTGACTGTGCCAGTTTATAACCAGCCGCCGGGTCGCCATTGGACCCGTCGGCCGACAGGCCCCCTCCCCCGCCCGCCCCTTGCTGACCATTGGGGAGCCGCCATTCATGCTCGGCAGGTCTTAATTGGCCTGCCAGTGTGAAATCGCGGTCAGGGGCCGATCGCAGGCGGCAGCACCTTTCCCGGCTGCTCCTGGGCCCGACGATTGTGCCCGCCCTCCGAGTTCAAAATTCTGCCCCCTATGTTTTTTTCACTCATTGAATAAGCACTGCATTTATCTTGTTCCCAATTCTATATCCTTTATGGGCCTCTTACCTCTAGTAATTTACCTAAGTTAAGAATGCTATTACTTTTATCCACATCAAGGCTCATCATTTATCTCCAGTCACTGCCTGTCAGCCACAACCTATTCTGCACTGACAGATGACAGGATGCAAATTGCCTGTTTGAGCAGTTTGAAAGTTGGAAATGTTGTGAACTATGAGTAACAGAATCAGATAACAGAGACATAATACTGAACTGGGTAGCCACATAACATTGAGTGGAGGTGGTGGCATAGTAGTATCGTCACGAACTGGTATTTTAAAGACCCAGGGTAATATTCTGGGGAACCAAGTTCAAATCCCAACAAGGAATTTAAATATAATTAATAAACAGCGATACAATATTGTTTAGATAATCTGTTTCAGTGATATGGGACTAAGTGATCAGTATTGGCCAGGACACTGGGGAACACTTCCTGTCTTTCTTCCAAAGTGCCACTGGATTCTTTATACCCACCTGAGAGAGCCTCAATTTAACATCTCATCTGAAAGATGTGTAGGGGTTCCCAACTTCCCTCAGAGACCCTCCGCACTCTGAACTTCATGACACCAGATTCACAAATGTATGGCTTAAACAAAATGACCAGTGAGACAAGTTTCTTCTGATAATTCACAATTGCTTTAATGAATCACCCACAACCCCATAGTAGAAAACCCCCAAATTTAAAACAACCCAATCCCAGTACCCGGCACAAAGTCACCACGACTTGGGATTAAACTTACAAAAATGCTAACTCCACATCAAGTCCCACAACTCAGTTTAAACTTCACTCCAAACCTTCACAAAACCCTCAGACCAATATCACTATGATTTGGCTGAAAACTACAACCCCCAACACGGCTGGTCGGTCCAGTGTAGAATGTAGGCCTGAGTCAAGGTGACCAGCCCTAACCCTCCTTACAACTGCAGCCCATATACTCAGATCTGCTCTTCTTTTACAATAATTTAACTCAGACATGTCAAAACATATTTCCTGTTGTTCCAATGTCCATTTAGTTGATTCCATGCAAAATCCAGACAAATGTCATTAGCTCCTGCTGGTTGAAACAATACAGAGTTTTCCATGGAAGATGTATCCAGACGAATATTATCAGTTCTCATTGTGTGAGCAATTCTCCAGCTTTTTGAGGTGGCACAGTAACAGCACAGTGATAGCACCTGGCTCCAAAGTTAATGAGGGTTTGAATGATGCTATTTCAGTACTATTGTCTGTGATGCAGACCTTAGTTGCATAATTCCTTGTTGAGTGTATTGTATTGACGATAATTCCTTTGTACCATTGTATTGGGTAATCCGACTTCTTGATTGCATTAGTTGATGGCAGGTAATGGCATTTCCCTGGTACTATTGTTCCCTGATAGCAGTCAGTCAACATCCAAACTCTTTTGATGAGTCAAGGTTATTTTTAACTAAATGTCCGAATTAACTCCTTGTTGCCCAGCCCTGTACTGCTGACTGCAGCTTATCTTTTGTAGCCATAGTTCCAATCATGAGGTCAAAATATGTCCATGGGTTTGAAATTATGTTCCATGAATTTCCCAGTTGGAGGGAATTCCAATCCTACAGACAGTACCTTCAACAATGCAGCACTCCCTCAGTAGTGCACTAGAGTATTTGCCTTGCTATTTGTGCTCAAGTCCTGGAGCTGGACTTGAAACATGCAATTTTCTGGGGAGCACTGAGTCATGGCTGATATGACCAGGAATTAACCTAACAATAGCCATGAGTTGGAGAGTTCCAGCAATGTGAAAGAAATGCAAATAACTTGAAATGATTCATAAGCTTTCATCTTAAATGGAAGTGAATGTAGCAAAGAAAATTACAAAAACCTGTTAAAATTTTAATAATTACCAGTGAATCTTTTGTACATGAGAATATTATAGGAGCCAGAGTAAGCCATTCACCTCCTCAAGCCTGCTCCACCATTCAATAAAATCATGGCTGATCTGATTGTGGCCCTAACTCTCCTTTCCTGCCTCTTCCGCATAATCCTTGACTCCTTTGTAGATTAAAAATCTGTTGAACTCAGTTTTGAATATATTCAATGAATCCATTGGTCTCTGGGATAGAGAATTCCAAAGATTAATGATCCTTTCCGAGAAGATTAACAACTCTCTAAGAGGTTTTACAAATGGTGAATCACAAGATAGTGTTCAGTAGGGCACTTGGACTGCTGAAAGTACATTTGATGAGATGTGTTCAGAGACAACAAAGCAGTAAAGTGTTGTATTGATTAATTTCACAAATGTGTCCTGACATCCCAAGACTTTCAAAATTTAGATAAAATAGCTACTTTCTTTTGAAACCAACAACAATGTTGCAAATTGTGGGACAAATTCCTGAAACTCCCTCCCTAAAGCATTATGGATGTACCCACACCATATGAACTGCAGCAGTTCAACAAGGTGGCTCACCAAGACCTTCTCATGGGCAGTTAGGCATTGGCAATTGGACAATTGCTGGCCTTGCCATTGAGGCCCATATCATGTGAATGAATTTAAAAAAAAAATCAGGAACTTACTATTAACCCTCTCACTCAATGCAAATGACAGAATATGAAGGATCAGGGGTTTAAGAATTATGTATGGGGAACGTGTCATCAACACACCACATGCAATCATTGTCAGTTTTACAGTGTCGGAGATCAGGGCATTCAAGAGTCCTGCCATGGAGAGGTGGACCTTTAATTTGCATATTGAAATTGTCTCCAATTCAATTGTAATTGGGATTCCAATTTAAAATTCACCACTGCTGCTCAGGTTTCTGAGGAAATGGGAAACCCAGTAGTAAAGAGAGGCAGGGCTGCTGACTCCATAATGTTAATACCTTTCTCAGCACTCCTTCTGGGCCAGCAGGAGCAGACTTGCTCCCTTGATTCCTCAGGGAAACCTTCAGCTTCCCCAATGCTATCACCCGCTTCTTCCTTTCGATTGAGGCTTTTCTACCCAACCTCTCTCCCAGTCACTCCCAGCACCAGTCTGTGCTCCCTACCCTCTCAATCGCCGCCTTCACTTCTCCCACCAGATTGCTGAACTCTCTTTACTTTGCCCAATCTGCAACACTTCTCCCACTCTGGTCATGGCCATCCTTCCTCATCCCAATAGCCAACGTCTCTTCCCTCTTCTTGAATGCCAATCTCTCTCCGTACTCCCAACCGTGGCCTCCCAGGGCCTCCATGCCTCATGATGGCCAACCTCTCTTTCCTTCTCCTGATTGCAGCATCTCTCCCTACTTACAATCATCAACTTCTCTCCTTCCTCACAATCACGGCCTAACCCTCCTTTGCGGACCTTCCCCAAGAGGCCCTGACTGAGGCCTTCCAACCACCAATGTTCCCTCACATCTATTGACCTGGCTGTCAATTTTACTGGCCGCTGCACAGGAAACTGAAGAACTAAATTAGAATGAGATCCTACCTTTTTCCGCCGCCCTTGTACTCTTTCCTCCTCTCCATAAATATCAGTGTCCATACAATTCTTGAGAGTGTGATTTCATCGGTGATAAAAAATGCAGAAGTAGCACACCATGACAACACACTTATAATAATGATCCTTTAAAGCTTCTTAAGCCCAGTTAATCAACATGAATGTTAGAAAAATTGTTAATAAATACAGTCGTGGAGTACTGAATGTAGCGACAATTGGTTCAGTGTCAACAGAAAAGTATTCGTCCGAAGGGTACAAATGTAAGGGACAAATATGATTGTACATATAGAAAGTTGTAAATGTAACAGATATGCCACAATGTCACATTGATGCTGAGCAATGTTAACAGGAATGTTTTAGAAGTGAAAATGCGGTGCTGAGGAAATATTTCAGCTCAGTAATGAGGCAGAGCAAAATTGGCTGAAAATCGGTGTCACGGTCACCATAAATTAATGATGATCAATGTTATTGTTGATCTGCACGGGAGGATGGTCTGGGAAAGGTTTAGAAGGCATGGATTCTGTGGAGTTTGGAAGAAAGTAAAGACCTAACGATGCGGATCATATTATTCATTAATGCTATGATTTGCATGAAGTGTTACCTCAGCGCAGTAATTGTGTCCAAACACATGGTAAAGTGCATGCAATGACAGCACAGAATCCACATGAATAAAGGAATTAATGTGACAACATTGAATCATTGTAGTTTCAAGTTGAATTAGAAAGTAGGATATTACTTACTAATCACATTGTATACAGAGTTGAGCTCAGTTACTATGAGAACAATGCAGGGGATAGTCATTACAGTGTGGAATTCAAAAGTGTAATTTCAGATGTATTGCTATTAAGATGCATTTCTTGACACCTTTCTGCTTAAGTGCAATTTGTTATGATCCCCATGGGGGAACTGTAAACCAAAATAACCAAATTTACCAAATGATCCCCAAATGAAGAAATGACCAAGAATATTTCACTTTTTGTAACTTGTCCTGTAACATGAATCAAAACCTTTGCAAATTAAACACGAATTAACAGGCAAATTATACTTCAAATATAAAGATAAACTTCACTTTAAATAATCAGTAGAGCAGATATATGTCTTACACGGTCACAAGAATTTGCCTTCAGCATGTATGGCATTATATAGCTACAAAAATCCACAATAATGTGTTCTTTATTCAGGAGCCCTATCCAACACAGCTTTCATCTCTGAGTTTAACATGCATGATTATCATCAGCAGGGCATACTTCTCTGAACCCTCTCTCCCTTGGGTTATGACATTCCTGATGGTGTAGATTTCCAGAGTTTGTTTTCAACCAATCAAACAATAATAACCCCAGTTCACAGTTTGGTCACTTTTGGTAATTCGCCCAGCTCTTTATCATCTCCAAGCTATTCACACAGCCTTCCAGGTTTTGGACCTTTTTAGCCTACTCGCACAGTGCCTTCAAGAGCAGCTGAATTGTGTGCTGATCATCTTCTGCCTCCAGCTCTCCTTGTGTCCACTAGCTACATGGCTTTCATATGTTAACTTCCTTCCTTTTGGTACTGTTCCAGATCAAAGGTCATCAGGTCACAGTATTTCTTATTATCCAAGAAAATTACAATTGATCCCTTTACATTTGGTGCAAGCTCATAAAAGTCCTTTTCAATAAGACAATATAAGACATAGGAGCAGAAATTAGGGCATTTGGCCCATTGAGTCTGCTCCGCCATTCAATCATGGCTGATAAGTTTCTCAACCCCATTCTCCCGCCTTCTCCCCGTAACCTTTGATTCCCTTACCAATCAAGAACTTATCTATCTCGGTCTTAAATACACTCAACGACCTGGCCTCCACAGCCTTCTGTGGCAATGAATTCCATAGATTCACCACTCTCTGGCTAAAGAAGTTTCTCCTCATGTCTGTTCTAAAAGGTCTTCCCTTTACTCTGAGGCTGTGCCCTCAGGTCCTAGTCTCTCCTACTAATGGAAACATCTTCCCTACGTCCACTCTATCCAGGCCGTTCAGTATTCTGTAAGTTTCAATCAGATCCCCCCTCATCCTTCTAAACTCCATCAAGTATAGACCCAGTGTCCTCAAACGTTCCACGTATGTTAAGCCTTTCATTCCTGGGATCATTCTCGTGAACCTCCTCTGGACCTCTCCAGGGCCAGCACATCCTTTCTGAGATACGGGGCCTAAAATTGCTCACAATATTCTAAATGTGGTTTGACCAGAGCCTTATAAAGCCTCAGCAGCACATCCCTGCTTTTATATTCTAGTCCTTTCGAAATAAATGCCAACATTGCATTTGCCTTCCTAACTACCGACTCAACCTGCAAGTTAACCTTAAGAGAATCCTGGACTAGGACTCCCAAGTCCCTTTGCACTCCAGATTTCTGAATTCTCTCCCCATTTAGAAAATAGTCTATGCCTCTATTCTTCCTACCAAAGTGCATGACCTCACACTTCCCCACGTTATATTCCATTTGCCACTTCTTTGCCCATTCTCCTAACCTGTCTAAATCCTTCTGCAGCCTCCCTGCCTCTTCAATACTACCTGTCCCTCCACCTATCTTTGTGTCATCTGCAAACTTAGCCAGGATGCCCTCAGTTCCTTCATCTAGATCATTAATGTATAAAGTGAAAAGTTGTGGTCCCAACACTGACCCCTGCGGAACTCCACTAGTCACCGGCCGCCTCCCTGAGAAGGACCCCCTTATCCCCACTCTCTGCCTCCTGCCAGACAGCCAATCTTCTATCCATGCTAGTACCTTGCCTCTAACACCATGGGCTCTTATCTTACTGAGCAGCCTCCTGTACGGCACCTTGTCAAAGGACTTCTGGAAATCCAAGTAGATAACATCCATTGGCTCTCCTTTGTCTAACCTACTCGTTACCTCCTCAAAGAATTCTAACAGATTCGTCAGGCATGACCTCCCCTTGATGAAACCATGTTGACTTTGCACTATTTTATCAGGCACTTCCAAGTATTCTGAAATCTTATCCTTAATAATGGACTCTAAAATCTTAACAACGACCGAGGTCAGGCTAATCGGCCTGTAATTTCCCGTCTTTTGCCTCACTCCCTTCTTAAACAGGGAGGTTACATTAGCGATTTTCCAGTCCTCTAGGACGCTCCCTGACTCAAGTGATTCCTGAAAGATCACCATTAACGCCTCGACTATCTCTTCAGCTATCTCCTTCAGAACTCTGGGATGTATTCCATCTGGCCCAGGTGATTTATCCACCTTCAGACCTTTCAGTTTTCCTAGCACCTTCTCCTTGGTAATGGCCACCATACTCACCTCTGCCCCCCGACTCTCTTGAACTTTGGGGATGTTACTCGTGTCTTCCACCATGAAGACTGACGCAAAGTAACTATTCAGTTCCTCCACCAATTCTTTGTTCCCCACTACTACTTCTCCAGCATCATTTTCCAGCGGCCCATTGTCCCCTTTTGCCTCTCTCTTACCCTTTATATATCTAAAAAAACTCTTGCAATCTTCTTTTATATTACTGGCTAGTTTACCCTCATATTTAATCTTCTCCCTCCTTATTTCTTTTTTAGTTGTCCTCTGTTGGTCTTTGTAGGCTTCCCAATCCCCTGGTTTCTCACTGCTCTTCGCCGCATTCAAACATTCTTCAAAATAATTACAGATTTCACAGACACTTTAAAGAAATTAAATATTTGTTTTACAGTACTGCTTCCAGATCAAAGGTTGTCACATGTTCAACTTAATTTGGTCAGCTTCGAGCAGACACAGGAAGGCAGATTAAGAGATGTCAGAATGGGAGATGTCTGTCGACTTTCTGGAACAGTGGTACTTGTATAGAGAAATATCTTTTTTTAAATGAACCATCTGTCCCTTGACTGACAACCAAACCACTTATAAGAGATATCAAGACCTTGTTTCTCTGAAAAATGCCCATTGTCCATGCACAAAAGTCAAAAAAATGGCACAAGTTATCCATTCTGTGGGGTATTCTCCACTATAAATCTGACCTAGAATAGTCAGAGCAATGCTTGAACTGTGAAACTGCAGCATTCAGGTAGAGGAGGCACTCCCGGGCTTGAATATTTAGGTTGGTGGGTGGGCCCAGTTTCAGCCGGGGAATGGACCGCCAACCACGAGTTGGCCCCAGGCTGCGATTTCACGCTGGCTGGCCAATTAACAGCCAGCCAGTGTGAAACGCGCACTAAGGTGCTCAGTACTGCCGGGGTGGGGGCAGGAAGAAGGCGGGCGCTGACATCAATGTGGGCATGGACCAGCGCTGAGAGAAAGCTCCCTGAAGGCAGAGAGCTGTCTCAGGAAGCTGAAGACCTGAAAAATCAAAAATAAAAGTTTCAGAAGCTGAATGTGTCCATGCATCATAATGAAGCACCTGAAAATTTAGCAGCTGTAAAAGCTGCCCACGGAAATTTATTTATATTTTATTTCATCACGGAAACCTCATTCCACCCGTGGATGAGGCTTCATGAAAAATGTAAAGGCCGCCTAGCCGATTTGCTCATCCGCCAACTGTAAGATTGGACGGACCACGAAAAATTGGAGTTAATTGTTCTGTTAATGGGCTTAATTGCCCTCTTATTTGTTGACGAGCATGCTTCCGACCTTCGCGTGTGCCAGCCGACCGAAATATCACGTGAGCGCAGAATGGCATCGGGACGCTCACCTGACGTCATCTCACGCGATTTCACTCCGGATCGGGGCAGGCGCACACCCGTCAGCTGAGCTAAACATTCTTCCCCCAGACTCTTTGCTCTACTTTTCAAAACTACAAAGAAACAGGTTCGACTGAATTTTCTTAGGGGGATCATGATTCTGATGTCAGCCTCACTTCCAGGTAGGGAACACGGAAGTAACTGGTGGTTCATCAGATGGGATTTTCATAGAAGCAGCCAATTAAGAAACCACCTCTAGCAGTCCAATCGAATTACAGAAGGCAGCCGGGCTCCAGTATCAGGAGGTCTATTCAGCACGGCCTGTGGGTAGGGCCACTGACCTCCTTCACAGTGTGGGTGCTGCTAAGGAGCTGGCATCAGGAGTTGCCAAGGCACCAAGGAGGTCCCTTCAGGTTCTTTTCATCGGAATTCCCCTGAGATTGAGGATGATTTGCTTCCACTCCAGTTCAATGAGTTCTGAGAAGGCCAGTGTGCAATCTGCAGGCTCTGCCACATGTGGCTAGGTAATGTTTGAAGGGTTGAGTAGATGAGGTAAAAGTGAAATACTGCAGACACTGGCAATCTGAAATAAAAACATAGAGTGCTGGAGAAACTCAGCAAGTCTGGCAGCATCTTTGGGGAGACCAACAGAGTTGATGTTTCGAGTCCATATGATTCTTCTTCAAGTGCTCTGAAGAAGGGTCATACAGACTCAAAACATTAACTTTATCTCCCCAAAGATGCTGCCAGACCTGCTGAGTTCCTCCAGCATTTTCTGATTGTATTTTATATTATATGAATGAGATGTCCTGCCCAGCAGAGTTGCTTTAGAGTGATTAGTGGCTCGGTGCTGGGCATGTTGGCTTGGCAGAGGGTGGTGCTGTTGGACCATCATTCTTGCCACTGGATTTGGAACATCTTGTACTTCTCCAGTGCTTCGAGGTGCCTACTGTAGGTTGCCCAAGTCTCGAAGCATACAGGAGTGAGGGGGTCACTGCTACCCAGTGAACTATGACTTTTGTCATGGGTTTGAGGTCCAGGCATCCTCAAATGCTCTTTTCCTCAGTTGCAGGGCAGCAGCTGCCATTGAAGCAAGAGCTACATCAGTGGAGTCATCAGCCTCGATGAAGTGATTGCAATGGCTTGGGGAGACCTGGGCATTGCAATTTAATGCTAACAGCTTAATAAAAAACCTCAAATAGTTTGTGGTTTGAACTGCTCACTGTGAAGCCACCTCCATTCCCTTTCCAGACACAGTGGGGAACCCATACGCTGCCAAAAAAATTACAATCTATTTCCTCAATAGGAGATAATTATCCCATTAAGTGCCCTATTTGACATTGCCAACCGGATAGCTGTTAAAATGGGGAGACCGCCTCCGTAAAAAGTATACAGAAACAGATCCATGTCACGGAGTTGGCCTGATGTGAGTCAATGGAACTTAATTCACCACACTCCCCCCAACTACAAAGCCACTCTTGCAGGGTTGGGAAACTTCAGCCCTTCGTATCAAGAGTGAAAGAGGCCCCAGAGAGTGTGCACTAAGTGTGATGTTCCTCACCAACTGGTTCTATGAACCTCGGGCCTTCTGACTGCTATTTGCCAGCAGTAGAAGATCCTAAGGATGGCAGACCTGTCTCTGCCTCTTTAATTGCTCATCAGGATTTCCAGCTATTGGTGAGAACAAGTGCTTTTGAGTGGGCACATTGTAACATTGTCATACAAATTAGGGAATTACATTACACAGAATAACATATGACACTCCATCTCAATTAGTATAGTGCTATTTGTCTTGTTGTCTTTTGGATCCCTAATGTTGGTAATAATCCCACTTTAAGCCTGTTTCATATTTGCCATGCTACCTTGTACAAGACAAGGGCTGGATTGAACTGTTTCTGTTACACATCGCATGAATCTCTAGAGCAGCTGTGAAAGGTGGCCCCAGAACACTTACACATAACAATTAGTTCCTAGCTAATTAGTTCCTAGCTCTTTACAGATGTTTACAGATAATACAACGATGTACAATACATAGGGCGAAGGAGGCATCTGTGTTGTTATGGGACTCACTGATGATGAGGCGAGATGCCATAGCCAAATTTCCAATCTCCCACCTGGGGCAGACTCCCTAGCTGCACTGTAAGTCATCAGGGTACCCAGGGAATTCATCAATTGTCCTGGAAATTCAGGAATTAGGATAGGATTACAACTCATAAGCAAGTGGAAATCCTAGATCCTTATACTTGTGGTGGTAGGGCTGAATTAGAGAAAATTCAGGGCTAATATATTTTATTATTGCTGAAAGAATGCTACAGAATGAAAGATAATTAAATAAGTTTTAAGTTGTATTTTTTTTTAAATGTACTAGTGCTTGTATGAAATTCCTTGGTGTTCTATTTTATTGGATCCATTAACCTGCTTGATTTAACTTAAGAAATGTGATAACACTTGCTCACAAAGAAACTTGATACAAATTCACTGATGCGTTTTAATATCAACTTTTATGCATCCTCACTCTTGTGTTTGATAATACCAGCCAATGCCCTGGCCAATATTTATCTCTCAACCAACATCTAAAATAGATTAAAAGCAAAAAACTGCGGATGCTGGAAATCCAAAACAAAAATAAAAATACCTGGAAAAACTCAGCAGGTCTGGCAGCATCTGCGGAGAGGAACACGGTTATACGGACTTGAAATGTTAACTGTGTGCCTCTCCACAGATGCTGCCAGACCTGCTGAGTTTTTCCAGGTATTTTTATTTTTGATCGAAAATAGATTATCTGGTCATTATCTCATTGCTGTTCATGTTTCTGGGAGCTTGATGTGCCTAAATTGTATTTCGCTTTCCCTTCATTCCATCAATGACAAACATACTTCATTCACTATAAAGCACATTGGGATGTCTTGAGGTGATGAAAGGTGCTTTATAAACACAAGTTCTTTCTTTGTTACTTTCAATGGATGTGAAAATATGCAGGAAGATATTTAAAAACATAAGTGAATACACAGAAACACTTCATTATAATTCAGTTTTGAACCCAGACGGCTTAACACAGCATAGGGGATTGTTGCTGGGCTAGTAATCCAGAAACCCAGGGTAATGCTCTTGTGTCCTGAGTTCAAATCCTGGTACAGCAGATGGTGGAAATTGAATTCAATAAAAATCTGGAATTAAAAGTCTAATGATGACCATGAAACCATTGTTGTGAACACTCATCTGGTTCACTAATATCCTTTGGGAAGGAAATCTGCAGGCCAACATGTGACTTCAGACCCACAGTAATGTGGATGACCCTTAAATGTCCACATTCCATGAATGAAAAAAGAAGCATGTTGTTGTATTTAATGGCAAAAAAAAAGTGAGACATTACAACCTAAACTCCATGGATAAACCTTTGGCAGACCCTAAGATTGCATAAGTTATCTAATAATTCTGCAGCTCAATGGAATGTATATAAATGGCAGGCCAGAAATTAAGTCTGAATGGAGTTATTTTTTGCAGGTTGTGTGTTTTCAGCAGAGACAATATTCAAGATTCTGATCAATTGAATTTCACAGTTGCTATTTTCTTGACACAACCTTGAACAGGATGAAGTATTCTGAATTCTTCCCACGGAGCTTCTATCCAGTGCAATCCTCCATATTTGTGTGACCTTGCCTGCACGTTGTTGAAAGTTAGTGACATTATTGATGAGGCCAATGCTTCAGCACATATTTCAATGTGCTACAAAAGCTGGTGTGTAGGATTGTCCTCTGTCTAATTTTGAATCAAACAGTCTGGCGTTTGAATGGGCTTTCAGAAAGTTTCTGAAACATTAAACCGCAGAGTAAATTTCACAAAGCTGTGCTCCTGGCATGGAGCCATACTTGTCAGGAGGGTAAATTGAAGAATTGGAACGTGGGGCTTAGCAATTTGCAGCACTCCTGATATTGCAGCCAATTGTGTTAATGTTAATGTGATGGTTGGAAGATCTGGAACAGAGCCGCATAGAATTTGTCACAAAAGTTTTTTTAATTAAGTCTTTCTTCCCCATTTCATTTGGTGACTTATGATGTGGCAACACTACTAGTCACATTTTCTATGAATTTTCATGAGTTGAAATGCAGTAGCAGAATAGGTAATTTTCACGGAAATGGATCAACATCTGTCAAAAAGGTATTGAGGATTATCAAGATATTAGTACAACATGCATCCTGGTAATATGAAGATGTTTCAGCATTAAAAAAATGAAAATACAACACATTGAATTATACAAACAAGTAACACAATAAGGTCAGGATTTAGCACTAAGACCAATTGTCAGTTAAGCAAATTTGAATTAGTCATAGCTGGTAGATCTGTTTGATTAACACAGGGATGAGAAAGTATAGAAATCTTTGGTGAAGGGACTCCTTAATCAAGGTTGAAAGAACAGTCTTAATCAGTTAAACTGATCTCTTCTTATTCAAGGATAGAGGAGCTGAATATTATTTAAATCAAGAAAGACTGAAGGCTGCAGCACAGAGGGATTTTGGAGCCCTTGCATGAATCCCAAAAAGCTCGCATACAAGTTCAACAGGTAATAGGGAAGGCAAATGGAATGTTGGCCTTTATTTCAAAGGGAATGGAGTACAAAAATAGGGAGGTCTTGCTAAAACTATTCTCTATATTTGTTTTATTAGTTCATGGGATGTGTCACTGGCTAGGTCAGCATTTATTGCCCATCCCTAATTGCCCTTGTTCAGACAGTATTTAAGAGTCAACCACATTGCTGTGGATCTGGAGTCACGTATAGGCTAGACCGGGTAAGGACATTGATGGACCAGATGTTTTTTTTTACAATAATCGACAATGGTTTCATGGGCATCCAGGTTTTTCCTTTTATTGAACTTAAATTTTATCATCTGCCATGGTGAGATTCGAATCTGGGTCCCCACAGCATTACCCTGAATCTCGGGAATACTAGTCCAGTGACTGTACCACTATGTCACCACCTTCCTTTCATAATTGTAAAATCCTCAATCAAATCACCCTTTAGCCTTCTATATTCCAGGCAATACAAAGCGGGTTTATATAACCTCTTCTCATCATCTAAACCTTGAAACCCCTCATAACATGAACTGTGCACAATACTCCAGATGTGGCCTAACCAGGACTTTGTATAGTTCTAAAACAACTTCCTCCCCTTTACATTCTATCTGCTATTTATAAAGGCTAGCATCCCATTCACCATTTTGCTTTTTTTTTGTATCTACTACATTTTAATGATCTGTGTACATGGATCCCTAAATCTCTTTGAACTTCCGGTGTTCCCAGCTCTACACCATTAAAAAAAAAATTCAAATCCATCCTTTTTGGTCCAAAATGCATGGCCTCACATTTAGTAGTTCTGAAATCCGTCAGCCATACTTTTGCCCATTCATTTAATCTATCAATGTCTCTGTAATTTCATGCTCCTGTCCACATTATTTACTATGCCACCAATCTTTGTGCCATTGGCAAGCTTTGATTTATGGCACTCTAGTATGTTATCTAAGTCACTGATAAATGGAGTGAATATTTGAGGTTCCAGCAAAGATCCTTATGGGACACCATCACTATCTTCCAACTGGAGTGTATGGCCAGGATCCCCACTCTTCACTTCCACTGCCGAACCATTCTCCTAAGCAGCTCGATAATTTGCCTTCAATTCCACTGACTTTAATTTTTAGTTCAGAATGTAAAGAATGCTTAAATAACCAGGAAGTAGATCCTTTCCAATGAGCAATCCTAAAATGGATAATTAAATCATATTTTACAAAATAAACATGAGACGACCAACTGATTAAAAGAAAAGACATGGGGGTGAGTGTTAGAAACTATGATGTGAGTCAGTGATGTGAGGAAGATCAAATACAGTTTGTTATTTCCACAGGATTAATAGGAAAAAGCTGTTGCAGTGTTTTGCCATCCAAGAGCCTGGTTGGATACACCTAGAATGGGGGGCTGGGATTGTTTTTCAAACATGTAGGGTATCTCACCTACCTGCATAAGGACTCACCAATACTGGAGAACTACTGTAGGAAGTGAATCTCCATAGAGCATCTTCCACTGATCCACCATCTATGCCAACTTCTGAGTATTTCTGTGGCTCTTCCACTGAAATTCCAGTAAACAACTGAGATATTCTCATCCCAATAGGAATTTACTCAAAACTTAGCACTTAACTAACACATTAAAGAATCAACAATTGAGACATTATCCTCCAATCAATATCTCTGATGTCCTTTAATTAAGGCTTAATACTGTATTTGGAGGCAATCACTGGCATATCCCATATCCAGTTCAATACAATGTGCACAATTTCTCCTGGCAGGATACAGGCTGCACTCTGTGCTACTTGAATTGTGAATATATTCACAGATTGATATAACTCTGAGAATTGGTGAGGAGAGAAATATTTACTAGCTGCTATAACTTGGCTGAGATATAAAACAAAACTTTCTACTTCATAAGTACGAATTTTAGACTCAGGGACAAAACCATTAGCTCTAATAAGACTGATCCTTTCTCATAGAAGAGTTCATCCTATCTGCCTTCTCACCATGCCCTTCAAGATTTTCGAAGAACATCCAAAAGTCTCCTGAACCTAATTATATTAATCACTTCATTGGCTTTCCCTGCTGCCAGATTCCACAACTCTGCTGATCCTTGGCTAGAAAGCTTAACCTGATTTCTTTCCTTATCTCTAGCATTTTTTTATTTTTGGTTTCCCGAGTACTTGAACCCTTTACTGAAGTAAACAAAAAGCCTGAATAATTTTGTTAAGCTCCTTTATATAATTTTGAAGACATTAGGAGTAATTTACTGAATGGAAATGATTGAGGAGTCAAACCAGAATTCCCAATGTTCTTTTCCAACAGGTGAAACTGTTCACCGATGGTAAGGTGGGGTTCTGCCAGGCCCATTTGGCTCAAGGTTTCAGTACAGGCTTGATCCAAACATGGACAAAAGAGCTGAATTCAAGAGATGAGAAGAGAGGCAACTTTTGATCCAGTGTTGAAAAATGAAGTCAATGACAAACAGGGGAAAAATCTAAACGGGTTGGAGTCACGCCTCGCACAAAGCAAGATGAATATTCATTGATTGCATAGTGTTCAGTACCATTCACAACTCATCCGATACTGAAATAGTCTGTACCTGGATGCAGCAAGACCTTGGCAATATTCAGGCTTGGACTGATAGTTGGCAAGGAGCAATCAGGCCGCACAAGGGCCAGGTAATGATCATCTCCAACAAGAGAGAATCTAACTGTCTCCCCTTGAAGTTCATTATCACTGACATTATCACTGCTGAAACCCCCAATGGGCAAAGTTTTCCCAGATTTACACTAAGTGTGGTGGCAGGCGGGTAAAATGGAGTCTACCTGCCGAAGAAAATGATGGGTTTTCACGCCGCATTGTTCTGAGCCCACCTCATTATTTATTCACTCCTTCGAAGCACACCATTTCCATGGCAGGTGGGCTCTATTCGTCCGCCCATCATCACCCCGCTGTTGCATCACGCCGGCCGCCATCTTTAAAAGGCAGCCGTCAGCAAAGCGCTCATCACCACCAGCTCACCATCGCTGCCTGGGAGACATGGCCAGCAAAGGAAGAAAGACTGCATTGTCCCCCCCTCCTCCCCCGCTTCAACAACAGGTCCCTCGAGTGACTGCTGGATGCTGTCGAGGCCCGCCGGGATGTGCTCTGCCCCCGCTCTAGCCGCAAGATGGGCAGCAAATCAGCAACCTGGCTTGGGAGGCGGTGGCAGTGGTGGTCAGTGCAAACACCCTGCAGAGGAGGACAGCCACCCAGTGCCGCAAAAGGATGAAAGATCTCCTCAGCTCTGCCAGGGTAAGTCAATCTTTTCATCACTCCCAACTCACACACTCACAAACCCATCTCACACCCACAGGGCCCTCACTCACTGCCAGTGCAAAGGACATCACTATTCATTCTTTCACACATCATCATTGTCCTCATCCCATCCATGGGACCGCTCACCATTCACACAGACCAGGCATACTTATCATCTAGCCTGGCAGGCGTCCTGACACACTCTCCCCATCTCTATCCATGCAGGACAAACTGGCTCACAAGAGGAGGGAAAGGTTGCAGACAGGTGGAGGGATGCCGGAGATCAAAATTCTGACAGAACTTGGAAACAGAACCATCCAGCTAGCCAGCGATGACCAGGATCGGTCCTGTGCTGACGGTGAGGTTGGCGCTGCTTTCCCAAGTAAGGACCCAGCAGTGCAACATCCATCAGACAACCATGCCGTGAGTGATGTGTCCTCTTTCACAGGCCACTGCCATGCACTGATTATCTCCCCTTGCTTTCACAGGCACAACTGCCAAACAGCCGACAGAGTCCATGACCCAGGGCCTCCAATCAAGTCCTGAAGAAACCTCTGAAGAGGAATCTGGAGGCAGCCTCCCTGAAGTCCCATCACAGCGCTCACCCACACCCTTCACCAGCACAGAGGTGCATGCCTTGGTGGGACCTAGCTTTAAAGTAGCCTTGGGATCACAATCAGGTGAGCACATCACATTTTCTGATCCACAGCAGGCGGAGGCAGGGACTTCCCAGGTCCCTGGACTCGGAGGACAGCTGGAGGTCAGAGCATTGCTGAGTCCTAGTCAGGTGATAAGCCTCTGGACTCGGTCATGTCACAGTTGCTGGAGCTGCAAAGACAAGATTGGGAACATCAGGAAGGGATGTCCACTGCACTCCTCAGGTTGCAAAGCACAATGAAGGAGACCGTCCACCTTCAGACTGAGGTGATAGCAGCGGCATTGCAATGCACTGAGGTCAACACTGGCAGGATGGCGGCTGCCATGGAATCCTTGATTCAGGATGTCACTCCTGTGTGAGCGTAACTCCATCGCTGATGCCTTGGTTGGGGTGCTGGGCAGTTCGATCTCAGTCCAGCTACCCCTTCCACTCACAGAGTCAGCCAAGGGTCCTCGGGCACCCATAGGGAGGAGGATCAGCAGATGCACATTCTGGGACCATCCATCCAGGTGACTCTGGGGGTAACTGGCCCATCCGAATCCACTCTTCCTATGACCTCCACAGCTCCAGCTTCACAGGCCAAGGAGGGTGCCACTGCCACACAGCAGGACCCTGAAAGCAGGCCGGGGCCCTCCAAGTCTTGGCCCTCCAGAGGATGCCCGCCAAAATCGTCACAGACAGGGCGATACAGTCAGCAGGCTGCCTCCACCTCTGCTGGTGATGTCCACGGAGCATCAAAATGTAGCTGCAGGGTTAGGACAGGTAAAAGTAGTTGCACAGCCTTGGCAGGGGTGTTAATCACTTGTACATACTGTTTATTATTGTCAATAAACTCCAAAGAATGTCTCCCTGCCTGTGGCTCCTCATTTTGATGAGCAGTGTTCCTGTCACTCAGATGTGAAACCTTCCTACTCAAGATAAAAGGCGGGTGTCTCAGTCCAGGACCTCTTCCCTGTGCTCTGTGAAGCCTTCAGACCACAGTGATTGGCCATCTTCACACTCTCTGGAAACATTACTGATGCCTGCACCTCGGCAGTGCCGGTCATTGTTACCAGAATGTAGTGGGCAGGCATGACAGAGTTCTCTCATTCTCTCTGTGTGCTCTCAGCACCTTTAAGGTGGGGCTGGCCCCCATCACACCAGCACCTGCGACCAGTGATGCCGTGCACCAGCTCCTGAAGGGCTGAGGTACTGAAGGCGGACATAGCATCGGGTGTGCCTAAAGTTTGAAGGCTGCATCTCTGAGATGGCCCTGATTATGGAGCATAAGCGAGCTGCCCTTGGCCAGACAGGAGTCAGACATTCACAGAGGCTGTGTGAAGATCTATGGAGTATCCTCACTGCATGTTGTCATCATCCTCCTGTGATCAAGTTACTACTGGTGCCTCTACTGCATCTCCAAGGCAGGAGCATTCTCACAGAGGATATTGGTGCTGCCACAAGCCAGACTGGAGTCAAACATTCACAACTGCAACGTGAGGATCTACGGGGACATCTCACTGCGTGTCATCATCATCCTCCAAAAATCTGGCAGCTATGAGGGCCTCCCCAGCATGCCTGCCTCATCCAGCCAGTGCGAGGGCCTCATTCCCCTCATCATCACCACAGAGAACTCCTTCACCCTCATCCCTGTCAGTGTCCTCCTCATCTGAGGAACCCTCCAGCTCCTCCATCTCCTCCTCAGCCAGCTTGTCTTCCTGTTGCAGTGCCAGGTTGTAAAGGGCGCAGCAGACGACAACGTCTGCGTGACACCCTCTGCAGACTGTATTGCAGGGCTCCATCAGACCGGTCCAGGCACTGGAACAACATCTTCAACATCCCGATGGTTTGCTCCACCAAGTTGCATGAGCCTCATTATAGCATCGCTCTGCTGCAGTCTGAGGCCGCCGCACAGGTGTCATCAGCCACGGCCTCTGTGGGTAGCCCTTGACCCCAAGGAGCCAACCCTGCAGCCACTGAGGACCCTAGAAGACTGCAGGGACCTGCAACTGACTCAGGATGTTGGCATTGTGCACACTCCCTGGAAACCGTGCACATACCTGCAGGATGCGTTTCTGGTGGTCGCATACCAGCTGCACGTTCAGTGAGTGGAAGCCCTTGCGGTTGATGAAGTCCACTGAGTGTAGCGATGGAGACCTGAGCACCACATGAGTGTAGTCAATTGCACCCTGCACCTGTGGGAATCCTGAGATCAGGGCGAATCCAATGGCCCTTGTACCCTGGCTGTCCCAGTCCCGGGCAAAATGCACAAAGTTGTGTGCCATGGAGAAGATGGCATCTGTGACCTCATGGATGCATTGTGGGTGGCATATTGTGAAATCTCACAGAGGTCACTTGTGGAGCCCTGAAAGGAGTCACTGGCATAGAAATTGAGCACCACGGGCACTTTCACAGCCACTGGCAGTGAATGCCCTCCATGTCCCCTTGGTGTCAAGTCCTGCTGTAAGTGGCAGATGTGAACCACCAGGTCCCTAGTCATGCGCAGTCATCAGCGACACCGGTTCTCAGTCATCTGCAGGAATGGCAGGTGACGTCTATAGACCCTGGGTGTCGCTAGGCACCAACCAGCCACTGTTCACTGACACTCCTGGGCAGTGTTTACGGGAGCCCCTGCTGCCCCTTCTTCATGAGGTTGCTGCTCCTGCCTTTGTGCAGCCAGGAGCCTCAGTCACTCTCTCCTCCATCTTCTACGGTCTCTGTAGGGCATCAGGCATACAGCTAGGTCACCAGGATCCATGATCATGACGTGGTCCTCCTGCACTATGAAAGAGAGAGAGATGTGGTTATCATGGCTGTACTTAGCACCTTTCCTGGCTCTGTGTGACCACCCTTTAATGCTTCCCGGAGAGTGCTGGTCACCCCTCGGATGGCCAGAGGTGAGTGCGCTGCATGGCTGCCCTGTCAACCTGCGACATGGGGGACATTGGTCCAAACCGGGATGCTGAGATTGCAAGGGGCTGTGAGCACCTCCAGCAGTGACTGCTACATGGCCAGCGTTGGTGAGGAGATTGTACAACGTGTGCAGTCCAACTGCTGCACGGTCCAATAAGGTGGACTCGAAGACTGTGTCGGGGGATGTTTGGGGGGTGGGGGAGTGGGGTGGGGGTTGGGGTAGTGTTGAGGGGTGGGGGTGTGGGGGAGGGGGTAAGTTATGGAGCGCTTGGCGGCCCTTTGGTGCCAATGTGTTGCTTGCATGGGCGGGCGGACTAGGACCCTGATCCCAATAATATCACTGTGGCTGCGCTGTACCTTTCTTAGTTGCAGAGGCATGGTCGGTTTATACAGGTGGTCCTAATGCATGGCCACTTCCCTCGCTTACCCTGGCCCCCTCCTCGATTGCCTGTGCACGGGATACAGCAATTGACCCCCTGCCCCCCTCCCCACACCAACAATTGTCGCCTCCAAGGCTGGCCAGCACTTGCCCCCGGACACCCTCCACCCTCAGCAGTCGTCTCCAGGGCCAGTCATCATTTGCCCCGCAGCCCCCACCCCCCCGCCCCTCCCCCACCACCCCGAAGGCCTGTAAACAATGGGTGAGCTGTGGAGAATGTTGCCGCTCACTCACCTCAGCTCCCCCAAAGTGAAGGCCGCCAAGTGCATTTTGCCTGTGTGCTGTTCTGAAACACGTCAGCGTGCTTTCCCACCAACGTGGATGGCCAATGCGGCGGGGTTCCAAGAGCCTGGCGGGATGGCCTTTTAATTATATGCTAATGTATTACAATTAGCTCCCCGCCAACCAATGGCGGGGAACGCGGCCTGCCATCAGCAAGCTGAGCGGACGATCGCAACCTGCATTCACGCTGTCGTGAAGCAGGTCGCGCGATATTTTCCGCTCACGCCACCTATCACACCTGCCGCCAGCAGGCTTGGAAAATCCCACCCACCATCAACATCTATTGGCCAGTAACTTAACTGGACCAGTCATATAAATACTGTGGCTACAAGAGTGGATTCAAGATTGGGAATTCTGCAGCAAGTAATTCACTTCCTGACTTCCCTCTCCATTCCATCCACCACCAGCATACAATAGCAGCAGTGTGTACCATCTACAAGATGCAGTGCAGCAATTCACCAAAGCTCCTTCAACAATACCTTCAAAACTCACAACCTCTACTACTTAGAAAAAAAAGGGTAGTAGACACATGCACATGCAAGATCTCCTCCAAATTAGACACCACCCTGACTTGGAACCGTTGCACTATTCTTTCCCTGTTACTGGGCCAAAATCCTGGAACTCCCTTCCTAACAGCACTGTGGGTGCACCTACACCACATGGACTGCAGCAGTTCAAGAAGGCAGCTCACCACCACCTTCTCAAGGGCAGTGAAGGATGGGCAATAAATGCTGGCCCAGCCAGCCACTCTCAAATCCAACAAATGAATAAAATAACTCCTACACTCAATAACAATAACATTCTTCCTGTGATTTAGTGGCCAGAATTGCTTGCACTATTCCAAATCTGGGTAGAGTACTTGGTAATTTTACTATCATTAATGGTTAACTTCCTCAACCTGACGGTTTGCTGGTGCATTGTTGCAGATTCCTTTGAACTTCACTGATCTTACTTTACATCAAAGCAAACAAAAACATTTTCAAATTTGATATTCCATTGAGAATCTTAGGGGTGATGTTAATATAGTTTTGCAGGCAAGTGACATACCAGATTGGGGAAAATAGGTAATGGAGAGTATAGTTGGACAGAGTATAAAACCAGCATTCCCCCAGATACCATCAGTCACCCGATGAGTGGGTTAAGTTAAAATTGCCCCCGAACACGACATTATAAATAGGCTGGGATTTTCCAGCTCCGCTGTGGTGGAACCCGTCATGTGGGATGCAGCGGGTCAGCCAAAAATTCATTGACTTTCGGCTGGACCGGACAATCCTGGCGGCGGCTAGGGCCGGAAAATCCCACCCATAGTCAACACAACAGGAAAAATTGTAATTAAAACAATTTTATGACAAAACATTGGGCAGAATTTTCCCATCGGCGTGCAGGGGGCGGGAGGCTTCAGCAAGCCTCCCTGAGACTGGGAATGGGAGGTAATCCCTCCACTGGAGGCGCCTCATTTTAGGAGGAAGGGAGGGCTAGAAGAGGGAGGAGGCTAGAAGTGTACCTTCAGCCTTCAGGGGAGCCACTTTTGGGAGCCCAAGCGCAAGCACAAGGGGTGAGGGCCAAGAGCTTGTTCAAGGTGGAAGGGGCCACCAGACACCACAATCCTGCTGCCAGGGTATACAGGCGGCGAAGCACCTACCTCAATATGTCAGAGATGCAGTGCCAAAGGAGGCTCCGTCTGTCAAGGGAGACAGTCAACACTATCTGTCAGAGGATTGGTCCAGAGATATCAGGTAACTGTGTGGGTGGACACCCCATGCCCATCTCTCTAAAGGTCACAGCTGCCCTCAACTTCTACGCCTCCGGCTTTTTCCAGGGCTCAGTGGGTGACCTCTGTGGAGTCTCCTAATCAGCTGTCCACACTTGTGTCAAGCACTCTGTTTAGGCGTGCACTGACCTTCATCCACTATCGCTGGGATGAGGCCAGCCAGACAGAACGAGCCAGAGGCTTTGTCGTGACCGCTGGCTTCCCCCATGTCCAGGGTGCTATAGACTGTACACATGTGGCCATCAAGGCGCCAGCAGGTGAGCCCAGTGCCTTCGTCAACAGGAAGGGCTTCCACTCCATGAATGTGCAGATAGTGTGTGACCACAGGATGCAGATTCTACAAGTCTGTGCAAGGTACCCAGGCAGCTACCACGACACCTACATCCTCAGACACTCCCAGGTGCCGGGGCTCTTCAGTGCTCCAGCCCGGCTGGATGGGTGGCTGCTGGGTGACAAGGGCTATCCCCTCAGAAGGTGGCTCATGATGCCGCTCCACTATTCAGGAACAGGAGCTGAGCAGCGGTATAATAGAAGTCACCCTCCTCAAGGACTGTGGTGGAGTGAATCATTAGTCTTCACAAAATGTGTTTCAGATGCCTGGCGCACTCCAGTAACCCCAGATCAAGTGTCGCTTATAGTGGTTGCAAGCTGCACTCTGCACAATCTAGCTTTGCAAAGCGGGGACGCTGTGGATGAAGAAGATGTAGACGGGGTTGCTGGGGCTGCGCACGATGAGTCCAGCAGTGACTCTGAGGATGAGCCAGGGAAACGATGAAGGGGGACAGGCTGACACGGGCATGCTCCATGGAGGCAGTGAACCCAGGACGCTCTGATCCAAGGAACCTTTATCTTGCACAGCACATATGGATCTGCAACACAAGCTTGGCATGTATCCTCCAGCCTGGAGACCTCATATGCCTGGATAGGAGGATTAGTGATGGGCGCCGTGTATAATTCTAAAATACACACAAATCAGTCATCAAATCTCAGGAATCCATGCACCATTTCAAAAAAAGAGCCATCTGAGACAACATAAATTTAACATTGTTACCAAAATCTCTTCACATAACAGAAATAAAATTGTGTTGGACTTCACACAAAGTTCAAAACAACTCTTGCGGCGGGGGAGGGCAACAGAAAATCACCAGTGATGAACCCGGGGTGTGCCTAAGGCGCCTTCATCTTTCATTTGCGGGTGCTATGTCTTTATGGTGCCCCATCGCTGGCAGTGGCATCTGAGACAGCCTGTTCTCTCTGCTGTCCTGTTGGCCTCGATGACCCTGGCGGACGTCCTCTGGCTCGTCAAGCCTATGATGGACCCGCCTGGGAGGGAGCTGCCAGCTCCGCAGCTGGCATCTTCTCAGTCATCGCAGCCTCATTGGGTGCCTCGTTCACTGGCACAGGGGCGGAGGAGTTGCTGCCCTCATCCGCAGCGCCCTGAGAGGCGCCAGCAAAGACGACAGGCAGCTGCTCTGCCAACATGAGGTCTATTTGGCCCTCCCTGCTCGCCGTAGATGGATGGGCACCAAGGTGGGATAGCTGGTGGCCAAACCACCGCCCAAACAGGCACTGCCTAGATGAGGTCAATGCCCCTGTGAGGGCATGCAGGTCCGAGTGCAACCCTAGGAACCCCTGATCCTGTCCCTGGAGCTACCTCTCCATGAGAGTCGCCATTCTCTCCATGGAGGAAGCTTGGCACTCAGCCATGATGCTCAATGCGTCGGCCATGGTCCACGTGGACTCCTCCACCACTGACACCAAGCCAAGCACAGCCTCATGTATCTCCACAAGATGGTCCCACACATCCGGCTGCGTGTCAGCGCTTGGCTGCATCATCCACGACTCCACAGGCTGAGCATGTGCTTGGGCCCCTTCAATCCTCTGACTACAGGCGCCATCGGCACTCTCTGTCTTTGCCAGCTGCTCCGGTGACTGGGAAGTGCCCTCACCGCTGTGACCCGGGACACTAGCCAAAAATATGATGCCCACCGAATTGCCAGTATCTGCACTGCCTGGCAGAGATGGTGTGAAGCTTCTAATGGTGCAACTTCATGCCCCTCAGGTGTCAGAGGGGGCCCTGCTGCTCCTGCTCCCGGCCGTGCGCTGATGATGCTGAAAGGAAGGGTAAGGAAATTCGATCAGTTAGCCTGCGGGCAATGTCAATGTACATGCCTGTCCCCCGGCTCATCAAACGCTCATCGTTCCACACGCAATGGGCAAGCCATGTTGGTAACATCACTCACTGAACAATCAGCAATGGCATGGATGTTGGGAAACTACTGGTGACGTGAGTGCTAGACATACATACCTGCCCGTGGAACCCCAGCCTCTCCGGCTCCAGTGGACCTGGGCGGGTGCCGCCTCTCCAGGTCCAGTGCCTCCTGCTCCAAGTGGCTGAGCTTCAATATCTGGGCTGGCCCACCGCCAGTCCTCAGCCGCTCAGCGCTGTAATGAGAATTCTTCTCCTGCAAATGAAAAAAATTGCATTGATAATTCATACTGATACCATCAATCTCCTTGCAGCCCAGCCCACTCCAAGCCCAATTGGCCACTGCAGGTCTGCAGTGCATCCTTCCCTCGCTGGTGGCTGGCACTCACACTACCATGCCTGGTTCTTTCCCCCACCACCCCCACCCGCCCACATGCTGCCTTCATCACAGTTGGGCGCACACAGTCGTACCTGCACTATCAAGGAGGCACAATGATGTGGAGGCCTGAGGACAGCACATTCATATGTGCCACAGCACCTTGAAGTCCCCCTCACACCATGTCATCACCCTGACTTCCACATGTCGTGGAGTTCGACCAGTGCGCCTGGGGGTAGCTCCTCCAGGTTGAACCCACCACAGCCATGTGGGTGTCACTGCACCACATGCTGCGGGTGCAGAACCCATCTCATCTCAACCCTCTCATGCTGACGAAGGTATAGGCAATCTCTGGTGGGCCGCCCAGCTAAGGACACATGCCGTCACTAACTCATTGTACTCAGGCCACTCAGACATGGGTGGTCCACCAGCGGGGGAGAAGGTTACATAATGGGTGCAGCGAATGATGCCAACATGCTACTCACCCTTCCCGTGCGCAGCAGGTCATTGAAGCACTTCTGGCACTTGGTCCATGAGCGCTGCACCACGCCGTGGGAGCTCACAACCTCTGCAACCTCCTGCCACACACACTTGGTCAAGTGGGATGGCCTCTTCCTCCTGTCCTCGGGGACAAGCACATCCCACCGTGTCGCCACCTCCTCGAGGAGGGCAGCAAGGAACCGGAGGACCTGGGCGCTCACTGGTCACCCGCCCTATCCTCCTGCATGGCTCTTTCTGATTTGCCTTGCCCCCAACCTCTGGTCATGTCGAGCAGCCTTGGTGCGGCTGCAGCATGGCCTTTGAATAGGCCTCTGGGTCGCCACTGGACCTGGTGGTGATTGCTATTCCACCTGCGCCCACCCACTCCAACCGTCCCTGGGAATCGCCAAACAGGCTGGGTGGGCCTTAATTGGCCCACCCGCACAAAATGGCGGCACGATCCCTATTGCCGCCAGCACCTGCTCCCGCGCTCCACGCCCGATATGGGGAAAATTCTCCCCATTGTGTTAAATACAGCTTTATAGACTATTTACGAAAAGAGCCTCTTGACAAATGTCAGTGCAGTCTGAATAGCTTTCTTTCAACACGTTAATATTTCTATTGACCTAATGCCTATATTCATCCATCTGTACGTCTAACAATAGTTATTTTCCTGTTCTGGTGAGTCTAGAATGTCATGGCTCACAGCACAGCAGATTATTCCCTAGATTATTTATTTCTAGGATATTCAAAATTGATATTTGGAAAGGTTAGTTTGAGATCCAGCACGTAGTCAAATCCCTAAAGCATGCAAATGTTTACCAAGTAGCAAAACAGATATTGATTTGACCAGTCCTGTTATAAACAAATAGAAATTCCCCACCCACCTATTCTATGATATAGAAAAGAATTCCATTGCAGTGTGAATGTTATCCTTTGAGCATATATTTGTTTAACTCCCCAAAACTCCCATCAACTCATGCCAGGTGCCAACACCAGTCTTGCAAATTTCATTCGACATTCTTCCTGTGTGACTCTGAACAATTAATGTTGAAATAATTTGCAAAATAAATTGAACTTAAACCTGATAAAAACATATAATTTGCCATCAATTTTCAACAACACAGAATTTTGTGCTGAAGATTACCACTTTTACCACACAAACACTTGGCGCTCACATCTGCAATTCCCCTTCCAGCCAATTTAGCCACTTGAAAGTTAGCAAGCTGATTAAAATAGTGGAGATGTGAATTTGATATGAGTGTTTTAAGTGCTTATACAATAACGTCACTGATGGTGGTTTCCAGGCTGTAATCAAAAATGAGAAAAAAAATTGCCTCTTCAAAAAAATATTTAACTTTGTGATTTTCACATCAGCAGATTTTTTTTTAAATTAATTCACGGGATGTGGGCTTTGCTGGCTGGGCCAGCATTTATTGCCCATCCCTAATTGCCCTTGAGAAGGTGGTGGTGAGCTGCCTCCTTGAACCACTGTGGTCCATGTGATGTAGGTACACCCACAGTGCTGTTAGGGAGGGAGTTCCAGGATGTTGATCCAGCGACAGTGAAGGAACAGTGATATATTTCCAAGTCAGGATGGTGAATGACTTGGAGGGGAACTTACAGGTGGTGGTGTTCCCATTTATTTGCTGCCCTTGTCCTTCTAGATGGTAGCGGTTGTTGATTTGGAAAGTGTTGCTGAAGGAGCCTTGGTGAATTCCTGCAGTGCATCTTGTAGATGGTACACACTGCTGCTACTGTGCGTCAGTGGTGGAGGGAGTGAGTGTTTTTGGATGTGGTGCCAATCAAGCGGGCTGCTTTGTCCTGGATGGTGTCAAGCTTCTTGAATGTTGTGAGAGCTGCATCCAGGCAAGCAGGGAGTATTCCATCAAACTTCTGACTTGTGCTTTGTAAATGATGGACAGGCTGTGGGGAGTCAGGGGGTGAGTTACTTGTTGCATGATTCCTAGCCTCTGACCTGCTCTTGTAGCCATAGTATTTATATAGCTAGTCCAGTTCAGTTTCTGGTCAATGGTAACCCCCAGGATGTTGATAGCGGTAGGTTCAGTGATGGTAATGCCATTGAACATCAAGGGGTGATGGTTGGATTCTCTCTTGCTTGAGATCGCCTGACAATTGTGTGGCACAAATGTTACTTGCCACTTGTCAATCCATGCCTGGATATTGTCCAGGTCTCGCTGCATTTGGACATGGACTGTTTCAGTATCTGAGGAGTCACGAATGGTGCTGAACATTGTACAATCATCAGAGAACATCCCCACTTCTGACCTTATGATGGAAGGAAGGTCATTGATGAAGCAGCTGAAGATGGTTGGGCCTAGGGCACTACCCTGAGGAACCCCTGCAGTGATGTCCTGGAGCGGAGATGACTGACCTCCAACAACCACAGCCATCTTCCTTTGTGCTAGGTATGAATCCAACCAGCGGAGAGCTTTCCCCCCGATTCCCATTGACTCCAGTTTTGCCAGGGCTCCTTGATGCCACACTCGATTAAATGAGGCCTTGATATCAAGGGCAGTCAGTCTCACCTCACCTTGGGATTTTAGCTTTTTTTGTCTATGTTTGAACCAAGGCTGTAATGAGGTCAGGAGCTGAGTGATCCTGGAGGAACCCAAACTGGATGTCAGTGAGGAGAGTGGGGTAGAGTATACAAAATAACTTGTATTTATACGGGGCCTACTTGGGACATCTCAAAGTAGTTCATAGCTAATGAATTGCCTCTCATACCCTCCATGCCAACCTATGCCCAACCCCACCCCATAGCCCTTCATGGTCCCATGCAAACTTAGTGTCAACTCATGCCAACCCATTCCCCCCACCAACCACCCATTTCCCTTACATCAACTATGCCAACTCACCCAGTATCCATCATGGGCAGACTCATGCTAAGATTAAATTAAATAAAGCTTTGTGTCTTTTACAGACTTATTTTTTTAAAGAAAACACTCATTCATAAAACCCATTTACTATGTTTACATTCCTTATAACAACAAACATTCCGTGCAATTGCATAATTCCTTATTTAAAAAAGTAATTGGAATTCATAGGCTCCCTTCAAAAAATCCACAACCACTTGGAGTTGTCAATCAAATTGTGAACTGGCAGGCACCCCACTATGATAATGAATGATTGTGAAATCAATCATGCAGCACTAATTCGGTCATGGTAGCTCTAAGGCTTATGTCAACAGGCAGAGTGAAATGGCAAGCAACCATTTTTTAACTCTCCAGACAAACAGTTAAAGGGCAGGAGTTTTAAATACCTTGACAGATTCAGCTCCCCTTAACATCTTGACAATTCTGACAGATGTTTTTGACAGTTTCCCATGGAAGTTCATCTTGGCCTGCCTTTATTTCTGAGAAATTTAAGACCGAGATGAGTAAGAATTTCTTCACTCAGCGGGTGGTGAATCCATAGAGGGCTGTGGAAGCTCAATCATTGAGAATGTTCAAGACAGAAATAGAAAGATTTCTGGATACTAATGACATCAGAGGATATGGGGTTGGTGGGGGACAATGGTAGATGATGGGTTTGAACAGCAGAGCAGGCTCGACAGGTTTAATGGCCTACTCCTGCTCCTATGTTCCTTCCTATGTTCCTACTTCTGACAATTGTTTTTGACAGTTCCAATTAACTTCAGTTTCAATGAGTTCATGCACTTTTTACACACTTTTGTGTCTAATTTTAGCTATCCCAAAGGGCACCTGACTTCCCCTAAAGTACATCTGACCTCCCCCTAAAGGTGTCCCAGGACCATACCCACAGGGGAGCCTTACCTCCCCTAAACGTTACCCTGGCTATCCAAACAAATCCACAAAGTTCAGGCCTGTTCCGACCAAGTCTACTCTGCACACGTCGAGTTTCACCTCTGCGAAATGTGCATGCATGAAACACGACCCCACCCTATCCCTGCCCCTGTGGAAATGGTAGGTTTAGTGTTTGGGTGTGGGACTTCAGATTTTCGGGCTCATCTGCCATTTTCACAACAACAGAGAGGCTTTCCATCATTGAGAAATTCCAGGCCATCGTGTACAGGCTTTATGTAGAATTTGAACCCATGACCGTCTGATACAGAGGCAGGTGTGCTACCTCAGAACCAAACTGGCATAAGGGTGAATTTTAACTTGGTGGAGCACGTGGCTTTGGGAGCTGGTAGAGAAAGTCAAAACCATTGGAACCAACAGCGCATCAAGAAGCTGGCTGCAAATCGCCCGCTTCCTAATTTCTCCCTAGCACTTCAGGCTGCGTATACAAAACCTCCTCAGGAGACTGTAAAAGTTTCTATAGGTATGTGAAGAGAAAAAGATTGGTGAAGACAAATGTGGGTCCCTTACAGTCAGAAACAGGGGAATTTATAATGGGGAATAAATAAATGGCTGACCAACTAAATACATACTTTGGTTTTGTCTTCACAAAGGAGGGCATTAATAACATACCAGAAATGTTGGGGAACACAGGGTTTAGTGAGAAGGAGGAACTGAAAGAAATCAGTATTAGTAGGGAAATGGTGTTGGGGAAACTGATGGGATTGAAGGCCAATAAATCCCTGGGGCCTGATAATCTACATCCCAGAGAACTTAAGGAAGTGGCCCTAGAAATAGTAGATGCATTGGTGGTCATCTTCCGAGATTCTGTAGACTCTGGATCAGTTCCTACAGATTGGAGGGTAGCTAATGTAACCCCACTATTTAAAAAGGGAGGCAGAGAGAAAACAGGGAATTATAGACCAGTCAGCCTGACGTCAGTAGTGGGGAAAATTCTACAGTCCATTATAAAAGATTTAATAGCTGAGCACATGAAAACAGTGGCAGAATCGGACAGAGTCAGCATGGATTTATGAAAGGGAAATCATGCTTGACAAATCCACTGGAATTGTTTGAGGATGAAACTAGTAGAGTTGATGAGAGGGAGCCAGTGGATGTGTTTTATTTGAACTTTCAGAAGGCTTTCCACAAAGTCCCACATAAAAGATTGGTGTATAAAATTAAAACTCATGGGATTGGGGGTAGTGTATTGAGATTGAGAGAAAACTGGTTGGCAGACAGGAAACAAAGAGTAGGAATAAGTGGATCTTTTTCTGAATGGCAGGCAGTGACTAGTGGGGTACCGCAGGGATCGGTGCTGGGACCCCAGTTATTCACAATATATATTAATGATTTAGATGAGGGAATTAAATGTAATATCTCCAAATTTGCAGAAGACACAAAGCTGGGTGGGAGGGTGAGCTGTGAGGAGTATGCAGAGATGCTTCAGTGTGTTTTGGACAAGCTGAGTGAGTGGGCAAATGCATGGCAGATGCAGTATAATGTGGATAAATGTGAGGTTATCCACTTTGGTATCAAAAACAGGAAGGCAAATTATTATCTGAATGGCTATAAATTGAGAGAGGGGAATGTGCAACGAGACCTGGGTGTCCTCGTACACCAGTCGCTGAAGGTAAGCATGCAGGTACAGTAGGCAGTAAAGAAGGCAAATGATATGTTGGCCTTCATAGTGAGAGGATTCGAGTACAGGAACAGGGATGTCTTGCTGCAATTATACAGGGCCTTGGTGAGACCACACCTGGAATATGGTGTGAAGTTTTGGTCTCCTTATCTGAGGGAGGATGTTCTTGCTATAGAAGGAGTGCAGCGAAGGTTTACCAGACTGATTCCTGGGATGGCGGACTGACATATGAGGAGAGATTGAGTTGATTAGAATTATATTCGCTGGAGTTCAGAAGAATGAGGGGGGATCTCATAGAAACCTATAAAATTCTAACAGGACTAGACAGGATAGATGCAGGAAGGATGTTCCCAATGGTGGCAGAATCCAGAACCAGGAGTCACAGTCTGAGGATATGGGGTAGACCATATAGGACTGAGATGAGGAGAAATTTCTTCACCCAGAGAGTGGTGAGCCTGTGGAATTCATTACCACAGAAAGTAGTTGAGACCAAAACATTGTATGCTTTCAAGACGGAGTTAGATATAGCTCTTGGGGCAAAAGGGATCAAAGGATATGGGGAGAAAGCGGGAGCAGGCTATTGAGTTGCATGATCAGCCATGATCATAATGAATGGTGGAGCAGGCTCGAAGGGCTGAATGGCCTACTCCTGCTCCTAGTTTCTATGTTTCTATATGAGAGGCAGATCGCCATTTAACATTTGTTCATTGTTCAGTTAGCAGGTTATTAACGCAAGCTTTGAGTTTAATATTGTGTCCAAGGTTGCCCAGGCTTCCTGAAATTCGCCAGTTAAAAACAGGGCAAATACACAATGACCATTGTGAGGACCAAATCAAAAGTACCAATGAATACCCAGTACTCGCAGCAGATAGAGGGAAAAGGATTGTTCAATGTTCTTTTGCTGAGTTAATGTTATACACATGTTTTCTGTGACACGTTGGTGCTGCACACTGAGAGCAATAGGTGAAACATTGAAGGACTTTGAGTGAGTGCCCGCTTGCATATCCCTTTGCAGCATCATCCCTCCTATGGCCCAGCCTCACGTGACTGCCATCATTGTGCTGGAGAACACTTTGTTGCATATCATGGAGGCCCTGTAATGCAAAGGCTAAAGTACCTGTCAACCTATTTAAAGCGACAGATATTTGACAAAGTCTGCACAGTGGTATTGAAGTTATGCTAAAGGCTCATTTGATTTTTTTTATAATTCATTCACAGGATGAGGGCTTCGCTGGCTAGGCCAGCATTTATTGCTCATCGCTAGTTGCCCTTGAGAAGGTGGTGGTGAGCTGCCTTCTTGCTGTTAGGGAGGGAGTTCCAGGATTTTGACCCAGTGACAGTGAATGAACGGCGATATAGTTCCAGGACAGGATGGTAAAAGGCTTGGAGGGGAACTTCCAGATGGTGGTGTTCCCATGTACCTGTTGCCCTTGGCCTTCTGGACCAGGCTTGTCCAACCTGTGGCCAGCGGGCTGCAGCCCCCACATCAATTGGCAAAAATGCCGGTAAGATGGGTCAGTGAGTTTGAAGGTTTCTGCTCCTCCATTCTCAGCCTGTTTCTCTCCTGCATTTGCTGCTGATAGGCTCACTATTGAAGGAGCAGCAAACACCAGAAACTGCAAGTATGTGAAAATGGAGACACTGTGGAGCATACAGGGCCTCCGCTCACCATGCTTTCCCATGGTACTGGCCACTTTCCCACAGCTCTAGCTTGGCTCCGGCAGGTTGCTCCCAGCTCCAGCCCCTTTCCCCCAACTCTTTCTCACACAATCAAACACACGCATACAGACACACACACTCACCTTTTTCTCTCTCTCATTCTCTCGCGTGCACTCACCTTTATCTCTCTCTCATTCTCTCGCACACACTCATCTTTTTCTCTCTCTCATTCTCTCGCACACACTCACCTTTTTCTCTCTCTCATTCTCTCGCACACACTCATCTTTTTCTCTCTCTCATTCTCTCGCACACACTCACCTTTATCTCTCTCTCATTCTCTCGCACACACTCATCTTTTTCTCTCTCTCATTCTCTCGCACACACTCACCTTTATCTCTCTCTCATTCTCTCGCACACACTCATCTTTTTCTCTCTCTCATTCTCTCGCACACACTCACCTTTTTCTCTCTCTCATTCTCTCGCACACACTCATCTTTTTCTCTCTCTCATTCTCTCGCGCACAGTCACCTTTATCTCTCTCTCATTCTCTCGCACACAGTCACCTTTATCTCTCTCTCATTCTCTCACACACACTCACCTTTTTCTCTCTCTCATTCTCTCGCGCACAGTCACCTTTATCTCTCTCTCATTCTCTCACACACACTCATCTTTTTCTCTCTCTCATTCTCTCGCGCACAGTCACCTTTATCTCTCTCTCATTCTCTCGCACACACTCACCTTTTTCTCTCTCTCATTCTCTCGCGCACAGTCACCTTTATCTCTCTCTCATTCTCTCGCACACACTCATCTTTTTCTCTCTCTCATTCTCTCGCACACACTCACCTTTTTCTCTCTCTCATTCTCTCGCACACACTCACCTTTTTCTCCCTCTCATTCTCTCGCACACACTCATCTTTTTCTCTCTCTCATTCTCTCGCACACACTCACCTTTATCTCTCTCTCATTCTCTCGCACACACTCATCTTTTTCTCTCTCTCATTCTCTCGCACACACTCACCTTTTTCTCTCTCTCATTCTCTCGCACACAATCATCTTTTTCTCTCTCTCATTCTCTCGCACACACTCACCTTTTTCTCTCTCATTCTCTCGCGCACAGTCACCTTTATCTCTCTCTCATTCTCTCGCACACACTCATCTTTTTCTCTCTCTCATTCTCTCGCACACACTCACCTTTTTCTCTCTCTCATTCTCTCGCACACACTCACCTTTTTCTCTCTCTCATTCTCTCGCACACACTCATCTTTTTCTCTCTCATTCTCTCGCGCACACTCACCTTTTTCTCTCTCTCATTCTCTCGCGCACAGTCACCTTTATCTCTCTCTCATTCTCTCGCGTGCACTCACCTTTTTCTCTCTCTCATTCTCTCGCACACACTCATCTTTTTCTCTCTCTCATTCTCTCGCGCACAGTCACCTTTTTCTCTCTCTCATTCTCTCGCGTGCACTCACCTTTTTCTCTCTCTCATTCTCTCGCGCACAGTCACCTTTATCTCTCTCTCATTCTCTCGCACACACTCATCTTTTTCTCTCTCTCATTCTCTCGCACACACTCATCTTTTTCTCTCTCTCATTCTCTCGCGCACAGTCACCTTTATCTCTCTCTCATTCTCTCGCACACACTCATCTTTTTCTCTCTCTCATTCTCTCGCACACACTCACCTTTTTCTCTCTCTCATTTTCTCGCACACACTCACCTTTTTCTCTCTCTCATTCTCTCGCACACACTCACCTTTTTCTCTCTCTCATTCTCTCGCACACACTCACCTTTTTCTCTCTCTCATTCTCTTGCACACACTCACCTTTTTCTCTCTCTCATTCCCTCG
The DNA here is from genome assembly GCF_964194155.1 of Cetorhinus maximus. Classification (NCBI taxonomy): domain Eukaryota; kingdom Metazoa; phylum Chordata; class Chondrichthyes; order Lamniformes; family Cetorhinidae; genus Cetorhinus; species Cetorhinus maximus. Next base: position 150,541,683 of record NC_135882.1, read on the forward strand.
CACACACTCACCTTTTTCTCTCTCTCATTCTCTTGCACACACTCACCTTTTTCTCTCTCTCATTCTCTCGCACACACTCACCTTTTTCTCTCTCTCATTCTCTTGCACGCAGTCACCTTTTTCTCTCTCTCATGCGCACACACACGCAGTGAGTTAAAACAGTTCAATAGCACCAATCTGGAATACAGGATTAGATGGGTTGATTTTGATTATGTCTTCCAAATTCCTTGCAGTTTGTTGTTGATGACAGGAAGTGGTCTCTCAGCACTTTCAGTCTGTTGTTCACTGGTTGAAAAAACTTGCTTTTCAATGTCTTCCCTGGTGATTTTTCCCCTTTTCCTCCTGACAGGGTTTTTCAGGGAAAGCAGGTTAGAGAGATGTGAGGTATAGCCAGCTAGCTACTATGGCTGAATTACTGGAATCTTAAAAACACAGGAGAGAGAGGTTTTAGATCTTCTCTCTTTGCAGGCTAGGAGCTATACTGCATGCACTGTTACCACACAAAAACCTGGTCAGCTTTGTCCTGGATGGCATCAGGATTCTTGAGTGTTATTGGAAGCTGCACTAATCCAGACAAATGGAGAGTATTCCATTACCTGTGCCTTGAAGATGATGGACAGGCTTTGGAGAGCCAGGTGGTGAGTTACTTGCTGCTGGATTCCTAGCCTCTGACTTGCTCTTGTGGCCACAGAATTTGTATGGCTAGTCCAATTCAGTTTCTGGTCAATGGTCACCCCCAGGAGGTTGATGGTGGGGATTCAGTGATGGTAATGCCATTGAATGTCATCAACAAAGAGGAGGATCATCAAACAGCAGCAGGTAATGTGTGTAGCACCAACAAACCTTCAAAGTAGACTCACTTCTAACACCCACTCAATCCATAGAAGAAGTAGACACCAACTCATGGGCCTACCACATCACCACCCTCATGTTTGAGGTAAACTCCTCTGATCCCTCTGCAATTGTGGTGAATCTGCTTTGAAGGTCTATCAGTGCAACGCATTATCTGCTGCTACAGCTTGATGATTCTGCTCTTCGTTGATGCCCCCACCTCTGCCTCCTGTGTCTAGCTGAGCAGAACTTGAAGAGGGCTATGTTTTCCAGTGAGGACTGTCCACTGCTGTCACTGTCTCCATTATCTGCTCTTGTTCCCTTGTGAAGGGTGAGTTCTCAAGTTAAAAATCCGATGATCTGCCTTACTTGTCCTACCGCAGTGCAAGTATCTGAAGTTGTGCATAGTCTGCATGAGTGCTACGATGGAACATGTGCTCCTCTGATGATTTGTTGTTAGCCACCTCCACCAACTGCGACTTTTTCTTATTCATTCATGGGATGTGAGCAGCACTGGCTGTGCCAGCATTTACTGCCCATCCCAATTGTCCTTGAGAACTGAGTGGCTTGCTAGGCCACTTCGGAGAGCATTTAAGAGTCAACCACATTGCTGTGGGTCTGGTGTCACATCTAGGCCAGACCAGGTAAAGAAGAGCAGATTTCCTTCCTTAAAGGACATTAGTGAATCAGTTAGGTTTTTACACAAATCGACAATGGTTTCATCGTCATCATTAGGCTTTTTAATTTCAGGGGTTTTTTTTCATTCAAATTTCACCATCAGCCATGGTGGGATTCGAACCTGGTCCAGTGACAATACCACTATGCCAGCACTTACAGTGTGTGAAAGCCCTATGGGAAATAAAATAATTAGTCACAGTAAGGATGTTACAAGCTAACATTATGAAAATGATTATATTTTACTCACTGCCAGGTGATATGTGGGTGGCTTTGATTTAATTGTGTCACAAAACTTCCCATCACTCTGTCTCCCACACCAGGAATGCCAAAACTCCAATGACTTCTAGTGCCTCCTCCTCTGCAGCTGTCAAATGGGAAATCTTTGGGGGCGGCCCCCTCTGGTTCTCTGGTTCCTACACTGAATCCAGTGGTGTGGAACCACATTCCTGCTGCTTTATCCCTCTGCATCCTCTAACACACAATCTTCGTTTCATCTGCAGGCTTCTTCCTCCAGTTGCTAGGAAGGTGTATCGCTCTCCTACTCTTCACAGCCCTGAGCAGAACATCCAGGGAGGCATGAGTAAAGCAGGGTGTTGTCTTTGCGTATGTGGAAGCCATTGTGAGACTTCCTGCCATTTCCAACTCTTGCAATGGGCATCCTTGGATTGGCCCTTTAAATACTGGAGTGTCATGTGGGCACACATCACTGCTAATTGTTTGGGAAACCCCAAAGCTAAATGATAATAAAATAGGTCAGTTTAAAAATCACTGAGCTTACTTGAAGGTGATATAGGACCTCCAAGAATATCTCCCAATTGATATTCGTGTTTTAAGCAGGCTGATTGTAGATAATCTGTGGAAAAAGTGGGTTTTATGGGCTAAATAGTTATTTCCCATTCTATGCTTTATGTTCTCATGCCTCGATTTACAACATTATTTGACCTAGCTTGGATGTAACTAAGCGATGGCAAAAACCTCTATCAAATTGTTTCCAGCTTTAAAAATGAAAATAATGAATGTGGCAAAGTTACATAGTTAAGTGGTTAATTATGTAGTGCAATTTAGTTATTTTTTTAAAATGTCTTCAATAAGTGACCCACCATCTTAGCAAATAATAGTACAAATTAATTAATAGATTTTTCAGATGCTTCAGCCTGAAAGGCCAATTTTTGATGTTGCTCATAGCTATGTTAATTGAGAGTGCACAAGTAGTGTTCAACATATGATCGACTTCAGTATATAAGCATCAAATGTTCGGGCTGAAAAATTTGATTGTGCAATGCTGTATTTTCTGTGCCAAGGGCACTGTGTCAGGTCCACATGAAAACTGAGTACACTTCTGATGCTGACCGCGTCAAATGACATTTTGGGCAGGTCATTAGCCCAGGTGCTATAGGTGCATACATCAGGAATATGCAGAGTAGGCAGGTTGCTACATCAGTCGACGTGGAATGCTGATTTAAGGGCACAGGGGACCCCAAAGGACGTTACCCCCTGCCCTTGCCTGACACCAGCTCACCCAGTAAAAGCTGTCAGACTACCTGCTTAGACTGGGTGACTCCTGCCACGAGTAGAAGAGCAGCAGGGATGGGTTGAGGCACTTAAGCGGTCAGAGGTATACAAGGTAAGAGAATCTTCCAGCTTCACTTTAACTCCTCACAAATTTGATCTTTTCAATCCAAATGTGAGCTTCCGCTTGCATGCTGGCATGGTGGACCATAGAGAATTTTGGTCTCTAGTTGCTCTCTCTCTCTCTCTCTCTCGTTTTCTCTCCCTCACAGACTAACCAATCTCTCAGTGGTATTCAGTAACAATTTCAAAAAGCCTATAACCCAGTATGGCTTGCTCTGAACCCTTCCCCACAGCAATGTGAATCACATGAGGTGCAATCATCTCAGATTTGCACTAAGTGCCATTTTACCCGCCAGCCGCAATGACGGGTTTTTGCACCATTTCATCCCATTCCCGACGTGTCACACCTCATTAATAATGTATTCCCGGGAAACACTCCGGATTGCTGGCAGACAGGCTGGGATTTGCCCACCATGCTGTGACCTCAGCGCTTGCTTGCTCCGGGTGCCATATTTAAAGCTCACTAGACCATATGTCCAGTTCACGTCATCAGACCAGGACTACTCCAGACAGACCCCAAAAGCAAGAAGATGGTAGCCCCCAAATTTAGTGACACCTCTCTGGGGCACCTGTTGGATGCAGTGAAAGGCCGCCGGGATGACGTCTACCCCAGCTCGAGCCGCAGGAGATCCACCACAATCACCAATCCAACGTGGGAGGCTGTGGCAGCAGCAGTTAGTGCCACCAAAGCACAGAGGAGTTCAGCCATCCAGTGCAGGAAGAGGATGAAAGCTCTCATCCATTCCAACAGGGTAAGTCAACCACATCTTCACTCTCAACTCACACTCACAAACCCATCACATGTCCACAGGGATCTCAACCTCACACCTCATGTTGCCACTGCAGGAACTTACCCTTGGCTTCCACGATGGAGTGTAGGCAGGTCTGCGCACATCTCTGCGTTCTGCTGAACCTGTTGGCATCTTCCACCCTTTACACCAAGTACACCTTTCACTCCAACTCACAGCTAAACCTTCCTCTCCCCCACCCCTTGCCGATCATCCGTAGCAGCCCACAGCCAAGACCGTAATGTTCTGAAGCACACCTGAAGCATCAACAGAGACCTCCCAACTTCCGTGAGCCGCTTCATGGCGGAGAAATGGCCATGAAGATCCACGGAGCATGCGCTGCATGTGTTCCTCCAGGGTCCTGCAGCTGTAGGCCTTGAACATCTTCTTCTCCTTGGATGTCCGTGACCTGAGCCATGCCCTTACGGTAAATCCTAACTTCTGCACGTCACACTTGTCCAGACGTGTTCGGGGCCGGCTTGTTTTCCCGCTGCTGTAATGTGGTGTGGGGGCACGATTCTGGTCGGGCCTTACTCTGCATCCTATTACCGGCATGCAAATTGGGTTCACACCGGCCTCCAGCGCGATTCGCATTCCATCATGGTGGACACCATTGGATGGTCCCGCTGTGCTTTCACAACAGAATGAAACCGATTTTTGGCCTTCTCGCCATATTGTCTCACCCACCCATCATGGCCTCTGATGTCAATGGGGCCAGAAAATTCCGGCCATGTGTTCCAGATAGAAATGCTGATTAGCTATTCTTTATACCTCAACTCTATCCTACACTGGAGTCAAATGAACAGTTTAAAGCACAACTGTTCACAGCCTGATTTTTACCCCAAGTTTCTGAGACTTTGGAGGCTCAGAGTCTATCCACTGTTAGCACACAGTATGCTGCCATTGTCTCCACATGTAAACACCTTGTACCTTCTTCCCAGTAAAACCACCTGAGCCCCCTTTAAACTCTAACAATCACACTACCCAGACTTGCTGTCAGGCAATCATAAAGATAAGTCACATAACTCCATTCATTTTACCTTAAGTTAAAGGCACAGTGCCAAAACATAACAATCTTATAAACCTCATAATTGTAACACTGGTGATCAACTGTTGGAAACAAAAGTCCAGCAATCTTTAAGAGCAGTCAGATGAGCCAAATAGCAATGCCCTCATACATATCATTGTTGTGATATTATTAACGTGGAACTGAATGTGTATCTACATATATACTGCTGTATGATTGTTTTTGCATAAGGAAAATTCTGAATATCAATGGTTAAGATTGCGCCGCATTCACAATTTATCAAAATGTTTCAATCTTGACCTGATTCTCATCATTCAGGTTTAAAAATTACCTAGCTGTTCATCCTTAAAATATCACTCATGGTTAGATCAGATTTTTTGGCTCATTTGGTTTATCCTTTGGCACATTTGATTCATGAATGTAAAGCACACCTTTAACAGCCAGAGAACATAACTTATCATCCTGGAGTGTGCACACAGCAAGAGAAAAAGATATCCTCAACCTGACTATATTCTAAAATTTAATATTGCCCCCTTTAAGCCCCTGATTATACTCATCATTCTTGATTAAAATTGGAGAGGGGGATTTTTCTTTCTTATTTTTATTGATTGAAATATCACAAATATTTATTTTAGAACACTGGGCTAAGAATAGTGAGCACTGGCTGTTCTCCTGTGGTGTTGCACATGGTGAGTTTCACTGTATTGCAGAGTAAAGAGCTAAATAATGCAAAACTGATGGGCTAGAGTGACTGGACTGCCAATACAATGTTGCATGATTTTTTTCTTTCTTTATTCTTTCATGGGATGTGGGTGTTGTTGGCAAGGCCAGCATTTGTTGCCCATCCCTGACTGCCTTTGAACTGAGTGGCTTGCTGGGCCATTTCAGAGGGCAGCTAAGAGTCAACCACGTTGCTATGGAACTGGAGTCACATGTAGGCCAGACCAGAGTAAGGATGGCAGATTTCCTTCCCTAAAGGACATTAGTGAACCAGGTGCATTTTAAAACAATCGATGGGATCACCATTACTGAGACTAACTTTGTATTCCAGATGTTTTTTACATTAATTACACCAGCTGCCATGATGAGATTTGAACCCATGCCCCCAGAGCATTAACCTGGGCCTCTGGATTACTAGTCCAGTGATATTAATAGGGGAAGGTGATGGCATAATGGTATTGTCATTGCTAGTAACCCAGAGACCCAGGGTAATTCTTGGGGACCAGGGTTTGAATCCCGCAACAGCAGATGATGGAATTTGGAATTAAAAGTCTAATGGTGACCATGAAACCATTGCCGACTGCTGTAAAAACCCATCTAGGGAGCGACATCTTTCGTCCTGACCTGGTCTGGCCCTCATGTGACTCCAGGCTCACAGCAATGTGGTTGACTTTTCAATGCCCGCTGAAATGGCCCAGCAAACCACTCAGTTGTATCAAACTGCTACAAAGTCACAAAAAAGGAACGAACTGGCTGGACCACCCGGAAACGACAATGGCAATCTTGACCCTGCAAAGTCCTCCTTGCCAACATCTGGGAGCTAGTGCCAAAATTGGGAGAGCTGTCTCACAGGCTAGTCAACATCAGCCTGACATAGTCATCCTCATGGAATCATATCTTACAAATAATGTCCCAGGCAGCACCACCCCACCACCCCTGGGTATGTCCTGTCCCACTAGCAGGACAGGCCCAGCAGACGTGATGACATAGTGGTATACAGTCGGGAGGTAGTTGCCCTGGGAGTCCTCAACATCGACTCCAGACCCCCTGAAGCCTCATGACATCAAGTCAAACATGGGCAAGGGAAACTCCTGCTGATTACCACGTACTGCCCTTCCTCAGCTGATGAATCAGTGCTCCTCCATGTTGAACACCACCTAGAGGAAGCACTGAGGGTGGCAAGGAAGCAAAATGTACTCGGGTGGGGGTGGCTTCAATGTTCATCACCAAGAGTGGCTCGATAGCACCACTGCTGACTGAGCTAGACAAATCCTAAATGACATAGCTGCTAGACTGGGTCTGCGGCAGATGAAGAGGGAACCAACAAGAGGGGAAAATATATTTGACTTCATCCTCACCAACCTGCCTGCCGCAGATACATCTGTCCATGACATATCGGTAGGAGTCACCACCGCATAGTCTTTGTGGAGACAAAGTGCTACCTTCACATTGGGGATACCCTCCATCATGTTGTGTGGCACTACCACCATGCTAAATGGGATACATGTCGAACAGATCTAGCAACTCAACTGGGCATCCATGAAGCACCTTGGGCCATCAGCAGCAGCAGAATTGTACTCAAACACAATCTGTAACTTCATGGCCCAGCATATCCCCCACCATTAAGCCAGGGGATCGACCCTAGTTCAATGAGGAGGGCATGCCAGGAGCAGCACCAGGCATATCTAAAAATGAGGTGGCAACCTGGTGAAGCTTATAACACAAGACTACTTGCATGCCAAACAGCATGAGCAGCAAGTGATAGACAGGGCTAAGCGAACCCACAACCAATGGATCAGATCTAAGCTCTGCAATCCTACCACATCCAGTCATGAATAATGGTGAACAATTAAACAACTCACTGGAGGAGGAGGCTCCACAAATATCCCCATCCTCAATGATGGGGAGCCCAGCACATCAGTGCAAAAGTTAAGGCTGAAGCGTTTGCTACAATCTTCAGCCAGAAGTGCCAAGCGGATGATCCTATTGGCCTCCTCCGGAGGTCCCCAGCATCACAGACGCCAATCTTCAGCCAATTTGATTCACTCCACATGATATCAAGAAACTTCTGAAGGCACTGAATGCTGCAAAGGCTATGGGCCCTGGGAATATTTTGGCAACAGCACTGAAAACTTGTGCTCCAGAACATGCCGCGCCCTAGCCAAGCTGTTCCAGTACAGCTACAAAAGTGGTATCTACCCGGCTATGTGGAAAATTGCCCATGTATGTCCTGTACACAAAAAGCAGGACAAATCCAACCTGGCCAGTTACCACCCCAGCAGTCTACTCTCAATCATCAGTAAAGTAATGGAAGGGGTCATCAACATTGCTATCAATCAGCACTTGCTTAGCAATAACCTGCTTACTGATGCCCAGTTTGGGTTCCACCAGGGCCACTCAGCTCTGAACCTCATTACAGCCTTGGCTCAAACATGGATAAAAGAGCTGAACTCCCAAGGCAAAGTGAGAATGACTGGCGTTGACATCAAGGCCTCACTTGACCGAGTGTAGCATCAAGGAACCCAAGCAAAACTGGAGTCAATGGGAATCGGGGGAAAACTCTCTGCTGGTTGGAGTTATGCCTAGCACAAAGGAGATGGCTGTGGTTGTTGGATGTCAGTCATCTCAGTTCCAGGACATCATGCAGGAGCTCCTCAGGGTAGTGTCCTCGGCCCAACGATCTTCAGCTGCTTCATCAATGACCTTCCTTCCATCATAAGGTCAGAAGTGGGGATGTTCGCTATTGATTGCACAATGTTCAGCACTATTCACAAATCCTCAGATTCTGAAGCAGTCCATGTCCAAATGCAGCAAGGCCTGGTCAATATCCAGGCTTGGGCTGACAAGTGGCAAGTAACACTCGTGCCACACAAGTGTCAGGCAATGACCTTCTCCAACAAGAGAGAATCCAACCACAGCCCCTTGATGTTCAATGTCATTACCATCACTGAATCCCCCACTATCAATACCCTGGGGGTTACCATTGACCAGAAACTGAACTGGACTAGCCATGTAAATACTGTGGCTACAAGAGCAGGTCAGAGGCTAGGAATCGTGCAATGAGTAACTCACCTCCTAACTCCCCAAAGCCTGTCCATCATCTACAAGCCAGGAGCATGATGGAATACTCCCCACTTGCCTGGATGAGTGCAGCTCCCACAACACACAAGATGCTTGACACCATCCAGGAAAAAAACAGCCTACTTGATTGGCACCACATCCACAAACATTCATCCCTCCACCACCAACGCACAGTAGCAGCAGCATGTAACATCTACAAAATGCACTGCAGGAATCCACCAAGACTCCCTCGACAGCACCATCCAAACCCACGACCACTACCATCTAGAAGGACAAGGGCAGCAGATAGATGGGAACACCACCACTTGGAAGTTCCCCTCCAAGTCACTCACCATCCTGACTTAGAAATATATCGCCGTTCCTTCTCTGTCACTGGGTCAAAATCCTGGAACTCTCTTCCTAACAGCATTGTGAATGTACCCTCACCACATGGACTGCAGCAGTTCAAGAAGGCAGCTCACCACCACCTTCTTGAGGACAACTAGGGATGGGCAATAAATGCTGGCCCAGCCAGCGAAGCCCACACCCTGTGAATGAATTTTTTAAAAATACCACTACACCACCATCTCCCCATAATCATCTCCTGCCACTATAAAACTGAATATCGGGACTGATAATGTGAATAAAAAGTTGACACAAATATTAACCACATGAAGCAAGGTTTTGTAGACAATGTCGTGTTGCCCACAGGTGTGAGACTTTTGACTATTATTAAGCTTTCAACTGTTTTTTTAAAAAATGCTACCTGAATTTCCAAGTAAACTGCATCAACTCCATAGCAGTTGTCTGTGAACCTCAAAGAATGCTTTGTATTTTTGTTTTCGCTCCTGAAATCAATTGGTTTTCCCTTACAGTCTCTGCCTCCCTTATAATTATCGCATTTCATTAAAATGTCCCAGTTGCTACCTAGGTTAGGTTAGTTGGGCTATAATTCCCAAAGATATATGTGATGTCCCAACTTTATACGAATCTCATACAAATAAAACTACAGCCCATGCATTTACTGTATGAGTATTACAGTCAATATTTTCTTGAACATATTTCAAAATGGGAAAAGCTCAAAAAACATACATATAATGACGATGTTTCTTTGTGCTGACACCAGCTACAAAAGGCGGAAAATAGTTCCATTCCGCAAAGGTCAGAAGCCAAACCTGAAAGTAATCAATTATTTAACAGCAATGGAAACATGCAGGATGAGATTGAAAAGATTGGTGATAGAGTTGCTAATTTACACCATGCCCTACAGTGCGCTTGGTCTGAGCTGCACAAATTTCTTTCATTTTTCGATTTGATCCATTTGTGGCACTATGTTCCCTCAATAGATTCCCACACCATAAACAATACCCACTTGAGGTACTCCCGCACTATAAACTCACTCAAATGGAAGCAGTTTGGCAGCGCAATTAATGACGCCGCCAAACTTGTGTTACAACCGGGATGGGAGGAGTAGGCAGTTTATTTAGCCCACTACCCCACAGGTCGTACCATTAGTTTAAATGTTTAATTCACTCACCAAAATGGCTAATTATTTACCTTCACTCCAGTTAGACCCAGAAAATAAGAGACTTTAACCAGGCTTCTTTAAATAAACTCAGAATGAATGATTTATTATGAAACAAAAGTTCTTTTTTAAAACAAGTTGCAAGAACTGGTTAACATACAATAGTAATCTGGAAGTGTAACTATCTATCCCTTTTAACATTCCCCAACACACACTCACACACACACACACACGAACAAACAAAAGGCAAACAGATAGGGTCTTTGCAGAGAAGGGCTTAGGAGGATAGCCATTATCAAATAAAGGATAAAGTTTGCAGGATTTTGATGCTGTCAGTCTGGAGCTCCCTCGTGTGAAGATGGGCCACTGGTCCCAGTAAATGCCTAAAGGTCCTCACCAACGGAGCTTCAGCTTGAAGGAGAATACAGCTGGATCAATCCTTCTTGTCTCAACCTCTCAGGTTTCCAAAGACAGACAAGTTCCACTGAGATGAGGATTCTTAGCTGGATACTGACCATCACACGATTTCAGGTAAGGCAAAGAGAGAGTGCAAGCTGAACAGCATTTTCCCTTCTTAGTTCAGTCCCAACTGAGTTCACAAAAAATAAATTCAAATCAAAGATTCTCTATCAGGTGGCTTCTAGAAAATCACTAGGCCTTTGCCTTTTAAACAGTTTTTTATTCTCATCAATTAAAATAATAGTAGTGCAAGCAACCACACAGCTCTCCCCCCATTCTCAAGTATCATGATAGTTTGATAAATGTATAATATTTTTCATAATGTTTTTCTGGTTTATTGTGAAGTAGGTTTATGGGGTTAAGTAGAGTTGGGCCTGTATGTGATTTAATTACATTTGGAGCCAAGTAGACTGCGAATTTGAAATCATCAAACAAAGCTAGGTGCTTGACATGCTAATGAGCAAACATGAATGCTGGCTTAGCATTTAAGGTGTGAAGGGAATTTTCATTTTTAGATAACTGAAGGGATATTTGGATTTCAAAGGGATGTTAGTCTGTTTACAACTAGGCAGATAAGCAAAGCTAAGGAATGTTTTTACATTTCTCAAAGGTTACTGGCAATATTGGCAACATGAAAGTTGTTATATTATGAGGAAGACACAGTTTCAAAGACATATGGAACAATACAATTTACATATTAAAAGGAGAGAAGCATATATAAAAGTGAATTAAAGGCTATGTGTCAGAAGGCCATGTAAGGTCTAACAGGAGTATGTGAAGTAGCCTTAATGAAGCCTCCAGCATAAGTCTGCTATATAACGAAACTGAAGTTGGGAAAAGCCTTTTAGAATTCTACTGTCAAATGGGTATTGTGTTAAACTGCTGCTTCTGTTTTAAATCTAAAACCTATTTTGGACCATTGCCTTAAGGGGGGTGTAACTGGAGGTCAGGTTAATTAGGAATTTTAGGAATTATTGTAGTAGTAAGTAATTGTAGTCTTATGTATGTGCTTGAAATACTTTATACTTTGTTAATAAATATTTTAGTTTAATTTTTTTAATCTCTAAATGTCTTGGTGGACTTATTACTTCTGAATCCAGTGCACACATCTCATAATAAATGCAAATTGGAAAACTGTTGTGATAACACAACCAAGTTTCCCTTGTAGATCTGGTCAACCTGGCACACATCATAAGACCATAATACATAGGAGCAGAAATTAGGCCATTCGGCCCATCGAGTCTGCTCCACCATTCAATCATGGCTGATAACTTTCTCAACCCCATTCTCCCGCCTTCTCCCCGAAACCTTTGAACCCCTTCCCAATCAAGAATCTATCTATCTCAATCTTAAATACACAAAATCATCTGCCATGTCATAACAATAGTCAGGTGATTTCTTCGAAAAGGCATGCTTGCTCCCTGTCCAAAGGTGAATTTAAGACTTTTTTTTAAATCCCAAGTGTCCAAATAATGCACTGTACTTCCAAATTTTTAGAAGACAATACTGTCTTGGAAGGTGTGGTTCTAACATATGTAGTAAATCTCTCCGACCATGTCTACTCTGAAAATGAGGAACTTGTTCTTACGCATGGCTTCAATTTTGGCGTGCCTTCATCCCACATCAAGCGGGTGGACGTATTAGCTGAGTTTGAACTCCTCTACTCCCAGCTATCCTGCCACAAACCAATGAAGCCTCCAATGAAGATCCTGAATCCTTGAAAGCATGTCTATCTGAACTAGTGCATGCATATTGCGTGATACTCAATGACTTGGCCAATTTTTACATGTAGCACAAATATCCGGTAGTGTTGCGAGGCCTCAAGGCCAACCCAGACATATATGCCTGTAAACCTAACAAAGAGACTGGAATAGTCATTCTTAACAAGTGTGACTATATGAACAAAATGCACGTCATTCTTAATGACAGGTCCAAATTCGTATCCATTGACTCTGCTATAAAGCAAGGCCGCACAGCCCTGCTCAAAAAAGCAAATTACAAAAACGCTTGTTTGACTTGTGTTCGGGTAACGAGCTGCCAGATGGATTATATGATAGGATTCATCCACATGGCTCACTGCATCCGTGAATATGTATAGGCTGCCCAAGACACACAAAAGTGATGTCCTTTTACACCTTATCATATTTATACTGGTTTTGCACAACATGAATTGAGCAAATGGTTGAGCAAATTGCTACAACAAGTTTTTAGCAAGTTTTCCACATACATGGTGAAGGTTTCCTTCACTTTTGCATAGGCCATACAGGACTTGCATATTGATAGAAATGCCATGTCCATGTGTTCGTTCTACATTGCTAACCTATTCATTAATGTATCGCTCAAGGAAGCCATAGACATTTTCACCAAGTCACTATTTTATGGTGATGTAGACACACCACCATTTTTAAATCTGTATTCATAGAACTTATGAACTCAGCAACTTGCATAGTTGAATTCACCTTTTACGACATCATGTATGCCCAAATTGATAGTGTTGCTATGGCATCCCCTCTAAGCCCAGCCCTCTCAAACATCTTTGTCGGCTTCCGCGAAATGTGTCTTCAATGGATTGACACCTAACCTCATACCCTTTGTATATTTCCAATAGGTAGATGATATGTTTGCTATATTTGAATCCGCAGCTGCATGTAAGAATTTCCTTACCTTAATGGGTTGCATTCTGTGCTCAAATTTACCTTTGAAATGGGGCAGTCAAATGAGCTCCCTTTCCTCGACGTGTTAATTGAGAAATCTGCCAATGGGTTCTCTACTACTGTCTACTGCAAGTCTACCTTCACTGGTTAATATATGCATTGGGTATCCGACAGTTCCACGCACTTTAAGATTGGCCTTATCTGCAACCTTGTAAATAGGGCCTGAGCCATTTGCTCACCATGGAATCTTGATGCTGTAATCGGGCACATCAAAGACATCCTGGCTACCCTGATCAGATCATTGCTCTCTGTATAATCACTCAAACTCATAAACGGACATAAGGCCCTCACTTTTGGCCCTGAAAAGAGCCCAGTCTACCTCAGATTACCCTGAAAGTGTAAGGTGTCTCAAAAAATTTGAACAGGTGAAGCTAGCCATTTCACACTGCTACTATGCAGTAGCAACACAAATAGTATTGTCCCCTAACAGGATGTTACCATCACATGAAAAAGATGTTCTGCCTATCACACAAATAAGTAATGTGGTACATGAATTTCAGTACTGGTGTGATGCCATGCATGTAAGCCAAATGTCCCAATGACAGGCGGATCATATCAGCACATCAGCACATCCTTTTGGCTGTTCACAACAGGCAAAGTACTGACCGTACCCAACCAGCCTGTACTTGCAAAACTCAGAACACAGTGTCTTGTGATTCGACAATTGGACAGAATTTGCTAAACAATCCTGATTGTGCTAAGAATTACACTGACAAACAAATTAAGATTATCAGTCGGGCTCATAGTGTGGCTCACTTATGTGTGTTGGAAGCTACATATATTCACATACAGGGCCCTGTACTTTTCAGACAGAAGGAGCATGTCCATGCATTGCATTTTTTTCAACTAAACAAAAGCTTGGAAGGCAGTCATTCCCTGGTTCACTCCCATGGCAATGCCTTGACCAATCAGAGTCGACCTGCCTAGTTTGAATTTAAACAAAAGCTTGATAGTCAACTGTTCCCTAGTGCATTCTTCATGGCAATGCCTCTACCAATCACAGTCAATTTGCCAACCAATCAGCACTCTCTTCTTATGCATTATAAATTGTTGTTCCCTTTACAATTGGTAGTCTTGCAAGTCAGATCCGCTCGCTGACGCATAAAATGGCATGTGGTGATGTCGGGCGTGCGTCCCGACATCAACGCACGTTATTCAGATATTCAGTTCAGCAATCGCGCACCAGAGTCGGCTGCACGTCCGTCAAATTGTCAAAGGCCTACTAAGGCCATTTAAATATCAATTAAAATACTTAACTGAGCTGCCCATCCAGCCTTAAGGTTGGCGGGCAGGCGAAGAGCCCAGATAGCCATTGCATTTATCATGAAGCCTCATCCATGGGTGGGATGAGGTTTCATGAAGGTTTTTAAAGTTTAATAAAATTTTTCAATAAAATTCATTGACGTGTCCCAGCTCATGTGACACTGTCACATGAGGGGACATGTCTTAAAAAATGTTTTCTGTCTTTATTAAAATTTTTAAAGGTCAAACTGATCTCCCTGAGGCAGCTCTTTGCCTCAGGAAGATTTCTGCGCTCTTTCGCACGAATGCAATTGGCTGCGCACCCGCCTGCGCCCGTTCCCGTCCAACCCCTCCGATGGGGAGAAAATTCTCCCCAAAGTCTCTTTTTGTAGCAATACTCAAGCTCTGTGCTCCCAAATGACAACCAGTAATAAAACTGGGTGAAATAGTAGAAGAAACATAGGCCCAAATCTTCCGATCAGGACCGGAATCCCTGTTTCTGACACGTATCACACAAAAAAAACCCTACTTAAGTTCCTACGATTTTTCTGGCTGAACATCTGATGGTAGGATCCTGCAGAACTCAGTCAGCGCAGAAAAACTTGGAGACATCAGCAAAGGGAATCCATGCTGAAGCCACACCTCCTTTTACTGCACTAGCTGCTGTATTCTGGTAGGTGTTTGCTAACACACTGAAAATATTTGGCTTATTTAAATAGATTTTCAACATATTAGTTACTGAGTATTGTAGGGTGGGTGAGGTAAGTGGATAAGGGCTAGGGTGGTAGCTGGGTAGGGTGGTGAGGTTGAGTCAGGTCAGGTTGTGGGGAGTTGTGTGGTGTCAAGGATGATTCGGCAGTTTAGGGGGAGCAGTTGGGTGTTTGGGAGGGTGAGTCGGGTGGTGGGAGCTAGTCAGGTCAGGCCAGGGTGGGCCAGGGTGTCAAGTGGGGAGTGAGGGAGTCAGGGGGATAGTCGATTGGTGGGAGATAGTCAGGTTGGGCCGGGCTGGGAGTCGGGGTGTCAGGGGGAGAGTCAGAGCAGGGAGCGATTGTATAGTTACCCTGGAGTTAGGCTTGGATTTTACTGTCTAATATTTCCTGGGTAACTACCCAGGTAAGTAATTCGGAACTGTCCGAAGTCTCTGACTGCAACTCAAGGTTGGAAACTTTTTGGAGGATCCCAGGGAGCTGGGGAATTGCCCATCGGAAGTTCAGCCATCCTGGGCCATTCTCATGGAGTCAGTACGTTGGGACTTCCAAGGTGTCCCTTAGCGCATCTTGTGGGATACATCCAGTTTCTGACTTCCCTGAGACCTGTAGATCTGGGCCATAATGTATAGTATTTTGGTCTTTGTTAAGCATCTGAGCCATAGTTCAAGTCAATGTTCTCCAACATTCAGCAATGACATGTCAATTTGGAAGTTGCAGATTGAATCATAATGAACCTTTAGAGCTAATCATCACCAGTTCTAATTACACCTTATACTGGCTCTTTCAATGCTTGTTATTCCATCCTATCAATAGTCATGGTTTAGTTAAAGAAAAATCGAATAACTATGGCTATTACAGCAGTGTGTAAATGCATCGGCAAAACACTAACAAAATCCTAAGGCTGCAAATCATATGGATAGCCTGGCTTATTTGAACTGCAAGAAAGAGTTCGGAATCAAAAACAGAAAATGCTGGAAAAACTCAGCATGTCTAGCAGCATCTGTGAAAAGAGAAACAGAGTTAACGTTTCGAGTCCACATACGGACTCTGTTTCTCTCTCCATAATTGCTGCTAGACCTGTTGAGTTTTCCAACATTTTCTGCTTTTATTTCAGATTTCCAGCATCCGCAGTGTTTTGCTTTTATCCTAAGATAAAGTTCAGGACTGCTTAATCCACTTCACAATCAATTAATTAATTTCTGATTCACTCTGCCTCCTCTGTCCACTGCTGTTAATCAGATTGACCGGACATCTTCCTATCTTATCTTGTGGAAAGATGCGGACCCTCCTGCTGCTGACCTCCTCCCCCAATACCACTAAAGCAGTATCTGAGAATCCAGGGGGCTCTTGCAGCTTTGCTCTGGCATTCTAAGCAAACTCAATTCAGAGCAACCTTTGGCCAAAGTGCACCTCGCCTTTATGAGATGATGAATGCCTTTAAGTTACGACAAGGACAAATGGTACTCTTGCTCCCCCGCCTTTCGTGAGTTGCCAATCAACAGTGTGACTAGCTCGAAGCATAAAATGTTAGAATTGAATCCTGATTGCTAGAAATTGTTGGTAGGCAAGTGATGCGTGTGTTATGATGTAAACAGTGGATGAGAAGTGAGTGATGGCTACAAGAGCAGGTCACAGGCTGGAAATTCTATATGATTAATTCAACTCTTGATTCTCCAAAGCTTGTCCACCATCCACAAGGCACAAGGCAGGAGTGTGATGGAATACTCTCCTCTTGCCTGGATTAGGGCAGGTCTAACAATACTCAGGAAGCTTGACACAATCCAGGATAAGCAGTCAGCTTGATTATTTGGCACCCTATCCACCATCTTAAACATTCACTCCCTCCAAATGCAGAGCGACTCAGCGTGTATCACTTAGAGGATGCACTCGCCAAACTCCCTTTAACAGCACCTTCCAAGCCCACAAGCTCTACCTCCTGGAAGAACAAGGGCAGCAGACACAAAGGAACAGTACCACCTGCAGGTTCCCCTCCAAGCCACACACCGTCCTGACTTGGAACTCTGTTGCCTGATCAAAATTCTGGAACTCCCTTCCTAAGAACACTGTGGGTTTACCTGCAGCAGGTGGACTACAGTAGTTCAAGCAGGTGGCTCACCACCACATTCTCAAGGGCTGGACAACAAATACTGACCTTGCCAGCCACGTTCACATCCCATGAAACAAAAATAAATAAGGCTGTTCATACAGTCAGCTGGATATGGAATGTGAATAAGAAGTCAGTCACATTGAAGACTTGTGAAAATCTTCCGACAATGCCTCCATGTCCTTGGAGCAGCATTCCTGGCATTGACCTCCAACACTACTTCTTCCCACTGTCTTCCAAGCATGTATTTGGAAAGCTCCATTCCTGCCTGCATTTCACCTCTTCCACCAAGGCATTCAGGGTGGGTCTGAAAACCTTGGTGCTTACCCTATAACATGTTCAGCCATTGTTCAAAGTATCACAACACTGAATTTGTTTCACAAAAACACCCACCACTTGTTGCAGCCACAGCGTAATGCCTATTTAAGAGGTGGAGACTGTCTTTAGATAATGTGAGGCACTTGTTATATTGCAGCCAATGAACAGTATGAGCAGCATTGGCTGCACACAGAAATCACATAAATGTGTACGCAGCTTGAATTTACTGTGTTGCCTGCAATATAGTGAACATGTGTTTAACGTGCCCCACGATCACCGTGCCTATTTTCTTATCCAAGTTTCCCCTGTATGGCTCAATATTAAGTCAACATTAATTTGAACTAAAATCTCCTAGTTTAGAATTTAATAGACTTGCAATTAATTTTAACGCCTTTTAAAGTCCATTTTCATGTGGTCCTCTTGCACATAAGCTTCACGTGGAAGGTTGTGACTGTCATTGGATTTTCTATAACAAATTTTGAGATCCTAGTCTGTGGGCAACTAATGGAGTGAGACATCACTGAAATCCTTGATTGAAGACTGATGAATGCAAGACACTTCTGTATGGATTAGATGCAAGAAAGTGCTGCTCTATTGGCAGTACGAGGTACTCTCTTCAAATGACAACAATGGAATTTTTCTCTGAAGGGTGCTAACAATGTTCAGCACTACATACAGTACTTACAGTATCTTGGGATCTGAAAACAGATGCAAAAGGAGGTAGCATATTTTAAGGAACTTATACTTACCAGGGACTTGCCTGAAGTTTGCATGCCACAAACTGTTGACTGTTCCATGTTTACTGTTGGTCCATGCTGACAATCTTACAACTTTTTAAGTGGTTATCATGAATGTCCATGCTCTGACCAGAACTCTCAATCACTTCCAATTACTGGGACCATTCAAATTCCAACTCACAACTGACGCTCCTGACACATTTACACCTTCAAAGGCTTCACAGACAAAATCATTGTAACAAACCTATCTGCCTGATAGCAACTTAGTAGCAAACATGCTGCTGGCCTGCAACATGGCCACAACGTTATCATCCTTCATTTTTTGGGAAGTGCAGCAATGCAGTGACATTGGATAACCATCTTATGCTGATGTTGCTCTCAAAGTAAAGCCGCTGGCAATATTGATCTATTCATCAGTCGCCAGTTTGAAACTTGTCTGGGTGGAGTATTACTGAAGCTGCAGAAGATTCTTCTACTAGCTTGAGAGAAGGTAGAAGCAAAAATACTGAGTGAAGTGATGATATTGACTGGCATTGACAATGTGCCCTGTAGGGCTTTTTTTCACTCGTTAGGGTACGAGAGCTAACTGAGACTGAAATATTTTTCTAAAAAAAATTGATTATATTGATATTAAGACAAAACAGTTAAAGATGCCGGCAACCTTATCCAGACTACATCTAAAAAACAAGATTGATCATTTTTACTCTGGGAAACTGAGAGGTTAATTCTTCTTTGGCACCTTCTTCAAAATACTCCTGTTTTGACTCCTGGAAATCATCGTAAAAATGGTTGTTCTTGCACCTTTTTTACTGCTAACAGAACTGGCTGCCAGCTGTTGTCCTTTCTGTCCCTCCTTGCAGTTTGTTATGGCTTGCTTATCTTGCCTGTTCTTCCAAAGTTCCACTCGGTTTACATGCAGTCTTTGAGAAAAGCAGCAGCCAGCATTTAGCAGCAACACTTTGGGCTGTATATTCTCAGTCCCCCAGAGACGGGTTTGGAGCTGGGACTGGGGAAAAAAATTACAGGTTCCCATGTCTTGTGTTAGGATCTCCGTGGAAATCAACAAACCAAAAGAACTGAATTTATTGAACGACCCCAATGAGAAAACCAATGGATAAGATTTCACGTTCATAACTTCTAATTTAACAATCAAACCAAAATCAACATAAGTTAGACAAGAATTAACAGACAAATTGTGATCAGTATAAACTATAAATTACACGCTAAATAGCAGAGACAACAAAGAGAGATCTCATGGATTTACTAGCCAGTCCACCATATATGGTACCAATATCAGCCACAAAGACTGCAAAGTTCTGAACTTCCTCAGGTAGAATTCCAGCTCCTTTTCTTCCAGGATTCAGTCACTGGTTCTCATCGGCACAACCAACCATGGTCTTCACCAAAATGGCGCACTTCTGTTGAATCTTCTCAGCTCTGCTCACGACAGTCTTGATGATGTGGATCCGCCAGAAACATCCTTATCCAAACCTTCAGTAACAACCCTGTCTGCTGTATGGCCAGTTCTGGTCAATCAGTTCCTTTAAACTAGCTGAAGCAGTGGCAGTAACCTTATATTCCCTAATCTCCACTCCCAGGTCCAGCCTCGGTGTTCCTTTCTCAACTGCCGCAACCTCTATTGAACCTGGACATGTGGGCCCATTTCCCACCACACCTGGGTCACGGGATCACTCCTGGCCTGCGGCATCCCAGTGCTGGAGATGGATCACCCAATCACCCAATACACTGTCCCTGGCAGGAAAATAACTCTAACAGCTGCCCAGAAAGTGCCATTGAGCCCAAGGACAGGGATCTGTATAGGCAGCTGCTGCTGCTGTCTCTGGCTGGGCTTCAGCTGCTCAACAATAGTGCTGGACAACATCACACTGGGGGACTCACTGACACTTTCCTACCTCTGAGTGGTCTTGCTCGAGGCCAGGTCTGACCAGCAGCAGTGGCTAGGCAATCATGGTCAATTAGGTCTCCACTTGAGGCTAGGTTAGTGACATTGAAAGGATAATGGTGGATGGGCTCCCCTGCTGAGGCCAAAGCCCAGCAATTGCCTGGAGGTGGTCTCCCAGTGACAGTCAGATGGGCCAGTGAGCCTCCTTTAAATCCCACTTCTGCCTGAGTTTCAGGGAGCAGAGGGATGCAGCCACGGATGCATCCCACTCCACAACGGTGGCCTGGCACCTGTGGCCACATTTTCTTTTTGCAATTGCATAATTATTCAGAGGCTGCTTGAGACTTTCTCTTGATCCCTGCCTGCCTCAGCAGCACCAACCTCTCCCATGTAGCTGCTGGCCAGACCTCACTGCAGGCCTGTTCCCTGGCCTTCCCCCCCCATCCTTAATTGGACGGGGCTCCCAGAGAAGGCTCCTTAGTTGGCCATCTCCAGGAAGATCCCCATCTGCCTCCCAACCCGGAACTGAGGCCAGGACTGCAACCCACCCAGCTCTTTGTCTCTTCAACAGCCTGAAGCACCCTAATATCGTCAAACTTGTTGAGGCTTAACACTCACCCAGCATTACTTCTGATTAACAGTTCTGTGTTCTTTTGGTTTTTTTTGTTCATACTTTGATCCGAATTCTGCTCTTTTACCAAGTAATCCAGAGTTTACAGTTCATTCTTTCAGTCTTCCTTAAACACAGGTGTTGAAGTCTGTATTGAAAAGTCCAAAACCTTTCAGTCCCTATGTTGCATTTTGGCTACACATGTCCTTGAAGCAAATGCTGACTGCAGGTTGACCTGTAGCCAGTTTCCTGAAGTCATTTGTAGGTAGTTGCTTGCCAGGGCTTGCAGATATGTGTAACGGTATAATGGTTAAGTATGCCCTTGTGGACCATTCTGCCATTACTTCAATCATGCACCAAGCCCATCTACATCATTAATTTTAAATTAATTTGCTCACCACCACTGCACTGTTAAATTAGATCTATTTTTGTTTCCTAAGCTTTCTTGAATAAAATGTAACGTAAGAGCTCCTACTTCATGTGCCCTTTTTTATTTTCACCCCTCATCTTGTGCTGAAATCATGGAAAGCTTAAATTATAGTCAATTTCATAGTGATTTAGTGAACGAGTATAGGCTGTTTTGAAGTCCACACAAAAATTACACACTGTTAGAAGGATAAAATATTCTACCAAGTTTTAAAATATAGATGAAAAGACTTTTACAAATGGAAGCCAGAAGTGAAAAACTGGAAAATTTATATAAAGGTGTAAGTTCTCAGAACTTTGAGAAATCTTACGAACATACGAATTAGGAGCAACATAGGCCATTCGGCCCCTCAAGCCTGCTCCATCATTTGATAAGATCATGGCTGATCTGCTTGTGGCCTCAACTCTATTTTCCTATTTACCCCCCTATAACCTGCGACCCCTTGTCAATCAAGAATCTATTTAACTCAGCCTTGAATATATTCAATGACCTGGCCTCCACTGGTCACAGGGGAAGAGAATTCCACAGAATAATGGTCCCCTGAGAATGAGCTGGAACTTGCTGCCTATGAGGTGCGTGGCAATGGACCTGGTGAATGATCTCAAAAGGAAATTGGATAAACGCTTAAGGGAAATAAACCTGCAAGAATACAGGGATAGAGCAGGGCAACGAGACTGACTGGATTGCTCTAGGGAGCTGGCATGGACTCAATGGGCCGAATGGCCTCCTCTATGTCATAATGTCTCTGACTCTTTTGTGCAATCTCGCCTCGTAATTTAACCCTTCGGGTTCGTATATTATTCAGGAAAATCTGTGTTACACTCCCTCCAAGGCCATTCTATCCTTCCTAAGGTTTGCTGCCCAGAACTGAACACGGTTCTCCAGGTGTGCTCTAACCAGGGTTTGTGTGTCTCGGTGCTTTTCCAGTCACAGTGCTTCAGGATCACAGAATAGTTACAGCGCAGAAGGAAGCCATTCAGCCCCCTGTGTCTGTTCTGGCTTTCTTAAGGGGCCATCCACTGTGTGTCACTCCCCTGCCTTCTTCCTGTAGCCCCACACATTCTTCTTTTCCAAACAATACCATCATTTCCTCTCAAATGCCTCGATGGAATCTGCCTCCACCGCACACTCAGGCAGTGCATTCCAGAATCTAAACACTGGCTGTGTGAAAATGTTTTTCCTCATGTCTCCATTGCTTCTTTCTGCAATTTCCCTCAACGTGTGCCCTCTGAATCTCCATCCTCCCACCAATGACAGCAGCTTTTCCCTGTTCACTCTGTCCAGGCCCCTCATGACTTTGAACACCTCTATCAAATCTTCTCTCAACCTTCTCTTCTCCAAGGGGAACAGTCTGGACTTCTCTAATCTATCTTTATATATGTAACTGGTTCCAGGGATGAGGGACTTCATTCTCATGAATCTTTTCTGCACTCTCTCTAATGCCTTCACATCCTTCCCAAAGTGTGGTGCCCAGAAATGGACCCAGTCGAGGCTGAACCAGTCTTGTATACAAATTTAACATAACAACCTTGCTATTGTACTCAATGTCCCCATTAATAAAGCCCAGGATACTGTGTACTTTATGAACTGCTTTCTCAACCTGCCCTGCCACTTCAATGATTTATGCACATATACATCCAGGTCCCTCTGTTCCTGTACCAACTTTAGACTTTCTTTTCTATTGTTTCCAGGTGTTCTTCTGACCAAAATGAATGACATCACACTTCTCTGCATTAAATTTCATCTGCCGCTTGTCCAACCTGTCTACGTCCTTTTGAAGTTCCACACTATCGTCTTCACAGTTCATAATGCTTATAAGTTTTGCAATGTTTGTGAATTTTAAAACTGTGCCCTGTACACCAAGGTCTAGGTCATTAACACATATCAGAACTAGCAGAGCTCCTAATGCTGATTCTTGAGGAACTCCACTATAAATCTTCATCCACTCCAAAAAACAGCCATTAACCACGACTCTTTGTTTCCAGGCGCTCAGCCTATTCCGCATTCATGTTGTTACTGTCCCATTGATCACATGAGCTGTAACTTTTCTCACAGACCTGTTGTGCGGCACTTTATCAAACACCTTTTGGAAGTCCATCTACACCACATAAACAGAAATACCCTCATCACCCCTCTCTGATACCTCATCAAAGGTCTCAAGGAAGTTAGATAAGCTGGTTCCGAAAAAGTGTCATATCGGACTCGAAACATTAACCTGTTTCTCTCTCTACAGGTGCTGCCTGATTTGCTGAGTTTTTACAGAACTTTCTGTTATTATTTTAGATAAACATGATTCGCCATTATTAATTTTGTCTTGAATTATTATTTCTAGAAGCTTCCACACCACAGAAGTTAAACAGATGGGCCTGTAGTTGCTGAGCTTATCTTTAGACTCTGTCTGAACAAGGGAGGAACATTTGCAATTCTCCAGTCCTCTGAGTCGTGTCTAAGGAAGACTGAAAAGTTATGGCCAGTGCCTCAGCAATTCCCACTCTCATTTCCCTCAGTATCTGTGGATGGAAACCATCCTGGTACCTTGTCTATCTTTCAGTACAGACAGCTTATCCAATATCTCATCAATTTTAAACCCTTCAAGGGTCTCAACTATCTCCTCTTTCATCATGACCTATGCAACGTCTTTTTCTTTGGTAAAGGCAGGTGCAAAGTGTTAGTTTAATACCTCAGCTATGCTCCTTGCCTCTATGTGTAAATCCCCTTTGTGGTCCCTAATCAGCCCCACCCATACCTTTATTACCCTTTACCTAGTTGTATGTCTACAGAAGACATTTTAATTTTTATGTTACCTGCCAATCTCTTTTCATACTCTCTCTTTGCTTCTCTTAATTGCTTTTCCAATTCTGCTCTGAACCTTTTCTATTCAGCTTGGCTCTATTTTACACCTGACATCTGCAATAAGCATATTTTTTCTTCTTCATCTTAATCACTGTCATTTTTGTCATCGTGAGAGCTCTGGACTTCTTTCCCCTATCTTTTGCCTTGTGGGAATATACCTTGACTGTGTCTAAACTACCTCTTTTTCAAAGGCAGCCAATTTTTCAGTTCCAGTTTCACCTGCCAACCTTTGATTCCAACTTAACTGGGTCAGATCCATTCTTACCCCACCGAAATTGGCTTTCCCCCAGTTCATTATCCTCATACTTACCTGAAACCTTTGCCTACAGACAAACTGTTTCACTTCCACATTCAAACGTTGATGATATTCAGGTCCTGATTAATCAAGTGACTCTGTCAGATGTTGATGTGATGTTTGGATTGAGTTTCCTGTCTGTCAATCCTCCACTTCCAGTGCCCGGCTGTGGATCTTCTGTTCATGGAGCTTCTCTTATGCCATTCCAAATGGACCTAGTGCAAGTCTGCTCTAAGTAGATGGATAAACTTGTTGGGCTTCATTTAAATGCATTATAATTTAAATCAACTTCTGTCTCCTTTTTGGCAGGACCACTATAGGAACATGACACAACACTGAGAAGGAAATAAAAGCAAAATAGTGCTGAGCTTCCAACCTCATAGTCTCCCAACCCGGGCAGCCCGCTTCTACCTCCTTCCCAAAATCCACAAGCAGGACCGTCCCAGTAGACTGATCATGTCAGCCTGTTCCTGCCCCACAGAACTCATTTCTTCCTATCTTGACTCCGTTCTCTCTCCACTTGTCCAGTCTCTTCCCACCTGCATCCGCGAATCCTCTGATGCCCTACGTTATATCAACAATTTCCAGGTCCCTGGCCCTAACCGCCTCCTCTTCACCATGGATGTCCAATCCCTCTACACCTCCATCCCCCACCAGGATGGTCTGAGGGCTCTCCACTTCTTCCTTGAAACAGAGGCCCAAACAATCACCATCCATCACCACTCGCCTACGCCTGTCTGAACTTGTTCTCTCACTGAAAAATTCCTCCTTAAACTTGTCACACTTCCTTCAAATGAAAGATGTGGCTATGGGTACATGCATGGATCTCAGTTATGCCTGTCTCTTTATGGGGTATGTGAAACATTCCTTGTTCCAATCCTACTCAGTCCCCCTCCCAGAACTCTTTATTCGGTACAGCAATAACTGTTTCAGTGCCGCATCATGCTCTCATCAGGACTTGGAAAAATTTAGCAATTTCACATCCAACACCCCTCTATCACCTTCAAATGGTCCATCTCCGACACTTCTATTCCGTTCCTTGACCTGTCTGTCTCCATTTCTGGTGATAGGCTGTCCACCAATATTCATTAAAAGACCACCGACTCCCACAGCTACCTCGACTACAGCTCCTCACACCCCGCTTCCTGTAAGGACTCTATCTCATACTCTCAGTTCCTTCGCCTTCGTCGCATCTGTTCTGCTAATGCCGCTTTCCAAAACGGCACTTCTGACATGTCTTCCTTCTTCCTTAACCGAGGTTTTCCACCCATGGTGGTTGACAGGATCCTCAACCGTGTCCGGCCCATCTCCCTCGCCTCTGCCCTCACACCTTCCTTTACCTCCCAGAACCATGAAAAGGGTCCCCCTTTTCCTCACTTTTCACCCCACCAGCCTCCGCATTCAAAGGGCCATCCTCCACCATTTCCGCCAACTCCAGCACGATGCCACCATCAAACATAACTTCCCTTCACCCCCCCTGTCGCCATTCCATAGGAACCGTTCCCTCCACGACAGCCTGGTCCACTCCTCCATCACCCCCAACACCTCATCCCCCTCCCACAGAACCTTCCCATGCAATCGCAGAAGGTGTAACACCTGTCCCTTTACCTCCATCGTCCTCGCCGTCCAAGGGCCCAAACACTCCTTTCAGGTGAAGCAGCATTTCACTTGCACTTCCCTCAATTTGGTCAACTGCATTAGCTGTTCCCAATGCGGTCTCCTCTACACTGGAGAGACCAAACGCAGACTGGGTGGCCGCTATGTGGAACACCTTCAGTCTGTCCACAAACATGACCCAGACCCTCCAGTCGCTTGCCATTTCAACACACTGCCCTGCTCTCATGACTACATGTCCGTCCTTGGCCTGCTGCAAAGCTCCAGTGAAGCTCAATTCAAACTGGAGGAACAGCACCTCATCTTCCAATTAGGCACCTTACAGCCTTCTTGACTTAACATTGAGTTCAACAACTTCAGACTATGAACTCTTTCCTCCATCCTCACCTCCCTTTTTTAATCCCCTTTATTCTACATTCATTTTTACTTTTTATCCACTTATTTTATTTTTATTAATTTATCCATGGTTTTATCCCCTTTTTTAAATCCTATTTTCTATCCTTTATTTCCCCGCCACCACCCCCTCCCTCCACCCCATCCCCCACAGGGTCATCTGTTACTTGTTCTATGTTGTTCTTTCACACAATGCTACCTTTGTTCGGCTATAATCACATTCTGTTTTCTTACTTTTATGCCACCATTAGCATCTTTTTCAGCACTAACCACTACCATCAACACACCCTTTGTCCCTCAGTCCATGAGATATTTGTCAATCCCTCCTTTATCCTCACCTATCACTGGCCTTCTATCCAGCTTCACCTGCCCCACCCCCCCTTAAACAGTATAAATGTCATTACATTTCCATTTCTCTTCAGCCCTGAAGAAGGGTCATACAGACTCGAAACGTTAACTCTGTTTCTCTCTCCACAGATGCTGCTAGGCCTGCTGAGTTTTTCCAGCACGTTCAGTGACTGAGAAGGAAATAATGGGCTTTTATTATAGGTTTTCACATCCCCGGAATATCTGAAAGTGCTTTGCAGCAAATAAATGACTTTTGAATCATAGTTACCTTGTTATATAGAATCATGTAATCTATCATGCTCTGCAAATTTTGAAATTGTGCCCTGTACACACAAATCTAGGCCGTTACACTAGATCAAGAAAAACAGGAATCCTTGTACTGAGCGTCCAGGGAACTCCATTGTACACTTGCCTCCAGTCCGAAAAATAACTGTTCACCACAATTCCTGTCACTCAGGCCATTTCATACCCATGCTGCCACTATCACTTTGGCCAGAAACTTACCAATGTCGGATGGGCTGGGCGGGAGCCGACAGGGGAGGGCGCGGAGCCAATCGCCGCCCGCGATCGGCTGCGTGCAGCCATTTTACGTGGCCGTGCCAATTAAGGCCCACCCAGTGTGACACACAGCCGGTAGCTACCTGTGCAGGCGGGGAGAGGAGGGAGAGCCCGGGTCTGCGATCACCGAATGAAATATCTAAATGACACGCAATGACATCGAGATCCACGCCCAACGTCATTGTGTGTCATTTTGCGCGTTGGGGCTTCAGGCCCGCCCCCTGCCCGCCAACGGCAATATTCTGGCCTTTATTTCTAAGGGCTTCACCTTTGATAGCAAATACGACCAGCAAATAAATGAACATTTAATTTGATATTCGTGGTGTTGATTGAGGGACAAAAGTTAGCCAAGCCCCTGTTCTTCATTTAATAGCGCCATGGGATCTTTTATATCAGCCGGAGCAGACCAGCAAGGCCTCAGTTTAACATCTAAAAGACGGTGCTTCCAAAAATGACAACCCTCCTTCAATATTGTACTGAAGTCTCAGCCTTGATTATGTTCTTACACCCAAGAGTTGGGCTTGAGCCCACTCCAAAAGCTATTACAATCCAACCATTTGGATCTGAGTCAGACTATTTAGCCCATGAATGCCCATTTTGTTCCTGCGCCATCAGCTTCAGTGCAACATCCAAAAAATTCTTCCTCGTCTTTTGAAATCAAGACACATACCAGTCTCCTTTAGTGTTCTCGCCTAGATCTCAAAATTGTGGAACCACTACCACCCTTCTTCAAACCTTTAGGCTTTTTGAAATCAAGTCGCATATCTTTGATTTAGCTTCTCTTCTATTCTTTTCCTCCATTGCAGTGTTCTGAAATCATTGACCTTGGCCATTGACCTAGAATTGTTAATCTTTAAAAACAAAGAAATGGCCTGAGCCACATTGGTACAAATACAAATCACAGAATCACAGAATCACACAGTTCAGAAGAGGCCCTTTGGCCCATCGAGTCTGCACCAACAAGTGAGAAACTCCTGACCTACCTACCTAATCCCATTTACCAGCACTTGGCCCATAGCCTTGAATGTTATGACGTGCCAAGTGCTCATCCTGGTACTTTTTAAAGGATGTGAGGCAACCCGCCTCCACGATCCTCCCAGGCAGTGCATTCCAGACCGTCACCACCCTCTGGGAAAAAAAGTTTTTCCTCACAGCCCCCCTAAACCCCCTGCCCCTCACCTTGAACTCGTGTACCCTTGTGACTGACCCTTCAGCTAAGGGGAACAGCTGTTCCCTATCCACCCTGTCCATGCCCCTCATAATCTTGTACACCTCGATCAGGTCGCCCCTCAGTCTTCTCTGCTCCAATGATAACAACCCAAGTCTATCCAACCTCTCTTCATAACTTAAATGTTTCATCCCAGGAAATATCCTGGTGAATCTCCTCTGCACCCCCTCCAGTGCAATCACATCCTACCTATAATGTGGCGACCAGAACTGCACACAGAACTCCAGCTGTGGCCTCACTAAGGTTCTATACAACTCCAACATGAACTCCCTACCTTTGTAATCTATGCCTCGATTGATAAAGGCAAGCATCCCATATGCCTTTTTCACCACCCCATTAACATGCCCCTCCGCCTTCAGAGATCTATGGACACACACGCCAAGGTCCCTTTGTTCCTCAAAACTTCCTAGTGTCATGCTGTTCATTGAATACTTCCTTGTCAAATTACTCCTTCCAAAGTGTATCACCTCACACTTTTCAGGGTTAAATTCCATTTGCCACTTATCTGTCCATGTGACCGTCCCGTCTATATCTTCCTGTAGCCCAAGACACTCAACCTCACTGTTAACCACCTGGCCAATCTTTGTGCCATCGCAAACTTACGAATCCTACCCCCCACATAGTCATATATGTTGTTTATATAAATGACGAATAATAGGGGACCCAGCCCAGATCCCTGTGGTACACCACTGGACACTGGCTTCCAGTCACTAAAGCAGCCTTCTGTCATCACCCTCTGCCTCCTACAACTAAGCCAATTATGAATTCACCTTAACAAATTACCCTGTATTCCATGTGCATTTGCCTTCTTTATAAGTCTCCCATGTGGGACCTTGTCAAAGGCTTTGCTGAAATCCATATAAACTACATCAACTACACTACCCTCATCTACACACATGGTCACCTCCTCGAAAAATTCAATCAAATTTGTCAGGCATGACTTCCCTCTGACAAAGCCATGCTGACTATCCCTGATCAAACCTTGCCTCTCCAAGTGGAGATAGATTCTCTCCTTCAGAATTTTCTCCAATAGTTTCCCTACCACTGACGTGAGACTCACTGGTCTGTAGTTCCCTGGCTTATCTCTACAACCCTTCTTAAATGATGGAACCGCTTTAGCTGTTCACCAGTCCTCTGGCACCTCCCCCGTGGCCAGGGAGGAATTAAAAATTTGGGTCAGAGTCCCTGCGATCTCCTCCCTTGCCTCCTTCAGCATTCTAGGACACAATTTATCCGGACCTGGAGATTTGTCCACTTTTAATATGATAAAAATGTCAAATCCTACTGATATGCTAACCTAAGTGTGTCCATGGTTGTTTTAACAAAACTAAGAGCAATTGATCAGAAAGAGATTGATCCGTTTCTGAAGAAATAAACCAGAATTGAGTTTCTATCCAATGGTATTTCCATATAAATTTGTCCATAAATATTTTAAAATTCACACCTCTGTTTTCAAATTTCCTTGCAACTCTCTATCCCTATAACTTCCCCCAGACAATCTTCTGAAATTTCTATGCTCCTCCAACTCTGGCTTCTTTCGAACTCCTGGTTTTCATTGCTCCGCTATTGGTGGCAATGTCATCAGCTGTCAGGTCCTGAGACCTGGAATGCCCTCCATAAAATATTCAGTCTTCTTATTTCTCTATCTCTCCCTTTCTCTCTCTCTCCCTCTCTCTGTCTCGCTCTCCTCCTTTACGACACTCCATACAACCTATCGCTTTGACCAAGCTTTTGGTCACCTGTCCTAATATCTCCTTAGGTCGCTTGGTGTCAAATGTTGTTTGAGAATACTCTTGTAAAGTGCCTTGAGATATTTAAGTACATTAAAGGTTTTTCTTTAGTGCAAGTTGGTGTTGTTGTTTGTATTCAAATTTATAGTAAAGTATGTCCTCCCCCACCAGAAATCATCAGCAGTATTCCAGAGATCATAATCCAAAGCTGAGAGACGCATAATGAATTTCTGATTGATGTTGCATCAGGGACGTTGACTGATGGCAACTCATTCAGATAAACAATAGAATAAAGAAAACAAATTATGATAAATGCTTTGAATTGAAACTGAGAAAACGTGCTCATAAATCTTCACTTATAACTGGATTTTATTTACTCAAAATCTTAATACCTAATGTTGATAATTGAGCATACAATTCAATTTCTATGCCTTAAAATAATACCTCACCATGCCTTGCGTGCAAATAATTGCTTTTTTTTCTGAATGAGGGCAATTCATTCTTTGATGTTACTTGATGAAAACTCAACGCTATCTAGTTTTGCTGAAAGAATAATTGATTGTTGTAAAATTGAGGCATAAAAGCTCATAAATATGTCTAATGAAAGGCTGACTGGAAAAATACATCAATAACTTGCTTTTTCTTATCTCCAGAGATTGCTCGATGCTTTCTAGCAGTATTGTGTGATATTTTTCAATGATGGAGAACAATAAATATGTGAAGCAGTTATATATTTAGATATTAATCTGATGGCTGCTTCCGCACAGGGTGGGTGTGAGGGAGGGTTTTGTTCATGAGGGAATGGTATAATTGTGTCAGAAAAACCAGGAAGTCAACTGAGAACGGTGATTGATGGTGATTGCGACTGAATTGAAACAATTAATTTTGAGTACAGCTGAAAATTAATTTTGATTTCTGGGTTTTGTGTTTCCAAGTTGTGTGGCTGGTGTGATGCACACCCACGTGATGTCATCTCAGCTGTATTTAGAGAAATGGAAATTTTGGGTGCTCATGATGGATGGTACACATAAAGCAATGACAGCAATCAGCTTCAATGTTGTAATATCGCTGGAATTACTGCTGGGTGCTGTCAGGGGCAGGAGGAAACCCCAGCAATGACAAGAAGAAACCTGCTGCTATCACCAAGAAGGAAAGGTGAGAAATAGGTGAAGAGGTGCAGGAGCATTGTTATCCGGTCTTGGATGCACGCTGCTTAAGGTCAGAAAAAGTGACTACATTTTCTGTTCACCTACATCTTGTGCTGTAATTCCACCTCCCCTTCATTCTGTCTTGTCAAGCATACTCCACATCATCAGTCCCCGCACCCGGTTAAGTTTCATCAGCATTCTTCATTTACTTTCTATGCCTTTCTTCATCTCCCAAAGTGTCCATCTACTGCTGCAACTCACTCACCTTATGCAATGTGATGTATCTGTCTGACAGTAACCCAGAGGAGGATGCCGTGGAAATAAGAGTCCGTCTCAATTGGAGATGGAGAGCCTGGGAACTCAAGGATACTTGGTGACAGAATTACAAATCACTTTGGCAGACATATACTGACTTTATTTCAATGACTGAAAAGTCTGATTGCAGGAGAGAAAAGACCTGGAATTATGGACTGCCTCAGTATGTGTACATCATAACAGCTCCCAGGGAATCTGGTATAGGCCATCATGAATGTCTTCTTGTGGTTGTACACCATCTAGACATTGATGGACAAATATCCCTTGTGGTTTATAAAAACTCCCTGGTTGCTATGGCGGTGCTCAGATTGCAGATGGCATTTATACCTGTAGACATCCAGACAGAGGAGTGAATCTGAGTGCTGTCATTCTGGCTATTGTCATCAGCAAGGGATGATTTACATTAATCTTAGCCATGACAAGTAATCCATCCATTGCTTGTCTTATCCATTTATGTAAAGGAGACTGAGACCCTCCATGTGTCTCCAGTAATGCCGTGAAAAGAAGAGAGACAAAAAAAATTGAGGGCAGTAGTGACCTTCGCTGCCCTTGATAACCAGGTCCAGGAAGTAGCAAGTCTTCTTCCAGGATGCTGCTGATGTCCTCCACCACCTGGCATGACAACCTTAGCCTGTGGAAGCACTGCTCTCCTGAGAGGCCAAGGAAGCTGAATTTCTGTCTGTAAACCCTGTGATGTGGATAGTGCTTCCTGTGATCTCAGCGCCCCTCTCCTGTGCACTTATAGCCTGTGCACCTCTCTGCTGTGTAGCTGGGCGCCCCTCTCCTGTGCACTTACATCCTGTGCACCTCCCTCCTGTGCACCTGCTTGCATCCCTCCTGTGCATGTGCTGATTCCATCTCAGCACATCATCACAGCCATGAATGGTGATGACTTTCCTCTTCTCTTGTGGTATCAAACACATATCCAAGATGCCTGCCATCTTGATTTGTCAGTTTGAAACCCTGAAAAGTTCAGGAATAGCTGTATCAAGAGAAGAGCTTTCTGCCAAACATTTGTCCAACAGAACTGACAGCAGCTTTAATAGTGAGGTTTTATTCAGATGGGGCAATCATAATTTTAATGAATAATTTGAAATGTGGTTCAATCTCAACTCTGCTTCACTGGTCAGTTTCCCAAGCCATGGGAAAAGTATGCTGGAGAAGTTAAATTTAAACATTAACAAAATTCAATTTACAGACACCTCATTAATATTGCCTAAATATGTTAATAAGTACACAAATTAAAGCCCTCATTTTGGTGAAGAGGTTATACACAGGTATCCAAATGCCCTTCCATTAATCTGGAATTGGATGCCTTTAAACTGGGTTACGGTCACAATCCAAAAAATATTTTTGTAAAGTACTTGCCCCAACTCACCCATTCTTGGGGATTAAAATTCCCTCCATAGTGTTCATAAAAAACCTCAATGCATTTCACTGACAGGCAACAGAACAAAACAGACTACCTTTTTTATTTTCCCATAAATGCTGCATAGCACACATATTAAGTAATTATAACTGAGTGTTTTCAGATCTGCAATCAAAGAGCCTAAAATGTACTAAATGTTCTTTGCAAAAGTAGTTTTCAGGGTTGTTGTAAAATCAATGCAGAGCCATTAATTAAGAGTTTGAATCAGTAGCTAAACTGATAAATAAATTATAGGATTTCTAACTGAGGTGCACGTTGATCTCAGGCTATTGAATTTAAATGTCCTGGAAATTGGAATCCAGCTGGGAATTGTCACAGACAAGCAGCAGCTTCAATGCGATTAACTTAATTGATAAAGCTCAAGTTATCTTTCTTGCTGATCTTCAGCCTTCAAATAGTGAAATCCTCAGTTCACCAAAATCTCATTCAATTGTTTTGTTTGACCAAACATTCCAACATTCCACCGACGCTGCCAGACCTGCTGAGTTTTTCCAGGTAATTCTGTTTTTGTTTTGGATTTCCAGCATCCGCAGTAGCTTTTTGTTTTTATTCCAACATTGCCCCCAGTTCTGAAGAAGAGTCAGATTGGACTCGAAGCGCAAACCCTGTTTCTCTCTCCACAGATGACGCCTGCTGAGTTTTTCCAGTACTTCTTGTTTCTATTTCAGATCCCCGGCATCCACAGTATTTTGATTTTTTTTTTTCACCAGCGAACCCTCCCTGATTCACAGAGCGCATTATATGTCTGAAGCAACAACCTGAAAACAGTAGCAGGATGAAGGCCCTGAGCATCTCCGGCCACAATCCCACTGCTGGCCTTCCGCGCTCACCCAAAGTAGTCTGTGGGATGATCAGGGAGAATAACTCATTGGCATTGCCTGCACAACTACAATACATCACTGGCACTTGATCCATGCAACCCAGAGAACTCAGAGGTTGCTGCTTGCTTCTGAGGCATTGCCCAGCATTTCCAGCAGAGACTCATAGCATTCGCACCTCTCCACCTCAGATCTTTTTGTAAGTCAAAGGTTTTTTAGGAAGTTCACTTAGCTATCTTTGCGAGTCCAGACCGCTTCCCTGACTAAATATTATAAATTCAATGCATAACAGACAACAGTAATATGAGATAATTATTTTCATACATAAACCTTGCTGAAGCTTATTCAGGACTGCGTCCCTTGGGAGTTATCTGGTCAGTCATCTGTTTGTCATACCTTACATTCAGCCATGACACAGCCTTAATAAATTCCTGCCTGTTATTCTGAAATATTTAGACGAAAAGAGAAGAATGGATTAACCACCAGGGAACAGATCTAGCGCAAGTTATCAGTGCAGAGGGAGACCCAGAGGCCTGGAGTGTCTGCAAGATTGCAATGTATTTCCAGCAGAATTCACCTGAGGTTGGCCAAATCAGCACAAAAGATTGCAAAATTTCAACTGCATATTATGTTCGACGCAAGTCAAGTTTCCATGATGTTTTGTGATGGTTTGGCTTATTTGGAAATAATTGAACTGAAAAAGTTTAAAAAGCACCATGGTAGAAGCTGCCTTCCCCACCCCGAAAACTGACCCGCACACTGAATTAATTACCATGGCGAATTTCTGCTAATTGTGCCCATTTGCAGGCCTTCAAGTAAGCTCTTAAAATTCAGTGATTTTTCCAGACAGAAGGACACAAATGCATGTTAAAAAGCTTTCATTTTCTCTCCAATTTATTAAGAAACTTGACTACTGTATAACTTGCAAATCTAAAGTCATTAATTTAAAATGCTTATTTTTGCAATAAACCCATTTTCAGTTGTTTTAATAGAACTATACCAAGTTGCTACTTGAGGAATCTTTTTTTAAAGCAAACCTTCTTTTAACAAAATTACACTGCCCAATTGTGCTGGTTCATACTTTTGACGATATGCAAGTGAGTTTGGAAACATGAGGAGAAAAAATCTTCTGGAAAGTAGTGCAAATTTAGGCCTGGATTTCTGATTGTGTCCCAAGTGGTAACTCTACTCCAGTGTAACTAATACTGGCATAACGTAAAATCCAAAGAGATTGCATGATTGAAGGTACAAATTCATGCTGCGCCACCCCATGATAGGGTGTTGCTGGCATCCCAATTTAGCCACTATGTTCAATGGTAGGAAAATTATCATTAGGCACAAGGCCCTAAAAATTGGAGCTAGCTAAACAATATGGAGAGACCAAATGCAGACTGGGCGACCGCTTTGCGGAACACCTTCGGTCTGTCCGCAAGCATGACCCAGACCTCCCTGTCGCCTGCCATTTCAACACACCACCCTGCTCTCTTGTCCACATGTCCGTCCTTGGCCTGCTGCAATGTTCCAGTAAAGCTCAACGTAAACTAGAGGAACAGCACCTCATCTTCCAACTAGGCACTTTATAGCCTTCCGGACTGAATATTGAGTTCAACAACTTTAGATCATGAACTCTCTCCTCCATCCTCACCCGCTTTCTGATCCCCCTTTTTTCCAATAATTTATATAGATTTTTCTTTTCCCACCTATTTCCATTATTTTTAAATGTATTTTCATCCATTGTTTTATCTCTACCTTTTAGCCTATTTCGATCCCTTCCCCCCACCCCACCCCCACTAGGGCTATCTGTACCTTGCTCATCCTGCTTTTTACCCTTAATGTCACCTATTAGCACATTTCTTAGCTAATATCACCACTGTCAACACCTCTTTGTCCTTTTGTCTATGACATCTTTTGGCAATCTCTACCTATTACTGGCCCTCTATCCAGCTCTACATGTCTGACCCCCCCTCAAACCATCTTATATTTCACCTCTCTTCTATTTTTC
Organism: Cetorhinus maximus; assembly: GCF_964194155.1. Lineage (NCBI taxonomy): Eukaryota > Metazoa > Chordata > Chondrichthyes > Lamniformes > Cetorhinidae > Cetorhinus > Cetorhinus maximus. The sequence continues at coordinate 150,577,899 of NC_135882.1, forward strand.
CTTAGTTATGTTGAAGAATCATACGGACTCGAAACATTAACTGTATTCTTCTCCGCAGATGCTGTCAGACCTGCTGAGTTTTTCCAGGTATTTTTAATTTTGTTTTTGTTTTAAATAATATGTTGGACACTTGTCAAAAGGAATTTCCTTGTAATTTGAAAAGAGCTTGCTGCATTATTTTTGCAAGTGAGGATTTTTGTTCTGACACAACTGGCTTAAATTAGTTAGCTTCTGCACACGGATGGTGATGCGCAATTAACCCTCAGCTATCCAGTTCAATGCAGGTAGCATGTCAACTCTGTGCTGCTGGCTAATTATAATCATTTCTATATGCAGCCATTGTTGTTCATGCTGTGCATTGGCTACACCCATCAGCAGGTCTGTGGCTGCATCTTCAAATGTCATAGCCTACCACCTACATTACTAGCCACTGTTCAATTCACCACACACCCCATCACTCACCTATGGACAATATTTATCAATCAGGACCATGTCTAACAATCATTCGCTAAAAGTCATCCCCTCACACACTTAGCAAGCCACAAACCTACATCTCACAGCTTACATACAGCTATTCAACCATGAATGCCACATCCCCCATATAGATTACAGGACACTCATTGACATATTTATGCTCCATTGCAAGAGAAGATGATATACAGCCAGAAGCAGCAAGAAGAGTTGGAGGAGGAGAGTTCTAACCCCCATGAAAAAGACAGTGCTGGCCAGTATGGGCAGGGCCATTGCTGAGGGTGTGGTCACTGTCAAGGCTGAAGATAATGATGATGAGGGTATTTGCATACCTAATCATCCTTTTCTTATCCCTCTTCTCCCTCATCCCACAATCTTTTCTAACAGTGAAGCTGCTGATGGTTCACTTTTTTATTTTCTCCTCTCACCTCACCCCAACCCTATTCCCTTTCAGATGCCCATGAACTGCCGGTAGCAGAGGAAGAGCAATGAGAGTGAATGTGCAGGGGCACTGTCACTCGATTTCACACTCACAGCTACCAGCTCAGCTGCTGACGCTCTGTAGGATAGGAGTGGGATATACATTTGGTGGGACGCTGGGCACAAGTATGCAGGTGGCAGGATGAGGTGGGCGGGGGGGGAGAATAGATATTGCAAATTCCAGATGTTTAACAGTGTTTCTGCTGCAGAAAACTCAGGTGAGGATTTTGCTGGGCCAGGTTCTGGGAGGTGGCTAATTGGTTTGTGTACCCAAAATCTTGGTGCACGAGGAACCCGCTGGAAAATCTGCACTCAATATCACGGAACACGAAGGAGTGTAGCCCACAACTGGCACAGGATTTTAATCAATACTTGGAGCCTATTCCTTTTCAATGTTGAACATTTGCCTAACTCCAGTGGCACACCTGTGGAACCAGCTATGATGCAGTGCCTGATGTTTCAGTTTCCATTGCAGCACAAGCAGTCTCCCACCCAATGCTGCAGTGTAACCTCAGACTGCTGTCAGCGTGTTGGCCTGGAAGCTCAGCTTGTAGCCATCATGGCTCTGAATACCAGTGTATAAAAGGGCTTCCAGGGCATCAGGGCAGTCCAGCGATTTGTTCTCCAGCTGATCTGCTCCCAAAAGACCCTTTGTGCATATGGCTTCTTGCTGAAAGCCCTTCTCTCCTCCTTCTTCCAGCAGTTTGTCCTGCTCTGTGTGACCTCTGCTCATTCTCCCAGACATGCTCAATGTCGAGGGGAAGTCCTACTAGTGCACCCATGTGTGGGGATAACTGATCTGTACAGGCACCTTTAAGACACACCACTCCCTGTGCACTATTGAAACTTCAACCAATTATAGAAAGTACCCAAAATCTGCAGAAATGCAGCAACAGCCAGAAGAAATCAACCAGTTACTGACCTGTAAGTAGTTGATTATCTCTTTAAGTAAGGCAGGAGGGAGTGTCCTTCATGCTGTTTAATGTCATGTTCTGCGATGTGAGGTTAAAAGAGAGCATAGACCGGAATGCACCACTCCAAAATAGCAGTGCCGACATCTGCCTGCTATGCCCTTTTACCAATATGGCATCCCACATACTTAGTATCAGAAGTGTGCATATGTGCCACAGATGTCATTTTGGAAACAGGAAATGAATGCCACTGAACTCAGTGTCAGCCTGAACTTCTCTCCAATGGCTGCTGGAGGACTTCAGGCAGTTCTTCCCTTCCTTCGAAAATGATAGATTGCAATAAATTAACTTAACTGCTTTTGTAAAGGAAACAAGATACTTATTTTATTAGATCATTACTCATCTATATTGATACTCTTTGACCTTAATGCTACCAAGAATTTTATATAAGGTTCATGATTCATAGCATTTCAATGCCAATGAAGGTTTGAAGTTAGCTTTCAGTTTTACAGCTTAATCTTTGTAATTGAGTCCTGAATTAAGCAATAATACAAGGTCAAATGGCAATAGATTTTCATGGTTTGTCTAATGGCTTTTGCTTGGGGTGGGGTGGCAGAGGGGGCAAGTGCAAAAGAATATTTATTTGAAACTAGAAAATGAGACCCTTTTCTGCAATAGCAATCATTACGATGTTGGAACCAAGCATTTCCAGGTCAAAAGTGTAGCCCAGTAAGCTGAACACAAAAGGTCTCTCCATCTATCCAAAACATAAGGGTAGAAGTGTTCTGCCTGCTATGCTTTAGTGGCTTTGGGGCAGGTGAGTGGTCAGCTACAGTGCATTTTTCTGCTACACTTCTCATTAAGCATGCAGAGGGAATTTCATCAGATTCAACAGCAATTTGTATTTATATAGCATCTTTAACATTATAATACTTCTGAAGGTACTTCGTAGGCAGGGTAACCAACTCTGAGGGGAAAAATTCAGGGGCACTTCGCCGGAAGAAATGTGGGGGCTGCTCCCGACAAGAACCTGAGGAACAGGACAGGGTGGTGCTGAGGAGGCCTGATGAGTGGGTTGGGAGGTGGGTGGGGAAAGGGGAAGGGGTTGCTGATGAGACATTAGGAGCGGGGAAGGGGATTGTGGTGTGCTGACAAGATCTGAAGTGTGGAGGTGAAGGGTTGCTGATGGGACCTGGAACAGCTTGCTTGGATCACTCCACAATTAGTACCCCCTCACCCCAAGGCCACCATGGAGTCCCTCTTCCCTTGTCAAAGCCACCCCTCTCCAGCGGGTCTCTCCAGACACCCCAAGCTCCAAATCTGGTGGACCCTTCCCCTCCTCCTGGCCGGAAACCCTTCCCCTCAGATCTCTCCTGAGCCTGCCCATCCCCCACCCCTCACTTCACAGGCTTGATGGACAACTCCCCTCACCTTCAGGCCTACCGGACACCACCCTGGGCCTGAGAGTGCTGCCACCGCCAGACCTGATTCAGAGCACCTTCACCCCACCCCGAGTTGGGACTGACAGCTGCCAGCCCAGACAGTCCCTGCTGCCAAAGCCCATCGGACATCCCCCGCTCCCCCGCCCCATCATTGCCAGACCCCCCCAAAACCCAACCACCCACCTGTCAAAGCTAGGAGGAGAGTAGTGCCAGCCTTTAGCGCTGCTGTTCTCTTGTGGCTGTGTCTGCACATGTTCACTGTACCAGCTCTGGATTGTACATATGCAGATACCAAAGATGTTCAGGCAGCAACAAGAGGAGGCAATGGGCAGCCTCCTTATTCACTGCCCAGACAAATCCAGGATAAATGGCGCCCCAGGAAGCCCATGCTTAGGACATAGGACAGGAGGTAAAATTCTGGAACATTCCCGGAAAATCCGACACAATTAATTGCATTGTTCACAGGAGCGATATGAAAGAAAATTTGAAATAAAACCAATAGCGAGATAGCAGAAGTAGTCAAGTGCTTGGTCAAAGAGATATGTTCTAATGATTTGCTGAGGTCCCTCATTCACAAAAGTGCTGGTGCACTCCCAGGGCGATTTGTGTTATGTGCCGGGAATGCAGAGGCTGCAGTATGGGAGAGTAGGGATCCCCTGGACAGAAGTATAAATGTCCAAATGCAGCTTCCGAAAGCCATACCAACATCTTCCTTTGCCTGTAATCTATCCAGTTTCCTGTTGTGTAATGATGCTGAGATTAGCTAAACATCTGCCAGTTTCCAGAGGGGGTGGGGGAAAATATTGTCTCCTCTCACCAAGACAGCCCTGAAGATCATCGGACAAAGGTGTTGGCAAGTTCATGCCGTACTTGGAAGCGAGAGGCACCTTGTCCCCAAGTTCAGGCAAAGTATATGCTCCTCGCCATGGCTGTTGTTTTTGGAGGTGAAAAATTAGCGTTGGGGTGTACCAGTTTAGGCTGCAGTTTCTTGTATTTAATCTTGCATATAATTGTACCAGCTTTCAAATTGGAAGTCAGCAATTTCCAATTGTCCAGGGCACTCAGCCGAGACAGGCGGTAAGGGTTTTGAATATATAAGTCAGTGTTGTTACTTCAGTCTTAGAATCATGTACAAAATTTGCCTTCATTTGGGCAGAGCATGCACCATGCACATGTTGCTTAATTTTTCTAGGTCCAGAGAGGCCTAACCAGTGGTATCTTAAAGGGAATGCTGGAAGCAGATAGAAAAACTGGTAAACCTGCACTGATGATCGCAGTGACATAGGGTGGAGTCCACTCACCTTAGTTCCTATGGAAATAGCAGGACCATCAGGAGCCTGACTTGATGAATTGAGTGCCTGGCCATTGCTCTTTCCCAGAGCAAACGCATTATCATCCCACTTCTGGGCTGTCTGACCAAACAGGACGATACACCCATTCTATCAAAGGAAGAATTTCCAATTAAAGGCACTATGGTATGGGTTAGATGGGATCACCAGCACTTGACTTTTTGAGATCACAGCAGCCACATCAATGGAAAGGAGACATTCAGGTGCCAAACCACACAATGTGACTTGCTTAGTACTCTCCTGCATGTTACCTTCTGCAAATGGTGTCCTTCCAATCCCCTACAAAGGAATGATGAAAACTCAGCTTTCTTTGCTTTCTCTCCTTGCAAGGGAAGAGAGCAGACAACTTGGCAAGAGGCAGAGACATGGAGATAGGGATAGGTTGGCCACCCATGTCAGGCACTTTGTCGATCATCAACTGGTCCACTGAGCAGGAAGGTTTGTTCCTGGAGGCTCCAAATGTCAGCAGTAACCTGCTGTGAGAGCCTGAATCTCCTGAGACGCGTGCTGTTAACATCATTGGCTGGGCCAGTATTCATTGCCCATCTCTAATTGCCCATGAGAAGGTGGTGTTGAGCTGCCTTCTTGAACCGCTGCAGTCATGTAGTGTAGGTACAACCATGGTGCTGTTAGGTAGGGAGTTCCAGGATTTTGACCCAGCGACAGTGAAGAAACGGCGATATATTTCCGAGTCAGAATGGCTGTGACTTGGAGAGGAACTTGCAGGTGTTGCCATGCATCTGATACCCTTGCCATTATAGGTGGTAGAGGTCACAGATTTGAAAGATGCTGCTGAAGGATCTTTGGTGAGTTGCTGCAGTGCATCCAGCAGATGGTACACACTGCTGCCACTGTGCATTGGTGGTGAAGGGAATGAATGTTTAAGTTGGTGGATGGGGTGCCAATCAAGCGGGCTGTTTCTTGAGTGTTGGTGGGACTTCACTCATCCAGGCAAGTGGGGGGTATTCCATCACACTCCTGACTTGTGCCTTGTAGATGGTGGACAGGCTTTAGGGAGTCAGGAGGTCAGTTTTGCCACAAAATTCCCAGCCTCTGAACTGTTCTTGTAGCCACAGTATTCATATGGCAGGTCAGCTGCATAGACTGCTTCCTTGCCATGTTGGAAGCTGGCAGCAGGGAAGTACAACTGAAGATGATTGAAACACTAAGACAGGTGAAGTGCCTTCCAAGAAGTTGGCAATCACCTGTCACATAGTGAACATGCTCCCGGAGAGGAAAAGTGCCTTAAACAGCAGTGTCTCAATGACCATGACTGGAGCTCTTCAGTGTAACTGATCAAGCCCTCTCAACTTGTCAGTTTCACTGAAGAAGCTCTTCCCACTGTACAGTCACCTCAGTGACCCTGGTGAGTTGTTAACTGGTCAGCAGTTTCCCTGACTGGAACATCCGAAATTCAGTGTTTTAAAAGGTCTTAATTTCTTTCTTAGCTAACTCAACCACTTCCTAATCACTTGGGCAGATTCACTGGGCTTCCCAATTGTTTTCAATCCTGCCCTGGAGAAAGCTCATCATCCTTTCCTACCAGAACTCACTTCTATCAGTCTAGGAAAATTCTGCCCATAACTTCAAATCCCACCATGGTAGCTAGGGAATTTAAATTCGGTTAATTAAATAAATCTGGAACAGAAAAAAAAAGCTAGTATCAGTAATGGAACCATGACATTACAGGATTTTCACAAAACCCCATAAGATTGATTAATATTCTCTGGGGAAGGAAATCTGCTATCCTTATTTGGCCTGTCCTACATGTGAATTCAGACCCACAGCATTGTGGCTGAGTCTTAACTATCTTCTGAAATGGCCTAGCAAGCCACTTAGTACATCAAGGGCAAATTAGGGATGGGCATTAAATTCTGGCCTTCTCAGCAATGCCCACATCCAACAAATGAATTTTTAAAAACGGTGAGTAACCTTGTTATACTCTCAGTTCTGTGGTGCTGGGGGAGCAGCAGTGTTCCTCTGGGCTCCACAATACTGCAGGCTACTACTGTGCCCATGCCTGCCCCCATTACACACCTACAATACCCACTCAGGTTCGCCTCCACCCCTGAAGATTTACCTGCGGGCCGGCTCACTGTTGAAGATGGATGAATTTCCCATGGTCCTGATTGGCGTCCACAGCTTGTCGGTTTTACACAGACAAAGCCCAAGGCCCAGTAGCCACTAAGCATTGGGTCTCATGGCCTACTCCAATTTCTTCACCTCAACCTCTGTGTGACAGACGGAGAGTTTGGCTGGAGTTTTCCCATTGGAGTGGGAGTAGGGATTAATCCTGCTACCACAATCTTGTCTCCATCCCGGCAGTGCCGGCAGGCGGGATTTTCCTGTCTTGGAGGACAAGTCAGCCTGGAGACAGTGGTGGGCCGATGTTGAATTGGCCTGGTTAAAGGGCTCACCTCCATTCACAGAGACATTGGCATTCTTCACTGCCATCAGCGGCCCCTCCAATAATGTTATACCTGCAGATCAGTGTAAAGACCCCATCACCTTTAGCCCCTTAACCCCTTAGCCTCCTCACTCCCCTCATCCTCTTTACTCACGCCCCCTTACTCCACGACACTTTCTACCAGCTTTCACCTCCTACGCCCCCTCTTCACGCCCTTCACCCACCTAGTCCCCTAAGCCCTCACCCTCTTCGCACCATCACTCGCTTAGTCCCCTGCTCTCCTACGCCTACTTATCGCTTTAACCCCTTCACCCCCTCAACTCATAAATTTGTCAAAATAAACAAACATCACTTGAATAGGCCATTTAAATTTCTAGTAGCCTCTTCAGAAGTTTGTAAATCTGTCAAAAGACATCAAACTCACATTTCCCAGGCCTTCTGAGTAAACAAACTCTACACTTAAGAATCTATTAGTACTTTTGAAAGCAACCAATGTTCATACATCTGTAAAGGCTTGTGTTATGATCCGAGACAAGACCTCCAAATTTTTGGTCAGATCTGGCTAGGGACAAATAATATTTTGTTTTAAGTAGACAAAGTTTGAAATTCAAGACACTTGCCCAGTGAATAAAACATCAAGATTCCACGGATGTTGAATAAACAAAAATTAACTTTACTATACAAGGTCAGAAAGAGAAAAAAACAATTGACGATAGGTTTCTTATACTAACATGATGGGTAAGTATAAGATACATGTGAAGTGACAGGCAAACTGTGATCAAACACAACAAACTCCACAATAAATGGTAGATGCGACCAAGATAGAGTCCATGGATTTCTCAACGACCTGTCCAGACATCACAGTGAGTCAACTACAGTCTCTCTCATGAGGGATTTCAGTTTCCACCTTCGAAGATCTAACCTGGAATTCTCTCCAAATGTCGTTCAAACTTAGGTGGCATCAACAACATTCCAACGCGCAGGGTTTCAATCTCGTTTTACCGAGATTCCATAACCCAGGATTCCCGAGTGTACGCTCAAACACCAACTCACAAGCACAGCTTTGGTTTCGCCCAGCAGAACTCTATTGCTCCAAAGGGGTCCTTTTGCCCCAGCAGCCTGCAGCACAGAATCACCAACCTTTGGCTGACTTGTTGGGTCTTCAGGGTTTCTCCTGAACCTTCTTCAATTGCCAAGGTTCCCTTGAATGCCCTTCACTTAAAGTCTGCTCCCCGCTGCCCTTTTCCTATTTGGAGCCTATTTCTCTGCTCCTCTCTTTTTAATTAAACTGGGACATTTTCCTGTACCTTTCTCCTCTCTAGGACTCTTCTTTTGGTATCTCTTCCTGTTCCCTCTTCCTTGCCCCCTGATTGGGACACTTCTTCTTGATGGCACTCCACTCCCAGTCACCTGACCCAGGTTTACGCACCATTTCTCTTCCCTGCACTGGCATGCTGGGGCTGTCCTCGGCCCAAAGAGCTTACACTTCTGACTGTGTACGTGCAGCCTGCTTCCAGTCTGTACGTGTGCAGAAAGTCCAAGGTTTGTCGAAAGTTGAAGTTCCCGACCTCCACACTAAATGAGGTAAGTATAGTTTTCATATTGCCTTGGCAACAGCCAAACACATGGTTGAGCGGATCTTAAAAGAATGAATGAATGAATGGTCATATATCTGTCAAAACTTACAAACAGCCAAACAGGTGGCTGTGCTGATTTACAAAGAATGAATGAAAATACTAGAGTTTAAAAATGTTGCTCTAGATCTCACTCTGGATAACCTTTCAATATTGTACAATAAGAACAGCATTTTATCCAATGGATAACTTAACCACTTTTACTATGTTGTCAGTTGTCAGAAGTAACAACCTAGCAATCATATTATTTAATAGCCACTTAGCTTTTCCAACCACACCACTGCCATAGTTCACTTTAGTCGTTATAGACACAACTCAGGCTACAGAATTATATGATGGTCTGCAAAGGGGGAAACTATTTTTATTCACCTTTAACACCCTAACGGCCTCCAATCCATGGCTCATGCCTCCATTCTTCAGGTTTGTTTTAGGCAGGCTTCTAAATCCTGGCCACCTCCATGAAAATTCTGAAAGTTCTGAAATGGAGCTGGTAACTTCTAAATGGGAAGGGCTAGGGATCACAACCCACCTCCTTTCCCTTGCCACTGAAAATAGTTTGAGATGGAAACTTCCACTTTCACATGCCAATGACGATCTTTTTACAAAGCTGGCTCTGTTCGGCCCTATTTTGGGATGGCAAAATCCCTGCCCCTTTGTTGGCATCAGTCTCAGTGAATTCAAAGGCAGGCACCAGAGATGAAGGAACTTCCCACTACCCACCCCACCCAACATTGGTTTTTCTTTTCTATTAATTAATGAATGAGAACAATTTTAGTCAATTAGAACTTGATAACTCCATCGTCACTTTAGATAGAAGAACTGGCTGGGCATTAAGTTACAGCATCCAAGGCAAATTTTCTACAACAAAGTCCACAATAATAAACCTCACTAAAAATTATGTATGTATTGCAATGGCAATTAATAACAGGGCATCATGCAGTTTTTAAATGTTGCCTCTCAGATGTAGCATCCATACGTGGCTTGCCATATGCTGCATGCCACCCATCATGTGCCAATACCATTTTTGGTAATAGCTTTCAGTCTCTCTCTTGTGTGACAGCTACTATTTCTGAAACATGTTACTTCAGCTTTAGCAGTGAAAATAGGGAAATGCCTCAGCATAAAGTAAACGTTCTCTCTATTGTATGGCTGCTACTAGTTCTATAACATGTTACTTTAGCTTTAGCAGTGAAAATAAGGAAATGCCTCAGCAAGAAGTAAACATAAATATGTATCGCCACAAAGATGTCACTCCTCAATCCTGCTAACAACTATCAGATTAATGTCTACACAATTTTGCCTGCAGAGTTTTATATATATACACACATATAAAAAAAACTGAACTGCCCTTGATCATCTCTGAACTGCCATTAAATATAATGTGCATTTACAGGTAAAGAAAAAATCCATTGTCACAATTAATTCTGTATAGGTTTGACTGGGCTGTTTATGTTAGCTATGAAAAAATATTGCACCCTCAGGCAGATTCTTGAACAGGAACTATTAAAATGCAGTTTGTGGCATAAATATTTAATTAGTTTCTCAATAACTCCATCTTGCTACCTGCATTATGCCAAAAGGTGACAAGCTGATTATTGCCTCTGATGCCTGATGTTAGATGATGAAGTACAGCAATTATATTTTAATGTGTGTAAACAAACAACTGGTTATTCATGCCATATTCACTTTACTAAATCAAATACTTTCAACTAATGATAGCTGGCTCAGGAGTACATTCTTTACAGGGTTTCACACCAAAAAGGATCATTATTTTCCCAGGTGAGTGTGAAACACTTGGAAGTTATTAGAGTGACAATTCAACCCAGCTAAAGCTATTACAAGCAGGGATGACCACATAAAAGTTAACAACAACTTTGAAGCCATAGTAGCCATTGTGTTTCTTTTTTTTACTTTTGATATAAGCAAATTTTAAAGATCAGATGTGAATAACAGCCAAAAAAAGAAGGATAATGGTGGAGAACAGTGTGTTATACAAAGCGCAGGTGGATAGCTTAATAACTCCAAACCAATGGAATTATGCTGGTGTGACTACTGGACCTAGAAGTTTGTTCGCATCAACAAACTTACATTTTTTTTTATCTGTTCATAGGGTGTGGGCCTCGCTGGCCACCCCAGCATTTATTACCCATCCCTAGTTGCCCTAGTTCAGAGATGGCATTTCAGAGTCAACCACATTGCTGTGGGTCTGGAGGAACATGTAGGCCAGACCAGATAAGGACAGCAGGTTTCCTTTCCTAAAGGGCATTAGTGAACCAGCTAGGTTTTTACAATAATCGACAATAGTTTCATGGTCATCATTAGACTTTTAATTCCAGATTTTTATTGAAGTCAAATTCCACTATCTGCCATGGCGGCATTCAAACCCGGGTCCCTAAAGTATTACCCTGGGTCTCCGGATTATCAGTCCTGTGAGAATACCACTACGCCATCACATCCCCTCGACACAGATAATATTCCCACTATAAGGTGGGTTCATTTATGTCAGACTGAAGATATTTCAATTTTGGGCCACTGCAACACTGAAAGCAACTCTCGGATTGGTTGTGGAAATAGGGTAAGTAATTGGGTGAGAAGGAGCAGACAAGAGGGAGGAGGCAGCAAATGGGAGAGAAAGGGGTTGACTGAGAAAATTCGAGGTCAGCATTAAGGTGAAAGGGAAACAGTGAACAGGGAAGCACAGGGACATGAGTAAGAAAAGCAAAAAGGGAATAGTCATTGGGTAGTACAGAACATCAATATTGCTTAAAAAAGAGACAATGCTATCAAAGATTTTTATCTTGAACTCGTCAGGGCAGTTCACAAGAATATCAATAGTAAGGGGAACAACAATTTAAATTGCATGAGAAGACAGTGCTGATTAGTTGGCAAGTGGACTCTGATTGGTAGAGGTGTTGCTGTGGAGAATGCACCAGGGAACAGTTAACTGCCAAGCTTTTGTTCAAATTCGAACCAGGCAGGTCAACTGATTAGTCAGGGCTTTGCTATGGGGAATGAACTAGAGAATGACTCTCCCTCAACCTTTTGTTTAGTTGAAAAAGACGCAATGCATGGACATGCTCCTTCCATCTGCAAAGGACAAATCCCTGTGTGTGAATATGTGTAGCTTCTAGCATGCATAAGTGAGCCACACTGCGAGCCCAACTGATAATCTTAAATTGGCCAAATGGTTGAGCAAGCGGTTGGCGCTACAACCAGTTCTGAGCAAATTTTCCACATACACGGTGAAGGGTTCCTTCATCTTTGTGAAAACCATACAGGATTTTCACATTGATAGCAAAGACATGTCCATGCTTGTTTCACATTGCTAGCCTATGCACCAATGTACCGCGCAAGGAAGCCATAGATATTTGCATTGTGTCATAACATCAAAGCTATGTAGATGCACCACCACTGTCTCAATCTGTATTCAGTGAACTTATGAACTCAGCAAATCATGCAGCTGAGTTCAGTTTTAACAACACCACCCAAATAGCTGGTGTTGTCATGGGATCCCCCTAGGCCCAGCTCTCACAAACATCTTTGTCCACGAGAAATATCTCTTCAATGGAATGACATCTAATCTCCTACACTTTCATCTTTCTGATAGGTAGACGATACTTTTGCGATATTTGAATCCACATCTGCATTGAAGAACTTCCTTATACACCTCAATGGGCTCCACCCTGAGCTCAAATTCACCTTTGAAATGGAGCAGTCAAAAGCCCCCTTTCCTTGATGTATTATTCGAGAAATCTGCCAATGGGTTTTCTACAACTGTCTACCGCAGGTCTACCTTCACTGGCCAATGTATACATTGGGATTCCTACAGTTCCATGCGCTACATGATTGGCCTTATTGGCAACCTTGTAAGTAGGCCTTGAGCCATTTTCTCACCATGCAAGCTTGATACTGAAATAGGACGCATCAAAGCCATCCTGCGGGATAGTGGCTACCCGGCTCAGATTGTTGCTCATTCTATATCACTCAAACTCATGAAAAGTTCCCAGTATAACTCATTACCCTGGAAGGGGAAGATGTCACAAAAATTTGAGCAACAGGTGAAGCTAGCCATTTCACGCTGCTACTATGCGATAGCAACACAAGTGGTATTCTTCACTAATGGGATGCTGCTATTAGCTAAAAAGATGCTCTGGTTATCACACAAATGAATAATGTGGTATATGAATTTCAGTGTTAGTGTGGGTCTGTGGGCTATAACAAAGACTGGAGGATCGTATCAAACAGCACATCCTTTCGGCTGTTTGAAACAGGAAAAGTACTGATCATACCCAACCAGCCTATTCTTGCAAAATTCAAAACATAGTGTGTTTCAACAATTGGACAACCTGCTAAACAATCATGATTGCACTAAGAATTACATTGAAAACCAATTTTAGATTGCCAGTCTGGCTCGCAGTGTGCCCACTTACGCAGGCTAGAAGCTACATATATTCACACACAGGGCCCTGTCCTTTACAAATCGAAGGAGCATTTCCATGCATTGCACCTTTTTAAACTGAACAAAAGCTTAGGGAACAGTTATTCCCTGGTTCATTCCCAATGACAATGCCTTGACCAATCAAAGTCGACCTGCCTGGTTTGAATTTGAACAAAGGTTTGCCGATTAACTGTTCTCTGGTGCATTTTCCAAGGCAACACCTCTATGAATCAGAACCACTTACCAACGAACCAACACTCTCTTCTCATGCAGTATAAATTTTTGTTCCCTTTACTGTTGGTATTCTTGCAAACTGTCCAGACGAGTGCAAGATAAAAAATCTTCAACAGCATGTCTTTTTTTTTCAGCCATACTCAAAAAGAGAATGGTCAGGAGAGGAAGTGAGGCAAAGACTGAGAGAGTGGAGGGGAGGGATCAAGAAGGGGAAGGAGCCAATTGGATTTAGGAGGTGTTATTTGTAAATTAATTGTGAATAATTGTATACAGGTGATGGGCATTAACTGGATCTGCTGTGAATGGCACATGGATGAGGCGCTTGCGCTTTATCCCTGCGGAATCGATATCAAGAGATTTCGGAAGCACAATTTTTGTTTCTTGGAGCTGCTGGTGATCGTTTGTCTCGGCGCTTCGAAAAAAGAAAAAAAAAAATACGAAAGTTGGGGAGGTGGTGGTGTAGTGGTATTGTCACTGAATTAAGTAATTCTCTGGGGACCTGGGTTTGAACCCCACCATTGCAGACGATGACATTTAAATTCAATAAAATATCTGGAATTAAAAGTTTAATGATGACAATGAAACTGTTATCGATTGTCATTAAAAACCCATCTGGTTCATTAATGTCCTTTAGGGAAGGGAATCTGCTGTCTTTGCCTGGTCTGGCCTACATGTGACTTCAGACCCAAAGCAATGTGGTTGGCTCTTAAATGCCCTCTGAAATGGTCTAGCAAGCCGTTTAGTTCTCAAGGGCAATTAGGGATGGGCAACAGATTCTGTCCCATTAAAAATAAATAAATAAATACTAAAATTGTAGTGGTTGGATTAGGAGGTGTGTGCTTGTAATATTTAACGCTATAGATAAATATGAAACTGGTTAAAGATTGGCTCTGTAGGGGGTGGTGGTGTGTGTGAGCTTCACCTCTGACTTCTGAGCGGTTCGAATTGCTCCCACTCCCTGGGTTCTAGACCTTGGACTTATATGGGGGTTGTGACAAAGTGCAGCAGACAACTGGTTTTGTTGCAAGAAAAAAACTGAGTTTATTGAAGTCACAAATGAACTTATAACATTAGGATTACACTGATATTATACAGACTTACAAAGTACACTTGGTTAAGAATGGGGAACACACGGCATAATGAGGGAAAATCATGCTACTAATCCCCTTACCCTTGTCCCACCCCTAAAACCTAACTAAATTGAACTAGGAGAGGTCAGGGATCATGCTCACCAACCAGGGTTTCTTGACAGTTCGAAATCCAGCCAGGTAAGCCGGTTGCAGTTTTGGGGTACACTCTTTGTGTCCTCTGGGGCCTGCCGTCCCCACGTGGTCCTGGTATGTGGAATCTGCAAAGGTTCTTCAGTTGAGTGGAGGACGTGGGTGTGGGTGGTCGATCTTCGTGGAGGGCTGCGGTTGCGGCCTTGTTGTTTTCGGTTGAGCCTGCCACCCCGTGCCCCTCGCCATGATGTTGCCTACGGGCCTGCAAACCTCCGGATCTCCTCCCTGCTTGGCTCAGCTCCCTGCTTAAACTTGTCTTCGACAGCTCCCAGCTGCTCACTGCCCTGTATCAGCTTTCGAAACTGCTCACCCTTGTGTGTCCCTGCCCAAAACTGCAACCTTCAGATCTCCTGGCCCAGTTATACTGTTTTTTTCAAATTTCTTATCTCAATCCAAATCAAGGTTAGTTCTTTGTTTGATTTTGGTGGGCTTCCCCAGGTGATTGTTGTCTCGTTGTTTTTAATGGGCTCGCATGATGTTTTATCATTGTCTTCCTGCCCCCGTAGCTAGTCTTGAACTGAAAGCCATTGTATGTGTGGACATACATATATGTCCATATATGTGTCGCATATGGGTTCGCATAATTGCATTGATTGTAGTCTTCCTGCCCCCGTAGTTAGTAGTGATTATTTATGCAAGATTTTGATGGGCTTTAGTTTCGTGTTGATTGTTTTAAAGGGAAGAATGCGTATTCTGTCTCCTCTCGCTGGCTGGTTTCAGGTAAAAGTCCAAAAGTCATATCCTTGTTGATGATATGAAAATTGTGGGAATTTTGAGAACCCTTCAGCTCCATTTCTGTCCTTCACCGATTGACTTTTTGGAATAGAACATGGTAGCAGAGGATTGTTGCCTAAAGATGAAGGTTAAAAGCTAAGAAAAAAACTCAAGACAAAAAAATATATATAATCCTAGTAGCCATTGTGAGAAATTGTGGAAAGCAAATATAAATTGTAGTGTTATGATTACCTTCCAATATTCATGGAGTCTGAACCATATGACCAGTGGAAAAATGAAGTGGATTAACAAAATTCAATTTTGGGATCACTGGATTAGTATGATTAAATTGCTGGATTGTGCTAAATTGTCTCATATGGACATGTTCCTGGCATTCATTACTTGGAGAGGAAGACTCTGTTCAATCTGATGCCAGTGTCTTTAGAAGATCTGACTATCACAGCAGGAGATAGAATTTGTATAAGAATTATAGGTAAATGAATCCCAGGAATAACCAAGAAGCAGTTACTAAATGCTTCAGGTATGACTCTAATATCATTACACAATGGGTAGATGGTGGCATAGTGGTAGTGTCACTGGACTAGTAATCCAGAGGCCCAGGTGAATTCTCTGGCAGCATGGGTTCAAATCCCATCATGGCAGCTGATGGAATTTAAATTCAATAAATAATACCTGAAAACATGTGAATATCAGTGATGGTGATCATGGAACTATCACTGAATGTCATAAAAACCTATCTGGTTCACTAATGTCCATCAGCAAAGGAAATCTGCCTTCCTTACCTGGTCTAGCCTACATGTGAAGCCAGACCCACAACAATGTGGTTGACTCTTAACTGCCTTCTGAAATGGCTGAGCAAGCCATTCAGTTCAAAGGGCAATTTGTAATGGGCAACAAATGTTGGCCTTCCCAGCAATGCCCACATCCCATGAAAGTGGAGAGGCAGGGTCTTCAAAATGACACATGACAGAGAATTCTGAAAAAGATATTGATGATTGTGAACAAATTATACTGGTTAGAAGGAGTGTGATGAATATGTTAGTCACTGGCTCCTTTAATTGTGCAGTACTAGAAAGTACTGGCACTTCATAAATATGTGGAACAGATTGGGTAAAACATTAACTTGATTCACTTAGTAGTGAGGAGCCATGCAAGGTTAAAGAATACAAAAATGCCACCTGCTTTCAGTTTGTTGATGGCAACAAACTGAGGTCACTAAAGAGAGTTCATTCCATGTAAAATAGCTAAGACATTTTATAAGCATCGACGTAATGTCAAGTGAGATACCTATGCTGTTGAGTAAATATTCTATGAAAGAGGCACAAATGAAACTTGATATGTTGCAGTATGAGGTGTTGCAGATAGGGAAGAGATGGTAGGATGATTCCCCTTTTTCCCCACCTCATGACTAACCGCAATAAGATATATTTTAAAAAGACATGTTTTAACCGTCTGAGTGCAGTGATTCTCAAGGACAGATTTTCTCATGAGTTTAAAAAATGGAAAGAATAAATATTTATTTCTCAACACCTTAATGTAACCACAACAGCAACCACACACATGTATGCACCACACACACACACACACAAGAAATGGTGATTACAAAAGAGATAGGATGCCCTGAGGCTTTTTAGAAATTCTAGAAAGTCACTATTACTCTTGAATTTTGAGACGGAAGCTGAAAATGTTTTGCAAACCTCGCGATTCCCTTTTGGTTCACTGAAGAAAATGGAGGTTGGGAGCTTAAGGCAATGACTTCACAGTAGCTTATTCCATGCAACAGTAGGTTTCTGGCTTTGTTCCAGTTGAAGGTGCAGTTGAGCCCCTGTATCAAAGATCTGGCTTGGTTCTGCAAATCAGTAGGTAAAAGGATAGCCGCACTGTTAATGGATTCTAGGCAGATTCCTTTCTTTTCTCGGTGGTATATGTTCCCTCTGTGGTCTCTTTTTCTTCCAGACTGACTGACTTCTGAGGCTGCTTTCAAGATGTTGTTAATAAATGTTTCTTAGCATAAGCTGGTTTCTGTCAGGTGACCATTGTATCAGTATTCCCATTGTCCAACAAGTAGTCCCTTATAATGTTAGCATTGATATACAATCAGAGTTTGAACCTCAGTAGTTTGCACCTTCTTGTGGTAGAGTGGTATTTCCTTGACATCCATTCTGTGGAATTTCATTCTGCAGTCACTAAGTCTGTGTAATCATTGTGTTTCAGTTTCTGGAGATATTTAAGCAATATTAGCCGTTAAGTCCAAAGGAGAGATTTGTCGCATTTTAAACATCTTCTCAGATTGCTTATATTATAATGTCCTGACAAAACAAGCTGGCTACTTCCAGTCTTGAGCAGTTTCTTGTAAGTTTGGAAGACAAGGAGGGAGGTCACCTGACCCCCTTGAGTCCATCTTGCTATACCGCAGTTTGTCCATTCTCCATGTTTTTCCCAAAGAAAAGAACATTTTCATTTGTCATACATTTGCGAGTATAACTGAATGGGCATGACAAAAGTTATTATTTTTGCAAAGTCAGGGAGCTGTAGTTTACCCAGTCAGGACATTATTGTATCCTTTATCAAAACCTGATGTTTCTCATAAATTTTAGACAAGTATTAATGGCATCAGGTGATAAGAAGAGTCAGAAAAAAAGTACAGCAAATTGTTCTTGAAGTTACGGACAATTTGCCCATACTACTTGAAAAAAGTTTAAAAATTCTAAAATTGCAGGTGTAGTTGGCTAATTGAAGAGAATAGTGTGAAGTGTGAAAACTGTAAAATGTATCAGAGGATAACACTGCATCCTATTGCAAGCCTTCCATTGGCATATAATTAATGATTTAATGAGGTGGTAGCCGTGGATCAAAAGTTATGGAACAAAGACAGACATATTTTCAATCTGTATTTTATAAATCCGATGACCAGATTTAGTCTTTCAAAAATAATACTTGGACAGGGCAAAAGGGCTATAATTAGTCAAATCATGGAAACAGTGGGGCAGAATTTTACATTCGGTGTGCGGGCGCGGGCCCAACATGCCGGAACGTAAAATGACGCGCGGTGACGTTGGGCGTGCGTCCCGACGTCACCGCGCACCGTCACAATATTTCACTAGGTAGGCGCGCAATGAAGATGGAGGTGCGCCCGCCATTAATTAACGGGCCAGTTAAGGCCCTTGAAACACCAATTGTCTGTGATTTAATGCAGCCCATGCAATTTTCAGGGCGCCGCATGGGCGCAATGGGTAGGCCACATTTTCAAAACCCTCATCCACGGGCAGGATAAGAGGAGTGAGTGAGCTCGCTAATGCAAGTTGTTTGTACTTTAGCTTATAACTTGCTGCTGTTTGCTTGTGTGACCAGGACCTCATTTCGCTACAGAGCTGCTTTGACAGGAGTAAGAGGCTTCAGTTCAGGACTCCGGAAGAGTCATACCACTTGGGACCTTCCAAGTATCAGACAGCCTTCCCTTACCCTGGGAACGGGAATTGTGGTCTCCGCTGGAGGCACCACCCCTGAGGTGGAAGAGAGGGCCAAAAGGGGGAGGAGGCCAGGTGGCCCTTTTCAGCCTCTAGAGAAGCGACCTGTGGGAGGACAGGCGCAGGCACAAGGGGCGCAAGGCCAACAGGAAGTCCAAGGCGGAAGGGGCCGCAGAGGATGCCACTATCCTGCTGCCAGGGTTTACAGGCGGCGATGCAGCTACCTCAATATGTCTGAGGTGCAATGCCATAGGAGGCTCCATCTCTCAAGGGAGACAGTGACCTCCATCCATCAGGTGATCGGCCCTGAGATCACCTCCAACTGTGTGGGTGGACACCCCATGCCAGTGGCGCTGAAGGTTACAGTGGCCCTCAACTTCTATGCCTCCGGTTCTTTCCAGGGGTCGGTGGGTGATCTTTGTGGAGTCTCCCAATCAGCTGCCCACAGTTGTGCCGAGCTGGTGGCAGACTCTCTGTTCAGGCGTGCATTGACTTTCATTCACTCTGCTTGGACGAGGCCAGCCAGGCAGAGCGAGCCAGAGACTTTGCCACGATTGCTGGGTTCCCCCGCTTCCAGGGTGCAATCGACAGCACACATGTGGCCATCAAGGCGCCAGTGGGTGAGCCCGGTGCCTTCGTCAACAGGAAGGGCTTCCACTCCATGACCATGCACATAGTGTGTGACCATAGGATGCAGATTCTGCAAGTCAGTGCAAGGAACCCAGGCAGCTCCCATTACACTTACATCCTGAGACACTCCCAGGTGCTAAGGCTCTTCAGTGCTCCAGCCCAACTGGATGGATGGCTGATGGGCGACAAGGGCTATCCCCTCAAAAGGTGGCTCATGACACCCCTCTGTCATCCAAGAACAGAGGCCGAGCAGCGGTACAATAGGAGGCATACCTCCACAAGGGCAGTGGTAGAGAGAACCATAGGTGTTCTCAAGATGTGCTTATGATGCCTGGGCTGTTCAGGGGGCGCACTGCAATAACCCCCAGATCACTGATATATGTCACTGTGTGTCACTGATAGTGGTTACATGCTGCACTCTACACAATCTGGCACTGGAAAGGGAGGACGCGGTGGAGCAAGAAGATGTTGAAGCAGCTGCTCTGGCAGCAGACGATGAGTACAGTAGTGAGTCCGAGGACGAGCATGGTCAGGAGAATGCTGAAGGGATAGAAGCTGACCTAGGTAACCTCCAGGAAGGCAGGGCCACCTGGGATAAAAGCTGGAGAGGCGCCATGCGACTAGGTCAACCGGCCGCGGTGAAGTTGCGGTGCCACAGGGAGGTAAGAATGCAGGGCACTGAGGTCAGAATGTCTGTCATAGCAACAATTCCACTGTGGTCTCTATATTGATGTGAGCTTTGAACATGGAATCACCATTGATAATGGAAAGACGAGGGCACCATGATCCGGGTGCCAGGCATGCACAGTAACAGTGTAACGACTTCAACTAATGACATGTCTTCGTTCTTCCTTTCAGGCTCACCAGAAGCCCGTCGGGGTGAGGAGCCTGAAGGCCCACCGCTCACCCCAGAGGACAGTGGCCATAGAAATGCACCTGTGTCACACCCTCTCAGCCAGGTAGGCACCAGCACAGATACCAGCACCTCCGTGGGCATTAGATTGGTGGATAGTATCTCAATGCACAGCGGTGAGGGCAGTTCACACTCGCTTGAGGTGCAGGCAGAGGCAAAGAGTGCCCAGGGCTTTGGCAGTCGGAGGGCTGCTGGGGACCAGGAACATGCTCAGTCGGTGGCTGATGATGGGCCTCTGGAGTTGTCCCTGAGGCAGCAGATGCTGGAAGTCCAGCAGGGTGTGCGGGAAGATCTGGCGGAGATACATGAGGGAAAGCGTGCCATGGTTTCCGTAATGGTGGAGCCCATGCAGAGCATGAGCAATACAATGACCCTCATGGCCGAGCATAATGTCTCCTCCCTGGAGAGAGTGGCGGCACTCATGGAGAGGCTCCTCCAAGAACTGAATCAGGGGTTCCTGGGGATGTGTTCGGACCTGCAAGCCCTCACAGTGGCATTGACCTCATGTGGTCAGTGCCAGTGTGGGAGATGGATTGGGCACCTGTATCCCAGCTGGGTGCCCATCTATCAATGGTGAGCAGGGAGGTCCAAAGCGACCTGATGTAGGCGCACAAGCTGCTTGTTGTCCCTGCGGGCTCCTCCCAGGGTGCTCCAGGTGATGGCAGCAGCTCCTCCGCCCCTCTGCCAGTGACCGTGGCATCTGATGAGGCTGCAGCGACTGGGGAGACGCCAGCCATGGCACTAGCCGCTCCCTCCCAGTTGGGGCCAGCACAGGCTCCACTGGCAAGAGGACGACCACGAAGGTCATCAAGGCCAACAGGACAGCAGAGTGAGCAGGCTGTCTCCAATGCCGGTGCCTGTGAGGGGGGAGCACCGAGACATAGCACCCGCAAACAAAAACTTAAAGCACTTTAGGGACAATATGGGCTTATTACTGGTGATATTTTTCCCCCCACTTTTACATTAATTATTATTAGGTATGATGGAGAACACATTTCCATTTAATTTGTTTTATATATGCCAGGCACCACACCATTAAATGTGTTTGTGTTCAACAAGCCTCTGGGTGCTTCATTAGTTCTGCAGGCGCAGGGTAACCCATGATGTTATGAGTGACTTGTTTGTCATTGAACTTTATTGAAATGGCACATAGTGCATGTTGTTCACCAAGCAAATGTTCTTGTCAGGCATCGAGTATGGAGCCTGCAGCCCTGGCATGTGGTGGTGGCTCTTCTTTGGTAGGCTCCCAGGTGGCCCTACTCAGCAAGTCTGGCAGCATCGGCGGAGAAGAAATCAGTCAACGTTTCGAGCCTCCATGGCCCTTCGGCAGAACTGCAGCATAGTTTCAACAAGGGAGAAATATAAATTGGTTTAAGGTGGGTGGGGGGCGGGGGTGAAGAGACACATTGAGGGTGTGGTGTGAGTAGATAATAATCAAAAGATGTCAGAGACAAAAGGGTCAAAGAGGTGTTGAAGGTGGTGGTCTTTGTCTGAGAAAAGTGCAAATTAAGAATGGAAAACAGGATATTCAAAGTACAGCTCTAGTGGGGGTGGGGTGGAAAGACTAAAGGTTTTAGTTTTAGATTTAAAAATAATGGAAATAGGTGGGGAAAGAAGAATCTATATAAATTATTGAAAAAAAAGCGGGTGGGGGGGGAAAGAAACGGGGTGGGGATGGGGGGAGGGGGAGTTTAAGATCTAAAGTTGTTGAATTCAATATTCAGCCCAGAGGGCTGTAAAGTGCCTAGTCGGAAGATGAGGTGCTGTTCCTCCAGTTTGCGTTGGGCTTCACTGGAACAATGCAGCAAGCCAAGGACAGACATGTTGGCAAGAGAACAGGGTGGAGTGTTAAAATGGCAAGCGACAGGGAGGTTTGGGTCTTTCTTGCGGACAGACCGCAGGTGTTCCGCAAAACGGTCGCCCAGTTTGCATTTGGTCTCTCCAATGTAGAGGAGACCGCATTGGGAGCAACGAATGCAGTAGACTAAGTTAGGGGAAATGCAAGTGAAATGCTGCTTCACTTGAAAGGAGTGTTTGGGCCCTTGGACGGTGAGGAGAGAGGAAGTGAAGGGGCAGGTGTTGCATCTTCTGCGTGGGCATGGGGAGGTGCCATAAGTGGGGGTTGAGGAGTAGGGGGTGATGGAGGAGTGGACCAGGGTGTCCCGGAGGGAACGATCCCTACGGAATGCCATCAAGGGGGGTGAAGGGAAGATGTGTTTGGTGGTGGCATCATGCTGGAGTTGGCAGAAATGGCGGAGGATGATCCTTTGAATGCGGAGGCTGGTGGGGTGATAAGTGAGGACAAGGGGGACCCTATCATGTTTCTGGGAAGGAGGAGAAGGCGTGAGGGAGGATGTGCGGGATATGGGCCGGACACGGTTGAGGGCCCTGTCAATGACCGTGGATGGAAAACCTCGGTTAAGGAAGAAGGAGGACATGTCAGAGGAGCTGTTTTTGAAGGTAGCGTCATCAGAACAGATGCGACGGAGGCGAAGGAACTGAGAGAATGGGATGGAGTCTTTACAGGAAGCGGGGTGTGAGGAGCTGTAGTCGAGGTAGCTGTGGGAGTCGGTAGGCTTGTAATGGATATTGGTGGACAGTCTACCATCAGAAATTGAGACAGAGAGGTCAAGGAAGGGAAGAGAAGTGTCAGAGATGGACTATGTGAAGATGATGGAGGGGTGGAGATTGGAAGCAAAATTAATAAATTTTTCCAGGTCCCGACGAGAGCATGAAGCAGCACCGAAGTAATCATCGATGTACCGGGGAAAGAGTTGTGGGAGGGGGCCGGAGTAGGACTGGAACAAGGAATGTTCCACATACCCCATAAAGAGACAGGCATAGCTGGGGCCCATGCGGGTACCCATAGCCACACCTTTTATTTGGAGGAAGTGAGAGGAGTTAAAGGAGAAATTGTTCAGTGTGAGAACAAGTTCAGCCAGACGGAGGAGAGTAGTGGTGGATGGGGATTGTTCGGGCCTCTGTTCAAGGAAGAAGCTAAGGGCCCTCAGGCCATCCTGGTGGGGGATGGAGGTGTAGAGGGATTGGACGTCCATGGTGAAGAGGAAGCGGTTGGGGCCAGGGAACTGGAAATTGTTGATGTGACGTAAGGTGTCAGAGGAATCACGGATGTAGGTGGGAAGGGACTGGACAAGGGGAGAGAGAAGGGAGTCAAGATAACGAGAAATGAGTTCCGTGGGGCAGGAACAGGCTGACACGATCGGTCTGCCAGGACAGTTCTGTTTGTGGATTTTGGGTAGGAGGTAGAAGCGGGCCGTCCGAGGTTGGGCGACTATCAAGTTGGAAGCTGTGGGAGGAAGATCTCCAGAGGAGATGAGGTCAGTGACAGTCCTGGAAACAATGGCTTGATGTTCTGTGGTGGGGTCATGGTCCAGGGAGAGGTAGGAGGAAATGTCTGCGAGTTGACGCTCAGCCTCCGCGAGGTAGAGGTCAATGCGCCAGACAACAACAGTACCACCCTTGTCAGCGGGTTTGATGACAATGTTGGGGTTGGACCTGAGAGAACGGAGTGCAGTAAGTTCAGAGAGAGACAGATTAGAATGGGTGAGAGGAGCAGAGAAATTGAGACGGCTAATGTCACGCCGACAGTTCTCAATGAAAAGATCAAGAGAAGGTAAGAATCCAGAGGGAGGGGTCCAAGTGGAGGGAGAATATTGGAGGTGGGTAAAAGGATCCGTTGAACGGGGAGAGGACTCCTGCCCAAAGAAGTGAGCACGGAGACGAAGACTGCGGAAGAAGAGTTCAGCATCATGCCGAGCCCGAAATTCATTGAGATGAGGGCGTAAGGGTATGAAACTAAGTCCTTTGCTGAGCACTGAACGTTCAGCATCGGAGAGGGGAAGGTCAGGGGGTATAGTGAATACGCGGCTGGGGCTGGAATTGGAAGATGGGGTGAGGACGGAGGGACAAGCAGGGGTGGAGGGTCCCAGATGGGTGTTGGAGTCGATGAGTTGTTGGAGCTTGCGTTCCTTAGCACTTGAGAGAAAGAGAAAAAGTTTCTTGTTGAGGCGACGGATGAGGCGAAGAATAAAATGAAACTGGGGGCACGCGCAGCTTTGAAAAAGGGTGCGGCGGTGCTGCTGGAGGGAGAGGTCGAGTGTGTTCATATGGCGGCGCATGGCACTGAGTGTGGATCTCAGAATGCGACGGGAACAGCAGTCCGAGAAACGTTTTATGTCCCGGAGATACCTGTAATCCTGGGTGGGTTCGAAACAAGAGGGATGGAATTTCAGTTGAAATCCACGTGGGGTGAGTCGGAGACGGAGACAGTCACTGAGAAAGGAGATATGGCTGTGAAAGCGGGTTTTAGTAAACACCTTGTCAAACACCAGGAGAGAAATGGAAAGCAATGAAGGTGAGCAGGGCAGAAGAGACAGTCGGAAATCCTGTCGGAGGACAGAACCGTACTTCTTCCAAGAGGGCATTTTTTGAAGAGAGGTGGCAGTCAATTAAACACAGAGATAAAAACAAAAAGCTAAAAGCTACTGCGGATGCTGGAAATCCAAAACAAAACAAAAACAGAATTACCTGGAAAAACTCAGCAAGTCTGGCAGCATCGGCGGAGAAGAAATTGCTCCAGTGAAGCCCAACGCAAACTGGAGGAACAGCACCTCATCTTCCGACTAGGCACTTTACAGCCCTCTGGGCTGAATATTGAATTCAACAACTTTAGATCTTAAACTCCCCCTCCCCCCATCCCCACCCCGTTTCTTTCCCCCCCACCCGCTTTTTTTTCAATAATTTATATAGATTCTTCTTTCCCCACCTATTTCCATTATTTTTAAATCTAAAACTAAAACCTTTAGTCTTTCCACCCCACCCCCACTAGAGCTGTACTTTGAATATCCTGTTTTCCATTCTTAATTTGCACTTTTCTCAGACAAAGACCACCACCTTCAACACCTCTTTGACCCTTTTGTCTCTGACATCTTTTGATTATTATCTACTCACACCACACCCTCAATGTGTCTCTTCACCCCCGCCCCCCACCCACCTTAAACCAATTTATATTTCTCCCTTGTTGAAACTATGCTGCAGTTCTGCCGAAGGGCCATGGAGGCTCGAAACGTTGACTGATTTCTTCTCCGCCGATGCTGCCAGACTTGCTGAGTAGGGCCACCTGGGAGCCTACCAAAGAAGAGCCACCACCACATGCCAGGGCTGCAGGCTCCATACTCGATGCCTGACAAGAACATTTGCTTGGTGAACAACATGCACTATGTGCCATTTCAATAAAGTTCAATGACAAACAAGTCACTCATAACATCATGGGTTACCCTGCGCCTGCAGAACTAATGAAGCACCCAGAGGCTTGTTGAACACAAACACATTTAATGGTGTGGTGCCTGGCATATATAAAACAAATTAAATGGAAATGTGTTCTCCATCATACCTAATAATAATTAATGTAAAAGTGGGGGGAAAAATATCACCAGTAATAAGCCCATATTGTCCCTAAAGTGCTTTAAGTTTTTGTTTGCGGGTGCTATGTCTCGGTGCTCCCCCCTCACAGGCACCGGCATTGGAGACAGCCTGCTCACTCTGCTGTCCTGTTGGCCTTGATGACCTTCGTGGTCGTCCTCTTGCCAGTGGAGCCTGTGCTGGCCCCAACTGGGAGGGAGCGGCTAGTGCCATGGCTGGCGTCTCCCCAGTCGCTGCAGCCTCATCAGATGCCACGGTCACTGGCAGAGGGGCGGAGGAGCTGCTGCCATCACCTGGAGCACCCTGGGAGGAGCCCGCAGGGACAACAAGCAGCTTGTGCGCCTACATCAGGTCGCTTTGGACCTCCCTGCTCACCATTGATAGATGGGCACCCAGCTGGGATACAGGTGCCCAATCCATCTCCCACACTGGCACTGACCACATGAGGTCAATGCCACTGTGAGGGCTTGCAGGTCCGAACACATCCCCAGGAACCCCTGATTCAGTTCTTGGAGGAGCCTCTCCATGAGTGCCGCCACTCTCTCCAGGGAGGAGACATTATGCTCGGCCATGAGGGTCATTGTATTGCTCATGCTCTGCATGGGCTCCACCATTACGGAAACCATGGCACGCTTTCCCTCATGTATCTCCGCCAGATCTTCCCGCACACCCTGCTGGACTTCCAGCATCTGCTGCCTCAGGGACAACTCCAGAGGCCCATCATCAGCCACCGACTGAGCATGTTCCTGGTCCCCAGCAGCCCTCCGACTGCCAAAGCCCTGGGCACTCTTTGCCTCTGCCTGCACCTCAAGCGAGTGTGAACTGCCCTCACCGCTGTGCATTGAGATACTATCCACCAATCTAATGCCCACGGAGGTGCTGGTATCTGTGCTGGTGCCTACCTGGCTGAGAGGGTGTGACACAGGTGCATTTCTATGGCCACTGTCCTCTGGGGTGAGCGGTGGGCCTTCAGGCTCCTCACCCCGACGGGCTTCTGGTGAGCCTGAAAGGAAGAACGAAGACATGTCATTAGTTGAAGTCGTTACACTGTTACCGTGCATGCCTGGCACCCGGATCATGGTGCCCTCGTCTTTCCATTATCAATGGTGATTCCATGTTCAAAGCTCACATCAATATAGAGACCACAGTGGAATTGTTGCTATGACAGACATTCTGACCTCAGTGCCCTGCATTCTTACCTCCCTGTGGCACCGCAACTTCACCGCGGCCGGTTGACCTAGTCGCATGGCGCCTCTCCAGCTCCAGGGCCTCATGCTTGTATCTGCTCAAGATTAGAAGGTGGGGCTAAAAGCAAAATACTGCGGATGCTGGAAATCTGAAACTAAAATGAAAATTGCTGGAAAAACTCAGCAGGCCTGACAGCATCTGTGGAGAGAAAGACAGAGTTAACATTTCGAGTCCGTATGGCTGTTCTTCAGAACTCAAGAAGAAGTCATAGTGACTCGAAACGTTAACTCTGTCTTTCTCTCCACAGATGCTGTCAGGCCTGCTGAGTTTTTCCAGCAATTTTTGTTAGAAGGAGGGGCGTTCCCCGCCAGTCCACAAACTCTCTGCACTGTTATGGGCTGTCTTCTCCTGAAAGGACAGAGGAGCATTGATTATTCCACCCTGTACCTGCATTGCCATTGCAGCCTGGCCAACCCCAGCTGAGGAACACCTCACAGGGCTCAGCCAATTCGTGACCCTGGAGCCACAAGACACTCAGTCCAAGCAGCCAGAGCTCACCCCCTTGCCCAGGTGCTGCATCATTGACATTTGCCACTCGCACTCTAAGAACTCTGAGGTCCGTGGCCTTGTGGTGGCGACTGCTCCGAACTGCTGTGCTAAGTGACCCACGCCAACACGGTACTCACCCTTCCCGATCACAGGAGATCATTGAACCGCTTCCAGCAATGCACCCATGTGCGCCTCACCACGGCATGGGAGCTCAGCCTGGACTCCACCACCTCCCAGGCATTTTTGGTGAGGTGGGCGGGCTTCCTCCTCCTGTCCCTGGGGACCAAGTATATCTCTGCGTTCTGCCACCTCCTCGAGGAGGGCTGCGAGACTCTCGTCGGAAAAACGCGGGGTCGACTGCCTCGCCCACCTGCCCTCCTGTCTGCCGTGTTCAGCACTGAAGTGCTCCATACCGAGGGTCCTCTGAGTCACTGGCAGCCTTCTTATGGCCACGCGGCCACTCTTGAATCGGCCGCTGGGTCACCGGCGGACATTGAGCCCCCACCCCCGCCCACTCCTTCTCGCTGTTGCCACTGTTGCGTGTTACGCTGGGCGGGCCTTAATTGGCCCTCCAGCATAAAATGGCAGTGCGGAGCCGCTCGTGGGTGGCGGCCAGGTTCCCAACCGCACCTGTCTGTTCCCGCCAAGCCCGCCCGACGAATGTAAAAATCTGGCCATGGATTGGGATTGGGCTTGGGATAGCAATGAAGTTTCCGGCTGATATATGAGAGAGGAATTCGCTACAGATGAATGTGAAAACATGAACATCAAGGTTATGAATATCACCGCTGAAGACCCATTCAGCAATGAACTCTGTGAAAGGAATCACGTGGTGACTGATGAAATTCTGCATAAAGCTTTGATGGCCCATGGACTAGTAGAATTGGTGATGACCTGCAGCAGTTAAGCCACAGGTAGACCTAGATTCACCTGGTAGCTGAATGTTTACAAAGAGACTCTCAAACAGGCTCATGCCTCGATTTATATGTGCAATAGGTGCTGGATGTATCTTTTAATGCCTATATCATAATGGTGGCCCTGATGAAGTGACATGGATTCAAAACATTAACCCTGTTTCTCGCTCCACAGATGTTGCCAGAGCTGCTGAGTTTTTCCAGCATTTTCTGTTTTTATTTCAGATTTCCAGCATCCACAGTATTTTGCTTTTATCATAATGGTGGGCGGTTGGATTCACTTTTACAACCATGAAATAGACACAGAGTCATGGAATTTCTAGGATCAGATCTCTGTAGGAGTTTCTCCAATTTGTGCCAGTAACCTGAAGCTACCCATAATAATGTATTCGAAGTGTGATAGTACAGCATAAAAACTTAAGGTGGCTTTACCAGGCCAAGAACAGCACTGTCAGGAAAGCACCATTACTCCCAGTTCCTCCTTTAGGATGGATAGCATTCTGACTTGGATATATACTCACTATTCCTTTTACATTGTTGGGTCAAAATCCTTGGATTCCCTACTTAACACCATTGTGGACCATAGTCACTACAGGAGCTGCAAAAGTTCAAGTAGTAGTCCGGACCACCTTCTCAGGATGATTAGGGAAGGACAATAAATGTGGCATTACCAAAATTACCCATAATCTGGAAACAAAGTTAAAAGTGATTTCTCACCCTTCATCTCAAATTTTCTGATGTAACATCAGCCCTTATTTTTTCAACTATAGACAAGTACTCAATGAATCAGATAAGTTTAAATAGAATTGATGAAGCCAGCTTACTTGCAGAAAGAAAATCACCTTTCAAAACGTCTCAATGGCATCATAGGTAGTATAATTTTTGATATGACAGTGATCTTCACATAAGTCCCTAATAACATGACAGAGGAAAACTGTTCAGCCCCAATTTCACAATAGCCAATATGGGGATATGCTAACCTATGACACAGCTCACTCCCCCACGAACAGAGCAAGTAGCACAATGGAATAACCCACCTAATTTGATTGGGCTTCTGGCATTTGAGAAGTTTGCAGAGAGTTTGATCTGTAGCACAATTGCCAGGAGAGATTACAAACCTTGTAAGGCAGTATTTTTAAGGGCTGCAGCTTACCATTAGAGGGTAAAGTAGGTTGGGTACAGAAAACGTGACCAATTGTTCACCAAGGGTTTATGCAAATAGTGAGAAAAATAGTAAAAAGATTTCAGGAAGACACAGATTAGCAGGATGGTCAGACATGTGACAGGTAAATTCATGTGGATAAGTGCGAAAGAACAAGTTTGCTAATGTAAACAAAAGCAGACATTCAGTGGAGCATATTGAAAGTTGTCGATGAAGAATGTCACATCAGGAGTTCAAATCCATTAATCCCTGAGAGCGTAACTTCAGATAGATGAAGCCATAAAAATTATTGGCAGCGTTTTGGTCTTTGTGAATTGAGACATGGGGCGGAATCGTCCCACATTTGCACTAAATGCGGTAGCAGGCGGGAAAAAAGGACATTTTACCCACCAGCCGCAATGACGGCTTCTCACGCCATATCGTCCCAATTGCCCTATTAATTATGCATTCCTGCGAAACACGCCATTTCGATGGTGGGCAGGCTTTCATTTGCCTGCCATGCCATCACCTCGCCACTTCCTCACACCGGGCGCCATATTGCTTCTTAATGCTTCCAGCCCAGGACTGCTGCACTGAAGACATGGCCCCGAAAGGCAAGAAGACTGCAGCCCCCAGGTTTAATGACGCATCCCTCGAATGCCTTTTGGGCACCGTGGAGGTCCACCGTGATGTCCTCTACCCCCACTCTGACCGCATGGTGGGCAGCAACTTCATGGGAGGCGACTGCAGAGGTGGTTGGCACCAATGTCCTACAAAAGAGGACAACCACCCAGTGCTCCAATCAAGAAACCTCTGAAGAAGAATCTGAAGGCAGCTTCATTGAAAACCCATCACAGCTCTCACCCACACCCCCCACCAGTGCAGGGACACACACTTTGGTAGGACCTAGCTTTAGAGTAGCCTCAGGATCACAATCTGGTGAGCGCATCACAATTTCTGATCCACAGCAGATCGTGGCAGGGACTTCCCAGGTCCCCGGCACTTGGAGGACTGCTGGAGGCCAGAAATCTACTGAGTCCAAGTCAGATGACGAGCCTCTGAACTAGGTCATGTCACAGTTGTAGGAGCTGCAAAGGCAAATTCAGGAAGGGATGTCCGCTGCACTCCTCAGATTGCAAGGCACGATGAAGGAATCCACCTATCTTCAGGCTGAAGTGATAACGTCGGCATGCCAATGCACCAACACTGGTAGGATGGTGGCCGCCATGGAGACCTTGGTCCAGGATGTCGCTCCTGCATTGCTGCATGGGCTCAACTCCATCACTGTTGGCGAGAGGGGTGGGGGGAAGCTTGATCTCACTCCAGTTTCCCCTTCTCCTCAAGGAGTTAGCCAGGGGCTTCGGGCACCCATAGGGAGGAGGATCAGCAGGAGCCCACTCCGGGGCCATCCACACAGGTAACTCTGGGAGTGACCGGCCCATCTGAATCCCATCTTCCTGTGACCTCCAGCTTCACAGGCCAAAGAGTGTGCCACTGTCACACAGCAGTACCCTGAAAGCAGGCCAGGGTCCACCAGGTCTCAGCCCCCCAGAGGACACCCACCAAGGTCATCACAGTCAGGCTGCCACGACATCACAGTCAGGCTGCCCCAACCTCTGCGTGGATGTCCGGGCACACCAAGATATAGCAGCAGGGTTAGGAAGGTGAAGACGAAGTAGTTGCATGGAGCTGCCTCAGGGAAATTATGAGATATTAAAAAAATAATTTAAGGAAATAAAAATGTAATGAAACATGTCCCCTCTGTCACATGAACAGGAACATTTTATTAATTAAAAATTCATTAATTATTTTATTTTTATTTGTTTTTGGAAACCTCATCCCGCCCATGGATGAGGTTTCCAAAAAAATACAAAGGCCGCTTGGCCTTTTCGCCAGCCCGCCAACTGTTATTTTGGATGGGCCGCGAAAATATTAATTTAATTGATTCTTAAATGGCATTAACAGGCTTTTTAATTGTGGGCGGGCATGCTGCCAACTCCTGTGCCCACTGTCCGAACTATCGCGCAATTGCCCGTTGATGACGACACCTTGTCAATGCGTGTCATTTCACACTCGAGCGGGTCAGCTGCACACCCGTCTGCCGAGCGAAAATTTCTGCCCTTTGTGAATATCTATGGAGTGTCCTCACAGCATGTCATCAACATTCCCCTGGAACTGGGCATCTACTAGTGCCTCTGCTGCGTCTCCAGAGGGTATGTGCGCTGCCATAAGCTGGAGTGGACTCCATCGTTCACAGACGCATTGTGAGGATCTATGATGTCTTCTCACTCTCATCCTCCACAAATCTAGCAGTTATGAGGGCCTCCTGAGCACGCCTGCCTTATCTGGCCAGTGTGATGGACTCATCACTATAATCGTCACCTTCAAGGACCTTCTCACCCTCATCACCGTCGATGTCCTCCTCATCAAGGGAAACCTCCAGCTCCTCCATAACCAGCTCTTCTCCCCTTAGAACGCCAGGTTGTAAAGGGTGCAGCAGATGATGATGGTGATGTGTGACACCCCCTGCGGACTACGTTATGACCACAGCTGATGTTAATCGCTGCGCAAACCGAATCCCAGAGGGAAACTTGGCTTACAGGCTACAGCCTTTTTTTTTGTATTCTAATAATGAGAAGCAGGCATACCGATCTCAGCAGTAAGAGGTCCAGTAACACTTTGGGGTTTTTAAAAATTAAAAGTAAAAGTTCTATTAAGAAAAGTAAAGAAAACTTAAGCACACAAGATTACAGTTAAACAATTAATGATAGTCTTACAAAGCATTCCTCCAAAACTCTTTACTCGGTCAAACCGACAAATAAACACTTTCCAGGCAACACTCCCTTATAGATATTTAAGTATGAAATCCAGTAACATCGCACAAGGCAGACTGCTGTGGCTTCAACCAGGGCCTACCACATGCCCTGTACCCTCTACCACTTTTCTATGGAATTCATTTCAGAATCAAACTGCTTGCTATAGCCCAAGAATTCTCAGCAGCTCAAACAGCTCTAGCTATCTCTAGCCATCTCAAGTTTAATGGTTCAACAGCTATCCAGCTCAATAGCTATCTTTAGCTCTCTCTACCTCAACAGCTGTTCACAGTGACTCTAATATACCTTTTTTTTCCCTTTTCATCTCAGTCCCATTGTTCTCAAACCCCTTTGAAACTCAAGCTCTTCCAAATATAAGATATTTCATGTTTCCATCTTGTCTTTGCTTTTGGGCCAGTAAAAATATAATATCTCCACTATTATTTACCTCTGGTCTCCTGCAAGATGCAAACATTTTCCTTGAGACCTCTGGCTCTCCTTTGATATTCCCAACTTATCCAAAAATGCAAATGTTAGATCTAACCTATTTATTTGTACCTCAAACATAACAACTTTAACCATTTCATGTTTCCTATCAACTTCTTGCTCAACACACACACACACACACACACACACGCAGACCGGTTCAGGCACCAGAACCCATTATACCTTCGCTCTGCTGCAGTCTGAGGCCACTGCACAGATGTCATCAGCCACGTCTTCTGTGGGTAGCCCTTATCTCTGAGGAGCCATCCCTGCAGCCTCTGTGGACCCTGGAAGACGTCAGTGATCTATAACCGACTGAGAATGTAGAAGTCGTGGACACTCCCTGGAAACTGAGCGCAGACCTGCGGGATACATTTGTGGCGGTCATGCACCAGCTGCACATTCAGCACATGGAAACCCTTGTGATTGACATTGTTGACTGTGTGTTGCGACAGAGATCTGAGTGCCACATGAGTGCAGTCCATCACACCTTGCACCTGTGGGAAACCTAAGATCTGTGAAAATCTCATCGCTTTTGCATCCTGGCTCTCCTGGTCCCGGGAGAAATGCACAAAGTTGTGTGCCTGTGCGAAGATGGCATCCGTGACCTCATGGATCCAGTTGTGGGTGGAGGCTTGCGATATTCCACAATGTCACCTGTGGAGCCCTGAAAGGAGCCACTGGCATAAAAATTGAGTGCCACGGTCACTTTCATGGCCACTGGCAGTGGATGCCCTCCACGTCCCTGCCAAATCCTGCAGTAGGAGGCAGATGTGATCGACCAGTTCCCTTGACATCCGCAGTCTTCAGTGACACTGGTTCTCAGTCTAGTTAGGCACCAACCAGCGATGGCTCGCTGTGGTTCTTCAGTGACGTGTGTGGAAGCCCCAGCCGCACCTTCTTCCTGAGGGTGCTGCTCCTCCCTTTGCGCAGCTAGGTGCCTCCGTCGCTCTCTTCTTCACTTTCTCTGTTCTCTGTACTCCACGAGGCATACACCCAGATCACCAGGCTCCATGCCCCTGATGTTTTCCTCCTGCAGGATGAAAGACAGAGCTGGGTGGGTTAGCTTGGGTGTCCTAAGAACCACCTCTCTTGGTTAAGTCTGAAGGTCCCTTAACACACCCCTGAGAGTGCTGGCCACCACTTGGATAGCCAGAGTTTAGTGTGCTGCATGGCTGCCTGAAACTCCACCCACCTCTGCCCCAATCCACCCACCCGATTGGCGGCAGCCTTCCCATTGGACTGCATGTTGTGCTCTCAGCTCAGGCACAGGCATTCTCCTAACCACACTGCAAGGCTGAGCTGTTAGCGTGAACCATGGGGGAGACTGGTCCAAACCGGGATGCTGACATTGCAAGGGGCCGTGAGCACCTCCACCAGTGACTGCTCCATGGGCAGCTTTTGCAAGGAGATTGTACAATGTGCACAGTCATCCAGCTGTTCTGCAGTGAAAAGCTCTGGAGAGCTTGGTGGCACTTTCATGCTTCTGCGTTGCTTGAGTGGGCAGGTAAGCTAGAGGCCTGACTCCAAGCATGTTAGTGTGGCTGAGTCTGAACTCTCTCAGCTGTGGAGGAATAGTCACTTTATGTAAGATTTCCCTGATGGGTGGCCTCATCCCTCCTCCCCACACCACACGTGTTTGTGCACTACCCTCAACCGCAGTGCAACCATTGCCTCCCCCTGCCCAACTTACCTCAACCACAGGGCAGCCCTTGTCCCCCCCGCCCCCCCCACCAAACTCACTTCAGTCACAAGCCAGCCCATTCCCCCCCAACTCGCCTCAACGTTGAAATCCAACAGGCGACCTCCGTGAGTGTTGTGCAACATTACTGTGCGCTCACCTCCGAGTTCCCCTCAAAGTGCAGCCCGCCAAGTGCACGCCTTGGTGATGTGAAACACATGAGCATGCAATCACACCGATGTGCTCAGACGATCCAGCGCAGGGGTGATGATTCTGGCAGGCTAGCCAGATAATGATATGCGGCTGTATTACAATGAGGTTCCCGATGCCCGATGGCGGGAAATGCTGACCGCCATTGTTGGGCAGAGCGGACGATCGCAAAAGGTTTCATGACATCGTGAAACAGATTTTTGGCCTTCTTACCATATTGTCCGCTCATGCCACTGAACACGCCCAGCACCCGCAAGCACAGAAAATTCCGCCCCTTGAAGTATACAATTAAAGGAATTTGGACATGCATTGCTTCGGTTACAGTTTGAGTGCTGTTTGCAGTTTTGATTTAATGTAATTGAGCATCAGTAAGTGCAACTCAATAAATTTTTGAAAATAATTACGTTTTGAATGGGAATGTTCAGCTGCTTTAATATATTTTAAATTAAATCAAGATCAGACATGACGTACATCAAGTGCAAATTTGGGAGCTTAATATTCAACATGCGTCCTTGCAGGCAAACTCCACATCACCAATACCTCTTCAGAAATCAAAGCTGCAGTTTTCATAATTCATCCCAGAAGCATTTTACTAGCTCTTTATATTTGGCCTTAATAGAAATCAGCAAGCCATTTTCTTCAGGTCTCCATTTGAGACCCGCCAAGCTCTTGGGTATTCAATCAGCTGGAATTCAGCACTGTTCTCTCTCCTTTTCTTCCTCCTTGCACAAGGAGATAATGAAAATGCTATTAAGTTGTTGGATCCTGCGGATCCTCATCGCCAGTTTGTTGTAAGTGGTGACCGAGTTGGTACTATTGATAAAGTTGATCAGCAGACACTTCTTAGGTGGAAGTTCTTAGTTTATTTACAAAGGCACTCATCAGCAACTAAACATATGCTTACACTTCAAACTCTCTCTCTAGACTACTAACTATTAAAGTAGCCCACGCTACTCTCCTACTGCTAACATACATTGGCTCCTGGTCTTCAAATGCCTCAATTTAAAATGCTTCTGAGCACTCTGTGTACTCCTCATTCTGCCCATTTGTGCAGCCCTGGCTTTCTTTGCCTTGACATCAATGACTTTGGCTGTTAAGGCCTGCTTTGGAATTCCCTCTTTAAACATCTCCACCTTGCTGCCTGACTATCCTTTTAAGATGCTCCTTCAGTCCTAATTCATTGCCTGTTCTTCTTTGTTTGGTATATATTTTTTTTGTATGATTATGCTCCTGTGAAAGACATTGGCACATTTTTCTATGTTAAAGGTGCTATAATTATGCAAGTTGGTGTTGCGAAACAGAGATTACTATGGAATTATACAGTATATTTTCTGATTGGCACTGCTCCTGTGTTAATGTGTAAAATGCCTGAATCAAATTCTTCTGTTTGTTTTCTTTTAATGCAGGCAATAATCCATCTTCTTTAAAAAGATCAGCACATGCTTAAAATGACACACTAAGGAATTTTAAGCAAACAAATTAAGCATTTGTATAGGAACAGTGTCAATCAGAAAATATGTCCATATAACTAATGCATAATGCTATAGGCATATATTTGCGGCTGTAAATCCAAATTATTATTGTAAGGAATATGCTGTATGGTTTCCACCCGGTGAGTAGGGTTAAAATGGTCCATTCAGTATTCCTCTCTGATCTTCTAGGTCAAATTTACTAAGAATTACAGGTGGAATTTGGCCCTGTCGTGGTGGGAGCTGCGTCATAAAATGCGGCAAGCCATTCAAAAGTCCATTGACATCGGAGGGGCCCTAAAACCCCACAGGTGTAAAATTCTATGCTAAATATCACCACCCGATCATATTTTTGTAGCCAGCAAACTAATTGGAATCAAGAACCTTGTCATCTTATTAGAACTTTCCCAGAAGGGCTATGTCAGAGTATAACTTGCTGGTGAAGAACTTGAAATATTTTCTATGCAACTGAAGCAAATGAGTTCAAGTAGAAGGCAACCCTTGGGGATGAAGTCAAGTGCTCATTACTCAACCACTAGAATCACTGAACCAGCCAAGCCTGAATGAACATTTAAATGGAAATTTCAAATAATATTTTGCATAGGATTTGTATTTCCACACAGATGTCTAACGACACCAAGATCTGAATGCCTTGAGACCAGATTCTGAATTGCATTTCATAATCGCTTCATTAATGGTCACATTGAGAAAAAGGCAAACTGTCATAAGTAAAGAAAACAGTGATAAAATTCCATCTTTGTCTCATTTGAAAATATATTATTCCCAAAAGGTGCCTAGTCATGCAAGGGAAAAACCTGAGAGAAATGCTATATGTCCCATGGACCCAATTCTTAAAAATTGAGACAAAGTGTCAGTGAGTGTGTCCATAGCACTGAATAAATAATCTTACTGTTCACACAAAACATTGCAAAAAACAGTCTGATTTTAATTCCACCTTGTCCTTTTACCCTTCTTTTAGAACCTCCTTGTCCCAGAGTCATTCAGGACCATTAGCATGCAGGAAGGTTCAAGCAAATGATCTGCCCCCTCACCTCTAATTTCCCCAGTCTCCATCTTAAACAACCATAACTTGCATTTATCTTGTGCCTTTAACATAATAAAACTTTCCAAGGCATTTCACTGGAGTAGTACAAAGCAAAATTTGACATCGAACCACAGAGGGGGATATTAGGGAAGATGACCAAAAACGTCATCAAAGAGATAGGTTTTAAGGAGCAACCTAAAGGAGGACATACTTACAAACATACAAACAAGGAGCAGGAGTAGGCCATTCGGCCCCTTGAGCCTGTCCTGCCATTCAATAAGATCATGGCTGATCTGATAATAACCTCAAATCTGTATCCCGCATACCCCCAATAACCTATCACCCCCTTTCTCACCAAGAATCTATCCACCTCTGCCTTAAAAATATTGAAAGACTCTGCTTCCACCACCTTTTCAAGAAGAGAGCTCCAAAGACTCACAGCCCTCTGACAGAATTTTTTTTTGCCTCATCTCCGTTTTAAATGGGTGACCCCTTATTTTTTAAACAGTGACCCCTAGTTCTAGATTCTCCCACAAGAGGAAACATCCTCTCCACAGCCACCCTGTCAAGACCCCTCAGGATCTTTTATGTTTCAATAAAGTCACCTCTTACTCTTCTAAACTCCAGCGGATACAAGCCTAGCCTACCCAACCTTTCCTCATAAGAGAACCCACCCATTCCAGGCATTAGCCCAGTAAACCTTCTCTGAACTGCTTCCAATACATTTACATACTTCCTTAAATAAGTGACCAATACGGTACATGGAAATGAGATTTAGGAAGGGAATTTCAAATCTTAATGCCTTAGCAGCTGAAGATATAGTCACCAATAGTGTAACGATTAAAATCAGAGATGTTTAATAGGCTGGAATTAGTGGAGTGCAGATTCCTCAGAGTGGTTGGAGGAAATTACAAAGATAAGGAGGGGTGAAGCCATGGAGGCATTAGAAAACAAGGATGGGCATTTTAAAATCAAGGTTTTGCGAAACTGGCTGCCAATGTAGGCCAACAAGCACAGGAGTGATAGGTGAACGAGACTTGGTGCAAGTTAGGTCACAAGCAGCTGAGTTTTGAATGACTTCAGGTTTACAAAGGGTAGAACATGAGAGGCCAGTCAGGAGTGCATGGGAATAATCAAGTCTAGAGGTAATAAAGGCATGAAGTAGCAGATAAGCTGAGGCCAGGTGAAGTCAGACGATGTTATAGATGTGAAAGTAGGAGGTCTTAGTGACGCTGCAATTATGAGCTGGGAAGCTTATCTCAGGTCAAATATGAGACCAACATTACAACCGTCTGGTTTAGCACCAGAGAATTGCCATGCGGAAGGATGGAGTTGGTGTTAGGGAATGGAATTTACATCAGGGGCTGAAGACAGCGGCTTTGATCTTCCCAATATTCTGTTCTGGCAGAAATTTCTGCTCATCTGGTAATGGACGCCAGTCAAGGAATATAGAAGATTAAGAGATGATATAGAGGTGCTTAAGATGAAGGAACAATGTGACAGGATAAAGCGAACCTATTTCCCCTGGTTGGGGAGTCCAAAACAAGGCAAAATAACCATCAAAGTTAAAACTAGACCATTCTACCATGATGTGTGGACTTTTCCACATAAACATTAGGAGAAGTCTGGAACTCTCTCCTGAGCTTTTGAGGCTAGATCAATTGAAAATTTTAAGACTGTGATTGATATATTTTTGTTTGGCAAGGATATTAAAAGATATGACATCAGGTTGGGTAGATGGAGTTAAAATACAGATCATACATGGTTTGAATGGCAGCACATGTTTAAGATCCTGATTGGCCTGTTTCCATATTCGTACTACTGATGCTTGACATTTCTGTAATGTTAAGGTGTTATTAGTTTCTTTAACTTAAATAGACTACATAGGGTTTACAATATGCAAAAGAGGATGATTTGAAACAGATAACAGAAGTATAAAGTAATAGTTTCAATCAAAATCTGCAGTCTGGCTTTTATTATCACAGTGCTCATCACTCCCGATGTGGCGACATTGTCCATTAAATGTTCCCTGCACATAAGAGATGGATGCTATTACAGCAATGATAATTCCATTTGTGGCATGTCACTGAGAAGCAGGAAAAATTCATGTTACGGCATCTAA
This sequence comes from Cetorhinus maximus, assembly GCF_964194155.1. Classification (NCBI taxonomy): domain Eukaryota; kingdom Metazoa; phylum Chordata; class Chondrichthyes; order Lamniformes; family Cetorhinidae; genus Cetorhinus; species Cetorhinus maximus. The sequence continues at coordinate 150,617,350 of NC_135882.1, forward strand.
AAATGGAAGCAGTTATAAGTAATTGACAAAAAATCCGTTCCTATCAAGTTGTCAACATTTGAGTAATAGCAGTCAGTGAAATTCAGTTCTTGTGAGTAAGCCAAAATATGGAATTTGAATTATATAGAATGAGTGCTATATAAACTAAGCCTCAAAATGCCTTTTAACAAAATCTTTCCAGCTAATTATAAGGAGGCAAGGTCTTATGCTTTTTGCTATGGCCACCCCACCCAACCAATGACCCACTTTTCAACTGGCAGGGACATGAATGTATATCTCCCTTAAACCACCAGAGATGGCAGGTACAAATGGAACATAGAAACTTAAGCACCCGAGTAGGCTATTCCAGCCTTCAAGCCTGTTCCGCCATTCAATTAGAATTAGGCTGATCTGCACCATAGCTCCATGTTTCAACCCTTGATACATCCACGCCCCTTGATGCCCAACAAATATCAGAATCTTGAAAATGGACATATGCATTCACAGAGAGGAAACAAACTCATTGATTCTGTGTAGGAGCCATACTAGCCACTTTAAGGGAACAGCTCTGCCAATTCTAAACTTGGTCCACATTGGCACTTTATTCCCAATTATTTAGATTGCAGATTTATTTACACCCTTTCTCTGGGTATCACGACTGGGAGAACTCTTAAGGGAATGTCTGGGCCAGCATTGCTAAGAGATTGCCTAGTAACTACGTAAGTTGGAGTTTGGTGGTATCTGAGTTATAGCAAAATGCTCCGCAATAGAACACACTGTAACAAAGCTACACTTAACCACACTGCACACCTATCTTTTTGGTCTCATTGGAATGCCTGAATTTGCAGTATACCTGGCTGGCATGGTTTCCCACCAGCAAAACAACAATAGAAAAGTACCCCTAATTGTGAGGTTTTAATTACATCCATTTACAACCAAACTCAGAGATTTCACAGCGGTCTTGCAAACTTGCAACGCAGCATTTAAAATGCAAAACTGGTACTTACTGAAACAAGTGTTTAATTGCTTCTTCTCAGACAAATTGGCAATTTTAATGGAATCAAAGCTTTTTAATGTCCTTTCTGGGACATTTGCTTGAATCACAAGTAATAGTCCATACGGTTGTAACCATAATCACACCTGAGAGAATATTTCCCTCCATTCTCTAAATTTAGAAATGCCCTTTCCAGTGGAAAGTGGTGCACCCATTTTAAAAGAAATGTGTCTCATTTTGAAATAGTTCCCCATTTTAAAACAACATTTTAGATCTGATAAGCCATGGGCTTCATTTGCTAAGCAACATCACCTGCTTTAAAAGTCACATTCCACCTTCATCAGCATTTATAAGCAGGAACATTCACATCATACCACACTCCCTTGTAACAAGCAATCTTTCCCACTTTATAATCCGCATTTCCTGTTTTATGACACCCATTGGGACTGAGATTCATTTGTTGATTTGTTTGAAGACTTGATCCAGCAGTTCCTCATACCAAGTGGGGGTTCATTAGCTCAGTTGGTGAGAGTGGGATTCAGACTAAAACCACTAGCAAAGGTTTAATCCCTGTATTGGCTGTGGTTGTTCATAAGACCATAAGACCATAAGACATAGGAGCAGAAATTAGGCCATTCGGCCCATCGAGTCTGCTCCGCCATTCAATCATGGCTGATAAGTTTCTCAACCCCATTCTCCCGTCTTCTCCCAGTAACCTTTGATCCCCTTACCAATCAAGAACCTATCTATCTCCGTCTTAAATACACTCAATGACCTGGCCTCTACAGCCTTCTGTGGCAATGAATTCCATAGATTCACCACTCTTTGACTAAAGAAGTTTCTCCTCATCTCTGTTCTAAAAGGTCTTCCCTTTACTCTGAAGCTGTGCCCTCAGGTCCTAGTCTCTCCTACTAATGGAAACATCTTCCCCACGTCCACTCTATCCAGGCCTTTCAGTATTCTGTAAGTTTCAATCAGATCCCCCCTCATCCTTCTAAACTCCATCGAGTATAGACCCAGAGTCCTCAAATGTTCCTCATATGTTACGCCTTTCATTCCTGGGATCATTCTCGTGAACCTCCTCTGGACCCTCTCCAGGGCCAGCACATCCTTCCTGAGATACGGGGCCCAAAATTGCTCAAAATATTCTAAATGTGGTCTGACCAGAGCCTTAGAAATCCTCAGCAGCACATCCCTGCTTTTATATTCTAGTCCTTTCAAAATAAATGCCAACATTTCATTTGCCTTCCTAACTACCGACTCAACCTGCAAGTTACCCTCAAGAGAATCCTGGACCAGGGCTCCCAAGTCCCTTTGCACTCCAGATTTCTGAATTCTCTCCCCATTTGGAAAATAGTCTATGCCTCTATTCTTCCTACCAAAGTGCACGACCTCACATTTCCCCACGTTGTATTCCATCTGCCACTTCTTTGCCCATTCTCCTAACCAGTCCAAATCCTTCTGCAGCCTCCCCGCCTTCTCAATACTACCTGTCCCTCCGCCTATCCATGTATCATCTGCAAACTTAGCCAGAGCGCCCTCAGTTCCTTCATCTATATCATTAATGTATAAAGTGAAAAGTTGTGATCCCAACACTGACCCCTGCGGAACTCCACTAGTCACCGGCCGCCATCCTGAGAAGGACCCCCTTATTCCCACTCTCTGCCTCCTTCCAGACAGCCAATCTTCTATCCATGCTAGTACCTTGCCTCTAACACCATGGGCTCTTATCTTACTGAGCAGCCTCCTGTGTGGCACCTTGTCAAAGGCCTTCTGGAAGTCCAAGTAGATAACATCCATTGGCTCTCCCTTGTCTAACCTACTCATTACCTCCTCAAAGAATTCTAACAGATTTGTCAGGCATGACCTCCCCTTGATGAAACCATGCTGACTTTGCCCTATTTTACCATGCACTTCCAAGTATCCTGAAATCTCATCCTTAATAATGGATTCTAAAATCTTACCAATGACTGAGGTCAGGCTAATCCGCCTGTAATTTCCCGTCTTTTGCCTCACTCCCTTCTTAAACAGGGGGGTTACATTAGCAATTTTTCAGTCCTCTGGGACCCTCCCTGACTCCAGTGATTCCTGAAAAATCACCACTAACGCCTCCACTATCTCTTCAGATATCTCCTTCAGAACTCTGGGGTGTAATCCATCTGGTCCAGGTGATTTATCCTTTCAGACCTTTCCGTTTTCCTAGCACCTTCTCCTTGGTAATGGCCACCATACTCACCTCTGCCCCCCAACTCTCTTGAACTTTGGGGATGTTACTCGTGTCTTCCACCGTGAAGACTGACGCAAAGTACCTATTCAGTTCCTCCGCCATTTCTTTGTTCCCCACTACTACTTCTCCAGTGTCATTTTCCAGTGGCCCAATGTCCACTTTTACCTCTCTCTTACCCTTTATATATCTAAAACAACTCTTACAATCTTCTTTTATAATACTGGCTAGTTTACCTTCATATTTAATCTTCTCTCTCCTTATTTCTTTTTTAGTTGTCCTCAGTTGGTCTCTGTAGGCTTCCCAATCCCCTGGTTTCCCACTGCTCTTCGCCACATTGTATGTTTTCTCTTTAGCTTTTATGCTGTCCCTGACTTCCCTTTCAGCCATGGTTGCCTCGTCCTCCCTTTAGTATGCTTCTTCTTCCTAGGGATGAATTTTTACCGTGTCTCCCAAATTACTCCCAGAAACTCCTGCCATTGCTGTTCCACTGTCTTTCCTGCTAGGCTTATCTCCCATTCAATTCTGGCCAGCTCATCCCTCATGCCTCTGTAGCTGCCTTTATTCAACTGTAATATCGTTACATCTGATTTCAGCTTTTTCCTCTCAAATTGCAGGGTAAATTATTTCATATTATGGTCTCTTCCTCCTAAGGGTTCCTTCACCTTAAGCTCCCTTATCAAATCTGACTCATTACACATCACTAAATTTAGAATTGCCTGTTCCCTAGTGGGCTCCACCACAAGCTGCTCCAAAAAACCATCTTGTAGACATTCCACAAATTCCTTTTCTTGGGATCCACTACCAACCTGATTTTCCCAGTCTACCTGCATATTGAAATCCTCCATGATCACTGTAACCTTGCCTTTCTTACACGCCTTTTCTATCTCCTGGTGTATCTTGGGCCCCACATCCTGACTACTGTTCGGAGGCCTGTACATAACTCCCATTATGGTTTTTTTACCTTTGCGATTCCTCAACTCTACTCACACAGATTCTACATCATTTGACCCTACATTATTTCTTGCTATCGATTTAATTTCATTTCTTACTAACAAAGCAACCCCACCCCGTCTGCCAACCTGCCTATCTTTTTGATAGGATGTATATCCTTGGATATTTAGCTCCCAGTCCTGATCCCCTTGCAGCCATGTCTCCGTGACGCCCACCACATCATACCTGCCAATTTCAATCTGCGCCACAAGCTCATTTACCTTATTTCGTATACTGCGTGCATTCAGATACAACACCTTCAGTCCTGTATTTCCCGTCCCCTTTCTCATTGTCGCCCCTTTATCTGATGTGCTTGAAGTTAGATTCCTAGCCCTTTCCAAACACTCTGTCCTATTTTGTGTTCTGGAGACTTTAATTGCCTCTCCTGGGCTCTCCTTTCTTTTTAGTTTTTTCATAATTTTCCATGAAGTTGAATCCACCCCCCCATACACTAACCTGCTGCTTTGTTTCCCATTAGTCATACTTCTTCGAGTTTTACCCTTCCCTCTCCCCCCACCCCTCCACTTTCTAGTTTAAAGTCCTGTTGACAACCCTATTTACCCTTTTCGCTAGAACATTGGTCCCAGATCGGTTCAGGTGGAGACCATCCCAACGGTACAGACCCCTCCTGTTCCAATACTGATGCCAGTGCCCCACAAAATGGAACCTCTCTTTCCTGCACCACTCCTTTAGCCACGTGTTTACTTCCCTTATTTTCGCACCCTATGCCAATTTGCACGTGGCTTGGGTAGTAATCTGGAGATTATAACCCTTGAGGACCTGTTCTTTAATTTAGTTAGAGGCCTGCTTCTTGACTTTACCCCATGTTTATGGAGTGGTGTCCCTCAAGCTATATATATCCAATTGTCTCTCCCTCTCTAATGGAGAGAGATGCTGATGGTCCTTTGTGGAATATAGATAATTACTTGACCTTACTTCATACCAGGCAGCATCCCCGTGAATCTGCATTCTACTCTCACTAAAACCCCAATGTCCTTTATAATGTGAAGCTCAATGCTGCACACATTGCTTAACCTAAGGTGTATGAAAGATTGATCATTACCTTTTCTCTTTTATATTCCGTATCTCTTAACCACTGATGTTCCAGTGATCCTATTGCTCTAACTGTGTTTGTGTTTATTCAGTTCTACACTGACAGACTCAATAGAGTAGAAATTTATCTTGGGCAGTAATGTAAATCAATAGCCCATTTTAAATGCCACCCAATCTCCTCCCATTGAAGTCAATAGCAAAGGAAATTGTACAGAGTTTTAAGATCGGTTGCTGACTCACCCCTCTTTCATTTTGCCCTCTCAGCCAAGACGAGAGTGCACCCCAATATGATACCATCAAAGCATTAGGATAAATAGGTTGATTCTTCCATTAAAATAGCAAAGAACCTTCATATTAACGTTCACTAGTTATTTAATTCCTAGGCCAATATCTTTTCCAAAGTAGTTTTCCCCTATGATGTCATCAGCCCTCACTAAAATAAATCAACTCTTTGAAAGAAATGGAAAGAATAGGCTTTTTAAACATGGACAGCAACTAAAAAATCATGTAGTTAAATTATTATTCTGACATGATTCCTTACACTCTGATGATCAAAACGTTTAGGGTCTCTGCCATTTTCTTGACGACCTCACTGGTAGCCATATATCATAGTTGCCTGAATGCTCTCTTTAATTCGGTCCTGTGTTTTTCCTCATTTTCCATCCTAAAGCTTTACGCTGTCGAAACCTTTATAGTCTAGTTTTACAGAGCTCAGTTAAATTTGTATAATATCTCAGCATATGCCGTTGGTGGCTCCATTACACAAATGCCCTTTCAAAATTCGTCTTGGAAATCAACACAAAGTTTGGTCTCAATTTGACTTGCAGGACTGATTTATTGTTCCAAAAGGCATATTTTTGAGGTCGAGCCATGTTGTCCTTTCGGATCTAAAACCTATGGGGAAATGTACCCCACACTGATGAGATATAGGTCTTTTGCCTTTGGTTGTGAGAATCCTTTGTGAAACTATTTTGGAAAGCCTGAAAGCAGCTTTAAGCGGATTTGAGTTCACAACAAAAAACATTTTTAATTTGACTACTTAATACGTGCCTGTCGCTTAATACACAATGTAAAACTGTTCAGTATGATTCATATCTCTCAAGTGGATTTGACTAAATTTAACTTAATAGTTCAGGCCACTTGTGAGATACCCAAATCTATCTTTCCTCAGTTTGTATCCTCCATATATACATGCAATTAACCATTCTTAATTGAATATATGCCGTACTTTCATTATACGAGTAAATGGACTTGTGCGTGGGCTTATGAAGTTCGGACACAGATCAGCTATGGTCACATTGAATGGCAGTACAGGCTCAAGGGGATAAACGGCCTACTCCTATTCCTATGTTCCAGTGCCTTATTACAGTCAATATATTCTCTTGTCATGTAAGTAAACATGACAGTAAGTGTCCAGCCAAGTTTAAAGGTCCTTGACAAGCGAGGGAGAAGGTAAGTATATAAGGTAAGTGGGCAGCATTGGAGGAGGTGGCGGGCTTTGGGTTGGATCGGGTCAGGGGGATGGGGGGAATCCTTAATGGGGAGTAGTTGGGGGGTGGGACGAGTCCCCTTGGGTGGTCAGGAGGTGGAGTGAATCCCTTCGGAGGGTCGGTGGGGACTGTACAATAGTTAGAAGCTACAATTGGTTTTAAGTCTGCTAACTTTTTCTGGGTAACAATTGATGTAAGGCAGACAGAAACATCCAAAGTTTGTGATTTAGATTGCATTTTTGGATGATTCCCAGTGCAGGGCAATTGCCCAAGGGAGGTTTGCACATCCCAAGCAATTGGCATGCAGGGTGCGGGGAAGGCAGGGGGTGGGTTCCCCAGCGCACCTTTGGTGTACCCTCCAAATGTGGTACCCTCGAGCTTGGAAGTTGCGGCCTGGAAGTTACAGCCTGTATTTCCCCAGTGAGGTGAGAAATCAAGCTGAGGTAGGGGCTATGTCCTGAGGTAGCCAGTATTCATGTAAATGTCATATATTTCTAATAGATTTTTAAGAATAAAATAACCATAAATATTGCATTTCAAGGAATCAGCCTTACATTGTAATAAAACCTGATGCTAATAAAAAATGAATAATTGTAATTTAGCACATAAGTTAAAATGGAAGCAGCAATTCTATTACATTTTAAACAATATTCGCTGCATCGTAAGAACTGCAATAAGCTTGTTAACCAGTAAAAAGAAGGATTTCATTCATTGCAAGCCATCAAACAAAAGCATGAGCACATTGAAAGCTAGAAGGCATGTGTCTCCAAATGGTTTCTAACTGCTCCTGGAGTTTAACCTTTATCAAACAAATTAATTGATAATTGCCTGAATTACAGATTGTACTCACTATATTTAGCTTTAGGCTGCTGCACTTTGAAGTCCTTGCTCAGCGGACTTCTTGTTAGAAAGTATATATTTGCATGGGCTGGATTAGTATGTTGACAGTAAATTAATCAAAGCATTGTTGAGTTAAATGTTAACTCAGAATTCAACTCATACTTTGCCAGGATCTCAAAGTCTTCCCTTCTTGCTATGTGATTGCATAGTCCCTCCTTCCTGACTCATTTCATTTCTTTCCTCCCCAATTTCTTCCCCCAGTTTTTCCCCCTCCCAAAGGCATTGCCTTACATTTAAGACCCAGATTTTGTGAAAATGGCAAACAAGCCTGGAAATCCAAAGTGCCCGCACCCCACCCCGCAAACATGTCATTTCCTATTTTCGCAGTGGGGAGGTGTCGGGGGTGGGGGTTGGGAACTGGTTTTGGGCCAGGGTTTGTGCATGCGGTATTTAAATCGCTAGCTGCCTCCACTGAAGTGGGATTTTGTTAAGCCAGGAGTCTGAAACCTGGGCCTGAATATTACCCTTGGTGGGTGCGCACAACTTGACCATGTTGCACAACTTGCAAACTTGGCCCATGACTGCGATTTCATGCACGCTGGCCAATCAAGGCATGCCCAGCGTGAAACCCGCCTCCCCAATGGTCAGGAAGGGCCGGGTAGGGGAGGGGGCCTATCGGACACCAGGTCCAATGGTAGTTTAAAAACAGCACAGGCAGCTCCTTGAAGGGTGCCAGGGAAGAACATATCTTCCGCGTTCTGGAGACCAAAGTTATGGCCTCAGCTATGGCTGGAAATGCCAGGCAGGAGGGAAGGTCGGGGGGGTGGGCACTCGGCACCCCTCAGTTTTCGGACGAGTGCCTCTCAGTGCTATTGGATGAGGTGGCTGCCAGAGATGGAAGGAGGAAGCCACTGGACCAGACGAAAAGAGCTTGGGGAGAAGTGGCAGCCGAGGTCAGCAGCCATGACGTTGTGCGGTGCACAAGAGTATATTGCCGCAAAAGGTTCATCGACCTGCTGCGCTCGGGAACAGTGAGTACCGTGTTGGCATGGATCATTGTAGTGAAGTGTTAAGGGCTGGCCATCCCTCCGTGGACCTCAAGGGTGTTAGAGCCTGAGTGCCAACTGTCAATGATGCAGGAGCTGGCCAAGGGGGTGAGCCCTGTCTGCTTGGACTGAGTGCCTTGCGGCTTGAAGGCCACGACTTGGATATGCCCTGCAAGGTGTTCCTCAGGTGGAGTTGGCCAGGCTGCAATGACACTGCAGGTATAGACTGGACTAATCAATGCTCCTCTGTCTTTTCAGGGGAAGATGAGCCATAGTAACATTTAGAGGTCGCAGACAGGCTGAGGCCCCCAAAACCTCCCAATCCTGACCAAATTTGAGCAGCAGCCTTGGAGCTGGAGAGCTGCCATACACCTCATTCAGCCAGTCATGGAGAGGCTGGGGTGTCAGACGAAGATAAGAGTACATTACAGTCAGAAACAACTATGTAAAAGCTAAATAAGGGTAATTACAATGAAATGAGGGCAGAGTTAACTGGAGTGGATTGGGAAACCATGGTTAACCAAGGAAGTTAAGGACAGTATCAAATTGAAAGAAAAATCATACAATGTGGCAAAGATTAGTGGTAAGCCAGAGGATTGGGAAAGTTTTAAAAACCAACAAAAGATGACCAAAAATAATAAAGAGGGAAAAAATAAACTTTGAGAGTAAACTAGCAAGTAATATAAAAAACAGACAGTAAGAGCTTCTTTAAATATATAAAAAGGAAGAGAGGGGCCAAAGTGAACATAGGACCCTTAGAGAATGAGGCTGGGGAAATAATAATGGGGAACCAGGAAATGGAAGGGGAGTTGAATAAATACTTTGCTTCGGTCTTCACAGTAGAAGATATTAATAGCATTGCAAAAATACTAAACAATCAAGGGGCAAAAGGGGGAGGAAATAAATACAATAATTGTCACTATTAGAAAAAATACCAGGTAAACTAATAGGGCCAGCTGAAGGAGTGTTGGATCAAGGCGTCCCTGGTGTCCCTGCCTCCCAGACGGATACCAAGGTCTGCCTCAATGTCATTGGTGTTCTCCTCACTGTGCTCCTCTTCTGATTCACCACTGGATTCATCCTCTGTGGCCTGTGGAGCTGCGTTAAGATCCTTTTCCTCCAGTGGGCCCCCCCTTGCCAGTGCCAGATTGTGGAGAGCGCAGCCTGCTAGCACTATCAGAGGCACCCACTCTGGGAGGTATTGTAGTGCTTCCTTTGTACGGTCCAGGCATCAGAAGTGAATCTTAAGAAGACCTATGGTCCTCTCTATCACCACCCTTGTGGAGGCATGGCTCCTATTATAATGCTGCTCTGCCTCTGTTCTTGGGTGGTGGAGAGGTGTTATAAGCCACTTTTTCAATGGATAGCCCTTATCACACAGCAGCCATCAACCCAGTCAGGCTGGAGCGCTGAAGAACCTCGGCACCTGGGAGTGCCTGAGGACATAAGCGTCATGGGAGCTGTCAGGGTACCTTGCACAGACTTGCAGAATCTGCGTCCTGTGATCACACAGAATCTGCACGTACATCGAATGGAATCCCTTCATGTTGATGAAGGCACCCGGCTCACCTGCTGGCGCCTTCATGGTCACATGTGTGCAGTCGATTGCACCCTGGATGCAGGGGAGCCCAGCAATCGCTGCAAAGCCTCTGGCTCTCTCAGCCTGGCTGCCCTCATCCATATGGAAATAAATAAATATCATTACCTGCCTGAACAGAGCTTCTGTCACCAGCTTGACGCAACTGTGGACAGCTGATTGGGACACTGCACCAAGATTCCCCACTGAACCTGGAAAGAGCTGGAGGCTTAGAAGTTGAGGGCCACTGTGATCTTCAGAGGCACTGGCATGGGATTTCCACCCACACAGTCGGAGCTGATCTCAGGCCGAATCAGCTCACAAATGGAGGTCACAGTCTCCCTGGAGAGGCGGAGCCTCCTTCGGCATTGCACCTCAGACATATTGAGGTAGCTGCATTGCCACCTGTAAACCCTGGCAGCGGGATAGTGGTGTCTTCCGCCTTGGACTACCTGCTGATCCTGTGCCCCTTGTGTCTGCGCCACTCCTCCCACTGGTCGCTCCCCTGAAGCTGCATTGGGACACCTGGCCTCCTCTCCCTTCTGCCCCTCTCTTCCTCCTCACAGGAGGTCCCACCAGCGGAGACCACAATCCCCATTACCAGGGTTACAGAAGGCTGTCTGATACCTGGAAGGTTCTACATGGTCAAAATCCCCCGGGGGCTTTGGAGGCACCAATGAGTCCTGAAATGAAGCCTGGAAATGCTAAGAATGAAGCTCAGAACAGAGATGAAGCTGTCAAGTTCAAATAAGCAACCAGCAGCAAACTATCTCCTAAACTCCTCACTACTCACACTGATAATGCTGCTGACCCTTTTTAATCCAGCCCTTGGATGAGGTTTTGCAAAATATGGGCTGCCCCCCTGTCAAGCGTGAAATCACACAGGCAATGTAAAACAAGAGTCAATTGGGGTTTTAATGGCCTTAAGTTGCCTTTTAATTGATGGTGAGCACGGCTCCAACACCTGCGCACGCCCACCGACCTGAAGATTCTGCGCGTGCGGAGGATGCCTGGACACTCGCCCGACACCTTCTCACGCTATTTTACGCCTGACTGGGTCAAGCACGTGCCCACCCACAAAGCATAAAATTCTGCCTCTGGAGTGTATGCATTAGACCAGGTTTGAATTGGAGGATTCATTTGGCTAGCCAGTGTACTGTTTTGGAGAGGTAAGATACCCCTTTGGATATGATGCTGGGACACCTATAGAAGAGGCATGGCACCCTTTGGGATAGGTAACACACTGTTTGGGATAGATAAGGCACCCCTTTGGAGAGGTTATGCACCCTTTAGGATTGTTAAAAGTATAAATGATTGTGCGTAAAAAGTACATAATCTTGTTGGAACTACCAAAGCTATCAAAAACTGTTCAAGAACTGTCAAAGAAGGTGAGTTGGCATGGAGGGGGTAAAGGCAAAGGGTGGTGGGAGTAAGCATGAGTTGGCATGATTTGGCACTAAGTTGGCAGAGGAGCTCTATGGGGACATGGGGGCGTGGGAACAGATGAGGTATGAGGGGCCATGGGAGGGTGGGTGGGGGCATGAGGTGGCAAAGGGTGACATGGATGGGGCATGGGGAGTGTGTGGGTGAAGTGTGAGGGAGGTGAGAGGTGAGGGCTGGAGGGATGTTTTTTGTTTTAATCTTTTTTAAATTTAATTCAAAAAAGTGTCAGAGCACAGAGGGAAACCTTCTGCCCACCCCCCACCAAGCAGTCTCTGCACGCATTCAGGGAGCGTCGAGGGCCCATGGCCCTGGAACAAAACTCAGAACTGCAGGCAGCCATTTTTAAAAGTTAGGCTCACAGAGTCAGAAATACTCCTGTCTCTGTGCACCTGACCCAGGACCGAATAGCTGAGCCTAGGAGTTGATGCTTCTTTGTTTAGCACCCAAATCATGCCAGCAAAATGGATATTTGACCCAGGAAAATGACTGTAAATATTTTGCCCCTATTTTGTGACTGATCCCCTAACTATTCCCTCATTTGAGCTATCTCATCAGTAACCATGTGGTGATGGTTCAGCCTAAAATCTGGAGGGCTGCTATTTAAGTTATCATTGTGGCTTCTCTTGTAGGGGGATATCAATGGGGGAAATCAGATGTAATGCTCTTTCTCAACAATGAAGTCATTGATTGAGGGCTACATTGATGTGCCTAATCAAGGCTCTAGTTGACCCATGGATCTATCTACATCTTAATTTAGCCACCAAGCACAAGTTCCTGAGAGGTTATCATCAGTGAAGTGTACAGGGGTTAGCTCTTGTGCCAAACAGCCATGTTTTTCATTGGTGTACAGAGGGAAAAGACAGTGGAGAAGGAGGACTGGCACAACATAAATGCATCATGGCAGCTGCCAGAACATTGGGCACAGACGTACATGATGCACGACTTGTGACAAAACACCAGCTGCACAGTAATGAAGTTGACGCACTTGCAATTCAGGAAAACAGTGGGCCTGTCTAAGATACCCCTCAAAGTAACAATCTGGACTTGGGGGACATCTCAATCTGTGCAAATCTCAGTGCCAGATGCTGCTGTTTTCATCTGCTCCATGAAGAAATGGTTTACCTCAGGAAACATGGCATTTCAGTAGCTTGCTTAAAACCTGCATGGACTGCAGCTGACTAACATCGACATCCTGCCTAAGTTGCAGTTGAAAAGATCAAGGTAAAGATGTTCTGGGTTGTAGTGGCTTTAATTACAACAAGTGCCATCTGTGGCAATGGATTGCAAGTCTTGTTGCAAAAAGCAACATGGCCATGTGAGATCTTTCCCGGGAGCAATGCGGCCTCCTCAACGCACTGCTCCTCATGCAAGAGCAGATGTGTTGCACTGGATCTGTACACTTGGCTGTGAGCATAAGGATTCCTACAAGCAAATCTCCTTCTAGTTGGATTCCATTTGCACCTTCCACCCGTTGCTCCTCTTCCTCCAGTTAGAATGGAATTGCTGAAAGGATATGGGGTTTGGAAAAACAGTGTGTTGCTACTTACTTCCTTAGGATTTCAGAAGGTTGTTCAACCACCTCATGAACTTCACTTCAAATATGAGTAACTTTCCAAAAACCACTGCAACCACCAGAAACACAGAATCACAGAATCACACAATGCAGAAGAGGCCCTTCGGCCCATCGAGTCTGCACCGACACCAGCAAAATATCTCCCGAGCCTTTGCCACACTTTATAATAAGAGGTAAGTATTCCTTTAAGAAACACTGGAAATGGTCACCCCTTGGCATGTTACCACCATGGTAATGCTGAACATCATGCTGGTGTCTTAATCATTTTAATACACCATAGCATATCTCTACCTGGTTTACTGGGAGCCTAAATTGAGTTCTGCCTGGAAACCAAACAGCAGATCTATGATGCTTTTTAAAAAATTGTTCAATTTTCATCCCAATTCTTCCTGGAGGGGAATGTCAAGATGACAATTAGCCCCATGAGTTCAGGGTTAGGGCAGGGGATGTTTTACAGTGGAAGCAAAGTTAGGAAAGGATGGGTCAAAGCCTTCCTTTTTAATAATAGATGAAAATAGCAAACATATCAGCTATGTCTTCAACTTTAACCAATCTCAGTCTTCAACTTTAACCAATCTCAGTCATGGAGATCCTACAGCAGTCTCTTACACTGCTAGGCCTCTCAAGTGATGTCAAATACCTTTCCCAAATTTCTTGAAGTGACTATATTGTAACAGCATCAACTATTTCAAACCAATCTAAGGGACCCTGTCTCCAAAGCCACTTGACCTCAAGAAACACCATATACTGGGACATCTGCATTCTGAGTGGAGTTTGCAAAGTTCTGAAGCTGCTCTTGGAGTGGTTTGAAGTTCCACCCCACGACTGTCTGCAATGAAATCCTACTCGAAAATATCCTTATCACAGATAAACCTAAGGCTTTGAAAAAAGTTTGTGAACATTCTGATAAGACAATGAGAGGCATATAATCCATCCTTATGCACATTGACAACAACACAGATGCCGTATGTACTTGTGTACTAATGGGTTGACTTTGCCAGATAAGGCAATGTCAGTTCATTTGTAAGTGTGTTACCCTGAATGTGACAAGACTGTCAGGTCTGCAACAGCAGGCAGAAGGAGCTAATGAAAGCAGAAGCCAGCTGTTGTGAACTGGATAAATTTCCAAGATGTAAAGCACAGGGTAGCAAGGTAAGGAGAATACGAAGACACACGATCATGGTCAAGGGTGTATTCTTGCCCCAGAAGGACACCAGGCAGCAGTGGAGGTGGACAGCAATTCAGCTTTAAACAATGGCATCCTTTTCTCCGCCCTTTGCAAACAGTCGTGGTATAGCTTGGCTCAGATATTCCAATTTCACTATATTGTCTCCACTTTCTCCACATAAAAATCAGGATCCTAATGAGCCTAGTCTGCTGCTAGTGAGCATACTTCCAGCCAGCTCTGCAATCGCCACCTGTATTCAGATGCATTGCGTGTCTCAGGCACACTGTAGTCCCCAGGCCCCCATGTCCAGCTATACAGGGACTAGGTGCCCACTGTTGCAATATCAGTCCTTTAGATTCTTTTATACAAAGGGCTATACTTTTGCTCTCATTATCCCTGTAGTATTAAGGTGTTCGGAACTCTAAGGGCAAATGTGGGACTGAGGAAACACAACCACCCACATGGGAGTAGTAGAGTGTAGTGGTGAGTCTGGTAGAAGTTGGTATGAAAATAGCACCTAGTCAGGACTGTATCGTGTATGTAAGTATATAGTTTTGCTCAACCATGCCAGTCTCTAGACCTCTTCATGAGACAACATGAAAAGTTCAAGAAGTCAGTTCACCACCACCTTCTGAAGGGCAATTAGGGATAGGCAATAAATTCTGGCCTAGACAACGACACCCACATTCCGTGAGTAAATAAAAAGAAATATACAACATTACAACATGGTGGCAGCAGGTGAAGGTAAGAAAGAAGAAGTAAAGAAACTGCAGTCTGGCCTGAGAGAACTGCGCCTAACTTGTAGACCTCAAATTCACAGCTAGAGATCCCCGAAGAATCTCCCTTGCAGGTGTGGAGTCTGAAGGGCAGGAGAAAGACCCACAATGCAGTATAAAAGGATTCCACCAGAGCACATGGAGGTCTGTTGCAAGACCTGATTGAAAGCAGAGTTAAAGGACCAGCCAGATCATAAAGAACAAAGAACAAAGAAAAGTACAGCACAGGAACAGGCCCTTCGGCCCTCCAAGCCTGCGCCGATCATATTGCCCGTCAACTAAAACATTTTGTACTTCCGGGGTCCGTATCCCTCTATTCCCATCCTATTCATGTATTTGTCAAGCTGCCTCTTAAACACCACTATCGTACCTGCTTCCACCACCTCCTCTGGCAGCGAATTCCAGACACTCACTACCCTCTGCGTAAAAAACTTGCCCCGCACATCTCCTCTAAAGTTTTCTCCTCTCACCTTAAATCTATGTCCCCTAGTAATTGACTCTTCCACCCTGCGAAAAAGCTTCTGACTATCTACTCTGTCCATGCCACTCATAATTTTGTAAACTTCTATCGAGTCGCCCCTCAATCTCTGTCA
Organism: Cetorhinus maximus; assembly: GCF_964194155.1. Taxonomy (NCBI): domain Eukaryota; kingdom Metazoa; phylum Chordata; class Chondrichthyes; order Lamniformes; family Cetorhinidae; genus Cetorhinus; species Cetorhinus maximus. The sequence goes on from NC_135882.1 coordinate 150,633,098, forward strand.
CTCTAGTGAGAACAATCCGAGTTTCTCCAACCTCTCCTCATAGCTAATAACCTCCAGACCAGGCAGCATCCTGGTAAACCTCCTCTGCACCCTCTCCAATGCCTCCATATCCTTCTGGTAATGTGGCGACCAGAATTGCACGCAATATTCCAAGTGTGGCCTAACCAAGGTTCTATATAGCTGCAGCATGACTTCCCAACTTTTATACTCAATACCCCTGCCAATGAAGGCAAGCATGCCATATGCCTTCCTGACTATCTTATCCACCTGCGTTTCCACTTTCAGTGACCTGTGGACCTGTACACCCAGATCCCTCTGCCCGTCAATACACTTAAGGGTTCTGCCATTTACTGTCTAATTCCTGCCTGTATTAGACCTTCCAAAATGGTAAAAGGGTGAGCAAACTCCAAAAAAAAGGCTGAAATAAGCTTTTAAATTCAGCACAATAGTCAGACAGCACTGGCAGACCAATTGTTTTGAAGAACACAACTGCTGGATCCAGAGTCGGCATCATAACACATGGTGACCAAGCATGAAAGAGAAAAATAACTCAAGAGAAATCAGAGCCAAAAAATTGGCTTCAATCTGATTCTCCAGCTCAGGAGAACAAACTAGCTGGTCAAAACAATTTGTTCAAAAGATTTTCTGTACAATCGCTAAAGCTTAAAACAGCTCTGTAACTGTGACGAGAGCCTGCTAAATTCTGACAAGTGTGGAAAGATTTTAAAAATTTACAGTGGCGCTGTTTAAAAAAAAATAAAATTGTATTCCCATGTGCTGAAAACATCCCTGGATGGTAACTCAACACTGCCAAACCAAATGAGGCAGATGGAAAGGCCAGACAATTATGGTGAAAATGATTTTTAAGGTCAGGCTTGAATAATAAATCAGAGGCTGAACAAGTGACTACACTATTATATTCAGTAGGTCCAATAGCCAATGCCATAATTGCCAGACAAGGAATAAATTAACCTTCCAATAACTTTGAAGAGGTCTCAAAATCCTTTGACATCAACTTTAACCTAAGAAGCAATACAATAGTAGAGTGAGCAAAGTTTAACAAGAGTCCAAAAGCTCAGGGAACCCATAGATTCTTTCATAAATTAGTTATACAGATTGGCTGAAGGCTGTGACCATGGTGACATTAAGTCATAGCTCATTAGGAGTGGCCAGTGATACTCTTTTGGATGTACTCCAATCTAAAGAAGATCTAACTTTGGAAAAAAATTGTCAGGCAATTGGAAGTCTGCCAGAAAAACCATTCCATTTTGTGTGGTGAAGTTAAACCGTGATACACAGCAATCCCAGCAGTCCAACTTATAAAGCAACAAAAGGGCAAGGAGGCTCAAGGTCAAGGAAAGCAATACCCAAGTAAAACACAAGATGTCATGTGACTATGTCAGTGCTGTGGCACCAAAAGACGTCACAGGAATGAGCAGAGTCCAGCAATTACCGTGCAGTGTTTTCACTACAACCGCTTGCTATACTTTGGATAGATATGTAAGTCTAAATCCTCGAGGCATGTGGAGGATCCCAAATGAATCCATGGGATAGATGAGCCACACCATGAAGAAGTCCAACAATGCTTCTTAGGAGATATTAAGGGTCCCAGATTCACAATTTGGAATACTGACATATCTGCAAATAGTCACCTCCTGAATTTCAAATTAAACACAGGAGCCAGTGTGACGATCCTGTCAGATAAGGAACAGTAGCTAGTGAAACAATCTCTGAAACCACCTACAATACAGTTAAATGGACCAGGAGGCATCAACCTCCAGGTCAAATGGAGTTTGCAGGCAATGCTCCAATATAAAAATAAACAAATATGGGAGACGTTATTTGTGCTCCACAACCGAGAATTTTCTCTCCGGAGCAGGAAAGCCTGTATCGACTTCAATCTCATCCAAAAGATTGACAAGATTGGCCAGGAAGCATCTGGCTCCGATTTTAAAATCTGTATCATTTCGGCATCTGAAAAATTCAGTGCACCACATTGGCCACTTTAGAAGGCCTGAAAGGAGCCATCTGCCATATGGATGATGTCTTTCCCATGGTGTGGCTGCCAAGGAACATGACAGTAGACTCACAGCTGTCTTGAAACTCTTGCAGGAAGCAGGACTGGTGCTGAATGATAAGTGTGAGCTCTCTAAGACTCCATTTGGTTCTTAGGTTATATTGTGAGCAGCAAAGGCATCATGGCGGACCAACACAAAACAAAGGCAATTAGTGAGTTTCCAACTCTGTCATCCATTCCAGACCCCCAAAGATTCCTGGGAATGGTGAACCAGTTGACGAAATTTCTGCCCAACTTGGCACAGGTCACAGAGCCTCGGCAACACCTTCTCTAAAAGGCCCAAGCATGGTGTTGGCATGCACACCAAGAGGAATCATTCCATTAGGTTAAAGACATGCCACTCTCGGCAGACATCCTGGCTCACTATGACCCATCCCTGCCAACTATAATCGCAGTGGATGCCTCGTCAATAGGGCCAGGGGCAGTTCTGTTCCAACAGCAGCTGTATGGATGCCGTCAACCACTAAATTATGCATCGATGGGACTGTCAGACAAAGAGATGCAGTATGCTGCTTTTGAAAAAGAGGCCTTTGCAGTAATGTGGGCTTATGGGAATTTTTCTGACTATATTCTTTGGCTGAAAGTCATCATCAAGACAGACCACAAACCATTGATCTCACTATTGGATAAGAAGGAATTTGCCAGGATGTCCTCCAGAATTCAGAGGTTCCACTTGCATCTCATGCACTTTGCATACAAGACAGTGTACGTCCAGGGGATACATCAAACAACTGCGGACACAGTGCCCAGGGCTGCAGTCAACCATCCTATGACACACAATCTCAATCTGGTTGAAGAGCTTGAGTCATATTCCCAGTTCCTGACAATACAGCTGCGGACAAGCCCCAAAAAGTTTTAATAGATATGCCAGGAGCAGATGCGAGATGAAGAGTGCGTTTGTATCCTACAATGTTGGCTACTGCAGCCTCCAGGTGACAATCTTATGAAAATTTACTTCGAACAGGAGAAATACTTCACTGTTATTGACGATCTGCTTGTGTCTGATGAGTGGTTGGTCATCCCTGTCTCACTCTGGTTGGATATTCTACAAGGAATCCATCAAGGTCAGTTTGGCATCATGAAGTGCAGAGCACGAGCCCGATCTGCAGTGTGGTGGCCGGGAATATCAAGAGCAATTGTAGAGATTATTTTAAACTTCCAGGTGAGCACTCTGCACAAATTCGTCCAGAAGAAGCCCCTTATTCTTACACAGTTCCCTACCAGACCGTGGGAATGTTTGGGAAAGAATTAATTCATATACAATGGCAAGTCCTTCTACTACACTCAGTGGATCGAAGTGAAGTGTTTACACACAACGACCACGGAGTTGGTCATTAGGTTGTTAAAAACAATCTTTGTGATCCATGGCGCCCGGACTAGGTGGTGTCCAGCAACAGCCCACAATTTGACAGGGCAGGCGTGATTGTTCCGAGGGATGAAGATCAATGATGGTCTTAATTGTCATATATCCCAGAAGGCACAGACGGAACAGAAGTCTTTGCCTCATTCCTCGTGGTGAACCTCCTATCATACAATTGAGTGAATCAGATGTAGTAACCCAAAATTTTGCAACACCAAGTACAACAATTTCAACTGCAGGCCAACAAAGTCAGCCCAATGCATTTGATAGTACCGCACCTCCAAACTTGAAAAGAATGAGACCTGTAAGAGTAGTAAAGCCTCCAGATCATCTAAACCTGTAAAGTCAGAGACTTGGGGGGAGAAGGGGTGGCATGTCAATATTATTGTAAATATATTTGGATAAAGACTTGGAAGGAGGCATAGTGTTGGGGTGTTCGGGACATTAAGGGTTAATGTGGGGCTGGGGAAACAGCACCACCCACATTATACATTAGAGAGTCACATGAGTATAGAGTATAGTAATGATGAAATACATTTGGGTAAAGACTTGCGGGGAGGTGTAGTATTAGGGTGTTCAGGACTAGAAGGGCTAATGTGGGGCTGGGGAAACAGTACCATCCTCATAATTTAGAGAGTCACATGGGAGCAGTGGAATGTTAGGAGTGAGTCTGGTAGAAGTCAGCATGAAGATAGCACCAAGTCAGGACTGTATCCTGTATAAATGTATATAATTAGGTGTTATTAATAAGCAGTTATTGTTCAACAATACAAGCCTCTAGACCTCCTCATGAGACAATATACAATCTTACAACAATTCCCTCTACGGTTTTCTTCCCTTCAACTAATATTAAAATCCAAATCCCATGAAGTCTCTTGGCATCAGGTCAAATATAGGCAAGGAAACCTCCTGCTGATTTCCACATACCATCCTCCCTCAGCTGATGAATCAGTGCTCCTCCATGTTGAACACCACTTGGAGGAAGCACTGAGGGTGGCAAGGGTGCAGAATGTACTTTGGGTGGGGGACTTCAATGTCCAACACCAAGAGTGGCTTGGTAGCACCACTACTGACCTAGCTGGCCAAGTCCTAAAGGTCATAGCTGCTAGACTGCATCAGTGTCAGGTGGTGATGGAACCAACAAGAGGGAAAGATATACTTGAACTCACCCTCACCAATCTGCCTGCCGCAGATGCATCTGTCCATGACAGGATAGGTAGGAGTGACCACTGAACAGTCCTTGTGGAGACAAAGTTCCGCCTTCACATTCAGGATATACTCCATGGTCTTGTGTGGCACTACCACCGTGCTAAATGGGATAGATTTCAAACAGATCTAGCAACTCAAAACTGGGCATCCATGAAGCACTGTGGGCCATCAGCAGCGGCAAAATTGTACTCAAACACAATCTGTGGCCTCATGGCCCAGCATATCTGCCACTCTACCATTACCATCGGGGATCAACCCTGGTTCAATGAAAAGTGCAGGAGGGCATTCCAGGAGCAGCACCAGGCATACTTAAAACATAGCTATAACACATGACAACTTGTGTGTTAAATGGCATAAGCAGCAAATGATAGGCAGAGCTAAGCAATCCCACAACCAACGGATCAGATCTAAGCTCTGCAGTCCTGCCACATCCAGTCGTGAATGGTGCTGGGCAATTAAATAACTCACTGGAGGAGGTCGCTCCACAAATATCCCCATCCTCAATGATGGAGGAGACCAGCATTTCAGTGCAAAAGATAAGGCTGATGCAGTAGATATAATTTTCAGCCAAAAGTGCCAACTGGATCATCCATCTCGGCCTCATCTAGAAGCCCCCAGCATAACAGATGACAGTCGTCAGCCAATTTGATTCACTCCACGTGATATCAAGAAACAGCTGAAGGCACTAGATACAGCAAAGCCTATGGGCCCTGGAGATATTCCAGCAATAGTGCTAAAGACTTGTGCTCCAGGATTTGCTGCACCCGCAGCCAAGCTGTTCCAGTACAGCTACAACACTGGCATCTACCTGGCTAAGTGGAAAATTGCCCAGGTATGTCCTGTACACAAAAAGCAGGATAAATCCAGCACGGCCAATTACTGCCCCATCAGTCTCGATCATCAGTAAAGTAACAGAAGGGGTCATCAACAGTGCTATCAAGCGACGCTTGCTTTGCAATAACCTGCTCACTGATGCCCAGTTTGGGTCCCGCCAGTTCCACTCAGCTCCTGACCTCATTATAGCCTTGGTTCAAACATGGACAAAAGAGCTGAACTCCCGAGGTGAGGTGAGTGCGACTGCCCTTGACATCGAGGCAACATTTGACCGAGTGTGGCATCAAAGAGCCCTAGTAAAACTGGAGTCAATGGGAATCGGGGGAAAACTCTCCACTGATTGGAGTCATGCCTAGCAGAAAGGAATATGATTGTAGTTGTTGAAGGTCAGTCATCTCAGCTCCAGGACATCACCAGAGGAGTTCCTCAGGGTAGTGTCCTCGGCCCAACCATCTTCAGCTGCTTCATCAATGACCTTCCTTCCCTCATAAGGTCAGAAGTGGGGATGTTCACTCATGATTGCACAATGTTCAGCACCATTCATGACCCCCCAGATATTGAAGCAGTACATGTTCAAATGCAGCAAGACCTGGACAATATCCAAGCTTGGGCTGACAGGTGGCAAGTAACATTCGTGCTATACAAGTGCCAGGCAATGACCATATTCAACAAGAGAGAATCTAACCATTGCTCCTTGACGTTCAATGGCATTAGCATCACTGAATCCTCCACTATCAACATCCTGGGGGTCGCCATTGACCAGAAGCTGAACTGGACTAGCCATATAAATACTGTGGCTACAAGAGCAGGTCAGAGGCTAGGAATCCTGCAATGAGTAACTCGCTTTCTGACTCGCCAAAGCCTCTCCACCATCTACAAGGTACAAGTCAGGAATATGATGGAATACTCCCCACTTGCCTGGATGAGTGCAGCTACCACAACACTCAAGAAGCTGGACACCATTCAGGACAAAGCAGCCTGCTTGATTGGCACCACATCCACAAACATTCACTTCCTCCACCACCGACGCACAGTAGCAGCAGTGTGTACCATCTACAAGGTGTACTGCTGGAATTCACCAAGGCTCTTTAGGCAGTACCTTCCAAATCCACAACCACTACCATCTAGAAGGCCCAGGGCAATAGACAGATGGGAATACCACCACCTGGATGTTCCCTTCCAAGTCACTCATCATCCTGACTTGGAAATATATCGCCGTTCCTTCGCTGTCACTGGGTCAAAATCCTGGAACTCCCTTCCTAACAGCACTGTGGGTGTACCTACATCACATGGACTGCAGCGGTTCAATAAGACAGCTCACTTCCACCTTCTCAAGGGCAACTAAGGATGGACAATAAATGCTGGCTAAGAGTTTCTTCCCTTAAACAAGTATTAAAATTTATGTTTGCAAACCATAATGCACAGAAGACACGAGGCAAATGGATTTCTGATTTAAAAGTCAGATTTGTGGTGCCTGGTTTACATTTTAAACATTTGCCAGCAGCCCTAATTAATCAAAAGCGTGGCTGAAACACACCCAGCTTCCAATAAATAAGCAGGGACACAGAGATGTTTCAAGAACAGATTAAAGGAGGAAGAAGCAAAGTAGGAATAAAGAATATGCTTCAAAGGTTTCCCAATAGAAATAAAGAACCAGCTTAGCTTCTCTAGCCCTTGACTTGCCTATGCTATTTAAATAGGATTTCAGCCTTCCATTTCAACAACCTTTTGCATTTAACCCTGGCACATTGGGAACCCAGGAACTGCCAGGTTCTTACAGTTTTGGAAATAACTTGTGAACTGCATCCCTGAACCCATTGAAATTTCCACTTTCTCATTTTAGTGATGATATTAACCTCTTTATTTTAAACCTGTCACCATCCCCGTGTTGAAGTATCTGTTCGTGATTTTCCCCACCATGTAATTTGGCAGCTTGAATGTGACTGAACTTGCTTGGTGCCTTGCAGTGGCGTAGTGCTGCCGGATCTCGCCGGAGCACAGGTCCAGCACCCCCTCTTCTGACCAGCGACAATCCCGACTTCCCTGACAGCCCAACTCCCACCCCCGCCGTACAGCCCCAACTCCCCCCCGGACAGCCGTGACGTGCCCCCCCGAGCTTGAGGGACACACTGGGAACTTGCTGTCACTGCTATTGCAGTGAAAATACATTTTCCAGCTGGCAGTAGACGGTCTCGGGTCTTTTGTGCATGTGCCTGCTGGGAACTGGGGGAGGCAGTGGCCTAGTGGTATTGCCGCTAGACTAGTAATCCAGGGTGATGCCCTGGGGACAAGGGTCTAAATCCTACCAGGGCAGATGGTGAAATTTGAATTCAATAAAAATCAGGAATTAGAAGTCTAATGATGACTGTGAAACGATTGTCATAAAAACCCATCTAGTTCACTAATGCTGTTCAGGGAAGGAAATCTGCCATCCTCAACTGGTCTGACTCTGCCGTAATGTTAAATGCCCACTGAAATGGCCTAGCAAGCTACTCAAACCAAACCACTACAAAGTCAATAAAAAGGAATGAAACCAGGCAGGCCACCTGGCATTGACCTAAGCACTAGAAGTGACAACAGCAAACCCAGCCCTACTAAAATCTGGGGGCTTGTGCCAAAATTGGGAGAGCCATCTCACAGACTAGTTAAGCAACAACCTCTGACACAGTCAGGATCACACTTTACACATCATGGGCAGAATTTTGCCATCGGCGTGTGGGGGTGGGCCCAATATACCAACGCGTAAAATGATGCACGATGATGTCGGGCGTGCGTCCCGATGTCACCACGCACCATTACGATATTTCGGTGGGCAGGCGGGCTATGAGCTCTGAGGCGTGCCCGCCATTAATTAACGGGCCTCTTAAGGTCCTTGAGGCAGGAATACACCGTGATTTGTCAGTGCCCGTGCGATTTTCAGGGTGTTACACGGCTGCAACAGACAAGCGGATAGGCCACATTTTTAAAAAACCTCATCCATGGGCAGGATAAGAGGGCTAAGTGGGCTCGCGACTATGTGTTGTTAGTCATTTACTTTACTGCTACTTGCTTGTGTGAACAGGAGAACTTCAAATCTCTTTAGAGCTGCTTTTACAGGAGTAACAAACTTCAGGTCAGGACTCTGGAGGAAACATAATTCTTGGGGCCTTGCAGGTTTCAGGCAGCCTTCCCTTACTCTGGGAATGGGGATTGTGCTCTCCACTGGAGGCACTTCCTCTTAAGCCGGGGTGCCGCCACTATCCTGCTGCCAGGGTTTACAGGCGGCGATGCAGCTACCTCAATATGTCTGAGGTGCAATGCCGGAGGAGACTCTGTCTCTCAAGGGAGACAGTGAACTCCATCTGTCAGATGATCGGCCCTGAGATCAGCTTCAACTGTGTGGGTGGACACCCCATGCCAGTGGCGCTGAAGGTCATGGTAGCCCTCAGCTTCTATGCTTCCGGCTCTTTCCAGGAGTCGGTGGGTGATCTTTGTGGAGTCTCCCAATCAGCTGTTTACAGTTGTGTCAAGCTGGTGACAGACGCTCCATTCAGGCTTGCATTGACTTTCATTCACTGCCGCTTGGACGAGGCCAGCCAGGCAGAGCGAGCCAGAGGTTCCCCTGCATCCAGGGTGCAATTGACTGCACACACGTGGCCTTCAAATCACCAGTGGATGAGCCGGGAGCCTTCATCAACAGGAAGGGATTCCACTCCATGAATGTGCAGATAGTGTGTGACCAAGGGATGCAGATTCTGCAAGTCTGTGCCAGGTGCCCAGGCAGCTCCCACGAAGCCTACATCCTGAGACACTCCCAGGTGCCGAGGCTCTGCAGTGCTCCAGCCTGGCTGGATGGATGGCTGCTGGGTGACAAGGACTATCCACTCAAAAGGTGGCTCATGACGCCTCTCCTCCATCCAAGAACAGAGGCCAAGCAGTGGGACAACAGGAGCCATGCCTCCACAAGGGCGGTGGTAGAGAGAACCATTGGTCTTCTCAAGATGCGCTTCTGATGCCTGGACCGTTCAGGGAGCGCACTGCAATCATGTGTCACTTATAGTGGTTACATGCTGCGCTACCACAATCTGGCTCTGGAAAGGGGGGAAGCAGGGGAGGAAGAAGGTTTAGTTCAGATGCGCGGGCTGCAGACGATGAATCCAGTAGTGAGTCCGAGGATGAGTATGCTCAGGAGAATGCTGAGGGGATAGACACAGACCTGGGCAACCTCCAGGGAGGCAGGGACACCTGGGAGGCCTTGATCCAATGCTCCTTCAGCAACCCAACACATGCCAGGGCTGCAGGCTCCATACTTGATACCTGAAAGCAACATCTGCCTGGTTAGGAACATTAACTATGTGCCTTGTCAATAAAACTCAATGACAAACAAGTCACTCATAACATCATGGGTTCCCCTTCAACTGCAGAAGTAATGAAGCACCCAGAGGCTTGTTGAGAAACAAAACATTTAATGATTGCATACTACAAAACAGAAATAAAAGTGCATTAAAAGGTGTTGATCTGCACATCGAATGAGAAGCAACTAATACGGGGGCAAAAGAAAACCACCAATGATAAGCCCGTGATGTGCCTAAGATAATTTATGCGTACGTTTGCGGGTGATATGTCTCGGTGCTTCCCCCTCGCTGGCACCGGCATTGGAGACAGCCTGCTCACTCTGCTGTCCTGTTGGCCTTGATGACCTTGGCAGGTGTCCTCTGGCCCGTGGAGCCTGTGATGGCCCCGCCTGGGAGCGAGTGGCCAGTGGCATGGCTGGCATCTCTCCAGTCGCCGCAGCCTCATCAGATGCCATGGTCACTGGCAGAGGGGCGGAGCAGCTGCTGTCCTCATCTGCAGCGCCCTGAGAGGAGCCCACAGAGACGACAGGCAGCTCGTGCACCAATGTGAGGTCACTTCGGACCTCCCTGCTCACCATTGATGGATGGGCACCTAGCTGGGATACTGGGTGCCTAATCCATCTCCTACACTGGCAGTCAATGACGCTGTGAAGGCTTGCAGGTCTTAGCGCATCCCCAGGAAGCCCTCCTGGAGGAGACTGTCCATGAGAGTCACCACTCTCTCCATGTAGGAGGTATTGTGCCTGTCCATGAGGGTCAACGTAGTGCTTATGCTCGGCATGGAACCCTCCATCACGGAGACCATGGCACGCATTCCCTCATGTATCTTTGCCAGATACTCCCACAGACCCTGCTGGACTTCCAACACCTGCTGCCTCAGGGATAACTCCAGAGGCACATCATCAGCCACTGACTGAGCATGGCCCTTGTCCCCAGCAGTCCTCCAACTGCCAGCGCCATGGTTACTCTCTGTCTCTGCCTGTACCTCAAGCAACTGTGAAGTGCCCTCACAGCTGTGCTGTGGGACACTAACCAAAGCTCTTATCTCCACTAAGGTGCTGGTATCTGCGCTGGTGCCTGCCTGGCTAAGATGGTGTGACGCTGGTGCATGTATAGCTTCAGGGCCCTTAGGGGTCAGTGGCGGACCCTCTGCCTCCTGAGTCTGGGCATACTCCAGTGAGGCTGAAAGGAAGAACAAGGACATTTGATTAGTTGAACTCGTTACACTGTTAATGTACATGCCTGGCACCCGGATCAGGATGCGCTCCTCCTCCCATTATCAATGTTGGATGCTAAAATCAATACAGTCAACAGTGAATGGTTGCAATAACAGACATTGTGAGCTCAGGGCACAGCACTCTTACCTCCCACTGGCACCCCAACCTCACCGCTGCCGGTAGACCTGGGTGCATGGCGCCTCTCCAGATCGAGAGACTCCTGCTCGTATCTGATGAGAATGAGTAGGTGTGCCTGCCCTCCACCAGTCCGCATCCGTTCTGCATTATTGTGTGTGCAGTCTTCTCCTGAAAGGACGGAGGAGATTGATTAGTCCACCCTGTACCTGCATTGCCATTGCAGCCTTGCCACCCCCACATGAATGAAACATTGCAGGGCTCATCCGATTCATCACTCTGGAGCTGCCATACACTCACTTCAAGCAGCCAGGGCTGACCCCCTTGCCCAGGTGCTGCCTCCATCACATTTGCCACTCACACTCTAAGACCTCCCAAACCAAGGAGCATTACCACCTAGAAGGACAAGGGCAGCAGATGGATGGGAACACCGTCACCTGGAAGTTCCCCTCCAAGTCACTCAACATCCTGACTTTGAAAGGTTTTGGCGTTCCAGCACTGCGCCTAGGTCCAAATTCTGGAGCTCATCCACCAAACACTACTGTGGGTGGACCTGCACCACATGCAGCGGATACAGAAGGCAGCTCACCACCACCCTTTCAGGGGTAACTAGGGGCTGGCCCACCCAGTGAAGGCCACAGTCCTTGAATGAATGAATGCAATAGCATAACTCTGAGTTGGGGTGGGGTCGGTGGGGGCCAACCTAACTGCTGTGCTAAGTGACCCATACCAACACGGTACTCATCCTTCCCGATCGCAAGAGGTCATTGAACTGCTTGTGGCACTGCACCCAGGTGCATCGCACCACATTGTGGGAGCTGACCCCTCCTGCCACCTCCTCCCAGGCATGTTTCGTCATGTGGGGTGGGGCTTCCTCCTCCCATCCCTTGGCACTATGATGTCGCGCCGTGCTGCCACCTCCTCGAGGAGGGCAGCGAGGCACTCATCTGAAAATCTCGGGCACACTGCCCCACTGACCTGCCCTCCTGCCTGGCCTGCTCTCCGTTAGCGCTCTCAGACATCCTTCTGTGCGCCATCATTGGCAGCCTTTGGAAGGCCGCCTGCCCGGTTTTTAAACAGGCCACCGTGTTGCCGTTGGACCCAGTGGTCATTGGACTTCCGCCGCAGCCCATCCCTTCCCACTGTTCTCGGGAGCCACGATTCACGCTGGGCGGGCCTTAATTGGCCCGCCCACGTAAATTGGCAGCGCGGAGCCGATCGCAGGCAGCGATTGGCTCCACGACTGCCCACGCCTGCTCCCGCCCAGCCCGCCCAACATAGGTAAGATTCAGCCCCGTGTCTCAGAAACCATCATCACCACCTCTGCGGATGTCCTGTCTCACCAGCAGGACAGACCCAGGAGAGGTGGTGGCACAGTGGTATGCAGTCGGGAGGGAGTTGCCATGCGAGTCCTCAACATCAAACCCAGCCCCCATAAAGTCTTTTGGCATCAGGTCAAACTTGGGAAGGAAACCTCCTGCTGATTACCACGTAGCGTCCCCCCTCAGCTGACGAATCAGTGCTCCTCCATGTTGAATACCACTTCAAGGGAGCATTGAGGGTGACTAAGGTGCAGAATGTACTCTAGGTGGTGGACTTCAATATCCAAAACCAAGAGTGGCTCGGTAGCACCACCACAGACTGAGCTGGCTATAGAACATAGCTGCAAACTGGGTTTGTAGCAGGTTGTAAGGGAACCAACATGAGGGAAAAACATACTTGTCCTCATCTTCACCAACCTGCCTGCCACAGATGCGTCTGTCCATGACAGTATCTGTAGGAGTGACCACCACACAGTCCTTGTAGAGACAAAGCCCCGTCTTCAAGTTGAGGATACCCTCCATCATTACCACCTTGCTAAATGGGATAGATTTTGAATAGGTCTAGCAACTCAAGACTGGGCATCCATGAGGCACTGTGGGCCATCAGCTGCAGCAGAATAGTACTCAGCCACAATCCGTAACCTCATGGCCCGGCATATGCCCCACTCTACCATTACCTCCAAGCCACGGCATCAACCCGGTTCAATGAAGAGTGCAGGAGGGCATGCCAGGAGCAGCACCAGGCATACCTAAAAATGAGGTGTCAACTTGGTGAAGTTACAACACAGGGATACTTGCGCGCCAAACAGCATAAGCAGCAAGTCATAGACAGAGCTAAGTGATTCCACAACTAATAGATCAGATCTAAGCTCTGCAGTCCTGCCACATGCAATCGTGAATGGTGGTGGACAATTAAGCAACTTACTTGTGGTGGTGGCTCCACAAATATCCCCATCCTCAGTGATGGATCAGCCCAGCACAGCAGTGCAAATGATGAGGCTCAAGCATTGGTAACAATCTTCAGCCAGAATTGCCAAGTAGATGATCCATCTAGACCTTCCCTGGGGATCCCCAACATCACAGATGCCAGTCTTCAACCAATTCGATTCACTCCACGTGATATCAAGAAACAGCTAAATGCACTAGATACTGAAAAGGTTATGGGCCCTGACAATATTCTGGCAATATTACTGAAGACTTGTGCCCCAGAACTTGCTGCGCTCCTAGCCAAGCTGTTCCAGTACAGCTACAATGCTGGCACCTACCCGGCTATGTGGAAAATTGGTCCAGTATGTCCTGCACACAAAAAGCAGGACAAATCCAACCCAGCCAATTACAACCCAGTCAGTCTATTCTCCATCATCAGTAAAGTGATGGAAGGGATCATCAACAGTGCTATTAAGCGGCACATGCTTAGCAATAACCTGCTTACTGACGTCCAGTTTGGGTTCCGCCAGGGCCACTCAGCTCCTGACCTCATTACAGCCTTGGTTCAAACATGGCAAAAGAGCTGAACACCAGAGGTGAGGTAAGAGTGACTGCCCTTGACATCAAGGCAGTATTTGACCAAATGTGGCATTAAGGAGCCCTAGCAAAACTGGAGTCAATGGGAATCAAGGGAAAACTCTCCACTGGTTGGAGTCATACCTAGCACAAAGGAATATGGTTGTGGTTGTTGGAGGTGAATCATCTCAGTTCCAGGACATCACTGCAGGAGTTCCTCAGGATAGTGTCCTAGGCCCAACCAACTTCAGCTGCTTCATCAATGACCTTCCTTCCATCATAAGGTCAGAAGTGGGGATGTTCACTGATGATTGCACAATGTTCAGCACCATTCATGACTCCTCAGATACTAAAGCAATACATGTCCAAATGCAGCAAGAGCTGGACAATATCCAGGATTGGGCTGACAAGTGGCAAGTAACATTCACACCACAGAAGTGCCAGGCAATGATTATCTCCAACAAGAATCTAACCATCGCCCCTTGACATTCAATGACATAACCATTGCTGAATCCCCCACTATCAACATCCTGGGGGTTGCATTTGACCAGAAACTGAATAAGACCAGCCATATAAATATTATGGCTACAAGAGCAGGTCAGAGTCTAGGAATCCTGCGATGAATAACTCACCTCCCGACTCCCCAAAGCCTCTCCAACATCTACAAGGCACAAGTCAGGAGTGTGACGGAATACTCCCCGCTTGCCTGGGTGAGTGCAGCTCCAACAACACTCAAAAAGTTTGACACCATCCAGCCTGACGTCGGTAGTGGGGGAAATTCTAGAGTCCATTATAAAGGATTTAATAGCTGAGCACGTGCAAAACGTGGCAGAGTTGGACAGAGTCAGCATGGATTTATGAAAGGGAAATTATGCTTGACTTATCTACTGGAATTTTTCGAGGATGTAACTAGTACAGTTGATGAGGGTGAGCCAGTTGATGTGGTTTATTTGGACTTTCAGAAGGCTTTCGACAAAGTCCCACATAAGGGATTGGCATGTAAAATTAAAGCACATGGGATTGGGGTAGTGTATTGAGATGGATAGAAAACTGGTTGGCAGACAGGAAACAAGGAGTAGGAATAAACAGGTCTTTTTCCAAATGGCAGGCAGTGACTAGTGGGGTACCCCAGGGATCTGTGCTGGGACCCCAGTTATTCACAATCTATATTAATGATTTAAATGAGGGAATTAAATGTAATATCTCCAGATTTGCAGATGACACAAAGCTGGGTGGGAGGGTGAGCTGTGAGGAAGATGCAGAGATGCTTCAGTGTGATTTGGACAAGCTGAGTGGGTGGGCAAATGCATGGCAGATGCAGTATAATGTGGATAAATGTGAGGTTATCCACTTTGGTAGCAAAATCAGGAAGGCAGATTATTATCTAAATGGCTATAAATTGAGAGAGGGGAATGTGCAACGAGACCTGGGTGTCCTCATACACCAGTTGCTGAAGGTAAGCATGCAGGTGCAGCAGGTGGTAAAGAAGGTAAATGGTATGTTGGCCTTCATAGCCAGGGGATTCAAGTACAGGAACAGGGATGTCTTGCTGCAATTGTCCAGGGCCTTGGTGAGACCACACCTGGAATATTGTGTGCAGTTTTGGTGTCCTTATCTAAGGGAGGATATACTTGCTATAGAGGGAGTGCAGCGAAGATTTACCCGACCGATTCCTGGGACAGCGGGACTGACATATGAGGAGAGATTGAGTCGATTAGGATTATATTAACTGGAGTTCAGAAGAATGCGGGGGGATCTCATAGAAACCTATAAAATTCTAACAGGACTAGACAGGGTAGATGCAGGAAGGATGTTCCCGATGGTGGGGGAGTCCAGAACCAGGGGTCACAGTCTGAGGATACGGGGTAGACCATTTAGGACAGAGATGAGGAGAAAATGCTTCACCCAGAGAGCGGTGAGCCTGTGGAATTCATTACCATAGGAAGTAGTTGAGACCAAAACATTGTATGTTTTCAAGAAGGAGTTAGATATAGCTCTTGGGGCGAAAGGGATCAAAGGGTATGAGGAGAAAGCGGGAGCAGGCTGTTAATGATCAGCCATGATCATAATGAATGACGGAGCAGGCAGGAAGGGCTGAATGGCCTACTCCTGCTCCCACTTGATTGGCACCACATCCACAAACATTCACTCCCTCCACTACTGCCAAACAGTGGCAGCGGTGTGTACCATCTACAAGATCCACTGCAGAAACTCATCAAAGCTCTTTAGACAGTATCTTCCAAACCCACGGCCCTTACTACCTAGAAGGACCAGGGCAGCAGACACATGGGGACACGACCACCTGGAAGTTCCGCTCCAAGTCACTCACCATCCTGACTTGGAAATATATCGCCGTTCGTTCAATGTCGCTGTGTCAAAACCATGCAACTTCCTTCCATAACAGCACTGTGGTTATATCTACACCACATGGACTGCACTGGTTCAAGAAGGCAGCTCACCACCACCTTCTCAAGAGCAATTAGCGATGGACAATAAATGTTGACTTAGCCAGCAAAGCCCATATCCCATAAATGATTGTTTTTTAATGCACAGTTTGTCTTTTGTCGTTTCTTGGGCCAGGGAACGGCCCTGAACGCAGGCACAGTAGAGAAGAGCTTAAAGGGCCCAAAGACCACAAAACTACAGGTCAAGTAACCTGAGCAGGAGCACCATTACAGAAGAGGTGGCCCACAGAGCAGGACACAACAAGGGGGACAGGAGAAAGGTCCCAGCACTTCCAGGAATAAAGTTAAAGTTAGAGAAAGCTCCAAGTTAAAGAAAGAGCTGCAAAGGGAGAAGCAAAGTACGGTTGAAAAAAGCCGTTAAGATCCAAGGAGGCAGTGGAAGATTGGTGACTCCTTGTCGATGGCCGTTGGAGCTGTGGTGTTCTGCCTGGCACTGCTGAAGATCTGAAAGTGTGCTTGGAAGGTGAAGCTTGAGTGTACATGGAGATCCAGAGTAACTTGCAGAAGGTGAAATTGAAACCCTGGAGGTGAACAACATGCCAAAACATCACCTGTTTAGTGTCCATGTATTTTGTCTTCTTTCCCAGGCTCCCGGCTCTCGACTCCCCAAAGTGGCAGGTTAACAGCTTATAAAATATAACAGCCCAAAATCCACTGGCCTACTCAGTACTCACTGCCAGCCTGAAGGAAGAAGGGCCTCTGTCAGAGTCGGTAACAGCTGCCCACAGGAAACAGGACAATTTCTAAAATTTCCAAGCCAAACGTAACGCCATTAATTCAGCCGATGGACCACAGCAATTTTTGGGTCATGAAATGTAAATGTTAAAAATAGTGAGGACTGGGGTGAATCCGGAAGTGCCCATGGAAGATATTATTAAGATGTGTGACAGGTTGATAGATGCACTCGGGCAACATGCATTTATGAGTGAGCAAGAAATAATGTCAATCTATAAAATAAATGAAACAAACGCCAATGTTGATGAAGCAGATGAAGCTGGAAGAATTATTCAAGAATGCCTTTCAGCAGTGCACATCAACACGCTGAACCCTCTCCTACAAGCAGAACCACAGATGGCGCCATGGGTAGGAATTTATTACAGGTATCCTACATTTATTATTCAGTAATATATCTTACTTTTCTAGCTATTTTATTGACTTTAGACGATAGCTAGCCTAGGCTTAGGCTATTGTAATGTAAGTAAGCCTAGTCCTATATGCAGTATCCAAAAACCGAAATTAACTGAAATCCGAAATGCAATGGCCCTGAGGATTTCAAATAATGGATACTCGACCTGTAAAATGCTGCATAGTGAAATTCTGGCTGTGCTAAAGACTAATGATTCAAAATACCACACGGTTCAAAATAAAATGCCTAGCGCCTACTGGCAGTAATATTTTTCACTTAAAAAGCATAGTTTTACTGATTTTTGGGGACTCACATGATTAGTGCATAGAAAACATACGAACATACAAATAGACAAATTAGGAGCAGGAGTAGGCCATTCAGCCCATCAAGCCTGCTCCACCATTCAATAAGATCATGGCTGATCTGAATGTAGCCTCAACCCCATATTCCTGCCTACCCTGTGATAACCTTTCACCCCTTGTTAATCAAGAATCTATCTAGCTCTGCCTTAAAAATATTCACCCTGCTTCTACCGTCTTTTGAGGAAGAGAGTTCCAAAGACTCACAACCCTCTGAGAGAAAAAAAATGTCTCCTTATCTCTTTCTTAAATGAGCGGCTCTTATTTTTTAAACAGTGACCCCCTAGTTCTAGATTCTCCCACAAGAGGAAACACCCTCTCCACATCCACCCTATCAAGACCCCTCAGGATCTTAAAGATTTCAATTAAATTGCCTCTTATTCTTCCAAATTCCAGTGGATACAAGCCTAACCTGTCCAGCCTTTCCTCATAAGACAGCCTGCCCATTCCTGGTATTAGTCTAGTAAACCTTCCCTGAACTGCTTCTAATGCGTTTACATCTTTCCTTAAATAATGAGACCAGTACTGTACACAGTACTCTAGATGTGGTCTCACCAATGACCTGCGCAACTGAAGCATAACCACCCTACTTTTGTAATCAATTCCTCTTACAATAAATGGTAACATTCTATTAGTTTTCCTAATTATCTGCTGCAGCTCCATACTAACATTTTGTGATTCATGTATTAGGACACCCAGATCCCTCTGAACCTCAGAGCTCTGCAATCTCTCACCATTTAGATAATAAGCTCCTTTATTATTCTTCCTGCCAAAATGAATGATTTCACATTTGACCAAATTATCCTTCATTTGTCAGATCTTTGCCCACTCACTTAACCTACCTATGTCATTTTGTAGCCTTCTTACATCCTCTTCACAATTTATTTTCCTAACTATCTTTGTGTCGTCGGGAAATTTAGCCACCATTCCTTCAGTTCCTTCATCCAAATCATTTATATAAATTGTAAAAAGTTGAGGGCCCAGCACTGATCACTGTAGAACAACACTCGTCACATCCTGCCAACCAGAAAAAGACCCATTTATACCTACTCTCTGCTTCCTTTGAGCTAGCCAATCTTCTATCCAAGCCAATATGCTACCCCCTACACCATGAGCTTTTATTTTCTGCAATGACCTTTGATGTGACACTTTATCAAAAGCCTTCTAGAAATCTAAGTATAGCACATCCATCGGTTCCCCTTTATCCACAGCAAATGTGACTCCTTCAAAGAACTCCAATAAATTGGTTAAACATGATTTCCCTTTCACAAAACTATGTTGACTCTGCCTGATTGCCTTGAATTTTTCTAAGCGCCGTGCTATAATGTCCTTAATAATAGCTTCTAACATTTTCCCTATGACAGATGTTAGGGTAACTGGCCTATAGTTTCCTGCCTTCTGTCTCCCTCCCTTTGTGAATTTGCTATTTTCTAATCTAATGGAACGTTCCCCAAATCTAGGAAATTTTGGAATATTGAAACCAGTGCATCATCTCACTAGCCACTTCTTTCATGACCTTAGGGTGAAGTCCATCTGGACGTGAGAATTTGTCAGCCCAAAGCCCCAACAATTTGCTCAATACCACTTCACTGGTGATTGTAAGTTTCCCAATTTCCTCCCTCCCACTTCCTGATTGACTGTTATTCCTGGGATGTTACTTGTGTCCTCTTTAGTGAAGACCGAAGCAAAATACCTGTTTAATTCGTCCTCCATCTCCCTACTTTCCATTTCTAATTTCCCAGACGCACTCTCTCTAGGAACAATTCTCACTTTGTTAACTCTTTTCTTATTTAAATATATAAATAAACTCTTACTATCCATCTTTATATTACTAGCAAGCTTTCTCTCATACTCTAATTTTTCCCTCTTTATTAATGTTTTTGTCATTCTTTGCGGTTCTTTATATTCTTTCCAATCTTCTGACCTGTCACCCATCTTTGCATAATTATATGATTTTTCTTTAAGTTTGATACTGTCTTTAACTTTTTTAGTTAACCACGGATGGTGGGCCCTCCCCTTGGAATTTTTCTTTCAGATTGGAATGTATCTATTTTGTGTATTCTGAAATATCCCTTTAAATGTCTGCCACTGAACTTCTATTGACATATCCCTTAACCTCATTTGTAAGTTCACTTTAGCTAGCTCTGCTTTCATGCCCTCGTAATTGCCCTTATTTAAGTTTAAAATGCTAGTCTTGGACACACTCATTTCTCCCTCAAAATGACTGTAAAATTCAATCATATTATGATTGCTGCTACCTAGAGGTGCCTTCAGTAGGAGGTTATCAATTAATTCTATCTCGTTGCTCAATACCAGGTCTAATACAGCCTGCTCTCTGGTTGGCTCCAGAATGTGCTGTTCTAAGAAACTATCCCAAAAACATTCTCTGAACTCTTCATCTATGCTACCTTTGCCCATCTGATTTTTCCAGTCTACATGTAGATTAAAATCCCCCATGATTATTGCTGTATCTTTCTGGCAAGCTCCCATTATCTCTTCTTTTATACTCAGTCCTACTGTGTAGTTAGTTAGGAGGTTTGTACACTGCTCCCACAAGTGACTTCTTGCCTTTATCATTTCTCATCTGAACCCAAACTGCTCCTACATCCTGGTTTCCTGAACTTAGGTCATCCCTCTCTAATGTGCTAATACCATCATTAATTAACAGAGCCACCCCTCCATCTTTTCCTAACTGTCCTTCCTAAACATCACGTACTCTTCAATATTCAGGTCCCCAATCTATGTTATCCTGTAGCCATGCCTCTGTAATGGCTATTCGTCCGTACTTATTTATTTCTATTTGTGCTATCAGTCCATCTGTTTTGTTTCGAATGCTATGTGCGTTTAGGTACTGAGCCTTTAGTTTTGTCCTTTTACTGTTTTTGTAGCCTCTAGCCTTATCTACTGATTTACTCTTAGAATTGTACTCTGTCCCTTCATGTCAAAGTGTGTTTATTATTTCCCATATTAATACATGTCTCTCTTGCCTTGTCTCTGCTCTTTGGTTCACCACATCTTCCCAAATTTGATCCCTTGCCCCAACTATTCTGCTTAAAACCCTCTCTACTTCCCTAGTTAGGCAGCTCATGAGGACACCAGCCACAGCAAGGTTCATAATAGTAGTCTTAGAAATGATATATCCAACATGTTTTCTTCAAGCTCCTGCACTTCCCACCACACCACTGGTGTCTTGTACCTGAGGCTGACTGTAAAACTAAGGCACTGTGCAATAAGCTGAAGCATTTGTAGTCTCTACAGAACTCAGAGTTGGAATTAACTGGTACAGTGGGTGAATTACACTGTCACATGGAATAACCATACATCACGTGGACTAATGACATTGTCACAGGGAATAAGTTAACACTTTGGGGAAGAATTGCTCGATTGGATGCACTAAATACTGAAAAGGTTATGGGCCCTGACAGAAGCCAGGGTTACAATTAACTTGCATTTTCTTATTTCTCATGATTACATCAATAAAACTTCCCCATTTCTGCCAGAAGAGCCTACCATTTTCAAAAATAAATCCAGTGCTCTAGGAGAACAATCACATTTTTACCTAAGAACTCAATGTTTCATTCCTTTTTTTCCTATATATTTACCTGTCTGTCACCTTGACTGAATAGTCCTATCTGTTGGTCAGAATGCTACGAGTCTAACTTTTGGATTTGAGCACATAATCTAAGCTGACACTGCAATGCTGATAGATTGTTGCATTGTCGGTGTCACCAGGTTTCAGATGTGATGTTAAAATGAGACCCTGTCTGCCGATCGGATGGGCGTGAAGATCTGATGGCACCATCTGAAGCGTAAGACACCTCTCTGATAGTTAATGTTTCCTCAACAGCCAACAACACCAGAAATTAATCATTCATCTCACTTACTGTTTGTGGAGACCTTGCTAAGTGCATCTTGACTGCTGGGTATGCCTATATAATATGAGTGACTGCGTTTCAAAAGTGTGTTTTGAGGCGCTTCGGAATTTCCTGAGCTGAGATAAAGCTTTTAATTCCTGCAGTTACAATGAAAAGAATGACAGTAACCATTCCTCGTTGTCTGCAGGCTATTGCTGCATATGTAAAAAAGAAAATACAATAAATTGAAGACGTATCCCTTCCAAGTTCCCCCTTACTGGTTCAGAGGCCCAGTGGTGATCAATTGGCCTCGGGCAATGCAGGTAGCGAATCAGCAGTTTGTTTTATACTCCACCCGACATCTTTTTCCACAATGAAAGAGAGAGCTGTTGATGCCCTGTTGCCCAATTGACAATCCTGCTACGGAGAATTTCTCTCACAGTCTGTATGATAGCCAACTTTGCTGTAAAAATCAGCAATGTGAAAGCTTGGAGGTGTGCACAGGGCATGCTCACATCATAAATCATAAACCCGCCAATAAAATGGTGCTTCAGTGTCAACTGCAGCTCAGTTGGTAGCACTCTTGCCTCTGAGTCACAAAGTTGTAAGTTTGAATCCCATGCCAGGGCTTGAGCAGAAAAATCAAGGTTGACACTCCAATGCAGTGCTGAGGGGGTGCTGTGCTCTAGGTGCTGCCTTCATGCCTCTCAAATGCATGTAAAAGGCCCCGTGGCACTATTTCAAAGAAGATTAGGGGAGTTGTCCCCACTGTCCTGGTCAATATTTATCCCTCAATCAAAACCACAGGGCCAAATTTTTACTCCTGAGAAAATTCCCTGCTCCCCAAACCCAACTCAGGGGAGAGTGCCCAGAATCTTCGGATTTTCATTCTGGGGTGGTGCAGGTAGGGGAGGTTCTCACAAGGGTCAAGCATGCTGACCCTGGAAAGAGTTCAGAGGCAGCCACCAGGGCTGCCAGGTGCCAAGGCAGGGCGTTGAAAAGGCCCACCTCAGTGCTCTGGCTTTGTCCCAGTTACAATAAAATTAACAGAAACAAAAACATCCCTCTAGCCCTCACCTGTCACCCCCCCAAAAGTTCCCCATGCCCAATTCATGTCAACTCATGACATCTCATGCCCCACATAAACCACCATGGCCCCTAGACACTTCATTTCAACTCGTGCACCCCCCCCCCACCCAAGCTTATCCTCTTGGCCATTATGCCAACTTAGTGTCAATGCATACCAACACATGACCCCCCCACCCACTCATCCCAATGGCCCTTTTTAGCCTCTGTGCCAACTTGCCCATTTGACAATCTTAATGCCAGCTTAATGCTGACCCATGTTCCCCACCAGCCTTTTCCCATACATCCTCATGCCAACTCACCCAATATCCACCATGGGCAGACTTCAGGAGCCATAGTGAGATGAAATAAAATGAAGTCCTAAATATCTGTTGCAGACTTCACTGAATTTTTAAGAAATGTTGTCATTGATAATATTTAAATTATTTCAAGTACTTAATCTTTAAGAAAAATAAATATTTCTTTCAAGTATTTAGTCCCTAATGAAAACATACATTTTTATTCATAGCTCCACATCAAAGACAACTAATCTCTTTATAATTATTTGGAGCTGTTAATAAAACTGTGAGCTTACAGGCCACTCCAATGTGATAATGATAGGTTGTGGAAGCAATCAAGTAGTACTAATCCTTGTGTCAATGAACAGTGAAATAGCAAGCAGTGATTTTTTTTCAATTGTAGGCTGGATGTTTTCTTTTTGAAAAAAATTAAGGGCTTATGGATTTAAATAAATTGACAGCTTGACAGTTCCACAGAGCTTATCCACTTTTTATGCACATTCATGTCTATTCTTAACAGTACCAAAGGGCACCTGACCTCACCCAAAGGTCACCTGACCTCTCCAAAAATGGCACATTACTTCACCAAATAACTCCAGCAGCTTTAGATCTTTTCCCCAATGTCTAAAGTCTATTAGATGTATTTTTGACATTCCAGTAACGAATAATGGGTGTATTTGAAGAAAGCTGCATTTTCACATGTGCAGTTGCCTCCCTGAACCATGGATGTGCAAAGTACAACCCATCCCATTCTCCCAGCAAAAATGGTGGGTGCCAGTTTTGGGGCTGGGACTTCTGGAATCGGGGATCTGGTGCCATTTTGGCTAAGGCACAGAGCCCTTTCAACGTGATAAAAATTCAGACCACAAAAACAGATTATCCAGTCATTATCATGTTGTTTTTCATGGGAGTTTGCTGTGCATAAATTGGTTGCCACATTTCCTACATTACACCAGTGATTACACTTCAAAAGTACTTGATTGGCTGTAAAGTGCTTTGAGACACTCACTGGTCATAAAAGGCACTATATAAATGCAAGACTTTTTCTTTCAACCATAAGCTATGGGGAATGATCGAAAGATTCCAGGCAACAACCACACCAATTATGTTAAGATGACCTATTTATTGGAGAAGAGCACAGACGGTGGAAGAGAACATGTACATTGGAGGGTATCAGTTGTTTAATTTCCAGGTCAGCTGATCAATCCCTGGCCATAGGAAGTTAGGGGGAGGTCAGGGAACAAGTTATTAACTTCCTGTCCATCAAAAGGACAAAGAAACAAATGGTCTGAGAGTGCTAGCTAGTGAGGCAGTCAAGAGACAGAAAATAATGAAGGCAAAATACTGCAGATGCTGAAAATCTGAAATAAAAACAGAAAATGCTGGAAAAACTCAGCAGGTCTGGCAGCACCTGTAGAGAGAGAAACAGAGTTAACGTTTCGAGTGACTCACCACAACCTTCTCGAGGGCAATAAAATTTGGCCTTGCTACAGATGCCCACATCCTGAGAACAAATGCATTGAAAAATTGCAATATTGCAGGACTATATATATTGTGTTTTAAAAGTAAATCCCTGATCAGAAGGCCCATAGGATATGCAAATAGAATGGAACAGAGATGCTATACCTTGAAGAATATCTTGCACAGACCTGAAACCTATAACAGGCATACACTAAAAGCATCAGAAAATATGACTTAGCAATATATCTTACTCCTGAAAATGTTATCCTCATTTGCTGAAACAACCAATGTACATGAGAAATAGCACTGACATAGTTATTATTACCAAAGGCTTCTTCTGAGTTTTAAATGTTGCTATTTTTTAAAAAGATCTTATACAGCATGACATCTAAAGCTGTCATCCTCAAAGACCATAGGAGAAGTAGGCCATCGAGTCTGCTCCGCCATTCAATGAGATCATGGCTGATCTGATAATCCTCAACTCCACTTTCCTGCCTTTTCCCCAGAACCCTTGATTCCCTTACTGATTAAAAATCTGTCTATCTCAGACTTGGATATATTTAACGACCCAGCCTCTACAACCCCATGCAGTAAAGAATTCCACAGATTCACTACCCTCTGAGAGAAGAAATCCTTCCTCATCTCTGTTTTAAATGAATGACCCCTTACTCTGAGATTATGCCCTCTGGTCCTAGACTCTCCCACATGGGGAAACAACCTCTAAGCATCTACCCTGTCAAGCCCTCTAAAACTCTTATATGTTTCAATAAGGTCGCCTCTCATTCTTCTAAACCCCAATGAGTACAGGCCCAACCTACTCAACCTCTCATCATAAGAAAATCCCTCCATACCCGGGATCAACCTGTAGAACCTTCTCTGGACTGCCTCCATTGCCAGTATACCTTTCCTTTGATAAGGGGACCAAAACTGTTCACTGTTTTCTAGGTGTGGTCTAGCTAGTGCCTTGTATAGTTTAAGTGAGACTACCCTATTTTTATACTCTATTCCATTTGAAATAAAGGCCAACATTCCATTTGCCTTCCCTATTATCTGTTGAACTTGTATGTTAGCTTTTTGAGATTCATGCATGAGGACCCCCAAATCCCTCTGTGCTGCAGCTTTCATCAGTCTTTCTCCATGTAAATAAAATAGTTCCTCTTATTCTTCCTGCCAAAGTGCATAACCTCACATTTTCCCACATTATTCCATCTGCCAAGTTTTTGCCCACTCACTTAACCTGTCTATATCCCTCTGTAGACCCTTTGTGTCATCCTCACCATTTGCCTTCCCACCTATTTTTGTATCATCTGCAAATTTGGTGATATTACATTCACTTCCCTCATCTAAGTCATTAATGTATATTGTAAATAATTGTGGCCCCAGCACTGATCCCTGTGGCACTTCACTAGTTACAGGTTGCCATCCTGAAAATGCCCCCCTTATCCCAAATCTTTGGGCAGAATGTTCCCAAATTTGCATTAAGTGCAGCAGCGACAGGCAAAATAGCATGCCGATGGCAATGGTGGGTTTTCACGCCAAATCATCTCAAACCCACCACGTTATTTATGCATTCCCGGGAAACACACTGTTTCCATGGTGGACGGGCTCTCAATCACCCTCCCGCCATCGCCCTGCCGTTCCATCACACCGGCCACCATGTTTAAAAGGCGGCCACCAGCACACCGCTTATCGCTACCAGCTCACCACCGCTGCCCAGGAGACCACTCAGTGCAGAAAGGGGATGAATGATCTCCTCCATTCCGCCAGGGTAAGTCACTCCTTTCATCACTCTCAATTCACACTCACAAACCCAGCACACATCCACAGGGCCCTCACTCACTGCCAATTCAAGGGACATCACCATTCACTCTCTCGCAAACACTTCCATTGTCCTCAGCCCGTCCATGGGACCACTCACCACTCACACAGAGCAGGCATGCTTATCATCTGGCCTGGCAGGCGTCCCGCTTACACTTTCTCCATTTCCATCCATGCAGGACATGCTGGCACACAACAAGAGGGAGAGGTCGCAGGCTGGTGGCGGAATGCCCGAAATCAAGGTCCTCACAGACTTTGAATACAGAGCCATCCAGCTGGCCGGTGAGGACCTGGACCGGCCCTGTGCTAGTGGTGAGGTTGGTGCTGCTCCACCAAGTGAGGATCCAGCAGTGCAACATCCATCAGACAACCATGCTGTGAGTGATGTGTCCTGTTTCACAGGCCACTGCCATGCACTAATTATCTCTCCTTGCTTTCACAGGCACACCTGCCAAATAGCCGACAGAGTCCATGACCCAGGGCCTCCAATCAAGCCCCGAAGAAACCTCCGAAGGGGAACCTGAAGGCACCCTCCTCAAAGTTCTGTCACAGCGCTCACCCACACCCTCCAGCAGCGCAGAGACACACAGCTCGGTGGGACATAGCTTTAGAATAGACACAGGATCACAATCTGGTGAGCACATCACACTGTCTGATCCACAGCAGGCAGTGGCAGGGACTTCCCAGGTCTGCAGCATTCAGAGGACTGCTGGAGGCCAGAAATTTGCTGAGTCTGAGTCAGATGACGAGCCTCTGGACTCGGTCATGTCACAGTTGCTGGAGCTGCAAAGGCAAGCTCGGGAACATCAGGAAGGGATGTCCACTGCACTCCTCAGACTACGAGGCACGATGGAGGAGTCCATCCGACTTCAGGCTGAGGTGATAGCGCCGGCATGCCCTAATAGTCACTCGATTGCAGGAGGATGATGATGACAACATGCAGTGAGGACACTCCATAAATCTTCACAAAGCCTCTGAGAATGTCTGACTCCTGTCTGGCCGAGGGCAGCTCGCTTGCGCTCTGTGATCACGATCATATCATAGAGACGCAGCCAAGAAACTTTAGAAGCATCTGATGCCTTGTCCAGAATCACAGAATCACACAGAATCACAGAATCATAGTGCAGAAGAGGCCCTTCGGCCCATCGAGTCTGCACCGACACGTGAGAAACACCTGACCTACCTACCTAATCCCATTTACCAGCACTTGGCCCATAGCCTTCAATGTTATGACGTGCCAAGTGCTCATCCAGGTACTTTTTAAAGGGTGTGAGGCAACCCGCCTCCACCACCCTCCCAGGCAATCCATCTTCAGCACCTGAGACCTTCAGGAGCTGGAGCACAGCATCAGTGGTCACAGATGCTGAAGAGATGGGGGCCAGCCCCTCCTTAAAAGTGCTGAGAGCACATCGAGAGAATGAGAGAACTCTGTGGTGCCTGCCCACTACATTCTGGCAGCAATAACAAGCACTGCTGAGGCGGTAGCACCGGCATGCCAACGTGCCAAGGTCAACAGTGGTAGGATGGCAGCCGCCATGGAGACCTTGGTCCAGGACGTCGCTCCTGCACTGCTGCGTCGACTCAACTCCGTCGCTGATGCCACAGTTGGCCTAGTGTGTACGCAAGGCAAGTGCGGGGCAGCTCGATCTCAATCCAGGTACCCCTTCACCCGTCAAGGAGTCAGCCAGGAGCTCATGGGCACCCATGAGGAGGAGGTGCACACTCTGGGCCCATCCACCCAGGTGACTTCAGGATTGACTGGCCCATCCGACTCCCCTCATCCAGTGGCCTCAGCAGCTCCAGCTCCACAGGCTGAGGGAGGTGCCACTGCCCTGAAATCAGGCTGGGGCCCTCCAAATCTCCACCATCCAGAGGATGCCCACCAAAGTCATCACAGGCATCAGGAGGCCCTCATAGCTGCTAGATTTGTGGAGGATGATGAAGACATGCAGTGAGGTGACCCCATAGATCCTCACAGCACATTTGTGAATGTCTGACTCTGGCTGATGGCAGTGTGAATACTCTCTGTGAGAATACTTCTGTCATGCAGAGGTGGTGGAGGCCCTAATAGTCATCACAGACAGGGCGTCGCAGTCAGCAGGCTGCCTCCACCTCTGCTGTGGATATCCGGGGAAGCACGACGGCATAGAAGCAGGGTTAGGAAAATTAGGGAGAATTAGTTGCACAGCCTGTGCGTGGGTGTTAATCACTTGTACATACTCTTCACTATTGTCAATAAACTATCAAGAATGTTTCGCTGCCTGTGGCTCCTTGTTCTGATGAGCAGTGTTCTTGTCACTCAGATGTGAAACCTTTCTGCACAAGATAAAGGCAGGTGTCTCAGTCCAGGGCCTCTTCCCTCTGCTCTGTGCAGCCTTCAGACCAAAGTTTGGCCTCATACTCCCTGGAAACATTATTGATATTTCAGTCTGGGATTGGTGCTGGAATGCCCTGCTGACATAGACAGTGAAATGTGTTCTCCATTTCAATTTTCTCAGCAAGCTAGCCTAAAAGGCAGTTTGTCTTAAAAATGCTAGTAAAAATGCCTCCTGAGCGTGCCTGCTTCATCTAGCCAGTGCGAAGGCCTCATCCCTGTCACCGTTGCCTCTGAGGACCTCCTCACCCTCATCCCCATCAGCGTCCTCCTCAATTGAGGAGACATGCAGCTCCTCCATCCCCTCCCTCAGCCAGCTCCTCTCCCCGTTGGAGCGTCAGGATGTAAAAGGTGCAGCAGATGATGACAAAGCATGACACCCTCTGCGGACTGTATTGCAGAGCTCCAGCAGACTGGTTCAGGCACTGAAACCTCATCTTCAACATCCCGATGGTCTGCTCCACCAAGTTGTGAGCTGCTGCATGAGCCTCATTATAGCGTCGCTCTGATGCAGTCTGAGGCTGACACATGGGTGTCATCAGCCATGGCCTCTGTGGGTAGCCCTTGTCCCCAAGGAGCCAACCCTGTAGCTTCTGTAGGCCCTGGAAGACTGCAGGGATCTGCGAGCGACTCAGGATGTAGGCGTCGTGCACACTCCCTGGAAACCGTGCACATACCTGCAGGATGTGTTTCTGGTGGTCACATACCAGCTGCACATTCAGTGAGTGGAATCCCTTGCGGTTAATGTAGTCCACTGTGTGCAGCAACAGAGACCTGAGCGCCACATGGGTGCAGTTGATCTCACCCTGCACCAGTGGGGATTCCGAGATCCAGCGAATCCAATGGCCTTTGCATCCTGGCTGTCCCGGTCCCAGGCAAAATGCACAAATTTGTGTGCCCTTGAGAAGATGGCATCCGTCACCTCATGGATGCATTTGTGGGTGGAGGCTTGTGATATCCCACAGAGGTCACCTGTGGAGCCCCGAAAGGAGCCACTGGAGCCTGAAGTTGAGTGCCACGGCCATTAGCACTGGATCCCCTCTATGTCCCCTTGGCACCAAGTCCTGCAGTAAGTGGCAGACGTGAGTAACCAGGTCCCTAGACATGCATAATCGGCGGCGACACCGGTTCTCGGTCATCTGCAGGAATGACAGGTGGCATCTATAGACCCTGGGTGTCGCCAGTTGCTGACCACCCATGGCTCACTGTCACACCTGGGCAGCATGTGCGGAAGCCCCTGCCTCCCCTTCTCCCTGAGGTTGCTGCTCCTGCCTTTGCCTGGCCAGGCACCTCAGTCATTCTCTCCTCCATGTTCTACACTCTCTGTAGGCCATCAGGCATACGGCTAGGTCACCAGGCCCCATGATCCTGATGTGGTACTCCTGCGGCATGAAAGAGAGAGAGACATGGGTGAACTTTTAGCCCCTTTCCCAGCCCTTAACGCTTCCCAGAGAGCGCTGGCCACCTCTCAGGTGGCTATAGATGAGTATGCTGCATGGCTGCCCTGTCAGCCTGCGACATGGGGGAGACAGCTCCTAACTGGGTTGCTGAGATTGCAAGGGGCTGTGAGCACCTCCAGCAGTGACTGCTACAAGGTCCGCATTGTCGAGGAGATTGTACAACGTGTGCAGTCCAACTGCTCTGCAGTCCAGTAAAGTTGTCACGGACTCACAATCTGTGTCGGGAGGGTAAGAACATAAGAACATAAGAAATAGGAACAGGAGTAGACCATTCGGCCCCTCGAACCTGCTGTGCCATTCAATAAGATCATGGCCGATCTTCTTGTGTTTCATTTTCCACATTCCCATCTAACCCCAATAACCTTTGATTCCCTTGCCTAACAAGAATCTATCTATCTCTGCCTTAAAAATATTCAATGACCCCGACTCCACCACCTTCTGAGGCAGAGAATTCCAAAGTCGCACAACCCTTTGGGAGAAAAAATTCTCCTCATCCCTGTTCTAAAAGGGCGACCCCTAATTTTAAAACATGACATCCGAGTTCTGGACTCACCCACAAGCAGAAACATCCTTTCAACGTCCACCTTGTCAAGGCCGTTCAGGATCTTGTCTACTTCAATCAAATCACCCCTCACTCTTCTAAACTCCAGTGGAAACAAGCCCAGTCTGTCCAACCTTTCCTCATAAGACAACCCACTCATTCCAGATATCAATCTAGTAAACCTCCTTTGAACCGCCTCCAATGCTGGTAACGCCTGGAGCGCTTGGTGCACTTTGGTGCCCCCACATTGCTTGCATAGGCGGGCACTCTCAGAGACCGACCCCAATCATATCACTGTGGCTGCGCCTGAACTGTCTGAAGTTCCAAAGGAATGGTCAGTTTATACAGATATCCCTACTGCATGTCCACTTCCATCGCCTACCCTGCCCCCCACCTCGATTTCTTGTGCGCGGGATCCAACACCAGGGCAGCAGCTGCCTCCCCACCCGACAACAGCAACAGTCACCTCCCTGGCAGGGCAGCAGTTTCCCCCGAACACTGTCCACCCACCACCCCTCTGCCCGAAAACAGTTGCCTCCGTTGTAGGGTGGCACTTCACCCAGGTCCCCCGGTGCCCCTGAAGCCTGCAAACCAACAGGTGACCCTGGCAAGCTGTGGAAAATGATACTGTCTGCTCACCTCCGTTCCCCCAAAGTGAGGGCCTTCGAGTGCACGTCGCTTGTGTGCTGTTGTGAAGCATGTTAACGTGAACAGACAATATGGCAGGGTCCAAGAGCCTGGCGAGATGGCCTTTTAATGATATGCTGATCTATTATAATGAAGCTCCCCGACAACTGTTGACAGGAAACGCGGCCCACCATTGGCGGGCTGAGTGGAAGATCGCGACCCGCCTTCCCGTTGTCATGAAACCGATGGCACCATATTGTCCGCGTATGCCACCTATCACGCCTGCTGCCAGCAAAAATTCAAAAATTGTCCTTCAACAATAACTCCCAAGCGAATCAGGTCCAAGTGGCTTTCGAACAACAAGCTTTAAAATGTATTAACTCACGACGGTGTTATAACACAACCTCCTTCAGATTGCATTGAATGATGGGCAAGAAACACAGCTTCTCCTAGGCTCAGCTGATCGCCCCTGGATCTGTAGGCCGCCTGCGCAGCTCTGGACCTGCAACTGTCCTAAGAATTCTAACAACCACTAGTCCAGTGAGATGGTGTCCATTTATATGTCTAATGGTCTTGTCCCCGAACAGTATTCTGTTGTTTTCAATCTGTTATTTTTTTTTTCCCAGACAAAACTTGCGAGCTGCTCTCGTACATCCAGAGCCAGCAGATTGCAAGGGAATTTTAACTTACCCTACGCAGGCAGGTCCGATGGAAAAATGGTCAACCATTGAGCTAACACAGCTACAGATGACGTTGTGTGATGGGGTTACTATCTGCAGGTAGTCTCTACACCCCTCCCCACCGACCCCTCACAGTCTACCCTATTCCCAAAATACGTTTCAGACAGCTTCAGGCTCAAAATAAAAGACAGCATCAGCAGCAATGCAAACTGGACTGCTGTGAAAGGAAATACAACGCTGAATGGATGCGGTATCATCAAAATTATATTTATATATATAATGTAAACCCTTTGAGCTGGAACTTTTTGAATTGAACAATAATAATTTTATGTTATTAAACCAATTCTGTGAAGAAAATTTAACACAATGCCACGTCATGCACAGAAACAAAAATCCCTGGCAACCACGTCAAAAATTTCCTTTGAACATAGAGGGCGGAATTGTCCCAGACCCACGCTACGTGCGGTAGCGGGCAGATAAAACGACGTTTTACCCGCCGGCAGCGATGACGGGTTTTCACGCCGTATCATCCCAAACCCGCCAGATTATTTATGCATCCTGGGAAACACGCCGTTTCCGTGGCAGGCGGGCTCTCAATCTCCTGTCCACTATCACCCCGCCGCTGCATCACGCCGGGCCCCATGTTTAAAGTCCAGCCGCCAGCACACATCTCAGTGCTTCCAGGCCACTGCTGCATGGAAGACATGGCCCTGAAACTGAAGAAGACTGCAGCCCCCAGGCTCAGCCACTCGAGCGCCTTTTGGATGCCGTGCAGGCCCGCTGGGATGCCCTCTATCCTCGGTCTGGCCGCAGGATGGGCAGAAACAGCACTAACCCGGCTTGGGAGGCGGTGGCAGAGGTGGTCAGTGCCAACACCTTTCGAAAGAGCACAGCCACCTAGTGCCACAAGAGGATGAATGATCTCCTCCGTTCCACCAGGGTAAGTCACTCTTTTCATCACTCTCAACTCGCACACTCGCAAACACATCACACATCCACACGGCAGTTCAAGGGACATCACCATTCACACTCTCACACTCACCGTCATTGTCCTCATCCCATTCACGAGACCATTCACCACCCATACAGGTCAGGCTTACTTATCATCTGGCCTGGCAGGCGTCCTGCTTACACTCTCTCCATCTCTATTCGTGCAGGACAAGCTGGCACACAACAAGAGAGCGAGGTCGCAGACCGATGGAGGAATGCCTGAAATCAAGGTCCTCACTGACTTTGAAAACAGAGACATCCAGCTGGTCAGCGATGATCTGGACCAGTCCTGTGCTGAGACTGAGGTCGGTGATGCTCTACCACGTGAGGGTCCAGCAGTGCAACATGCATCAGACAACCATGCTGTGTGTGATGTGTCCTGTTTCACAGGCCACTGCCATGCAGTAATTATCTCCCCTTGCTTTCACAGGCATATCTGCCAAACAGCCGACAGAGTCCAAGATCTAAGGCCTCCAGTCAAGTTCTGAAGAGACCTCTGAAAAGGAACCTGGAGTCACCCTCCCTAAAGTTATGTCACAGCACTCACTGATACCCTCCACCAGCGCAGAGACACACACATCGGTGGGATCTAGCTTTAGGATAGCTTTGGGATTACAATCTGGTGAGCATATTGCACAGTCCGATCCACAGCAAGCGGAGACAGGGACTTCCCAGGTTTCTGACACTTGTTGGATTGCTGGAGACCAGAAATTTGCTGAGTCCGAGTCAGATGACGAGCCTCTGGACTCGGTCATGTCACAGTTGCTGGAGCTGCAAAGGAAAACTTGGGAACATCAGGAAGGGATGTCCGCTGCACTCCTCAGATTGCAAGGCACGATGGAGGAGTCCGTCCACCTTCAATCTGAGGTGATAGCGCTGGCGTGCCAACACACTGAGGTCAACACTGGTAGGCTGGCAGCAGTCATGGAGACCTTGGTCCAGGACAACAGTCCTGCACTGCTGCGTGGGCTCAAACCATTACTGATGCCAGAGTTGGCCTCCAAATTGTGCATGTGAGAGGGGTGCCGGGCAGCTCGATCTCACTCCAGGTACCCCTGCTCCTCAAGGAGTCAGCCTGGAGTCCCCGGGTACCCATAGGGAAGAGGATCCACAGGTGCACACTCCGGGCCCATCCATCCAGGTAACACCGAGAGTGTCCAGTTCATCTGACTCCCCTCTTCCTGTGACCTCAGCAGCTCCAGCTCCGCAGGCTGAGGAGGGTGCCAGTGTCACACAGCAGGACCCCGAAAGCAGGCCGGGGCCCTCCAGGTCTCGGCCCTCTAGAGGACACCAAGGTCATCACAGACAGGGTGCTGCAGTCTGCAGGCTGCCCCCACCTCCACTGTGAATGTATGGGGAGCATCAAAACATAGAGGCAGGGATAGGAAAGTTAAGAAGAATTAGTTGCACAGCCTGGGCACAGGTGTTAATCACTTGTACACACTGTTCACTGTTGTCCATAAACTCCCAAGAATGTCACCCTGCCTATGGCTCCATGTTCTGATGAGCAGTGCTCTTGTCACTCAGATGTGAAATCTTTCTGCACAAGATAAAGGCAGGTGTCTCAGTCCAGGGCCTCTTCCCTGTGCTCTGTGCAGCCTTCAGACCAAAGTGATGGTCCAGCCTCACACTCCCTGGGAACACTCCAGTTGCCTGCGCCTCAGCAGTGCTGGTCATTGCTGCCAGAATGTAATGGGTGGGCGACACAGAGTTCTCTCATTCTCTGTGTGCTCTCAATACCTTTAAGGTGGGGCTGGCTCCCATCACACCAGCATCTGCGACCAGTGATGCTGAGCCCCAGCTCCTGAAGGGCTCAGGTGCTGAATGCGGGCAAAGGATCAGATGCTTTTAAAGTTTCATGGCTGCATCTCTATGATATGACCCTGATCACAGAGCGCAAGTGAGCTGCCCTCAGCCAGACAGAAGTCAGACATTCTCAGAGACTATGTGAAGGTTTATGGAGTGTCCTCACTGCATGTTGTCATCATCCTCCTGCGATCAAGCAAAAATTAGAATTGACTGGGAGATGAGCCTAGCAGGAGAGACCGTGGAACAGCAATGGCAGGAGTTTCTGGGAGTAATTTGGGAGACATAGCAAAAAATCATCCCTAGGAAGAAGCAGCATACTAAAGGGAGGACAAGGCAATCATGGCTGACAAGGGAAGTCAGGGACAGCATAAAAGCTAAAGAGAAAGCATACAATGTGGCGAAGAGAAGTGGGAAACCAGGGGATTGGGAAGCCTACAAAGACCAACAGAGGACAACTAAAAAAGAAATAAGGAGGGAGAAGATTAAATATGAAGGTAAACTAGCCAGTAATATAAAAGAAGATTGCAAGAGATTTTTAGATATATAAAGGGTAAGAGAGAGGCAAAAGTGGACATTGGGCCGCTGGAAAATGACACTGGAGAAGTAGTAGTGGGGAACAAAGAAATGGCGGAGGAACTGAATAGGTACTTTGCGTCAGTCTTCATGGTGGAAGACACGAGTAACATCCCCAAAGTTCAAGAAAGTCGGGGGGGCAGAGGTGAGTATGGTGGCCATTACCAAGGAGAAGGTTCTAGGAAAACTGAAAGGTCTTAAGGTGGATAAATCACCTGGACCAGATGGATTACACCCCAGAGTTCTGAAGGAGATAGCTGAAGAGATAGTAGAGGCATTAGTGGTGATCTTTCAGGAATCACTGGAGTCAGGGAGGGTCCCAGAGGACTGGAAAATTCGCTAATGTAACCTCCCTGTTTAAGAAGGGAGTGAGGCAAAAGATGGGAAATTACAGGCCGATTAGCCTGACCTCGGTCGTTGGTAAGATTTTAGAGTCCATTATTAAGGATGAGATTTCAGAATACTTGGAAATGCATGGTAAAATCGGGCAAAGTCAGCATGGTTTCATCAAGGGAAGGTCATGCCTGACAAATCTGTTAGAATTCTTTGAGGAGGTAGTGAGTAGGTTAGACAAAGGAGAGCCAATGGATGTTATCTACTTGGATTTCCAGAAGGCCTTTGACAGGGTGCCGCACAGGAGGCTGCTCAGTAAGATAAGAGCCCAGGGTGTTAGAAGCAAGGTACTAGCATGGATAGAAGATTGGCTGTCTGGCAGCAGGCAGAGGGTGGGGATAAGGGGATCCTTCTCAAGATGGCGGCCGGTGACTAGTGGAGTTCCACAGGGGTCAGTGTTGGGACCACAACTTTTCACTTTATACATTAATGATCTAGATGAAGGAACTGAGGGCATCCTGGCTAAGTTTGCAGATGATACAAAGATAGGTGGAGGGATAGGTAGTATTGAGGAGGCTGCAGAAGGATTTGGATAGGTTAGGAGAATGGGCAAAGAAGTGGCAGATGGAATACAACGTGGGGAAGTGTGAGGTCATGCACTTTGGTAGGAAGAATAGAGGCATAGGCTATTTTCTAAATGGGGAGAGAATTCAGAAATCTGGAGTGCAAAGGGACTTGGGAGTCCTAGCCCAGGATTCTCTTAAGGTTAACTTGCAGGTTGAGTTGGTAGTTAGGAAGGCAAATGCAATGTTGGCATTTATTTCGAGAGGACTAGAATATAAAAGCAGGGATGTGCTGCTGAGGCTTAATAAGGCTCTGGTCAGACCACGTTTAGAATATTGTGAGCAATTTTGGGCCCTGTATCTCAGGAAGGATGTTCTGGCCCTGGAGAGGGTCCAGAGGAGGTTCACGAGAACGATCCCAGGAATGAAAGGCT
The DNA here is from genome assembly GCF_964194155.1 of Cetorhinus maximus. NCBI lineage: Eukaryota > Metazoa > Chordata > Chondrichthyes > Lamniformes > Cetorhinidae > Cetorhinus > Cetorhinus maximus. The sequence goes on from NC_135882.1 coordinate 150,669,920, forward strand.
TAACATATGAAGAACGTTTGAGGACTCTGGGTCTATACTCGATGGAGTTTAGAAGGATGAGGGGGGGATCTGATTGAAACTTACAGAATATTGAAAGGCCTGGATAGAGTGGACGTGGGGAAGATGTTTCCATTAGTAGGAGAGACTAGGACCCGAGGGCACAGCCTCAGAGTAAAGGGAAGACCTTTTAGAACAGAGATGTGGAGAAAATTCTTTAGCCAGAGAGTGGTGAATCTATGGAATTCATTGCCACAGAAGGCTGTGGAGGCCAGGTCATTGAGTGTATTTAAGACCGAGATAGGTAGGTTCTTGATTGGTAAGGGGATCAAAGGTTACTGGGAGAAGGTGGGAGAATGGGGTTGAGAAACTTATCAGCCATGATTGAATGGCGGAGCAGACTTGATGGGCCGAATGGCCTAATTTCTGCTCCCATGTCTTATGGTCTTATGGTCTAAGGCTCCTTAGACACACCTTCCTAACACACAATCACTACCATTTAGAAGGACAAGGGCAGCAGGCACATGAGAACACTGTCACCTGGAAGTTCCCCTCCAAGCCACTCACCATCCTGACTTGGAAATATATTGCCGTTCCTTCACTACCGCTGGGTCAAAATCCTGTAGCTCCCTCCCTAACAGTACTGTGGATGTACCTACACCACATGGACTGCAACAGCTCAAGGTAACATCTCACCACCATATTCTCAAGGAGAATTAGTGGTGAGCAATAAATGCTGGCTTAGCCAGCGAAGCCCACATCCCGTGAATGAATAAGAAAAAACATAAAAGCCAAGTGATGATGATATGTTTAATATAAAGCTTTAAAATGACCTAAATTAGAGTGCAGTATTGGTATCTAAATTATAGGAAGGATATTGAGGCTGTACTGAGACAGCACAGTAGAATACCACTAGGATCCTACTTGTTATAAGGAAATATGAGAATTTCTCAAAAAGATAGGCCAAGATTTTCCCCTCGGCGATTTGGGGGCGTGGCCTGGTCACCGAGGGGAAAATGACGTGGGATGATGGCAGGAGGAACCCCCGACGTCATCCCGGGCCCTTTAAACATTCACGAAGGTGGGCAGACAGCGAAATCAGCTGTCCGCCCGCCGACCCGTCAATGGCCAATTAAAGCCATTGACAGGCTAATTAACCTTATTAAACACCCTGCCTGGACAACCTTAAGACTGGTGGGCAGGCCAGGAGTCCCAGTGGGCTCCAGATTATTAATGAAACATCATCCACTGGCAGGATGAAGTTTCATGTCCGTTTTTTAAAAGTTTAATAAATTTTATGTGTTTATTCTTAACATGTCCAATCTCGTGTGACATTGTCACATGAGGGTGACATGTTAATAATTTTAATATTTATCTATTTTTAGAGTTTACTTACTTCTCACCAATCTCCCTGAGACAGGACTTTGCTTCAGGGAGCAGTGCACTCTTTCACGCGCATACACGAAAGAGCGCACTTTGACAGATGGGGATTCCCTCCCCCCTCCCCACCCCCCCGGCACAGGAAGCGCATAGCGTTTCCTGTCGGGAAGGCCGCTGGGTGGGCCTTAATTGGCCCGCCCACTCAAAATGCCGAGGGGCCCCGTTTCGGCGGCAGGGTTCGGCTACCCGCCCACAGCCGAGCCGGTGGGGCCCGCCCGCCAGCCAAGGGCTAAATTCTGCCCATAGTCTTGAATTCTTAGAACAATTCAGACTATGGGGAAATCTGAGAGAAGAGTTTAAAATTATGAAAGAATGGGACAGAGTAGATAAAAGCAGACTGTTTCCAATAGCTGAAAGAGTTAAACTGAGGGCATAGATACAGCATTGAATGCAAGAAATTAAGTAGAGAGCAGGAGAAATTTCTTTACACTGAAAGTTGTGAAACTATAGAAGTTATTTCCAGATTCAGATAGAAACTATGGGCTGAATTGTAATACACAGATGTGCTGAGGTGGGGACCTTGGTAGGCCAGAAATGCATGGGAAACCCAGAGGTAAGTGCAGTGCTTTTTAACTTAGCCACCTCATCATCATTGTACTTCCAGGTTTTGCATCTATTTATTGTTAGTGATTGTGTTGGTGACACCTGTGACTACAGTGTAAGTACATAAGATATAGGTGCAGGAGTAGACCACATGGCCCCTCAAACCTGCTCCACCATTCAATATATCATGGCTGATCTTTGCCCTCAACTCCCCCACTCTCCATATCCTTTGATTCCCTGAGAGTCTGTCTATCACGGCCCAAACATATTCAACAATGAAGCAGCCACAAGCCTCCGGTGTAGAGAATTTAAAAGATTCACAATTCCTTGTGAGAAGAAATTTCTCCTCATCTCTGTGCTAAGTGATCAACCCCTTATCCTAAGACTGTGCCACCCATGTTCCAGATTCCCCAACCAGGGGAAACAACCTCTCTATCCTGTCTGCCCTGTCAAAAACCTTGAGTTTCATAGAATCATAGAGCCACAAAATGATTACAACACAAAAGGAGGACATGTCTCTGCTGGCTCTCTACAAGAGCAATACACCGACTGCCATTCCCCCCACCTTTTCCCTGTAGCGCTGCAAGCTTTTCCCTTACAGATAAGAATTCACATATCTTTTGAAAGCTGTAATTGAACCTGTCTCCACCATACTCTCAGGCAATCCATTACATATCCTAACAATTAGCTGCAAAAAAATGTTTTTCCCCATGTCGCCATTACTTCTTTTACCAATTATCTTAAATCTGTGTCCTCTGGTTCTCAATCCTTCCACCAATGGGAACGTTTCTCCCTATCTACTCTATCCAGACGTCTCATGTTTTGAAAATCTCAATCAAATTTCCTCTCAATCTTTTCTTCTCCAATGAGAATAGCTCCAGCTGCTCCAATCTATCTATGTAACTAAAGTTCCCCTTCCCTGGAGCCATTCTCATAAATCTTCTCTGCACCTCTTATGCTTTCACATCCTTCCTTAAGTGTGGTGTTCAGGACTACTTGAAATTTACTCAGCTACTCATCATGGGACAACCCTCTCAGCCCAGAACAAATCTAGTGAACTTTTGCTGTATTGCCTCCAATATCCTTCCTTAACTAGTTACTAATTTAGTAAAGTAACAGCAAGTTACCATGCCCTAGCTTGGACAATAAAGAAGAATACTCAACAGCTACTGGACACAGGACAAAAAGCATCTTCCCCTCTACACCAAATTCCCACCTGCACCAAATTCTCAAATAAGCACTCCATTCACAAAACACTGTGTGCTCCCCACTCTGTTCGGTAGCAAGCACTGTCTACTTACACAGAGAGCTTACAGCTCACACCCAAGTCTTCTTTTGCAGCTGAGCTGATCCACTACCAAGACTATGCCCCCTGTGCTGGCCAGGTTACACTCCAGTGTCTAAAGACAGGAACGGTCCCAGTTCCTCAGCCGTACTGCTGCCAACAAATGCTCCTGGGCACCACTGAGCCCCAATCCCCAATTGCACCAAGAAAATATTGCTCCTGGGCACCCCTGGGCCTCAGCTGCAGGAAGCTAATCACAATACATCAGCTGCAAAGAGTTGGCAACTTTCTGCTGCCTCTTAATCCCCCCACTCCTCTTATCAGACTCCTCCCCTTTATGGCACCCTAAAACCCCAATCCCGTGATCAATGTTTTCGAGCCCTCTCCAAGGAGGTTGTCCTTGTGCATGCATAGCCTCTCCCTCTTTGTCCCTCTCTGTACTTGTGCAGAAGCTCATAGGTGAAATGGTGGTGTAGTGATAGTCACTGGACCAGTAAACCAGAGGCCCAGTCTAATGCTCTGAGGATATGGATTCAAGTCCCATCATGACAGGTGGTGGAGTTTAAATTCAATTAACATATCTGAAGTCCTAAAGCTAATCTCCGTGATGTGGACAGGAGAATTCCCAGCTTCTGTGAACCTGACCTTTAAAAATGGCTGTAGTTTGAATTTTCATTCCAAGGCCGGAGGGGAGGTGGGGGGTGAGCGAACTGGATTGGAAGTTGGGCCCACCACCCCCAGAAAGATTGCAGAGGCTATCGGGCGCTCCGGCAATTTATTGAATTAATGTTTTTTTTTGAAGAATAAAACGGAAAATAACCCTCAACCCTCACCCCCCCCACAGACTCTCATGCCCCATCCATGCCAACCCATGCCACCCCATGCCCCCCACCCAGCCCCCCCAAGCCCCTCATAACCCTTCTGCCAACTCCTGCCTCTTTACCCATCCTCCCATGGTCCCTCATACCTCCTATTTCCCCAAATCCCCATGGCCTTTTATAGCTCCTATGCCAAGTTAGTGACAACTCATGCCCACCCATTCCCCCCAACCACCACTCTTATCCTCTTCATGCCAGTTCACCAAGCATCCTTTGACAGTTTCTTCAGAGCTTTGACAGCTTTAACAGTTCCTTGATAGCTTGTCAGTTCCTTGACAGCTTGACAGTTTGTTGGCAATCCTTTGGTAGTTCTTTGACAGCTTGATAGTTCCTTGACAGCTTGATAGTTCCTTGACAGCTTGACAGTTCTTTGATAGCTTGACAGTTCTTTGACAGCTCTTTGACAACTAGACAACTCCAATGAGTTAATGCACAATCATGTTTACTTTTAACAATCCCAAAGAGTGCCTTACCATTTTTTTATTCATTTACAGGATGTGGGCTTTGCTGGCTGGGCCAACATTTATTGCCCATCCCTAATTGCCTTTGAGAAGGTGGTGAGCTGCCTTCTTGAACCGCTGCAGTTTCTGTGGTGTCGGTACATCCACAGTGCTTTTAAGGATGGAGTTCTAGGGTTTTGACCCAGCGACAGTGAAGGAATTATGATATATTTCCAAGTCAGATGGTGAGTTACTTGGAGGGGAACTTCCAGGTGGTGGTGTTCCCACTTATCTGCTGCCCTTGTCGTTCTAGATGGTGGCAGTCATGGGTTTGCAAGGTGCTGCCCAAGGAGGCTTGGTGAGTTACTGAAGTGCATTTTGTAGGTGGTACACACTGCTGCTACTGTGCATCAGTAGTGGAGGGAGCAAATGTTTGTGGAAGGAGTGTCAACCAAGTGGGCTGCTTTGTCCTGGATGGTGTCCAGCTTCTTGAGTGTTGTTGGAGCTGCACTCATCCAGGCAAGTGGAGAGTGTTCAATCACACCCCTGACTTGTGCCTTGTAGATGGTGGACAGGCTTTGAGGAGTCAGGAGGTGAGCTACTCATCACTGAGTTCCTAGCCTCTGACCTCCTCTTGCGGCCGCAATATTTATATGGCTAGTCCAGTTCAGTTTCTGGTCAATGGTAACCCCCAGGATGTTGACCATCCCCAAAGGGTTCCTTACCTCCCTCAAATGTGTCCCAGAACCAGATCCAAAGGGCAATCTTCACTCTCCAAAGGGGTTCCCTGGCTATCTAATAGAATCCACCAGACCTCCTCTTACCTGGCTTAATCTGCACAATCAGGGTTTCGCAAGTCTGGCCTGCCAAAATCCCCCTTCAGTGGAGGCAGCTGGTGATTTAACTGGCCACTGGCTTCGTGAACCATGTATGCATGAATCATGGCCTGACTCCACTCCTGCCCCTGCAGAAATGGAACATGCCGTGTTCAGGGGAGGGACTCAGGATTTCTGGCCATTTCAAGGATTTTTGCCACGCCAGGCATCAATCTGGGCCAAACAGTTGAAAGTAACTGGGTTTCTGTGACCTTTTGTTTACTTTATGGTAAAAATGTTCAGCTGTAAATAATAAAAAAAGGGATCAGATTGTTGCTTAAATTAGGGAAATACAAAATATGACAACTGAAGGCTAGAGTGTAACAGGCATTTCCAAAATATTTACATAAATAAATAATTATGTTAAATTGATCAAGAAGTTCATTCTCAAAATCTTAACTCAATTTCTGTTTCACACAAACAATTTCCTTATATTGTAAGTGGCTAGCACCACAGCTGCTGAAAGGAATTACTTAAAGGCTAGATCTGAGGACAGATGCTTATATTTCCATGACTGAGTTGCAGAAAACCAAGTAGCTATTGCTCAAGCTCTGCTGCTCTGAATGCTGCTTGTGAAGAGTTCCTGCCACCTGCTTTATTTATCCAATCAATTGATTATGCTCCTTGCAGGATAGGCAGGTTCTCTGTACTTCAGTTGGCATTAAACATGCTTGTTCTTGGAAGCTCAGGGTCTAGTCAACCCTTTGTGGTAGACTCAACAATACAAACTGAGTCCGGCAGATCAGCAGCACTGCAAGGCACTTTTGGTGATTGACTCACTAATGAAGGCTGGACACGTGCATTCCATTTGGTACCAAGTAACGAAGCAAGCTAATACTGTAACAAATGGAATGCCCATGACTGTACAAACAGATAGGTCACATAGCTTAATCTTTTTAAACTTCAACAGCACCACTAGTTGCCACCACGCACAACCCGCATCACAGGATGAATGGCCAACCATATGGACAGTGTGTGCATGCACTTGATAGTTAAAAGCAGAATATTACCTGTGTTTCTCAATAGCTGGTTTTGTGGCTCTGTAATGGTTGTCTATATTGTCTATCAATTGTCCAAAGAAGGCATTGCTCCATTTGTTTTGTTGCACTCAGCAAAAGCATGAATAGAAATGATAGTGATGGCTTCAGTTCAGTGACCTACCATCATGGAAAAGCAAAGTGGGCAGGATGGAAAACCAACTGCCAATTCCCTGTTGCCCACCAAAGTTAAATTTCACCCCCAACAGCACTAGGCAAATTAAGGGAATTTAAGAGACTCTTCATATACTGATAAAAGCTTGCACTAGTGGAATGAATGTCTCTTCTTTGTGTAAAGATCCTATATAAAATAGATGACAGTGCCTTAGTTTAGGTTTATAGGATTGGATATCCACTGTTCAATAATTTGCACAAAATAACATTATATGAGCAATCTCCCTCAGAAAGCCCATAAAGATGACTGGAATTGAATTGAGGAAAAATCTACATATTTGCCATAGGATGCTGTTTTGTGGTTGACTTAGAGTTAAAATAAGAGTAAAAGCTTACATTGCACATGGCTGTGCACTTTCTGATCTGTGACTACTTAGTGGTGACACTGGATCTCAAAGTGGATTATCATTCTTTTTGCTAATGCTGACAGAGTCGAATGCAAAAATAAATCAAAAACATCTATAAAAAAAACAATGTAGCTTTGCTGATTAATTCACTAATTCTCCAATTAAAAAATAACTGGGGACTGAGCATTGAAGTATGTTAGATGCTGATCTTTCACCTCTGGGATATCGGTTTGATTTAAACCCAGACTGATGGAATTAAAGTCTGCTGGAGATAAGAGTAATTCATGGATAAGTTTAGGTCATCTCAGCTCAGTTCCTAGTTGGAATGTAGTTCCAGCAAGAAACTACAATGAATACTAATTGGCAACTTCACTCAAGATGGCCAGTGTGGGAAATGGAAAAATGTCACAGTGGTGTAATGGGTTGTATTTTTCTAAGTTTGGGGTTGAGACATATTGTTGGGACAGAATAGAGGGAGCTTTACTCTGCATCTAATCTGACCTGGGAATGCTTGATACCAGACTGAAATGAAAACTGCTCCATTAGAGTCATAGAGTCACAGAATTATACAGCACAGAAACAGGCCCTTCGGCCCATTGTGCCTGTGCCAACCATCAAGCACCTATCTATTCTAAACCCATTTTCCAGCACTTGGCCCATAGCCCTGTATGCTATGGTGTTTCAAGTACTCATCTAAATACTTCTTAAATGTTGTGAGGATTCCTGCCTCCCACCCCCTCAGGCAGTGTGTTCCAGATTCTAACCACCCTCTGGGTGAAAAAAAAGTTTCCTCAAATCCCTTCTAAACCTCCTTCCCCCTACCTTAAATCTATGTCCCCTTGCTATTGGCACCTCTGCTAAGGGGAAAAGTTTCTTCCTATCTACCCTATCTATGCCCCTCATAATTTTGTATACCTCTATCAGGTCCCCCCTCAGCCTTCTTTGCTCTGAAGAAAACAACCCTAGCCTAACCAGTCTCTCTTCATAACTGAAACACTCCAGCCCAGGCAACATCCTAGTGAATCTCCTCTGCACCCTCTGCAGGGTAATCACATCCCTCCTATAGTGTGGCAACCAGAACTGCACACAGTACTTCAGCTGTGACCTAACTAGCATTTTATACAGCCATTCCAAACTCTGAAATGAAAACTGTTCCATTCCAAACTCTGATGAGCATGAAATCTAAACCAAAAGATAAAGGCCATAACTGATAGGGGAAAGAAAAATGTGTCTTCAGTAAACTCGATTAAATGCAGAATTGCAACTTCCTTCCTGTGTTGAAATGAAGGATAAAATGCTGCTCTACACAGCTAGTGATCATACTTTACACATGCAGACAAGACTGCAAAAGCAAAGTTATTAAAAGCTTTCAACTGCCGTGAAGAAATGCTGTGCGCCTTTTAATCATAGACTTGTTTTCCTTCCTTTCTTGTCTCCTTCAGATGAATAGCACTTTTTCGCACTTATGTCTCCTTGCCTTCTCTTCTCCTCCTCTCTGTGATACAGTTTTTATGTTGACAATATCCCTATGGCTATTTCCTTGTCTTTCTCCTTTCTTCCAGGCGGAGCATAAATACTGTGCATAGGTCGGCATTTTGATCATTGACTCAAATAACCCTGTACTTACCAGGTATCCACAATCAGTAGTCATTTGATAGCAAGCAAAACAATGGCTAGTTTTCTCCTCCCAACCCCACAGCCAACCGTATTGCTCTCAACATTATTACAAATTTAAAGCCACAATTTAGATAAATTTAGATTATATCAATTTCTTTCAAAAGATAACGCCTTGTGATATAGCATATGAATAATTTGGGATGTGCCTTGTATAAAGTGTTTTGCACTTGGGAGGAAATAGATGACTTTGGAACTACGATTGCCAAAGCTCTCCATCGCTGGGGGTTTCCCTTAATTCATCTCCAGGTCTGTTGTATGCTAATTGATAAAGATTGATTGCTATGATTCGTCAATAACTCCATTACCATTGTATCTTGTGGCTACCAGGGTGGAAGATGGGTGAATATGATGGATGTTGGTCTTTTCTCACCCAGTAATTTCTTTGTTCCTATCTTCAGCAAAGTATCAGAGACAGAACCCTGGGATCTATAAGGCCTAGTGTCAAATTGCACAGTGCATTTCCCACTGAAATGTCAAGGGAATCTTTCACCACCTTGCTTCTTTTGCTCTCCCTGTAGACACACGTTATACATCACATTAAGACAGAAATCAGAAAGATAAAGAAAAAAAATGACACTAATGAGCAGACAAAAAGAGACGGATGAGGCAGTATGAAATGTATAGGAAAGAAAAATGAATACAAATATGATGACATGGATGGAAATTAATCGCCTGCGGGCTGCATTTTGTTTGTTAAAAACAGCTTTGTCTCCCATTACTTTTCCAGTCCGGTAATTATATTTATGCCGTGAAGTTATTAATAATTTATGACATGTTTGCACTGCAAATGCTAATTTTAAAAGTACACGCAATAAATATCAGGGGTTGCTAGCTCACTGTGTTAAAGTTATGCGACCCTCAGAATCGTTACATTCATACATATTAAAATGATGAATTATTCAAATGCTGGAAGAGCTCCATATTGCTAGAAGTTCTAAGCCTGTATCATTGCTGATGCTGTAATCGCATGGAGTTCCTAGTGTGAACTATAATGAAGAGTTTCAACCAATTAGATCCCAAAGATAGAAACCAGTCATTACCTAGAATTTTACAGCATAAAAACAGGTCATCCAGGCCCAACAGGCCGACACTGGTGTTAGGGTTACACATGAACCTCCGCCGAATTTACTTTATCTCATTCTATCAACATACCCTTCTAATCCTTTCTCCCTCTTGCAATTATCTAGCTTCCCATAAATTCACCTATGCTATTTGCCTCAACCACTTTGTGTTGTGGCAAATTCCAAATTCTCACCAATGATCCTTGAATTCCTTAATGGATTTATCAGTGACTATCTATAGTCCTTAGTTTTGTATTCCCATCTCAAGTGGAAACATCAGGTGAAATCATTCCGGATTCGCACTAAGTGCAGTAGCGAACGGGAAAAAAACCTTTTACCCGCCAACCACAATGGCGGGTTTTCACGCCATATCGTCCTAACCCCTCTTAGTAATCATGCATTCCCGGGAAAGACACCATTTCGCTGGCGGGCGGCCTCCGATTCGCCTGGCATGCCATGACCTTGCCACTTCCTCACTTCAGGCACCATATTTCAGGTGTAGCCACACACACACCCCTCAGTGCTTCCAGCCCAGGACTGCTGCACAGAAGACATGGTCCAAAAAGGCAAGAAGACTGCAGCTCTCCGATTCAGTGACGCATACCTGGAACGCCTTTTGGATGCCGCAAAGGCCCGCCGTGATGTCCACTACCCCCGTTCTGACCTCAGGAGGGACAGAAACATCACCAATCTAGCTTGGGAGGCAGTTGCTGCAATGGTCAGCACCAATACCCTGCAAAGAGGACAGCCATCCAGTGCCGGAAGAGGATGAAAGATCTCCTCCATTCTGCCAGGGTAAGTCACTTTTTTCATCACTCTCAACCCACACACTCACAAACCCATCACACATCCACAGGGCCCTCATTCACTGCCAGTTCAAGGGACATCACCATTCATTCTCTCACACACACCTTCATTGTCCTCATCCCATCCATGGCACCACTCACCACCCACACAAGACAGGCATACTTATCCTCTGGCCTGGCAGGCATCCTGCATACATGAGGGAATTAGCTCAAATGGTAGAGCACTCACTTTGCATGTGAGCGGTAGTGGGATCGATGCCCACGTTTTCCAATTTGGTTTGGGGAGGAGGTGGCATAGTGGTATTATCACTGGACTAGTAATCCAGAGACCCAAGATAATGCTCTGGGGACCTGAGCTTGAGTCCTGCGACAGCAGATGGTGGTGTTTGGATTCGATAAAAATCTGGGGCAGGATTTCCCAGTCAGCAAGCGGGGCCTCCTCACCGACGAGTAAAATGACATGGGATGACATCGGGTGGAACTCCTGACGTCACCCTGCGTCATTTCAATTTTCAGCCAAATCAGCTGTGTGCCCGCTGGCCTGTCAATGGCCTATTGAGGTCATTGACAAACACTTTAACATCATTAATGGGTCTGGCCGTCCAACCTTAGGGTTGGCAGGCAGGCCGGGAGCCCTGGCGGGCCTCAGAGAAAGCATGAAACCTCATCCATGGGCGGGATGAGTTTTCATATTGGTTTTTAATAATTTAATAAAAGTTTAACTAAAAGTGATGGACATGTCCCAACTCATGTGACAGTGTCACATGAGGGGACATGTCAGGGAAATTTAACTTTTATATTTTTGGCATTTTTACATTTAGAGCCGATCTCCCTGAGGCAGCACTTAGCCTCAGGAAGATGAGTGCGCTCTTTTGCACACATGCGCAAAAGAGCGCACTCTCAGCTCAGGGAATCCACCCCCCCCCCCCCCCCACTCCCTGCCCACACAGGGAGCACATAGCGCTTCCTGGCAGATGCCACGCTGGGCGGGCCTTAACTGGCTCACCCACGTAAAATGGCGGCGCACCCCCAATCGGGGATGCCGATCAGAGGCAGGCCTCCATGCACCCGCTTCTGAACTTCCCCCCCAACAGGGAGAAAATTCTGCCCCTGGAATGAAATAGTCTAATGATGACCATGAAGCCATTGTTGATTGTTGTAAAAACCCATCCTTATCTGACCTGGTCCTACATGTGACTCCAGACCCACAGCAATGTGGTTGACTGTTATATGCTCTCTGAACTAGGGCAACTAGGGATGGGTAATAAATGTTGGCCTAGCCAGGGATGCCCACAGCTCATGAATAATTATCTCTCCTTTCTTTCACATGCACATCTGAGAAACAGCAAAGGGAATCCACGATCCAGGTCCTCGATTCAAGCCCCGAAGACACCTCAGAAGAGAAATCTGCTGAAACCCTCACTGAAGACCCATCACAGTACTCACCCACACCTTCCATCAGTGCAGATACACAAACCTCGGTGGGATCAAACTTTAGAGCAGTTTCGGAGTAACAATCTGGTGAGCACATCAAACTATCTGATTCATAGCAGGCAGAGGCAGAGACTTCCAGGTTTCCAGCTCTCGGAGGACTGCTGGAGGCCAGAAATATGCTGAGTCTGAGTCAGATCACGAACCTCTGGACTCGGTCATGTCACAGTTGCTGGAGCTGCAAAGGCAAGCTTGGGAACATCAGGAAGGGATGTCAGGTGCACTCCTCAGATTGCAAGGCACGATGGAGGAGTGCACCTGCCTTCAGCCTGAGGTGATAGCGCCAGCATGCCAATGCACCATGGCCAACACTGGTCAGATGGCAGCTGCCATGGAGACCCTGGTCCTGCATTGCTGCACGGGCTGAACTACATCACTAATGTTTCCAACAGCGTGTACGCGAGAGGGGCGTGGGGCAGCTCAATCTCACTCCATCTTCCCCTTCTCCTCAAGGAGTCAGCCAGGGGCCCTCAGGCATCCCACAGAGAGGAAGATCAGCAGGGGAACACCCTGGGGCCATCCACTCAGGTGACTCCGGGAGCTTCCAGCCATCCGAATCCCCTCTTCCTGTGACCCGAGCAAATCCAGCTCCACAGGCCGAGGCGGGGTGCCACTGCCAAACAGCAGGCCCCTGAAAGCAGGCCAGGGCCCAATAGGGATTGGCCCTCCAGAGAACGCCCATCAAGGTCATCGCAGACAGGATGTAGCAGTCAGCAGGCTGCCTCCACATCCACTGTGGATGTCGGGGGAGCACCAAGACATAGCGGCAGGGTTAGGAAAGCTAAGAAGACATAGCTACACAGCCTGGGTACAGGCTGTGTACATAATGTTCACTATCATATATAAACTCCCAAGGATGTCTCCTTGCTACGGCTCCTTGTTCTGATTGGCAGTGTTCATGTCACTCAGATGTGAAACCTTGCTCCCTGCACAAGATAAAGGCAGGTGGCTCAGTCCAGGGCCTCTTCCCTGTGCTTTGGGTAACCTTCCCAGCACATTGATGGTGCGCGTTCACTCTCACTGGTCACATCAGTTATGACTGCACCTCGATGGGGCTTATCATTGCTGCCAGAATGTCCTGGGCCGGCAGCATGGAGTTCCGTTATTCTCTCTGTGTGCTCAGAGCACCTTTGAGGTGTGGCTGGTCCCCCATCTCATCAGCATCTGTGTCCGGTGACAGCGTGGTCCTGAAGAGTTCCGCCCACGAAGGATGCCACAGGCTCATGAGAAGTTAAAGTTTTAAAGAAATACGTGCATCTCCATGACATGACCCTGTTCACAGAGCACAAGTGAGGTGCCATCAGCCAGACAGGAGTCAGGCATTCACATAAACTATGACACTCCTACGTGAGAATCTATGGAGTGTCCCCACTGCATGTCGTCATCATCCTCCTGGAATGTAGGGACTATGGGCATCTGCAGCGCCTCCATGACAGGAGCCTTATCGCAGAGGGTATGTGCACTGCCATCAGCCAATCTGGAGTGAAACGTTCACAGATGAAATGTGAGGATCTATGGTGTCTCCTCAGTGCATGTCGTCATCATCCTCCATGAATCTTGCAGCTATGAGGACCTCCTGAGAGCGTCTGCCTTGTCTGGCCAGTGCGATGGCCTCATCAACGTCATCCTCGTCATCCTCATCCTCACCATCTCCATTGACGTCCTCCTCAGTGGAGAAGACATGCAGCTCCTCCATCTCCTCATCAGCCAGCTCCTCTCCTCGATGCAGCGCCAGTTGTAAAGGGTGCAGCAGGCAACGATGACGTCTGACACCCTCTCTGGATTGTATTGCAGGGCTTCACCAGACCAGTCCAGGCACCAAAACCTCATTTTCAGTAGCTCTATGGTTTTTTCCACCAAGCTGCGATTTGCAGCATGAGCCTTATTGTACCGTATCTCTGCTGCAGCCTGAGGCCACTGCACGGGTGTCATCAGGTACATTCTCTGCGGGTAGCACTTGTCCCCGGGAAGCCAACCCTGCAGCCTCTGTGGACCCTGGAAGAAGTCAGGGATCTGAGACATACTCAGAATGCAGGAGTTGTGGGCACTGCCTGAGAACCATGCACAGACCTGTAGGATGCGTTTACAGTGGTCGCACACCAGCTGCACATTCAGCGAGTGGAAGCCTTTGTGGTTGACATAGAGATCTGAGCGCCACATGAGTGTAGTCGATGGCACCCTGCACCTGTGGGAAACCTCAGATCTTGGCAAATCCCAGCATTCTTGTATTCTGGCTTTCCTGGTCCTAGGCAAAATGTTCAAAGTTGTGTGCCTTCGCAAAGATGGCATCTGCGACCTCATGGATGCATTTGTGGGTGGAGGCTTGCAATATCCTACAGAGGTCACCTGTGGAGCCCTGAAAGTGGCACCTAGCATAAAAATTGAGCGCCAAGATCACTTTCATGGCCATTGGCAGTGGATACCCTCCATGTCCCCGTGACGCCAAATCCTGCAGCAAATGTCAGATGTGACCGACCATTTCCCTGGACATGCACAGTCTTCTGCAACACTGGTTCCCGGTCATCTGCAGGAATGAAAGGCTGCATCTATAGACCCTGGGTCTAGCAAGGCGCAGACCAGCAACAGCTCGCTATGGCTTTTCAGTGGCATGCGCGGGAGCCCCAGCCACCCCTTCTTCCTGAGGGTGCTGCTCCCCCCTCTGCCCAGCCAGGCATCACCGTTACCCTCTTCTCCTTCGTCTCCATTCTCTGTAAGTCATGAGGCATACAGCGAGGTTACCAAACTCCATGCTCCTGATGACAGGATGAAAGAGAAAGACTCCAAGTGTTGGTTAGCAGCCCAGAGAGTGCTTGCCACCACTTAGGTGGCCAGAGTTCGGTGCGCTGCATGGCTACCTGAAACCCCATCCACCTCTGCCCCACTCCACCTGAGCGATTGGCAGTAGCTTTGCCCACTGGACTGGCTGTTCCAAACGGGAATGATAACATTGCAAGGGGCTGTGAGCACCCCCACCAGCCATATACAGGCTCCATGGCCAGCTTTCGCAAGGAGATTATACAACATGCCCAGTTGTCCAACTGTTCTGCAGTCCACTAAAATGCTCATTTGTTTGCAGTCTGTGCCCAAGGGGTTAAAAGCTCCGGAGCATTTGGTAGCACTTCAAGGCCCCTGCATTGCTTGAGTGGGCAGATAAGCTCAAGGCCCGACTCCACACATGTCAATGTGGCTGCGCCTGAGCTGTCTCAGCTGCTGAGGAATGGTCACTTTATACAAGGTTTCCCTAATGCATGGCCACTCCCCTCCCCCCGCCCCCCCATCCCGCATGTGCTTTCGCACTACCATCAACCACAGTGCAGCCCTTGCTCCCCCAACTCGTCTCAACCACAGTGCAGCCCTTGCCCCCACCCCCAACTCGCCTCAACTGCAGTGCAGCCCTTGCCCCGTCAATGCACTGTCAGCCAGCTGGGAAAATACAGCTTGCCCATGCTCTTGCCTGAATGCGTTGTTATGACCCCCAACTGAGGTTACCACTGGACAAGCCCGATCCCGGGGCAGAACCCAGCTGATAGATCTTAACTTTGTTTGTTTAGATACATGGAGAGGGGTGACTGAACAGATTCACAGAAGTCAGCTGAAGATCTTTTAACAAAAGAATAAAATATTTATTGAGAAAGAAAAAATGAACTATATTACAATACTCCTTCAGCCACAACTATACCTTTACAAATATAGACATATTTGTAAGGACAACACAAGTTACAAAAGCTATCTTATACTCTAATGTTCACAATAAGCACACAGTCCATGTACCAATAGGCACCCTATGGTCAGACACGGCACACTCTGAAACCAAGTGACAGATGCCACCTCAACCAGATGCTATGGATCTCTCCTCAACTTCCCCCAGGTGCTTGTCATACGTGATCCAAGCGATCTCACTGCACTCCGTCTTTCACACGAGGGTTTCCAATCTCCACTATCCCAGGCCACACCTTGGTATCTTCCCCCAAACTGACGCTTTCTCTCAGACACCTTCCACAATAGTTCACCTTCAGGGTTTCAAAGTCCCCTTCCGATGTTCCTCTTCCCTGGGTCATCATATGCATTCAAGCTGTCTTCCACACACTCTCTCCCACCGACTCAGCCATCAACAGTACCATTGCTTCACATGCCCATAGCAAAGAGTTACAGACCTTCAGCCGTCTCTTTGGACCTTCTTGCCCCTTGCAAGCTGTTTTCACTTTAAATTTGCTTTCTGCAGCTTTTGTCTCTTTAAATCTGAAGCTTGGGGCCTTTCTCTGTGCCCCGCAATCTTAACTTCATTAACAGGACCTTTTCCAGGTTCCTGTTCTTCCATTGACTAAAAGGTCAGCTTAGGACTTTCTCCTATTCCACTCCTCTGGATTTTGGGGTCTTTTCTTTAGTTTTGAACTGGCTATCTGGCCATTTTAGGTTGATTCTGCTTGACAGCTGTCTTCAGAACTCAAAACTGCCTTTTTAGCACTTTCTTTGTGTCTTTGGGAGGGACCTGCCTCTCTGGCACCCTATTTGGGCAACAGCCCGATTCTTCTACTCTTGATTGCTTAACTTAGCTTATAATCATAAAAAACCTCATTTCAAATGCAGGCACCTTTTTAAAGTGAAACCAAAACTCAGTTTGACCTTTCTTAACACACAAATACAGAAATTAAACCAAGCTTAAACTTTAAAACTAAAACTCATTCCTAACACCTACAAGTACCAATATAACTTCCTTAAAACATCTCTGTTTGCTAACAGTGCAGCATCTCAACCTTGAGGTCCAACAGGCAAGCGCTGCACAATGTTACTGTGCACTTACCTCCGAGTTCCCCTTGAAGTGCAGCCCACCAAGTTCATGCCTTATAAATGCTGTTGTGAAACACGTCGGAGTGCAATCACGCCAATGTGCTCAAATGATCCAGTGTGGGGGATGACTCGGAGAACTGGGCTTATAATGATATGCAGATGTATGAAAATGTAGTTCCCGATGTGTGGCGGCGGGAAACTCGGACCAGCCATTAATGGACGGAGCAGGCAATTGCAAACTGCTTTCTCGGCATCATGAAACAGATTTCTAGCCTTCCCGCCATATTATCCGCTCACACCCGCCACGATGCCCGATGCCAGCGGGCATGGAAAATTTCACCCTTGAGTCTACTCTTAAAAATTTTGAAGATCCCTCACGTTCCCGTTTTGCCAGCGAAATGGGCTCTTGTCTGTTCAGTTTTTCCTGATAGTCTTACCCTCTTAGTTTTGGTATCGTGCTTGTATATCTTTTTGGTATTTTTTCCAGTGTTTCTACATCCTTTTGTAATATGGAGACCAGAACTGTGCACAGTATTCTAAGTGTAACTTTCTGTATAAGTTTAGTATAAAACTTCTCGGCTTTTTCATCCCTCTGGAAATGAATCCCACTGCTTTGCTTGCACTTTGTTTGGTTTTATTAATCTGTATTGCTACTTGTAATGAAAGCAGAGTACTTCAGATGCTGGAAATCTGAAATAAAAACAGAAAATGCGGGGAAAACTCAGCAAGTCTGGAGAAGATCTGAAGAAGAAGCCACGTGGAATCGAAGGATTAACTCTGTTTCTTTCTCCACGAATGCCGCCAGGCCTGTTGAGTTTTCACAGCATTTTCTGTTTTCATTGCTATTTTTAGTAATTTGTGACTCTATACCCCTGGATCAATTTAAATTTCAACAACATTTAGACACTCAGTTTCCAGTAAGTGTGTGGCCTCCTTACTCTACCTCCCAAGATGCAACACCTCACACATCTCGAAAATGTAACTTGCTTTCCATTTACACACACCTTCTGGAAGTTGGGTCAAAATTGTCGCTGGGTCAAAATCCTGGAACTCCCTCCCTAACAGCACTGTGGGTGTACCTACAGCACATGGACTGCAGCAGTTCAAGAAGCCAGCTCACCACCACCTTCTCAAGGGCAATTAGAGATGGGCAATAAATGCTGGCCGAGCCAGCAAAGCCCACATCCCATGAATGAATTTTTTAAAAAGTTTTAAACTGGTTCCTGAGCCCAAATCATTTCTGTAAATGGTGAATAATGGTGGATTCAGCACCAATCTCTGTGAAGCATCACTTCCCATCGTCCGCCAGTCTGAACTTCCTTTAACCCTTACTATCTATTTTCTGTCTTGCAGCCAATCTGCTATCCATTCTACTGCTTGTCCTCTGATTCCATGTGCTCTGACCTTAGTCATGGGTCATGTGGTACCTTATTGAATGGCTTTTTGAAATCTTACACATATTCTATCCATTTTATTACCCTTATCTATTCTTTCTACTACTTCTTCAACAAATTCAGTAAGGTTGATCAAACATAATCTTCCCTTTTGAAATCGGTGATGACTACTCTTTACTATATTTTCAGTTTCTATCCATTTTTCTATTACATCTTTGAGTAAAAATTCCAATAGCCTTTCTACCACGATATTAAAATTGAGATATAATTTATAGTTTCCCAGATTGGTTCTATCTTTCATTATGAATAGAGGGATAACATTAGCTGTCTGCCAGTCCTCTGGCACTATTCCCTATCATATTGAAATTTTATAAATGTGCACCACTACTATCTCTGCTACCTCATTCTTGACAATGCCCAATTGTAATCCATCCAGAGATGGGGTTTATTTCTCTAAGTTTGACTAGTTTTTTTAAAATTCTTTCATGAGAGGTGTGTGTCACTGGCAAGGCCAGCATTTGTTACCCATCCCTAATTACCCTTGAACTGAGTGACTTGCTCAGCTATTTCAGAGGACAGTTAAGACTAAATCACATTGCTGTGGGTCTGACATCACATGCAGGACAGACCAGGTAAGGGGGGCAGATTTCCTTCCCCAAAGGACATTAGTAAACTAGATGGAGTTATTTTTGTTGATCAATAATTGTTTCATGGTCAGCATTACTAAGATGAGTTTTTAAATCTAGATTTTGTTAATTGAATGTAAATTCCACCAGTTGCTATGGTGGGATTCAAATCCATGCCCCCCAGAGCATTAGCCTGGGTCTCTTAACTGCTAGTCCTGTAACATAACCACTACATCACCATCTCCCCCCTATTTTATCAATTATCACCCTCCTTTCTAACCTTTTTGATCTCTTCTTCTAATGCCACACCCACTTTGCTGGCTTTCCTGGTCACAGAAAATTAGGCAAAATGGCTATTCATTATTTCTGCCATTTCACTTTCATTATCTGCAAGTTTATCTTGTGTATCCCTTAAGTGGCCCTATATCTGACTTAATTTTTCTTTTGTTATTGATGTGTCCATAGAATACTATACTATTTCTTTTTATATTCTTTGACAATTTCATTTTGTAATTCCTCTTTGCCTTCCTGTTATTTTTACTTATTTTCTACCCTCTTCATGCTCCTCTTTGTCACCTATGTCTGCAAGTTGTGAGGGTTGGTGTGATGGAGTAGGCTTGAGAAGTCAAAGTGAGGGGGTGAGGTGAAGCACACAGCAGGATGTAGGTGAACTTGGGCTTATTTTTACCTTTCTTGACCTGCTTAGGTCATTAAACCTCTTCCTGAAACCAGGAACATGGTACCATTTCATTCTTCATCTCATCTGACGCCTTAACAAAAACTTTTCCCCTTCCTTTCAGGTGTTAAGGGACGCAAGCTCTAACAACTTATTGGTACCATTACCCATCCAGGTGCTTCTACCTTTCCCATCTCTCTAACCTAATCCCTTCTTCTAATCCCAGTTCTTGCCATGTATTCACTATACCCTCTGACCTTCCTCTCTCTGATGCTGAATGTTCTGTGTTCAGCAAAGGACTCAGTTTTATCCCCTTATGCCCTCACCTCAATTAATTTTGGGCTCAGCACAATGCTGAACTCATCTTCTGTCACCTTCGTTTCCATGCTCACTTCTTTGGCCAGGAGTCCTCCCCCGTTCAACAGATCCTTTCACCCACCTCCAGTATTCTCCCACTACCTGGAACCCTCCCTCTGGCCTCTTACCTGCTCTTGATTTTTTCATTGCGAACCTGTCAGCGTGACATCAGCCATCTTAATTTCTCTGCTCCTTTCACCCACTCCAACCTGTTTCCTTCTGAACTTGCTGAATTCCATTATCTCAGGTCCAACCCTGACTTTGTTAGCAAACCTGCTGACAAGGGTAGTGCCATTGTTGTCTGGCGTACTGACCTCTACCTCACAGAGACTGAGCACCAACTCTCAGACACTTCATCCTACCTACCCCAGACCTTGATAGCCATTCTTTACAGGACTGTCACTGACCTCATCTCCTCTAGAGATCTTCCCTCCACAGTTTCCCGTCTTATAGCTCCCCAACCCCGCACAGCCCATTTCTATCTCCTTCCCAAAGCCCACAAACAGGACTGTCCTGCTAGACCCATCGTTTCAGCTTGTTCTTGCCTCATGGAATTCATTTATTTCTACCGTGACTCTTTCTCTCTCCCCTTGTCCAGTCTCTCCCCACCTACATCCTTGATTCCTCTGATGCCTTACGTCATTTTACCAACTTCCAGTTTCCTGGCCTAACCGCCTCCTTTTCATTAGGGACATCCAATCCCTCTACACCTCTATCCCCCACTAGGATGGGCTGAGGGTTCTCCACTTCTTCCTTGAACAGAGCCCTGAACAATCCCCATCCGCTACTACTCTCCTCTGCCAGGTTGAACTTGTTCTCTCATTGAGCAATTTCTCCTTTAACATGTTTCACTTCCTCCAAATAAAAGGTGCGGCTATGGGTACCCGCATGGGCTCCAGTTACGCCTGTTTTTTTGTGAAGCATGTGGAACATTCCTTGTTCTAGTCCTACTCAGGCCCACTCCCACAACTCTTTATCCAGTATGTCGATGACTGTATCGGTGCTGCTCCATGCTCTTGCCTGGACCTGGAAAAATGTATTGATTTTGCTTCCAATTTCCACCCCTCTCTTACCTTCACATGGTCAATCCCCGACACTTCCCTTCCCTTTACTCCTCTGTCTCTATTTCTACGACATAGTTGTCCAACTTAGACTATTTGTAAAGCTGCAAGACGTCATATACAAGAAGAAGAAGAAGAAGAAGAAGGAACAAGGCATTAAAATCATGACCCTCATTTTAACTCTGCTGCTGCCTGTTCTGCCAAGGGGAAGGGGTACTACAAGCAAATATAATTGAATTCAAATTAACCATGATAACCCCAAATTCCAGGCGCTACCAATCTCCATCACCAGCAAATGTAAGGACATACAAAATGATATATCTTATGACTGTGGGTCGATCTAGATAAAATACAAATGTGATATAGGTTGTATAGGTTCACTAAACTGCAAAGGCAAATATGAAGTAGTAAGATTTGTATGAAACAGTCAAAAAGCTAAGAACATGTAGGCACGTAGATATTCCTAATGGTTGTTTAATGTAATCCACCAAGAGTGAAAGGGTTGAGCAGCAGTGCACAGAAAGTTAATCATTTAAGAGATATCTTCAGACATGGAGTAATCGAGTACCAGTGGTGCTATAATGCAACATCAAGAGGCCCAGTTGATGAATGAGAGGTTAGGATAAAGTAAATAGACTTTGTACAAGGGCCATTGGCTGCAGCACAGAATCATTTCCCAGTGGTATACTCTCAGTAGCATGCACTGCAATGAATGCTCACTGTTTCACAGCATGGCCTTGTAATGCTAATTATATTATAAAGGATCAATATACCTTTCCTGGAACTGGTGACAATAACAAACCAACTTCTAAGTCATATCAGTGCATAGTTTCAAATCACTTACCAACGTACATATTTAAATCACTTTAAGCAGCTGGGAGCTCAATGTTTTTGTCTCTAATAGACTGCATTTTCTTAATATTGTGAAACAGTGTTAAATCTAATGTGAAATAAATGAGATCATAAGGCAAATCAGGACTAATTCATTGAAAATCTAGAAACCTGAGAAGCAGGTCAAGGCCCAAAATGCAGGATAGCAAAATGGAAAACAGTAAGACAGAAGACGAGGTCAATCAATAGCGATTAGACAAAGCCAATAATTAGAATAATATTTTCATTTAAGCAGTCCCTCCCCATATTCAATTTTCCAAGAGGACTGCATACAATGAGGTGCTGCTGAGGTACTTTACAGTGTTTATTATTCTGCAGTTAAATTAGCTTGGTAGATGGAGGAAGGTAATGCGATATATTGAGTATAGTGTTGTATTATGGGTTATAGAGAGTTATACCCAGAGAGAGGAAGGATTAAAGAACAAGTGCCCATGTGTTTGGCAGTGCTTCTGGTTGAAACAGAAATATAACAAATTGCCTGCTGTTAGCCATATCATAACTCAGAATAGAGAAAAGGAAAGTAAACAATAATAAGCCCATACTGATGAATGAGGCTGGCGTAACCAGAATGTAAAATCTTTTCATCTCTGAGTGTTCTCAGCAGTTTTTCTTATATTAACATGCACGATCAACATAATAAGTTATCAATTATTTGTGTAGAGAAACCTCCATATAGCAAGCCTACAAATAATGCCAATTATACTGAGGTTCCACGACACTAATAATGAATAATTTATCATGTATTATTTAACACCATTAAGTCAAAACAGAAATTTCATTAATTCTTGTTTCCTACACTCTTGCCACTGTTTTTTTCTACTGCTACAGAATGGAGATTCAATATAGGTGATAAGGGGTTTTGCAGTAACCAAATGAAATGCTGACCTTCTTTGCTGTTACTTACATTTATATGGCTTATCGCCCATTTTGTAAGTGTTAAAAATGTATTATGCAATATGGTGTCATTGGTCAGCTCCCCATTGTCTGAATAGAATGCCAGAAAGGAGAGTTCAAATGATTAAAGGCTCTGCCAACAACTGTAGGATGGAGAAAGAAGGGATACAAAGCACGATAATGGTAGAGGATCAGATGGTACAGGAGGAGAAGCAAGACTGGAGAAGGTTGAAGAGCAGAGTGGACCAAGGCAATGGAGGGAATTGGTAGATTTGCACAAGGATTTTGAATCTGAATCGCTGGTGAACAGGGAGCCATCACAGGCCAGTGACAAATTGGGGTAGGATTGTTATAGACTATTGATAAGCAGAAGAAGGGATTAGGAAGAAGCCTTGCATCGTGTAAGTAAACAGACCCCAACTGGAGTTTGGTGCACCAAATAACAGGAAAGAAATAATGCCCTTGGAAGGTGCTCATTGCAAATTATATAGAATTATACCAGAGCTTAAAGAGGATAGAATATATAGACCTGAATGTAAACAAAATACTATGGATGCTGGGAATCTGAAATAAAAACAAAAAAATGCTGGAAAAACTCAGCAGGTCTGGCAGCATCTGTGGAGAGAGAAATAGAGTTTCTTCAGAGTCATATGGACTCAAAACATTGGGTAGAATTTTGCCCTAGGTTGGCGGGCGGGCCCCACTGGCTCGGTGACAGGCAGGCAGCCGAACTCCGCCGCTGAAGCAGGCCCCACCGCCATTTTAAGTGGGTGGGTCAATTAAGGCCCGCCCAGCGGTCTGCCCGACAGGGGGGCAGGGATTCCCCAACTGCCAACTGCTCCCTGAGATTAAGTGCTGTCTCAGGGAGATCACAGGCAGTGCTTCAAAGTGTCAAAATAGAAAAATAAAAAAAAATTAACATGTCCCCCTCATGTGACAATGTCAAACGAGCTGGGACATGTTAATAAATCTCACATAAAGTTTATTTAAGATTTTCAAAACAGACATGAAACCTCATCCCGCCGGTGGATGAGGTTTCATGTATTATCAGGAGCCCGCTGGGGCTCTTGGCCTGCCCGCCAGCCTTAAGTTTGGAGAGGCAGGGCCTTTAATTACCTTAATTATCCTGTCAATGGCCTCAATTGGCTAGAATAATCTAGAATAATGGAGGGCAATCTTATAATTAGAGCTCAGCCTTTTAGGAGTGAAATCAGGAAGTAATTTTTATCACACAAAGAATAGGCACTCTCTTCCCCAATAGACTATAGCTGCTGGCTTAATTAATGTTTTCAAGGCTGAGATCGATAAATATTAGGTGACGATATCAAGGGCTATGGAGCAAATGTGACCAAAAAGAACTGAAGTGTAGGTCAACCATAATTCAATTGATTGGTTCAAAGGTCTGAATGGCTTGCTCATGCTAGTATGTTAACTGTACCCATGTACGTGACCATGGAAGCACAGAGCTCCCTTCGGGTGGGAAGTCACAGCCAGGACTACAACTTTGATCTTGCTCGGCACACGACAGTCTCAAAACGCCTGTTGTACTGCGCAGTCAAAGATATCAATGTGTCAGCATCGCTGAATTTTGCCGTGAGTCTACAACACTAAATGCAGCCAGATTCAACATCTGTGTTTGAAATGCCTTCAGGACATTTGTTTTATCATTTAATTGTTAAAACAATGCTGCAGAGTCATTCCAGCAGGGGGCCCTGGTTGCTATGAAGTTGCATAGTCCATGAGATGCAGCAATACTGAAAGATACTGTGCCTTCAGGGAAAGTGTTTCTCAAAACTTATCTTCAGGAAGAAAGAAGTCTTGTGCCATTTCTGCTAGGATGGCGTAAACAATGTGATGAGCGACTCCAAAGCGATTACACATTATTATGTACTTGTAAACAAATGCAATAAGGCTTCCTGCAGTCAGGGCCCGAGTAATGTAATTGCATTACCTCTGGCATACGTTAGAACATAAAACATAATTTTGTCCCATTATTTGCCATGTAAATATAATCTGCTTAATTGTCCATGATTATATCCATATTTATACCAAACTTTGGCCTTCAGATTGACCCCTGTTGAAATATTTGCATATTCCATCATAGTTGAGGTTTCAGCTCGGCACTGATATGAAAAACCTCTGCTGATCCGATAGATGGGATGCCGAAATGTGCCTGTGAGATTAAAATGAGCTGAGTGTTAAAATATTACATTTTTCCCATTGTTCCATGGGCAGAATTTTCCATGCCCCTTGGCGTCGGGCGCCACAGCGGGCGTGAACAAACAGTATAGCGGGAAGGCCAAAAGTCAGTTTCACAATGTCATGAAACCAGTTTGCAATCGTCCACTCCGCCCGTCAACGGTGGGCAGGATTTCTTGCCGCTGGACATCGGGAACTTTATTTTCATACACCTGCATATCATTTTTAGCCCTGCTCACCGGAAACATCCCCCCTCACCAAACCCCGCACCCCCCCAAAAAAGGATCATCTGGGCCAGGCCAATGTGCTTCACAACTGCACATAAGTGACATGCATCTAGAGAGCTGCACTTACCTCAGGACTTTGAGGTTTGTTTGCCTATCTTGCTTTGGGCAGCACTCGTAGGCATCAGTGCCAGGCTTTGCAGGCAGCACCCCGTGGCTTTTAGGGAGCACACGGGCAGGTCTCTACCTACCAGATCAGCCGTACGGCGGGGGTGGCTTTTCAATGACTGCATGACTGAGGGCTTGCTTAGGGAAGGGGGAGAAGAGGCCTCAGGCAAGGGAAGAGGCTGCAGGGTTAGAGGTGTACTGGGCAAGGGGGGGTATTTTAGGGTGTCTGTGGGGGGCACATGTTGATCTGTGCAAGTGGCCTCAAGATGGTGCGGGCTGAGGAGGCAGTCTTCAGGGAAGATGGGGCCAGATAGAAATTTGAGTGTGTGTGTGAGAGAGTGAATGGTGATGTCACTTGAGCTGGCAGTGAATGAGATGCCAGTGAATGTGTGATGGCCTTGTGAGTGTGTGAGTTTAGAGTGATGAGATGGTTGCCTTACCCTGGTGACACGGATGAGATCATTCACCCTCTTTCTGCACTGGATGGTCGACCTCTTCTGTGCAGCGCTGGCACTGACCACCACTGCCATCGCCTCCCAAGCTGAAGTGTTGAGATTGCTGGACCTCCTACAGCCAGAGCAGGGATGGAGGACATCACAGTGGGCCTCCAAAATGCATTCCAGTGATGGATCACTGAACTCTTCCTGGCTTTCAGGGCCATGTCTTCAGTGAAGTAGTCCCGGGCTGCAAGCACTTCGAACGGTGTACGCGGCTGCTGTGTAGACATGGCACCCAGAGCGAGGAAATGGTGAGGTAATGGTGTGGTGGGCACTTCAGAGGCCGCCCGCCAGTGAGACACCGTGTTTCCGGCTGTCGCATAATTAATGAGGTGGGAAGTGGGCGATACGGCATGAAAAGCCGCCATTCCGGCCAGTGGGTAAAATGTCCTTTTTCCCGCCCGCAACTGTACTTAGAGCAAATTTGGGACGATTCCACCCTATGTCTGACAAAAAGTGGCCCACGTGAAGAATCGTGCACTTATTGCTATGTAAGACTCAGCACCATCTGTTTCAGTACAGAATGGCCCATGATATTGTCAGCCATTTCCATGTGGAAATTTGCGTAAGTATTCACACCCTGCGGTCATGAAAATCAAGTGCACTTTTAGTCAACATTTAACACTGATACCTTCCAGTTGAACACTTAGAATAGAAATCCTCTATGTAAAGAGTTGCACGTAACAGTGCAGTTGCAGACTACAGCCAGTAGCAATGTAGAACAAGTTTCAAAAGTCTTTCTCCCAACTCCATCACTATCCTGTAAATATAACAAAACAGAGAGCATTGACGTCACTATCTCACCAGTGCTTTTGAGGCAAGACGAATAGGGTTCATTCCTGCCCTCCTGTATGTGTCAGAGACATAGACAACATACAGCAGACACCTTCAATCCCAGGAGAGGTATCACCAGCGATGCCTCTGCAAAATCCTGCAAATTCAATGGCTCATGGTACTCCGTGGTCAGTGTCCACTCTCAGGCCAGCACCCCCAGTTTCGAGGCCCTGCTCATGGGTAATCAGCTACATTGGGTGGGCCACGTTGTCCTCATGCCTGACACAAGACTCCCAAAACAAGCTCTCTACTCCAAGCTTCATCCCGACAAGTGCTTACCAGGAGGGCAAAGGAAATGTTTCAGGGACGTCCTCAAAGGCTCCCTGAAAAAAATGCAACATCCCCACCAACATGTGGGAATCTCTTGCTTGAGGCTGCCCAAACTGGAGGAGAAGCAGCCACGAAAGTGCCAACCATTTTGAACGTCTCCAACAGGCCCGGGCGGAAGCCAAGCTCAAAGCTCAGTGGAAGAAGCGTACCAAAATCCTAGCATCCAACCCACCCGCCTCATCAAACACTACCTGCCCCATCTGTGGAAGAGTCTGCGGATCCAGCATTGGACTTTACCGTCACCTCAACTCCGGAGTGGAAAAAAGACATCCTTGGCCCCAAGGGACTGCCTAAGAAGAAGAAGGAGTTGCTCAACAAACAGCAAATAGAGTCTATTTAAATAGTGTATGGAAACACTATAGCAAATAGCTCCAGAATCCTATCCATTTTAAGAACATAAGAAATAGGAGCAAAAGCAGGCCATTTGGCCCCTCAAGCCTGTCCCGCTATTCAATAAGATCATGGCTGATCTGCCCCACGCCTTTTTCGTGCCAGCTCCTCATAGCCCTCAACTCCTCAATATTTCAAAAATCTATCTACTTCCTCTTTTAAATACTTTCAGGAAACTAGCCTCCACAACTCTCTGGGGTAGAGAATTCCACACATTCACTACCCTCTGAGAGAAGAAATTCCTTCGCTTCTCAGTTTTAAATGAGTGTCCCCTTATTCTGTAACTATGTCCCCTGGTTTGGGATTTCCACACTTCACCTGCCCATTTGCTACAATTGTACTTGTTTCTTCAGAAGATGACGTTCCTCAGGTTTCCTGCCATTGCACCACTCTTAACTTAATTAGAGATGTGCCACATAATGCACATTTATGTGTATAAATAAAATTTCTGCTGTACTTAACAATGGAGTTACAACGGTGAACTGGCAGAAAGTTTAAGGAAATTCAGGCTCATTGTTAGTTTATGCCAGTTGTAAGGCATTTCGTAAAAAGTTGCAAATGACTTTTACCTGACTTACAAATAAAAAAGAGGAGATCCATGTGTGTGGACTGCATGTAAACATTGATGCAATAAGCGATTGGGCAATGTGCTGACTTGTTGCATTACTCCTTCCCCACATCAGAGAAGGTAATATTTCTGCTTCTCCCTGTTGAAAGATGCCTGACAAAATTTCAATGTGATACAGACTAAACTATAAAAGTATTGCCTGAGATGGTCCAAAGCCACTACTCCAATCAATAGATGTAACTACGAAAATGCATTTGTGATTTTAAATGGCCTTATCATGGAAAGGAGTTGGGGTTAAATGAATAATCAATGTATAAACAAAGTAAATTGCTGAGGATCAGCTCAGTTTGTGAGAAATGCCACTTTCAGAGAGTAGAAGTCAGTGTCATTTAATTAATTGAAGACTAGATAATTATCTAGTGGGGGCAGCTGTCATGTGACAGTACATCATTAGTCTCCTAAAATGAAAGAGGCTTCAGAGCATATAGGTTCTTCTGCAATTCAGCATCACGTTTCACCTAACAGGCTCAAAACAGGATTCTTAAATGTATTTCTTTGCAAGGTGTGCATACTATGGCTCAGGACACATTTTTGCCCATCCATAGTAATCAGGAGAAAGTGGTGCTGGGCCTTTTGTTTGAAGCAGTGCAATCCTCAGTGTTCCCATAGTGGTATTAAGGGAATTCCAGGATTTTGACCCAGCAATGATAAAGAAATAGGAATATAGGTCTATCATAAAAATTTGTAACTTGGATGGGACCTTGGAGGTGATAGTGTTCTTGTGGCATTGTTTTTGACTTTGGTAGCTTGTCTCAGTAATGGTGACCATGAAACTAACATTAATGCAAAAGCCAACATGGTTCACTAATGTCCTGAAGGAAAGGAAATCCCCCATCCATAACCGGTCTGGCCTCCATGTGACTCCAGACCTCCAGTTGACTCTTAACCGCTTTCTGAAATGACTCATTAAGACACTCAGTTCAAGGGCAATTAGGGATGGGGAACAAATGCTGACCTTGTCAGTGGCATCAATATCCCATGAAAAAATAGAGGTGCAAAACGCATTTCTTCTCTGGATTTATATCAATGAGGGGGCGCAACCCGACGACCCACCCCACTGACCTGACTGCCCACCCATCCACGATAACTCGCTTATCCATTCCCTAACCCACGTTTTTTTTATTCATTCATGGGATGTGGGCATTGCTGGCTGGGCCAGCATTAATTGCCCATCCATAATTGCCCTTGAGAAGGTGGTGGCGAGCTGCCTTCTTGAACTGCTGCAGTTCCTGTGGTGTAGGTACACCCACAGTGCTGTTAGGGAGGGAGTTCCAGGATTTTGACCCAGCGACAGTGAAGGAACGGTGATATATTTCCAAGTCAGGGTGGCAAGTGGCTTGAGGAGAACTTCCGGATGGTGGTGTTCCCATTGATCTGCTGCCCTTGTCCTTCTAGTTGGTAGTGGTCGTGGGTTTGAAAGGTGCTGCCAAAGGAGTCTAGGTGACTTCCTGCAGTGCTTTTTGATTATGGTACACACTGCTGTCACTATTCTTCGGTGGTGGAGGGAGTGAATGTTTGTGAATGGGGTGCCAATCAAGTGGGCTGCTTTACCCTGGATGGTGTCAAGCTTCTTGAGTGTTGTTGGAGCTGCACTCATCCTGGCAAGTGGAGAGCATTCCATCACATTCCTGACATGTGCCTTGCAGATGATAGACAGACTTTGGGGAGTCAGGAGGTGAGTTACTCGCCACAGGATTCCTCACCTCTGACCTGCTCTTGTAGCTGCATTATTTACATGGCTAGTCCAGTTTAGTTTCTGGTCAATGATAACCCCGCAGGATGTTGATAGTGGAGGATTGAGCGATGGTAATGCCATTGAATGTCAAGGGGTAATGGTTAGATTCTCTCTTGTTGGAAATGGCCATTGTCTGGCACTTGTGTGGTGTGAATGTTACTTGCCACTTGTCAACCAAAGTCTGGATATTGTCCAGGTCTTCCTGCATTTGGACATGGACTGTTTCAGTATCTAAGGAGTCGTGAATAGTGCTGAACCTTGTGCAATCATCAGTAAACATCCCCACTTCTGACCTTATGATGGAAGGAAGGTCATTGATGAAGCAGCTGAAGATGGTTGGTCCTAGGACACTGCCCTGAGGGACTCCTGCAATGATGTCTTGGAGCTGAGTTGATTGATCTCCAACAACCACAACCATCTTCCTTTGTGCTAGGAGTGACTCCAACCAGTGGAGAATTTTCCCCTGATTCGTTTAGTTTTACCTAGTTTTGCTAGGGCTCCTTGATGCTACACTCATTCAAATGCTGCATTGATGTCAAGGGCAGTCACTCTCATTTCACATCTGGAGTTCAGCTATTTTGTCCATGCTCGAGCCAAGGCTGTAATGAGGTCAAGAGCCGAGTGGACCTGGCAGAACCCAAACTGAGCGTCAGTGAGCAGGGTATTGAGAGTAGACTGATGGGGTGGCAATTGGCTGGGTTGAATTATTCCTGTTTTTTGCATACAGGACATACCTGGAAATTTTCCACATCACCGGGTAGCTGCCAGTGTTGTAGACATACTGGAACAGCTTGGCTAGGGGCATGGCAAGTTCTTGAGCACTTATCTCTGGAATATTGTCAAGGCCCATAGCCTTTGCAGTATCTAGTGCCCTCAGCCTTCTCTTGATATCACAAGGAGTAGCTGAAGACTGGCATTTGTGATGTCGGGGACCTCCGGAGAAGGCTGAGATGGATCATCCACTTAGGACTTCTGGCTGAAGATTGCTGCAAATGCTTCAGCCTTATCTTTTGCACTGATGTGCTGGGCTCCTCCATCATTTGTGGAACCTCCTTCTCCGGTGAGTTATTTCATTGTCCACCACCATTCACGATTGGATGAGGCAGGGCTGTAGAACTTAGAACTGATCAGTTGGTTGTGGAATTGTTTAGCTCTGTCTATCACTTGCTGCTTATGCTGTATACCACGCAAGTAGTCCTTTGTTGTAGTTTAACCAGGTTGACACCTCATTTTTAGGTATGCCTGATGCTGCTCCTGGCATGCCCCCCTGCACTCTTCATTGAACTAGGGTTGGTCCGCTTGTTTGGTGGTAATGGTAGAGTGAGGGGATTATGCTGTGCCATGAGGTTACAATTTGTGGTTGAATATAATTCTGCCGTTGCTGTTGACCCACAGTGCCTCATGAATGCCCAGTCTTGAGCTGCTAAGTCTGTTTGAAATCTATTCCATTTAGTATGGTGGTAGTGCCACACAACATGATGATGGGTGTCCTCAGTGTGAAGATGGGACTTTGTCAGCACAAGAACTGTGTGGTGATCACTCCTATTGATACAGCGATGGACAGATCTGAAAATGCACTTATTCCTTCACAGTTTATTTAGGTGCACTTTTTATAACCTATAAGCAAATGAAAACTACGTGGCTATGCATTTTGAATGTGAAGTCTTTTGTTAGAATATTTTAATTAAATGCTGTAAACGACCTGTACAGCTAGTAAAAATGTTGCCTAGCAACTCCTTTTTTTAAAGATTCATTTTTCACAATTAGGATTTATTGGGAACAAGCCTGTGCAGGAGCAAATGCTCTGATCAACAAGATACATATGCTGCCATTCACTATATTTCACAGATTTTCATTTAAAATAAGTTAACTCCCTCTGAAGAAATTAAATAAGACATTGGCATAAATTCATGTGAGCAGAGTGCAGTAAGTCCAAGTCCAATTTCAGGTAGCTTTGTCTGGCAGATTTCTGTGTCCTTATCCAAGGAACTTTGTTGAGGCAGTTGAAGATGCAGAAAAGTATTCTTGTGTTCTAAGAATTAGTCCACTTTGTAGACGAAAAACAGGATTCTTTCTGGAGACCAGTCTCGGAGAGAGGTGGTGGTCAGAGTCAAGCTGCGATAGTGTAGTCCTGCTTCTCTTCAGAGGTTAAAACAGAGACTGAAAATGGAATTCGAAAGCTGTATAGTTAAAGCAATTCAAACAGTTCAAGTCTTATACATGTGAAAGGATGGTTTCAGGCCGAGCTATTTGGCTAATGAAGCCCCATTGGGTGGAGTTTCCCGTGCCCACTGACGTCGGGTGTGTTTGGCGGCATGAGCAAACAATATGGCGAGAAGACCAAAAATCAGTTTCACAACGTCGTGAGACCAGTTTGCAATCATCCAATCTGCCCGTGAATGGCGGGCCATGTTGCCCGCCGTCGGATGTCGGGAATGTCATTGTAACACATCTGCATATCATTATAAGCCCAGCTCACCAGAATCATCCCTCCACGTTGGATCATCCGAGCGCGTAGGCGTGCAATTACACCGATGTGTTTCACAATTGTACATAAGTGACGTGCACCTGGTGAGTCGCACTTCACTCAGGACTTTGAGGTTTATTTGCCTATCCTTCTTCGGGCAGTACTCACAGCCATCAGTGCTAAGATCTGCAGACAGCGCCACATCAATTTTAGGGGAGCTCACAGGCAAGTCTCTACCTACCAGACCAGCCGTACGGTGTGGGTGGTTTTTCAATGGCTGCAGGGCTACGGCTTGCTTGAGGAAGGGAGAGAAGTGGCCTCAGCAAAGGAAGAGGCTGCAGGGCGATGGCTGTACTGGAGAAGGGGGGTTAACCCAAGGTGTATATGTGGGGACACGATTTGAACTGTGCAATTGGCCTCAAGATGGTAAGTGCTGAGGAAGCAATGTCGTGAGGAGATGAAGCCATATGGAGATGTGAGGGTGTGTGTGAGAGAGTGAGCAGTGATGTCCCTTGAGCTGGCAGTGAGTGAGGTGCCAGTGAATGTGTGATGGGCTTTAGCATGTGAGTTTAGAGTGATGAGATGGTTGCCTTACCCTGGCAGCAAAGGCAAGATTATTCATCCTTTATTTGCATTGGATGGCCAATCTCTTCTGTGCAGCATTGGCACTGATCACCACTACCATCACCTATATAGCCTGAGTGGTAATGTTGCTGCCCCTCCTGCGGCCAGAGCCGGGGTACAGGATATCATGGCGGGCCCCCAAGGTATCCAAAAGGTGCTCGAGGGATGCATCACCACACCTAGGGTCTGTAGTCTTCTTGCCTTTCCGGGTCATGTCTTCTGTGCAGCAGCCCTGTGCTGGAAGCACTGAGAGGTGTGCGCGCCAATGTGGCGCCCGGCATGATGAAACGGTGAGGTGACGGTGTGGCGGGCAAATTGGAGCCCACCCGCCATCAAAATGGCTTGTTTCCTGGGAATGCAAGAGTAATGGGGCGGGATTGGGACAATACTGGGTGCAAGCCGCCAGGTAGAACGTTCTTTTTCCCACCCGCTACCGCACTTAGTGCAAATCTGGGACAATCCTGCCCATTGTGTTTTGAGCAGGTGACTTTAGAGCCAGACTTTAGAGTGACCAGCTGCAGTCATTTTATCAGCCCAGAAATTATCCTTTTGAAAAACAGAATTTAAACAAGGGAATATGGAAGAGAAACAGATTTTTAAGATATTTTTTCTTCATGCCTTGTTGGCATGACAATTTAGATGGCTTTTTTTCTACACTTTTCCTTTACAAAATCGTCAATTACATCATCGTAAGTAATATCTTGTAAAGAGGCACTTTCAATTGTCAATGTTGCCGAAGTTGTCAAATGTTCCTCACTCATCGTATTTCACAAATGATTTTAAATTCATTTCAATCCAGAAAAAGAATGTTCACCAGAAACATTTGTGACAGGTATTGCTAAAGATATTTACAGAATGGTTTCTACATTTGGAAAGGTTGCCTGCAAACCGGCACATACAAGTCAATGCGCAGGGAGCGAATGGCATAGTCACTGGACTAGTATTCCAGAAAGCCAGGGTAATGCTCTGGGGGCCTGTGTTTGAATCCTACCACGGCAGATGGTGAAATTTGAATTCAGTAAAAATCTGGAATTAAAAGTCTGATGATGACCATGAAACCATTGTTGTAAAAACCCACCTGGTTTACTGATGCCCTTTAGGGAGGGAAATCTGCCGTCCTTACCTGGTCTGGCCTACATGTGACTCCAGGCTCACAACAATGTGGTTGACTTTTAAATGCCCCCTGAACATGGGAAATTAGGAACGGGCAATAAATGCTGGCCTAGCCAGCAACACTCACATCCCATGAGCAAATAAAAAAAATACAAATCAACTGTGACCTTAGAACACAGGCCTCATCATTTTCAATGATATGTTTCACTTCATCTTCAAAAAGGCTTGTGTCTATGTCCTCTTGGTAGGTTTCACGTAATTTCTTACTGCAATGGCTTTTAACATTTTTGCCCATACTTCTGTCAAAAAACACACAAAATAAATCAACCTTTCTTTAGAGATTCACCTCTACTCTGCAATTGCACCATTATTGTGTCACAAATAACATTGGCGGTCTCAGTGAAGTTCTTCGCTTTCCATTGTAAATTGATTTCAGTGTCTCTAGTTTCATCGAAAAATGATTTCCTGCTTCTTTTACGCTTCGTATCAGATATATCAGAGGAACCTGTATTTTCTATTAATGTTAGTGCCTCTGCTTCCACCAAAGTGTAGTCATTTCGAACTTCCATGACAAAACTTTTTAACTGAGGCTAACAGTGCAGCTTTCAATAAATTTGCATCAACCTTTTGCAGCGATTTGCTGACGACATTCATTCTTTGAAGTAAATGGTTCCACAAAACAGCAATATCGTACTTTTCAAACTTTTCTGTGAAGGATTTTGCTTCAGTTTTCACATGTGGTTTTCCTGAATCTGATGTGGCTATTTCTAATAAGATCTTTATATCATTATAGCTCATTTTCAAAGCCAAAAGAGCGTTTGCATGAGCAGGCCACCTGGTGTCACAAATCCTTTTGACTGTCAAATGTTGTTCAGTTGCCTGCTCTAAGTGTGATTGTAGCATACTCCAGTGATGCATGGAAACCAAAAAAAAAAGGCTTGCACATTTTGAACGAAGTCAAAAAAATGCGTTGCTCCCTCGCTAGATTCAGCTGCAACGTTGCAGATTAAATTTAGGGAATGGCTGGAACATGGTATACATGGAAAGCAGAGGGGCTTGCATTCTTCAGGCTTGCCTGTAGACCTGAATATTTTCCTGCCATATTTGTTGCATTGGCAATGCTCTGCCCAAGACATTTTTTGATGTCCAAACTCAAAGTTGCAATGATTTCCAAAACAGTTGTCTCAAGGCATTCAGATGTGTGGGATTTAAGCAGGACAAAACGAAGATATCGCTCTACCGCTGCACCATCGCTGGTCACGTGTCTTGAAATTAATGGTAATTGATCTACATGACTCACATCTCGTGTTGAATCGACTATTATGGAATAATACTTGGCATCCTTTACTTCATCAGTTTCTGAGTTGCTCTGCCATTATAGTGATAAATTCATTGCAGGTTTGGTGCGATGAAAAAGCTGGTCCAACTTGATCCACAATACTGATAGCTTTTCAAATACTCTTTGAGAGAATCATCTAAGATATTCAAGGCAGGCTAAAAAATTACCTTTTCAATTTGTCAGTGATGACTCACCATGTCCTCTTAGAGGTAGTCCCAAAGAAGACAGTAGTTTGACCATGGCAATAACATGTCTCAGCACTTTCCTACTTGCTGTGCGTGGTGGTGGTAGAATTGGTTGGAACAGAGACGCAAGTTTGTGCATTCCACCTCAGAAACCGTGAAGCCAAACGCCAGCTTAAAGTAACCTGGCGTGGAGCAACACTGACACATTGCGAGCACCCTATCTACTTAGGAGTCACCCTTGACAGATGCCTCACCTTCAAGAACCACATCGAAAAGACAAAGGCAAAAATTAGCGCATGAAACAACAACCTGAATAAGCTCACTAACACAAAATGGGGAGCAAGCTCGAAAACATTGCGAACCAGTGCACTTGCTCTTTGCTATTCCACTGCCGAATATGCCTGCCCTGCATGGGAAAGATCTACTCATACTAAGAAGATGGATGCCGTTCTGGATGCAAGCTGCCGACTTATTACAGGTTGTTTAAAACCAACAAACACCAACAGCCTATATATCCTGGCCGGTATCGCTCCACCTGATATAAGAAGAACGGTAGCCAGCAAGAAAGAGTGACTCCGTCAAACATTAGATGAAAGGCACCCTCTACATGGTCATACACCTACACCCAGCTGCCTAAAGTCAAGGAAGAGCTTCATGAACAGTGTTGTTTCATTACAATCAACCCCACCTGAAGCCCGCATCGCCTTGTGGAAAGACCAGTCTCGAACAACTCCCAACGATGGAAATTCTACCAGATGAAAGCCTTCCCCCAGGAGCTAATTGCAACTGGGCAACCTGGAAGTGCCTTAACAGATTTAGGACTGGTGTAAGTCGTTCAAAGGTGTCACTAAGCAAATGGGGATATACAACCTGCCCGACAACTTGTGAATGTGGAACTGAGCCACAGACTATGCAACATCTCCTGCAATGCCTATCGCTAGAGGAACCCTGCATTGTTGCAGATCTTGCCGAATTCAACAACAAGGCGCAAAAATGTGTCCAGTTCTGGCTGGGCCATGTATAGACTGTCCGTGGACACGATAAGAAGATGAGGCACTTTCCTCCAATAAGAATTAACAAATGTTTGTTTTCCTTTACTAGGGTCAAGGAATAATTTGCAAACATAGCAGTAGATGTCTGTGGTGGTTTCTGAAAAAAATCAACCAAGTTCTCATCTCTGTCGTCCCATTTTGCTTCATTCTCAGATAATGGGGCTCATGAAGACCTCTGAGTTGCTCTTTGCCTCCAACCTTAAACTCTTCTCTCAGATTTTCCATATTACCTATGTTCTTTGCTTTATTAATTCAGAAATATTCTATCATATCCAATGAAACAGATTTTGGCCATAATGCAATGTCTTCAGGTTGGGTTTCTTCCCTTACTTCGACAAAATTACCAATATTTTGTGGTTCCATTGTCACTTCAGAGTCCACTTGTTCAACTTTTGCAGTCGTTGTGGTATCTCCGCAACTCGGCAAGTGATGGAATAATTCCGATCTTTCCTCACCCGTACTTTTTGATGGATGCCCACTATTCAATACCTCAAGCTTTTTAAATAAGATGTCAAACTGTCTGTTTGCTTAGCTTCATCTTCTTGCTTCGCCTTCATTTGTCTGCATTTTTAACTGCCGGACTCAGATTGTCCCTTTGTTATTGCTAAAAAAACTGGCCTTGATTTTAGGCAGGTAATAAAATGTCTGACAAAGCAGGGTTTCACACAGTCAATCCCGTGTTGTTATCAGGCTCTGCAAAAATACCTTTTAACTATGTAGCTATGATTCTGACCATGGATTTCCTACAATACTCTGTCCACTCCCACCACCCTCAGACTGTCTCTCTCTCTCTCACCCCAACGAACCTCAGACTCTCACTTTCTCCCGCCAACACCCTCACGATCTCTCTCTCTCTCTCACATTGCCCGGGGTCTGTTGCCTCGCCTGAGGTCCATCCACTGCCTTGCCTGGGGTCCACTGCCTCGCTTCAGGTCCGCTGCTTCCTGCTGCCTCACCTGGGATCCACTGCTTCACCTGGGACCCGCTGCTCCTCGCTGCCTCACCTGGGATCTACTGCTTCGCCTGGGATCCGCTGCTCCCTGCCACCTCACTTGGGGTCCGCTGCGCTGCCTTGCCTTCGGCTTGGTGTAGTGTTCCTAACTATTCACGTTTGAACTTTCCCTCTTAAAAACTTACCCTCCCACTCTTAGCTGCGAGATATCAACAAAAGAACGCGAGGTGTGAGTTCCAAATTAAACCCACCTTCCCCGCAGCCACGACTCACTGACTGACTGTTCTGCTGTTTGAAAAATGTGAGTGAAGCTATTCAGCCAATCACAATTGCATTTGCTGTTGAGGGGCTCCCTGGTGATAGGCTACTGATAGGCCCACTGCATTTTTCAAACAGCAGGAAAGTCAGTCAGTCCCAATCTTGACTGTGCTGGAAAGTCAGGAATGTTGGTTTACTTTGACATTCAGAGGCCTTGCGTTCATTTTCCGATATCTCGCGGCCATGTTCAGGAGGAGGAAATCCTGTTTGGTTCTGAGAATTAACGGGAGGGAATGTTTTGCAACTCATTTATTTTGGAGCCCCCCCCTGTCATATGGGGGCTCCGTGCCATGGCACAGTGTGTTTCATTGTAAATCCGCCCCATATGTGGTGTGTATATATATATAGATATATTGACACGAACTATGGATTTTGATATATTTGATATGAGCTATGATGATGGAACAAGATTTTGGAAACCTTAGAGAGTTGATGCTAATGGGAATTTAAAAATAGTGTCCCTTTAGGAATAAGGTCTCACCATAAGGACCATAAAGTTTCGAAGATAGGAAATGTTATGATGGCTGCTGACTACAAATCATTTCACAGACATTTAAGTAGCAACAGGCAATTGTTTGTAAACTGACACAAACTAGAGTTAAGAGATATGATATTGAACAGAACATGAGCTACAGAGAGAAGAATGGCAGAAATGAAAACACAGTATGCTCCTCAGAGTTGGGCTGGGCAGGTAGATCAAAGCTGCAGGAAGGGATTGTGTGGAGGAGGGAGATCTGAATGGGGGGGGAGAGTGTCATCAGGGGTAGAGATGGCAAGAAGTTGGGAGACCATAGTCATGGGGCCAAGCTAAGTGGTCACCTGGTTGCTATATCACCAAGAATGTGACAGCCTCAGCAAGAAACCCTTTGTTCCCCCCAATTCATTCATGTTCTGCAATGCTAGAATTAGTAATATTGGTCAAACTTAATGAGGATTTAAAACTGGGGGTGAGGATGCACTTTAATCAAGTGAGCTTTGGTAACTTAATGGCCTGGATTTTGCAGTCAGTGATGAACAATATCACTTGTTGCTGGCCTCGAAGAAAGCTGCCCTCTAGGAACTAGTGATCGCTCTGATGCAGATTTCCTCTTTCTCGATTACAGCTTAAATCTGTTGCCAAGTCCAGGCTTCTCCAGGCTTGTAGCAGAAGTGATGTCAGCAAGAAGGAACCAATTGCATTGAAGCATACTTACAGACAGCAAACCAGGAAGTTAAAACTTTCACCCTTCTTTTTTAATTTAAATTTTCAGATAGCAAAATAAATAATTATGTTTGGATTATGATACAAGCTAAGGTCATCAATATAAAAAAAATGTTCCATTCAAAAAAGTTTAAAAGTATGGGAAATTTCTTATCAATGGAGAAATTTGACATCCAATAAATATAAAATGACTCTTTCGGGCCAGTGAGGCTGTTCAGTAATAATTATGAACTTAGTGAAGAATCCTCATTCAACAGAGTGTAACTTTTTCAAGGGTTTTTATGCAAGAGTACGAGTTGAAGTTCTCCTCAGTTCAACTAATTTATCTTGATTGCACTCTGGTGGAGATTAGAGAGAGTGGTGTAAAGTAGGTCTGGGCAGCAGGCTTTAGTTTAACTTGATCATTTCTAAGGAGTTTTCACATTATTTTCACTGAAATAAGCTAACAAGTTCAATACACCATTTTGTACTAACACATTGGGTTAAATAAACCATTTTGTATATTATAACATTTTGTACATTATTCTGTACTTTGTAATCATTCACGTATTAATCAAGGGTTACTTTGTAATTAGTAACCAACCAGAAACAGATGATTAAATAAGTAATGAGCCTCAATGTACAATTGAAGGATGAGTAATGAATCAATGTACAATTGTTAAGGCTGAGTAATACTCTAATGTTTGAAGTTTGAAATATTAATTTGCTGCTGTAAGCTTTGTCCATGTAAACAGAGAGCATTCCGATACCAAAGAGTACATGGACTCCATTTGTCCTTGGCTGGCTGGGGCAGTTGCAGGAGAATGAATGAAGACTGGTCCAAATTCAGGTGAAAGAAAGATCATGAACCATCTGGTTGTTTCACTCCATGGAACAATGTACTTAAATGGCTAAATACAATCAAATTAACCCAGTAACAACAAATGGCCAATTGGCTTATTACAACAGATCTGATTCTAGATGAGGTAATGCTAATTCAAGGGTTAAAAGTGATTCTCGGGAACCACCTCATTGATTGCAGGTTGGACTATAGTCATGAGAGTATGCTGCCTGGGACAGGATTTCAGGGAAATCACTGTTGGCGAGGGAACCTGAGAAAGATTTGTGCTTCTATCATACTCAATCATCCAATTTAAGTGTAAAAGTCTGTTGTGTATCATTAAGTATACCTTTTTCCTTTTAAAAATAAACTTATTTTAAAATTTACCATCCAGAGTTCTAATTTTGCCTTAGTTAGTCCAACTTGCCAGAACCAAAGTGAATCTAATGAGTTACAGAGGCAAGGTCAGACGACATAAATCTTCATAAAACTTGACAGGGGTTGGGTTGTCTAAACAGTGCATCTTCTGGAGAAGTGTAGAATCACTGATATCAACTTTTGGATTTCTGCGTTATTCTGCATAAGTGTGAACACACAAGTTGCTGTCAGTTCAGTGGAGTAATGACGTCAATGCTGACAGCTTTGCTATTATGACCACCGCCAAATCCCAGCCATTGTATTTATTTGTTCTTGGGATGTGACTATCTTTGCCAAGGCTACAAAAATTGCCATTCCTAGTTGCCTTGATAATGTGGTTGTGGGCCAAAAGTTCTTATGTCCACTTAGCTTATTAGGACATGAAGGGAATTATGAGTCAACCACTTGGTTAGGGACTGGAGTTATTAGTCAGCCATATTTAATAGGGGTGGATTCCCTTCCGTGAAAGAAATGAGTGAAATTGTTAGTCTTTCATGATAGCCTGGAATTTTTCATAGTTATTCTTTTCTGATGGTAGTCCACAAATTATCAGGCTTATTGAATATAATGTCACACCTTTTCACAATGAAATTTAAGGTCCTTTGTGACATCCATGAAGGTTGTCTCATGCATGATTCAGATGTGGCTACAGAAGAAACCAAGGATATTTCAAAAGGTACAGCTGAGATTACTTTGTGCTAGCACTGGTGTCCTGCCTTAACTTGGTGGGAGGCAGGCAGAAAGTCCAGAGAAAAGAATCAGGTGTGAGGCCAGTCTTAGCCCTGATGTTACAATTTCAGAGCCTTGATCTTTTCATTGCAAACTCTGTTTGTTGTCAATCATCAATACCTTTTCCTCTCTGCCAGCCTGTGCCATTGTAAAGTCATTATCATTCTTCCATTAAAGTCTTCCCAGATAATACCTCATTGCATATCTGGGTTTCCACATGATCTTTTTCAATTCGTGAGCCATTCAATCCCAGTCAGCTATAGGACACACCTATCCTGACCATCACTGCCTTTTTGCTGTTGCCAGGGAGATATAATCATGCTTAGAATGTTATTGGAGTTTATTGTAGATTAATAGTGTGTGTGTGTGTGCGCACTGGTCAGAAGATAAACTAGGTTTGAAATGTTAAGTAGGCAAACTTGGGGGAAGTTTTAGAATGTAAGAGTTAAAAGGGACATTTGCATTTTAAATAAACCAGATTAGCTTGAATTTAAAGGTTGTGGAAAATGTTTAACCTAGCCAGGAGAAGTTAAGAAACAGTGGCCAGAATTTTTCCGTTGGCAAGTTGGGGGCGGGGCCCGCTCGCTGACACAAAAATGACGAACCCCCGACGTCATCCCGCCCCACTTAAATATTCAGGAAGGCGGGGGCGCAGCGAAATCAGCTGTCCCCCCCGCCAACCTGTCAATGGCCAATTGAGGCCATTGACAGGATAATTAAGCCAATTAAAGGGCCTGCCCATCCAACCTTAAGGCTGGCGGGCAGGCCAGGAGCCCCAGCGGGTTTCTGAAAATACATGAAACCTCATCCACCGATGGGATGAGGTTTCATGTCTGTTTTAAAAAACTTTAATAAACTTTATGTGATATTTATTAACATGTCCCATCTTGTGTGACATTTTCACATGAGGGGAACATGTTAATCATTTTTTTATTTTTCTATTTTTTAAGTTTATAAAACTTTCAGCGCTCTCCCTGAGACAGCACTTAGTCTCAGGGAGTTGTGCACTCTTTCGCGCACATGCGCGAAAAAGCGCACTTTGACAGTTGGGGAATCCCTCCTCCCCCCCCTGCACAGGAAGCACATAGCGCTTCCCATCAGGTGGCCCACTCAAAATGGCAATGGGGCCCGTTTCAGTGGCAGCGACCGGCTGCCCACCCGATGCCGATCCGGTGGGGCCCGCCTGCCCATCAAGGGCAAAATTCTGCCCAGTGTATTTATTCTTCCCAAAGATTACTGGCAAAAATTGGTACTATGAGACGTTTTTACTATTAGAGAGGTAAAGTCCAAAGACATAGTGAAACAATGGGAATTTGCATTCAAAGGGGAAAATATGTATAAAGGAGAAAAGGCTGTATGTAAGGGTAGGCATCCAAAGATCAAAAACAAGTGTGAAAAGCCTCTAAGCTTTTGAGCATCTAAGCCTCAAGTTGCTGTCTACAAAGAACTCAAGTTAAGAAAACTCACTTTGAATTGGATTGTTCAGGGTATTGTCTTTCTTTGTCTAGGTCTTTTACAATCACATAGATTTTAACGAAAGTAACTCGGAGTTAAATTAACTAGGGGATTTAGAAGTTATCATCATAGTAATTTGTAGATCTATGTGTGTACCGAAAATAATTTCTTCTACTAATTAAGATTTAATTTAGTTTTGTAAGGAACCTATAAGACTCGGTGATCTTATTACTACTAAATTCAAGGCACGCACCTCGATTTTTATACAAATTGCAAAGCAGTTGTGGCAGTTGTTTCAAGTTTCCTTTTGGGATTTGAACAGCTCAGCATTTATCATTGGCTGTGCCGTAACAGCTGTAACATATTCTATTACAAGTCATCCTTCCTCATTGTTTCAATGTGGTTTTCCATCCTCTCAGTTGCTATTCAATATCTTAAATGCAGCTTTTCAGGCTGCTGCTAGCATAGCAAGGAAGACTACAGCCATAGAAAATGATAGAGATAAATTATTGTCATGAAGCTCAATGAATGTATGGCTGTCAAAAACATTAGTCACTTTCTGCAACAGTGCCCTATTACTGTTCAACAACTCAATGGACACAATCAAAGCAAATGCTAATCTTAATGGAAGCTGTGTCACATTAAGAAACCGTATTAATTAGCCATTCTCACTCAGTCCTTTGGCTGTCTTTCTTCTGAATTCCAGAATGCACATGAATGACTGTCCATAATTTCTTCATCCGAGACTTTAAATTCAGTTTGTCAGCAGAGTAATAGTGAGCATAATGCATTTTTTTCAGTTTTTAGAAGTGTTTTATTTTATGATAAGTTTCAATTTTCCTTCCCTTTCTCTGTTCTCCTTTCAATTCTTACACTTAATCTGATTCTGAACTGGTTGTTATAAGATACACATGACCTGTTTGCCAATCACACCCTACCTGTGGGAAGCACCCAGTTTCTTCTTGGTAACACTCATAGCAACTTGACTCAGACTGGGAGCTCAGCAAGTTTGATAAACTGCAGCAAACGTGCCAACATCTTCAATACAAACTGGTGAAAAACTCAACCTTCATCTTCAGAGAAAGAATACACAAAATTTGTTGATTTGCTAGTGTACATGTTACATGATAAAAAGATTTTGCTACATGTTAGATCATTTTAGATTGTTTTTGTGAATCAATTGAATCAATTGCTCTGACATTACAGATAATAATGGGCGCAAATCAAAACAAAGATCAATTTTTTTTTGTGAATAAATTCATGCAATATCAATTTCATAGGTGTGAATGAAAGGGAATCAACAAATCATCGCACCTGTAACAATGCACCTTTCATGTTGAGTATTTGGACTGAAGAATATCACAGCTTCATTGTAACCAATGCTAGGAAGGGTAGAAAGAATTAAAGAATTGTCAAAGCCTAAACAATAATGAGTTAAAATGGATTGATGTAGTTCATAGAAACTATTGATTGATAATAACCCTCAGATCCCACCTTAGCATGGCACTGGGGTGGCTTATCCATGCTCCCTATAAATTATACCATTTTAAAGGGGATTCAGGAACAGAAAACATGAGAGTTCACTTGCTCCAATACTTGAAGGTAGCAAGACAAATTGACCAGGCTGTTCAAAAAAAAAAGCACGTGGAATCCTTGGCTGTATAAAAAGAGGCATAGATTTTACTTGGGCTGTGAAGAGAACTGGGTGGGTGGTTGGTTTTCTGCCCTAGGGTCAATTTGACTGACGGGCTGCCTGCCTGTCAGGTAGGAAAGCAGCTGAGGAACAGATGCCAGGCAAGGCGGAGATTGTGGGAGGCAGGTGTGGGCAAGGTCAGGAATTGCAAGTGGATTCACAAGCAAACCTCTCAATAATGAGGGCATCTGATAACAATGTGCAACACTGGTGGTGCAT
Source organism: Cetorhinus maximus (assembly GCF_964194155.1). NCBI lineage: Eukaryota > Metazoa > Chordata > Chondrichthyes > Lamniformes > Cetorhinidae > Cetorhinus > Cetorhinus maximus. Next base: position 150,714,247 of record NC_135882.1, read on the forward strand.
TGCCCACATCACCTTCTGTTCCTTGTCTTCCGCCTCCTCAGCCTCAGCTTCCTCTTCCTCCTTGGAATTCTCTGAAGAAGCTCTACACTCAGTGCTTTGTTCCTCCTGCAGGTTCAAATCCCACTGCGGTACAATGTTGTGCAGAGCACAGCAAACAGTAACCATACCAGATAACCTGGGTGCTGCGTACTGCGGGGCTCCATCAAAACTATCCAGGCACCTGAAGTACATTTTTTGCACGCCAATGGGCGGGATTTTTCCGGTTCCGCCAGCCACCGGGATCGTCTGGTCCTGTTGAAAATCAATGGACTTCTGGCTAGCCTGCTAAATCTCCCACAGCAGGACCCACCACAACAGGGCTGGAAAATCCCGGCCAATGGCTTGTTCAATAACACATCTGCTGGGCATATACCATTCATTGTTGCACTGTTGAACTTAATTGGTTGGATTTTTAGCCAAGTTTGGAAAAGGGAATCCCTTGTCCCCTAGCAGCTGACCGCAAAGCTTGTTTTCAGGTGTGAAGGTGTCAGGAAGCTTGGACTGCCACAGGATGAAGCAGCTCCACGGGAATCTTGTGCTCATCTGCAGAAATATTTTTTGATGGTTGCACACCAGCTGCTCATTGAAAGAATGCAAACCCTTACAGATGATGAAAGCTTCCGAATGATCTTGGGGTGCCAAAAACAGCACTGTGAACTGGTGGGAAATCAGCCAAAATCTAAACGCTCATTCTGGCTCGTGAAGTTTACATAACTGCCTGCTCTAGCAAACAAACCATTCATCACCTGTCTCATACATTTGTGGATGGTCGACTGTGAGATCGTCGCAATTGCTTCAGCAGGACTCTGAGGCAGAAAAATGCTTTGGTGACTTTGATAGTCACTGGTAACACGTGACCACTGGGGTCCAGAAGGGAAAATGTCTTCTTCCAGGAGGCTGCATATTTCACCTGACCACTACCTGACATGATAATCTGAGCCTCTGGGCACATTAGTGTGCAAACCTGTCAAGGAATCACAAAGTCTGTCTGTAGATCTTGGACAGGATTTTCAAGTCGTTGGGCAGGTCTGGAGGGCAGGCCCAGGAACAGCCCACTGCCTGCAGTCGGCTCCCGACTGCAATTTTACACTGGCTGGCCAATTAACAGCGTCCAGATATTTACTGAATCTGTCATGGTGGGATTCAAACCCAGGTCCCCACAGAATTACCCTGGGTATCTGGGTTGTCAGTCCAGTGACAATACCACTACATTACCACCTCCCCTTGAAGGGGGTGGTGAGCTGCTTTCTTGAACTTCTGCAGTCCCTGTGGTGTCGGTACACCCACTGTGAAGTTAGGAAGAGAGTTTCAGGATTTTGACCCAGCGACAGTGAAGGAACGGTTCCAAGCCAGGATGGTGTGTGGCTTGGAGGGGAGTTTGCAGATGGTGATGTTCCCATCTATATGCACATGTCTGTCCTTGGCCTGCTGTAATGCTCCGGTGAAGCTCAACGCAAACTGGAGGAACAACACCTCATCTTCCGACTAGGCACTTTACAGCCTTCTGCACTGAATATTGAGTTCAACAATTTTAGTTCATGAACTCTCTCCTCCATCCCCACCCCCTTTCCAATCCCCCTTTTTTCCAATAATTTATATAGATTTTTCTTTTCCCACCTATTTCCATTATTTTTAAATGTATTTCCATCTATTGTTTTATCACTACCTTTTAGCCTATTTCAATCCCTTCCCCTCACCCCACCCCCACTAGGGCTATCTGTACCTTGCTCGTCCTGCTTTCTACCCTTAATGTCACCTATTAGCACATTCCTTAGATAATATCACCACCTTCAACACCTCTTTGTCCTTTTGTCTATGACATCTTTTGGCTATCTCCACCTATCACTGGCCCTCTATCCAGCTCTACTTGTCCCACCCCCCTTAAAACAGCTTATGTTTCACCTCATTTCTATTTTTCCTTAGTTCTGTTGAAGAGTCATACGGACTCGAAACGTTAACTGTGTTCCTCTCCGCAGATGCTGTCAGACCTGCTGAGTTTTTCCAGGTATTTTTGTTTTTGTTTTGGATTTCCAGCATCCGCAGATTTTTGCTTTTATTGTAGATGGTACAAACTGCTGCCACCGTGTGTCGGTGGTGGAGGGATTGGATGTTGAAGGAAGTCGATGGGGTGCCAATCAAGTGGGCTGCTTTGTGCTGGATGGTGTCAAGCTTCTTGAGTGTTGTTGGAGCTGCACTCCTCCTGGCCATGTTGCTCCTCAGCAGAGATCTTATTTAAGGTAACCAAAGCACCACCCATTCTGATGTGATAGAACAATCCTCCAACATGTAGAAAATAAAGTCTCTGCAAAAGTATTGTGAACACCCTTTCAAACTAGCAAGAGAGGAAGCAGCTGTGAGTACTGAATATTTATGGTCATATATTCCATGAGTTGGATGACTCCCTCAATTGCTGTTGTGTGCTCAACTTGCTTTTGCTGGCCAGAAAACCTGTGGACTACAAGTAAACTCAGAAGTCTAGTTATCTCTCTAATTGAGTGATTAACATTTAATTGGCAACCCGCCTTAACCTGAGGCTGTTGAGGACACACAGTCTGAGCTGCTTGAGTGAAGTATGGAAGTGAGTTAAGCTGGAGTGGGTTTCTGCCCGATTTTAACACCCTCTCACCCTGCACCATGCACCCACACACTGTTGCCTAAAACAGCAACCCCCTCCGAAGTGTTTGAGTGAGCAAGTGGTAATTCTTTTTAAATCTGAAAAGAAGGAGAAGCAAATTGACATTGGCATTTCAAAGCACCCAGTTTTCTTAAAAGCTCTGTTAAGGGTCACTTTCTTTCTCCAATGAATTTCCTTTCTCCTTATTTCACCACATGTAGTTCTATCCGCTAAGAGCCCAGTTCATATGTGACTTCTTACCCAGTTCACAAAAAAATCTGCATTCCCAGTGCAACCATCCCAGTTGATGTTGGCACTCCTCTTCCTCCTCTGACAGTTCCACTTGGCAATCTTCCATTTTCCTTTATCCACCTCTCACCCAGTTCAATTGGACACCATGCAAAATACCCCCAGGTTAAATTTTAACTCTACTTCCTCCCAAAAGTTCAAGATGACATTTTTGTTCAACGCTAAGTCATGTCACCATTCTACTCTGTCCTCACAGTTAATCCATGGACCCTTGTTCTCCCCTTCCTCTTAGTTAATGTCAGTATCTCCTTCCTTTCAGTCCTAGCTTAGTTAATGCTGACAGTCTCTGTTTCCTCTTCTGCCTCTCATTTGATGCTGACCTCGTTCCTGCGTCAACTTGGCTCAGTGGTATCACTCTCACTTTAGTAAAACAAAAGGTTGAGGGCTCCACTTCAGGACTTAAGCATATATGAAAAACTTTCCATTTGAGCCTAGGGAAGAGGGTCAGAATGAAGGTGTAAAGATTATGGGTGAAGATTTGGCAAAAGTGAGTAGTTTCAAGTATCTGGCATCAGTGGTGCCAGAAGATGGAAGTATGGACATGGAAATTAGGTAATGAATTAGCTATGGTTGGAGTAATTGGAAGTGGAGTGCAGTGAAGTGTTATGTGATAGAAAAGTATCATTGAAACTGAAAGGAAGAATCAGCCAGACAGTTGTGAGACTGGCCTTGTTATATAGTGCAGAAACTTGGGCAGCATCAAGAAGAGAGGAAATACGACAGGGTATTACTGAGATGCAGATGCTGAGATGGATGTGTGGAGTAACGAGGAATAAGAAAATCAGGAACTAGCACATCAGGGGTTCGGTGAAGATTGTGGGAGTATCGAAGAATGTAGATAAGAAGAGATAGAAATAGTGTGCTCATCTGCTGTGGAGAGAGACAGGAAATGTCGTAAGGTGAGTGATGGAGTTGGGACTGTCAGGAAAAAGGAGAAGACAAAGGCCTAAGACCAGATGAAAGGATGTGGTGACGAGGGACTTAAATGCAACGGGATTGGAAGAGGGATGGGTGATTGACAGGAGAAGATAAAGAAGGGTGATCAACCAGCAATGTGACGACCCCAAGTGAATTGGGAGAAGGAAATAGAAGACGAAGACTGTTTTAATGTAGTACCGCGGGAGCTGTGTCAGAGGTACTAACTTTCATATGAAATGCTAAATCACCAATCAGCTAAATCCATCTGTTTGGATTGATGTAAAAGATTCAGGCTGTGTCCTCGTTAATATATCCTTTACTCAGATCACTATAACAGATTAACAAGTCATTTGGCTCATTTTCTGTTTTTGAAACTGTTATGATGTGACAGATGATGCGTGCCAGGTGGATCAAATGCACAAGGGAAACTTAATCACGTGGTCATAACGATTTTGCAATTTGTATTTTATTTTGAGATGAGTGCCCTGAATTCAGAAGTAATAAGTTCGCCAAGATTCTAGAGATTTTTTTTACAAAACTAAATTAAACATTTATTAACAAAGGAAAAGATTTCAACCACATACATATGTCTACAAATTACTACTATAAGAAGTCCTAAAACCCCTAATTAATCTGGCTCCCAGTTACACCCCCATTAAGGCAACAGTAAAAAAAATTGTAAGCACAATACTCTGGACAGTATAATTCAAACTGGCTTTTCCAAGATTCGGTTTCTGTAGACAGCAGCTTTATGCACAACTACTGGAAGCTTCTCACACTTATGTTAAATTTTACAATGCCTTCCTCTCTGACACATAGCCTCTTCACCTTTATACATGTTTTTCCCTTTTAATGCAAATTCCATTGTTCCCATATGTCTTTGGAACTTTACCTTTCTCATCATATAAATCATTTCATGGTGCTACTATTATCAGTAATCCTTAGGAAGAATAAACACACTGCTTGGTCTAGCTTCTCTGGCGAGGTGTAACATCCTACCATCTCTTTGAAATTCAAACTACCCTGATTTATCTAAAAATGCAAATTCTCCTCACCTCACATTCTAAAACTTCAGCCATCTTTACATATTTAGCATTTCAAACCTAGCTTCTTTGGATGAGGCAAAGCCTTCAGACCAGCTGACTCCAATCAATTAAATCTTCCCCCCACCACACACACACAGAAACTATCCAAACCTCACTATTAATCCACTTTTACAATAAATCACAATACTATTATGAGAATTATTATACTTTCATGGCAGGGACCTTTAGAACAGTTGTTACTATATTCATCTAGATAACAACAGTGACTATACCTCAAATATAGTCACCAGCTGTGTTGCACATTGTGACGTCCTGACATGATCAGGTGCTATGTAAATACAAGTTCTTTCTTTTCTCTTCTGCCTCTCAGCTATTGCCAAAAAATTCCCTTCCCTCAGTTTTTCTCAGCCATTCTGCTTCCTCTGCTGCTCCTCATTTAATGCCTGAACTCTGATTCCTTTATTCTCCCCATCTTATTTCATTCTGGCATTCTCTAAGGCACAACATCTGCACCATGAGCAGCAGCTTCCACAAAGCATTTCTTTCAAATTGTCCCCTCTGCCATTCAGTCTACCTTCAGCATGATGCCATCACCAAACACATCTTCCCCTCCTCTCTCCTTTCAGCATTCTGAAGGGACTGTTCCCTCCGTGACACCCTGGTCCACTCGTAATCACCCTCACACCCTTTCCCTTACCTACGGTGCTAAAGATGCAACACTGGCCCTTTTATCTTTTCACCATCTAAGACTCCAAACACTCTTTCCAAGTGAAACAGCAGTTTACTTGTAATTCTTTCAACTTTATGTCCTGTACTCGCTACTCATGATGAGGTCTCCACTACACTGGGGCGATCGCTTTTTGGAACACCTTTGTTCAGTCCACAAACATGGCCCCAAGCTTCCTGTCGCTTTCGTTTCAATTCTCCACCTTGTGCTCACTCTCACCTTTCTGTCCTTGGCCTGCTTTAGTATTCCAGTGAAGTTCAACGCAAGCTTGAGGAACAGCACCTCATCTTTCAACTCAACACCCTAAAGCTTTCAGGAATCAGCATCGCATTCAACAATTTTAGATCATAACTTCTGCCTCCATTTTATTTTGCTTTTTTTTTTGCTGGTTCAGTTTTTTCTGGTTTCTTTATTTCTTCAAAATGCATTCAGATGGCTGCTATCCAATCATTTACACCTCATCGAGACACATTTGTTTCTTTACTTTACCCATTACCACTCCCTTTAGCTTTTGTACCATGAAAACTTGTCATTTAATCTCCCCAACCCTCCACCCTATCATAGACCTTCCCCATTTGTTCTTCCACTCCTCCCCCCATCACCCCCCTTTTCACTAGCTCAAAGCTTGTTACATTTCTATCTTTCCTCAGTTCTGATAAATGGGCAATGACCAGAAACGTTAACTCCAATTCTCCTCACGTATGCTGCCAGACTTGCTGAGTGTTTCCAGGATTTTTTTGTTCTTTCAACTTCTACTCATCCCCAAGCTGCTGGTTCTAGTTTTTCCCCTTTTCACCCACTCTTCAAACCGAACTGCTATTCCTGCTCTCATTCCTTATGCTCTGCCACCATTCTGGTCTTTGCCAATTTCTACAGTGTCACTCCCAGCTTGTCCACTCTGTCACAGCCTCCCCAGGAATCTGATCCTAATTCCTTCCCTCTCTTCCCTAACACCACCATTTGTTAATTCCTACCTCTTAGTGCTATTGCTTTACTGATTGACACTACTGCACACTATTGCACAGGGATTCAATATCTCATTAAAATTCTTGCCTACAGTGTACTCGCTTATAATAGGGGAGCCAGGATTTGCAATTAAAGAGAACAGCTGATGAGCTGCCTTTATCTACAAACATGGAAAACAAACAGTGATTAGCCACATTAAACATGTGCCTTTGGATCTCTGAAGAGTGGAATTTTTTACACAAAATACGTTAGACTTTTGCAACAGAGAGAGAGTAAGACAAATAATTTTATGCAGAGAGATTTGAGGAAGACTGTATTGTATCATTTAAGGGAAGTGAAAATAAACATTTGGAGTAGTGGATGGTAGATAAAGAGAGTGGGACACCACATCAGGAAGGGGGAAAGTTACCTGGACACTTTGCTCCAGGAGGTGGTCACACCCCTTAGATTAGGTAATTCAAATTTGGTCTGTAATCAGGGACAGGAGGGTGTGACTGCAGGTGAAGCAGGTGTGGGGACCAGGGGGATAGCGTTCGAGGAGCCTCAGCCCCTGCAATTGTCCCACAGCTACGAGACCCTTGCAAGCTGTGTGGACAAGAACAGGGACTGCTGGGAGGATGAACGAACTGACCACAGCACAATGGTACAGGGAGACATTCAAGTGGGGGGAGGAAATAGGAATGTAATAGCGGTAGGGGACAGTATAATTAGGGGGATAGATACTGTTCTCTGCAATTGTGAGCGTGAGTCCCGTAGGCTGTGTTGCCTGCCCGGTGCCAGGGTTAAGGACATCTCTTCAGGGCTGGAGAGGAACTTGGAGTGGGAAGGGAGGAATCCAGTTGTTGTTGTCCATGTTGGTACCAATGACATTGATAAGACTAGAAAGGAGGTTCTGCTGAAAGAATTTCAACTGTTAGGAGCTAAATTAGAAAGCAAAACCTCCAAGGTAATAATCTCGGGATTACTACCTGAGTCAAGGGCAAAGTAGCATAGGGTAAATAAAATCAAGGAGTTAAATGCATGGCTCAAAGATTGGTGTGGGAGGAATGGGTTTCAGTTTATGGAGCACTAGCACCAGTACTGGGGTAGAAGGGAGCTGTTCCAGTGAGACAGCTTCATTTGAACCGTACTGGGACCAATGTCCTGACGAACTGAATAATTAGGGCTGTAGAGAGGGCTTTATATTAAATAGAGGGGGAGAGGGTTCTAGAGAGGGGATACATAAGCTTGCAAAGCAAAAGGATATGGCAGCATTGCAGGGCAGCTATTTGGGCAATGATACGGAGAGTGTGACAGGAAGGGACAGTGTCCAAACATAAAAAAGCAGCAGCAAATAGGGTCAAAGAGGGAAAAAATGATAAAAAGGCAAAATGAATAGCTATTTACTTAAATGCACATAGTAGTCAGAACAAAATTAATGAATTAATGGCACAAATAGAGGTTAATGGGTATGAGCTTATAGCCATTACAGGAACATGGTTACAAGGAGATCAAAGCTGGGAACTAAATATTCAGGGGTATGTGACTTTTCGAAAGGACAGCCAGGAAGGAAAGGGTGGTGGGGTAGCCTTGTTAGTACGAGATGGAATAAGTATAAAAGCAAGAAATGATCCTGGATTAGAAGATGTAGAATCCATATGAGTGGAAGTAAGAAATAACAAGGGGAAGAAGACACTGGTGGGAGTAACTGTAGCTATGCTGTAGGACAGAGAACAAATAAGGACATAATGAGAGCATGTGAAAAAAGGCAATATGTTAATCATGGGTGATTTTAATCTTCATCTAGATTGGGAAAATCAAATTGGTAGAGGTAGCCACGAGCAAGAATTCATAGGTTGTATTCGGGATAGTTTCCTAGAACAATATGTTGAGGATCCAACCAGGGATCAGGCTATTTTGGATCTGATAATGTGTAATGAGGCAGGTTTAATAAATGCTCTCAGAGTAAAAGATCCCCTAGAAAACAGAGAACATAACATGGTCGAATTCAGCATTTACTTTGAGAATGCGAAACTTGGGTCGGAAACAACTGTGCTAAACTTAAATAAAGGTAATTACAAAGGAATAAGGGTAGAGTTGGCTGGAATAGACTGGGAAAGGAGTTTAGCAGAAAAGATGGTTGATGAACAATAGCAGATGTTTAAGAAAATAGTTCATGACTCACAACAAAGATATATCCCAGTGAGAAAGAAGGATTCTAGGAAGGGGATAAGCCAACCATGTAGATACTTAGGAAGGGAGAAGCTTCTGAAGTTGCAATTGAATCAGAGCATTGAGCAGACATCTAACTTGTGCTGGACCGAACATGGGAATGTAAGGTAAGTTAGAAATAAAATTTGATATTCATAATCAAGGGTTGGGGGTTCTTCACCTTGATGAACATACAATTGACCAAGTTACATGTTTCCTTAATAGAATTTCAAACACAGGATATTATTTTGATCCAAGCAAAATAAAAAGCAAAAAACTGCGGATGCTGGAAATCCAAAACAAAAACAAAAATACCTGGAAAAACTCAGCAAGTCTGGCAGCATCTGTGGAGAGGAGCACAGTTAATGTTTCGAGTCCATATGACTCTTCAACAGAACTTCTGAGATAAGAAGACATTTCTTCACTCAAAAGGTTGTGAATCTTTGGAATAATCTACCTGAGAGAGGCTCCCTGAGAGACCAAAAATCTTTCTATCCCAGGCTTAAATATATCATCCATAGCTCTCTCAGGTAGATTATTCCAAAGCATTACAACCTTTTGAGTGAAGAAATATCTTCTTATCTCAGAAGTTCTGTTGAAGAGTCATACGGACTCGAAACGTTAACTGTGCTCCTCTCCACAGATGCTGCCAGTCTTGCTGAGTTTTTCCAGGTATTTTTGTTTTTGTTTATTATTTTGATCCATTGTGCTAGCTCCGCACATTGTTTCACCTCTATTAATTTTTTTAAAACTCCAGCGTTAAAATAAGAACAGTATTCTGTTTGCTTTACACTATATGATACTGAGCTCTAGTGGAACTTAACCATAATCTAAGAAATAGAAAAGATAGATGGTTGCTCAAGGTAAAATACAATTAAATTGCATGAGTGAGGCAGTGTTGATAAATCACGAGAGGTACCACATGCAATAATACACAACAGGCTTGTTACCAGTTGTAATTCCTCTCAATACCATATACTTGGAATAAAATTACAGCTGCACTCTCACTAAACATTCCAAAGGGGTTACTTCAATGGTATTAGGGATTGCATGTTTCTATATAAGTCAAAGGCTTCTCCTAAAGCTTTTGAAAGCACCTGCAGAGTATAGTGGTGTACTGTGATGATTAGTGTAATGGATAAGGATAATTGCACTCAAGAGATATAATTTGCTGGGTTTTTTTGTTTAAAGGCAGGAAATGTGATTTGACGTATTCCACCTCATTATTTCCTTAATCTTCTTCCTTCAAACGTTAACATAAGAACACAAGAAATAAGAACAAGAATAGATCATACAATCCCCCAGCTGCTCCATCATTCATTGCAACCATGGCTGATCTTCAGCCTCAAGTCCACTTTCCCTCCACTCCCCATTTCCCTTGATTCCCTGAGAGACCAAAAATCTTTCTATCCCATGCTTAAATATATCATCCATAGCTCTCCCGGGTAGATTATTCCAAAGATTCACAACCTTTTGAGTCAAGAAATGTCTTCTTATCTCAGCCCTAAATGATCAGTCCTTTATCCTGAGACTGTGGTCTGAATTTTCATCCTAGATGTGGGCAGCAGTTGGGAAAATTTCTGCTCAGCCTGCCTGCCTCGGGAGAATGTATCCGGAAAGGCGGGATCTTCATTGTCAGGGGGCGGATGCAGGCTGGAATCGGGAAAGGGGTTGGAGGTAGCCAAAGGGGCAGCCCGGTGCTGAGACGGGCTGTTTAAAAGGCCCACCTCAGTGCTGAGGGACTTCATCCCAGTTAAAATAAAAACCCAAAGTCGTCCAGCCCTCACCCCTCATATCCCCTCACCACCCACCCCCCCCCAACATTACCCATGCCATGCCACCTCATGTCCCCCCACCCACCCCCTAGACTTTGCCAAGCTATGCCTCTGCACCCACCCGCTATGGCCCCTCATGCCACTTGTGCCAAGCTATGCCCCTCTACCCACCACTGGACCCCCCATGCCCCTATGCAAAGCTGTGGCACTTCCATGCCCATTGACAAAATATACACTGTATAGAACCAATAAACATGACAGTGACAGTAGGATGTGTAAAAAAAAAACTTTTAAAAAAGTAATTTGTTCATAACTTCCCAATATATAAGCTTAAAAAGTAATTTCACTGCAAGGCAATAAAAGTGTCAATCATTCATGTCCTTTAAAGTATCAGTAATAAAAACCACAAGTCCTTGAATCACTTAACCGTGTGTAAGTAAACATTGTGAAATTGACTGCAGAGATTAGAGAGCCTGAGCTGTCAATCAAACAATGTTTTCTCTGAGACACAGCTGTTTCAACAAAAGTAATGGGTGTCAGGGCTCTCAGCCAAGCATACATAATGAGGGCCATAGTTGTTGGATGAAGGGACATAGCTTGGCATAGGATGCATGAGGAGGACCTTCTGAACTCTCCTTTTGAAAGATCCCCTCATGCAGACTAGGATTCATGAGTCCATTGAGGGACTGTGATCCATGACTCTTTAAAAATCTGGCCCAACTTCATGAAAATTGCCGAGGAGTAGAACATGCCTACCTCCACACTAGAGACGGCCAGGTCAGGATGCGGGTTTTTGACAGGGACCAGTCCGCACCTTTAAAGGCACTCCCAAAAATCAGGCAGCCTGGGGATGGGGTCGGGAATCCTAAAAATCAGGACCCATCCACCATTTTTAAAGGGCTCCTGAGTTATCCCGACTCAGTGAAAATTCAGCCCTGTGCCTCCGGTGTTCTAGATTCCCCACCCTTGGGTCTCTCAGCGTCTGCCTTGTCAATCTCCTTCAGAATATTGTATGTTTCAATAAGATCCCCTTTCATTCTTCTAAACTCCAGAAAATATATGTCCAATTTACTCTCAAAATAGGACAACACTCTCACTCCAGAAACCAATCTAGTTAACCCACATTGCACTGCCTCCAATGCAAGTATGGGTTTCACCTTCCTTAAAAATGGAGGCAAAACTGCACACAGTACTCTGGGTGTGGTCTCACCAGAGTTCTGTGCAATTGTAACAAGACTTTCTTATTTTTGCACTCCAATCCACTTGCAATAAAGGACAATATGCCATTTGCCTTCCTAATTCCTTGCTGTACCTGTATACTAACCTTGCCTTGCTTGTACAAATATTCACCACCCACTACATAAAGTAGTTAAAAGGAGCTGTATACATTTTCTCTTTCAGTCCACGTTTGCTGGTTGGAGAGTTTGTGACAATCTCAAATGTATTATCAAAAGTCACTTTGTCTGTTACCTTAATAATCTCAGAAACTTGAATAATGTCTCCCCTGGAACCTTCTCTTTTCCAGAATAAACATCCCCAAGCTCTTCAACCACTACTCATTTTGAATCCAATTGTCGAGCAAACTTCGACCCTGCGGCTGAATCTGATCTAACCCCTTGGGTGGTGATTGCATTTTGATGAGATTTCAATATTTCAGAATTATGTCAACGTTAGGGAATTATCCCATTTGTTTGCCTGCAAATAAGGCACCTCTTTCGCATTGTGTAAGGAGCCTTTATATGATGGCTTTATTGAATGCCTAGAGCTGCAAGATTATCTCCTGAAAGCAATGAAATAGATGTCTCAACAACTTTAAAGAGGTCAATTCAACACTACCTACAGAATGGGAACAAGCTAAATGGGATGTTAAAATGGTCACTGGTTGCTACCCAATACATTCACAGCTACTGTGATTTCAACTCTGAATTTCAGCAGTATTAATCCCACCCACTATAGGTAAGCAGAGGCTTGATGATGAAACTTGGACCCCAATGTGATTTTTACTGTGGATCAGGACAGTGCAGTGAAAACAGGATCATGGACCGAAAAGCTTCTGCTAAGTGAGCATTTTTAATATTCTGATTGTTACCCTTTAGGCTCAGGAGAATATTGGGAATTCCCCTGCTACTGACTTCCCTCACCATCCCTCAATTGCAATCAAGATGCCCTTTCAAACTTTCCATCATTTTACCGATCCCTCAGGCCTCCGGCAATGGCCTCCTACCCCTCAAAATAAGGCTCCTGCCTAGCAGTATTATATTTATATTGGCTGGATAATTTCCCCGTAGCCCTGCAAATTTTTCCTTTTTAGATAGTGACTCAATTGTCTTTTGAAAGCTTGAGTTCCCCTTGCCTGCACCACACTCTAAGGCAGTGCATTCCCAATCCTAAACGGTCACTGCATGAAAAACATTTTCCTCATGTCACCATAACTTCTTTTGCCAATTACCTTAGATCTGTGCCCCCCTCAGAATGACAGAGTCACAGAATCTTTACAATGCAGAAGGAGACCATTTGGCCCATTGAGTCTGTACTGGCTCTCTGGGCCGAATGGCCTACTTCTGTTCTCAATTCCTTCATTAATGGGAGCAGTTTTGCCCCATCTACTCTATCCAGACCCCTCATGGTTTTGAATACCGCTATTAAATCTCATCTCAGCCTTCTCTTCTCCAAGGAAAACAGCCCCAACTCCTCCAACCTTTCTACCTAACTGAAGTTCCTCATGCCTGGAACCATTACTGCATTCTTTCACATCCTTACCAAAGTGAGTTGCCCAGAACTGAATGCAATACTCCCGTTGAGGCTGAACCAGCAGCCAGAACTTTCCCAAAATTGCACTAAGTGCGGGAGCGGGCGGGTAAAATGGAGCTCGACCCACCAACGAAAATGTCAGGTTTTCACACCATATCTTCCTGAGCCCGCCTTATTATTTGTGCATTCCTGGGAAACACGCCGTTTCCATGACAGATGATCTCTCATGTGCCTGCTCGGCATCACCCTGCTATTGCATCACGCTGGCTGCCACATTTAAAAGGCAGCCGCCAGCAAAGCGCTCATCAACACCAGCTCACCACTGTGGCCTGGGAGACCTGGCCAGCAAAGGCAAAAAGACTACAGCTCCCTGCTTCAATGACGGGTCTCTCGCGCGACTGCTGGATGCCGTGGAGGCCCAACGGGATGTGCTCTACCCCTGCTCTGGCCGCAGGATGTGTAGCAATGTCACCAAACCAGCTTGGGAGGCACTGGCAGCGGTGGTCAGCGCAAACGCCCTGCAGAGGAGGACAGCCACCCAGTGCCGCAAAAGGATGAATGATCTCCGCCAGGGTAAGTCACTCTGTTCATCACTCCCAACTCACACACTCACAAACCCATCACATACCCACAGGGCCCTCCAGTGCAAGGAACATCACCATTCACTCTTTCACACACACTGTCATCGTCCTCATCCTGTCCGTGGAACCACTCACCACCCACCCAGGCCAGGCATACTTATTATCTGGCCTGGCAGGTGTCCTGATACATTCTCCCCAGCTCTATCTATGTAGGACAAACTGGCTCACAACAAGAGGGAAAGGCCGCAGACAGGTGGAGGGATGCCAAAAATCAAAGTTCTGACAGAATTCGAAAACAGAGCCATCCAGCTGGCTGGCGAATGACTGGGACCGGTCCTGTGCTAACGGTGAGGTCAGCGCTGCTCTACCAAGTGAGGATCCAGCAGTGCAACATCCATCAGATAATCATGCCATGAGTGATGTGTCCTCTTTCACAGGCCACTGCCATGCACTGATTATCTCCCCTTGCTTTCACAGGCACATCTGCCAAACAGTCGACAGAGTCCATGACCCAGGGCCTCCAATCAAGCTCCGGAGAAACCTCTGAAGAGGAATCTGAAGGCAGCCTCCCTGACGTCCCATCACAGCGCACACCCACACCCTCCACCAGCGCAGAGACACACACCTCGGTGGGACCTAGCTTTAGAGTAGCCTCAGGATCACAGTCTGGTGAACACATCACACTTTCTGATCCACAGAAGGCAGAGGCAGTGACTTCCCAGGTCCCCGGCACTCAGGGGATTGCTAGAGGCCAGAGCATTGCTGAGTCTGAGTCAGATGACGAGCCTCGGGACTCAGTCATGTTACAGTTGCTGGAGTTGCAAAGGCAAGAACGGGAACATCAGGAAGGGATGTACGCTGCACTCCTCAGGTTTCAAGGCACGATGGAGGAGTCTATCCGTCTTCAGGCTGAAGTGATAGCGCCAGCCTTGCAACGCACCAAGGTCAACACTGGCAGGATGGCAGCCGCCATGGAGACCTTGATGCAGGATGTCATCCCTGCACTGCTACGCTAACTCCATTGCTGATGCTATAATTGGCCTCCAACAGTGTTTACACGAGAGAGGTGCTGGGCAGCTATATCTCGCTCCGGTTACCCCTTCTGCTCACTGAGTCAGCCAGGGTCCTCGGGAACCCATAGGGAGGAGGATCAGAAGGTGCACACTCCGGGGCCATCCACCCAGGTGACTCTGGGAACGGCCGGCCTATCTGAATCCCCTCTTCCTGTGATGTTCATAGATCCAGATTCACAGGCCGGGGAGGATACCACTGCCACACAGCAGGACCCCGAAAGCAGGCCAGGGCCCTCCAAGTCTCAGCCCTCCAGAGGTCACCCGCCAAAGTCATCATAGACAGGGTGTCACAGTCAGCGGGCTACCTCCACCTCCGCTGTGGATGTTCAGGGAGCACCAAGACGTAGAGGCAGGGTTCGCAAAGTTAGCCTTGCCACGGGTGTTAATCACTTGTACATACTGTTCACTATTGTCAATAAACTCCTAAGAATGTCTCCCTGCCTATGGCTCCTTGTTCTGATGAGCAGTGTTCATGTCATTCAGATGTGAAACCTTTCTGCACAAGATAAAAGGCAGGTGTCTCAGTCCAGGGCCTCTTCCCTGTGCTCTGTGCAGCCTTCAGACCAAAGTGATAGTCCAGCCTCACACTCCCTGGAAACCTTACTGATGGTCATTGCTGCTAGAATGGAGTGGGCAGGCACCTTAAGGTTCTCTCATTCTCTCTGTGTGCTCTCAACACCTTTAAGGTGGGGCTGGCCCCCATCACACCAGCATCTGCGACCTGAAGGGCTGAGGTGCTGAAGGTGGACACAGCATCAGATGCATCTAAAGTTTCATGGCTGTGTCTCTGAGATGGCCCTGATCATGGAGAGCAAGCAAGCTGCCCTCGGCCAGACAGGAGTCAGACATTCTCCGAGGCTATGTGAAGATCTATGGAGTATCCTCACTGCATGTTGTCATCATCCTCCTGCATTCAAACGACTATTAGGGCTTCCACTGCATCTCCATGACAGGAGCATTCTCAGAGGTTATTGGCGCTGCGATAAGCCAGACTGGAGTCAAAGGCTGACAACTGTGATGCAAGGCTCTACGGGGACACCTAACGTATGTAGTCATCATTCTCCACAAATCTGGCAGCTATGAGGACCTCCAGAGTGTGCCTGCCTCATCTAGCCAGTGCAAGAGACTCATCCCCCTTATCATCACCACCGAGGACCCCCTCACCCTCATCGCTGTCAGCATCCTCCTCATCCGAGGAGACGTGCAGCTCCTCCATCTCCTCCTCAGCCAGCTCCTCACCCTGTTGCAGCGCCAGGTTGTAAAGGGTGCTGCAGACGACAACGATGTGTGACACCCTCTGTGGACTGTAATGCAGGGCTCCACCAGACCAGTCCAGGCATCGGAACCATATCTTCAACATCCCGATGGTCTGCTCCACCAAGTTGTCAACTGCAGAATGAGCCTCATTATACCGTCACACTGCTGCAGTCTGAGGCCGCTGCGCGGGCCTCTGCAGGTAGCCCTTGTCCCCGAGGAGTCAACCCTGCAGCCTCTGTGGATCCTGGAAGACTGCAGGGATCTGTGAGCGACTCAGGATGTAGGCGTTTTACACATTCCCTGGAAACCGTGCGCATACCTGCAGGATGCATTTCTGGTGGTTGCACACCAGCTGCACATTCAGAGTGGAAGCCCTTGCGGTTGATGAAATCCAGTGAGTGTAGCGATGGAGACCTGAGCACCACCATGAGTGTAGTCAATTGCACCCTGCACCTGTGGGAATCCCGAGATCAGGGTGAATCCAATGGCCCTTGTACCCTGGCTGCCCCAGTCCTGGGTGAAATGCACAAAGTTGTGTGCCATGGAGAAAATGGCATCTATGACCTCATGGATGCATTTGTGGGTGGCGGATTGTGAAATCCCACAGAGGTCACCTGTGGAACCCTGAAAGGAGCCACTGGCATAGAAATTGAGCATCGCAGTCACTTTCACAGTCGCTGGCAGTGGATGCCCTCCATATTTCTTTGGTGCTAAGCCCTGCAGTAAGTGGCAGATGTGAGACACCAGGTCCCTAGACATGCACAGTCATTGGTCACATTGGCTCCTAATCATCTGCAGGAATGGCAGGCGATGCCTATAGACCCTGGGTGTCGCTAGGCACCAACCAGCCACGGCTCGCTGTCGCTCCTGGGCAGCGTGTGCAGAAGCCCCTGCTGCCCTTTCTTCATAACGTTGCTGGTCTTGTCTTTGCGCGGCCAGGAGCCTCAGTCACTCTCTCCTCCATCTTCTACAGTCTCTGTAGGCCATCAGGCATAGAGCTAGGTCACCAAGATCCATGATCCTGACGTATCCTCCTGCAGCATGAAAGAGAGACGTGGTTATCATGGGTGTACTTAACATCTTTCCTGGCCCTGTGTGACCGCCCCTTAATGCTTCCCGGAGAGTGCTGGTCACCCCTCGGACGGCCAGAGATGAGTGCGCTGCATGGCTGCCCTGTCAACCTATGACATGGGGACATTGGTCCAAACTGGGATGCTGAGATTGCAAGGGGCTGTGAGCACCTCCAGCAGTGACTGCTACATGGCCAGTGTTGGCGAGGAGATTGTACAATGGGTGCAAGTCTAACTGCTCCACGGTCCAATAAAGTGGAGGCGGACCTGAAGTCTGTGCCAGGGGAGTGGGGCAATGGTAGGGGGGAGTGCGGTAAGGTATGGAACACTTGGTGGCCCTTTCATGCCTCCACGTTGCTTGCAAGGGCAGGCAGACTAGGAGCCTGACCCCAATCACATCACTGTGGCTGCGCCTGATCTGTCTCAGTTGCAGAAGCATGGTCACTTTATACAGGTGCCCCTAATGCGTGGCCACTCCGCTTTCTTACCCTGCCCCCCACCTCGATTGCCTGTGCGCGGGATGCAACGCCAGGGCAGCACTTGACCACCCACCCCACTCAGCAGTCGCCTCTAAGGCTGGCCAGCACTTGCCCCCAGACACACCGACCACCCCACTCCCAGCCGTCGCCTCCGAGGCTAGCCAGCACTTGACCCCAGACACCACCCCCACAGCAGTCACCTCCAGGACCAGGCATCAGTTGCCCCCACCCCATGGTGCCCCGAGACCTGTAAACAACAGGAAAGCTGCGGAGAACGCTGCTGTTCAATCACCTCAGTTCCCCCAAAGTGAAGGCCACCAAGCGCACATCGTCTGTGTGCCGTTGTGAAACACGTTGGTGTGCTTTCCTGCCAATGACGGACGATACGGCGGGGTTCCAAGAGCCTGGCGGGATGGCCTTTTAATTATGTGCTGATGTATTACGATTAGGAAACGCGACCCGCTGTCAGCGGGCTGAGCAGACGATTGCGACCTGCCTTCACGCCGTTGTGAAGTGGGTCCCACCATATTTTCTGCGCACACCACCTACCATGTCCGCCGCCAGCGAGCTCGTAAAATTCCGCCCAGTGTTTTATAGAGGTTTAATGTAACTTCCTTACTGTATGTTTTATTAACCGCACTTTCAACCTCTCCTGCCATCGTCAATGATTTATGCATATATACACCCAGATCCCTCTGCTCCTGCACCCCATTTAGAATTGTATTCTTTTTATTTCATTTTGCCTTTCTGCATTCTTCCTACCAAAATGAATCATTTCACACTTATATGTATTAAATTTAATCTGCTGCTTGCTGCCCATTCCACCAACATGTCTATATCCTTTTGAAGTTCCACACTACCCTCCTCGTGGTTCAAAGTATTTCCAAGTTTTGTAGCATCTGCAAATTTTGAAATTTTTCCCTGTACACCAAGGTCTAGGTCATTAATATATACCAGGAAGAGCAGGGGTCCAAACACCAATCCCTGAGAAACTCCACTATAAAACTCCCTCCAATCTGAAAACAAAGTTCACCGCTATCCTTTTTTTCCTGTCACTCAGCTAATTTCACATTCATGCTGCTACTGTCCTTTTTAGTCCAGGGCAGCTCACCACCACCTTCTGAAGGGCAACTAGAGATGGGCAATAAATGCTGGCCCAGCCAGTGAAGCCCACGCCCTGTGAATGAATAATAAAAAAGCTCTAACTTTGTTCACAAGTCTGTTGTGTGGCACTTTATCAAATGCCTTTTGGAAGTCTATATACACCATATCAACAGTGCTACCCTCATCAATCCTCCCTGTTACCTCTTCAAAAAACTCAAGCAAGTTAGCTAAACACGACTTGCCCTTAACAAATCCATACTGAATTGCCTCAATTAACCTACATTTGCCCAAGTGACTATTTATTTTGTCCTGGATTATCATTTCTAGCAGCTTCGCCACCACCAGGGTTAAACTGACTGGCATATAGATGCTTGGCTTACTTTTACACACTTTTTAGAGCAAGGTGTAATATTTGCAATTCTGCATTTCTCTGGCACCACTCCTGAGTCTAAGGAAGACTGGAAAATTAGGGCCAGTGCCTCCTCAATTTCCACCCTCACATCACTCATTATCCTTGGATGCATCAAATCTGGTCCTGGTATGTACAGGCACCATATCCAACACCTCCTCCTTATCAACTTTAAACCCTTCAAGTGCTTGATCTACCTCTTCTTTCACCATGACCTGTGCAGCATCTGCTTCCTCGGTAAAGACAAATAAAAAGTATTTACTACCCCAGCAATGGCCCCTGCCTCCATGTATAAATTCTCTTTTTGATCCCTAATCAGCCCCACTCCTCCTCTTACCACCTTTTACTATTTAATCTGGCTGTATAAGACTTTTGATTTCCCCTTTATGCTAGCTGCCAGCCTCTTCTCATAGTCTTGCTTTGCTTTTCTTATTTGCCTTTTTAATCCCCCTCTGAACCTTCTATATTCAACCTGTTTCTCATTATCCACCTAATATCTGTCATAAGCACTCTTCTGCCTTATCTTAACCCCTATCGCTTTGTCATCCAGGGAGCTCTGGATTTGTTTGCCATACCTTTCCCCTTTTTGGGAATATACCTTGACTGTACTTGAACTATCTCTTCTTTAAAAGCAACCCATCGTTCAGTTATGGTGTTGCTGCTAATCTTTGCCTTGATATTTTCAGCCTTTACGTTTTTTTTATATAAAGTTGTAAAACTTTTATGTAAAAATCAGGCTTCACACTGCCAGGGTAGAAAATAAATTTGATGCGGAGTGTCCAAACCTACCTGCCAATAATATTTTGTAACTAATTGTCCACTTGACCCAGTTAGTAACACTCACTAAGCCAGAAAAAGACATGGGGTCAAGTCTCACTCCATGACCTAAATACATTTTATAGGCTGATGCTTCATTGGAATGATCCATTGTAGGAGGGTGTGTCCTTTCGATGCTACAGTAAACTGCAGAGACCCGTGCGGCTACTAGATAGAATAAAATATTCCATGGCAAAATTTGCAGGGCAGAGAGTTCTCCTGATGCCCTGACCAGCCTTCCACACTCAAACAACAGCATCAAAACTCGATTTCTTTTTTTTTTAATTCATTCATGGGATATGGGCATCACTGACTTGGCCATCATTTATTACCCATCCCTAATTGCCCTTGAGAAGGTGGTGGTGAGCTGCCTTCTTGAACCGTTGCAGTCCACATGGTGTAGATACACCACAGTGGTGTTCAGGAGGGAGTTCCAGGATTTTGACCCAGCGACAGTGAAGGAACGGCGATATATTTCCAAGTCAGGATGGTGAATGACTTGGGGGGAGCTTTCAGGTGGTGGTGTTCCCATGTGTCTGCTGCACTTGTCCTTCCAGATGTCAGTGGTCGTGGGTTTGTAAGGTGCTGCCTAAGAAGACTTGGTGAGTTTCTGCAGTGCATCTTGTAGATAGTACACACTGCTGCCACTGTTCGTCGGTGGTGGAGGGAGTGAATGTTTGTGAATGGGGTGCCAATCAAGCAGGCTGCTTTGTCCTGGATGGTGTCAAGCTTCTTGAGTGTTGTTGGAGCTGTACTCATCCAGGCAAGTGGGGGATATTCCATCACATTCCTGACTTGTGACTTGTAGATGGTGGACAGGCTTTAGGGAGTCAGGAGGTGAGTTACTCGTCGCAGGAATCCTAGCCTCTGACCTGCTCTTGTAGCCACTGTGTTTATATGGCTAGTCCAGTTCAGTTTCTGGTCAATGGTAACCCCCAAGATGTTGATCAATTGGTCATTCATCTCTATTCATTTGATGTTTACGCTGTCTATAAGAATGTATTTCAGAAAGAAATTTTCTAATTAAATTGTGAAGCACTGTACATGAGGTGCCTGGAGAGAGAGGAACGAGTGGAGCTGCAAAGTGATTTGTCCTGAGGAGTGCTTGAAACGATTTCCTCTATTCAATATTTGTAGTGCATTTGTGACTTTGTGTAGAAAGAAGGCATTTATGTTGTGGGTTGGAAGGGCACGTCAGCATTTGGACTTTTGAGGCTGCAGTGACCACAGGAACGGAGAAAAGAACTGGGAAGGCAGCCCCCAAGTCTCCCATTGTTACCTGGAGATCCTGCTGCAGGATCTGGGGGCTGCAGTGAGGTGATCTTTCCCAAGATGAGAGGAAGATGGCAACATCTCCAACCAAGCAGGCAAGGATGTAAATGACTCAGGAAGTCAAAAGCAGAAAAGTGTTCCCTCCAACCTGGGCACAGTGCACCAAGAGGGTCTAGGACCTCAGGATGGCATAACAGGTGAATGACAAAACACTCCCAGGCACCAAGCTCCACTCTCTCACTTTCCCAGCGTTCCTCAGGACAACTCATTTTGCAGCTCGTCTCTCTCCATACGCCTCACATCCCCATCTGAACAGCTAACGCCCACGTTCACCCTCAGCCTATTACTGCCCCACATCCACGCCTCACAGTCACCCTCCACAAATATTGTCCTTCCCTCCTCTCCAAACACTTACAAACATGCATAGGTCTCTGCTTCCTCTGCTTGCAAGAGATGAGAGCACACAGCTTGGCGCAAAACAGCGACCTCGGGGCAGTGGGGAGGGGAGTGGCGGCATGGGGATGGCCCCCTATTAACAGGAACTTTGGTGACCATTGACAATGCACGCCCACCTGCTCCAGTGGAAAGTAGGTCTTGTTCCGGGAGGCTACAGATGTTGGCAGTGACCTGCTGTGAGAGGCTGAGCCTCCTCAGGCACTGACGCCCATACATGTTGAGAGAGCTGATCCTCTCCCTGTCAACCCTGTGCTGGGGGTTTCACCTCCTTCCAACCAGATCTCAGTGTTTATCCCATCTGCCCAATGGAGGGGTATGTGTTTGAGGAGAAGGAAGCTGGTTCTGCAGCTGTTGTTGCTCCCGCTGTTGCTGGAGCAGTTAGTTGGTAGCCACACAGTAGATGGAAGGTGGAGCTGCACAAGCCATTCCAATGCTGTGGTGAAGTCTAACAACAGGGAAGTGCAGCTAAAGCTGCGTGAAGTGCCTTCCAAGCAGTTGACAATCACCTGTCAAAGCAGTGCAAGCACTCTCTGACAGGAGAAGTGCTTTGAACAGTAGCTTCTCACTGGACATGGCTGGAGCTCTTCAGTATAATTACTCAAAGAATTCCCAGCTTATCAGTTTCACTGAAGAAGCTCTCCCTGCTCTACACCCACCTTGGTGACATAGTGAGGTGCAAACATAGCGTGGAACTCGTGCACTGTTGGGGAAGAAGAAGTTCATTTTAAAAAGGTTCTTAATTGCCTTTTTAATTGACTCAACTGCTTTCCAACCCTGCCCAAGGCGGTTTCCCAGTGGACTTGGAATCCACCTGGTGAAAGCTTGGAGACACTGGGGTCACGGCTCAACATCAATTTCAGGGACTTTACCGCCCCGCACACAGCGCATCCTGCCTCCAGCTCGATGCCGAAATTCTGCTCCATGTTCCAATTTAAAATATACAATTGTTGGTTTGGCTATTAGCCAATGTCCAAGGGAAAGAAATTCAATCTAATTTGTGTTCAGATATGTGTTTAACCATGACAACAACAATATGTGTTTGATTGGCAGGGTGTTTTATTTTACGAGCACTTACTCAAATCTTCTCCCTGATCAAGGGCATTTATTAACCTGTTTCGTTCAAATCATCTAAAGGCTCCAAAAAGAGATTGGCAGACCGGGAATGGTGAGAAGAAGGAAAATAACCAGCTCAGCTAACAAAAACCCTTAGGTTGCATTTTTCTGCTTCCTGATCCCAAGTCCACCACCTACCATGCCCCATCCCCTCATACCCAGCTCCCTCGAAGTCATGGGAGCCTCACTCCTTGGTGAAGCAAAAAAAAAAATTAAGGCCAATAAGGGAGAAACATTCTGGAAAATTCCTCTCCATGCATTAGCTGCAAAGTCACTTGCCTCCTAAATGCAGCAATCTCTGCCCCAGTCAAGAAGCAGTCCAGCTCTCTCTTGAGGGCAACCACCACACCAGAAGCCAACGCATCCCAGTGCTTCACCACAATCTGGGAAAAGATGAAATGCCGAAAACTTACTTTAAACTCATGTCCACTGATCTTCCAATCTGTCAATCAATTTAACACACCCAATGCTGATCTGTCCCTGGTTCAACTAAGAAGCATCAATGTTCTCATAAAACCTCTGGGGCTGAATTTTATGCTGATCGGGTGGGCGCGTGCCCAACCTGATTGGGCGTGAAATCGTGCGAGATAATGGTGGGTGAGCGCCCTGATGTCATCCCATGCTCACGCGATATTTCGGTCAGCGGGCGCGCGCAGAAGTCAGAAATGCGCCCGCCAATAATTAAGAGGGAATTAAACCCATTAACAGTGCAATTGTCTGTCATTTTATGTAGCTCGTCCAATCTTATGGTTGGCAGACAGGTGAATCAGCCAGGTGGCCTTTACATTTTTCATCAAACCTCATCTAAGGGCGGGATGAGGGTTCCGTTATTAAATAAAATAAAAATAGAAACCTGTGGGCAGCATTTTTGTAATCTATTTGTTCAGGTGCCTGTTTGTGAAATTTGGACCTTTTTCTCCTGATTTTTTAAAGTTTATTCCCGGGTTTCGGATCTTCAACTCCCTGAGGCAGCTCTCTGCCTTCAGGGAGCTTTCTTTCAGCACTTGCCTACGCTCGTGTTGACGTAGTCGCCCACCCTTCTCCTGCCCCCACCCCTGCGGCACTGAGCTTTTCAGCACACGCTTCAAGCTGGCTGGCCATTAGTTGGCCAGCTGGTGTGAAATTGCGGTTGGGGGCCGATTGCAGTCAGTGGTCCATTTTCTGACCACTCCCGGGCCCACCGATCACGCACTCTAGTGCTAAGTGGATGCAATTTCTATGGAGCTCCTCACACCAGCTTCTGCTGCAAGTGTAGAGGACACAAGAACTAGGAGCGGGAGTAGGCCATTTGAACTCTCAAGCCTGCTCTGCCATTTGATAAGATGATGACTGATTTGTGACCTTAAATCCACTTTCCTTCAAGTTCCCTGACTCACATTGATCAGCATGTTACAGGATGGCTCAGAGAGTGACCACAGCTTCTTGGAAGCAGCACTGGAGGTTCTAGTGGAGGAGATCGAGAGGACGAGGTATGTCCTGTAGCTATTATGTAGTCCTCCTAGCCCTCCAATTCCTCTCTCCTGAAGCAGTTGCTGCTGCTCTGGTTCTCCCCATGTTTTCCTCCCAATCCTCATCCAGACCAAGGGGACCCCTAGCAAGATGCCTTATCTCTTAGTGACTTCTATAAGGAGAGAATTTCCGGAATAAACATTGCATGAGTATTGATGAAGTCTTGAGACAATATCCCACAAAGTCTTTTGATATGTTTTAGAGGTCTTTTTCATAGCTCTAGCAACAATGATCATAAAATGGTGAATGTTCCTTCAACAGGTGAGTGCCTTTTTGAGTACTGCCTGAAATGGACCTCACAACCTTGTTTACACCCAAACAGCCATTCCCTGTTAAGGGAGGTTGTTAGTTGAAGTGCTAGACACCAAACTGCTGTCCATGCTCTTTAATAAGTACTAGCAGGCATTATAAGTAGCAATCAGCTGTTTAACAAGCCTCCGGGCAGCCATTCCTAACACTGGCATCAATTCCTTTACCAAGATGGCATCTTGCGCGAAACACAGGCTAAACCAGGTTCGGTGAATAGTTGGTGAAAATCAGCCCCAAAGAATCTATTGAAATGAGTCACTTTAGAGTCTGTGATTCATTAGCTTTACCTGACTGCAATATATCCTTTTTCAGTATATTAGCCAGTAAGCTTTCTTTGATAGGTGCCAATAAAAATACATAACCTAATGGATTCTTAAACTTTATACTAAACACGTTTGGAAGTTGTTTAGCTTAATAACAGACAGAACTAGGATATATTCCTAAAATTTAAGCCCATTATTAGCCTGACAACTGCCCATTGGGAAAATATAAAACACATCTTTTGTATCTTTGGCCAGGATTTTACATATGGCGAGTGGGCTGGTCGAGAGCGGGCACAGAGCCGATCGCCACCTGCGATTGACTCCGCGCCACCATTTTACGCGGGCGGGACAATTAAGGCCCAGCCAGCGTGATTTGCTGCTCCCGAGAACAGTGGGAAGGGGCGGGCAGCAGCAGGAGTCCAATGACCGCTGGGTCCAATGGCGACCCGGCGGCCTGTTTAAAAACAGTGCAGGCGGCCTTCCAAAGGCTGCCACTGATAGCGCACAGAAGGATGTTTGACAGCGCTCTTGGAGAGCAGGCCAGGAGGGAGTGTAGGTCGACGGAGCAGTGTGCCCCGAGATTTTCGGATGAGTGCCTCGCTGCCCTCCTCGAGGAGGTGGCAGCACGGCGTGACATCATAGTGCCAAGGGACAGGAGGATGAAGCCCCCCCACCTGACAAAACTTGCTTGGGAGCTGCCTTCTGTATCCGCTGCATGTGGTGCAGGTACACCCACAGTGCTGTTTGGGGGCGAGCTCCAGGATTTGGATCTAGGCACAGTGCTGGAGTGCTGAAACATTTCAAAGTCAGGATGCTAAGTGACTTGGAGGGGAATTTACAGGTGGCAGTGT
Organism: Cetorhinus maximus; assembly: GCF_964194155.1. NCBI lineage: Eukaryota > Metazoa > Chordata > Chondrichthyes > Lamniformes > Cetorhinidae > Cetorhinus > Cetorhinus maximus. Next base: position 150,740,144 of record NC_135882.1, read on the forward strand.
AGCCATCCATCTGCTGCCTTTGTCCTTCTAGGTGGTAGTGCTTGTAAGTTTGGAAGGTCTTAGCGTGTGAGTGGCAAATTGATGGAGGCAGCACCTGGGCAAAGGGGTCAGCCCTGGCTGCTTGAAGTGAGTGTATGGCGGCTCCAGGGTCACGAATCGGATGAGCCCTGCAATGTTTCACTCAGGTGGGGGTGACAGGGCTGCAATGGCAATGCAAGTACAGGGTGGACTAATCAATGCTGCTCTCTCCTTTCAGGAGAAGACAGCACACAATAATGCCATCCACACTCAGGAGGCAGAGGGACCGCCACCGACCCCTGAGGGCCCAGAAGATATAAACGTACCAGCGTCACACCCTCTCAGCCAGGCAGGCACCAGTGCAGATACCTGCACCTCGCTAGGGATAAGATCGTCGGCTAGTATCTCGGTGCACAGCGGTGAGGGCACTTCACACTCGCTTGAGGCAGAGGCAGAGAGTGCCCAGGGCGCTGGCAGTCGGAGGACTGCTGGGCACCAGGAACATGCTCAGTCGATGGCTGATGATGGGCCTCTGGAGTTGTCCCTTAGGCAGCAGATGCTGGAAGTCCAGCAGGGTGACCGAGAGGATCTGCCGGAGATACATGAGGGAATGGGTGGCATGGTCTCCGTGATGGAGGAGTCCATGCGGAGCATGAGCAATACAATGACTCTCATGGCCAAGCGCAAAGCCTCCTCCATGGAGAGAGTGGCGACTCTTATAGAGAGGGTCCTCCAGGAGAACAATCAGGGCTTCCTGGGGATGCACTCGGACCTGCAAGCCCTCATAGTGGCATTGACCTCAGGTGGTCAGTGTCAGTGTGGGAGATGGATTGGGCACCCAGTATCCCAGCTAGATGCCCATCCATCAATGGTGAGCAGGGAGGTCCGAAGCGACCTCATGTTGGCGCACAAGCTGCCTGTTGTCTCTGTGGGCTCCTCTCAGGGTGCTCTGGATGATGGCAGCAGCTCCTCCGCCCCGCTGCCAGTGACAATGACATCTGATGAAGCTGCGGTGACTGGGGAGATGCCAGACATGACACTGACCATTCCTTTCCAGGCGGGGCCAGCACAGGCTCCACGGACCAGAGGACGCCCGCCAAGGTCATCAAGGCCAACAGGACAGCAGAGTGAGCAGGCTGCCTCCAATGACAGTGCCAGTGAGGGGGGAGCATCTAGATGTAGCACCCACAAACGTTAATATACATCACATTAGGCACACCACAGGCTTATCACTGGTGGTTTTCTTTTGTCCCCATTTCAGTTGTTTTTCAGTACATGTACTGCTCAACACCTTTTAATGGACTTTCATTTCTGTATGCAAGTGTGCAATGATTAAATGTTTTGTTTTTCAACAAGCCTCTGGGTGCTTCATTACTTCTGCAGTTGAAGGGGAACCCATGATGTTATGAGTGACATGTTTGACATTGAGCTTTATTGACAAGGCACATAGTTAATGTTCCTGACCAGGTAGATGTTGCTCTCAGATATCAAGTATGGAGCCTGCAGCCCTGGCATATGTTGGTGGTTCATCTTTGGTCGGCTAGCTGAAGGACCATTGGATCAAAGCCTCCCGGGTGTCCCTGCCTCCCTGGAGGTTGCCCAGGTCAGTGTCTATCCCCTCAGCATTCTCCTGAGCATACTTGTCCTCAGACTCACTACTGGATTCAACGACTGCAGCAAGAACATCTGCATCTACATCTTCTTCCTCTACTGCATCCCACCTTTCCAGCACCAAATTGTGGAGCGCACAGCATGCAACCACTATCAGTGACACACGATTTGGGGGCTTTTGCAGTGCGCCCCTTGAATCGGAAATGCATCTTTAGAAGACCGATGGTTCTCTCTTTTATGACCCTTGTGGAGGCATGGCTCCTATTGTACCGCTGCTCGGCCTCTGTTCTTGGATAGCAGAGAGGCATCGTGAGCCACCTTTTGAGGGGATAGCCCTTATCACCCAGCAGCCATCCATTTAGCCGGATTGGAGAACTGAAGAGCCTCGGCACCTGGGTGTGTCTCAGGATGTAAGTGCCATGGGAGCTGCCAGGGTACCTGGCACAGACTTACAGAATCTGCATCCTATGGTCACAAACTATGTGCACATTCATGGAGTGGAATCCCTTCCTGCTGACGAAGGCTCTTGGCTCACCCGCTGGTGCCTTGATGGCCACATGTGTGCAGTCGATTGCACCCTCTATGCGAGGGAACCCAGACATCGCTGCAAAGCCTCTGGCTCATCTGCCTGGTCGGCCTCATCCAAGCGGTAGTGAATGAAAGTCAATGCACGCCTGAACAGAGCGTCTGTTACCAGCTTGACACAACTGTGGACAGCTGATTGGGATACTCCACAAAGATCACCCACCGACCCCTGGAAATAGCCAAAGTTGGGGGCAACCGTGACCTGAGGGCAACTGTGACCTTCAGCGCCACTAGCATGGGGTGTCCACCCACACAGATGGATCTGATCTCAGGGCCAATCATCTGACAGATGAAGGTCACTGTCTCCCTTGTGATGCGGAGCTTCATTCGGCATTTCACCTCAGACATATCGAGATAGCTGCATCGCCGCCTGTAAATCCTAGCAGCAGGATAGTGGTGTCTCCTGCGGCCCCTTCCGCCTTGCACCTGCTATTGACCCTGCACCCCGGGATGCACGCCCGACGTCATCGTGCATCATTTTATGCATCGGCGTGTCAGGCACGCCGCCACACGCCAACGGCAAAATTCTGCCCTTTGTTTGAGTTCCATCTTGGTAAGCTGATAATCAATGGAAGCGAAACTTGTGGAGAGATATATAACAGACAGTTGAGCTGACATTACCTGTTTTATGCTCTCACCTAAAGTTAATCTGACTCGTCGCAGAGTCTGAAAATTGAGGGTTCAGAACCCACAAGAGGACTTGAGTTTATGATGTGACATGATACTTCAGTGTGGGATTGACGTAGTGCAGGAACGGAAGAAGTGAATAAGATATTGCACCTAAGCTGTTCTGGTGATCCCGTTTGACCTTGAAAACCACAGAGCTTTATTTGAACAAGAACAGGGAGTTCTCTTATCATAAACAAAATATAAGTAACCAATCATTTTTATCATTGCAGTTTGTGAAATCGTGCCAAACCAGAAAGGACTGCTGTATTTGGTTAAACAATAACTGACTGCATATCACAAATATTCAAGATAGATGCAGCAGTTGGAGACATTGCAGGAAGATGTGGTACGATGCTCTATAAATGTTTTTTTAAATGTGTGAAGGAAATAGAAAGACTTTCATTTTTATAGCGCCTTTCATGACCATCGGATGTCCCAAAACATTTTACAGCCAATGAAGTACATTTGAAGAGGGGTGATTGTTGTGATGTAAGGAATGCGGCAGCAAATTTACACACAGCAAGCTTCCATAAGCAGTAATGTGATCATGTCCAGATACGCTGTTCTGTGATGTTGACCAATGGATAAATATTGGCCAGGATGCTAGGGTTAACTCTCCTGCTCTTCTTCGAAATAGTGCCATCAGGTCTTTTACATCTGCCTGAGAGGGTAGGCTGGGCCTTGGTTTAATGTCTCATCTGAAAGACGGGAACTCCAACAGTGTAGCATTCACTCAGCACTGCACTGGAGTGCCAGCCTTGATTTTTGTGCTCATGCCCTGCAGTGGGGCTTAATTACAAATGCTTGCTTATGAAATAAATTATCAAGATTCTGATGAATAATGAATAACTTCTTAATCAGCTCTCTAGAAGAAACGTATGACCTTAATGGCCTGGCATGTGTGTGTAATCAGTCTGTTAGAATCATATATTCATGATCTGCGTTTTCTTTTAAAATTTGGAAAGACATTGCATTATTTGGATGCTTGGGTTTTTTAAGAGGTCATAAGTTCACCTTGGATTGTAAGCAAGCACCCTTTCCAATAAATAAACTTGAGCTGCATGGCACTTGAGGAGAGATGTTTGCCTATTTGAACTGCAATCACTTTATTTGATGGGCAAAAGCTGTTTTAAAGGCAACAGCCTAGTGATTTACTGGAGATCACCTGACTAAGGAGCTTCATGTTTTGAGCTTCTTTTTTTGTACTGAGCTGGGAATGAACTGAGGAAGTGAAGCTGCCCAGCCCGCACTCTTCTTGTCTTGCCTTACCTGAAATAGGGTGGTTATCTGTATCCAGCTAGGAATCCTCATCTCAGTGGAACTTGTCTGTCTTTGGAAACCCGAAAGGCTAAAATGAGAAGGATTGATCTGGCTCTATTCTCCTTCATGTCAAAGCTCCATTGGTGAGAACCTGCAGGCATCTACTGAGAGTAGCAATCTGTCTTCACATGAGTGAGCTCCAGATCAACAGCATTGAAATCCTGGAACTTTATCCTTTGTTTTATCAAGTCTTTTCTTCAATTGCCCATCGCTGCAGAAACTCTATTTGTTTGTCCTTTGCCTGTTTATGTATGTGTGCTGGGGAATTTTAAGAGGGATAGATAAACTTCCAAATTATAAAATATATGTTAGCCAAATCTTGCAATTTGTTTTAAAAAAATAAGTTTTGTTTTATAATAAATCAATCATTCTGAGTTTATTGAAAGAAGCCTAGTTAAAGTGCCTTTTATTCTGGGTCTAACCATAGCAAAGGTAAATCATTGGCCGTTTTGGTCAGTGAATTAAACTTTTAACCTAATTGTGCAACCTTGTGGAGTACTGGGGCTAGATCAACTGTGCACTCCTCCCAGCCTATGTAATATCTGAAACAAAAACAGAATCACCTGGAAAAACTCAGCAGGTCTGGCAGCATCGGCGGAGAAGAAAAGAGTTGACGTTTCGAGTCCTCATGACCCTTCAATATCTGCATTTTTCTTATGTCCCATTACACCACTGAAGATAGTGACAGGAATCTCCGATGAACACATTATGCTGACAGCTATTAATTTAAGGTGAATGAAAGAAAATCTTAGGCACACTTGATTATATAAATTTACATGGAAATCAAGCTCATTAATTTCAAGCAATTACCTTACAGCATATGTTAGGATCATTGAAATTATGCATCTCATTGTTAGAAGTATGGTGAATAATTGAAAACAGGCTGAGTGACAACACTTTACTTCGTCATTTATTTTTTGCTATATTAATAACCTAATTTCCATTCATCGATAGAAGGAAATTAGCATGCCAAACAACACCTGGGTCTCCAAATTACAATGAGAGAGAGTTGCGGAGGCATTAATCACACCTGTCTTCTTCTTCCTACCAGTAACTGAGTCATAACATTACTGAGGTTTCATTTCCATACTTTCCCCCTCCAGATTTTTTTTTATTGTTAACTTTTCCTTGCAAATTTAATTATCAATTGCACAGTTTAATCTGCAGAATTTTTAAAAAATCATTCTCGGGATTTGAGGATCACTGGCAAAACCAGAATTTATTACCAATCTCTATTTGAACTTTGGAAGTAGCTGATGGCCTTCTTAAACTGCTTCAATCTGTTTGGCTAAGATGTTCCTACAGTGCTGTTGGGAAGCGGGTTTCAGGATTTCATCCCAGCAACAATGAGAAAATGAAGAGTCACTTGATAGTGCAGAACTTGAATATTGCTGCAAAGAGAGACATGTTGACAAAGCTTTTCGTCTTGCACTGGTCAGGGCAAATGCAAGAATGCCAAATTTTAAACAATTACAATAATTTATGCTACAGGAGAAAGTAATGAGAAATTATAAGCTCCCTAAATTCCCAGTAATTCAAAAAAGATGCACGTCTTGAACGTATTCTTTTCGTTGCAGAGAACAGGTCCCTTTTTATAAATATATGTCGTTTCTAGCAAGGGTAAATGAACCATGTTATGAGCTCAACTGATTATCTTAAATTGACTGTTAGTGTAGCAATTAGCGCACTCAGGACTTTTCAGCAAGTTCTGCCCAATCGCCGGGTCACATCTGACAGTAGCAGTTTTGTTTTGAGTTTTGCAAGCGCAGGCTGGTTGAGAATGGCCTGTATTCTATCTGTTACGAACAACCAATGGGACATGCTGTTTGATTCGGTCAGCCAATTGTTGGTACGTATAGCAGACGTATCTGGCATCGCACCGGCATTGAAATTCATACACGATGTTGCTCAATTGTGTGATAGGCAGAAAGTCTTTTTGAGCTGATGGCAGCATCCTGTTAGTGGAGGTTACCAATTGCATCACCACTGCATTCTAGCAGCATGAAACGGCTTGCTTAACCTGTTATTCACATTTTGAAATGCTTCGCCTTTCCAGGGTAACTTGAGATAGACTGGGAAATTCTCAAGTCCAGAAAGTGGTGCCTTTGAATGGTTTGTGAGTTTGCCCGATATACAGTGAACAATAAGCTGATCAGGATAGCCATTGTTCTGCAGGATAGTTTTGACGCGCTCTATTTCTGCATCAAGATTGCCTTATTTATAAGATTGCTGATAAGATGATGGCTGATCTGATCACGGCCTCAACTCCACATTCTTGTCTGCTCCCCATAACCCTTAGCTCCCGTGTCAGTCAAAAACCTATCTAACTCAGACTTGAGTATGTTCAATGACCCAACTTCCAATGCTTTCTGGGGAAAAGAATTACAAAGGTTAAAGGCCCTCTGAGAGAAGAAGTTCTTCCTCATCTCTGTCTAAATGGGTACCGCCTTATTCTGAAACTGTGCACCCTAGTTCTAATTTCCCCCATTAGGGACAATATCCTCTCAGCATCCACCCTGTCAAGGTCCTATGTGATTCAATAAGATTACCTCTCATTTTTCTAAATGCAAATGAGGAGAAGACCAACCTGCCCAACCTTTCAGCATATGACAACCCTTCAGTCCAGGAATCAATCTAGTGAGCCTTCTCTAATTGTCTCCAATGCAAGTATATCCCTCCTTAAGTAAGGAAACCAACACTTCACATAGCACTCCAGGTTCAGTCTCACTAATGCTTTGTAGATTTGGAGCAAGATTTCCCTATTTTTCTACTCCATCCACCTTACCCTCACTGCTTCATGCATAACCTTCACTCTACCCTATTAAACCCCTCACCCTCACTGCCTCACCCCCAACCCCCTCACCCTGAGCTCCTCACCCCCTTTCCCCCTCACTCTCATCCCCCCCCACCCCCCACCCCCCCACCGCACCCTTCACCCATTATCTACTTTATGATCAGAGCTCACAAGTCCAAATAACAGGGTAAGCCATTGTATGGGCTAAAAACCACCCCGAGTAAATGACTCTTCAAAACATCAGTGTAAAAAAAGTCAAGTATTTGTAAATGATTAGGAAGTTAGATTGCAGGCAAGAGCCCATAAAACTGCCCAAGTAAACAATCAGACTTTAGAACTGCTATCTCAAAAGATGTCTGGACTTAATACATAAAAGCAATGGGAAAAGGTTATTATTTCTACACATTGTTATCATACCAGGCTACCCTTTCAATAGTATGAAATGTACACTACGCTTTTATCCTTTAGACAAACTTTTTTTTAACTCACCTGAAGACTTTTCCACATTTCCAATGTTGACCTTTTACTTGACAACTTGCCATGTGGTCATACCCTCCTGTCCCTGATCGTGAACCAAATCTGAAATACTGAACCTAAAGGGTGTGACTGTCTCCTGGAACAAAGTGTTCAGGTAAGTTTCTTCCACCCTTATGCATTACAGTGCCTGAAACTCAGAATCCAGCTCATCAACTCCGAACCAAAGCTCCTCGAGACATTTACTGCAGGTGTGGTTGTTGTGGATCAAACTGGCATCCACCAGCTTCCACATGCTACACTGTAACACATCACCTGTCCAGCCTATTGTATTTTGCTTAACTAATTGGGTTTCCAAGTTTTGAAATATCCCTAAATGGTTATTTGTAGTTATATTAAGTTGTTTAACTAGTTAAGCTCTAAGTTTTATATAGTACTTACAACTCCTCAGTACTGGTTTAAACTACTGTCCCGGTTTCAAGTAAGAAAAACGTAAAACTCACCAACAAATCACCTGCCTGTTCACCTAGTTAGTGCTTCGAGATCTCAGCTCTCAGGACTCACTATCTCTCGCTCCCTCTTTTGGACCACTTCTTTGTCTTCACTTAATAAGCCAAATCCCTTCACTCACCAAATTCCTGAGTTAAGTAATCTATCAGAGCTTTGCTCTGTTGAGCTAGCCTCCATGCTAATAAAACTGTAATAAAAACTAATTAAAAAGAGAAAACCAAACTCATTGACATGGAGCCTTCAAATATACAGGTAATTAAAACCACCCTCTGGCTCTAAAGAAGTTAATTTCACTCCAAATCACATACAATGCCTAGGAACACCCTCCCTAACAGCACTGTGGGAGTACCTTCATGATATACATTTCAGTGGTTCAAGAAGGTGGCTCACTAATTGGGGTTCCGAGTTTTGAAATATCACTAAATGGTTATTTGTAGTTATATTAAGTTGTTTAACTAGTTAAGCTCTAAGTTTTATATAGTACTTACAACTCCTCAGTACTGGATTAAACTACTGTTCCAGTTTCAAGTAAGAAAAACATAAAACTCACCAACAAATCACCTGCCTGTTCACCTAATTAATGCCTCGAGATTTCAGCTCTCAGGACTCACTCTCTCTCACTCCCTCTTTTTGACCACTTCTTCTCTTCACTTAATAAGCCAAATCCCTTCACTCAGCCAATTCACCATTTCTCAAGGGCAATTAGAATGGACAATAAATGCTGGTTTTGCTCGCAATGCCCTCGTGCTTTGAATGAATTAATTAAAATCAAGTTATTACAACTATGATTGCCATGGACAGAATGTAATCAGTATGTTTTGTATGGAAAGAGGTGTGTCTTTTCTTAACTTAGACTGCCTATTCAAATTAAAAAATTGTGCAGCAAGTTTTCATGAGTTTAAAATTAAGAAGGTTAGTTATTCTCACACACTTACTCCAAATTAATACTCACACATGCGCACACACACACACAAACACACACACACAAAGATGGGATACAAATAAAGATAGTGCACTTTTACAGATTACAGTTAATTCAGTCTCTGATTTATGATTTCCGGCCTCCCACATGGCAAGCCTGCATTTCCTTGAATGGATTCAATGATTTGAAGCTGAAGTGAGAGTCTTGTAAAACGGAAGGTTCACAGCCTTCACAGGTTGAGATTTTTTTGTAGTTGAGTATCTGAGAGGTTAGTTCTCAGGTGAATTTCAAACTGGAACAGGTTAAATATTTGGCTGCTAGATGACTTGTAACTAGTTTCAGAGACTGGTTTTCAGACTGGCTGATGGTTCTGAAGGATCTGCTGGGTCCTGAGGTAATGAGGATGCAGTCCCTGAAACCAGTTTCTGTCACAAGACCACTGCGTTAACACTTCTGAGGCCCACCCAGTATTGTTTGAAGGCCATTGTGGTACAATAGGAAGTTAATTGTGGTCGTTGAGTTTCAATCCTCCCTTTTGTCCAGTGTAAAACATGGAGACAGGCAGTCTGGAAATTACATAGTCTTTAGTTGTTGGTCCATCCTAAAAGCACTGATTGAAAGTTTATAATATGTCATGCCTTTACTGGGCATGACAATGACTATGTAACAGTGCCCATAAAACTTAATAACCACGTCAATAGATAAGCTGAGAACATCACAGCCATGCTCCAAACTCAGGAGTAACCATGAACACTACTACTTAAGGGATATATACCAATATTATATATAAAATAAAAAAGAAATACTTCCATTTATGTGGCACCTTTCATGACCTCAGGCTGTCCCAAAGTGCTTTGCAGCCAATGAAGTACTTTTGAAGAAGGGTCATACGGGCTCAAAACGTTAACTCTGTTTCTCTCTCTGCAGATGCTGCTAGACTTGTTGAGCTTATCCAGCATTTTCTCTTTTTGTTTCAGATTTCCAGCAGCCGCAGTATTTTGCTTTTATCCAAGTATTTTTGAAACGCAGTCGCTGTTGTAATGTAGGAAACACAGCAGCCAATTTGTGCACAGCAAGGTCCCATGACAAGATAACCTGGTGTTGTACTGTTGGTTGAGCATTGGCCAGGATACCATAAATATGTGCATGCAAGTGCGTTCAGAATCCGAAGTTAATAAAAAATGTAATTTCTACTTTTAGATATTTTGAGGCATCAGTGAAACTGTAGTGTCTGCGTGAAGTGACTATGAAAAGCTGAAGATGAGGAAGAAACACAGGGGGCAGGAGGATAAGCTGGGTTATTACTCACAAGCCGCAGAGTTGGTCTGTCGGTCATCTCAGCAAAATGGGAGGAAACATGACTGATCCAACTAGTCAGTAAGTGGAAATCCCTACATTCCTATTAAAATGACAGGCTAGTAGAAGGACAATTTTAAGTGAAGAAGCTTTCACTGAGTGGTTTCTTGCAGCAAGCTTTCCTTTCCAGGTAATGCATGTTACTTCTGGAAGTTCAGGTGCGGAAGTCAGACCACCTCCATTTGGTTTGCTCGCCATGGCCATGAGAATATTTTGTTGCAACAATGTTGTCGCGGTTGAGAGAAAACATCAGGTCACGGGTTCACTGGAGTAAACGTCTGAAAATGATATATTTAGGCTGGCACTTACGAAGAGAACAGAAATTATAAACACAAACAAGGCTGTTTAGAATTGGCCTGAAGGGTTAGAAAAAAGCAAATTGAAGCCAAACATAAACATCATTTCTCCAAGGTGCATTACAGCATCTATCTCATAATCCATCAACATGGCAAGCGCAGCACATTTTAATGAATTCAGCTTCTTATAGGAAATTGGGATATCTTTTTCCAACAAAGATGCATTTTGATGAATACATGGACCCAGTGAGGTCAGGGTTATCAGTTTTCGGGAATTTTTTTTTCACATTTTATCCTCTAACGTCAATGATTTATCCCAATACGTTAAAATCAAAGCGGCATACTATAGGTCACTGATTCTAATGGGAATAATAGATGCATTGAATGGTTTCCCTAAATTATTAGTAAGTTGGCATATTGTTGATGTATCATGCTGACAATGGTCATTGATGACCCCACTGACTAATATGACCTATGGCCCCCATCTGCGGACAGCAAAGTATCTGACTGCACCTGTCACCAGTGCAAACAGCGAAGAAGACAGACACAAAAAATGTAGGCCTGAGGTGACTTTGAAATTTACATGCAATGCTGTATCAATGGGCAGAATTGTCCCAGATTTGCACTAAGTGCCGTAGTGGGTGGCTAAAAAGACATTTTACCCGGCTGCTGCGCTGGCGGGTTTTCACGCTGTATCGCCCCAAACCCACCACATTATTTATACACTCCTGGGAAACACGTCGTTTCCATGGCGAGTGGGATTTCATTTGCCCGTCCGCCAGCACCTCACCACTTCATTACATCGGGCGCCATATTTAAAGTCCAGCCGCGCACACGCATCTCAGTGTTTCCAGACCATGCCTGCTGCAGAGAAAAGCAAAAAGGCTGCAGCCCCCAGGTTCAGCGACGCGTCACTGGAACACCTTTTAGATGCCGTGGACTCCCCCTGGGGTGTTGTCTACTCCTGCCTTGACCATGGGATGGGCAGCAACTTCCCTACACCGGCTTGGGTGGCGGTGGCAGTGGTGGTCAGCGTCAACCCCCTTCAAGACAGGACAGCCACCCAGTGCCACAAGATGATGAATGATCTCTTCCGTTCAACCAGGGTAAGTCACTCTTCTCATCACTCTCAACTCACACACTCACAAACCCATCACACACTCACAAACCCATCACACACACACAAACCCATCACACACTCACAAACCCATCACACACTCTCAAACTCAACACACACTCACAAACTCAACACACACTCACAAACTCAACACACACTCACAAACTCAACACACATCCACAGTGATCTTATTCACTGCCGGTTCAAGCGACATCACCATTCATTCTCTCACACTCACCGTCATTGTCATCATCCCATTCATAGGACCACTCACCACCCACACAGGCCTGCCATACTTATCATCTGGCCTGGCAGGCATCCTGCTTATGCTTTCTCCATCACTATTCATGCAGGACAAGCTGGCACACAACAACAGGAAGAGGTCGTAGACCGATGGAGGAATGCCTGAAATCAAGGTCCTCACCAACATTGAAAACAGAGCCATCCAGCTGGCCAGCGACGATCTGGGCCATTCCTGTACTGATGGTGAGGCCAGCGGTGCTCAACCAAGTTGGGATCCAGCAGTGCAACGTTCATCAGACAACCATGCTGTGTGTGATGTGTCCTGTTACACAGGCCATTCCCATGCACTAATTAACTCTCCTTGCTTTCGCAAGCACATCTGAGAAACGGCTGACAGACCCCATGACACAGAGCCTCCAATCAAGACCTGAAGAAACCTCTGAAGAGGAATCTGAAGGCAACCTCCTTGAAGTCCCGTTACAGCGCTCAACCATATCCTCCACCAGCGCAGAGACATGCACCTCGGTGGTATCTAGCTTTAGAATAGTCTCAGGATCTCAATCTGATGAGCACATTGCACTGTCTGATCCACAGCAGGCAGTGCCAGGGACTTCCATAGTGCCCAGCGCTCAGAGGACTGTTGGAGGCCAGTAATTTGCTGAGTCTGAGTCAGATAACGAGCCTCTGGGCTCAATCATGTCACAGTTGTTGGAGCTGCAAAGTCAAGCTCGGGGACATCAGGGAGAGATGTCCGCTGCACTCCTCAGGTTGCAAGGCACAATGGAGGAGCCCATCCATCTTCAGGCTGAGGTGATGGCGCCAGCATGTCAACACACCGAAGTTAGCACTGGCAGAATGCCGGTCGCCATGGAGACCAAGGTACAAGAAATCGCTCCTGCACTGCTGCGCGGGATCAACTGCATCGCTGATGCCAGGTTGGCCTCCACCAGTGTATTCGCAAGAGGGGTGCAGGGTAGCTCAATCTCACTCCAGCTACATCTTCTCCTCAAGGAATTAGCCTGGGACCCTCGAGCAACCATAAGGAGGAGGATCAGCAGGTGTACACTCCAGGGCCATCCATCCAGGTGACTCCAAGCGTGACTGGCCCAACCGAATCCCCTCTTCCTGTGACCTCAGCAGCTCCAGCTCCACAAGCCGAGGAGGGTGCCACTGCCACATAGCAGGACCCGGAAAGCAGGCCGGAGCCCTCCAAGTCTTGGCCCTCCAGAGGGCATTCGCCAAGTTCATAAAAGACAGGACATCGCAGTCAGCAAGCTGCCTCCACCTCCTCTGTGGATGGCCAGGGAGCACCAAGGCATAGAGGCAGGGTTAGGAAAGTTAAGGAGAACTAATTGCACAGCCTGGCTATGGGTGTTAATCTTGTACACTCTGTTCACTATTGTCAATAAACTCCCAAGAATATCTACCTGCCTATCACTCCTTGTTCTGATGAGCAGTGTTTGTGTCACTCAGATGTGAAACCTTTCTGCACAATATAAAGGCAGATGTTCACCAGGGCCTCTTCCCTGTGCTCTATGCAGCCTTCAGACCAAAGTGATGGTCCAGCCTCACACTACCTGAAGACATTACTGATACCTGCACCTTGGCAGTGCTGGTCATTGTTGCCAGAATTTAGTGGGTGGGCGCCACAGAGTTCTCTCATTCTCTCGATGTGCTCTCAGCAACTTTAAGGAGGGGCTGGCCTTCAGCATCTTCAGCATCTGCGACCAGTGATGCTGTGCTCCAGCTCCTGAAGGGCTCAGGTGCTGAAGGCGGACAAAGCATCAGATGCTTCTAAAGTTTCATGGCTGCGTCTCTATGATATGACACTGATCACAGAGTGCAAGCGATCTGCTCTCAGCCAGACAGGAGTCAGACATTCTCAGAGACTATGTGAAGATTTATGGAGTGCCCTCACTGCATGTCGTCCGCATCCTCCTGCAATTGAGCAACTGTTAGGGCATCCACTGCATCTCCATGATAGGAGCATTCTCACAGAGGGTATTCGCCATAAGCCAGACTGGAGTGAATTGTTCACAGATGCAATGTAAGGATCTATGGGGTCACCTCACTGCATGTCGTCATCATTCTCTACAAATCTAGCAGCTATGAGGGCCTTCCGAGCGTGCATGCCTCATCTTTTGAGGTGAGGACCTCAAAACCGTCATTGTCGCCTCCGAGGACCTCCTCACCCTCATCCCCATCAGCATCTTCCTCATCAGAGAAGACATGCAGCTCCTCCATCTCCTCGTCAGCTGGCTCGTTGCAGGTCCAGGTTGTAAAGGGCGCAGCAGACGACGACGATGCGTGACACCCTCTACGGACTGCAATGCAGGGCTCCAGCAGACGGGTCCAGGCACCAGAACCACATCTTCAGCATCCCGATGGTCTGCTCCACCAAGTTGCATGAGCCTCATTATAGTATCGCTGTGCTGCAGTCTGAGGCCACTGCATGGGTGTCATCAGCCATGGACTCTGCGGGTAGCGCTTGTCCCTGAGAAGCCATCCCTACAGCTTCTGTGGGCCCTGGAAGACTGAAGGAATCTGTGACCAACTGAGGATGTAGGCGTCATGCACACACCTGCGTGCGCACACCTGCAGGATGCATTTCTGGTGGTTGCCTACCAGCTGCACATTCAGCAAATTGAACCCCTTGTGGTTGATATAGTCCACCGTGTGTTGCGACAGAGATCTGTCATGAGTACTGTCAATCGCACCCTGCACCAGTGGGAAACCTAGCTGGGCAAATCCAATCGCTCTTGCATCCTGACTGTCCTGGTCCCGGGCAAAATGCAGAAAGTTGTGTGCCCTCACAAAGATAGCATCCGTGACCTCATGAATACATTTGTGGGCGGAGGCTTGAGAGATCCCACAGAGGTCACCTGTGGAGCCCTGAAAGGAGCAACTGGCATAGAAATTGAGTGCCACGGTGACTTTCACAACCACTTGCAGTGGATGCCTCCCAAGCCTCCATGGTGCCAAATCCTGCAGTACCTGGCAGAGGTGACCAACCAGTTCCCTTGACATGCGCCGTCTTTGGCGACACTGATTCTCGGTGATCTGCAGGAATGACAGGCGGTGTCTATGGACCCTGGGTGCCACTAGGCACCGACCAGCGATGGCTCACTGTGGCTCTTCGGCCGTGTGTGTGGGAGCCCCACCCACCACTACTTCCTGAGGTTGCTGCTCCTGCCTCTGCGCAGCCTCTTATCTCTCTCGAGATAAAAACAAAAAACTACCGCGGATGCTGGAAATCCAAAACAAAAACAGAATTACCTGGAAAAACTCAGCAGGTCTGGCAGCATCGGTGGAGAAGAAAAGAGTTGACGTTTCGAGTCCTCATGGCCCTCTGTTGAAGGGTCATGAGGACTCGAAACGTCAACTCTTTTCTTCTCCGCCGATGCTGCCAGACCTGCTGAGTTTTTCCAGGTAATTCTGTTTTTGTTTTGTCTCTTATCTCTCTCCTCTGTCTTCTTTGTGCTCTGTAGGCCATCAGGCGTACAGCTAGTTCACCAGGCTCCATGGTCCTGATGTACTCCTCCTGAAGAACGAAAGAGAGAGACACATGGTTAGCATGGATGTACTAAGAACCTATCCTGGTTAAGTCTGAAGGCCCGTTACTGCATCGCGGAGAGTGCTGGCCACCACTGGCCAGAGATTACTGCGCTGCATGGCTGCCCGAAACCCCACCATCTTTGTCCCAGTCCACCTGATCGATTGGCGGCAGATTTGGCCACTGGACTGCATGCTGTGCTCTCAGCTCAGGCGCAGGCATTCTCCTAACCCACACTGCAAGGCTGCACTGTTAGCTTGAACCATGTGGGGAGACTGGACTAAATCAGGATGCTGACATTGCGAGGGGCTGTGAGCAGCTCCAGCAGTGACTGCTCCATGGCCAGCTTTAGCAAGGAGATTGTACAACGTGCCCAGTCATCCAACTGTTCTTCTGACCACTTAAATGCTCATTAGTTTGCAGTCTGTGCTGGGTGGTGGGGGGGTTGGCAGGGGTGAAATTCTTTGGGGTACTTGGTGGCACTTTAATGTCTCTGCATTGCTTGTGTGGACGGATAAACTAGGGGCCCAACTCCAATCATATCAATGTGGGGGCACCTGAACTGTCTGGGTTTCAGAAGAATGGTCACTTTATACAGGCTTCCCTAATGCATGGCCACTTCCCTCGCCCGCACTACCACCCACCGCGAATGCTTGTGTGCTATATTCAATGGCTGGCCCTTGCCCCGCCTTCCCCCCCACCCCTCCCACAAGTTGCCTCAATGGCTGGGGTGCCTTTAGCCCCGACCCCCCCAATGCCCGTCAAGCTTCATGTCCAACAGGGGGCAACCCTGGCAGGTGCTGCACAGTGAGTTACTGTGTTCTCACCTCCCAGTTCCCCATAAATTGCAGGCCGCCAAGTGCACGCATTTTACGTGCTGTTGTGAAACACGTCGCCAACGTGGACGGATGTTCCAGCAGCGGGAGGGGGGAGGGGGAGGGGGTGGTCGATTCCGGCTGGCTGATGTATTACAATGAGGTTCCTGATGTCTGATGGCAGGAAACGCGGCCCACCATCAGCGGGCTGAGAGGACAATCGCGGATGATCGCACCATATTGACCGCTCACGCCACCAAACGTGCCTGGCGGGCACAGAAATTTCTGCCCGATGTCTCAAGTTCTTCACGAGGGAGATAGCATACCTCTATTTACTTTTTTGCCTTGTAGCCTCAGCCTTCTAAGCTACCTCTACTCTGTCATTCCAGAAACTCAATATCACCCTAGCTGTGAAACAGAGCTTAAAAATCCAATAGAACTGGCAGAGTGCCAGTGTTCAGCTTTTGTGTCAACTATGCTACTTGCGCCATTGCTAAAGGAAGGACCCAGGTCTATGTCTGAAACAGGTATGGCAGAGGAAAGTAATGGGCAATATCTCTTTGAGACTCCCTTTGTAAAGTTATTCTACCCTTGCACATAAGGCCAGGCAGGCTGTATTTAGGAAAATATGGTCTACATGTCAACTAACTAATGATGATTACTGAAGGTTGCTTACCAGAAAAGTACATTCTCTTCAAGTTCTCACCTGAATTTGGAACCAAAGTCCAGAAGTCAAATGAGTTCCATCCAGTGAACATTCAGGCATCAGATAATGCACAAAATGGCATTCTGGTTCCTGGTTAAGCAATCCCTCAATTTTAAAGTTCTCATTCCAGTTTTCAATTGTCTCCATGGCCTTACCTCTTCCCATCTCCACAATCTCCCCCAGCTTTCCAATGATTTGAGACATCTATGCTTGTCCAATCCTGGCTTCCGCAGTTTTAATCACTGGAGTAATTTGAAACTAAACTAGAGTGGCAGCCATATTGAATCTAGTTTTAAAAAGTCTGGAAATAAAAAACCGGGATCGGATGACGTGAAAATGAAGGTTTCAGGTTGTCAGAAAATAAAAACCCAGCTGGTCCTGGGTCTTACCTGTTTTATCCGCCATGTGAATGAATGAATGATAAAATGTGCAGATCGGAGGTAATTTTAACATTGAGTAACCGTGTAAAATGGAAATAAAGACCATGAGTGATGTATACCACCTGGCTTTTTTAATTCTATGATGGGATGTGGACATCATTGACAAGGCCAGCATATGTTGTCCATCCTTGTTTGCCCTTGAGAAGGTGGTGGTGAGCCGCCTTCTTGAATTGGTGCGGGATACGCACACAATGTTGTTAGAAAGGGACCGCCAGGATTTTGACCCCGCAGCATTGAAGGAGCGGCAATATAGTTCCAACTCAGGATGGTGTGTGGCTAGGAGGGGAACTTGCAGGTGATGGTGTTCCCATGGCATCTGCTGCCCTTGTCCTTCTAAGTGGTAGAGGTTGTGGGTTTGGAAGGTGCTTTGGTAAGTTGCATCAGTGCATCTTGTAGATGGTACACACTGCTGCCACTTTGCATCAGTGGTGGAGGGAGTGAATGTTTAAGCTGGTGGATGGGGTACTGATCAAGCAAATTGTTTTGTCCTCAATGGTGTCAAGCTTCTTAAGAGTTTCTGGAGCTGCCCTCACCCATGCAAGTGGAAAGGTGCATTGTAGGTGGTGGACAGGCTTTGGGGAGTCTCTTGTAGCCACAGTATTTATATGGCTGGTCCAGTTCAGTTTCTAGACAATGGTAAGCCCCATAATGTTGAATATTGGGATATTCAGTGATGGTAATGCCACTGAATGTCAAGTGGAGATAGTTAGAGACACTCTTGTTAGAGATGATCATTGCCTGGCACTTGTGTGGCGTGAATGTTACTTCCATTATCTGATCCAATATCACCTGTTTCACACTATTGCACAAAGTCAAAATTATCCCCATTGTTTTCGGAGCTATTCTCCTTCTACCTGTCCCTGGGTTCTGAAGGAATAAACTAATGATGAACAATAAAAACCAACCAGCCAAGAATTAACTAAAAAAAATTGGGTTAACTTTGAATGGAAGCTATATTAAAGATGAAAATTAGTCAGGCTGCTTTCTCTAGCCACAGTATCAATGCAGTTGTGAAGAATATTCCTAGTTAGTACTTCTAGCAAAATTATAAGTACATTGTGCACTCCTCATGACACGTTTACGATGCCTGCACAATGGTGGTCCGGCTGCTGCAGCCATTCTTCAAGATTTAAAAGCTGCTGAGACATGCCACAAACTGGAGGCCTTTCACTCCCGGACGTGTAATAGTAACTGCAGCTCCCTCCGTGTTGCAGGGCCTCATATTGTCCGTTCAGGTTTTAGAGCCTGTTTGCCATCCTTAACTGGATGGCGAGCACAGCTTCTGGCCTCTAATTGGCCAATTCAGCCAAAATCGCCATCAGTTAACTGTTCCTATCACAGTGGTGTTCGGGGCCCCAATGTCAAGGTTCCCAGTCAAAACACAAAAGCCTGCCCCTCTTCTCTCCCATCATAATCTCAGAAAATTGGACACAATCTAAATGAATTGCAACTCATAATAGCCAATTCTGCTTTAACATAAATTATCGGAGCTGGATTTTGTATCCTTTGTTGAATGCAGGAAATAATTTTTATCGGTGTATATGATTGCATAGTTTTAAGTCACAGCACCTTAACCAGAACGTTTTTAGCCTCTTTTCTGATGAAAAAGCTGTTAGCCAATAATAACTAATATGGGTGATCCACTTTAGATAAATCTAAGGAACAGCAAAGGAAGCAAGACTGGTGGGAGTTATCAACTGACTGCCTGATAGTAATGATTGAGTGCAAAGATTTAGAAATATGGAGATCAGAGAAGCATGCGGAACAGTTCAAACAGTAAGAGCAATGAATTTCTAATTTATCCAGGGCAGTTTATTAGACCAATTTTAATTTTATTTTATAATTTTAACTTTGACCGGCAGCCTAAAACATGTGATATTGAACCCGACATCCATTATACATCAATCCCAATCATTATTTCTAGTACTGAAACATTGGCCAGGATTTTCTGTGCCCACCAATGTTTGGGCGTGTTCGGACAACATGGTATGATCAGTTTCATGGCGGCATGAGACCAGTTTGCGATCATCCGCTCAGCCCACCATCAGACATCGGGAATCTCATTGTAATACATCTGCATCTCATTATTAGGCCAGCCTGCCGGAATCATCCCCTCCACTGGATCATGTTCCACAGACTGATTCCTGGGATGGCGGGACTGACATAGGAGGAGAGATTGAGTCGATTAGGATTATATTCGCTGGAGTTCAGAAGAATGAGGGGGGATCTCATAGAAACTTATAAAATTCTAACAGGACTAGACAGGGTAGATGCAGGAAGGATGTTCCCGATGGTGGGGTGGTTCAGAACCAGGGGCCACAGTCTGAGGATACTGGGTAGGCCATTTAGGACTGAGATGAGGAGAAATTCCTTCACCTAGAGAGTGGTGAGCCTGTAGAATCCGCTACCACAGATAGTAGTTGACGCCAAAACATTGTATGTTTTCAAGAAGGAGTTAGATACAGCTCTTGGGGTAAAATGGATCAAAGGATTTGGGGAGAAAGCAGGAGCAGGCTATTGAGTTCGATGATCAGCCATGATCATAATGAATGGCGGAGCAGGCTCGAAGGGCCGAATGGCCTACTCCTGCTCCTAGTTTCTATGTTTCTATGTAACAGCACATAAGCGACATGCACCTGGTGGACTGCACTTCGCTCGGGGCCTCAAGGTTTGTTTGCCTACCTTGCATCGGTCAGCACTCATAGTCATCAGCACCAGGCTTCACAGACAGCACCACATCACTTTTAGGGGGGCTCATGGCAGGTCTCTACCTACCAGATTGGTCATATGTGAGTGGCTTTTCAATGGCTGCCAGGCTAGTGCTTGCTTGGCGAAGGAGGAGAAGTGATCTCAGGCAAGGGAAGAGGCTGCAGGATGAGGGCTGTACTGGGGAAGGAGGGTAACCCAGGGTGTGTGCAGGGCACACGTTGATCACCAAGTGGCCTCAAGATAATAAGGGCTGAGGAGACAGTTTCCAGAGGAGATGAGGCCAGATGGACATGTGAGGGTATGTGTGTGAGAATGAGTGGTGGCATCCGTTGATCTGGCAGTGAGTGAGATGCCAGTGAATGTGTGATGGGCTTGAGAGTGTGAGTTTAGAGGGATGAGATGGTTGCCATGCCCTGGCTGCTCAGGTGAGATCATTCATTCTCTATCTGCATTGGATGGCCAACCTCTTCAGTGCAGCATTGGCAATGATCACCACTGCCACCGCCTCCCAAGCCTAGTTGGTCACGCCGCTGCCTCTCCTGCGACCAGAGCGGGGGTAGAGGACATTGCAGTGGGCCTCCAAGGCGTCCAAAAGGCGTTCCGGTGATGAATCACTAAACCTGGGGGCTGCAGTCTTTTTGCCTTTTGTGGACATCTTCCCTGCAGTAGTCCTGGGCTGGAAGCACTGAGAGGTATATGTCTGTTTGAACTTTAAATATGGCGCCCGACATGGTGAAGCGACGAGGTGATGACATGGCGGGTGAATGAGAGCCTGCCCACCATTGAAACATCATGTTTGCTGGGAATGCATAATTAATGAGGCAGGTTTGGGACGATACGGCATGAAAACCCGTCATTGCAGCCATTTTACATGTCCGCTACCGCACTTAGTGCAAACCTGGGTCGATTCCGCCCATTGACAGTGTTTCTTTATCCACAGATGCTGACAAATCTGAAACCTGCTGAGTATTTCCAGCATTTTCAGTTTTCATTTCCAAGTTCCAGCATCTTAGACTTATTAATGAACCAGAATTAGAAATATAGAAACATGGAAAATAGAAGCAGGAGCAGATCATTTGCCCTTCTAGCCTGTTCCGCCATTCAATATGATCATGCCTGATCCTCTGTCTCAACGGCATACTCCTGCTCTCTCCCCTTACCCCTTGACGACTTTAGATTCCAGAAATCTATCTACTTCTTTCTTAAACATATTCAGTGACTTGGCCTCCACAGCCTTCTGTGGTAGATAATTCCACAGGTTCACCATCCTCTTAGTGAAGACATTTCTCCTCATCTCAGTCCTAAATGGTCAACCCCGTAACCTGAGACTGTGACCCCTTATTCTAGAACCCCCCCAGCCAGAGGAAACATCATCCCTGCATCCAGTTTGTCCATGCCTGTCAGAATTTTCTAAGTTTCAATGGGATCCCCTCTCATTCTTCTAAACTCCAGTGAATAAAGGCCTAGTCGGCCCAATCTCTCCTCATATGATAATCCTGCCATCCCAGGAATCAGTCTGGTGAACCTTCGCTGCACTCCCTCTATGGCAACTATATCCTTTCTTAGGTAAGGAGACCAAAACTGCACACAATACTCCAGGTGTGGTCTCACCAAGGCCCTGTACAGCTGCAGTAAGACATCCCTGCTCCTGTACTCAAGTCCTCTCACAATCAAGGCCAGCATACCATTTGCCTTCTTAACTGCTTGCTGCACCATCATGCTTGCATTCAGTGATTGGTGTACAAGGACAACCAGGTCCCTTTTTACATCAACATTTCCCAATCTATCACCATTAAATAATACCCTGCCATTCTGTTTTTCCTACTGAAGTGGATAACTTCACACTTATCCACGTTATACTACATTTGCCATGTATTTGCCCATTCACTCACCCTATCTAAATCACCTTGAAGCCTCTTAACTTCCTCCTCACCGCTCACATTCCCACCAAGTTCCGTGTTGTCAGCAAACTTGGAAATATTACATTTGGTTCCCACATCCAAATTATTGATATATATTGTGAATAGCTGGGGCCCAAGTACTGATCCCTGCGGTACCCCACTAGTCACCACCTGCCACTTTGAAAAATACCCATTTATTACTAATCTCTGATTCCTGCCTGCTAACAAATTTTCAATCTATGCCAGCATGTTACCCCCAATCCCATGTGCTTGGTCATCAATCTGACAGTAAGGGAGCATCTTTCAAATAGTGACCATAACATGATTGCATTTGACATGAGGTTTTACAGAGAAAGGAAAGAATCACAAACCAAAGTTTTGAATTTAAGTAAGACACACTTCACAGGGAAGATAAATAAATAGGCAACAGCAAACTGTTAATAGGTAAACCGACTGAGGAACATTGGGAAGTATTTAAAGCTATTTTTGGTCAATATAAAAATAGTTCATATCGCTAAAGGGCAAAGGCTTCTAATGTGTGAGTAAGTAATCATACTCAACAAATGAGTAAGAGACAGTATTAGGCACAATTAGAGAGTGGTAGGCAAGAATAGACATCAATCACCTTTAACCCAGAAGCACAAAAGTAAGGAAAATTTGTAATTTCTTTTAAAAGTCTGTGGAATCAGAATTCTTTTTAGAAATGTTTCGAAGGGACTTTTAAGAGTTTGTATCAATTGTAAAGAGATCAATTATATTTTCCTTGGATAATCAGAAATACTGGCCCATGTGGCCTGGCAACCCTTGACCTGGCAGTACCAACAAGAAGGAAGTTAAGAAATAAGTTGTGTGCTGGCAGACACAAAGGACAGTTATAGCCAGTGGAACTGGGGGGTGAAGGCCCTGATGTGGACTCAGAGAGAAAGCAGACAAAGACAGAAAGAGGAACACATTAATTTTTTGTGAGAAGAAGAAGCAAATCATTCTCAGGAAAAGGTCATTTTTTCTGTTTGGCAGAAAAGGAGACCGGAGCTCGTGGGCTAAAAATGGTCTAAAACCTGGATAGCTGTGTGAATTGGTTGGAGCTGCATAAGAGCTGGGTGTGTTCCCAGAAGTGGCCAAACTATGAACCAGTGTATTATTGGTTGGTTGATGAAAAGGAATTCTGGAAAGCTACACGATCAGAACTTTCATGACCCGAGGGAGAGAGGATTTGTAGAAGTGTGCAGTGCTGATGAGAATCATACACATAAAACTCAAACGTAAAACTTGTTGTTGGATAGAAATCCTGACCTACACTGTGTGAATAAAAAAACAACATATTAGGAAATAATTAACTACAAAATTCCATACATGCTGAAAGGGAATGTTTGTGATTATGTAACTATTTAAGGTGAAAATTACCTTTTTATTTCAAGTATCATTTGTTAATTCATGTTTAATTTGCATTGATTCAAGTTGTGTTAAAGTAAAAGCCACAAAAATTGGAATCTCTGTTGGTAATTTCTTCATTTGGGGGTCATTCAGTAAATTTTGTTATTTTGGATTCTGGTTCCCCCTTGGGGATCGTAACACATCCCTTTGGTATTCAGGAGGCAAAGAACAGGGAGAAGATAGGATGAAATTTTATATCTGCCCCCAAGGCAAGTTTGGAGGTGGGGACATTTAATTGAATGGGAGGGTGCCAGGTAGAGAGCCCTCCTCCGCTCTAATTAATTTTGGGGTGGGAATGCTCATGGACGGCCATCCTGCTGCAATGCCAATTGAGATCTTTAAGTGGACAATTAATGTTTACAAGAAAATGACCCAAAGGGGCGACTGGAACTTGTATTTTTATCATCTTTTAAACATTTATGGAGTACATGATTTTCATAGTTCAGGTAAATCAGGTGTTATTTGCATAGTGCATGCCATCTTTGTGTGTTGGTAACACCTCTGATTGGCACCTCACCCATTTGGCAACAGGAAATATCTGATGGTGGCAGCATCTTAACAGAATAGCCATCACAAAAAATAATTGTACTGTTGACCATAAAGACCTGCTGTATTGAATTTCAGAAAGATCTGCTGCAGGCCACATAGCCACAATATCTGCTGGTGCAAATACAGAAGGGCACATGCACAAGGTTAGGGACAGGAAGGAGACCTTACCCAGAACAGAATATTGGGATCACTGGAAGAAATTGGCTAAGGCTGCCAATGCTAACTCTATGACCCCCTTGCAATGCCTCTAATTGCAGGAAGGAGACGAACAATCTCACCAGATCACACAAGGTAAGATCTGATAAGGTTGTTCGACTATTCATCACTTAAAAACCTGCTATAATGCTGCTAGAATGCTTGAAATACTCACCATCAATGCCCACGAAGCAGTGCAGGTCCCTTTACATCATCCAGTCTTCAACTTCTAGTACTCTTTTACGCACACCCTTACTGTAATCGCTGTTACATGTGGCAGGTACCTACCATCCTTCACCTGGTTTCCAAGTCCAGCTCTGCCAGCATGCTCTATCCGAAATTGCCAGGAGAAGGCCATTTGTTGGGTAGCACATGCCTTAAGGGAATATCAGTGGCAGATCCCTCAACAGCATGCAGAAAAAAAATTGAAGCCACACTGAGCTGCCACAGAAGCAGATCAGAGGCTAAAACAGAGCTGAAGAGAAGGGAAGCACTTTGCAAAATTTGCCTAGCAGCTGTTCAGTGCCACCAGTGGAAAGGAGATTGATTACCTTTGCAGAACTTCTGAGGCTTTGTCAAAGGCCTTAATGAAACACATATCAGGTTTGAGGCTTTACAAGCGCATAATGGATACATTTGCCTGAGTAGCCTGGGAAGTTCCTCAAAAACCTTCCTAGAAAAAAGGAGCAAAGATAGATGACTCACGCACACTTACGCTCTGACTGGAATTTCTGGGCTTCTTTAAAAAGGGGGAATATTCTGATAAAACAGAGTTTCACTCCAAATATTAGCTCATCAACAGACAATGTGGCTGCTCTCCACTGTCTTCAGCTGTCAGGAATTTCAGGGAGCTGATTTATTGATATTCAGAAGCATTATGACTTCTTTTCGAAGGAGAAGACAGTGCTTAGCAGCTGGGGAGATTGGCAGCAGATGGTGGATCCTACTTCTGGACCATCTGGAGTATATGAAGAGTAGAGAATGGGAGATCAGTGAGGATGATATTCTCAACGGCTAATAAAATTGTGTATAAAAGTTGCAGTAGTGGAGGGATTGATACCAGCAATATAGTGATGGTAGAAGTAAGCAATTTTGGTGACGGATAGCATGTGAGTTTGAAGCTCTGCTCTGCGTCAAACAGGACTCCAAGGTTTCAAACTAGAATGGAGCTGCTATTATCCATATTCCTATTATCTATCATTCTCATTGCCCACCAGAATCTCTCCAGGACAAAGCTTATGGTAAGTCATGAATTCCTTTGCAAACTTTCAGTATTATTGTGTTTCATTTCCTTTCTTGCTGAATAAACTATACATTGCTTCTTTGGTTATTTTTTCCTGTACTCGTCTTCATTCCCAGGTGCTGTAAAGTGATTGAGCAAACTCTGGGGATCCTCTCAATTATCAACTAGTTTGAGTTATACTGGAGAATTTGTTCCAATGTACAGGAAATCGGTTTAGGCAGCCACAGTTCACTGGTAAGAATGGGCTCAAAGCACAAAACTGCCCCTAATTCAACACTAATTGGCAATCTCATTCAGAGAGGTCACAGGGTGACTTGCAGTAGAGACATAAGATATCACAATGTACAGTAATGAGCACTGTTCTGATGTTGGAGCAATGGCACACTGCTGAGGCAGACCAAATAGAGCATTACTCTGAATATAGCTATACTGTGCCTGCCATGGAAACACTTGATGTGTCACAGAGCGACTGAAATGGAAAATGTTCCATTCCCCGGCACGCAAATCCCTCGTCTTGATAATAAAACAAAAGAAGAGCTACATTGAAGTGGAGGGAACTGTGCTTAAAATGATGTGACATAATGATAAATGGAGTAAACAAACACAAAATGGAAATGTACAGAATAACAAACTCCAGGACGAAAGATGTGCCTTTTGGGGCCTAGGTTTTCTGAATTAAATTAGATCAAAGGTAAGAAATGGACCTTCAAACCCTGACACAAAACACCTTTATATTTCTGACAACCTTATTGATTAGTTTTCAACAAACTTTTGGCTGTTTCTTTCATTGTTCAGGAATAATGAAATATGTTTCCTTCCTTTCTGACAACTATCTCCATAGCAATGCTCCCGTGGCGAATGATAAAATAAAATTTTCACATGATTGACAGTTATTCTGCAGGCACTTTAAGTGAACAAACCCTGGCATAATTTCCAATGCAAACTCAGGACGGACAATTAAATGAAAAGCAATTTGCTTCATTATTCTAGTTTTATCCATAACGTTTTAGCATTCGAAGATAAGCATTTGCAATCATGAAATATGTAAAAATCAGCAATTTGTGCACCTTAGAAGGTTTCTTATCTGAACTGCCATTTCTTTATGCTCCCTTCTTATTAATATTCAATGTGCTATGTGTGAGGGAAAGAGAAACTATTTGCATGTTTAAGGCCATGCTCATCTAATTTTCTGTTCCCATGTGTTCAATATTCTGCAAATATTTATCCTATCTATTGCCAGCACTGCCTGCAAATCTAGGCGAAGCAAATCTCACTTGGCAAAACTTTTACAAATATTGGGCGGAATTTTCCGTGTCTGCTGGGCGTGTTCGGCAGTGTGAGCGAGAAGGCCAAAAAATCAGGCTCATGGCATCACGAAACCAGTTTGCAATCATCCGATCTGCCCGTCAATGGCGGACCGCGTTTCCCACCAGCAGACGTTTGGGAACCTCATTGTCATATATCTACAGCACTGACTGGCGCTGCAGACGGTTTCAAATGTGTTTCACGATAGCGTGAAACCGATTTTTGGCCTTTACGCCAAATTGTCCGCTCACGAAATTCCACCCAACTGTGTTACCGTTACCTCTATTCACATCTCTTGCTCATGAGATGCCAGGAGCTCTGTTGAGTGACTCAGCAATGAAATAAAACTGAGTTCAAGTAAAAATAAAGAGAAAGATTTGGACACTCGATGTGAATCATTACTTGTTATGGGTTATTTATTGCTGTTACAAAAATGCTTGTATATTAGTGGATATTTTTATATTTAATGTATTGAGTTTTTTTATTCTTTCACAGGTTGTGTTTGTTGCTGACTAGGCCAAGATTAATTGCCTATCCCTATTTGCTCTTGAGGAGGCAGTGGTGAGCTGCCTGCCTGAATCTTTGCAGTCCATGTGGTGTAGGTAGGAAGCTGTTAGGAAGGGAGTTCCAGGATTTTGACCCAACGATAATGAAGGAACAGCAATATAGGATGGAATTTTCCTGCCCCATTGCAGTGGGGGCAGGGCTGTAAATGCGGCAGGCCACTCAACGGTCCTTGCCTTCGGCGGGACCGGAAGATCGCATTGGCAGGAGGAGCAGGAAAATTCCAGCCGTAGTTCCAAATTAGGATGGTGTGTGGCTTGGAGGGGAACTTGCAGGTGGTGGCGTTCCCATCATCTGCTGCCCTTGTCCTTCCAGATGGTAGAGGTCACTGGTTTGAAAGGTGATGCCGAAGGGGCCTTGGTGAGATGATGCAATGCTTATCACATTGAAGCCTCTGTGAGCTGTGTAATAGATTGCTGGACTAAACTAAGTTCCCATCTCAGCCTGACAGAGTGAGACACTGAACAGAGGAAAGAAACAATAATCTTTGGATGATCTGCAGCGGACTGACCCCAGAAAATGAGATCAGCACACCATCTTATGTACAGGTCTGCCAGCTTGTGTGTTCCCTGTATGCTGGAAAAGGTGCAGAGAAATAAATGACAACAGCAGTTTGCATTTACATAATTCCTTTAACATAGCAAACATCCCAAGGTGCTTCGTGGCAGAAAAACAGATGCCAGGCATCAGTGAAAAAAATGAATTAGAGTAGGTGACTAAAATGTGGTTGGAGGAGGTTTTTAAATGTGAGCAGAAGGCAGCAAAGCAAAGATTTAGTTGCATAGAGCAGGGGCAGAGAAGGTTTCAGTAGTTCTGATAAAAAGGAGGGGCAGGGTAAGTGCCAGAGACTCATGTTACAAAACAAGTGGGCACGGCTGAGGCAGAGGCCTGGAGGAGGTTGTAGAGGTATGTGTAGTTTAAGAGTCTGGCACATATAGGTTTAACATGGGGCTGAGTCCAATACCACCCACACAGTGATGTAAGAGAACACATGACCCACACCTAGGGGCCAGTGTAGTGTTGGACAGAGCCGCTTGCACAAGCAAGCATGGAGACAGCCTTGAACCCTATAGTGTATATATAATATATATATATATATACATAGTTCCCATGTTTAAAAGAATATAATGACTTCATTAAGACCTAAGCAAATGGAATCCAACACTCTACAACAGTCTGATGAGGAGAAGCCATGAAGAGATTTTCATTGTGTTGGGGACAAGGAATTAACAGAAGTAACTGAGAACAGGAGTGAGCAATGATTTGCACTTGGTGCAGGATAGTGTTCAGTGAATGGATTCCTGCTCAGGCTGAAGTTTAGATAGGAAGGAATTCAGAAACCTAAGGCGGAATTGTCCCTGAATTGCACTAAGTGCAATAGCGGGCATGAAAAACGATGTTTTACTTGCCAACCACAATGACGGGTTTTCGTGCCATACCTCCCAGCACATCCAGCCTCATTAATAATGCGTTCATGGGAAACATGCCAAACCGCTGGCGGGTGGGCTCGGATTTTCCCATCATGCCGTGACCTCAGCGCTTCCTCGCTCTGGGCGCCATATTTAAAGCGCACCAGAATGCAGCCTACTTCATGTCTACAGACCAGGACTGCTCCAGGCGACAGATGGTCCTCAAAGCCAAGGTGACGACAGCCCCCAAATTTAGTGACACCTCCCTGGAGCACCTGCTGGGTGCAGTGGAAGGCCACCGCGATGTCCTCTACACCTGCCCTGGCCGCAGGAGGTCCACCAGAGTCACCAATCCAGCCTGGGGTGTGGTGGCAGCAGTAACCAGCACCAATGGAGCACAGAGAAGGTCAGCCACCCAGTGCAGGAAGAGGATGAATGATCTCATCCATTCTGCCAGG
Source organism: Cetorhinus maximus (assembly GCF_964194155.1). Taxonomy (NCBI): domain Eukaryota; kingdom Metazoa; phylum Chordata; class Chondrichthyes; order Lamniformes; family Cetorhinidae; genus Cetorhinus; species Cetorhinus maximus. Next base: position 150,769,340 of record NC_135882.1, read on the forward strand.
CAACCACCTCATCAATCTCAATGCACACCCCCAAATCCATCACACATCCACAGGGATCTCACACCTCAAGGGACAACACCACTAACTCTCTCACACACCCTCACATCTCCATCAGGCTCAAATCCTCTGGAGCTCGCATCCTCATCCCATCTATGGCTCAGCTCACCACACAAATATCCACATATCCTCATCGCCTACTGTGGCATGCATCTTGATCACACTCTCTCCAACCGTTATCATGCAGGAGAAGCTGGCTCACAATGGGAGGATAAGGTCCAAGACTGGTGGTGGAGTGGCCAACATTAGGCCCCTCATTCACTTTGGGGAGCGTGCCATCACACTGACTGGTGAGGATACGGACTGTGCCTGCGGTGACGGTGAAGTCGGCGGCAAACACTCCCTTCAGGATCCTGCACTACATCATCCCTCTCTCAACACAACTGTGAGTGCTCTCTCTCCTGCTTTTGACTGTGCTGCCATGCCCTAATTATCTCTACTTTGATTCACAGAGAGCTCTGCCAAGCGACTGACACCCTCAGCCAGCCAGTCCCTCAGCTCCATCCAGGTCCTCAGCTCCAGCCAAGAGGACACCTCCTCCATGGAAATAAGCAGCCTGGAAGTCCGATCACAGTGATTACCCACACCCTGCACCAGCACAGAGACACACACCTCAGTGAGACCTAGATCTAGACACATCCGCAGAAGGAGGAGGTCCCCAGCGCTTGAAGGACTGCTGGAGAAGAGGCATCTGTCAGGTGGAATCAGGTGACAAGCCTCTGGATTCGGCCTTCCAACTCATCATTGAGAGTCAGCAGAAGGTGGGTGAACGATCATGCATAGCTGTTGGAAGCCCTCAACACAGTGGCAGACAAGTCGAAGGAGTGCCTCTGCCTGCTCTTTGATGAAGTGGTGCCCACATGTGCGCATATCCATGGGAAGGATGGCAGATGCCATAGCAACCCTAGTCCAGCAGAACATGAAGATGTGCACAGGCCTGCACTCCATTGCGGTAGCCACGGGTGAGTTCCTACAGTGGCAACGCAAGAGGGAAATTGGGCACCTCGACGTCCCTCCAGGAGTCGGGTGTGGGGCCCTTAGGCACCTGAACGAGGGGGAGCAGCAGCTGAACACCCATGGGTCATCTACTCAGGAATCCCAGAGGCTAACTGCTCCCTCTGAGTCTCCTTTGCCTATGACCCCCTCAACCTTACCCTCAGTCACCACAGAGGGAGCAGCTGACCCACAGGAGGACAGCCAAAGCAAGCCCTCGAGGCCTCGGCTCTCCAGAGGATGCACACCGAAGTCATCAGAGGCAACAAGGCCAACCATTGCACAGGCTGTCTCCACCCCTGCTGTGGAAGTCAGGGCAGCACCTAGAAGAAGTGGTAGGCCTAGAAATGTTAAGAAATTCTCATCACAAGTGGTTGCGCGGGTGAACACATTTCGTCACTTCATAATCTGAAAATATATTCACTTTCACTGAATAAAGTGTAATATTGTCTTTCAGCTTCATTGACAGGCTTCATGAATGCTCCCCCTGCACATCCCCACAGCACCCCCCGCCACCCCCACCCCCCACTACCACCAATAGCAGGTTAGCTGCACGCAGCCTGACCAGTACTGGTTCTGGAGGGAGAAGTATCTGTGGCAGGGCCTTTCAGAGCCTCATGCAAGTACTCTCCCCTTCATGCAGAGCCTTTATCCATCACAATCATCTCACTGTCCAGAGGATTTTCGATGCTGTCTGCTGGGGTTCTCTTTCAGTTGTCCATCTGAGCTGAGCTGCATCTCCGCCCACCCACTGATCACACTCCCATGCAGCACCTGTGCCGTCCAACACGAGGCTCCGCTCACTTTTGATTTCGACAAGCTGGTAGTGGTCAAACTCCTCATGAGCTCCCCCACTATTCCTCGCCACCCCCACTAGTCACCCATATCCTTTCCCCCATAACCATACACCCCCCCTGGCATAACCTTCAACCTCCCCACTGAACCCTTGTTACTCCAGGATGTCCAGGCGAACTTGCATGTTCCCTACCTCCCTTAAGATCCCACCTCCATCAACAATGACCTCTCTGACCTCCTCCTTCCCTCCCACTGTGTCTGTGTTTGCCTCCATGACCCCACCAACCAACCTCGCTGCCCCTTCCACCAATACCATCGCACCCTCACCCTTCCACCCTACCGGCTCCCTCTGCCCCTTTTACTCTAACCATCTCCTACCATGCCCACCCTGAGTTCACTCTCCAGGAGGCAGCCATTGACTCCACAGACCCCTCCCTTGCACGTTCACCTGGACATTCTGCCCTCCTACCCCTTCATACATCCTTACTCCTTTCTCCCCCCTTATGCCTTCCTCCCCCATACTCCCTACTTCCCCTGGACACTTCCTCCCCTCTGAACTCTGAACTCCCTCCCTTACACCTACCTCCCCCCTTGCATCGTTCTCCCTGTTACACCTTCCCCCATCAGACTCCCTTCTCCCCCTTTACTCCCTTCACCCCCATACTCCCTCCTCTCCCCAGACACCCTTCTTCCCCCTCTCAACCTCACCACCCTGACACATTCACACCGACCCCCCCCCAAACTCACGTCCCCAATACCTTTGGCCCCTTCCCAACCTCACCCCCGTGACCCCTTCGCCGATCATCCGTACCAGCCCATGGTGAAGTCCGTGAAGTTCCAAAGCCTCAGCAAAGCCGATGCTGCGTGGAAACCTCCCACCTTCCAAGAGCTGCTTAGTGACAGAGCCATGTGCATGAGGATCCACCCAGCATGCGATGCACGTGTTCCTCCAGGGTCCGGTAGCTGGAGGCATCCAGCATCTTCTTCTTTTCGGATGTCTGCGATCTGAGCAAGGCCCTAAAGGTAAGTCCTGAATTCTGTACGTCACACTTGTCCAGACATGTCCTGGGCCAGCGTGTCATCCCACCGGCGTAACATTAAATCTGGTGTGGGGAGGGACTCTACAGGCCAGGCCTTACTTTGCATCCCATTAGCAGGATGCAAATCGGGTTCACGCCGGCCTCCAGTGGGATTCGCCACATAAACGGATGATCCCGCTGTGATTTCACGCCCCTCCCACCAAATTTTCATGCCCCACCCACCCGCCCGCCATGTCGCAAATGGGAGCAGATGATTCCACTTCTTGTGCTGAATACTTTGGAGAAGTCACATCTATAGATAGCATCAGCACAATTTCAGCAGAAATTGGTTTGAAGTAAGGGCTGAGGTGGATGATCATAATCTTTGATCATAACCTCTGTCCTCATTTTATTTCTGGATGCCAGCTGTTGGTAAGCATTCTGATTTTCCCATTCATACCTCCACTAAACACTTCTTTCCTTACGGCACTTGTCCCATTACCCTATACACTTGTCATCATCCCTTTTATCATTTAACCTCTCCCGCCTTCTATCCTATCACAGATCTTCCCTCTTGTTCTTCCCTCCCATCCCCTGGCTTTCCCTGCCTTGCCTAAAACCTGTTACATCTCTTAGCACTCCCAGTTGTGATGAAGGGTCATTGTCCTGAAATGTTAACACTGTTTTTCTCTCTCTACAGATGCTACCAGTCTTGCTGAATATTTTCAGCAACCAACAATATTTTGTAATTACAGAGATGGAAGGTGTTGCAAAGGCAAGAGGAAACCAATTGGTAATGGAGAGAAAATGAAGCTAGAATATCAGCTCAGGGCCAAACAGGAAACAAAGCTTGTGGCACCATCAGGTACAGCTGCAAGAGGAATAGAGATTGTGAACAGGATGAAAAATGTCTATGGGGAGACCAAAGATGACATTTGTGATGGTAATTTGGAGATTGCTTTGGCTCACCATGTTAAACAGGAAATCTGACACCACAGTTGTGTGTAGTAACTGAGAAATAGAGTTCAATGTTATTGATGTGCATTTGGAAGCTGACTTCATGCCCATGAATAGTCTCGCCAAGGAACATGGAAAGATGAGAAAAAAGATGGGCCCAAACTGGTACCTTGGGGTACTTCGAAAGTGACTGTACAAGACTGTGACAGCGGTTTCCCTCATGTTGAGGATTTCTAAGATGTTAGAAGGAGGAAGACAGCTTCATATCAAGGAAGGGTTAATTGGCAGGCTACTCAATCTGGTTTTCTTTTGTGCACTCACAGTAGTTGGAGACATAGCTGTCCTGATATGAGAAGAGGTTGTACACTCTCAAATGATCTGTGTAATGGACAGACCATATAAAGGTGAAGAACTTAGGTGTAATTAAAAACAAAATGGAAAGAATAATAACATGTAAGTTGAGCAAAGCCCATGAATGGTAATTACACTTAGTTATTATTAATTTGAATGAATGGTTTTGGGATTAATTGTCTTTCCTCATTCACTGCTCTTTAATATTCTTGTCCTTGCGTGCCATGATTGAGGTTAATTTAAGGAGTATTTAAGAATATTTAAATGTGAAATTTATGATATATTTTAATGTGTGAGCTTTGTATGCTGACATTGATCTCTATTAAAAGCACATTGCAATTTGACTGCAGTTTGTGTGCATAACAGTAGTCATAGCATTCAAAAGGCAACTCGGCATTAAACACTGTGAGACTTTACAATAATACAATAAAGCATTAATCATCATCCATTGACAATCATTGAAGCTCCCATGATTATCCTCAACACCTCCTTAGGAAAACAGTGGTGTTGTGTTTTGGACTGTCCATGGCTACTCTTTCACTAGGTATGCAGTGTTGCTGTGTCAAGTCTTGCAGGTTAAGAATGCCCTATTTGCTAATTCAACAATTAACAAGTGCATTTTTTGATGGGGATTCCTCTCTCAAACATCCTACCACCCCTTTCTCCATGCGCTCATCCATCCAAAGTCATTGGCACTTTCTAGAGGACATCAAGTTACTTAACTGCCAGTGGGCTCTGGTGCTATTTGCAAATGGTACTTTACACTGTCAGTACAGCACCAGTTTTAACACCTGGCTTGACATAAGCTCTAGAACTGCAAATATTTCTCTCAAGGGAAGGCTTAAAAAAGACTATGTCGCTGAAGTAAATACAATTCCAGCTCACACAAGCAAACCTCTCTTGGTGGATGTGAGCACATGAACATTGGTCTGTAAATGATCCAAAAAGCTGGGACTCTTATTGTACCCTGTCAAGAGGTACAAAAGAGGTACTTGAAGTAGTAGACAAGTTTGGTCAAACAGGATTTGGGTTTGTGTCTTTAGGGAAGTTGAGGAGGCTAATAGAGTTATAGAAATCATTAAGTGATAAGTCAACCAAGCAGTGCTAGATAGAAATCAATGATAAGTGAAATAAAAACGAATACCAGGAACAATTCCTTACACCGAAAATGATAAATACTTGGAATGGTCTACCAACCAAGGAAATAAATTGATAAACATTTATGTTATTCAAAATACCATTAAATGGCATAATGGAAAACTCAATACACTAGCGTGATGAGCTTCAATGAGCCAAAGGCCTTTTCAAATCTTTGACGTCTTTTGTATTTACAGAGATAACTACATGGCTCCTAATAAGGAACGAAAAAAGCTTTAACAAGCATCAAGTCTCTTGGTAGTCATAATGAGGTTATGTGGCCAACTGGAGCATCAATACATGAATTGTTTGACTTATTAACATAAAGGAATCTAATGCTTACTTATAAGAACATATAAAAATATGAGCAGGAGTAAGCCATTCGGCACCTCAACCCTGCTCTCTCATTCAAAAAGATCATAGCTCTACTTCTAGCTCAATTCCACTTGACCTGCCAGCCCCTTTCCCTTAATGTCCAAAAATCTATCGGTCTCTATCTTGAAGATACTCAACAACTGAGCATCCACAGCCCTCTGGAGTAGAAAGTTTCAAAGATTCACAGCCTGCTAAGTGAAAAAAACTCAACTCATCTCAGTCCTAAATGGCTAAACTCTTATCCTAAGTCTGATCTTTAGTTCTAGACTGTCCAGCTAGTGGAAACGGTCTCTTGGAATCAACCTCGTCAAACGCTCTAAGAATTTGATGCTTTCCAATGAGATCACCTCTCATTATTCTAAATCCCAGAGTATATATCCCTACTTCACTGGCTTACATCAGCACTCAAGAGTTATAATGACTTTAAACATTCTAAACATTCACCCAGGGCTCAGGTAGCAAGCGCATTCTTGTTGAAATAAGATCCCTGGTCATTTTAACTTGTGGGTCTGAGAGAGAAGTCTAGGGGGAGGGTGGGTGTCCATAAGCTATCATGGGGAAGTAGGGAAGCCCAGGGCTGGGGACCCTCCAGGTTTCTTTATGACACCCAGAGGATCCCACCTGCTCCTCATCTTGGTCAAAAAGGAAAACACTGTTTATTTAAAAAGATAATGAGCTTACATTTCCAAACCACTTTTTAGGCCTGTTGTTTCTTGGCAATCATAGTTGTTGCTGAGGCCCTCACCAGGAGCCAATTTCACTTTAATATTGTTAAAATGATGTCAGGGCCCCAATGACATCACCAGACCCACACCTGCCCCCACCACCACCACCCCTCCCCCCTTTGCCCCTAACCTTTGCTCTTGCAGCATGTCAAGGGCAAGGGCCTGAGAAACTGGCTTTGAGAGACCATGACCATAATGGACAAGAGAAGGTAGCAAAGTTGGTTAAAAACTTAAATATGGGAAGCCCTAACATGATGTGCACAAGTCTGCTGCCTTCTTTATGGCTGTGATTGTCAATGTGTCCAAGTGCCCCACTGTGGAGTAGCGAGTCACTTTGTAAATTACTTAACTTGGCCTCCCACAGTGCAATTGGGAGCCTAATTTAAAATTCACTGCTGCTGTGTGGGTTCCCCAGGAGTGGTGAAACCTGGCATTGACCCATAGGAAAGAGATAGGCTGGCCCCAAAGGTAAGCCCATTTTCCAGCACTCCTTGTCGATCAGGTGGAGCAGATTAATGGTCCCTCAAGGAAATGTTACTCCTCCCTACCCCACTGTCACAATAGCCTCGCTCCTCCTCCAGCCCTGATCAGTCCCCACTGTTGCACTGACCAATCTTCTCCCTTTCCAGGTGCCAATAGCTGACTCGTTCCCTACTACGAAGGATGATTTTCATCCCTCCTGATTCCTGGGAGTTTGGTAAGGAGTTACCTAAGCTTCTGCCACCCTGCTTTTGGTGTTGTTGCTGAGTGTTGGTGAGGTTCCACCAATACCATGATGCTTTGGCTTACCCCAACCTTGATGAGGCTTTGCTTCCCTTTGAACCGACTTGAGATAGTTGGTATAATTTAACTTTAAACCTTTTATTATGAACTAGTTAGAGAGACCTTGCAGTAAGCACATGGTATTCAGGAGGCAGACTGTTCTGCTCCCAGCTCTCTTGCAGCATCTCGGTCATCTGACTACTGATGTCACAGTTACATCACTAATATCATCATGGTCTCATTAACATATTCATTAACCCATTACTCTACACTGGGGACTTTCACTGCAGCCTCCTGGTTTTGCCTCACAGTTGCTGGTCAGACTGCCAATTTTCTGTTAAGTTTGGCAGTACATCCACATCCCTGGACTTCTCATTACCCGTTCCCCTCTGTTGAGGCCTCGGCCAAAATCACGCCAGCAAAATTAATCTCTGGTGCATTCTGGGCCAGATTTTAACTCTGTATAAGGAAATGGATTTTGAGTGAGTTAAACATTTGCTCAGTGACTATTACACTGCTGTCATTTTAACATTTTGCATGCCCAGTCCCATTCCAGCATGGAAGGTTATTGTCAGGGCTTTAGTTGCTGAGTCGAGGCGTTTTGTCACAGACATTGCACGGGCCTATCTTTAAGTTGGCTGCCAACCACAGTTTATACAGTTCAAGAAACGAAATATGCTTGTCTCACCCTGGACTATTTATTCACACATCTAACAAGTTGGTGAACATTTGTTATGGTCCTGCCTCTGCAGGTGACAATATAATGCTGCAACACAAAATGTCCTCATCTTCTCTGTGTTCCCTTAAACTGTGGGCAATAACAACACAAAAGACACACTTTGTTGCTTTTTGCCTGAGGTGATGCGCACCTTGGTTGAATTTATGCCCTGAAGTCCTTTGGTTGGATGCCAAAGTTTGCTTGTACGCATCCTCAAGAGGGGATCTCACCAATGTGTGTTTTACAAGCTAACATCTGAACTGTTCCTGCAGTTTCGCACCTCAGTTTGATTTGCAAGGACGCTTTTGACAAAAGCCATTTTTCACTGTGGCAAAATCCAATTAGTGCAATTGCGATCTCATTTTCCCCAAGCTGGTGAACAGACCTGCTCCATGAAGTCAGACTGCTCAAATTTAACCAGCTCTTCCTCAGGGTAGTTCTGTACCTATAAGAACTGTTTTGTTTAAAGAAACCTTTGAGATCTCTAGTAAATCACATGTAAAACCTAACCTTCAGGGTTAATGTTATTTTAAACCTGGTAAGGGAATGAAGATGAGACGCAAAACATGCTTAAATGAACCAAATAGCAATTATTCGCAATAAATGATTCATGTAAGCAAGTCAACTCGAAATAACGGGGCAATTTTAACCTAAATTTCCCTTCGCAAAACTGTTGAGATTGGGTGCAACATTGGTTTTATATCCTGCCCAATTTTTACTCCCCTTTGAATTTGGCACTGGCAATAGGGAGCAGGGAGAGAGACTGCGATTGGGAGGAGGAAGAAAGAAACTGCGATCGGGAGGAGGGAGAGAGCGACTGCGAATAGGAGGAGGGAGAGAGAGAGACTGTGATTGGTAGGTGAGAGAGAGAACCTGTGATTGGGAAGAGGGAGAGAGAGAGAGAGAGACTGTGATCACGAGGAAGGAAATAGAGATGCTGTAAACAGGAGGAGTGAAAGAGAGAGACTGTGGGTGGAATCAACCCAGGGTTGCACTAAGTGTGGTAGCAGGCAGGAAAAAGAATGTTTTATTAGCTGGCTGTAATGGGGGCTTTTCACACTGTATCGTCCCAAACCCACCACAATAATCATGGATTCCTGGGAAACATGCCGCTTCGATGGTGGGCAGGCTCTCAATCGCCCGCCAAGCTGTCACCTCACCGCTTCCTCATACTGGGCATCATTTTTAAAGCACAGCCACTTGCACACCTCTCAGTGCTTCTAGCCCAAGACTGCTGCACAGAAGACACGGCCCTATTGGATGCCATGGAGGCCTGCTGTGATGTCATCGAACCCCACTGTGGCCACAGGAGGGGCAGCAACATCACCAATCCAACACGGGAGGCAGTGGCAGAGGTGCTCAAAGCCAATACCTTGCAGAAGAGGACAGCCATCCAGTGCTGAAAAAGGATGAATGATGTCTTCCATTCTGCCAGGGTAAGTTGCTCTTCTCACCACTCTCAACTCACGCACTGACAAACCAATCAGACATCCACAGGGATCTCACTCACTGACAGTTCAAGGGACATCATCAGTCACGCTGTCACACACACCTTCATTATCCTCATCCCGTCCATGGGACCACTCACCGCTCACACATGCCAGGCATACTTATCATCTGCCCTGGCAGGCGTCTTCTTACACTCTCTCTCTATCTCTATTCATGCAGGAAAAGCTGGCACACAACAGAGAGAGGTTGCAGACTGGTGAAGGAATGCCCGAGAGCAAGGTTCTCACGGACTTTGAAAATAGAGTCATCCAGCTGGCTGGTGACGATCTGGACCAGTCCTGTGCTAATGGTGAGGTCGGCGCTGCTCTACCAAGTGAGGATACAGCAGTGCAACATCCATCAGACAACTATGATGCGAGTGATGTGTCCTGTTTCACAGGCCACTGCTATGCACTAATAATCTCTCCTTGCTTTCGCAGGCACATCTGGGTAAAAGCCAAGGGAGTCCATGATCCAGGTCCTCGACTCGAGCCCCAAAGAAACCTTGAGAGAGTAATCGGCAGAAACCCCAATTGAAGGCCCATCCCAGCACTCACCCACACCCTCCACCAACACAGAGATACACACCTAGTTCTAGAGTAGCCTCGGGATCACAATCTGGTGAGCACATCTCATTGTCTGATCCACAGAAGGCGGCAGCAGGGACTTGCAAAACCTCTGGCACTCGCAGGACAGCTGGAGGCCAGAAATTTGCTGAGTCCGAGTCAAATGATGAGCCTCTGGACCCAGTCGTGTCACAGTTGCTGGACCTGCAAAGGCAAGCTCGGGAACATCAGGAAGGGATGTCCGCTGCACTCCTCAGATTGCAAGGCACAATAGAGGAATCCATCTGCCTTCAATCTGAGGTAATAATGCTGGTATGCCAATGCACCAAGGTCAACACTGGTAGGATGGCGGCCACCATGGAGGTCTGGGTCAAGGACATTGTCCCTGCATGGCTGCACGGGCTGAACTCCATCACTGCTGCCATAGTTGGCTTCTAACAGTGTGTATGTGAGAGGGGTGCAGGGCAGCTCAATCTCACTCCTTCTCCTCAAGGGTCAGCCAGGGGCCCTCGGGCACCCAAAGGGAGGAAGATCAGTTGGTGCACACTCTGGGGCCATCCATGCAGGTGACTCCGGGAGTGTCCGGCCCATCCAAATTCCCTTTTCCTGTGGGCCCAACAGCTCCATATCCACAGGCTGAGGAGGGTACCACTGCCACACAGCAGGACAACAAAAGCAGGCCGGGACCTTCCAGGTCTCAGCCATCCAGAGGCTGCCCGTCAAGGTCATCACAGACTGGGCGTAGCAGTCAGCAGGCTGTCTCCACCTCCACTGTGGATGTTGGGGGAGCACCAAGACATAGCGGCAGGATTAGGAAGGTAAAGAAGATGTAACTCTTTTGAGTTATCAACAGTCATAGATTGTAACTCTTTCGAGTACATTCACAGTTCTTGGTTTCCGGGAGTGGGACATGAACCCACAACCTTCTGATTCAAAGGCGAGGGTCCTATGAACTGAGCCACAGCCTTGCACAGCCTGGGCTCCGGTGTTAGTCACTTGCACATACTGTTCACTATGGCAAATAAACTCCCAAGAATGTCTCCTTGCTATGGCTCCTTGTTTTGATGAACAGTGTTCATGTCACTCAGGTGTGAAACCTTGGTTCCTGTCTCAGTCCAGGGCCTCTTCCCTGTAACCTTTAGACCAAAGTGATGGTCTGGCTTCACACTCAATGGGCACATTAGTGCCTGCACCTTGATGGTGCTCGTGATTGCTACCAGAATATGATGGGTTCTGTCATTTTCTGTGTCCTCTCAGCACCTTTGAGGTGGGGCTGGCCCCCCATCTCTTCAGCATCTGTGACCAGTGGCATTGTGTGCCTGAAGGGGTCAGGTGCTGAAAACTGACAAAGGATCAGGTGCATTTAAAATTTCACAGTTGCATCTCCATGATATGACCCTGATCACGGAGCGCAAGTGAACTGCCCTTGGCCAGACAGGAGTCAGACATTCTCAGAGGCAATGTGAAGATCTATGGAGTGTCCTCACTGCATGTCATCATCATCCTCCTGAAATCTAGTGACTATTAGGGCCTTTGCTGCATCTCCATGACAGGAGCCTTATCGCAGAGGGTATGTGCACTGCCATCAGCCAGACAGAGTCAAACATTCACGGATGCAATGTGAGGATCTATGGTGTCTCTTCGCTGCATGTTGTCATCATCCTCCACGAATCAAGCAGCTATGAGGGCCTCTCGAGTGTGCCTGCCTTGCCTGGCCAGTGCAATGGCTTCATCACCGGCATCCTTGCCTTCGAGGACCTCCTAACACTCATCCGTATCGATACCCTCCTCATCGGAGGAGACGTGCAGTTCCTCCATCTCTTCCTCAGCCAGGTTCTCTCCCCATTGCAGAGCCAGGTTGTAAAGGGCGCAACAGGTGACGATGATGCGTGACACCCTCTGCGAACTGCATGGCAGGGCTCCACCAGACCGGTCCAGGCACTGGAACCTCATTTTCAACATCCCGATGGTTTGTTGCACCAAGACGTGAGTTGCAGCACGGGCCTCGTATTACCTTCTCTCTGCTGCAGTCTGAGACCACCGCACAGGTGTCATCGGCCACATCCTCTGCAGGTAGCCATTGTCCCCAAGGACCCAACCCTGCAGCCTCTCTGGACCCTGGAAAACATTTTGGAATCTGAGACCTGCTAAGGGTGTAGGAGTCGTGGACACTCCCTGGTAACCGTGTGCAGACCTGCAGGATGCATTTGTGGTGGTCGCGCACCAGCTGAACATTCAGCAAGTGGAATCCCATTGATGACATAGTTGACCGCTTGTTCTCATGGAGACCTGAGCGCCATGTGAGTGCAGTCGATGCCACCCTGCACCTGTGGGAAACCTGGGTAAACCCGATTGCTCTTGCATCCTGGCTTTCCTGGTCCCGGGTGAAATGCACACAGCTGTGTGTCTTCATGAATGACCTCATGGATGCATTTGTAGGTGGAGGCTTGTGATATCCCACAGAGGTCACCTGTGGAGCTCTCAAAGGAGACACTGGCATAGAAATTGAGCACCACGATATCTTTCACAGCCACTGGTAGTGGATGCCCTCATGTCCCTGTGGCACCAAATTCTGCAGAGGTGGCAGATGTGACCGACCAGTTCCCTAGACATGCGCAGTCTTCTGCGACAGTGGTCCTTGGTCATCTGCAGGAATGAAAGGCAACGTATATAGACTCTGGATCTAGCTAGGCGCTGACCAGCGATGGCTGGTTGTGGCTCTTCAGCAACATGTGCGAAAGCCCTAGCCGCCCCTTCTTCCTGAGGGTGCTGCTCCCCCCGCTGCCAGCCAGCCGCCTCCGTCACTCTCTTCTCCTTCGTCTCTGCTCTCTGTAAGCCATGAGGCCTACAGCTAGGTCACCTGGCTCCATGCTCCTGATGAACAAGGCGCAACCATCCTATTGGGCTCAACGCTTCATGCGGCAGAAGCCAGTTCACCATATCAAGGCACAGAAGCACAGGGACTCCCCAAGTCAGCATAAGTCACCCCTGAACCATCCTGCCAAAACGACCTTGCCAGCGCTGTGGTGCAAAGCTCCCTCACAGGAATGATCAATGTTCCGTTAGTACTGACCATTCCTTCCATTGCCACAGACAGAGGCATTTCAGTCAGCTGTGCAAGTCAAGACCCAAGCACCACACAGGCAACCTGAAAGCCACAAGGCCGAGGCCAGTGACCCAGAAGGTATACAGCTTCTCTTCTTGGGTGACACATCAAATGATGTGGCTCTTCATTCCAGAACACAGACATCTTGGTGAATGGCCATCTAACAAACTTTAAGTTAGATTCAGTTGTCAGAGTGACAGTCCTATCTGACAAGGAACCATGGCTCCAAGCCCTCTGGGTCCAAACAACAGACACCCCACTTTACTGCGCGCCGGGGGGGGGTCCAACTTCTGGTCATTGGCATGATACAGGAGCCCTTGAGGTACGGCAATAAACGATCACGGAGCTGATGTATGTCATGAGAAATCAGCCCTTCTCTCTCCTCAACAGGGATACGTGCACAGCTCTCAATCTTCTCCAGCCAGCAAAAGAGGTGAAAACAACCGCAGTCCCCACCCAACCCGAACGCCAGCCTCCTGAAGGTTCAACCATAAAACAGCATTCACTTGTTGACTTCATTTGTAATCTCCCTACTCTTTTTGTGGAGCAGGTCTGTTCTTCTCTATTCCAGGTCCCTGAACCTTTCCAAGGGCCAGGCCAACCAGCCGCACAGGAGGCTAACACAGCACGCCTGGTGGAAGAGACGCCAGGGCCAGAATGACCTTCAGAGAAGCCTCTACCTCCACCAGTGACGGTAGACATGCCAACTACCACACAAACCCAACAACCACTGGCCAGCGCGCCGAAACCATAGCATCTGCTGCAACCAGGTATCAGCATTACACAACCCTACCCAGCCTTCTTCTATCTACAGAAAGGCTCTCCCTCAACCACAAAGAGTTTCCAGATGCCCAAAAAGATGAAAGATGAAGAAAAAACACTGACGACTTGACGAATGCCAGTTTTGGTTTTGTCCACCCAGAAAGAAATGATCACAGCTAACTTAAACCAATAACCACCAAACCATCCAGGCCGACCAGGCCACAGGACACCATCCATCAATGGAACAAGTGAATGAAGCCATGCCTTCATCCCTAAATGACATCCAAATCACTGCCAGAGTCTCTAGAGTCTACCATCTCCTGACAGTACGACAAACGAGATGTGGCAGGGGTGCAAAACCTCGTGACTGCCTGAATCTCTGATGTCAAGGAAGTGGGGAGGTGAGGTAATAGGAAAATTGTTAATGCATGCTGTTAATGTTAATATTGTTAATGTTTATAATGAAATAGCGTAGAGTTACAATAGTTTATAGTTGTAACATTAAAGTTGGCACACAAGACTTATAGTAATGTAAGACTTGAAGCAAACTGGAAGTAAACTAATGTCAGTCTCTAACCAGGGGATAAAGACTTGTAGGGAGATGAAGTAGAAGAATCTGGTACCTAAAAGATTTACATGAGACTGAGTACAGTACCACTCACACAGTGATCCTTGCCAAACCTACTGTAATTATGTATGTAGTTCAGTGTGGTTAATAAAGATTTCCTTATAACTTATACAAGACTGCTTCATGGTGTCCAAGCAGTATCCTTCAAACATAGCGGCAACAGAATATATCATGGTAGCAGCAGTAGAATCCATCAATACTGAGGGTATGTGGCTTCCTCGACATACTAGACCACCAGTGCCTCAGGAGGTGCTGCATGTTATGTCAGAGAGTAGCAGGCATTTGCAGTTTGTTGGAACAAGATCTGCCAGCTGGACCTGGTGGCCACCGTTTACCAGTTGCTGTCAAAGTTACCACCGCCGTTGACCATTTTTGGGTCCTTGGATTCCTCCAGGGCTCTGCCAGAAATGTTTGCAGGATCTCGCTGTTGGCAGTAATGAGTAAGGGGTTAAATCTTGCAAGAATGAGAGTGCGTTGGGAAACTGGCTCCAACCCACGAGCTTCTCCAATTCACTGCAGCACATTAGGCAGCTTGCACGCAACCCCTGCAGGAGACGAGGGTTGTCTGTTACCACACGTTAATCACTCAATTAGAACCATATTGACTGAGTTTTGCACTTTAATATTGGGCCCACGGGATTCCCGAGTTTCCAGTGAAAGCAAGGTGAGACCACAGCAGCGATTGAAGAGGTTGAAAACATGACTGGGAAACACCCCAATAAGTAATCAGTACTCGCAACTGTTTTGAACTTCAAATGAGGTCCAGCATGACCAGCGACAGCACCAGCAAGAGCAGCAGCAGAAGCAGCAGCAATCACCTTCTGCTTGCAGATTTGTAGCCCCACAAGAGAGGGGAGCAGAGCTGTAGCACTCTGGAGACCATACCTGGCACACAGGGTCTGCAGGCAAGGGATAATCTTCCTTGGCATGTTGCAACACCAATGTCTCAGAAAGCTCAGGATATCACATCAGTTGGTGACAGATGTTTACAGTCTGGTGGGACAAGACCTACTGCCAGCTGGATCTGTTAGCCATAGTTTACCAGTAGGTGTCAAGTCGTCCGCACCCTCAACGCTTTTTGCCTCTGGATCCTTCTAGGGCTCTGCCAGAAGCATTTGCAGGATCTTTCAGTCAGAAGCAACTCAAAGCTGGGCATCCATGAGGTGCTGTGGAACATCAACAGCAGCAGAATTGTAAACAGCCACAATCTGTAACCTCGTGGCCTGGCATATTCCCCACTCTACCATTATCATCAAACCGGGGGTTCAACCCTGGTTCAATGAAGAGTGCAGGAGGGCATGCCAGGATCAGCACCAGGCATATCTAAAAATGAGGTTTCAGCCTGGTGAACTACAACACAGGAATATTTGTGTGCCAAACAGCATAAGCAGCAAGTGATAGAACCAAGCAATACCACAACCAACGGATCAGATCTAAGCTCTACAATCCTGTCACATCCTTTCATGAATGGGTGTGGACAAGTAAACAACTCACTGGAGGAGGCGGCTCCACAAATATCCCCATCCTCAAAAATGGGGAATCCCAGCACATCAGTGCAGAAGAGAAGGCACATTTGCAGCCATCTTAGCCAGAAGTGCCGAGTGGCTGATCCATCTCAGCCCCCAGCATTTCAGACGTCAGTCTTCAGCCAAATACTGTTTAACTGCAAGTACGGTTTAAATTCTAAGTCTCATCCAGAGGCCTAAGCAGGGAGATAGAAGCTATCCACAGGCAGCAGCTAAAATAGTTAATTAAGGAAACTAGCTTGAACTGGTCTTGGTGCACCTGGGCTCAGCTAGTCCCTTTGTTTATAACATATAAATTCAAACATTCTCGGTGCAACCGGCACTGAGTTTGCGACTTCAGCAGAGTGTGAGAGTTTGGTGAGCTGAGGGAGTTCAGTGAGGATGGGAGGTTGGTGCTCCTTTGCTTTTTCTAACTTTTTCACCCTGTGGGAACTGGTTCTTGCACTGCTACAGGGGGAGAAACTAACTGTTTGGTGAGTATCTGGTAAGTGGGCAAGGTCTATTCTATTCCTAAAGTTTAAAATAGTACAAGAATTTGTGATATGATTAATAAATATATAAAAGAAAATGAACAATTGAATAAAATAATTAAGTAATTAATAAAAACACATAAATATGGCAGGACATGTGATGTGTCATGGCTGCAGCATGTGGGAACACCTGGATACCAGTGTTATCCAGGGCAAGCACATCTGCAGTAAGTGCCTGCGGCTTCAGTAGCTTTGGCTCAGAGTCATTGAGCTGGAGGCTGAGCTGCGGATACTGCGACACATCAGGGAGGGGGAAAGTTACCTGGACGCTTTGTGCCAAGAGGCGGTCACACCCGTTAAGATAGGGTCTTCTGATTTGGTCAGTGGTCAGGGACCGGTGGGTGTGACTACAGCTGAGGCAGGTAAGAGGACCCAGAGGGCAGGAGTGTAGGAGTGTGAGCCATCTGCAATTGTACAACAGGTTTGAGGTTATTTCAGCTTGTTTGAATGAGATTGGAGGATGCAAGATGGATGAGCTGACTGACCATGGCACTGTGGCACAGGAAGCCATTCAAGCTGGGGGAGCACAAAGGAATGTAGTGGTAGTCAGAGTCAGTATAGTAAGGGGGATTGACACTGTTCTCTGGAGCAAGAAACGAGAGTTCAGACAGCTTTGTTACCTGCCCAGTGTCAAGGTTTGGGACATTTTCTCAGGGCTGGAGAGGAACTTGCAGTGGGAGGGGAGGGGGGGTTTTAATGGTCATGGTAGGGACCAACAACCTGGATGGGATGAGGAAGGAGGCTCTGCATAGTCAGTATGATGTGTTGGCACCTAATTAAGAAACAGAACCTCAAAGGTAATAATTTCTGGAGTATTACCTGAGCCATGTGCAAATTGGCATAGGACAAATAAGATCAGAGAAATATATGTGTGGCTCAAAACTGGTGTGGGAGAAGTGGGTTCCAGTTCATGGGGCATTGGCACGAGTATTGGAGAAAGTGGGGTCTGTATCATTGGGACGGTCTACACCTGAACAGTGCTGGGGCTGGTGTCCTTGCAAACCACATAACTAGGGATGTAGACAGGGTTTTAAACTGATTAGTGGAGGTAAGGGATCAAATTTGGGATGATATATTAAACCAAAAAGTAGACACAAGGCAGGAGAGAAAGGTATTAATATGGGAAATAATAAACAGACTGTGACAGGAAAGGACAGAGAACACAATTCTACGAGTAGACCAGCAGATAGGACTAGATGCTACAAAAATAATAAAAGGACAAAAATAAAGACTCTGTATCTAAACGCACGTAACATTTGAAATAAAACAGATGAACTGATAGTGCAAATAAAAATAAATAAGTACAATCTAATAGCCATTACAGGGATATGACTACAGGATGACATGGATGGGAACCTGAATAATGAAGAGTACGTGACATTTACGAAGAGAAGGGAGTTAGGAAAAGGTGGAGGGATGGCTCTGTTCATTAATGATTGTATTAGCACATTTGAGAGGGATGACCTGAGTTCAGGAAACCAGGATGTAGAAGTGGTTTGGGTTGGGACAAGGAATGATAAAGGCAAGAAGTCATTTGTGGGAGTGGTGTACAGTGTAACTGTAACAGAGTGGTGTACTTGTAACTACATGGTAGGACAGAGTATAAAAGGAGAGATAACGGGAGCTTGTCAGAAAGGTATGGCAATAATCATGGGAGATTTTAATCTACATATAGACTGGAAAAATTAGATGGGCAAAGGTAGCATTGATGAGGAAATTAAGGGATGTTTTAAGGATAGTTTCTTAGCAGGAAACAGAAGAAACTCGTTGGCAGCCAGCCCCTCAGCCCCAGCCCCCAGAACAGCATGTTCTGGAGCCAACCATAGAGCAGGCTATATTGGATCTGGTTTTGTACAACAAGATAGGATTGATTGATAACCTCATACGGAAGGCACCCCTAGGTAGCAGCGGTCATAATATGATTGAATTTTACATTCATTTTGAGAGAGAGACGAGTGTATCTAAGACTAGTATTTTAAACTTAAATGAAGGCAATTATGAGGGTATGAAAGTAGAACTAGCTAAAGTGAACTGACAAATGAGGTTAAGGGATAGGTCAATAGGGGTTCAGTGGCAGTCATTTAAAGGGATATTTCAGAATATACAGAATAGATATATCCCAATGAGAAAGAAAAATTCCAAGGGGAGGGCCCAGTATCCGTGGTTAACTAAAAAAGTTAATGACAAAATCAAACTTAAAGGAAAGTATATAATTGTGCAAAGACAGGTGGCAGGTCAGAAGATTGGAAAGAATATAAAGAACAGCAATGAACAACAAAAGGATTAATAAGGAGGGAAAAAAACAGTATGAGAGAAAGCTAGCTAGTAATATGAAGATGAATAGCAAGAGTTTCTATAGATATTTAAATAAGAAAAGAGTTAACAAAGTGAGCTTTGGTCCTATAGAAAGTGCATCTGGGAAATTAATGATGGAAAGTAGGGAGATGGCAGATGAATTAAACAGTTATTTTGTTTTTAATCTTCACTAAACAGGCTGTAAGTAAAATCCCAGAAATAGCTGTAAATCAGGAAATGGAAGGGAGGGAGAAACTCAGGAAAATTACAATCACCAGTGAAGTGATATTGAGCAAATAGTTGGGGCTGCGAGCTGACAAATCCCCAGGTCTGGATGGACTTCACCCTAAGGCCTTGAAAGAAGTGACTAGTGAGCTAGTTGATGCGTTGGTTTTAATTTTCCAAATTTCCCTAGATTCGAGGAAGGTTGCATTAGATTGGAAAATAACAAATGTAACTCCTTTATTCAAAAAGGGAGACAGAAAGCAGGAAACTATGGGCCAGTTAGCCTAACATCTAGGAAAATGTTAGAAGTTATTATTAAAGATGTTATAGCAGGGCACTTGGAAAAATTCAAGTCAATTAGACAGTCAACATGGTTTTGTGAAAGGGAAATCATGAGGGGCCTCACTCAGTTTGAAGGGTG
Source organism: Cetorhinus maximus (assembly GCF_964194155.1). NCBI lineage: Eukaryota > Metazoa > Chordata > Chondrichthyes > Lamniformes > Cetorhinidae > Cetorhinus > Cetorhinus maximus. The sequence continues at coordinate 150,788,776 of NC_135882.1, forward strand.
TATGACAGAGCTGACCAGTGAGGACCGGGACAACGCCAAGGGTGAAAGTGGTGTCTCCCAAGCGAATGAGACACCATCAACAGCTAGCTCATCGTTCACACAACAAAACTGTGATGCTTTGTAATGCCAATAATAATGCAGAAAATTATTAATTATCTCTTCTCTCTTTAACACGCACCAGCAGGAAACAGAAGAAGCTCGTTGGCAGCCAGCCCCTCAGCCCCAGTCCCCAGACCACCTCCGTTGAGGTTCCTGAGGACCCACTAGATGTAGAGCCATCACTGCATTCACCTGCACCTCCACCAGTGCAGAGACACGCGCCTCGTGGGACTTAGTTCTAGAGTAGGCTCAGGGTCATCACCTGATGAGCACACCACAGATTCTGGTCCACAGCTGGTGTAGGCAGGGTCATCCAAGGTCACCGGCACCCAGAGGACTGCTGGAGGCCAGGATTCTGCTGAGTTCCAGTCAGATGACAAGCCTCAGGACTCAGCAACGACAGACACAGGAATATCAGGCAGGGGGTTGTTGCAACAGGTTGCAACGGACGATGGAGGAATCCATCCACATTCAGTCCAAGGTCATAGCACCAACATGGCAGCGCACCAAGGTTGACACTGGTAGGTTGACGACCACCCTGGAGTCCTTAGTCTAAGGCATAAGGCCTGATGTGTGCCAGGAATTGCATTCCATCGCTCTAGGCAGATGTGGGATCCATCAGTGGCTATGCGAGAGGGGCACTTCAACCTCACTCCAGTTGCACCTTCTCCTCAAGGAGCCAGTCAGGGGCCCTCAGGCACCCATAGGGTGGAGGACCAGTAGCTGGAAACCCTGGGGCCATCCGCCCAGGTGACTCCGGGAGTGTCCAGCAAATTCCAATCCCCTCTGCCTGTGACTCCATCAGCTGCAGCTCCACAGGCAGAGGAGGGTGTCCCACAGCAGGAGACCCAAAGCAGGCTGGGGTCCTCCAGGTCTCGGTCCTCCAGAGGACACCCGTCAAGGTCATCACAGACAACAAGGCACCAACACTTGTCTTCCATGAAGGATTGGCTGTGCGGGAAAACCACAGTGCAGAATCAGAATCGGCTTCAACATGAAAGGAATATCCACTGAATGAAGTTTTTTTTCTCCGTGAGGCGCGTTGTCACAATGCAGGTATACAGCCTTGAGTGCACTGAGGATTGCAGTGCTGCTCCAGCCTTTTGTAGGCTGCGATACACAGTAGAATGTTGCTGAAATGCTTGAAGATGCTGCACCATCTCAACTATTTGCACAAAATGGCCTGTTGCAGTTATTATCACATTGCAGAAAGGCGACATGCTCCCAAAGCTGTTGTACCTTCCAAGGATGAGGACATTGTGACTCTAGATTCAGAGATTGAAGTGGTGCATTGAAATGAGGAGGTTAGCAATGAAGGTGGTAAGGTGGACCCAGCATGGAGGGCGCTGGCGAAAGAGGATCATCATAGCTGGTCGTCATCATCCTCCTGGAACCTGTTGGCTATTGGCGTATCACCTGAACATTAGCCTTGCCTGCCAGGTGCTATGGCTTCTTCCGCAGATCCTCAGCTTCCTCATCCTCCTCATGCTCAGCCCTCTCGATGTCCTCATTATTGGAGGACATGTGCAGCTTCTTCATCTTGGCATCTGGCAAGACAGCCCCCCTCTGGAGCGCCAGGTTGTGCAGGGCACAGCAAGCCACGATGATGCATGAGACTCTCTGGGGAGCGTACTGGAAAGCGCCACCTGACCAACAAAAATGTATTTTCAAGATGCTAATGATCTGTTCCATCAATGAGCATGTGGAGGCATGAGCAGCGTTATAGTTCTTCTCTGAGGTACTTCATGGCCGCCAAACGGGCATTATCAGTCATATCTTTTGCGGGTAGCCTTTGTCACTGAGGAGCCAATCCTGGGCGCGTTGAGGGCCCTCGAATATCTGCGGCACCTGTGAGTGATTCAAGATGTACGAGTCATGGGAGCTTCCAGGGTATCTTGCACATACCTGCATAATGTCCTTCTTGTGGTTGCAGCCCAGCTGCACATTGAGGGTGTGGAACACTTTCCTGTTGATGAATTGCAGTGGCCACTGCCAGAGAACTCTCAAAGCCACATGGGTGCAGTCAATGGCACCCTGCACCTGTGGGAATCTGGAGATAGCAGCAAAGCTCACTGCTCTGGCAGCCTGGCTGGCGTCATCTAGAGAAAACTGAATGTAATTATGAGCCTTGCTAAATAGGGCATTGATGACCTCCTGCATTCATGGAATGAGGGCATCGCTGGCTAGGCTAGCAGTTATTGCCAACCCCTAATTGCCCTTGAGAAGGTGGTGGTGGTCTGCTTTATTGAGCTGCTGCAGTCCATGTTGTGTATGTATGCCCACAGTGCTGTTAGGGAGGGAGTTCCAGGATTTTGACCCAGCGACTGTCTTGAAGAGATATTAATGTACATAATATTATTGGAAATTATGTTAAATTGGAGTTGTAGTGGGGCTTGTGTCTGTGGGTGCGAGTGTGTGTGTGTGTGTGTTAATTGGATTAAAACCAGTTAATCTGGGTGCTTTGATGTATAGTAGTTTTGAGATGTTAAACAGTAAGGTAGAGGGTACATTTGCATTTTGTTGAATAAGCCATTCAAAGACTGGGAGTGAATTCTTGCACCTAGCAGGAGACACTAAGCAATATGTTTATATTACTGATAAAATTAGTACTATGAAAGGGGTTTTATTGTTCGAAGAGGTGGAGTTCAAAGGGCCTGGTGATACAATGAAATTTGCATTCAAAGGGAAGGATAGGTATACATAGAAGAGTTTTGTGTGTGGAAGTCAGAGGCATGTGATATCTAAGCACCTGTAAGCCTACAGCTGTCTGCAAAGGAAACAAATTGAAAGGAACTTGCAGACACTTCCTCCTACCTCTCCCTGGACCATGACCCCACCACTGAACATCAAGCCATTGTTTCCAGGACCGTCACTGACCTCATCTCCTCTGGAGATCTTCCTCCCACAGCTTCCAACCTGATAGTCGCCCAACCTCGGACGGCCCGCTTCTACCTCCTACCCAAAATCCACAAACAGAACTGTCCTGGCAGACCGATCGTGTCAGCCTGTTCCTGCCCCATGGAACTCATTTCTCGTTATCTTGACTCCCTTCTGTCTCCCCTTGTCCAGTCCCTTCCCACCTACATCCGTGATTCCTCTGACACCTTACGTCACATCAACAATTTCCAGTTCCCTGGCCCCAACCGCTTCCTCTTCACCATGGACGTCCAATCCCTCTACACCTCCATCCCCCACCAGGATGGTCTGAGGGCCCTTAGCTACTTCCTTGAACAGAGGCCCGAACAATCCCCATCCACTACCACTCTCCTCCGTCTGGCTGAACTTGTTCTCACACCAAACAATTTCTCCTTTAACTCCTCTCACTTCCTCCAAATAAAAGGTGTGGCTATGGGTACCCGCATAGGCCCCAGCTATGCCTGTCTCTTTATGGGGTATGTGGAATATTCCTTCTTCCAGTCCTACTCCGGCCCCCTCACACAACTCTTTCTTCGGTACATCGATGATTATTTCGGTGCTGCTTCATTCTCTCGTCGGGACCTGGAAAAATTTATTAATTTTGCTTCCAATCTCCACCCCTCCATCATTTTCACATGGTCCATCTCTGACACTACCCTTCCCTTCCTTGACCTCTCTGTCTCAATTTCTGAAGATAGACTGTCCACCAATATCCATTACAAGCCTACTGACTCCCACAGCTACCTTGACTACAGCTCCTCACACCCCGCTTCCTGTAAGGACTCCATCCCATTCTCTCAGTTCCTTCGCCTCCGTCGCATCTGCTCTCATGACGCTACCTTCAAAAACAGTTCCTCTGACATGTCGTCCTTCTTCCTTAACCGAGGTTTTCCACCCACGGTCATTGACAGGGCCCTCAACCGTGTCCGGCCCATCTCCCGCGCATCCGCCCTCACGCCTTCTCCTCCCTCCCAGAAACATGATAGGGTCCCCCTTGTCCTCACTTATCACCCCACCAGCCTCCGCATTCAAAGGATCATCCTCCGCCAATTCCGCCAACTCCAGCATGATGCCACCACCAAACACATCTTCCCTTCACCCCCCCGGCGGTATTCCGTAGGGATCGTTCCCTCCGGGACACGCTGGTCCACTCCTCCATCACCCCCTACTCCTCAACCCCCACCTATGGCACGTCCCCATGCCCATGCAGAAGATGCAACACCTGCCCCTTCACTTCCTCTCTCCTCACCGTCCAAGGGCCCAAACACTCCTTTCAAGTGAAGCAGCATTTCACTTGCATTTCCCCTAACTTAGTCTACTGCATTCGTTGCCCCCAATGCGGTCTCCTCTACATTGGAGAGACCAAATGCAAACTGGGCGACTGCTTTGCAGAACACCTGCGGTCTGTTCGCAAGAAAGACCCAAACCTCCCTGTCGCTTGCCATTTTAACACTCCACTCTGCTCTCTTGCCCACATGTCTGTCCTTGGCTTGCTGCATTGTTCCAGTGAAGCCCAACGCAAACTGGAGGAACAGCACCTCATCTTCCGACTAGGCACTTTACAGCCTTCCGGGCTGAATATTGAATTCAACAACTTTAGATCTTAAACTCCCTCCCCCCATCCCCACCCCATTTCTTCCCCCTCCCTTTTGTTTTTTTCAATAATTTATATAGATTTTTCTTTTCCCACCTATTTCCATTATTTTAAAATCTACAACTAATACCTTGTCAGTCTTTCCACCCCACCCCCACTAGAGCTGTACCTTGAGTGTCCTGCCATCCATTCTTAATTAGCACATTTTCTTAGATAATATCACCACCTTCAACACCTCTTTGATCCTTTTGTCTGTGACATCTTTTGATTATCTGCTCCTATCACTGCTTGCTTGTCCCTACAACCACCCCCGCCCCTCAACATCTCTCTCCGCCCCCCCACCTTAAACCAGCTTATATTTCACCCCTCTCCTAACTCTACTCAGTTCTGTTGAAGGGTCGTGAGGACTCGAAACGTCGACTCTTTTCTTCTCCACCGATGCTGCCAGACCTGCTCAGTTTTTCCAGGTAATTCTGTTCTTGTTTTGAAAGGAACCTCATTTTGAATTCATAAGATAAAATGTGCTTTGCCTGGTGCCCGTTTAATGTCCATGGATTATTGTTGCCTTGGTGAAGGTTTTGGGAGTGATTAATTTGGGGATTTGTTTATTAGTTATTATGGTAGTAATTTGTAGATATGTATGTGTTTAATTTCTTATTAAAATTAATAAATGCTTAATTTATTTTATATAAAAAAACCTCTGGAGGCTTGGTGGCTTCATTTCTGAATTCAGAGTTGCATCTCAAACATACCAATTGAAAATAAAGGTTATTCCAGTTGTTTAATGTTTCATAGAAGCATAGAAACTAGGAGCAGGAGTAGGCCATTCAGCCCTTCGAGCCTGCTCCACCATGATCATGGCTGATCATCCAACTCAATAGCCTGCTCCCGCTTTCTCCCCATATCCTTTGATCCCTTTCGCCCCAAGAGCTATATCTAACTCCTTCTTGAAAACATACAATGTTTTGGCCTCAACTGCTTTCTGTGGTAGCGAATTCCACAGGCTCACCACTCTCTGGGTGAAGGAATTTCTCCTCATCTCAGTCCTAAATGGTCTATCCCGTTTCCTCAGGCTGTGACCCCTGGTTCTGGACTCCCCACCATCGGGAACATCCTTCCTGCATCTACCTCTGGGATTTTAAATAACTCAGCCTATAACAACTGCTATAACAGCGACAGTGAAGAAACGGTGATATATTTTCAAGTCAGGATGGTGAGTGGCTTGGAGGGGAAATTCCAGGTGGTGGTGTTCCCATGTATCTGCTGCCCTTGTCCTTCTAGATGGTAGTGGTCATGGGTTTGGAAGGCACTGTCTAAGGAGCCTTGGTGAGTTTCTGCAGTGCATCTTGTAGATGGTACACACTGCTGCCACTATGCATCAGTGGTGGAGGAAGTGAAGGTTTAAGGTGGTAGATATGGTGCCAATCGAGTGGGCTGCTTTGCCCTGGATAGTGTCAAGCTTCTTGAGTTGTTGGAGCCGCACTCATCCAGGCAAGTGGAGAGTATTCCATCACATTCCTGACTTGTGCCTTTTGGATTGTGGACAGGCTTCAGGGAGCCAGGAGGTGAGTTACTCGCCACAGAATTCCCAGCCTCTGACCTGCTCTTTTAGCCATAGTATTTATATGGCTGGTCCAGTTCAGTTTCTGACCAATGGAAACCCCCAGGATGTTGATAGTGGATTCAGTGATGGTAATGCCATTGAATGTCAAGAGGTGATGGCTAGATTTTCTCTTCTTAGAGATGATCATTGCCTGGTACTTGTGTGGTGTCCTGTGCTCTGCTCAATATTGCACAGCAGAGAGATTTGGCTTTCAGGAGGAATGAGGCACAAAGTACAGATCCGCTTTGGAGGATTTCAAGAAGGAAAAGGAGGAAGAGGAGATGGAAGGAGATGCAGGAAATGCACTACCAGCAGCACACACTGTTCCCCTGGGTATCTTAATTATTGCAAGGTTCACTTAGGTTTCACCACTGCAGCCATCATAATAATCTCATGCAAAAGCCACTTGTGCACACTCTGCCACCCACACCTGGCAACATAATGCTAACAACACAAAGCATTCCTGAAAACAACCTTCTCCCCATCTCTAAAGGCCAAGCACACCAAGGTTACACTGATCTCCAGTGCCTTCTACTCTGCATTGAGAGATCTGCGTAGGGCCACTTACATTTCTCTACTTCTCCCTGGAGTTCCATGCTTTCCTCTCCTACAAGGAGAGAAAGAGGAGGCCTATCATTGAGAGTACTGGAGTGCATTTACCCAATAAAGGACAAATATTTGTTGAGGGTGACCATGAGGAATAGGCATACAGATAAGGATAAGTGTCAGTGGTGGATGAACAGATGAGGACATGAGGAAGTCCAAAGACAGAGCGAGGTGGGTGCATTTGCAAGGTAAGCTGGTTTGAGTAATAATGAGCTGAACTAAGTTTGAGAAAGTGGAGTGAGAGGGTTAGGGTGATATGCACATCTGGACGTAGGTAAATGCGCTATTGCTCTCACTTCTCTTGTCCTGTTGGAGGTCACTGAAGTGCTTCTTGAGCTGCATCTACACTCTTGTTACTGATTGACTCAGCAACAGGCTTCTTCATTCCATTACTAAAGAACAGTATCTACCTGGGCCCTTAAAGCAGCCAACAGCATATCCAAGGAGGTATGGCTGAAGCGAGGCACAGCCTTTGTCCATCTTGATTCCATTCCAAGACTTGTTTGCCTCCCCATTCCGCCTGCAACTGCTTCAACTTGCATGTTTGGAGTGTTCCTTTAAAACTAGAGCTGAAATCATGTCATGTGGGTCATCATCATTGCTCACTAATTGGATGACAAACCCAAAGTGCAATGAAATGACTGGACTGAGTTAACAATTCACTGACTGACACACTGCAATTTTGGATTTCCCATCGGGGACCCTGCCCACTCCAACTCCTCATGCAAGCCCACAATTTGCACAAACTGACATTAGTCTGACTGGTCTATTGTTACCCAATTTATTCCTTCCCCTCTCTTGAACAAGGGCTACACTCTAATTCCAATATTCAAAGTGCAGGAAGATTTAAAAATTTTGGTCATAATTAGATGGAGAGGGGGCAAGAGAGAGAGTGTTGTCACGACTCACTGGGGATAGTGCACTGTAACATCAAGCCCCACTATTCCCCGAGCCACGACAAATGCAAAAAGTTTGTTCAAACCACCAGGTTGGCCCAATTCTGCCTAACTGTTTAATTTAGGTTAACAGAATACGAGTACCAGGTTTGTAAACTTAATGGCCAGAATTTTACATGCCAGTGGTGCTGAAGGTCACAGTGGCCCTCAACTTCTATGCCTCTGGCTCTTTCCGGGATCGGTGGGTGATCTTTGTGGAGTCTCCCAAATAGCTGTCCACAGTTGTGTCAAGCTGGTGACAGACGTTCTGCTCAGGCGTGCATTGGCTTTCATTCACTACCACTCGGACGAGACCAACCAGGCGGGCTCCCCAGCACCCAGGGTACAATAGACTGCACACACATGGCCATCAAGGCGCCAGCAGGTGAGCCCGTGCCTTCGTCAACAGGAAGGGCTTCCACTCCATGAACGTGCAGATAGTGTGTGATCACAGGATGCAGATTCTGCAAGTCTGTACAAGGTACCCAGGCAGCTCTCATGGCACTTACATCCTCAGACACTCCCAGGTGCCGAGGCTCTTCAGTGCTCCAGCCTGGCTGGAAGGCTGGCTGCTGGGCGACAAGGGTTATCTCCTCATGATGCCTCTCTGCCATCAAAGAACAGAGACCGAGTAGCGGTACAATAGGAGTCATACCTCCACAAGACCGGTGGTACAGAGAACCATCGGTCTTCCCAAGATGCGTTTCCGATGCCTGGAACATTCAGGGGGCGCACTGCAATATTCTCCATGGTGTGTCACTGATAGTGGTTGCATGCTGTGGTCTCCACAATCTGGCACTGAAATGGGGGGACGCAGTGGAGGAAGAAGATGTTGAAGTCGTTGCTCTGACATGAGTCCAGTAATGAGTCCAGTAGTGAGTCCAAGGACGCTCAGGAGAACGCTGAGGGGATAGACACTGACCTGGGCAACCTCCAGGGAGACAGGGACACCTGGAAGGCTTTGTTCCAATGCTCCTTCAGTTAGCCTACCAAAGATGAACCACCAGCACATGCCAGGGCTGCAGGCTCCATACTCAATACCTGACAGGAACATTTGCTTGGTGAACAACATGTACTATGTGCCATTTCAATAAAGCTCAATGACAAACAAGTCACTCATAACATCATGGGTTACCCTGCGCCTGCAGAACTAATGAAGCACCCAGAGGCTTGTTGAACACAAACACATTTAACGGTGTGGTGCCTGGCATACATAAAACAAGTTAAATGGAAAGTTGCTCTCCATCACACCTACTCATAACTAACTCAAAAGTGGGAAAAAATATCACCAGCGATAAGCCCATGTTGTGCCTAAGGTGCTTTAAGTTTGCATTTACGGGTGCTACGTCTAGGTGGTCCCCCCTCACTGGCACCAGCATTGGAGATGGCCTACTCACTCTGCTGTCCTGTTGGCCTTGATGACCTTGGCGAGCATCCTCTGGCCCATGGAGCCTGTACTTGTCCCATTGGCACAGCCTCATCGGATGCCACGGTCACTGGCAGGAGGGCGGAGGAGCTGCTCCCCTCACCCGGAGCGCCCTGAGTGGAGCCCGCAGGGACAACAAGCCGCTCATGCACCAACGTCAGGTCGCCCTGGGCCTCCCTGCTCACCATTGATGGATGGGCACCTAGCTGGGGTACTGGGTGCCCAATCCACCTCCCACACTGACAATGGCCAGAGCTCATTGCTGGTATGAGGGTTTGCTGGTCCGAGCACATGCCCAGGAACCCCTGTTTGAGCTCCTGGAGGAGCCTCTCCATGAGAGTCATCACTCTCTTCATGGAATAGGCAGTGTGCTCAGCCTTGAGGGTCATTGCATTGCTCATGTTCTGCATGGACTCCTCCATCACGGAGACCATGGCACGCTTTCCCTCATGTATCTCCACCAGATCCTCCTGCATACCCTGCTGATCTTCCAGCATCTGCTGCCTCAGGGACAACTCCAGAGGCCCATCATCAGCCACCGACTGAGCATGTTCCTTGCCCCCAACATTCCTCCAACTGCCGGTGCCCTGGGCACTCTCTGCCTCTGCCTGCACCTCAATCGAGTGTGAATTGGCCTCATCACTGTGCACCGAGATACTATTTACCGAACTAATGCCCACTGGTATCTGCCCTGGTGCCTGCCTGGCTGAGAGTGATGCTGGTGCGTGTATATCGTCTGTGTCCTCTGGGGTATGGAGCGGGCCTTCAGGCTCCTGACCCCAACAAGCTTCTGGTGAGTCTGAAAGGAAGAATGAGGACATGTCATTAGTTGAAGTCGTTACACTGTTAATGTGCATGCCTGGCACCTGGATCATGGTGCCCTCGTCTTTCCATTATCAATGGGGATTCCACGTTCGAGGCTCACATCAATATAGACAGAACAGTAGAATTGTTGCTATGACAGACATTCTGACCTCAGTGCACTGCATTCTTACCTCCCTGCGGCACCCCAACCTCACCGCGGCCGGGTGACCTAGGTGCATGGCGCCTCTCCAGCTCCAGTGCCTCCTGCTCATAACTGGACAGGGTTAGAAGATGGGGTGGCCCTGCGCCAGTCCGCAACCTTTCAGCATTATTGTGGGCTGTCTTCTCCTGAAAGGACAGAGGAGCATTGATTAGTCCACATTGTACCTGCATTGCTATTGCAGCCTGGCCAACCCCACCTGAGGAACACCTCACAGGGCTCAGCTGATTCATGACCCTGGAGCCACAAGACTCTCATTCCAAGCAGCCAGAGCTCACCCCCTTGTCCAGATGCTGCCTCATTGACATTTGCCACTCACACTCTAAGACCTCTGAGGTCCGGGGTCAGGGAGGGTGGGGGGGGGTGGGTGCGGGGGCGCATTTAGCTGCAGTGCTAAGTGACCCATCCCAACGCAGCACACACCCTTCCCGATCACAGGAGGTCATTGAAGCACTTGGGACACTGCACCCTGGATGCTACCTCCTGCCAGGCGTTTTTGGTGAGGTGGGGGGGCCTCCTCTTCCCGTCCCTGGGGATTAGGATATCCCGGCGTCCTGCCACCACGGCATGCTCCTCCAGGAGGGCAGCGAGGCACTCGTTGGAAAACCGCAAGGCCGACTGACCCACCGACCTACCCTCCCGCCTGCCGTGTTCAGCACTGACGTTCTGAATGACAATGGTCCTCCGAGTCAATGGCAGCCTTCGTATGGCTGCCTGCTCCATTTTTGAATAGGCCACCGGGTCACCATCGGACCCAGTGAACATTGAGCCCCGCCCCCGCCCGCCCCTTCATGCCGATGCCAGAGTCGCGCATTGCGCTGGGCAGGCCTTAATTGGCCCACCCGTGTAAAATGGCGGTGTGGGCCCGATTACGGGTAGAAGTTGGGTTCCTGACTGCCCCTGACCGCCCCTGGCCACTCCCGCCAAGCCCGCCTGACCTGTGTAAAATCCTGGCCAATAAGTAAATAGCTGTTTATTGAACAAATTGTCTTTAACTAGTGGAAAAAGAAAGAAATATGAACTGCTAACTTCTAACACTATAAATTAAACTCTACCCCCTTCTTAAGTCCCTACACACACACACACACACAAGACACATAAGACACAAAAAACATGGATTTTAAGGGTGGAATAAAACAGTTGAACAGCACCAAACTGGAGTACAGGTTTTGTTGGGTTGATTTTGATTGATGCCTTCCAAATTCCTTTCTTGTTGATGACACAAGGTGGTTTTCCAGAACTTTCGGTATTTAGTTCACTGGTTGAGAACTCGCTTTTCAATGTCTCTGACAGTGGTTTCCCTCTTTCCCTTTTTACAGGGGTTTCCTCAGAGAGAGAGAGAGAGAGAGTAGGTTGTAGAGGTATGAGTTAAAGTGATTTTAGATGTTTTCTCATTGCAGGCCAGGAGATATCTGCTGCACTGCTTCTCACACAAAGCGTGGTCACCTGCTCAGGAGCTAATTAAAATGTTGTTGTCAGGCAGCTCCCTTGGTCCAGGACTCCTTTCCGGCACCATCTTGTCTTTCATGCACACTCCGTTCCAGGACATTTCTCTTAAGCTACAGCCATTGTAATTCTAATCCACAGTCCAACAGAAAGTAAGAAAAAGATATGTTGTTTATAACAGTCCAACAGAAATAAAAAGATATGTTCATTACTGTGTAGAGAATTGAGTTAACACTTGGAGATGTTTGGAACACGTAGGATGGGCAGAATGTAACCCATGGTGAGTTAGGTAGCGGGGCATTTAATTGGGTGTGAAGGTGGTGGGTGACGACCCCCCTCCACCTTCCCACCTCCACCCTGATAACTCCATGCTGGGAAGGTTCATGGTGGCCTTCCTGTCCCGCTGCCAACTGAGGTGCCCAATTAAGGGTCTCATCCTGATGCCACTGGTATTAACCCAGCAGTGGATCAGGCAGTCACCATGCGGGGAACACAGCAAGTAATTCTGGAAGGGGTTGCTTGCAGGCTTCCGGGGAATGAAGGATGGTGGGGTCCCTTGTTCAAAGGCACTCAGTGCCTGATTGAGGGCCCTGGCATCGGGAAGGAGGGGGCCTACTGAGAGCCACCCTATGTCCTTGCCAATAACCCCTCTCCCCCCATTGACCCCAAACTGCAAACCCCATCCCACTATCACTCACCTGTAGCCTGGGTCATAAAGATCCTGGGTCTCAGCTGGACACAGTACCGGCAGCAGCCACTGCCTCTCTGGTGGCGCTGTTGTACAATAGAGCTGTCCATCACTGATTGGCATGCAGCTGGGTACAACTTCTGCTTCAGGATCTTTGATCCCAGGGAAGGCCCATCGCTGTCCAGTTAAATGCCTAAGAGGCACATGACACAGCAGACCCTCCCTAAAAGAGGTCACACAGGGTCCTCGTCAGCTCTGCAGCCAGTGGGAGGGATCCCCGTCGCCTCCATTAAATCCAGCCACATGGTTGTGTATGGGATTTGTGCTATCTGAAGCAATGAGGATCATCTTTGACAGATTTTAAGTATGCAGATTGTTCTTTACCACCTCAGATGGCTGAGCGTTGCATTATACATGAAATATTATGCAATACTGAAGGAGGTGATGAAGACAGTGAAGCTGTTAACATAGTCTCACAATGAGGATTTTGCCTGTACACTGCAAAAAAGAAACAAGAGAATGAAGTGGGTAGGAGATGCCTCAGAAAGGATGATGAGAAGCAGCGAATAAAATTAATTTTAATAACCCACCTACAGGCTGATGCTGTGGTAGGTTTGCAGGAGGAACCAAGACCACTATGGTCTTCAGTTTCACCTCTGTAAATTGTTTAATATGATGAATGCATATGTATCAAATACAGACATGATTTAAAATATGAATTCATAACTATGTCAGCTCTGTAATCTTCCAGATCTGAGCCCAGTCATCCCGGAGGAGGCAGAGAATGTATTTATGTGCTTTTTCCACAGAGAGTAAGGATGGATAGATTAGCAGGCAAGTGAACTTGGGCTGCTTTCCATAGATATTGTCATATTTAGCATAAATGCAATAAAAGGCAGGAGCCAGGAATTTGGTCACATCCACTACATTGGAGTTTGATGAACACTCAGAGGGGAAACATTTGCGGGGCTATGTGGAAAAAGAAGAGCAGATAATTAATTGGATAACTCTTTCAAAGATGGGGCAACTGGCCTTTTTTTGTGCTGTGTGATTTTATGATTATGCATGAAGTTGGGCACTTAATCATTATCTTGGAGGTAAATAACTTGGTATTGGGGGATTGGGATGAAGTAGAAGGGCAAAAAAATACATAAGAACATAAGAAAAAATCATGTGGTATTACAGAACTTGAGTATTGCTGAAACAAGAGACATATTGTCAAAACTTTTGCACCCATCAGCACAATTCGCAAGAATACAATGTAAGGAAAAACAACAAATTTATACCGTATGAGAAGAGAGTGCTGATTGGTTGGCAAGTGGACTCTGATTGGGGTAGAGGCATTGGCATGGAAAATGCACCAGTTGATGGTAACGGACAATTAACTGCCGAGCATTGTTTGAAATTGACTCTGATTGGTTAAGGCATTTGTGTTCCTTGTACAAGTACACCTAAGTCTCAGAACTCACTCAGGTCAGGAGCCTCCCAGGAGGACAGCAGAGAAAGTCTAGAGATGTCTTCAAAGCATCCTTGAAGAGGTCAAACATCTCTGCTGACTCATGGTAGTCCCTGGTTTGTGACTAACCAAGATGGAGAAGGCTCATCGAGGAAGGCACTGAACACATTGTGAGACTTCATTGGGACATGCAAAGGCAAAGGCAAGGTGTCAGAGGGAGTACATAAACCTCCAAACAACCCATCTACCCAACCCTTCAAGAATCACCTGCCCCACATGTGGAAGAGTTTGCAGATCATGCATTGGACTTATCAGCCATCTCAGAACTCACTGAAATGATGAGCAAGTCATTCTCAATCCTGAGGGACTGCCTAAAAAGGAGACATCCAAGTCTCTTTGAACATCAGTATTTGAAAATTTCACATTTCTTAAAAAAAAAAATCTGCTTTCCTATTCTTACTACCAAAGTGAATAACCTCACACTTCCCTACATTATACTTCATCTGCCATCTTGCTGCTCACTCAATTAACCTATTTATAGCCCTTTGCAGCCTCTTTGTTGTTTTGGAACATGCTAGGTCTGAGCTTTTGTGAAGAGGAACTGTAGGCATACCAGGATGTTTATTTAAAAACTAGTTTATTTACATTATTTGCCGTACGTACAGGGTAGGTTACAGAGAAGCACGTCTCTTCTCAGAGTTGCCCATCTGCTACACAGAGTGCCTAGCACCTGACTGGCTGATATCAGTGCTACATCATCATCTACATCATAGATTAGCATATCCATTCTGTTAACCCTTTATACTACATTTGTGTCTTCCTTACAGCTTACGTTCTCACTTAGCTTTGTATTGTCAGCAAGCCTGGAAACAGATAATTTTGGTCTCTTTGTCTAAGTCACTAATATCGATTGTAAATAACTGAGGCCCGAGCACTGATCCTTGCAGCACTCCACTATCCTGCCAAATTGAAAATGCCCCACTTATCCCTACTGTCTGATTCCTGCCTGTTAACAAATTCTCTATCCATGCTAATATATTACCCCCAACTGCATGAGCCCTTATCTTGCCTAGTAACCTTTTTTGTGTAGCATCTTATTGAATGCCTTTTGGAAATCCAATTATACTAATTCTACTGGCTTCCCTTTGTCTACCTCACTAGTTACGTTCTCAAAAAAACTCCAAGAAACTTGTCAAACACAATTTCCCTTCCATAAAACAATGCTTGATCTGATCCCACTATGATTTTCTAAGTGCATTGTCAAGGCTTCCTTAATATTGTATTTCAAGCATTTTCCCAATGGCTGATGGCGGGCAAACTTGCCTCTTGCTCATATAGCATTTAGCTATAACACTAGGCTATGTAATAGGACATATGTACCTAATAGAAACACCAAAAAGAAGCACAGTGGATAAGGTATAGAAACATTTTGCTATCTTAAAATTATTCAATAAATGTATTTTTCAGGGAAAGTGTTAAGCATGTTGCTTGCTGCAAGCATATCCTGACAAGAGCCATCATTGCTCCAGATGTGATCTGTAGGTCAATCTGCAACAAGTGACATACTGTAAGTCTCTTTTATACAGTTCAGTGGCAAAGACAGATCTAGTCTATTGTGATTCTGATGGGGTTTGTAAATCCAAGCTCTGGGCTCTGACAAGTGTAGCAAAAAATATGTCAGCATGTTATTGTTGTTAAAACAAAATACTGCGGATGCTGGGAAACTGAAATAAAAGCTGAAAATGTTGGAAAAACTCAGCAGGTCAGGCAGCACCTGTGGAGAGAGGAACGCTTCGCAGCGGTTCAGTTGCACCTCCTTCAATTTGGTCTACTGTATTCGCTGCTCCCAATACAGTCTCCTCTACATTGGGGAGAACAAACACAGACTGGGTGATCGTTTTGCGGAACACCTTCACTCAGTCTGAAAGCATAACACAGACCATCCTGTCACTTGCCATTTCAACACATCACCCTGCTCTCACTCCCACATATCTGACCTTGGCCTGCTGCAATGTTCCAGTGAAGCCCAACACAAACTGGAAGAACTTAAGGGACCAAGGGGGCAATCTATGGGTGGAGCCAGAGACCATCGCTAGAGTGTTGAATGAATACTTCACGTCCGTCTTCATCCAAGAGAATGAGGAGGAAGGTATCGAACACGGGGAGAGAGACTGCAAGGTTCTTAAGCAAATTGATATAAGGAGTGACAAGGTATTGGAGGTGTTGGCAGGCTTAAAAGTGGACAAATCTCCAGGTCCGGATGATTTATGTCCCAGTCTGCTGAGGGAGGCAAGGGAGGAGATCACAGGGGCTCTGACCCGAATTTTTTATTCCTCTCTGGCCACGGGGGAGGTGCCAGAGAACTGGATGTTAATGTGGTTCCGCTATTTAAGAAGGGTTGTAGACATAAGCTAGGGAACTAAAGGCCAGTGAGTCTCACGTCAGTGGTAGGGAAACTATTGGAGAAAGTTCTGAAAGAAGTTATCTGTCTCCACTTGGAGAGGCAAGGTTTGATCAGGGGTAGTCAGCATGGCTTTGTCAGAGGGAGGTCATGCCTAACAAATTTGATTGAATTTTTTGAGGAGGTGACCAGGTGTATAGATGAGGGTAGTGCAGTTGATGTAGTTTAAATGGATTTCAGCAAAGCATTTGACAAAGTCCCACATGGGAGACTTATAAAGAAGGCAAATGCACATGGGATACAGGGTAATTTGATAAGGTGGATTCAAAATTGGCTTAGTTGTAGGAAGCAGAGGGTGATGGCAGAAGGATGCTTTAGTGACTGGAAGCCAGTGTCCAGTGGCGTACCACAGGGATCTGTGCTGGGTCCCCTATTATTTGTCATTTAAATAAACGACATAGATGACTATGTGGGGGGTAGGATTAGTAAATTTGCAGATGACACAAAGATTGGCCGGGTGGTTAACAGTGAGGTTGAGTGTCTTGGGCTACAGGAAGATATAGACGGGATGGTCAAATGGGCAGATAAGTGGCAGATGGAATTTAACCCTGAAAAGTGTGAGGTGATACATTTTGGAAGGAGTAATTTGACAAGGAAGTATTCAATGAATGGCATGGCACTAGGAAGTTCTGAGGAACAAAGGAACCTTGGCGTGTGTGTCCATAGATCTCTGAAGGTGGAGGGGCATGTTAGTAGGGTGGTGAAAAAGGCATATGGGACACTTGCCTTTATCAATCGAGGCATAGGTTACAAAAGTAGGGAGGTCATGTTGGAGTTGTGTAGAACCTTAGTGAGGCCACAGCTGGAGTACTGTGTGCAGTTCTGATCGCCACATTATAGGTAGGATGAGATTGCACTGGGAGGGGTGCAGAGGAGATTCACCAGGATGTTGCCTGGGATGGAACATTTAAAGAGTGAAGAGAGGTTGGATAGACTTGGGTTTTTTTTTTGGAGCAGAGAAGGCTGAGGGGCGACCTGATGGAGGTGTACAAGATTATGAGGGGCATGGACAGGGTGGATAGGGAGCAGCTGTTCCCCTTAGTTGAAGGGTTGGTCACAAGGGGGCATAAGTTCAAGGTGAGGGGCAGGAGGTTTAGGGGGAATGTGAGGTAAAATTTTTTTAACCAGATGTGGCGACGGTCTGGAATGCGCTGCCTGGGAGGGTGGTGGAGGCAGGTTGCCTCACATTCTTTAAAAAGTACCTGGATGAGCACTTGGCACGTCATAACATTCAAGGCTATGGACCAAGTGCTGGTAAATGGGATTAGGTAGGTAGGTCAGGTGTTTCTCACATGTCAGTGCAGACCCAATGGGCTGAAGGGTCTCTTCTGCACTGTGATTCTGTGATTCTGATTCTGTGAACAGCACCTCATCTTCTGATTAGGCACTTTACAGCATTCGGACGTAACATTGAGTTCAACAACTTCAGACCATGAACTCTCTCCTCCATTTTTACCCCCTTTTAAACCCAATTTCTAAAAAATTATATTTATTTTTATATTTTTAAGTAATTTATTTAAATCCTTTTGCCCAACTGCCCCCCTCCTGCACCCCACCCCCCCCCCACCCCCCCACCCCCGCCCCCACATCCCACAGGGTCATCTGTCACTTGTTCCATGTTGTGCTTTCACGGGGTGCTGGCCCTTGTTCTGCTGTTAACACATTCTGCTATCTCACCTTTATGCCACTATCAGCTCCTTCTTTCGTCTTTAAGACAACCATTGACACTCTGTCTTGTGTCCCTGACAACTTTGCCAAATTTCTCCTTAGCTCCCACCTATCCCTGACCTATTTTGCTCCACCTGCTCCACCCCCTCTTAAACAGTATAAAATGATCACATTTCTACTTCTCTTTAGCTCTGAAGAAATCATGAGGACTCGAAGCGTTAACTCTGTTTCTCTCGCCACAGATGCTGCCAGAGTTTTTCCAAAATGTTATGTTTTTACGTTATTGTTGCTGTTCCTTCATGAAACTATCTTCTTCATCTAGGTTATAAAACTCTTTGAAACCCCCAAAGGATGTCTGGGCAGGCGGGGGCCATGCTGTGTGGGCAAACAACCAGATAAACCCTGGCAGTATGCTTGTGGCCTGGTGGGCTGGGGGATGGTGGGGAGGGTCCCTCATTCTCCGGCATCCTGTGACAAGGAAAGAACCCATGGGAAGCCACCCCCCCTTGCCCCTCACAACAACCTCCCTCCCTCCCCCCACCACCACTGGCTGCTTGGCCAGCAGCTTTTGGAGGTAGAACATCTACCCCACAGCAGAAGGTGTGGTGGGAAATTGCCCCTGAAAGAACTGGGAAATGCAACAGTAGCCAGTGAGCTGCTTAACTGGGGTTTAATCCCAACAGGGGTCCCGGAAATGGGCATGTAAGGGTTGCCACCAGCTCTCTAGACGGTGGCGGGTCCGCCTCTGCAAGCATTAAATTCTGCCCGTATAATGCCTTTAATGCAATAAAATGTCCTAAGGCACTTCACAGGAACATCATCAAACAAAATGTGACACCAAGTGACATAAGATGATAGTAGGGACGATGCCTGAAAACTTAGTCAAAGAGGTAACTTTTAAGAAGTGTCTTAAAGGAGGAGAGAGAGGTAGAAAGATGAAGAGGTGTCGGGAGAGAATACCAAAGTTTAAGGGAATGAAAGTAAGGCTACCAATGGTGGAGCAATTCACATAAGGGATGTGCAAGGGGCAATGATAGAATCATAGTAATGTCATTGGTCTAGTAATCCAGAAACCAGGTTAATGCTCTGGGAATACACATTCAGTTCCCACCACAACAGCTGGTGGAATTTAAATTCCAACACGGAAAACAGGAAACTATAACATCTGTAATAGGAAATTGCTAGAACCTGTTATTAAGGAAGTTACAGCAGGATACTTAGAAAATGATAAAGGGATCAGGTAGAGTTAGCATAATTTTATGAAGGGGAAATTGTGTTTAACTAATTTTTTAGAGTTCTTTGAGGAAGTAACAAGCAAGGTGGATAAAGGGGAACCTATATATGTGTATTTGGGTTTCCAAAAGGAATTTGATAAGGTGCCACACCAAAGGTTACTACATAAAATAAAAACTCATGGTGTAGGGTGTAACATATTAGCATGGATAGTTTTACTGCAGCTGTACAGGGCCTTAGTGAACCACATCTGGAGTACGGTGTCCAGTTTTGGTCTCCTTATTTAAAAAAGAATATAATTGTGTCAGAAGCAGTTCCGAGTAAGTTCACTCGACTCATTCCTGAGATGAAGGGCTTATTTTATGAAGAAAGGTTGAACAGGTTGGGCCTATACCCATTTGAGTTTAGAGGAATAAGCTGATCTTATTGAAAGATATAAGATCCTGAGCGGACATGATAGAGAGGATATATGGAGGATGTTCCTTCTTGTGGGGGAGACGAGAACTAGGGGACACAGTTTAAGAATAAGAGGTTTCCCTTTTAAGCTAGAGCTGAGGATTTTTTTTCTCTCAGAGGTTTGTGTGTCTGTGGAATTCTCTTCCCGAGAAAGCAGTGGAGGCTGGGTCATTGAATTTATTCAAGGCTGAGTTAGATGGGTTTTTGATAGGCAAAGGTCATGGGGGCAGACGAGAAAGTGGAGTTGAAACTATAATCAGATCAGCCATGATCTTATTGAACAGCAGAGCAGGATTGAAGGGCCAAATGGACTATTCCTTCTCCTATGCCCCATTCTCCTATGTTCCAAGAGGCCTGAAGTGCAGAGGTTTCAGTAGGTTGTAAGGCTGGAGGAGGTTACACAGAGATAGGCAAGGCCAAGAGTGAGGATTTTAAAATTGATCTGTTGCTGGACCAGGAGCCAATGTGAGTCAGTGAACAGAGAGAGCTGTTGAGTGAATGGACCTTAGTACAAATTAAGATGCTGCCAGTAAAGTTTTGGATGCGTTACCCATGAATGTTTACCCAAGCTACAGGATAAAAGATAATTTGTGCACATGTGGGAGTTTGCAGTTAGTTAATAAGCTTTGTCTCAACTATCCCATGTGTAGCATAGCTGAGCTGTGCAAGTTCACTTCTTTATCTTTCTCAATTTTCCTAAATGTGGAGTGGGTGTGGTATTTGTGATGTGCTTTTAGGGAAAAAGAAACTATATTTATGTTGGGGTGATGGTCCCTTTAAAAGCTAGCCTTCTCTGAAATGGGTTTTCTGGTAAAGCACTTGGCTTCCAATAAATGTTCATGTGACCAAGTTGCCTGGGAGATAGGCAATAGAATAGCAAAGGGTCAAGAAGTAGTTAATTACAGGAGTGAGTTGATTGTGGGTGTGGTTCAATTTCAAGCTGCAGAGGACATCCCTTTCAAGTAGGATTCAGTGAAATTCTGAGAGTGAGTTTTACATGCAAGATCCCAGAGTTAAAGAATTGTAGAACCAGGAACATTCTGACCTGAGGTTATGCGCTAGATGCTGGTGGCATCTGTGTCTACAACCGTGGAATGGTTGGAGGAGAATTAAGGGGACAACCCTGCCGGGAGTAAGTGGAAGGTCCAAGAAACCTCAACCTTTATATGAATTTGTGAAACAGTCCTCAGACCAAGTGCTTAAACTTCCAATTTCTGATTAGGATCTGACTTGAGTTATTGGAGGGGGGTATGTCAAATAGGTGAAGAAGCAACTTTGATTTAAGAAGTTTGGTTTTAAGTAACTGTGCTCTTTAAGATAGAGTGTAGTTATTAGCATTCATGTTCTTTGATTTTTGTCTAGTAAAATTCTTTTTTTTAAAATGCACCTTGTGACTTCATTCTTTTAGTAAATACTTGGGTTTTTGAATTCTTAAAAAAATATATAAACACATTACCGGTCTCTTCCAAGATCATAACATATTTGAAAGCCCCCAATATCATTATCAGTTGCACCTTGTGAGACCTTACTGTGCACAAATTGGCAGCCCAATTCCATACATTGATACAGTGACTACACTTCAAAAAGTAGATTTTTTTTCTGTGAAATGCTTTCAGAATTCCCAAAAGATGCTAGATAAATACAAGCCTTTCTTTCTTCATTCTTTCCATATGTCTCTCGCTTCTCAGTGAGCTAATATTACAAGAAATTCTTTGCCTATCACAGCAATAGGTTATTCAATGAACAAATTCCATTTGGTGCAGATCAGGCAGCCTTTTGATTCCATTGTTAAACCACTGAAAGCTTTTACACATTATCGTACTTTAAACTGAAAGGTATACTGGTTAAATTGAAGAGTATGCAATATGGCATGATCCAGTACTTTTTTTCCAAAGTTATGGATTTGCAAAGTGACAGTATTGTAGTGCAGCACTTCTATGTAATCCTGTTTCACTGAGTGGCAATCACTCTGCGCCTGCCCTGATGAATCTAGTTGTGTTTACATTGTTACCTGGGACCTTCAGAAAACAACTGCTTTCACAGCCTAATGTTTGCCCTGGTGGTAGTGATGCCCCTTGTGAGGCTATGTACAAACCCATTGCCCCTTTCCATATATTGATACAGTTCATTTTGGCAGGAAGAATAAAAAAGAAGCTTATTATCTAAATGGTGAGAGATTGCAGAGGGATCTGGGTGCCCTATTGCATGAATCACAAAAGGCTATTATGCAGGCACAGCAAGTAATTAAGAAAGCTAATAGAATGTTATTGTTTATTGTGAGGGGAATTGATTACAAATGTAGGGAGGTTATTCTTCAGTTGTACAGGACACAGGTGAGACCACATCTGGAGCATTGTGTACAGTACTGGTATCCTTATTTAAAGAAAGATGTAAATGCTTTAGAAGCAGTTCAGAGAAGGTTTACTAGACTAATACCAGGAATGGGCAGGTTGTCTTATGAGGAAAGGTTGAACAGGTTAGGCTTGTATCCACTGGAGTTTAGAAAAGTAAGAGGCAGCTTGATTGAAACCTTTGGGCGGATGTGGAGAGGATGATTCCTCTTGTGGGAGAATCCAGAACTAAGGATCACTGTTTAAAAATAAGGGGTCGCTCATTTAAGATAGAGATGAGGAGAATTTTTTTTCTCTCAGAGGGTCATGATTCTTTGGAACTTTCTTCCTCAAAAGGCATGGAAGCAGAGTCTCTGAATATTTTTAAGGCTGAGGTGGATAGATTCTTGCTTAACAAGGAGGTGAAAGGTTATTGGGGTAGGCAGGAATGTGGGATACAATTAGATCAACCATGACCTTATTGATTGGCGCCCCAGGCTTGAGGGGCCGAGTGGTCTACTCCTGCTCATAACTCATATGTTCGTGTGATGGAGTTGTCCCTGTAGACTACAGTTGAGCTGCCGACTATCTTAACTATAAGCCTGGCACTGTCCGATGAATTTCACTACCAATGGACTATGATCTTGAAACTCCAGGAGTCTTGTTCGGAGATGAAACTGCAGTAGGTCAAGATTCCAATTTGCCTATTCAGCAGGTCACAGACCCAGCGTTAAGTTTCAGGGACTGATCATTTGACCTAAAGTGACAAAATAATGGTTGGGGAAGGCTGCTGATGTCTGCAAAGTTATTTCGGCGACACTTACCACAATCCAACTTTGCAAGGCAGGATGGTCCACAGCCACTCACGGAGATGTCCCAAGGCCCTTCCAAGTCAAAGAAAATGGGTGCATAGTTACAAGTCGTTAAATCAAAGAGGGACCATCATACTGGCAAACTAAAGGTGGTCAGTTCTCTCTGAGGTGGATTACCTTAATCTGCATCAGCTTTGGAGAATTTCAAAAGGCCTCAATGGCACTTATTCTAGCACTCAGCTGGTGAGAGTGCTATTGAAGATTTATAATGGGGGAATTAGTACCCAGAGTACCACGTGGATCATATGCAATTATCAGTAATGCACAGGTCCCCTTGGCAGTATTAAAGTTATTTGCCCTGATTGAGTAATTTGAAAAGTACAGAACACAATAAGTGGTAGTCAAGTATTCATCCTGCTGGCCATCATGTGTTTGGCTACATGAGTGTGCATCATGTGGTTTGATTTTGTTTCAAACATTTGCAATATCAGTATATTAAGAATTTCAGAGACAGGCTGAAGCCAAAATTTGTGCTCCTCTACAACAACAATGGCTGTTATAATTGTTATAAAGCACTTTTCATGTATTAAAACATCCCAAAGTACTTCACAGGGACATGATAAAGCAAAATTGATTGAGGTGATGGTTCCATGGACCATCTAGTTAGGAGGAAATAATTGCCTTTCCTCCAGCCTGGGTATTCTGCTGCGGGGAGGCAACTTCACCATCACTGAAGTTTAAGGAGGTGATGGGTGATCACCTTCTCATAGCAGATGTAATGTACAAAAATGCTCCCCGCCAGTTAGTTAGCCCAGCTCTAAAGAGCGAGTAGCTGGCCATCTTCCAACAGCTCCTATTGCTGCTGGTGATGTCCAGGTTGGTCATTCTAGGCAGTGACTTCAACTGCACCATCGAAGCAGATGGATTATCCAACAGGACCGACAGCAGACTGGATGCCGTGTCCAGACTCTTAATGGAAATGGTAAAAGATACCAATTTGTGTGACATCTTCAGCAACGCTGTAGACAGATCACCGCATAGATACACCTGGTCAAGGCCAAATGAATCCGTCTGCTCCGGGATAGACTTTCTGTTTGTGTCCGGAGCACTGACAGTCAGATCCGCGGACGTAAAACACCGGTGTTCTTCTCTGACCACTGTCTCCTACTGGCTGACTGTCCCTTGCAGGAAGACCAGTGAGGTGGCAGGGGGACATGGAAGCTGAATGTGAAACGTTGGAGAGCTGCAAAACCCCTCTTTGAGTCCCCAAAACATTTTTGGGAAGCGATCAAGGCAAACATGGAGAGATGAACACTTAAAGGTGTTCAGAAGGTGAGAGAGAGATAGCGACAGCGAGAGAGAGAGGCAGGGGCAGTGTCCCGATTCCAGGAAAGCATGAAGGATCCGCTACTGCTGCAATCGCTAGGGGGTGATGCCACAGAAGATTTGCAATAGGTGAGGAGCCAGCAGAGAGCTCCAAGATCATCTTCCGGTTCAGAGTCTGCTCCGAGAAGCAGGATGAAATGTGCTCAAGTTTCTTCTTCCATAAGGCACTGAGCACTACCACAAAGCTGCCTTTAAGGCAGCTGCAATGGGGAAAAGACCATCAGCCACCTACTTCTGGAATGTATCTTTGCAAAGAAGGTTTAAAAAGAGAGCTCTTGTCGAGGTTCATCCTGAGCAGCTCTCTAATGCAGGACTCTGTGATATACGGGCTGTTTCCAGGGAAATGCAATGAGACAAACATCAACTGTTGCTGGAGGACCACCAACTCGATGAAAGACTGGTCTGCCCGAAACTTACTGGTTGTCCAGTTGTCCGAGTGTTACAGACTGGCACATTTCAAAGTCTAGGACGACATGCTGAGGGATGCACTAAAGCTTGATGCCTCTGCTGCAAAGGCTGAATGGGGAAAGACCTCAGTCTAAGGTCTGCCTGCCATAGTATACCAAGCGGCTGGAAACTGCGTAGAATCCCTTGGCCTGAATGCTTGACATGGATGTGTATTGTGTATTGTAAATATCATGTGTATTGTAGTTGCATTGAGGCACCTCAGAGTGCAACATGCTGTATGGAGGAAAGTTGCATTTTATTGCACTTTCTGTAAGGTCCAATTTGTAATATTTTCGAATGTACTTTAACAAATTTTAAGAATAAAGTATATTTTAGGGGGGAAAAATGGGCAAAGAAAGAGGTCCTCTTCCCCACTACATGGAGGTGAGTCCAAGGCAACAATAATCCAGGCCTTATCAGAGGTCACCAATGTCACCAGCGTCACCCCTAGAACAGGGGTGCAATGTTGAAACTAGTTCAATTATCTCACGATTGCAGTAAGTCTGGCCATGTCTCTCAGCAATACCTGACAACCACTTATTTCAACCCTACCTGCCCTCTCATCAATTTCTTCCAGAGTGGGCATTCACTTCAGATGGATTGATGGACCATACAGATAGGGGCTTTGGAGGAACCACTCACATTCTGCAATCTGCTTTTCAGCAGTTGACAGGAAGTGGTGACCCTTAATGGGAATGGCAGCATTACCATGGTACATTTTGACATCTATCAGGAAGTAAGCATATCTGTTACTTTGTTATCCTTCAGTCAACACCAACAATTGTGCCAGAAAGTTAGCTGCATCTGGGCCATTGAGCCTTTGAACAGTTCCAACTGAGCCGTTATGTAGATAGATTGGAGAACTTGGGACTTTTTTCATTGAAGAAGAGAAGGTTGGGAGGAGATTTGATAGAGGTATTCAAAATTGTGAGGGGTCCAGACAGAATAGATAAATTGGCATAAGAATCGAGAACCTGAGGGCACAAGACTTAAGGTAATTGGCAAAAGAAGCAATAGTGACATGAAGAAAAACTTTTTTGCGCAGTGAGTGGTTAGGATTTGGAATGTACTGCCTGAGAGTGTGGTGAGGCAGTGTCAATCGAGGCATTCAAGAGGAAATTAGATTATTATCTGAAAAGGAAGAATGTGCAGAGGAGAAGGAAGGGCAATGGTACTAGGTGAATTGTTTCTGCAGCAAGCTAGTACAGAGACAATGGGCTGAATGACCTCATTCTGTGCTGTAACCATTCCGTGATTCTGTGAATGACAGCCTTTCACTAGCTTTCCCCAGTCAAAGGAATATTAAAGTTCGAAACCTTCTTGTCAAAAGAACAGCATAGATTGACGCTCGTGTGAGAAATGAATAAATGACAATTCCTGAGATTATTTCAAATGTGGATCCCCTTGTAGAAAATAAATTGCTTTCGCTGGTTTTATGAACTTCATTTCTGATATTTGGACCAAGAGAGCGCTGAATGAATGCTTATTTTTGCCTGCACGCAGGGTCACCTTCCAGCCACAGTCTGGCGGACACACTGGTGATGAAAATCACGATTCTTTGGTATCTCAGTTATTGGCTCAAAACCCAGCTGTGAACAACCATTATTCTTCTGCAGCTTTTATTAGGTAAATGGATTTGTCCCATTACGTTAAGAGCCAGGATAATTGTGAGAAGTTAGATGTTGAAGCTCCCAAAGAGAGGGTAAAATGTTATGGTGTTACATAATACTAAATTTTGTGTATAATATGCTGGAGCGCCGGGACTTTAAGCATCACTTTGAGCATTCAGAGGACAGAATGGAAGGGTTGCAAACACAACTCAAATGGCTGAATCATATAATGAGTCAGGACTTCCATGGAGTGGAAGTCATTGTCAGATTGCCACTCCGCTCCTTTTTACTTACCTTATGCGGGAGCTGCATATTTCTCGCCCAATCTTCTGACCTGGGCCTGGTGAGAAAAGTGAAGCACAGCAGCTCCAGACTCTTTCTAGTTCATGGCAGCAGCACGGGGAAAGTGACTCCACCCAACCCCCCCCACTCCACCCTTCTTTTTTTACGGCACTGGCTGCCATAAAGCACGTAAGTTTAAAGGCCCCAGCCACTTTGAGAAGTAAATGTGTGAGGTAAGTGGGTGAGGGGGTAGGGAGGGCTGGAGGGTCGGGTTCGGTGATTGTGGGGGTCAGGATCAGGTGGTTGGGGGGGTTTTGGGCTAGGTGGTCAGGAGGAGGGTGGTCGGGTGGGGAGGACTGGTCGGGTGGTCTGGGGGAAGGGGAGGGTATGTCGGTTGGATAGTTGGGGGTGGGGGCTGTCAGGACAGGTGCAGGGGAGTCAGGAGGTTGGGAGAGTAGACGGCCAAGCGGGGGTCAGGAGGCAGGTGTGTCCTTGGTGGGGGATGAGGGTGGGAAGGTAATCAAGTGTAGACGAGGAGTAGCCAGGGGATTGGGAGAGTACTCGAGGGGTTCTGTAGGATAGTTGAGGGGTGGGAAGGGTGGTTAGGAGAATAAGGGGTAGTTGGTTGGGCGTGTTAGGTGGAGGTGTAGTTGGGGGGAGGGGGAGGTTCAGTAGTATAGTTACCCAGGAGGTAGAAGTGGTTTCAATCCATCTAACTTTTCCTGGGTAACTATTCTGCTTAGAGAGTCAGAACCATCCAAAGTCTCTGATTGAAATTGGAGTATTGGATGGTTCCCAGTGCAGGGTAATTGCCATTAGAAGTTTAAACTTCCGATGGGCAGTCCATGCATGGGGACACTTGGGGGGTTCTCCAGCGCATCTTCTGGGGTACCTCCTGGGTATGACCCACTGGAGATCAGGTAGTTGAGGAGCTGGTTAGTGGGTGAGGGGGTAGGGAGGCCTGGAGGGTCAGGTTCGTTGATTGTGGGTGTCAGGATCAGGTGGTTGGGGGGGTTTCGGGCTAGGTGGTTAGGAGGAGAGTGGGAAGGTAATCAGGTGTAGTCGAGGATTAGCCAGAGGATTGGGAGAGTACTCGGTGGGGGGGTCTGTAGGATAGTTGGGGGGTGGGAAGGGCGGTTAGGAGAATGAGGGGTAGTTGGTTGGGAGTGTTAGGTGGAGGTGTAGTTGGCGGGGGGGGGGCGGTGGCGGGGTTCAGTAGTATAGTTAGGTGGTTAGTTTATGAGGGCCATGTCTAATACATTTGGGGAGGTCTATCCATTTAGATGCATGCAGCAAGATTGCAAAATTTTTGATTGGCATTAAATTTATCAGATCTGAAATTAATGATGCCGCCCAACTTGAAAATCCGCATTAATATTAATAGAAAAAAATCCACGATGCCTTTTAATTCTATACTGATATAAAGTCCTATATTAAACTCTGCGTTGTAAGATCCTTTTTTTGCTGATGCCAGAGTCACTAAATGGCTCAAAGTTCCCTGTGAAAATCTTACCTCTATTCACGATTGCAGTGAGAGGCTTTCAGAAGTGCTCTTCTCCTAGCTCCTTCAAGGCCTGCTCAGTCTTGGCATATTTTCCTGCTGGTGAGGTGGGCATCAAGCGCGCACCTTGCCAAAAACCTATTAAAATTGCGCTGGGGTTTAAATTACATTATCAGCCCCCAACTGCTGTATTTTAATTAGGTCTTTGCCTGCCTGGGACAAGGGCTAGTTACGCTGGCAGAAAACATGTGGTGAACAGCAGAGCCTGTTCAGATTTATTATCAGACAGCAGTGATTTTAACCCACTCAGCTCTCGACAATCAAAGATTGGTCCACGTTTGACAAGTCTATGTTGCCCATACTTAATATAAATTACTGATCAGTAGCCTTACTGTCGCTGATTTTTTTTTAGTTCAGAACCATCTTCCTAATTTTAAACCATTGTCACTGAACAGTGGCAGCCATGTTAAGTCCGTTGAACCAGCTCATGCTGAGGAGGGGAGATTAGTTTCTCTGTTGAGGTGCACTAGGGATGAAAAAGAGCGGCCCTCTTGTCCACAGACTCTTACAACTGCACCTCAACTGCTGCACGCATAAACATAGGTTGTTTTGTTTTCACTTTACATGATATTAGTAAAGCACTTATTAAAAAATGCTCATTAAAAATGGCTTCCCCATTAAGTAGCTGCTGCTACCCTTCAAGGAGCTGCAGCAATGCTGGTTTTCCCTCTCCAAATGTGTGAGCTTCCATCATTCTCACATTTCAATGTAGGAAAATGTACTGAATGTATAATCAGGATTGTCACCAGGAGATGTATTGAGGCTGACCTTGTGCTAAATGAGCATCACCAAAATCACAGAATTTTTATAGTGCAGACGGAGGCCAATTAGCCCATCTGCACTGGCACTCTGAAAGAACATTCTACCTAGTCCCACCCCCCTGCCTTATCCCTGTAACCTTGCACATTCTTTCTTTTCGGAAAGCAATCCAATTCCCATTATGAATACCTTGATCGAACCTGCCTCCACCACCCTCTCAGGAAGTTTGTTCCATACACCAACCACTCTCTGGGTGAAAAAATTTTCCTCACATCACTTCTACTCCTTTTGCTAATAATTTTGAATCTGTGCCCTCCCAAGGGAGCATCAAGAACTAGAGGACACATATTCAAAATAGTTGGCAAAAGGAGTAAAAGTGATGTGAGGAAAATACTTTCACCCAGAGGGTGGTTGGAGTCTGGGGTGAACTTCCTGAGATGGTGGTGGAGGCAAGTTTGATCGAGGTGTTCAAAAGGGAATTGGGTTTCTCTCGGAAAAGAAAGAATGCAAAAGGTTCTAACTAGAAGTTATGCACGTTATGGAAACCTTACCGAGTGATAAAAGATACAGTACTAGTAACTTTATAATTATGTCAATGCACTTCATTATTTGGTACACTGCTTAGGTAGCAAAGTATTAAACAGGGATTTGTTTCATATGTTTCATCTAACTAAATTCTGTTTAAAATGATCCTGTTGTTTGGATTTCTCGTGAACAACTGAATACGGCAGCAACTAATAAACATCTTTTTCTAGTGAGGAAACTCTTTGATAATACTTAGGCAAAGAAAACTTGAGCCAAGAGAATTAAAATGATTCCAGGACTGTCTAACACGCTGAACATTCTCTGCATGATAATAACCACCCCCGTACTTTGCATGTTGAGTAAATTCATGACAGCAGTGAGTGGCCTCGTACTGGTTTAAAGTGCAAAGAGACTTTAGGAAATGAAGGCATGGGGCTCTCTTAGCCAGGAGCAAGCAATGCTTGATCATCTCTGCTAGTCTGTCAGTTGAAGGGCTCAACTCTCCAAAAGGTCAAAGCTCCCTGGAGAGAAGGCTAATCCTTAGCTGATGGATGTAACTTGTTTAGGCTTTTGTTTTGAAAAGAGTGCAATGCCATGACTGATGCGGCACCACGATGCTATTTATAGTCAGCTTATTTATACCATAAAAAAGAGACATTCAGTGGTTATTCCACATCACTGCACAATGCCCAATATTGAGTGAGCAAAAGCTTTCGATTTGACAGATGATGACTGTTGGGAAGGAAATATTTGTGATTACGCAATCAGTAGAGGATGGAGAAAACAATGCACTGAAAAGCTATTCAAAAGTATACAATGGTCCATTTTAGTTACGTATCTATTTCTGAAGCCAGTAGAGCATTTTCTTTGAAATCCACAGTTTAGAAAGCCGGTTGTTGTTTAAATCTTTCATGCTCTCAAGGCCCTGTATAATAAACACTAGAGGCCGACTGTTGTCTTCACATACTACAAACAGTGATATACTTCAGGGATAACATGTTTTGCGTATCAATTAAAGTATACAATGCCCCTGTAATTAGGTCAATTGCTGAAGTGTTGGTTGGTCTTGTTTGTCAAGTCAATGATGCCATGACTTTGCAATTATCCTGTAGTGATCCAGTGATACGAATCGGATAAAAGCAGAATACTGTGGATGCTGAAAATCTGAAAGAAAAACAAAAAAAGCTGGAAATATCCAGCAGGACAGGCAGCAACTCTGGAGAGAACCGTTAACGTTTCATATGAACATGCGAGTTAGGAGGAGGTGTAGGCCACTCGGCCCCCTCGAGCCTGCTCCGCCATTCAATAAGATCATGGCTGATTTGAATGTAACCTCAACCCCACGTTCTTACCCACTCCTGATAACCTTTCACCCCCTTGTTAATCAAGAATCTAGCTATCTCTGCCTTAAAAATATTCAAAGACCCTGCTTCCACTGCCTTTTGGAGAAGAGAGTTCCAAAGACTCACGACCCTCTGAGAGAAAAAAAATTCTCCTCACCTTTATCTTAAGTGAGCACCTTATTTTTAAACAGTGACTCCTAGTTGTAGGCTCTCCCACAAGGATGATGGCCATTAGAAAGGTCGCCAATATGAGTGGGATGTCTGAAAATGAAAAGTCAGGCTGTCCTGATGAGTAACTTGGTCAATAACGTGTCTAGTACGAGTCCAAAAATACTCCCCATCTGTGCTGAGATTCTTAAACTCAGTCACAACAGAGAAAGGAGTGCTATCTTTGACCTCTTTCTATCTTTTACCCATCGTGGGGAAAAAAAAAGCTTTAGCAAATACTACTGCTCATAATAAGTAACCTGGACCCTTTCCTGCAAAGTGTACATGTGCATATTGGACATGTAGATCAGGTTTGGATAATGATGACCTTCCCTGTAACACCTTCAGGAGAGGCAGGTAGGAAACTGAAAAATAACTATGGACAATATAGAGAACATTTAATAATGATCAGTCAGAGTCTGTAATGTTGCCTAACGTTTTCAAAGATGCAAGTCCTTGGCACTGAACCAAAATAAAATTACAAGGGCAATTTTATACATCTCTGATAAGCATCTTGTTTGTGAGGAACTCTAGGTTTTTTAGCGGGAAATGTCAAATCTAAAATGTCTGTCACACTTCAGGATTTTAAAAAATCATTTTTTTGAACAAAATGGATTTGAAACAAGTGTTACATTAACACCTTAAGCTTTCATCCGGCCAGGCAGCATTTATGGACAGAACATTTGCTTTGAAGAAGGGTCTGCGTCCAATATGTAGCTGTTCTGCTCTGTTGGCTGATCTGCTGAGTGCTTTCAGCATTTTACGTTTTCCTTTCAAGATTTCCAACATCCGCAGATTTCCTTCATTGCATTTTCTGTTAACATTAAAGAGTTGTTGCATTTAATGAGGAAGCATTTTATAAAGGCAAGGGGATGAAAGGCGATTAAAATAATATTGAGCTAAGCCCTGACATTGTTTTCCTTGTAACTGTGATGGTTCAAACCTATTATGAGAAACCTCTGTACTGGGCACTCAGTCGGGACCATCTCTCATAGGTTGTCTTTCAGGTCGTGAATAGAATCATAGAGGGAAATTTTATGGTCCCCCAAGTCAGCATATTTGCAGGTGGGAGGCATGGAAATGGCTAGCCTGCTGCCTTCCCACCCAACCCCAAGCTAACCCCCATAATACGGTGGGCGGGTAAGGCATCAGTCAGCCAGCCTGCCCACCCTTAGGCGACTTGGCAAGTTAAGGGCCTGTTTCCACTCCATCATGAGTCTGAGGAAGGCAGAATGAAGGTTGCCCGCCCGCTACTTCACCATCTCAGGTGAACAGGTGGGAAAGGGGTACCTCACACAGAATCTTTACAGTGCAGGGGAAGGCCAATCGGCGCATCGAGTCTGCACTGTCTCTCTGAAAGAGCACTCCACCTAGTTCCACTCCCCTGCCTTATCCCCGTAACCTTGCACATTATTTCTTTTCAGGTAGCAATCCAATTCCCCTTTTGAATAACTCCAACGAAGCTGCCCCCACCACCCTTTCAGAAAGTTTGTTCCAGACTCCAAGCATCCTCTTGTAACTGTGATGGATCAAACCTATTATGAGAAACCTCTGTACTGGGCATTCAGTCGGGACCATCTCTCATAGATTGTCTTTCAGGTCGTGAATAGAATCATAGAGGGAAATGTTATGGTCCCCCAAGTCAGCAAGGGTGAAAAAATGTTTCCTTACATCCCAGTTACTCCTTTTGCCAATAATTTTGTATTTTTGCCCTCTAGTCCTTGAGGTTCCTTTCGGGGGGAAGGTACCCTGTGCCCTTTGGGGACTTCATCTCCCCTTTGTGACTGCCCCCAGCCTCCACAACTTAAGCCCCCCCCACCCTACATCTCCACCCTTCCTGAGGGTCCCTGATCCCTCCCCAAAAACCCAGGACTTACCTCAGTCCTGTATCCATGTTGTCTTCCTTCTTGCCACTACCTGTAGCTCCAGTAGTGGTCACTACTGTGTCCTGACACTACTGGGACTACTCTCAAGAGCAGGACTCTCGAGAGCAGGGGTGGGCGGTGAGGGGAGGGGAGCTCTGAAGAATTCATATGGATTCAAAACGTTCTCTGTTTCTCTCATCTGCTGCTAGACCTGCTGAGTTTGTTCAATATTTTATGTTTTTATTTCAAATTTCCGGGATCCACAGTATTTTGCTTTCATCAGGTGGAAGGCGGGTTGAGCATCCTGATGCACATTGTCAGGATGCCCTTTATCATGCATTAGCATGTCATGCATGCTCATTAAACGGCCTGCTTTCCATAATTAAGCTCCCCCTCCAAATTACGTTCCCTGCCAGCAAGAAATTAGAACATTCACTGTTACAACTGCAAATAAGTGACCTGCATCTGGTAAGGTGGACTTCGTCCATGATTAAGGGTGGGCTGTCACAGCATTGTCCTCTTTTGGAGCATCTGTAAATGCCAGCTTGAGACTGGCTGGTGGCAGTGCAAGTTGCGTGGAGGGTGACCAGGGAATAGTTAGCGGGGAAAGGTGGGGGAGCGGCTGGGCAAAGGTGGAAGGGATAGTGCAGGCTGTCTGGGTGCCATTTAAATATGCTACCTGACCTTTGACCCCATGAGGTAAAGGCGGGTGCGGTGACTTCCTTCCTGGCCCTGCCGTGAGAATTGGCGAGCTCCTTGCGTATGTATATTTAATGAGCTTCACAATTCAAGGTCATGTGTGGTCAACTGTCCCGCGCCCTCCCCCTCAGCAGAAATCACTCCCACTTCCATGCCTGCTACCGAACTTAGACTCGGCCAGGGAAGATTAAATCTCCATTCTTCTACTAAAAATCCATTTTGCACGGCTTTGGATCAGACCACTAAAAATGGCAAGTTTAGACTCCTGCACGTTTCAGATGATCTCACTCTCTAAATTTTCTTGCATCGTTATGATGAGCTTTAATAAATACACTGCTTATAGTTTATGCTTTTATTAGAAAGGAGACATTCATTTTGTGCTCTGAAAACTGTACATAAAACTGACAAACACAGATATAGGAAACCAGAACCAGTTTAACCAACCATAAAAGTAGAATCTCCGAGGGTCAACGATTATTAA
Organism: Cetorhinus maximus; assembly: GCF_964194155.1. Lineage (NCBI taxonomy): Eukaryota > Metazoa > Chordata > Chondrichthyes > Lamniformes > Cetorhinidae > Cetorhinus > Cetorhinus maximus. The sequence continues at coordinate 150,822,694 of NC_135882.1, forward strand.
ACACATGGCATAACATTAGCTTAACTCTGTCATTGTACATAACACTGTTAAAGTCTGTTAACTTAACAGGAAATTAAACACAGTATAGAAAGATATTTAAGCTAAAAGTCAATAGGTGTAATAATTACATATTATACAGCAGGGCAGCCAAGGCCTTGTGCTTTCAATTTATATATCTAAAATTTGACAGGTACATCACAGTTTTTTAAGTATGTTCATTGTATTTACTGTTTGAAATTTCATTTTTTTAATATAATACACAATATGACAAGAAAATGCCATTAAATTTTGATGCAAAAAATGCTTGCATATCAAGCAATCAACACTAAACTGAAGTTACTTGTTTTTTTTTATATATTTATATATATATTTATATATATATATATTTGCCCATTACTGTCTTTGATAAGAGTTTCTGGACTACGGTTACTGTGTTCGCTAACGTGTTTTCTCACCGCAGTGAGACGACACGACGCTGACTGCATCACAAGGTTTAAAACAATATCTCTCTGAGAACAAGATATCTGTACTGTAATAAGGTTTCAAAAGAAACCAATCTGTTTTAAAATTAAAAAAAAAGTCACTCCTCGGGTCAGACTTCAGTCTGAAGATCAATGATGTCCTGTCCACCAAGTGGTATCGTTGCTCCTGTTTTCTCCCATTCCACCGTTCTCATTTCTAAGGGAGACTGATGGGTGGGATCCAATTCCTTTTTTATCCATGTGGGTGGAGACTGCATCTTTCGGATTCCTTCCCAAGGCCGCTTGATTGGAGTCTGCTTCTCTTGCTGTTGGGGCAATGGGCAGCTTATTAATTACAGTGAAGTCCAAGGAAACCCAAGTCCAGGATTCCAATCAAACTGCTTCCTGTTCATTGGAAACGCACAACACTAATGCATGCTAGGACTGAGATAAAGGCAGAACATTCTGGAAGTGCACAGTAGACCAATCAGCAATCTGAAGGAGAAAGGTTATTTTTTTCAGCTGAGAAGCTGCATTAGAACCAAGCTGCTTTTGCATCACGTACTTGTGGTATTAGTTTCTGAAATGTGCACACAGAGATAAACAAATAAGTTTCTTGGAATAAAATTGTTCCCGTGTAGCTGTGTCTAAGTAACTCTTCGCATTTGAGGGCTGGGGCAAGGATCTGCAGCAGAGATTCATTCGGACAGGAGTTTTGATGGATGGAAAAGATTGAGCAGACTTGGGCATATGACTGACTTAAGCCGTAACTTCTGTAATCGGTTAGGCCATGCAATAGGTTCAGGCCTAGAATATGAGAGTCTCTGGGTACAAATGTGAAGGAAACTCCAGGCCCACATATTCTCTAATTTTTTACTGAAGTCTCTCTAGGAGTTGGCATGGTGCTTCCATATACTAGAACACTGAACAAGGCTTGTTCATTTTACAATCTCAGTTTCAAGCTGGGACAATTGCTGGCTCACCCTCCACCCTCTGCCCCCAGCAATGGTAACAATCCAAACTGGTAGCTCAATTCAGAAACCACAAAACTTAGTAATCACAAAACTTATTGTGATTTGGTACATCATGGCACTACATTGTATGGTTAGTCAGAGAGGCTGTTTCTGGGTCTTCTGAAGTTGGATTAAGAAACACTGATGAGACATTGAACGAAAAACAGTTGAGTGAATCATGAGTTTGCAGAAATTTTTTCTTTTTAAACACTGTTAACAGCTAAAGTTTCAGGACCTTTATCCTGTATCTAATTCATTCTATGATCTTTAATGTTCCTTGGATCATCTAATGTCATCCGTGGAAAACAGTTAGTCAGAGCAAAATAAAGCAAGCTGTAAGTTTAGGATATTTTCAAAGACTTTCACTATATTACCTTTATCGATCAGGAAGTGGTTTCATGAAGCTTTCTGTCAGTAGATTAAGTAAATAGACCGTAATAATGTTTCTGTGTAATGGCCAAAAATGGGGAAGCAAAGCTGGCAAGCACAAAGTTTAAATGGTTACGGAAGCCATGTGTAGACCGCAAAGGGATTCCCATAAACAAACATAAGTGAAGGTTAGCTGTCTGTCACGACCTCTGTCAGATGGATCTTTCCATACAAGCTGTTCTCTCTGTATTTAGTCTTTGACACACAGAGTTTATTGCTGTGAAGTCATTGAGTTCCAGGACTCCCATTGAGAACTCTCTGCAGTTACCAGGCTATTCCACCAAGCATTGTGCCAGAGGCAACCTGCAAACAGTGAACTGTTAAGAATTCAGTTAGAAAGCACCATACTTACACTGAGATTGGTTTTATCACTTCCTGCTGATGAAACACTCCATCGTTTCACTGCCTATTAATAAAGAAAACAATTCTAAAAACTAAAAGTACAGTGCAGTATTGACAGGCAACAGTACTACAGTATTAACAATCAGCACCGAAACTACAATAGTCTGTCAGAAGAGCAATATCAATAGGTATCTGCCTAACACAGGCCAAGCTATGTTGTGGGATGGCAGGGCTGGGGGCGGGGGAGGGGGCGCAGGAAGGGAAGGACTAGTAATGACAATAATCTATGGCCATTTTTACATTAATTCTTCAAATTCCACATTTTACATTTGCTCTGATCTTCACACTGACATTCTCATGCTGATCCTGTAGACCCAAGCAGCCAGTGTCACTGGTTGTTTGGCCTGGGGCTGGGCTGTAAGTCAGAAATTGTTGGTGGCAATGTCCTTTCAAATAAACTAATTAGAATATCACAACAAATCTTTCAATGTAATATATTTAGGTGGTGCAAGAATTGCTGACAGAAATATTGTAATACATTAACTCCTGTTAAATACTGTACAACGCTTTTCCCATTAGCTTTCTCTTTTCCTGTGGTTTACAATTATTATGTTAGGAATACAAAGGACAAAATGTTAACCATGTGATTGAAAAGAATATTCTTACACTAGGGAGAATTTTGAGTTGTTCCTATAAACGGAGAGTTGTTTTACCGTTGGGTGCCAAATAAAAAAATCACTGCAAGGCTTGTTACCGTGATGTCGCAATGATAAAAGTGTTGGTTCAGACACTGTAGCACAAAATTACAATTCCCTTCAGAGAAGCATGATAATTGCCCTTTAACACATTAGAATGCATTGCCATATTCTGATGCAGCTAAGGTCCACCAGTAACCTGAGCCAAAAATCAAATTCACCCAAACTTCAAGAGATTTGATCAAATAAAACTAGTCTAAGCTATTGACAGTAAAATCTGCATGGTGTAGTTTTTTTTTTTGGAAAAAAAATGTTTCTTTTAAACATGCCCATTTGTCCTCAAAAACAGAATCACAAGCAAAAAATCCAGTTTTCAGATTCTGACAATTGTACAGCTCTGTGGAACAACTGTACCTATGCAATTTACCAAGCGGGCAAAACGGAGTTTTTTGTTTCTATAGGCTGAGAATAGTCTGGTAAGATACAGATTTTGGAGCTGGTCTGGAACAAAATAGAAAACCTGAGGAAGCAAATGGGGGAAAGTTGAGAAGAGATAGAAAATGCCTTAACTTTGGACTTCAGCTCAGATTCCTTACGCAGGCTCACTGGGCTGAATGGCCTCCTTTGTGCTGTATGGTTCTATGAAAAGGCACAGGGTAGCCAGAAATAACGGGGTTTAAGAAACAATGTGCAGGGTTAGTGTAATGCAATAGAAAGGTCACAGTAACTGGAGTCAGATAGGAAAATAAACAGGGGTAGTACATAAACAGATAAAAAAAGCTCCAAAATATTGGAATAGTTCTTGAATATGTAAAGGAAAAAATGTTAATTGTTTGCTTATTTGCATAGGCAGTTACTAATAAAACAAATAAAATGGAGAGGAGAAGGTGCTTCAAAAAGATATGCTAATAGTTCTCTTTATGTTTTACTATTCATCACTCTCAACTTCTGAAATTTTAAGAAGCAGTTAGTTTAAATACAGCAACATAGCACATGGCCAAGTAAAGCCAAACCAATACCCATAACTCAGCAGATTCATGTTTCAAATAGACTCCCTGTTGTGACATTTTGATGAGCCTTGACTTGCACGTCAATTTTTTATATTGACTGAGGACTAAATACTATGTAAAAATTGTTTTTAAATAAACTCAACGACACTAATATTTGATGTGAGTGACATTAAGGATAGGACGCTGATTGGTGCTTATCAGTGATAGAGACCAAGGCCTGGATTTTCACAAAATCGTGGAGGGTCTGCACCTTAACCAAAATGGCACCAGGATCCCAGATCTGGAAGTCCAGCCCAGTTTCTGACAGATCCTATTTTCACTGATAAGAGAAAGGGGTCAGTGTGTGATTCACACATATAGGAAACCCAAGCCCGCGCCTTCTGAACAGAGTGCCGAGGGCTGTTTCCTGTTGTATGTGACTAACAGTTTTTGAGAGTAGACGTTTAAGGTGCATAAGGTTTGTGGAACTGTCAGCCTGTCAAGATATTTAAATCCCCTGGTCTTTAAATTTTTATCAAGAAATAGCCTGCTGTGTCTCTGAGTTGAAAAAAAGTCGATGCTTGCAATTTCAATAGCAGTTTATTGACATAAGCCTGAGGATTATCATTATAGTATTATTACTGCTTGCCAGCATCCACAACCTATCATTATCACAGTTGAGGGGTTTGGGGGTGGGTGCTGTAAGTTCACAGTTTGATTGATAGCTCCATGAGGAGCTATGAATACAAATGTTTGTTTTTATACAGGATTAAGTACTTGAAGGAGTTTAAATTTATTGAATGGGATTTTATCAATGTGAGCAATTTTTATATATAGTGAAGTCTATGTATAGATACTCAGAACTTTATTTTATTTCATCTCAGCATGGTCCTGATGTCTGCCCATAGTGGATGCTGGGTAAGTTGCCATGGAGGGTGTAAGGGCAAGGGTGGTGGGCAGAGGGCATGGATTGTCATGAGTTTGCTTAAGGGCTATAAGGGACCATGGAGATGAGTGGGGGGCCACGGATTGGAATGAGTTGGCACTAAGTTGGCATGGAGTGTATGAAGGGCCATGGGGGTGGATAGAGAGGCATGATTTGGCATGGATGGGGCATGGGGAGTGGGTGGGAAGTGAGGGGATGTGAGGGGTGGGCTAGAGGGCCTAACTCATTTTATTACAACAGGGATGAAGTTCCGGGGCCTTTTAGATATCCCGCCTCGGTACTCGGCAGCCCATATGGCTGCCTCTGAATTGTTTACAGGAGCTCCAGCATGTACCTACCCTCCTGCTGAATGAAAATCCAGCCATTTGGGAATTTTTTTATGAGGCAGGTGCACCCAACAGGGAATTTTCCTGACTTTGCACACCCACCTCAGGAGTGAAAATCTGAGCCCAAGTCTCGAACGACAAAGCCATGGGTCCTCTGAAAATTAGGCTATTTTTTTTTCGTAAAATTGTGAAAATTCTTATGAAGTGCCTTATAAAAATGTAGGTTTATTCGGGAGTAAAGCTAATGCCTCCAAATTTCCTTGTGGAAACCTACGCCTGGGATTTGCACCAAAGAGTCTGGGTTTGGACCCACCAAAGCTCAGTGGAGCTGAATCCAATTGATTTGTATGTGTCAGCTCAATTACATATCCACTGGCACCTCTCCTCTGCACACCTTGGGTAGAATTTTAGGTAAAGGCAAAAGTTGAGGGTGACCCCACCTCCACTTGTCCGTGTCACCCTGAGCCAATTTTACCCCCCTCGGGTCATTAATTAGCTCAGGGTGAGACATCTGCCCCCATCACTGGGAGGAAATCCTGTTCTGAGAGCGGCTAGCCAATCAAATCGCCAAATGCTCTGTTTCCAGCAGGGCCGCTGGGTGAAGTGGCCACTGTTGGGATGCATCCAATCCCCAACGGTGATTGTTGCTGGAACTGAACACGCAGATAATTAGAGGAGTTTCACAGGGCCCCATCAAGGCGGGTGGAGGCCCAGGTTTGGGGGTGCGGGGTGGAGGGGGTGGCCTCAGTAGGGGACAGGGTGGCCATACAAGTCCTCTCTCCGGCCCCCAACAGGGCCACCACTGTGCAGCCCTGCCGCTGGTACAATACTGGCGGTCACAGGGAAAGGCACTTAAGTAGCCATTAATTGGCCAATTAATGGCGTCAGTTGGCCCAATGGGCAGGGCAGCTGCCGCCTCCAATGGGCCCGGTGTCTCTGTCATGTCATCTGATTTTACACTTTCCTCTCACCTGCCTGCCTCCTCCTGGGTGGGGGTGGGGGGAAGGGGGCACACCCCATGTTTGGAAATCTGAGCAGGCAGTGAAGCCTTTAAAATGCCAAGTTTGGGGGAAGTTTGGAGCAGTAGTTTGGGGAAACAGCATCAAGCACATATTGAATCCCACAATTCACAGTCAGGTCGCTGCACTCTTCAAGCTCTAAAACTAAGAGATGTACAATGAACCCTTCACGCTGTATTATCGGTCAGGGAAGCAATCATTACAGATCTTACAGTATGTATCATCATCTCCCCCAATAACACTTACTTGCATGTAGAACCTTGAAACCACTTCCCCCACTTTCACACGGTGTAACCACCAGATCTCTTATATCTACTGCCCAGGCCCCGATTTTCAGCAGGGAAGGAGAGCCTCTCCATTATGGTCAAAATTGTCAAAAGGTCTAAATCCTGCCCCCAAACACAACATGTTCCATTTTTGCAAGGGTGGGAGTGGCATCAGGCCAGGGTTCATGCATGCGCTGTTTATGGAGGCAGCTAGCTATTTAAATCACCAGTTGCTTCCACAGAAGTAGGATTTTGGTCGGTCAGGAGTGTGCAGATCAGAATAGATAAGAGGAGGCCGGAACTTGGTAGATTCATTTGGATAGCCAGGGCACCCATTTAGAAATGTAAGATACCCCCTTGGATATGGTCCAAGGACACCTTTGAGAGAGGTAAGGCATCCTTTGGGAGAAGTAAATCCCTTTGGGATTGTTTAAAGTGAACATGATTATGCACTTTTTATGCAAAAGCTCACCTGAGGTGTCAAGCTGTCAAGGAGCTGTCAAGGGATATTAGGTGATCCGGCATGCAGAGGGTGAGGGCAAAGGGTGGTGGCTGGGGGTATAGGTTGGAACGAGTTGGTACTAAGCTGGCATTGGGGCTATTAAGGGCCATGTGTTGGCATAGTGGGTATGAGGGACCATGAAAGTCTGACTTGCGGGCGGCCGTTTTTAAAGGTCATGTTCACAGAGCCAGGAATTCTCCTGTCTCTGTGTACCTGACCCAGGAGTGAAAATCTGGGCCTAACTTTCAACCGCTAGCCTTCCCCTAATTCATGCAACCCTGTTACAACAGCTAGTGCACAATTTCCATGAGAGACAGAGGGCCAAAGGAAGCATCCCTGACATTAAGGGACTCTTGTTCTATCACACCTTCATAGGTGTCGAGCAAGGTCAGGCCTTCAGCCAAAGGTCATCCTCGGATCAACATCTGCCGTACCACTAACAATGCCCAAGGTCAGAGCGCGGTGTTAAAGTGGGATCATCTGAACGTCACCATCTGTAACTCTACACTCACGACATACAGGAAAATAGATCAGAGGAATGCGGACTGGTTTGAGGCTTACTGGATGAAATGGAGCCAGTTACTGTAACCAAGAGGAGAGCCCACATGAACTCCAAGCAAGTTCCCAGCAAACAAAATCCAAATGCTCTTAGAACTGCCGAAATAAGTCTCAGCAGACACTGTGCCAATCAATATTGGTTGAAATTCTGTAACAACATACAATCTGCTGCTGAATCTGGGGATGCTAAAGGGATGCATGAAGGAATAAGAATGCAACAGGCCTAGCAGCAACCAAATCAGCTCCCCTGAAGGCAAAGAGAGGTGATTATTACTGAACCCAGCCAGCAGATGGAAAGGTGGCACTATTACGAACTCTATGCAATGGAAAATGTTGTCACCGAAGAAGGTCTCAGTGGCATTCCAGACTTTTCTGTCATGGGTGAGCTGGACAGTGAGCTAACCATAGTAGAGCTCAACAAGGCCACTAGCTGTCTTGCTGGTGCTAAAGCCCCAGGAAACGATGGCATTCCTGGAAATCTCAAAAGTGGGAAATGGGGACTGCTGCAGCATCTCATGTCTCTGCCGAAAGGAAAGATTTGTGCCTCAAGACTTGTGTGATGCAAAAATAGCCACCTTGTATTCAAACAAAGGGGATGTCAGTGACTGTAACAATTGCGAGGCATCTTCTTGTTAAGTATTGTGGGGAAAGCCTTTGCTCACATTGTTCTGACCAGATTGCAGACCCTGGAATCATGCATCTACCCTGAATCTCAGTGCAGCTTCAGAGCTGACTGATCAACAGGTGACAGGATTTTCTCACTCTGGTAGTCACAGTACAGACCACTCTACACTTTCTTCATAGACCTCACCAAGGCCTTCAATCTCATCAGCAGGGACAGAGTCTTGAAACTATTGCAGAAAACAGGCTGCCCATCTGGACTCCTGGACATCAGTTCTTCTTTCCACAAGGACATGCACAGTTCCATCAGTTAGAATGGAACAATATCAGACGCTTTCAAGATCAGCAGCAGGGTAAAGCAAGGCTGTGTACCGGCGCCAACTCTCTTTGGCATAATTTTCTCCATGCTGCTATTGTACGCTTTCGGAGACTCAAATGAGGGTGTCTACTTGCATGCCAGAGCTGAAGGCAAGCTGTTCAACTTGGCAAGACTGCGTGCCAAGACTAAAGTGTATAATGTCCTAATCCATGAGCTGCTGTTTGCTGATGGCGCTGGGCTGGCATTCCATACTGAAGTTCACTTGCAACAGCTTGTGGATCGGTTCTCCCAGGCCTGCCAAGTGTTTGGACTGATCAGCATCAGGAAGACCAAAGTTATGGGCCAGGGTGTAGAGATTCCACCTTCCATCGATATTGGTAACCTCACTCTGGAGGTTGTCGGCAGCTTCACACACCAGTAACCTGCCCCTTGATGCCGAAATTAGTACCAGGATTGCCAAGGCCGCAGCTGTCATGTCAAAATCGAGAAGTCGAATGGGGACCAACAACAAACTAACCAAAATTCAAAGCTCCATGTGTAGCAGGCTTGTGTTCTCAGCACCCTCCATTACAGTAGCGAGGCGTGGACAACTAATGCAAGCCAAGAAATGCAGCTGAGCAGCTTCCACCTTGACTGCCTCAGATGAATATTGGGAATCTCCTGGCAAAACAGAATGCCAAAGTACACCAGAGTGCAGGGATCCCAGCATGTTTGCCCTCTTGAATCAGTGGTGACTCTATTGGCTGGGTCATGTGAACCGAATGGATGATGGCCGCATCCCCAAAGGCACGCACAATGGGGAGCTTGCTAGCAGCATGAGACCGACAGGTTGCCCATGTCTGCAATACATGGATCTCTGCAAGCGGGACTTCAAGTTGACTGGGGTCAGAGTCAATGAATGGGAAGTTCTCGCTACTGACCGCAGTACCTGGACACAAGCAGTCAGGGAGGGTGTGGAAAAAGCAGAGGGGAAAAGAAATGAGCAGATAGTGGGAAAGGGAGCCCGTCAGAGGGAAAAAGAAAATCAGCTGACCTCAGGCCAACACTACTCATCTGTGCCAGCTGCAGAAGGGACTGCCACTCAAGAATCAGCCTCTACAGCCACAATAGATATTGTTCAATACAAAAGTGACTTACAGCCCAGATGCAGTCTAGTGTCTCTCGAGACAGACAGATGATCTATGATGAGCAGGCTGCAGATACTGGGAAGGTATACTTCCCCAGTCATGGGGAAAAGAAACTTAAATGGCATAATGTCAACACCACGCGACTCGATGTTCACCAGACAGTCATTGTGCCATCCTAATGAAGCAGCAGAATGCAACAAGCCTCCACATCTCAGACTCTATTTACCCAAGGATGCTACACTCACCCATCCTTAGCTTCCACATGCAGAGCCACAACAGTGACTTTTCCGGAGTGGGGGTGGGGGGTGGGGGCTGTGGGGGAGGGGTGTGTGTGGAATGATGATGAAGACGACAACAAAGAGGATCGGGAGAGAACTGATCTTATTCCTCATGGACATTGAAGGTGCTGGTACCAAGGAGAATGATGAAGAGGAAGAGGATGCGAGAGTCAAGGCCACGCACGAGCCCCGGAGCCAAGATTACAATCCCTTTAAACTAATCATCACGACCTTCTCATGGATAATTCGGATGAACAACAAATCCAGCTAACCTCCCATGAACAAATAAAAAAGAACTAAACTGCATGTTTTTTGCGTGCCATCCACCAGCTCGGGTGATTTCAGCCAAAGGATGGTTAGATAATGGCAATGAGGATGGGGGTAAATCATAGGCCAGGATTTTCCCCTCGGCGATTTGGGGGCGGGGCCCGGTCGCTGAGGGGAAAATGATGCAGGACGACATCGGGAGGGATCCCCGACGTCATCACAGACCATTTAAATTTTTAGGAAGGCGGGCGGACAGCGGAATCAGCTGACCGCCCGCCGACCTGTCAATGGCCAATTGAGGCCATTGACAAGCTAGTTAAAGTAGTTAAAGACCTGCCCGTCCAAGCTTAAGGCTGGCGGGCAGGCCAGGAGCCCCAGCAGGCTCCAGATTATTCATGAAACTGCATCCACTGGCGGGATGAAGTTCCATGTCCGTATTTTAAAAAATTAATAAAGTTTATGTGGTCTTTCTTAACATGTCCCATCTCGTGTGACATTGTCACATGAGGGGGACATGTTAATAATTTTTTAATTTTGGTATTTTTAAAGTTTTTTGGACTGTCACTGGTCTCCTTGAGACAGGACTTTGCCTCAGGGAGCAGTGTGCTCTATCGTGCACATGTGCGAAAGCGCGCACTTTGACAGATGGGGAATCCCTCCCCCCCACTTCACAGGAAGCACATAGCACTTCCCGTCGGGGATGCCGCTGGCCGGGCCTTAATTGGCCCGCCCACTCAAAATGGCAGCAGGCCCCGTTTCAGTGGCGGGGGTCAGCTGCCCGCCCGCTGCCAAGCCGGTGGGGCCCGCCCGCCATCCGAGGGCAAGATTCTGCCCATAAAACCGGAGGAGAGAAAACTGGAAGAAACGCCCCTGTCCACATTTGATATCTAAAAAAGTGATATTCCTGCATTTACTGCTCATCAGTAATGTGGGCCAATTTTACAAAATTACATTTTCCCTATCGGAAGCAGTTTTCTGATGTATGAGCACAAGTGCAAGGGCACTGTTACTGATTATGATTGATGACGTAAGTGGCTAAATGATATGTCAGTTCTGTAGTCCAACTTATGAATCTGACATGGTCTACACTTGGATTGTACCCCACAACAACTGATCGAAAAACAAAAGATTGGAGAGGAAAAGTAATACCGAAGCCTGACAGAGTTTGATGGGGAATACAAATTGTCAACACTTGATTGCTGAAGTAACCAAAAAAACTTTCCAATGATTGTGAATGAATGAGATCTATACTTGCACCCTATCCTAGCAGGGTTAACAGTATGGGATCGGGATGTGGAAATTTTTACATATTTTCTTTCACTTCCAAGTGCAGGGATGCTGTGCTTAATTGTATAGTGTTAGTTTGGCCCAGTAGGTGGCAATCACTTTATGTCAAGTGGTTGTAGGTTCAAACCTTACGTTAGGCCATAAGCACTTGATCTAAACTGATAGTGTCATAATACTGAAGGTACTGACTTTCACATAGATGTTAAATAGAAATTCTGTCTTAAGAGACTCTGAGGCATAATTTGCAATTCAGGGAGCTTCTTTAGTATTCTTATCATCATTTATCCCTCAACCAACACCAACAAAAACAGATTAATGGTTAATTTACATCATTTGCTGTTTAAGAGACCTAATTGGTCAATCCAAACCTATGACGCATTTGCTCACTACAATACAGAGATGGACCTTCAAAAATAATTAAATGGCTGTGACGTGTTTTGGAATGTGCTACATAAATACAAGTTCTTTTCTCCATTGGGCACTGCCACCTCAGCTGAAATCAGATAACTGAGAAAGTGGGATTTGCTAATGGGAATGGTTTTCAATCAAATTCTCATCTCTTTTTGTCTCTTTAAACTAAACTCAGAGGTGCTCTCTAGGAAAGTATTTAAAGAGGACAGTAACACTGTGAATTAAGGGCATAAGTTGTTTATTCTCTATGTATTGTTTAATAAATTAAGAACAATTCAGCTTTACCACATCCCCGCCCACCCTTTTCCTGTAACTCCACCATTATTTTCTCTTCATGTGATTATCCATTCCCATTTGAAAGATATGATTGAATCTGTCTCCCCCATACTCTCAGGCAATGCATTTAAGATCCAAGCCATTTGCTGTGCAAAAAAAAGTTCTTCCTCATTTTTCTTTATTCCCTTTATTTCATATTGCTTCATTCTTCCTACATCTCTCTGCCTCAAATTTCATCTTCAATGCGTCCACCAATTCCACCGGCCTATGTCCCCTTGAAGTATATCACCACCCCTCTTTACTATTCACAATACTTCAAAGCTTTGCGTCATCTGCAAATTTAAATTGTGCCCTGTACGCCACAGTTCAGCTCATTAATATCATTGATAAAGGGCATTTCCTCTTCCAACTTCTGTCTCACACATGTAGCGTTAAGTAGCTGTAGTTTCCTTGTAAACTGTTTTTGAAAATACAGATTAGATTAGACAAGCAGCATTTAGTTGCTTCAGCTGCAGAACACCAGGATGTATTCAGCTAAAATGTTACCCTACTCGTACAAGCACGTCCGAGAATGGTGGCCTTATGTCCCAGTTTTGCCGGAACAGTCCCAGAGTTTCATTAAACAGCCTGGTGTCCCGACAACGTGCTCGAAATAACTCAAATGTCCCGGTTTGCAGCTTTTCCTTCTTTACATGAACCATATCAGAGATTTCCGTTAGCTCTTCACCTTTTCCCAGCAGCATCGGTGTCACTCCTTTTCAGTACCTCACCCCTCCCCCTTTCCCTCGCGCTCCATTTACTGTTGGCAAACACAAAAAAAACCTTCTCTGCTGCACCCTGCAAATCAGAATGTTGCCACTTGCTGACCCATAAGCGGCTGCACCGGCACTCTCAGCGGCACTCTCCTGCATGTGCAGAAATCCTTCTCTCCAGCATCCAGAGCTGGCGCTGGGGTGAATTTGTTTTCCCCCAAAATTGATTTGGTTTCCATGGGTCCCTGCCCTGGTTGGTCCACTTTTCAGTGTCAAGGTTGGCCATTCTATTTGAACTCACCAATTGGCCAATCAGGGACTCCATGGAGGAGGTGAGCAGGGGCAAACCAGAGGCCCTCAGGGGGAGAGCGGGAGGCCTGTGGGGGTGGGGGGGTGGAGAGAGTTAGAGGCCAGCAGGGAGGAGAGCGGGAGGCCAGTGGGGGGAGAGTGGGAGGCCAGCAGGGGACAGCGAGAGGGAGGCGATGGGGTTGTGGTATTGCCGCTAGGCTAGTAATCCAGAGATCCAAGGTAATGCTCTGGAGACCTGGGTTTGAATCCTGCCATGGCAGATGTTAGAATTAAAAGTCTAATGATGACCATGAAACCATTGTCAATTGTTGTAAAAAACCATTTGGTTCACTAATGTCCTTTAGGGAAGGAAATCTGCTGTCCTTACCTGGTCTGGCCTACATGTGACTCCAGTCCCACATCAATGTGGTTGACTCTTAAATGCCCTCTGAAAAAGGGTGATTAGGGATGGGCAATAAATGCTGGCCTAGCCAGTGATACCCACATCCCATGAGTGAATTAAAAAAAAAGTGGGAGTTCAGCAGGAGGCGGTCAGATGGGGAAAGCAGGGGAGAGCTGGAGACCAGCAGGGGAAGAGCAGGATGCCAGCGGAGGTGGCAGTCAAAGGCGAGTTGTGGAGAGAGGAAGATCAGCAGGGTAAGAGCCGGAGGACTCTGGGTCTCTGCTAGACTCCCACCAGTGATGTCATTGCCTGACATATAAATCATCACAAAGCCCCACCTTTGCAAGGCCTTTCAATGTGACCTGACCTTGACTTTTGAAAACCTGGTCATGTTACTTTTAAGATATTTTAAAAAAAGGTAACACATTAGCCTACTAAGCATAAACTACAGCATTAGATTATCAAAGACCAGACATATACTATAAAGGATACAAGTAATATCCCAGAGGCACCTATAAATCAGGAAATGGAAGGGAGGGAGGAACTCAGGAAAATTACAATAACCAGAGAAGTGGTACTGAGTAAATAGTTGGAGCTGCGGGCTGACATGTGCCTAGGTCCTGATGGGCTTCATCCTAGGGTCTTAAAATAAATGGCTAGTGAGATAGTTGATGCATTGGTTTTAATTTTCCAAAACTCCCTAGATTCAGGAAAGGTTCTATTAGATTGGAAGATAGCAAATGTAACTCCATTATTCAAAAAGGGAGGGAGACAGAAAGTGGGAAATTACAGGCCAGTCAGCTTAACATCTGTCATAGGGAAAATGTTAGAAGCTATTATTAAAGAAGCTACAGCAGGGCACTTGGGTAAGTTTAAGGTAATGAGGCAGAGTCAACATGGTTTTATGAAAGGGAAATCATGTTTAACCAAAATAAAAGTTCACGGTATAGGGGTAACATATTGGCATGGATAGAAGATTGGTTGATTAACAGGGAAAGCAGAGAGTAGGCATCAATGGGCCTTTTTCAGGTTGGCAAGATGTAATGATTGGTGTACCACAGGGATCAGTGCCGGGACCACAACATTTTATATAAATGACTTGGATGAAGGGATGGATGGGATGGTTGCCAAATTTGCTTATGACAAAAAGATAGGTCGGAAAGTAATTTGTGAAGAGAACGTAAGGAAGCTACAAAAAGATATAGATAGGTTAAGTTAGTGGGCAAAGGTCTGACAAATGGAGTATAATGTGAGAAAATGTGAAATTGTCCATTTTGGCAGGAAGAATAAAAGAGAATCATATAAGTGGTGAGAGATTGCAGAGCTCTGAGATGCAGAGGGAGCTAGGTGTCTTAGTGCATGAATCACAAAAGGCTAGTATGGAGGCACAGAAAGTAATTAGGAAAACTAATAAAATGTTGTCATTTATTGTGAGGGGAATTGAATACAGAAGTAGGGAGTTATGATTCAGTTATACAGAGCACTAGTGAAACCACTTCTGGGGTACTGTGTACAGTATTGGTACCTTATTTAAGGAAGGATGTAGATGCGGTGGGAGCAGTTCAGAGAATGTTTACCAGACTAATACCTAGAATGGGCGGGTTGTCTTATGGGGAAAGGTTGGCTTGTATCTGTTGGAGTTTAGAAGAGTAAGAGGTGACTTGATTGAAACATATAAGATCCTGAAGGGACTTGACATGGTGCATGTGGAGAGGATGTTTCCTCTTGTAGGAGAATCCAGAACTAGGAGTCACTGTTTAAAAATAAGCGGTCGCCCACTTAAAACGGAGATGAGGCAATTTTTTTTCTCTCAGGAGGTTGTGAGTCTTTGGAACTCTCTTCCTGAAAAGGTGGTGGAAGTAGAGTCTTTGAATATTCTTAAGGTAGAGGTGGATAGATTCTTGGTAAGCAAGGGGGTGATGGGTTATCGGGAGTAGGAAGGATGCAGGTTTGAGGTTACCATCAGATCAACCATGATCTCATTAAATTGTGGAGCAGGCTCGGGGGACCGAATGGCCTACTCCTGCTTCTTGTTTCTACATTCGTATATGTTTAATACTAATTTTAGTAATATTTATACTGAAGGCTCCAAAGGGAGCAAATGAGTCCAGTCCTCTATGGTAGTTATTAAAATGTCAAGTTCCATAGAACATCATGTTGGATTTATGGCGCAAGAGTGGCTGACTGGACCACTGGCTTGGAGATGGGTCCAGGGGAAGTGGGCTGGAGTTATGGAGTGTTATATAGTGGTATCTGCCTTTTCTTTTTGAAATGAAGGTTGCAAAGATGGGATATACTCCACAGGAAACCCTTTATTAATTTGGCATGGTGTGGAATTGAACACCCCTCACAAAGCACGTTTGGAGGCGGGCAGCTGTATGATCTGGTGGGAGGGTTTGGGGTGGGTCCCCCAAACCCTCCCACTGGATCATACAGGGGGGTAGAATTTGGGCGGACAGCCAAGAGTGTGTTCAGCCCAGGGACTAACAAAGGCATGAATAAGTCCTTGAAAGCAGATGAGTTGAGGCAGGTGAGAAGTTGGGCAATGTTATGAAGGTGGAAGTAGGTGGTCTTAGATTGGCATGAATATGAGGTCAGAAGTTCATCTTGGGGTCAAATGTGACACCAAGATTGTGAACAGGCTGGCTTAATTTTGGACTCTTGCCAGGGAGAGAGATGGAGTCGGTAGCTAGAGAGTGGAGTTTGAAGCGGAGACCAAAGACAATGGCTTTAGTCTTCCCAATATTTAATTGGAGGAAATTTCTACTCCTCTACTACTGGATGTTGGATAAGCAATCTAATAATTTAGCAACAGTGGAGGAGTCAAGAGTGGTGGTGCTGAGATAGAGCTGGGTGCCGTTAGCGTACATGTAAAAACTGATGTCCTGCCTTTGGATGTTGTCACTGAGGGGGCAGATGTAAATGAGAAATAGGAGGGAGTTGAGGGTTGATCCTTGAGGGAACATCAGAGATAACAGTGCAGGAGCAGGAAGAGAAACCATTGCAAGCGATTCTCTGGCTATGATTAGGTAGATGAGAATGGAACCAGGTGAGGGCAGTGCCACCCAGCTGGATAATAGCGGTGGAGGAGGATGGTGAGGTCAACCTTGTCAAAGGCTGCTGGCAGGTCGATAAAGATGAGGAGGGAAAGTTTACCTTTGCCACAGTCACATCGGATGTCACTGCTGACTTTGATAGGGACTGTTTCGGTATTGTGGTCGGGTGGAAACCTGATTGGAGGGATTCAAACATAGAGGTCAGAATTTTTCGCTCATTGGGTGGGCGTAAGATGATGTGCGATGACGTCAGCGAGTGTCCCAACGTCATCGTACACACGCACGATATTTCGGTCGGTGGGCACGTGTAGGAGTTGGCAACGCGCCTGCCGACAATTAACAGGCCTATTAAGGTAATTAAAGTACCAATTAAATGAAATTTTGCACGGCCCACCTAACCTTATGGTTATCGGGCAGGCGAAAAGGCGCCTTTGGATTTTTTAGGAAACCTCATCCATGGGCGGGATGAGGTTTCCAACAGCAATTAAAAATTAAATTAAAAATTTAACATTTCATTAATAACATGTCCTTGATCATGTGACAGAGTCACATGAGGGGACATGTTTTTTAACGTTTTACAATTCATAATATTTAATTTTTTTAATCGTCAGCTCCGCGAGGCAGCTTTGTGCCTCAGGGAGCTTCCATTGCACGCATCCGCGAACTTGCACGCTTGCCCTCCTCCCGCCATCTCCCCCCCCCCACAGGCAGTGCTGAGCGCCGCAGTGCGCGTTTCACACTGGGTTGGCCTTAATTGGCCCACCAGCATGAAATGGCGGTTGTGGTTCGATCATGGGCGGCGGTCGGCTTCCTGATCGCTTCCACTGACCCCCACCGAGCCCGCCCGACGAGGGCAAAATTCTGCCCAGAATTCCAGGAAACGGACATGGATTTAGGGGGCGCCAACAACACGTTCAGGGACTTAGAAGAGGGAAGGGAGGTTGGAGATGGGACGGTAAGTATGGTGGGGTTAAGTGTTTTTTTTTGAGGCGAGGGCTGATGACGGCAGGTTTAAAGGAGAGAAGAACAACACCTCGTGAGAGAGAACCATTTATAACATTGACTAACATGGGGGCCAGAAGGGAATTGGGTGGCCAGCAGTTTAGTGGGAAGAGGGTCGAGAGTGCATTAAGTAGGTGGGTCTCATGGGCATGGTGAGCTCAAGGAGGGCATGAGGGGAGATAGGAGAGAAACTGGAGAAAGACGTTAGTATCGGTGTAGGGCAGGAAGAAACTTTGGAGGAAATTTGGCCCAGTGGGTTAGTGGAATGGAGGGACGCGGCATAGACAGTTGATCAGATAGTTTCAATCTTAGTAACAAGGAAGTACATGAGCTTCTTGCACTTGTCGTTGGAGATGAGGGTTGAAGGAATAGGAAGTAGGGTGTCAGAATCAGAGAATTGTTTCGGCAGCAAAGGAGGCCATTTGGCCCATCCTGACCGCACCAGCTCTCCAAATGAGCAATTCCCCTCCTTCTCCCCGTAACTCTGCACATTCTTCCTTTTCAGATAATAGTCTAATTCCCTTTTGAATGCCTCAATTGAACCCGCCTTCACCACACTCTCAGGCAGTGCATTCCAAACCATAACTACTTGCTGCATGAAAAAATTCCTCCTCATATCACTTTTGCCTCTTTTATTAATTAACTTAAATCTGTGCCCCCTTGTTCTTGATCCTTTCAAAATTGGAAACAATTTTTCCCGATCTACTTTGTTCAGACACCTCATGATTCTGAACACCTCTATCAAATCTCCTCTCAGCTTTCTTTTTTCTAAGGAACACAGTCCTAACTTCTCCAATCTATCTTTATAACTGAAGCTCCTCATCCCTGGAGCCATCCTTGTGAATATTGTATGCGCGCTCTCCAATGCCTTTACTTCCTTCCTAAAGTGCAGCATACTGAATTGGGTGCAATACTCCATCTGAGGCTCAACTAATGACTTATACAAGTTCAATATTACCTTCTTGCGCTTGTATTCTATGCCTCTATTAATAAAGGCCAAGCTACTGTATGTTTCATTAACCAGTCTCTCAACACGTCCTGCCATCCCCAATGATTTATGCACATATACACCCAGGGCCCTTAGCTCCATCACCCCCTTTATAATGCCATCCTTTATTTTAAACTGTCTATGTTCTTCCTACCAAAATTAATCACTTCATATTTCTCTGCATTGATCTTCATCTGTCACCTGTCCACCCGTTCCACCAACTTGTCTATGTCTTTTTGAAGTTCTACACTCTCCTCCTCACAGTTCACAATGCTTCCAATTTTTGCAATTTCTGCAAATTTGAAATTGTGCACCAAGGTCTAGGTCAGGCTTGTCCAACATGCTTCCCGTGGGCTGGATGTGACCCGTGAAGCCCCTCAACTCGGCTCCCGGAGCCAGTTTTCAAAATTCCGGTCAAACAGATGAGTTTGAATGGAAGATTCTGCATGAAGCTGCTCCTCCAATCACGGGCTATTTCTCTCCCACGCTTGCTGCTGAAAGGTTCACTGGTGAGCCTTTTAGCAGCAAATGAGGGAGAGAAAGAGTCTCTGATTTGAGGAGCAGTGAACACCGGCATTGGTGATTATGCTGAGGGCTGCCAGGCCGAGGGAAGTGAAGGTATGGTGGAGCTGTAGCTCGGGGTGCCAAGTAACAGCGCGGCTGGAGACCGGGGAGCCAAGTAACAGCGGGGCTGGAGCCCGGGGTGCCAAGTAACAGCGGGGCTGGAGACCAGGGAGCCAAGTAACAGCGGGGCTGGAGACCAGGGAGCCAAGTAACAGTGGGGCTGGTGACAGGTATATCAGACCTGGGGAGGGCCAAGTCATGTCAAGCCCGGGGAGGGCAACATTTTAGCGGGCCCAGGGAGGGTGCTGTTTGGAAGGCCCGGGGAGGGTGAAATTTTGGCGGTCCTGAGGAGGGCAAAATTTTGGCTGGCCCAGAGAGAGTGAAGTTTTGGCAGGCCCGAGGAGGAGATGTTGCCGTGGTGAATACGTGGGAGTGAGAGAGAGCGTGTCTGTGTGGGTGAGTGAGAGACTGACTGAGTGTATGCGTGGGAGTGAGAGTGTGACTGAGTGTGTGTGTGTGTGAGTGGGAGTGAGCGTGAGTGACTGAGCGTGTGGGGTGAGTGTGAGAGACTGAATGAGTGAGCGGGGGTGAGTGCAAGAGACCGAGTGAGTGTGTGGGGTTGAATGCGAGAGACTGAGTGTGTGTGGGAGGGTGAGTGTGAGTCTGCCTTAAGCTCACTCTAACTACCACACACTAACACACGCCCACGCACAATGGGAGAGGATGGATGAGTGAGCACCCTGAGACTGGGAGTGAGCTGGACACACATTCTGACCCTCTCACACTCTGGTCATTCTTATTAATTACTCTTTTTTAGCTTAACAATTTATTACCATAACATTACTGTACTTTTGCTTAGCAAATGTTTCTTACCTAAAGGCCTTTTTATTTATTTATTTATTTATATTTTTGTTTTTAAAGTTCAGTTTATTTTGTGCCAAACTTTTACTGAAATTTGTTCCCCGGGGCCTTGGGAGAGAAAAATATGCAAATGTGGCCTCTCCGCTGAGCGAAAAGGTTGGATAAGCCTGGTCTAGGTCAATAATATATATTAGAAAAAACATGTTCCCAACACTGATCCCTGGGGAACATCACTACAATCTATTAATCACTGCTGAAGAAGGGTCATATGGACTCGAAACAGCAACTCTGTTTCTCTCTCCACAGATGCTGTCAGACCTGTTGAGCTTTTCCAGCATTTTCTGTTTGTTTCATTAACCACTACACTTTGTTTCCTTTCACCCAGCCAGTTCCATGTCACTGCTGTCCCTTTTATTCCATGAGTATAACTTTTCTCACAAGTTTGTTGTGTGGCATTCTGTCAAACACCTTTTGAAAGTCCATGCACACCACATCAACACCATTTCCCTCACAGACCTCTCTGTTGCCTCTTCAAAAAAACTCCAGCAAGTTAGCTAAACATGTTTTTCCATTAATTTACCCACATTTGTCCAGAAGACAGTTTGCAATGGAGAAAAGAAGCCAGGGGTTATCTTTGCATCCTTGGATGATCCTGGAATATTGAGTAGTTGACACACTAACGCGTGACCTATTTGGATACTATTTTCACATTTGATCCATAGCCTCTGCTCGAATACCACCTGCGGGAAAAACACCGTACCTCTGCCTGTACCTCATATTGGATAGGACTTTTCGGTTGTCTTGGGTTCCCACATTCCTGGTGAAAATGTCAGAGTAGAGCCCGGTCCCGATCTGACAGGTTGTCCCACAGTCGTTCAGCACTTGGAGAGGTGTTAATTGACTTCGGGCCAGATTTGCGCCAATTAATTGGCCTGCAGCTCTCTGGTCCTAGCAGGGCTGCCAAGAGTGGGACTACATCCAGTCCACAATGCTGAGGGGACAGGAGCTGAATAGAGGAGTGAGTTGTGGGGAGGGGTGGTGGGCGGGTGGGGCCAGGTTAGAGGAGGTGGTGGGGGTGGGGTGCAGAGCCAGCGGGGAGGGATACCTGACGGACCCAGACCTTGAGGGGAGGCCTCCAATTCAAAAAGGGGCCACACAAAGGACCCCCCGCCCCACCCCCAACCCCCGCCTTTCCTGCTCAAAGCCTGAGTGGGGTATTTGCCGGGCTTCTCATTCGTTGCTGGCCTCCACCCGCTAATTGGCCACTTAAGGGACTCAGCTGGCACAAGGGCAGGCGGGCCACCTCGTAAAATTCTGACGAGGGTGGGGGCAGGCAAATAGGCAGAAGGAAAGGCACCTATGATGGTCTATGAGCTGCCCTATCTGCAAACCTGCCTCCTGGGGAGCATAAATAGATAGAATTTGAACAGATGTAGCAACTCAAAACTGGGCATCCATGAGGGACTGTGGGCCATCAGCAGCAGCAGAATTGTAGACAATCACAAACTGTAACTGCGTGGCCCGGCATTTCCCCAACTCTACCATTACCATCAAACCAGAAGGCCAATCCTGGTTCAATGAAGAGTGCAGGAGGACATGCCCAGGAGCAGCACCAGATATACCTAACAATGAGGTGTCAACCTGTGAAGCCTCAACGCAGGACTACTTGCGTGCCAAACAGCAAAAGCAGCATGCAAAAGAGCTAAGCAATCCCACAACTCTGCAGTCCTGCCACATCCAGTCATGGCAGTGGACAATTAAACAACTAACTAGAGGATGAGGTTCCACAAAAATCCCCATCCTCAATGATGGGGGAGCTCAGTACATCAATGCAAAAGATAAGTCTGAGGCATTCACAACAATGTTCAGCCAGAAGTGCCAAGTGGATGACCCATCTCGGTCCTCCTCAGACCCCGCATCACAGATGCCAGTCTTCAGCCAATTTATTTCACTCTACATGACATCAAGAAATCGCTGAAGACACTGGATACTGCAAAGGCTGTGGGCCCTGACAACATTCCAGCAATAGTGACAAAGACTTGTGCTACAGAACTAGCTGCACCCCTAGCCAAGCTGTTCCAGTACAGCTACAACACTGGCATCTACCCAGCAATGTGGAAAATTGCCCAGGTATGCCCTGTCCACAAAACGTAGGGCCAGTCAATCCAGCCAACTGCCACCCCATCAGTCTCCTGTCGATCATCAGCAAAACGATGGAAGGGGTCATCGACAGTGCTATCATGTAGCACTTAGTCAGCAATAACCGGCTCACTGATGCTCAGTTTGGGTTCCTCCAGGGCCGCTCAGTTCCTGGCCTCATTGTAGCCTTCGCTCAAAATGGACAAAAGAGCTGTATTCAAGAGGTGAGGTGAGAGTGACCGCCCTTGACCTCAAAGCAACATTTGACCAAGTTTGGTATCAAGCAGCCAAGCAAAGCTGGAGTCAGTGGGAATCAGGGGAAAATTCTCCACTGCTTGGAGTCATACCTAGCACAAAGGAACATGGTTATGGTTGTTGGAGGTCAATCATAGTCCTAGGACATCACTGCAGGAGTTGGGTCCTAGGCCCAACCATCTTCAGTTACTTCATAATGATCTTCCCTCCATCATAAGATCAGAAGTGGGGGTGTTCGCTGATGATTGCACAATGTTCAATATTCATGAGTGCTCAGATACTGAAGCAGTCTGTGCCCATATGCAGCAAGACCTGGACAATATCCAGGCTTGGACTGACAAGTGGCAAGTAACATTCGTGCCACACAAGAGCAAGGCAATGACTATCTCCAGCAAGAGAGAATCTTACCATCTCCCCTTGACATTCAATGGCATTACCATCGCTGAATCCCCCGCTGTTAGCATCCTGGGGGGTTACCATTGACCAGAAACTGAACTGGACCAGCCATATAAATACTGTGGCTACAAGAGCAGGTTAGAGGCTGGGAATTCAATGGGGAGTAACTCACCTCTTGACACCCCAAAGACTGTCCATCATCTTCAAGGCACAAGTTAGGAATTTGATGGAATACTCTCCCCTTGCCTGGCTGAGTGCATTTACAACAACACTCAAAAACATGACACCATCCAGGACAAAACAGCCCACTTGATTGGCACCCCATCCACCATCTTTAACATCCATTACCTCTACCACCGACGCACAGCGGCAGCAGTGTGTACCATCTATAAGATGCACTGCAACAACTCACCAAGACACCTTCGACAGCACCTTCCAAACTTGCGAGTGACCTCTACCGCCTAGGAGGACAAGGGCAGCAGATGAATAGGAACACCACTACCTGCAAGTTCCCCTCCAAGCCACACAACATCCTGACTTGGAAATATATCGCTGTTCCTTCACTGTCACTGGGTCAAAATCCTGGAACTCCCTCCCTAACAGCGCTGTGGGTATACCTAAACCACACGGACTGCAGCGATTCAAGAAGGCAGCTCACCACCACCTGCTCAAGAGCAATTAGGGATGGACAATAAAATTGCTGGCCCAGCCTGCGACACCCGCATCCCGTGAAAAGAATAGTAAAAAAAAAATAAAGTTATGCTCATTGCCTTTGCTTGTGTTTTATGAACTCTTTATACCTTATCCTAATTTTATAGCTTGCACATCTGTCTACACTCACTTTCACTTACTTATCTCTCCAGCTCAGCATGTGTACACACGCAGAACACATTTCAATGTAAAAAAAGACTTGCACGTATAAAGAGATCTTTATAACCTCAGGATGCCCCAAAGTGCTTCACAGCTAATGAACTACTTTTAAAATAAAAGCAAAAAACTGCAGATGCTGGAAATCCAAAACAAAAATAAAAATATCTGGACAAACTCAGCAGGTCTGGCAGCATCTGCGGAGAGGAGCACAGTTAACGTTTCGAGTCCGTATGACTCTTCAACAGAACTAAGTAAAAATAGAAAATAAAAATAGTTCAAAATCCTCCTCTCAGACAGACAAAACAATGTTGCTGGCTTGCAGGGAGTGGGTACCTGTCCGGATGCCGTTTGAATATGACGCACAACCTTCAACCACTGTGAAGGAATGGCAGGGTCAGCAACTTTCTGCCTGCCCTCGCCACCCAATTGGCCGTGCCCTTTGACTGTGTATAGCTAATTGTCTGGCTGCTGCATGATTGCGTATGGCCAGCTGTCCTGCCTCTGAGTGCAAGTCCTGCTCACTTTTAACTGCACCATCAGGACACTCGCCGCTGTTACAAGATTCTGCCGTCAGCTTCGGTCCTGCATTAAAGTAAATCTCTGCAGTGGAACTTGAACCCATGACCTTCTGATGCTGAAGTATGAATGCTAACACTGAGCCAAAGCTGATATGCCAGCTTCACACTGAGAATATGCTCAGCAGGGAATTAATTAGTTGGCTTTTGCATCAGCTCATAAATGCCAACAAAAATATTTGATTAAAATTATATTTTGAAGGAACTGCACAGCTAGTGACCGCTATGATCAGAGGACATTCTCAGCCAAGGCATAGGAGTAGAAGCCCTTCTCTCTAGTCAAAGTGATTTGACTCTCTCAACAATTGCTTGGTTGCTCAAACTTTCCTTCATTAATAAACCATTTAACACCATTCCTGTGTGACACCTGTTGGTGTAAATTATTCTCCACCTGCCTAGTAGATGGGTCTTATATTGTGGGTCAATCAAACATAATCCAGATCCTTTTGGTGTCAATCGTTCTCGATTCTCCAGTCAGGTTGACTTAAAAAAAACTTGCATTTAAATAGCACTTTTCACAACCACCAGGCATCTCAAAGCACTTTACAGCCAACAAAGTACGAACATACGAAATAGGAGCAGAAGTAAGCCATTCGGCCCCTCCAGTCTGCTCCGCCATTCAATAAGATCATGGCTGATCTGTATGTGTTTCGAATTCCACATTCCCATCTACCTCTGATAACCTTTGATCCCCTTGCCTAACAAGAATCTATCCATCTCTGCCTTAAAAATGTTCAATGACCCCGCCTCCACCGCCTTCTGAGGCAGAGAGTTCCAAAGTCGCACAACCCTTTGAGAGAAAAAATTTCTCCTCATCACTGTCTTCAAAGGGAAACCCCTGATTTTAAAACAGTGCCCTCAAGTTCTGGACTCACCCACAAGAGGAAACATCCTTTCCATATCCACTTTGTCGATACGTTCAGGATCTTATCTCCTTCAATTAAGCTCTTCTAAACTCCAGTGGAAACAAGCCCAGTCTGTCTAACCTTTCCTCATAAGATAACCCATTCATTCCAGGTATCAATCTAGTAAACCTCCTCTGAACCACATCAAACGCCTTTACATCCCTTCCTTGAATAAGGAGACCAAAACTGCACACAATATTCGAGGAGTCGTCTCACCAATGCCCTGTTTAACTGAACATACTTACTTTTATGTTCCCTTCCTCTTGTAATAAAGGATAACATTCTATTAGCCTCCTTAATTACTCACTGTACCTGCATACTAACTTTTTGTGATGCATGTGCTAGAACACCTAGATCCCTTTGCACCTCGGAATTCTGCAGCCATTCTCCATTTAAGCAATACTCTACTTTTTTCAAATTTTTCCTACTAAAGTGAATAATTCACATTTTCCTACATTACGCTCTATCTGCCAGGTTCTTGCCCACTCACTAAACCTATTTATATCCATCTGCAACCTCCTTATGTCTCCTTCACAACATACTTTCCTACTTATCTTTGTGTCATTTGCAAATTTAGCGACCATGCCTTTACTCCCCTCAGCTAAGTCATTGATTTCAATTTTAACAAGTTGAGGCCCCAGCACAGACCCCTCCGGGACTCCACTCATCACAACCTGCCAATCAGAAAATGACCCATTTATGCATATTCTCTGTTTTCTGCCAGCCAGCCAATCTTCTATCCATGCTAATATGATACATCCTACACATGAGTTTTTATTTTCTGCAATAATCTTTGATGTTGCACCTTAACAAATGTCTTCTGGAAATCCAAGTACAGCAGGTCTACAGGGCCCCTTTATCCACAGCACATGTCACTCCTCCGAATAACTCCAGTAAATTGGTTGAACATTATTTCCCTTTCACAAAACCATGCTGACTCTTTCCGATGGCCTTGAGTTTCTCTAAGTGGTCAGCTATAACCTCCTTAACGATTGATTCTAACAACTTCCCCATGACGGATGTCAAGCTAACTGGCCTATAGTTTCCTGTTTTCTGCATAGAGGGGTTATATTTGCTGCTTTCCAGTCTGATGGAACCTTTCCAGAATCTAGCATCTAGTTGCTCATTAGTCACTTCTTTTAAGACCCTAGGATGAAGTCCATCAGAACACGGAGACTTGTCAGCCCGCAGCTCCATCAGTTTTGCTCAGTATTGCTTCCCTAGCAATTGTAATTTCACCAAGTTCCCTTCTCCCTTCCATCTCCTGATTTGCAGCTATTACTGGAATGTTTTTTGTATCCTCTATAGTGAAGATAGAAGCAAAATATTTGCTCATTTCATCCACCATTTCCTCATTAGCTATTATTAACTCCCCACTGTCACTCTTTAGAGGACCAACACTCACTTTACTTACTCTTATCCTTTTTAAATACCTGTAGAAGCTCTTGCTATCCGTTTTTACTTTTTGAAGTGTGGCCATTGTTGTAACATAGGAAGCGTGGCAGCTAATTTGCACTCAAACAGTGACCAGATAGTCTGTTTTTTGTGATGTTGATTGATGGATAAACATTGGCCAGGACACTGGGGAGAACCCCCCTGTTCTTCCTTGAAATAGTGTCAAGGGGTCTTTTACATCCGCCCGAGCAAGTAGATGGGGCTTTGGTTTAACGTCTCATCCAAAGGACAGCAACTCTGACAATGCAATGCTCCCTCAGCACTGCACTGGAGAGTCAGTCCTGAATTAAGCCAATTTAAATTGACGTTACCACTGAAATATAAAGCCAGATGATTTAAATGAGGATATATGCAATGAATGTGAATATGATAACTTCAGGACCTTGTAAAAGTGGGTATCACTTAACAGGGGAACTTAAGAAATGAAAAAAAAGTTTCAAATTAGTTCAGGTATCCAATTACATTTTTGGTTTTTGAAGTGTTTTCCCAAACAAGTGGCATTTAATTCAAGAGTTCATTTGAACGACCCAAACTTCTCTTATAGGTTTGGACGAGATCACTGGAGAATAGCTGGGGAATCCTCATTCCCTCTCTCGTTGATGTAGCTTGTTACAACATGACTGAAACTGGTCAAGAGCAACACTGTGGTTTGAATTGGGGTCTCAAAAAACTTAAGAGCAGCAATGAATTACAGCAACAATGTGAAGACAGGCGGGAGACTTCACTAGACTTTTTGCCTCGTGGGCGCCCCAAAATGTAACTGAGTCCTTCTAGATTAAAAATACCCATTCTTACTTTGCTGTCTATTGTGGGAGATTCTCTATCTTTCTCAGCATGCTGAAGCTTCCTGTTTAGGTCCTGAAACATGTCTTGATGCCGTTTTCTTGTGTGCATTATTTTCTAGAGATAAAAACCAAGACGTCAATGAAATGCAGCTAAGATGCATCGGGGACAGAGTCAGGCATTCAATTAGTGAATGTGGCAGAGTAAAGAAAAGGCTTACCTCAAAATCTAACTCAGCATACCTAGATTTTCTTCTCTAGAAATAAAAAATAGACAATTAGCAGCATCCGTTCAAAAATGAACATGAAATTGTGATGTAGATGTCAATGTGAACTTGTAATTTAATTTTATTTTAAAGAACAATGTAGCATTTCTTCATAATCATTAATGTACCCCATGTCCTCATTATCAGTTTAAAACTAAGTTGCGAGGGGCCAGGGGAATTCTGGACAGTGGGTTAGATGTTATTCTCTAACTTCTGGAACCCAAATAACGTCAAGTCCAGGCTGATGAAATTGAAGTGTTCTCTTTCTGCTGCCTCTTAAGGTATTAGGCTCAATCAGTTTAAGCAGTTTTAACTCAGTTGCTTAAGGGTATGAGCCACAGCACACAATTGCCCTGATACGGCAATCTCTTTCAGAACTGCCACAGGATGGCTGATGTGGGAAACTCAATAATGTTACATTGCTGCAGCAAGGGGCTGCTTTAATGAGGTTAGAACTGGGATACTTTGTTGGCACAGAACTTGACTCTCATCTAATTGTGTTAGACCTAACCTGGAAATGTTTCATGCTGACACTGAATGCCGGAAATGGAAAGTTTTGAATTAACTTTCTTGACAAACACAGAAAACAGAAATGTTCAAACGTGAAGGGTTATTGAAGTAGTCCTTCTTAAAATGAGAAAACATTACAAACACTTTTCATTTGTTCACAGCCACATAACAAAGACATAAATCATTCTGAAATGCATGTTGTACCCTTTGCAGCAGATGCCACTCTGAGAATAATGCTGCTCCCATACAAAAACTTTAGCCAAACACTTAGTCATGAAGATAGTGCTTAGCTGCAACCACTTTGGGTCAAAACACATTGATAGATGTTAAAAGGACTTCATTATGTCACCCAAATCAGGGTTTGGATTGGGAGAAAACAGTACTGTAAGGCAGCTAGCATGGTTTCAAAATGGCACTAAGGGTAATGAATAGGAATGCTCCAACATTATCAATTTACCTTTGTTTTATCTTGGGTGAGGCGATTGAAGTATACAGGACAAATACTTCAGCAATTGTTCATTGCTTCTTACAGTTTGACACAATCAGGCTAACGGGCTTAAATTCTGCTTGGTGATTCACTGACAGAAATCCATTTCACTGGATCAAGGGGGAAACTCTAGTTATATCAGGATTGCTTATATGCTTGTCTGATACTCACTGACCAAAGTTACACCTGCAATTACAGAAATTTTTGAATGTAAAACAATAAATAATCAAACTATGGTGGAAGTTTTTATTTGTGTTGTTTCCAGCATGCTTAGCAAGTTGACAATATGAGAGAGCTGAATATACTGTAATTAATTCCAATACAGAGCAGAGGAGTGCTGAAACTGGACTTATACTTCACCTCACATTAATGAATATAGCATTAATACATTTTTCAAAGATTCAGGTATAATTATGGGTAATTGTGCCTATCATTCACACAATTTAATGTTTGAACGTTCCAATCAGGTTTCCCTTGTAGATGACACCCTACGTGACTGTAGCCGTGGTACACCATCCCTCTTCACCCCTCTCGGCCTTTCAGCCACCTTTAACATGGTTGATCATACTATCCTCATCCAGCGTCTCTTGTTCATTATCCAGCTGGGTAGGACTCCCTTGCCTAATTCCACATTTTACCAATCTGGATATAATCAGAGAATTCCCTCTTAAGGGTTTATTTTCTCTACCCTGAACCAAGGGTCCTCAAGGATCCTTCCTCAGCCTTCTCCAATTTTTCATCTTGACATCATCTGAAAACATGAAGCCAAGTTCCACGTGTAGATTGATGACACATAACTCTACCTCACCACCTCTACCTCTGACCAATCCACTGCCTGTGTTATTGAGGCTGCTTATCTAACTGATATTGAGTCTTGAATGAGCTGTAATTTCCTCAAATTAAATACTTGGAAGACCAAAGCCATTGACTTTGGCCATCGCTACTAGATTCATTCCCCTGGCTCTGATTCCATCCATCTCCCTGGCCAATGTCTAAAGGTGAACAAGACTATTTGCAAACTTAGCATCCTATTTGATCCTGAGCTGAGCTTCTGATTCCATATATTCTCTCCATCACAAGACAGCCTATTTCCACCTCTGTAACATCACCCACCTTAGCCCCTGCCTCAGCTTATCTTCTGTTGAAAGCATGATCTACTCTTTTGTTATCTCCTGATACAACTATTCCAATGCTCTCCTGACCAACCTCGCATCTTCACAAACCTTCATAAGCCTCCATCAAGTTGATTCCAATTAAAACTCTGCAGCCCATTCTTTTAGCCCACATCATGTTCCCTTTATCTATCACTCCTGTGCTCACTGACCTACACTGGTTCCCAGTTCATCAATGGCTCAATTTTAGATTTGAATGCACATGTTCAGATTTCTCCATGACTTTATCCATCCATATCTCTGTTACCTCCTCCAACCGTACAACTCTCTTGGAACCCTATCCAGCTCTGGACTCTTCTGTATCCCCACTCCCTTTGACCCACCACTGGTGGCCAAGATTCCATATGGCTAGGCCTCAAGCTCTGTAATTCTTTCCCTAAACTCCTCAGTCTCCCTACCTCTCTTTCCCCTTCTTTAAGGACCTCCTTGAAATAAACTTTTAAATGGGTAATTTAATTTTAAATGACCTTTCCTAATATCTCCTTTTTTTGGCTCAGCATCATTGTTGTATAATTACACTCCTTTAAAGCGCCTTGTGATGCTTTCCTATATTAACGGTGCTATTTAAATGCAAGCTGTTGTTGTAATAGGAGCCAAGCTTAGGTTCATTAGGAATTTAAACTAATTCCTATTTCAGGGAATGGTCACTCAAACTAAAGATGTGTTTTGTCATTTGTATCACTGTTATTTCCAGCACTGTGTGAAACGCAGATCGGTCTGTACTTGAAAGAATTGCTGCAACCAAAACACAAACCTTTCATCAGAATAACAATGAAAAGTTCCATCTGAAATATTAACTTATCCGGATTACCTACTTTGCACTTCCAACAGTTTTCGTTATTATTCAAAAGTGAGGCAGGGGGTGGCATTAACTGTGAATTCAGTAAGAATGGTACCGTTAATTAAAGAAAGAGTGTGACACCTATGGCAAGTAGATCAGTGGGAGAGTTATCTGTGTGCCTTGCCTTAGAACAAATAGGATTATATTAAAATTAGAATCATGGAGAGAGAATAGTCATATGGCCATGTTAAGCATACTGGCGTCACAAGCAGTCATTTATCAACTGCTCTTTCATAATATGCTCGTAATTTTGCTGGAGGTTTTTATGAACACATTCACAATGCTGTTGTACATGGTGCCTCAGTAAACCTTTCAATTGAGGTGTTTCAGTAGAACTTTAAGCTTTGTGCTGTTTCTTCAGGGTTTCCACCAATCTTTCGCCAAGGTTATGGTGGAAGATTGGAGAATCGCCACAGAAATTTTACACCATGAAGTCAGATAGGGTTCATTCTTAGCTCAAATTTAAAAGTAGGTGACACTTAGATTGTTCACTCCTGAGAGGAGGTGACCAAGAAAGGATATTGTAGAGTCATATGTAAGAATCCTGGGAATTTGCTACTTCAAGCTTTCTTCCTATTGATCAAGAATTAGCTCAGATACTGCACTTCTTTAATTTGGTTTCCTGAATATATTTTTAAAGCTGTTTGTAATGCACCCTGGGTATAAGCAGCTGAGAGGTGACTTGATGGGAATGGTGGTTTGGGCCTTCATCAACCAAATGTTTTATTGGCCCGAAAGGCGAAAAAGAGGTCAATTGGTCAAAAAATGAAACTTCAGCAGTAATCCAGCAAAGTGTGAAAACCGACAACTTGCAGTGAATGAAAAGGGAGATGTACGGCTCCCAGAAACCCAAATAGAGGACAGGGAAAACAACAGAGTCTAGAATCCTAGACAGAACACAATCAAAAGAAATTCATTGACTATAAAGTCTTTGCTTTGGGACCTCCTGAGGTTGTGAAAGATGGGATATAAATGCAAGTTTTTTCATATATATCTTTCACAGGTCACAATACCACTTAATTTGGTGTTAAACCTTGTTTGGGTTCTTCCTTTCCTATGCCCACACTATTTAAATAACTAGAAAACAAGACAGGTTTTAACACAGATAGCTGTAGCACACCACTAACTATTTCATTAAACAAAAATCAATTTATCCTTCCTCTGTATTTTCTGTCCCTTGACCTCTGTTCTTATGTTTATGCCCTTTAATATCATGTGCCTTAAATTTTGATTTAGTGACACTTTATCACATAGCTCTGAAAAATCCATGTAACTAACCAAAATTTCGATGACCTATGCGATTTCAGGTTGCCAAGATCTCCATGGCAGGAATCTTTTGCCCTCCCCGTGGCGTATTTGATGGAGAGGGGGGCATTTAGTTGGGTGGTAAGGTTGATTGTGTGATAAGATGCCTGTGTACCAACTGCTGGACCATAGTTGTCAAATACAAGGAATTACAGAAGAATATGAACAGGTTAGTACTGTGAGTCAATAGTTGCCAGATAATCTTCAATGTTGTAAGAATAAAAAAGCAGAATAAATTTTGAAAGCTGAGAAAGTTGTATGTGAGGGTGCGCTTGTACAAGGAACACAGAGAATCACCATGCACGTGCAGCAAGCAGTTAAGAAGGCATATGGCATGTTAACCTTTATAGCAAGAATAATGAAGTCTTGTTACAATTGTACAGGGTTTTGGTGAGATCGCATCTGGAATATTGTGTGCAATTTTGGTCTGTGTGGTCTACTCCTGCTCCTATTTCTTGTGTTCTTGTGTATGTGGACATTGTTGAGAAAAGAACAGTGAATGAATTTACCCTAAACACAAGGCTCTGAAAATTTGACATTGGAGTAGAAGAACAAAGAGGTATTTGTGTGCACAGGTATGGGCATGCAGGTAGGAGCTGGGATTCTGAATGTTATACAAAAGGGGATTGAACGCAAAAATTCAATATTGAATTTGTACATGGCATTGGTTAAACTATATTTGAAATAGTCATTTGATAGTACAGAGCTTGAGTATTGCTGAAAAAAGAGACAAGTCAAAACTTTTCGTCTTGCCCTAATCAGGACATTTCGCAAGAACTCCAATGCAAGGGGGAAACAACAATTTTTATTGTATGAGAAGAGAGTGCGGATTGGTTGACAAGTGTGATTGGTAGAGGTGCTGTCATGGAGAGTACACCAATTGATGGTGACTGCCGGTTAACTGCCAAGCATTGTTCAAAATTTAAACCAGACAGCTTGACCCTGATTGGTCAAGGCATTGCCCTGAGGAGCATGTCAGTGAATGACTGTCACTATTTTGTGCAGCTGAAACAGGTGCAATGTGTGTACATGTTCTTTCTGTCTGCAAAGAACTGGGCCAATCAGTAATAAAAGCAGATCAGTAATAAAAAAGTATAAACTCTAAACATTCACTAGAAAATTGAAGCAAAAAGTTAAAAGATTTTACATTCCATAATGGGGGACTATTTGAACATGAATGCTTTCCTACAAGTGGCCGATTAGGTGAAAATCGTATTATTTAAACCAGAATTGGATTAGTTTTTGGAAAGAGAAATATAGAAGGATTTAAGGCAAAGGCAGGTAAATGGGATAGAAGCAGACTGTTACATTTGGAGAGCCAATGCCAACACAGCTGAGGTCAGGTGAATGGCTTCCTGCCAGTTGCAATTTCCATCATTTCAAATATGAGAGTAGTACCTCAGGACTACAAGTTAGTGACTATCATCACATTCAAAGAAGGACTGAAGTGTGAAGCAGGGAATCATTTGCAAGTTAGCCTAACATTAATGATGGGGAAACTGCTCCAGTGCATTTTGTAGGACATTAATAGCGTTCATCTCAACGACACAATAGCTATTACGAAGTATGGCGTAGTCAGCATGATTTTAGATGCAATTGGTCATGCCTCATAAATTGACGGAAGTTCTT
The DNA here is from genome assembly GCF_964194155.1 of Cetorhinus maximus. Taxonomy (NCBI): domain Eukaryota; kingdom Metazoa; phylum Chordata; class Chondrichthyes; order Lamniformes; family Cetorhinidae; genus Cetorhinus; species Cetorhinus maximus. The sequence continues at coordinate 150,856,327 of NC_135882.1, forward strand.
TGTGGAGGAACTTAATTATATGGTGAGAGTTGTTCAGTTCATGTAATTTCATTTACATTTTTAGCAAGCACCTGATAAAGTCCAACATATAAAAGGTCTTTAGCAATTAACTAACTTTACTGAAACTGGCTTGGGAATAGGGAGCAAAAGGTAATAAATAGAATAAGCTCTACCGGGCGGGGGAGGGGGGGTGTTGTTAGTGACTAGTCTAATTTCATGGGGTGTGTTCTAGGTCCCTTAATGCTCGTACTATTCATAAATGAGATGCAGGAGGAATTCTGTTGCAATATAAAATTTGATAATGACACAAAACTATATAACTAGGTAATCAGAATGATTTGTAGCCTTCAGAGACATCTGGATACATTAAGTGAATGGGTAAGGGATGACAAATCGTTTTTCATTTAGACAAGGATAAGAAAACGTACATAAATATGAAACAACATGTACACAGTGGGGTGTCGGATCTGTAAAACTCATGACTAAACAGCACATTTAAGGGTAATTTTGTTCATTCTGCTCCCAGTGTGAAGCATTGCCTGCTAGGACTGCATAGCAGGAATCTGGGCATCTGCAAAGTTTTCTGTCAATCAATTTTAATGGGCGGTAAATCATGTATGCCCAAATTCCCAATATGAGCTTCCAACAAAATTAAACTCCACACTAAGGGCACAACTTCATAAAATCAGCCCTTTAGACGACCGTGTACAATTTTTATTATCCTACCTTCAACGGTACACTGACACATTGGAGAGAGTTCAGGGAGGCGCGACTAGGATTATTCTGGGACTTAGGGCTCTAAAGATTATAAAAGACACAAAGAACTTAACTTATTTTCACTGAAGCAAAGATGATTCAGGGACACACAGACAGAAACAGGTTATTCAACTTAGATTTCAACCTCGGAATCAGAGGACAGAAGTACAAATTAGCAAGTGCTCAACAAGAGTAGAGATTAGAAGATATTTTCCCCACAGAGACATTAATTAGGTTAGACAGAATCTATGATAGAACAAAATCTACAGGGTCAATAGAGGGAATAGGCTAAATTGACCAAATAGCCTTTTTGGATTCCGTACTTATATTCTTCCGAGACCTGAAAGTGATACTGAGGGAAACTAACATGCAAAAATGTATTAAAAATCTGGGTGAGTTCCTGCTCCTCCCAGTTATCAAGTGTTAACACTGATTACTTTGTTTATGGGGGCAGAGGGACAGGGAAAATAAACATAAGGCATCTCCAGCTGAAGGCTGACTCTGAAATTACAAAACTTAAATTCAATTCAAACTGATTGGTCGACTGTAAATCTATGGGCAAAATGTTAGGAAAATCCCATTTGAATGACAGCGCCTCATGTGCAGCCTATCCAAAAATCATGAATGTACTGCTTATGATTTTCCAATTTAAGACCTCACTACTGACAAGGCCTTAGAAACTCTGCCTTATTAATGTGGTTGTTTTGTTTTCTTTAAAAAAAAGATGTCTTCTATAAACATCTATTTCAATGCCAGATCCTCATTTTGGATGCTTCCTCTTCAAATATGAATCAGCACTGTTTGCATTTGTGTTCTGCTCTTCAATTTTACAAAAATATATTTTTTGATGGCCTTTTAACTTGGTGTCTCACTCAAGTGGTTACTAGTCATGTGTAAATCCAGAAAGCATGTGTCGGAAATTCAGTGGTTGTGGCAGTTTAGCTATTTCCAATCCTGTCCTTGCCCAACATACATACACTTACACTTTTCACCAAAGGACACTGGATATGCCATAGCCCAGGGGCACAAAGGCCAATTTGCAGTGTTCCAGCTACTGTAAAGGCTGAAATCAGCTCAGCACTGACCAAAAGTCAAACCTGTTTGTTGGTAATATTGTGCAGGGGCTCACCCACAACAACATCAGTGGAAACCCAGGGTACTTGGCCACTTCCTTGGATATTTTTCCTGATTTCCTGTTGAAATTCTGCCAAAGTTGTGGGCAAACTCCCCTGGAAATTCCACCCCGGGACGTCTGGATCTGTTTGGTTCAGCTCCATGCAGTCTTTACTAAAATCAGGAAGGTCCTCCAGTTCCTTTTAACTTTGAGTTTGAGCTCCTGTGCAGGTTGGTGAGTACATCTCTAAGTTTAATGAAACATAAACTAACTGCTTCCCTCAGGCACGCTGCTTCCAATGCAACAAGGTGGCTTTTTAAAGATCAAAAATATAGACCTACTGTCTTCTGGAGTGATTTAGATTATTTTTTGATTCTGATTACAACTCTTCATCATATGACTCCAAATCCTCCTTTCATCCTCGAGGCTGGTAGAGGGAGTCGGAAAAATTCCTGGCTCTGCCCATCTGCCCTGGGTCTCCAGAACATTACCCTGGGTCTCTGGATTACCAGTTCATTGACAATAGCACTACGCCACTGCCTCCCCGGTCTCTCGGGGGAATGCTACCTGGGAGATACCCCAGAAGATGTGCTGGGGCACCTCTCTTGAAGTCCCCATGCAAGAACTGCATGGGAATTGTCCAGGAAGTTCAAACTTCCGATGGGCAATTTGCCTGCACTGGGAACCATCCGATACTCCAATTTAAATCAGAGACTTCGGATGGTTCCCATTCTCTTAGCAGAATAATTGCCAAGGAAAATTAAGAAGAATTAAAAGCACTTCTAACTCCTGGGTAACTACACTACTGAACCCTCACCCCCAACCCCCAACTGGACTAACCCCCTAATTATCCTCCCACTCCCTTACCGTCCCCCATCACCCAACTACTCTCCACCTTCCTAACCAACCTAATCCCGACCATCCCTCCACCCGGCTACCCGCCGACTACACCTTCACCTCCTGACACCTCCTGACACCTTCCCCCCACCACCCCGACTACACCGCCAGCCCAACTACCTCATGATCACTCGACGCCCTGACGCTTCCTACCCCCTGGCTCATCCTACACCCCAAACTCATGCTAGCCCCCCCAACCCATCCTGTACCTGCAGCTGACCACCTGACCCCCGACCCATCCTATCCCCCCCGACTCATCTTACGCTCCCCCCCACCTAATCTGTCACCCACTTACCTTACATACTTATCTTCTCCCTGGCGTTTCAAAGTGGCTGGGATCTTTAAACTTACCTGCTCTACGGCAGCTAGGGCTGCCCCAAACTGAAGTGCTGCAAGCTAGTAAAAGACTCAATCACCTAGCCCTTTAAAGTTTCAAAAGCCACAAACCACAAATCCTTGAAGCCAATTAACTTGTGTCAACAAACAATGGTCTAGAACTTCCGATCTCCAGGAAGGGGGGGTGTGGCATCATACCCAGAGGTACCTCAGAAGATGTGTTTCTTCCCCCAATGCTGCTGCCCCAAAATGAATAATCCCAGGAACTGGTATACTTTTTTCTCACCAGGCTGGAGTTGCAAGGTCGGGCAAGGAAGGTGCAGCTCCCAACTAAGGTAGGTGAAAAGGAGCAGAGTGGCAACTGTGCTTGCCATTCCTTGGAAATTCTGGCTCATTGTGAAATTGACAGCAAAGATTCGAGAGCATGAGCTGTCAATTCTTCATCTGGGGAGTGGTTGTTCTAGTATTCTAACAGCTGTCTGGGCTCTCAGCCAAGCATACATAATGAGGCGGCATGAGGGGTGGGTGGAGGGCAGAGCTTGGCTTAGGGGACCTGAAAGAGTGGGTGGAAGGGCAAAGCTTGCCACTGGAGGTGGTATAAGACATAGGGGACAGGTGGAAGGGCAGAGCTTGGCATAGGGGACAAGAGAGAACATAGAGGGTGAGTGTGGTACATTAGGTGGCACAGATGGGACATGAGGAGAGGGTGAAGGGGGTGTGAGAAGTGGAGGGAATGTTTGTTTTTTTTCACTAGGACAAAGTCCCACAACACAGAGTTGGGCCTTTTAAACAGCCCACATCTGTACCCACAGCCCCTCTAGCTGCCTCCATACTTCTTTCTGGGTCAGCTGGTCTGACTCCAGCTCACACCCAGCCCCCACATTGAATATCCCGCCTTTGCGGGCACTTTCACCCGAGGTGGATGGACCAAGCCAGGAATTTCCCAACTTCCCCTACCCGCCTCGAGAATGAAAATCCAGGCTAAGGTTTCAAGCACTTGTAGTTTCTGCTATTGATCCTTTAATGGGTCTGGATGATTGCCACTTTTATTGGCCTGTAGTAAAATGGAGGTTTTTTTTAATAAAGTGTAAAGTTATCAATTAACGACTTTTTTTTTAAAAAAAAGCTTTTTTTGACATCCTATTGTCACCATAGGGTTCATTGGTTCGATACAGTTTAGGGGCATGGAAGTGCCATAGCTAGGCATGGGGGTATGAGGGGCTATAGAGGATAGGTGGTTGGGGGGAGCATACCTTTGCATGGAAGGCATGAATGGCCATAGGGGGTTGGTGGAGTGCATGGGAAGGACCTTTTGATCTTACCTTTCAAAAGGTTGCCTCATCCCGACGATGGTTCACAACACCTCTGAGGTGCCGTGAAGCACGACTCTGAAAAGCTGGCCCAACGCTATAATAATTGTGGAGGGCAAGGGCATGCCTATATCCCTGCAATGGAGCCTGCCAGGTTAGGAGTGCAGGCTGTGGCCTACGGCCCAAGCCAGCCTGCATCTTTAAACAGCACAACTGAAAATAGGAAATCCCAGGAATGGGGTCGGGAATCCCAGGATTGGCCGCTATTTTCACCCCTCCATGGAGTCTCCCTGACTCCATGAAAATCCAGCCCTACATCTCTAAGTTCAGAGGAACAAAAACCAACTGCTTCCTTCAGACATGCTGCATCCAAGGCAACAAGATGACCGTTTAACGATCAAGAATGTAGAGCTGCTGTCTCCTGAAGTGATTTAGATGTTTTCAAATTCTAATTTGAATTCTTCATCAGCTTTTCTGGTACTATATCCATACAGTTATTTTATTCATTCACAGGATGCTGGCATTATTGTCATGGCGAGCATTTATGGTCCATCTCTAATTGTCTTTGAGAAGGTGGTGGTGAGCTGCCTTCTTAAAAACTGAGTGGCTTGCTAGGCCATTTCAAAGGGCAGTTTAGAGTTAACCATATTTCTATGGGTCTGGAGTTGCGTGTATGCCAGACCAGGTAAAGAGGACATGTTTGCTTCTCTGAAGAGGATTAGAGATTCAGATGGGAATTTACAACAACCCCAGTGCTGTCATGGTCACTGTTACTGATACCCACATTTTTTTTTTAAATTCTAGATTTATTTAATTATGTCTTTAGATGATTAGTCCAGGCCCCTGGATTATTAGTCTAGTAAGTGCTGAAAAAAGAGACATTTTTTTGCCAAAGCTTTTCCTCTTGCACTCACCAGGACAATTCGCAAGAAAATGCCAATGACAGGGGAAACAAAAAATTTATACCGTATGAGAAGAGAGTGCTGATTGGTTGGCAAGCGGACTGTGGTTGGTAGAGGTGTTGCCATGGAGAATGCACCAGTTGATGGAAGCTGACAGCTAGCTGCCAAGTATTGTTTGAAATTTAAACCAGGCAACTTGACTCTGATTGGTCAAGACATTGAACTGTGGAGTGACCGAGCAAATGGCTGTCACTTATTTTGTTTATCCAAAACGTATGTGTACATATTATTTCTGTTTGCAAAGAACAGGGCCCTGTGTACTAATATATATAGCTTCCAGTACACATAAATGTGCCACACCGCGTGCCTGACTGACAATCTTATTTTCGTTGTCAGTGTAGTTCTTAGCGCACTGAGGATTATTTAGCAAATGTTGTAAAATCATGGGATCACGTCTAATGTTGGGCACTGTGTTTTGATTTTGCAAGCATGGGTTGGTTGGGTATGATCCAAACCTTGCCTATTGTGAACAGCAGAAGGGCATGCTGTTTGATATGATCTGCCGGTCTTTGGGACATACGGCGTACATACCTAGCATCACGCTGGCACTGAAATTCATTCCATCACATTACTCATTTGTGTGATAGGCAGACATCTTTTTGGCTTGACGGCAGTGTGGTATCAAGGAGTCGTAGCAAAGCTGCAGTCAATGGGAACCAGGTGGAAAACTTGCTACTGGTTGGAGTCATACTTAGCACAAAGGAAGATGCCCAGAATGGAAAAACAGTAAAAACTGGGAAATAAGAATTCTGGCCCGAACTGGTCTTGTATACCTTAAAATGGAACACCAGTAAAAACTGGGAAATAAGAGTACTGGTCTGAACTGTTGTTTTCATTCTGGTGGTTGTGGTTGTTGGAGGTCAATCATCTCAGTCCCAGGACATCACTGCAGGGGTTCCTTAGGGTAGTATCCTAGGCCCAACCATCTTTAGCTGCTTCATCAATGATCCTCCCTCCATCATAAGGTCAGGAATGGGGATGTTCGCTGATGATTGCACAATGTTCAGCACCATTTGTGACTCCTCAGATACTGAAGCAGTTCGTGCCCATGTGTAGCACCTGGACAATATTTAGGCTTGGCTGATAAGTGGCAAGTAACAATCGTACCACACAAGTGCCAGGCAATGACCAACTTCAACAAGAGATAATCCAGCCACCTTCCTTTGACATTCATTTTGCATTACCATTGCTGAATCCCCCATTATCAACATCCTGGGGGGGTTACCATTGACCAGAAACTGAACTGGACTGTGAATAATGTGGCTACAAGAGCAGGTCAGAGGCTGGAATCCTGCAGAGAGTAACTCACCTCCTGACTCCAGTCCATGATCTACAAGGCACAAGTCAGGAGTGTGATGGAGCACTCTCTACTTGCCAGGATGAGTGAAGCTCAAGACGCTCAACACCATCCAGGACAATGCAACCACCTTGATTGGCACCACATCCACTGCCTTCAACGTTTAGTCCCTCCACCACTGGCGCACAGTAGCAGCAGTGTCTACCATCTACAATAGGCATTGCAGCAACTGGCCAAGGCTCCTTCGACTACACTTTCCAAACCCGCAACCTCTATCACCAAGGAAGACAAGAGAAGCAAATGAATGGAAACCTCACCATCTGTAACTTCCCCTCCAAGCCACACAGCAACCTGACTTGGAACTATACCAGCGTTCTGTCACTGAACCTGGGTCAAAATCCTGGAACTCCCTTCCTAACTGCACTGTGGGTGTACCTACACCACAAGGACTGCAGCGGTTCAGGAAGGCAGCTCACCACCACCTTCTCAAGGGCAATTAGGGATGGGCAATAAAAATGTTGGCCTAGCCAGCCACGCCCACATCCCGTGAAAGAATTTTAAAAAATCTAAATTGAAAGTTAATGACAGGCTTAGAGAAAATGTTCGGTGTATCTATTTTCCTGCAGTGACGACATAAAGTTCAAATCCAGTTCTATCATCACTTCTATGCATTACATTTTGTGATTGGAAAGGAGTGTTGAAACAAATGTCAGCTGCCAGCCTGTACATAGCTAACAGCTCTAAAGCATAAGAGTTGATTGAGATGAACACTGGTCAGTGTACATGTATCTCCTATTATTTCAATATTTAAGCTTATGAGGCAATTCGAAGACTAGCGTTCCCATTTGGCAAACAGAAGCTCATTTTCCAAAGTGGACTCTTTCCAGCTCAATTAATAATGCGAGCAGCAATTTAATTCTGCATGAAGGCGAACTAGTCAATGACATCTGACTCCCTATTGGGGGTGGGGGGGGGGCTCAATATTGTAATCCCATTTTGAACGACTATCATTGATATCTCTCATGCCCTCACTGTGTACGCTCAATTGGATAGTTAATTATACACATTAATAACAGGATTCCCATCTCATTCGGACATACATGGGAATGGGAAAAGCCTGCCGGGATTGTTCCTTGCCTGGTGAAAGCTGCTTCTAATTTGCCAGCTGATGACTGCATTTGTAGAGTCCATTTCACCTGCCACTGCAGTCTCTCAATTCTTAACAGAAGTCACTGTGACAAGAGGTGGACGTGACGGGGGAAGAGGAAACCTGCAGGAGATTATAAGTTGCGAAAGTCCAAGGAAAAACATATTGCTTGTAAAAATACTGCATGGATGCAAACTCAGAAAACATACAGTTCTTCATTCTTGGCACAGCTATTGAGTCAAGTCTGGGGATTGTAAACTGTGCCCACAAGTAAAATAAAACCTTTCTGCTTTACAGGATGACTCAATAAGAAGAAAAGGTACCAAAAAGAAATCAATGAAGAATTTGACAGGAGTAAAAACAACTGCTGCTACTTGCTTCAATACAGAGGTCAACAACCTCAGAAAGAAAAATTATGCAACAACAGGAAACAATTTTCGATGATTCACACCCACTGTACACACCTCGGGGGCGATCTTCAAGTAGTACGTAAAACTGGCTTGAAGTCGGCAAATTGGATGCCTGAAAGCTAGAAATGCCATTAAATATGCCAGTCATTTTAGTCCTCCTGTTTTGGGAAGCAGGTAATCAGCTACTTTCACACTTGAGCCCTCTGGCAAGTCAATCCCGAGGAGGAATTTCAAACAGATGGGCAGCCAGATTTTTTAATGTGACAACCAGCAGCAGGAATTTGAAATTAAAACAGAAAATGCTGGAAAAACTCAGCAGGTCTGGCAGCATCTGTAGAGGGAGAAACAGAGTTAACATTTCCAGCCCCTATGACTCTTCTATTATAGTAGCAGGAGCTTGTTGAAACGTTCTTTTGAGCAGCCTCTAGTTGCCCTATGAATGATATAGGACCCTGATTTGTATATTTAAGCAGCCCTACGCCGACTTCAGGTGGGCTTGCTGGTCTCCTACTTGCAGGCTTGCTAACATTTGTACCAGGCAGGTCTTAGACATCCAAGAAGCAACCAGGATACCCATGGCCCAAGTTTGAACTGCTGTCTGCCCATTTTACAGGCCAGATATGGACAGCTGGCAGTCAAAATTTGTCATCGCTCCAGTCCTACATCATAACCTTAACAGCAACATTATTCTCATCTAATTGAACACAATGGCCTTGAAATGATACAGTGGTTATTAACTCACAAATGTTTGACACATCTAAAATTCCTCTCTCAACAGAGGTCTTAAACTGTGTACAAACACTTAAAGCATTCGATCGCAATTCCTCTCCCTGCTATTTTAGTGAGAGCAGTATTCTGCTTAAAATAAACAGATTAAACCTTGTTAAAATCCAGAAAAGAGGAGTTAGAGCTTTTTATACACCGGTATTCCATGGTAAATTCTCTGGGTTGAAATACTGCAGACCCTGTCCAACTACAGCACATTGGAGGAAGCATAAGTAGTCCATTTTCAATGTCATCACATTGGTATATGAGGAAATTAAAACAACTTTTAATCATTTCAGGTAAGTATAAGGCTTCCAACGAGAGCTTATTATTCTTTTCTGAGTTCTTCTGAAAAAGCGAAGGAGGGAGGTAAAGATTTTGTTATGATGGAAAACTGGTTGCTGAAGTGACTCAACATGGGCAAAGGCTATTTCTTGAAGTTATCTGCTTACATAGGAGCAAGGAGGTGATGGAGATAAAAATGTCTGATATCAAAGCAGATTTGATGGGTTTTTCTCTTGGAAGTTATTTATTTTTGCTCTGATTTTTGTCCTTTCTTCCTCCACTTCTTGTAGCCCCAGCCGCTTAACATCTGACAGTCAAGTGAACAGGCTGTTGTTCTCTTTCATTTGACATTGCTTGGGACAACACAAGAGGTCCGTGACCTAACCTGGGGTAACCTGATATTTCCACCTGTCCCTTCCTTCCTGCAGCGAATCATCTGATTTCTGCACACCTCTCACAAAGGCACAGGAAGCAGAGTTGGTAGTGTGGGGAAATTGTGCAAGTAAAACAATATCCAAACATTGCATGTCATAGTGCACTGAAGCCATTATAATATTTAACACTGGCCAGTAGTAAATTACATTTAAATAAACTTATAGCAGACCTTTTAGGTAATTATTTGCAGCTCTCAACTGTCCCGGTTCCTCTCACAATGTGAGTGCTACTGCCAATTAAACACCGGAAAAGTAAAATGAAATCTGAAATTGGATGCAAGCAAGAAAATTCCTATTTTAATTCCTTACCTCCAACGAGCTTGTGGATAGTGTAGATACTGTCTCACTTTTGGACACCATCCCTGAGTTCCCTGAATCACCTGTGTCACACAGGTTATTGGGGAGCTGTGTTTCATTTGCAGAACTCGGTGTCTGGTGGCCAGGAGAAGCCCTTTCATTGCAAGCAATATTAACGTGATCCATCGGTGAGTTTTTTGCACAAAACCCACTGTCTGCATTGAGATGAATAAGTCTAGTCTGGGGCAATTGACTAATGTTAATATTATATTTGCTATCGTCTTTTGGTTTGGGTCTCAGGGTTGAGGTGTTGGTGGGCAAGATAACATAGTTAGCATCAATCACTTGTTCCTGTGCTCGTGCTAGTTCCGAGTCTAACTGCTTGAAAATGTCACCGTCACATATATATATTGATTTCGGCTGTTCACTCTTATTTATTTTTAAGGTGTGGTCGCCAAACTCATTCATATTTAACGATCCTGGATAGTTCAGTGATCCCTGGAGATGCATCTTTGACACATTTGCTGGAAGACTTGAGAAACCGGACAACTTTTGATGGGTGAATTTCATTTTCATGTCTTCATCGTGGACCATAGAGCGCTTTAGAGTTCCTGTGAGTGTTCCTGTTCTGACGGCGTTGATATCTTTATTTAAAACTGTAAGATTGAGAATAACTGTGTTATATTTTGTTACTAGAAAATATTTGCTGCACATCATTAGACAATTTTTCTGGATGGCTCTGTGAGTGCGTAATCGCTAGCAACATGCGGCAAAGTGCTACATGCACAGGAAATCACTAACAGGACCACCAGACGTTCACAGCTGTTTTACTGAAGCTCATTCAGGGCTCTATTTACATAAATGTGAATTTATTTGCTACGATCTCCCTGGGTGACCGGGTTTGTTTTCTTTGTGTTCACTGTAATAAAACGCTAACATTACGGTAATGAAGTTATTCAAATATAGGAATAGTTTAATGCTATAATATTAACAATAAATCAGTAAATTACTTTAACACAATTTGATCTATATATGTATATATATCACCATTTGATCTATATATGTATATATATATATATATATATTTTATATATATATAAACAAAGTCAACAATTTATGTGGCCTTGTTCTATGTTCCTTAGTCTGACTCTTTCCTTTTATCTGAACATAGATTTTACATCTTCCTTAGCTTGAGGGAACATCGATAAGCAAATTTATCTATAAACACATTCCTATTGCACCAATATCTAAAAAAATCTCACAAAATCTCCATGTTTAAACCCTAAAATAACACAATCATGCTTTTTTTTTTCACCCAGAGAACTCTCTGCATATTAACGATAAAGGGCACCAGGCTTTTTAAAAGAAATCTCCCCAGTTAGCTTACATTGCTCTGTATCGTCTGCTCTTTTAAGTTTTCCTTTCTGTGTCAGCTATTCCAAAGGAAACATTCTCTGAAATGTGATTTTTATTTTTTTTGGCTGATATTTAGGTGTTCTGAACCCAGCTCTTTGTGACAATCCCACAGTACACATTGGCACTAAACTGGCAATTTCACACAGAGAGGACATAAAGGTGGCTGGTGTCAAAAATGGACATGTTAGTGTGGTTGGGGGTATGCTGTCCGGTGACTGGGATTATAGGCATGGTGTTGGTGCAGAGTAGAGGGAGCTTTATTCAGTTATCTAGCCCATGCTATTCCTAACCTGGGAGTGCTTGATCCTGACACTGCTTTCTCAAAGTAGAAAAGTGTTCCACTCCCCAGCGCTGACATCCTTCACCTTGATAAACTAAAAAGAATATGAATTTAAAAAAAGAATAACTAAAACTGTGTCTCAAGTAGTGTTGCAATACAATCCATCAGCACCCACACTCAGCTTCCCTCAAGGAAAATTATTAACACTAAAATGTGAAGTTTACAAGTACATAATTTCCATGAGAACAGCAAGTGAAATTCCAACTGCATGCTTTAATTACAGCTGTTTCAGAGGCAACCAATCAGTTACAGTCTCTAGTCTAAAGTCACTCCTGAGAGGGTCTTGGAAGTTATATTTTACACTACAAACAAGCAAATATCACATAACAGGTTTATTTCCAATACTTTATTGACTGTGCTTGAACTGCTAATTAAGCATAAACATCCAGTGTCCAGTTGGGCCATGGGCTCTTCATGAGTCCTCGGTGGCGACAACTGGCCAAGTGTCTCACAACAGTCAGTAAAGCACAGGAAATGAAGGAGGGGTGAGCTTCCTCTGAGCTCCTCCCGCTCTCTCGTAACGCCAATGGAAACCCCTTCTGTACACGTAAACAGGGTTTCCACTCAAGTTACAGTAGCAAAGCAGCAGAAGCTCCAAGGAAATTCAGCCCAAATCACCAGACAGAGTTTAGCAATTCTTAAAATAAGGCCAGCATAGAAGAGTTGTTGAAAAAGAAAAAGCATGAAGCATGTTCACCTCATTCATATTCTAATAAAACCAGATTGGGCACCAGGCGTGGCACTAGAAATAGCCATGGTACCACTGGTTTTAAGGGAAAAGAAAAATCATGAAAAGTTATAATCACCTCCTGGTGATTATTCAGTGATCACCTATTGATAATGATGGGAGCATCAGGTAAGAATAGGATTGGACATAGCCATGATGCCACTGGAGAAACAGCCAGCCATAATCACTAAATATTAAAGCAAAATGCTGTAGATTCTGGAAATCAGAAATAAAAATAGAAAATGCTGGAAAACGCTGAACAGGAGAAACAGAGTTAAAGTTTCAGATCAATGACCTTACATCAGAACCTGGTCATCAGCTTGAAACACTAACTCTTGCTTTCCTCTCAAAATATGATGTCAGACCTGCTGAGTATTTCCAGCATTTTTTTTATTGCAGACAATAATCACTGCTGTGATTTTCATTATTCTTTCGTGGGATGTGGGCGTCACTGGCAAGGCCAGCATTTGTTGTCCATCCCTAATTGTCCTTGAAATGAGTGGCTTGCCAGTCCATTTCAGAGGGCAGTTAAGAGCTAACCACATTGTTGCAAGTCTGCAAGAGTTACATGTAGGCTAGACCAAATAAGGACGGCAGATTTCCTTCCCTGAAGGACATTGGTGAACCAAATGGGTTTTTACAAGACTTGATGATAGTTTCATGGTCACCATTACGGAGACTAGCTTTATATTCCAGATTTATTCATTGAATTTGAAGTCCATAGTGGAATTTGAACCATTGACTCAGGGCATTAGCCAGAGCCTCTGGATTACCAGCTCAGTGACATTACCGCTATGCCATCATCTCTCTTTTACTTGACTAAAGCAGCAGATGGCACCTGTAGGATGGTAGTATAGCATGAAATCTTTTGGGGGCGGTGGGGGGAGAGCGGAGAAAATAAAATTCCATTTAAACAAGATGGTAAATCTTATATAAAATTATTTAATCACTTACCTGATCTACATGCCATATCTACATCCTTTTCAAAGTCAGTCTATAAAAGTTAGGGAGAAACAGTTTAGAAATGATGATAAACATGGCTGCAGGGCGTCTTTTTCCTGACATTTAATGCTCCTCTCCTGCTTCAACATTTAGGGCTCATGCAATCAGTTAGTCCTCATCGAGGAACTGTGACAAACGCTGATTGTAAACTGCACCAATCTGGGAGTTGCTGTGGTGAATGATTCACTTGCCTCAAAATTAACCGTGTAATGGAATTGGAGCCATCCTGATGCCCAAAAGAGGAGTAGACTGCTCAGGAGACTCCACCAGAGCGTAAATTTGGCAAGGCAGATCTGTGTTTGGAAACCTCATTTGATCAGGGAACAGATCAGGACACAGGCCATAACTTAATCACTGGAAAATTGGAAGCACTATAATTGGCGCATACTAACCTTGGTGCCAAATTGTCCAGTCCACGTTCCCAAGTGAGGTGCTGCACCAGTGGCCCTGTGTCACATAATTTACCCTTCCATTCACTGGAATTCAAACACTGGTCATTACTTTATTAACATATTTATCTTGGTTATTTATAAACAAAGGTTTGAAAGGCACATGGTTACCTTGTTATAGCCCAATTTCCATTTTTGAATAAAACAAATTGGCTTGCAAGGCATTTTCAAAAAAATGGAATTTGTAAATTGGGCACAAAGCAAGCCTCTAGGCAAACTGAAACCATAACAACATTTCAGATTTGGAAGGATCCTACGGTTATGTCAGCCAAGAACATGTCAAGAGCTTCCTTCGTGCAATATGCTTTCTTAGGTAATTGCACTGGATCTTTCTGATTGTCTCTCAGTTTCTGACCTGAATGGTAAGCAAGAATTCTACAACAGATGTGACACTTTTGGTATCATGATCTTCTGTTTGATGGTGACAGACCAAATAAGTGATTGCCTTGTTCCCCAATTCAACAGGGTTGTTTGGGAAGAGGGGTGCAGTTCAGTCATCATGCCAGCTCACTAGTGGGATTACCCTTTGTGAAATGGCATGAGCAAGTTTCCACATTTCATGGCTCATGTATATTTCCCTTGCCCCCTTCCAATTTGCAAGTCCTAATTTACCGCTCTGTAGCTAGAGTTTCCTCTTTTCTATAAGATGGTGGGTGTTACATTCCGAAGAGCCTATTGGAATAAGCTGCAAATTTTTGATTTCAGTACAATGATCAAGATGAATGTGAAGGTACAAGTGCTTCCTTTTTGATGAATTCACACAACATTTTCCCAAGTGCTCGATCGAGGGTATATTAGGGCTGATTTTGATTGATGGCTGTCCAACTGAAAGAGCATATTAACCAGCCCATTTTTACAGCAGCAAATAAAGTACCCGTAAATTTGTGGCCACAGCTTAATTTAAATTTGACAATGAGCTGCAGGACATCAATAGGTGTCTTGATGCAGCTTGCCAGGTTGAAGTCTCTAGCTCAGGCTTGTGTGGCTGCTTAACTTGGTGAGTTAAGCAGTGTGAGGAGGGGGTTGCATTGCGGCCAGAGAGGGTAGAGCTCCCAGGGCGGCAAAGGCCTTTGTCTTATTGAGAGACCCCCTGCCCCCTTGAAGCCCAGAAAAAGCTGTCACTTACCTTTGCTGGTCCTATTTGGCTTCATCGTTTGTGGAATTGGTCAGAGTGTGCACGGCACAGACTTTAGCCAATTATGACCCAAAATGGCTATCAAGGTCCTTTTTGCATCATTGAACCCTGATTCCTACATTATAAGGGGCCTACACAGACAGGCACTTTGAACACCTGGCAATAAGTCCCTGTCAAAATGGGGACAGCAACTTCACAGGTGTTGACAGGGCAGGAAGGTAACTGACTCCATTTTAAGACTGCTATTGCCCCAGTAACGCCAGGTGAAAGAGATGGTTTCCACTGGTTGCATAAGCAATCAATCTGTGTCTTCGTGAATAGTTATTTCCTACATTACAGCATTTCAAAAGTGCTTCATTGGCTGCAAAGTGCTTTGGGCATCCTGAAGTCAGGAAAGGTCCTATATAAATGCGAGTGTATCTTTCTTTTAGTTATAATTTGGCACCAGCATGCAGCACAGACTCATCGGATGTACATCAATACACTCTTGTGTATGGCTGTAAAGTTATATCCCTGCATTGGGGATAAAAGTTGGTGGTGGAGTCATACTGGCCCTCAGGTTTCACTCGTGACAAAGTAATTTCATGAAAGACGAACCTAGCCTAACACCATAAAATTGGATTCCTGTAAGCTATTGCCCAGTACCAGAGGACTGGAGTATCATAAGAATCCTTCAGAATCTTATATGCCAACTCACAGCATGAAGGGTCACAATCCACAAAGAATATTTACGTGTGGATGTCACGTGGCATGAAAATGATTAAACAACTTTGTAATGTTCAGTCTCATCTTGTACAAGAGGCTTGGATTTTTGGGCATTTTAACTGTTGTGAGGAACCATCTGGGTTTCCCAATGCATAAGAAAAGTGTAAATGTCATACATGGTGGGTATCCAATATTCCTGGGATGAAAGGGTTGTCTTCAGAGGTAAGGTTAAGTAGGTTGAGCCTATACACAGTGAAGTTTAGAAGAATGAGAAGGGATCTTCTCGAGTCATAAAAAAATTCTGAGGAGGCTTGACAGGGTAGATGCGAAGAGGATTTGTCCTCTCTTGTGGGAAATCTAGAACTGGGGGCACAGTTTAAAAATAAGGGATCTCCCACTGAAGGTTGAGATGAGCAGAAAGTTCTTGGGCAGGATTATGCCCTTGGTGGGGGTGCTCGGTGGGGCTGGTTGAGAGTCTGACTGCCACCTGTGATCGGCTCCGCACCGCGATTTCACGCGGGTGGTCCAATTAAGGCCCGCCCTGTGTGGACTGCGAGCGGCAGTGCCAAGCGCTGCCTGTACAGGTGGGGGGAGATGGTGGGGGGGGGGGGTGGGTGGGGGGGGGAGAGGGAGAGCGGGCCTGGTGCGCAGTTCGCGTTATGCTCGCGCAAGATTGCTTCAATCTCCATGAGGCACGGAGCTGCTTCAGGTAGATTGAAGCACTTTTTAAAAAGATTAATAAAGACAGTAAAAATTTAATAAAAGATCTCCCCTCATGTGACTCTGTCACATGAGATGGGACATGTTTTTAATTCTAAAATAAAGTTTTTATTTAACGTGTATTAGCTTTAGGGAGCCTCATCCTGCTCGTGGATGAGGTTTCCTAAAAAATGTAAAGGCTGCTTGGCCTTTTCGCCTGCCCGCGAATTGTTAGGTTGGACGGGCAGCGTTAGTTTCAAGTTAATGAGGTTGTTAATGGCCTTAATAGGCCTTTTAATTATCAGTGGGTGCGCAGTCAACTCCGGCGCGTGACCACCAAACGGAACATCGCAAGACTGCGCGATGACGTCGGGCGCCCGCCCGATATCATCGCGTGTCATTTCACACTTGGGCGTGTGAGGCGCGTGCCCGCACGCCCAGCGTAATACACTGGGCCTTCTTTCAGAGGGGTCAGGTTTTGGGATTAGTTTTTGGAATTGTCTGGAATTCCAGTGGCGGCTGGGTCATTGGCTAGACTCAAGGTTGAGTGAGACAGATTGTTGATTGACAATGGAGTCACAGGTTATGAGGGTAGGCAAAAAAAGCGGAGCTAAGGCCTTAGTCAGATTGGCCACGATCTTACTGAACGGCAGAGCAGGGGAGATGGCCCAAAAGGCCCATACCTGCTCCTATTTCTTATGACTTTATGATCAACATTGACCGTTAACATTTTGGTACATTACTAAAACAGATGATCTGAATGACCTTCTCATCAAAAATCACCAAGTGCTCCAACGTGTCATGGGGCCCGACTTATCTGCATGTTTAATTCTTACACTCTTCCAATAATGATGTTTGTCTTACAGGATTGTAAACAGTGCAAAAAGGAATGGTGAGCCCACTCTTTATGCTGACTATTTGAATGAATGAAATTTTGAGCATGTTGTGTCAAACAGTTGATACTAATAATCAATCGGTGGAAAACAGTGCTCCAAATATATTTTCCAGCAATATGCTTCTTGCAGTCTCCGGTTATCTCAACCCTCAATTGGGGGGGAGCTTTACCTAAAATTTACTTGACAGAAACAGACCATTACACCCAACAGGGGTTTACGCTGGTGTTTCTGCTCCATGCAAGGCGGTGAGCCTCCTCCTGCCTTACTTACCCAATACTTTGTTACTTTTTGGGCGTAAAGCCCAGCTTGAGTGAGTTCCCAAAATGGATGGCAGCAGCTCAACCACTTGTTATACACATCCCATTTTCCACTGAGGTTTCATCTGTTTTGTTACTAAAAATCTGTCATTATAACAAACAGCAGCCAAGGTTTCTCATTAATCATATGATGAACACAAACCACAATTAGATAACAACGATGTCCTTGTATATTTTTTGGATAGATTCATTGCATCGTTTGATACTAAGCCTCATTAGAAGGTCTTAAATTTCCTTCTGTGTTATTAGCCGACATCACATGGAAGTAGCAGTGCTTCAGGTAAAGGAAAAATAAATTGGCCATTGTTCCTGATCATTATGCAGTGTACATGTCCAGACACTGGATAAGGATAAAAATGATCTCGACTGTGATACCCTCCAGATCGAACTGCTTCCTGACACTTGTTGGCTGCTCCAGAGGGTCACTTCTCAGTGACTTCTGATGGAAAGATTGTTCAGATTGTAATTTAAAAAGAAACAGTAAAATCAGTTCACAAACTCTTGCTTGTTTGCGTTTCCCTCTATTTTGTGTGTTTATCAAGCTGTTGGTGCCCACAGAAACCTACCAAGAGTAAGATTAGCATCTTCAGAAGAGCAAAGAGAATAGGAATGGAAGAAAAATTAATTTTCTTCTTCTCTTAGAGAGCCGTGGTCTTATTCCTCTGGTGTTCATGCTGACAAGGCACGAATATACAACTTCAGTAGTGCTGGAACCTCCTGGTATGGTAGTAGGTAAAAGACCTGTAGACTCCTCCAGTTATAACTTACCTCCAGCTATAACCATAATGCTTCAGAATGAGAACAGGAAATCCTCTGGCTTCACTATAAACTCTTATATAATGCAACATCTGTTGAACTAATAGTTACATTTTTCTCAAGACTGTTAAATTCTGAATATGAATGTACAAAAAGGATGGACAGAAAAAAGACCAGTGGATCAATTGAGTCTGTCCCATTCTGCTGTGTTGCAAGCAGGCAACACAATCACCAATACAATCCACCCAGCAGCTGCCATATTATATCCCAGGAGAAGCATAAAAATTAGATTAAAAGAATCCTCAGCCAATACAGCAGAACTTGTTATAACATTTCTCACAAGCAATCATTCAAGAAAGGTTGGCAAGCATTCAACACAAGTATGGTATTTTTTAGCACAGATGTCCATACCATTAATTGTGCATGTCCATTTTGAAATGATCCCCCAGAGTCTCCATTCCCTTCTTCTTGTCGATCTACGACTCTACACTTCACTGCATCCTGCACCTGTGAAGTGAGGACAAGAATACCTGGTTAAATTAAAATATTATTGAGGGAAGGAAAACAGGATCAAATAGGAAGAGTTCAAACCCATGGTAAACAGCTGATCCTTAACGCAGCTGAATGAACAGCCAAAGTCAAATATGCGCAAGGTAAACATGAAGGAGGACAGGTCTTTCAAGATGCTGTCTCACCGTCAGCGTTCACTTCTTGAAGTGTAATTACATCCTTTAAGTTCCTCAGAATCAAAGAAATTGTGGTCATTTCAGTTAAATTATTTTATTTAAATAGCGAGTACTGCTGAGGACAACAAAGGAAATTAGCTCGACAGAGTTACTGAGGCCAACAGTGCGAACTGATTTCAATAGATAGTAATTCGGATTGGTTCAGTCATTTGACACCTGACTTAGGCACATTAGTTGCCTTAGGGTGGCAGAAGCCCGGCAGGTTAGCTTGCTCAGAGCTCAGGCAGGAAGGGCCTCCATCCAACTAACACCCCACAGACACTGCTTCCCTTCGGACCCCTCAACGCCTTCGTGGCCGGATCAAAATTTTGAGTGGTAAAAAGTAACAAGGTTTCTTGCCCTGTCACCGGAAAATTTGCTGGGGAACGCAATCACCCCACCAATGGTTCCCCCACAGCCAATTAACCCTCTGTAGAGTGTTGGGCGGAGGCAGGACTTCTGCCTCTGATTGGCCGGGAGGTCTCCAGTCCTGGCAGCACCACCAGGAGCAATGGTCACTGCTGGGATTACGTCCAGTCCCAGCGAAGAAAAACCAGGATCCTCATAGAAGGCAAGTACTGGAGCTCTTTCAGGGAAGGGGACGAGGCATGATGACCTGGGGGAGAGGGGGGGGTGGTTCTGGATGAGAAGAGGGGAGATGGGTTACGAAGGCAAGATTGGGATCAGGAGGCACTTTAGAAGAGGAGCATGGAGGTGGTGGGGGTGGTGGGGGACGATGGGGAAGGCCCTCTCTGCCTGAGCTCTGAGCAAGCTAACCTGCTGGGCTTCTGCCACCCTTAGGCTGACCTCTTCCTGCTGGCCTGAGGCAGCCCTTAAGGGCCTCAATTGAGATGAGAGCAGGTGGGTCGCCCACAGCTACCCCTCCACCACCACCCCCCCCAACCCTGCCACCACCTCCCGTGAAATTGCAGCCAGGTTGTGGGTGGCTGGGTGGGTGGGTGGTCAGTGGGAAGGACACCCCCAGGCCAGGATTTTTCAGTCGGCATGCGGGGGCAGGCCCGACACGCCGGCACATAAAATGGTGCGTGATGACGTCGGGCGTGCGTCCCAGCATCATTGCGCTGCCTCGTGATGTTTCGCTCAATGGGCACGCGCTGGAGTTGGCTGCGTGCCCACCGATAACTGATAGGCCTATTAAGGCCATTAATGAATTAATTAATGTCAAGTTAACGGTGCCCATCCAACCTTACGGTTGGCGGGCAGGCGAAAAGGCCAAGTGACCTTTACATTTTTTTGGAAACCTCATCCACGAGCGGGATAAGGTTTCCTAAAGCTATTATGAATTAAATAAAAAGTTTTCCTGAAAAATAAAAAGACGTCCCATCTCTTGTGACCCGGTCACTTGAGCGGACATGTTTAATTTCATTTTTATTGCTTTTTATTTATTATTTTCAAAAGCGCTTTCAATCTCCTTGAGGCAACTTCGTGCCTCAGGGAGATTGTTGTGCTCTTCCACGCGCATGCGCGAAAGAGCGCTGGCCCCGACTCTCCCTCCTCCCCCTGCCTGCACAGGTCGCTGCCACTTGCGTGTTACGCTGGGCGGGCCTTAATTGGCTCGCCCTTGTAAAATGGCAGCGCGCACCCGATTGCGGGCGGCGGTTGGGTTCCCGACTGCCCGATGCGGGAAAAATTCTGCCCACAGGTTTTCCGGTTTGCTCCCCAGACGGAAACCTGCCAGCGGGAGGCTGTAAAATTCTGCCCATGAAAGAAAACAAGCATTGGCATTAAGTTTAACATTAATAATAAGTTTGGACTTAATTAAAGTTTGTCTTTCTTAACCTGTTTGCCAATGGCTCTGAAAGCAAAATTCTACCACTATTATCAAAGTGTACTGAAGTCTTGGCCGCTTCCCATCTTTGACACTCTGGAGATTGCTGCCAACCACTGTTTTTTTGCCCTTACTTATGGTAAAGTGGGAGGTGGTTAATAAATGTGCATTAGGTGCCATTAGTTGACATATTATACATGTAACTTTAACAAGGGAACATTGTCTTTGCTAACCTCTTTAAAAACAATTAAATAAGCATGATTTAAAGTGCCGGGAAGATTCACGAGAATAGTTCCGGGGTGAGGAACTTAGAAAAGGTTTTTTCTTGGAGAAAAGGCTGAGAGGAGATCTGATAGAGTTATGTATTATCATGAGGAGTCTACAAACAGTAGATAGGGAGAAACTACCCCTCGTGAAATGATTGAAAATGAGATGACACATATTTAAAATAACTGGCAAAACGAGCAAAAGTGACATGAGAAAAAATGTTTTTCACGTAGCAAGTGGTTAAGGTCTGGAATGCACTGCCTGAGTGTGGTGAAGGCAGGTTCAATTGAAGCATTCAAAAGGGAATTTGACTGTTATCTGAGAAGGCAGAATGTGCAGGGTTATGGGGAGAATGCAGGAGGATGCACTAAGTGAATCAGGCATTTGGAATGCCAGTGCAGAATCGATGGCCTTCTACGCTGTAACAATTCTGTGATTCTGTAACTTTATGGTCCTCAAATTCTGAGGCCCATGATCTGCCAACAGAAGTGTGGTAAAGCAAGACTCTGAATGATGCGCAACTCCATCCCTAATTCTGAGGACTACGCAGGGTAAAAGCCTGCATATAAAATATCAAGGTGCATGGTTGTTTGGGATAATGATGGGCTGCATTTCACATGTCCCTGCCAGGTGTGTTTCCGGCAGGGGGCACGTAAAATAGGGCAGGTGCCTACCCCACCACCTTCCCACCCACTCCCACAATCACTCCCACAATATGAGGGGTGGGCAGATGCTGAAATCAGCAGCCCATCCGCCATATTTAAATAGATAATCAAGCCTAATTTTAAAAAAAAATCTTTTAAGCGCAGCAACGAAGGCGGGAGGGGGGTTTCTATCTTCGGGGGATGGCCTTTGCGGATTGGGAGTTGGGGGGGGAGCTGTCCCCTTAAGATAGAACCCCTTCCTACCCACCTGTTGCCTTAAACCCACCAACCCATCTCCCCCTACCCCCCGCCAACCCCCTCCCTAAGCTGCCCAAATCCTCCCTGTCCAAGGCCCCGGATTTACCTGTTTCCGGGTATCCATGGGCCTACTTTTTCTTCCTAGTTGAAGTCCCGCCTGTGCTCACTAATACACTCTTGGCCTTGCCAGGGCTGATGGAGCTGCTGGCTAATCGGATTGGCCAGCAGCCCCCGAGGGCAGGACTTCCTCCCCAGTAAGTCCCACACTGGCCCTGTTTAGCCTGCGGGCAGTGCTTTATGGCTGCGAGGTGGACCAGCATGAAGTGGTTTGGCTCCACGCCGACTTTGCTTCTGGAAGGGACGAGGGGGTGGGAGGCATTGGGGGGGTGGGGGGGGTCTGAGTCATCTGCTCCCTCATAATATTCAGCCTGAAGTCTCCAGTAAGGGCAGAATTGCTGTGTTTTGAGTGCAATTACACTGAAAACAGCACCAGCCTGCAACAATTTCAAACCACAGGTCAAAAAGGTACCAATAAGAGAAGTGGAATGACATCATTTTTACTGTGTTGAAATTAGCTGTGTCAATACAACAGTCAGGCCCACACAGAAGGAATTCCAACGGCACAACTTAAAAATAGGTCAACGAGTGGAAATTACATATGGATTTAATGCAAGGGCAGAGGGAATCCGGAATTCACTCTCCGAAAGGTTATGGATGCTGGGTCAACTAAAATTTTCAAGGCTGAGGTTGAAAAGATTTTTATGAAGTAAGGGATTTTAAGCAGAGGCAGGTAAATCGATGTGAGGTAATGAACAGCCATGATCTAACTGAATGGCAGAAGGGCTCAAGGGGCTGAATGACCTACCCTTGTTCCTGTGATCTTGGTCTAAATCCATCATTTACATGGTTGTGTTTTTGCTGGGCCAGGCGATTCTTACACCCTCTCACTTCTGGTGGAATATAGGGCAGAAGATAAAAGTGGTAATAACTGCACGTCTTCTCTAAGGGAAAAATTTAATGGGTGACAGGGTTCTGAACCCTGTCGCTGCAAAAGTCGGTGGGGAGCTCACCCCCAATCCGGATGGCTCCCCTGCAGCTCTGAGGAGCATTAAATGGCTGGAAACAGGCCTTCTTCTCCCATTTGGGGAGGAAGTCCCGCCACCCCAGAGCTGCTGGCCATCTGAATGGCCGGCATCTCTCTGGTCTCAGCAGTGGTGGCCATTGCTGGGACTGTATTCAGGCATTGCAAAGAGAGTAAAGCCGGGTGGCTGGCCGGCGGGGGGGGGGGGTGGGGGGGTGGAGAGGGGAAGAGGGGACTCCTGGTGGGGTGGGGTGAAGACCTTGGTGTGGGGGGCGGAAGCTGATCAGAAAAGGGGGCCTGTCAACAAGGCACACTCCCTTTCCAGCTTAAGGACTGAGCAGGCTAACCTTCTGAGCTTTCAATCTGTTGTGGACTCACTGCCGCTGACCAAAGAATTGTGATATCATTTGGGGCATAAAATCGCGGAGAGGCCGGGGGCGGGTGGGGAGGAAGCAAGAAAGCCACCCAGAGAATTTTACGTGCACCCCTGCCTCCAAGCCTACCCACAGGGGACCATAAAATTCTGCCCTAAGTCTCAAATTCTGACCCGCCCCCCCCCACCCTCAGTTACTCTCAGTTAGAGCCACTGGGTTCACCTCTGAACAAACCATCAAAATGCTGGTCTGCAGAGCGGCTGCACTGGATAGCCGCAAAAAACTCGCATGCGGATTGTGATGCTCAATTAGCCGATGACTCAATGTAAAACACAGCAACTTGTGCTGTTTGCTTATTTGAATGACTGGGCCACACAGCCTGCGCGAACCATATTGTACATGGGCTGCACACATCAGTAGGGAGCCCAGAATCATAATTCCCAAGCATCACTGTTCTGCGCCCCTGAAAGGGGACAAGCGTTGTGCCTGGAGCAGGTGTTGGCAGTGATGCGGGAACTGAATTTGACCTGGGAAACCGTGAGGAATGACAACACGGGAAAGTACGGGACGCAAAGTTTTCCGAAGCTGCCCTGGAGGCCTTGGTAGAGGAGGTGGAAAGTAGGAGCAATGTGATGTATCTGCAGGGGGCCAGGCGACCCTCCAGGCACAAGTTCATAAGGGGGTGGGTAGTTGTGGAGGTCAATGCCAGGAGTCCAGCCCTGCTGACCTGGATGCAGTACTACAAGAAGTTCAATGACCTCACAAGATGATCGGTGAATCATCCCACTGACTGCTCATTTCGCTATACTCCCATTTCTCACCAGCCAACAATCTTTATCAAGCAGCACTCATATCTAAAATTCATACACATCACCTCACCTGAAACACTTAACACTGCTGCAAACTTCACACTCACACCTCAGAGCCTGCACACATTGCCAGCTTTTCAACTATAGTAGGACCATCGCCCAAACACATTGCCCCACACTCACTGCCACACATACTTCTCTCTTGAAGAACAATTTGACACATAATCAAAGGCAGCAGGAGTTAACTCAAGGTGGACAGATGTGGCTGCAGGTCCTAATCCTCATGACAGAGATGGTACTGGTCATTATTGGGATGACCATTGTTGAAGCTGTGGCCAGTGTTGGAACTTATCTATCAACGATGATGGCATTCCTGGTATCTAATCCTCCCTTTCACAACCCATATCCCCCTCATCTTTCACGCCTTATGATTTAAAAGCTGCAGATGACCTAAGAATTCACCTCTTATTTCTCCCGCCCTCCCATCTCTCACCACAACCCTATCCTTGTGCTTTTTTCCTTTCAGATACCCAAGAGGGCTGACCTGACCAGGCAGTGGAGAAACACTAACATGACAGTGATGATAAGACACAGCGCCAATTCTTGATTTCACACTTGGAGCCACCAACACAGATGCTGACACTGTGCATCGCTTAAAGGATCGAGTTGAGGCAAGATTTGCATATGGTGAGACACATAGCTAGGTTGCACATGTGTATCAGTGCAGAGGATTCAGATGAGCACTTCGAAGGAGCACACAACTAAACGCTTGGTGTATTGGGGAGTCTATGGTCAACATCCTGGAGCAGAGGAACCCAGCGTCAACTTGGCACAGAGGTTCATGTTGAGCTTGGAGTGGTGCCAGGTTGCAAGGTGCAAGTTGCAGTGGATGCTCAGACAACTGTTACGCCAGGTCAGTTTGCTGTCATGAGAATTCATACTGCCACCATCGTGACTGTGCATTACAATGTCCAAAGAGGCTTGCAGTGCAACAATCAGTCCCCCAGCAGGTGACTAACGTTGCTGAGGCACGACCCTGGGTGGGTGGCTCCATGGAGCATGATCCTGCTGTCTTCTCTCAGGATGATAGCACTGGTTCTCCCACCACTGCTGCACTGCCAGTGCCCTTGCTGCTGCTCATCAGCCAGCCAGACCAAACTGCTGCTGTCTATGGTTGGCCAAGATGGTTCAGCGTGCAATCGGGCCTTCTAAGCCCAGAATTGCTCATGGCCGTTCTCCACGGCCATCTGTTATCTTCTCCACTGAAATTCAGCAGTCTTCCACCAGTCACACTGCTGCCACACTGGGTTAGCAACTATGTAGGAGCATTAGACCAGGCAAAGACAGATAGAGGGCAGGCATTGAGAGAATACATAAGGGTAATTAGTTGATTCTTGTGTGAAATATGGCATGATTTGATTTATAAATTGCATTTGGAATGTGTATTTTATGATTAATTTTATTTTTGTATTGTGGCCGAGTGGGTGCTTGATGGTCAGTGACAAAGGGAAGGTGAGGTGTTGAATGGGGAATTGGGACTGCGGTTACTGGGTTCAGACTTCAGAGTTCTTCACGGGCATCTCGGGCATAAAAGGACTGTCTAGGTTTCCTCCCACTTCCCGCTTCTTCATCTTCCTTCTCATGATGCTGTTCCTCAGCTGGTTGCCATATAGTAGATGGCAAAGGGCAGACATCTCATAGATTGTTTCTTGCTGAGGTTTAGATAGGAGAACTGCCTCCTGAAGACCCTGGATGTGGCTTCTTGCTATGATCCCTACTCACCCTCCTCTACATGGCTCCTTGTCCATTCTCCAATTCATGTTGCACTACTCAAGCCTGCGAGTGCCTAGTTTGCGCAGAAGACTTGGGCCAGGATTTTACGGCCCCTCCGCAGTGTGTCTCCCCCCCAGTAGATGCGGTGAACAATTTAAATCTCCATTCAGTTTGGTGGGACCGTAATATCCTGCCGGGCATAAGGGGCCATAAAATCCTGGCCTTGAAGTCAGCGAAAAGTCCTTCAGCATCTGCCACCCTCACTCCCTGTGGACCATTGCAAATTTAAACAATTACAGAAAGCACCAAAGACTTTTAGAATTGTTGCCACAACCAGAAGATATCAACAAACAACTAACAACTACTAGCTGCTGATCCCTTTAAATGACACTGGTGGGCAGAGGGTGGGTGGGGCTCCTTCTTGCTGCTGAATGGATGTTCAGCTATGTGAGGTTCAGGGAGGTTCTTAGCTGCAGCATTGTGCTTCAAAATGGCACGCCTGGCATCAAATCAACACTCAATGCTGACTGAAGTCAGGATCTACCTGCTCCGCAAACTCATGGTGGGCATTCACGTTCACGTGATAACGTTTGCACCAAAATGGCATCCGACACAATTCACCCCACAAGTGTGCGTCCATACCACGGACGCCAATTTGGAGCTCTAAGAGCAATCATCATACTGAAAAAGGCAAGCGTTAATAAACCCAATTTCACGTCGTGCACCTTCTTCTCACCTGCTTATTCTTGAAATCTTTGTTTTAAAAGCAAGAATGAATGAATGAATGGAGGAAAATGACTTTCAGGAGTTATTGGTTACAAAATTGGGTTCCATAGAGCCCATTGTTTTCACACGAGTGCCATTTTGCTTTCAAAACGGTTTCCTCAGTGAGCTTGCACACATTGCTGATGCTGTGTCAGATTGGTGAGGACATTAGGATGCGCGCAGGGAAGCGTTGACCGGAAGTATGCAGAGTAAACAGGTCATGTTGCAAATCAGTATGGAACGCTGATTTGACGCCAGTGCTGATATTTTGGAGCTCAACACTCCAACTAAAGTCCTCTCTTAACCACATCCAGGTTAACATGCATACAACAGCAGGAAGGATCCTCATCACAAGTTCTAATTAAACAATTATCAACTACACTCAGGTTCATTGCTGATTGATTTCTATGGTCATTGTTGAGTTTGTAGAAGTTTTGGTGGTTTGCAGGGTTGTTTCAGGTCTCTAGAGAGTGATGTGGCATTTGCTGATCAGCTTTGTCCTAACTTCGAGGATTCTGTGCAAACTACAGGAAGAGGGAGGAGAAAGGGGGAGAAGGACTCTCAGCAGAAAGTTTAGCCATCCAATCCAACTGTGTGCAGTTTTGGTCCCACATTTAAGATAGGATATAATTGCATTTGGAGGCAGTACAGCGAAGGTTCACTAAATTGGTCCCTAAGGTTTCCTATGGTGAGAGGCTGAGTAAACTGGGCCAATGCCCTCAGGAAAATGAGGCGATCTCACTGAAACACACAGGATTCTGAAGGTCTTGATAGAGTGGACACTAAGAGATGGTTTCCACTGGTCAGAGAATCTAAAACATAGGGGCACAGTCTCAGGATAAGGGGCTGTTAGGACTGAGATGAGGAGAAATTACTTCACTCAAACAGTTGTGAATCTTTGGAATTCTCGACCCCAGAGGGTTGTACATGCTCCATTGTTGAATACATTTAAGTTTGGGATAGACAGATTTTTGGTCTTTTGGAGAATTAAAGGATATGAGGAGTGGGTAGGGAAGTGAAGTTAGAACCCAAGATCAGCCATGATCGCATTGAATGGCGGAGCAGGCTCAATGGTTCAGTGGTCTACTCCTGCTCCTATTTCTTGTGTTCCAATTATTCTCCCTGAACCTCAGTGAGGAACAGTGTCAGACATCTCTGCCGTACTAAGAACATCCTCATTGAATTTTGTCACCTGCTGCAGCCTCAGAGCAGGGTGAAGACGACGTTGCTAATGGCTGTCAGAGTAACTGAGGCCATGAATCTTTACACGCCTGTCTCCTTCCATGTGGTATTTGCAACACTGCCCAGTTTGCCATCCCCCTTTGCATAAAGGAAGCCACTGAAAGTCTGAATTCCAAGAGAGCTGAAGAAATCCCATTCTCCCCTTCCAGGCACAAGCAGCCAGAGTGGGCACATGACGTCATCAGGATTTCACGCTTCTCCCTGATGCAGGATGCCACTGACAACATGCACGGTGGTTTGCAGGCTCCACACAAGATGTACTAGGATTAAAAGGAATTCCACTTCCTTAATGAGTGACCACTTTCAATGCATCATGCAGACCAATGTCTGGTCACCTGGCAGCATTCATGATGTCTTTACTCTGAAGAAGTTAACTCTGCTATTTATTGTTGAACCGCTATGACCAACTTTGATGACATGACACTCTACTGCACAACCCACGTACACACAGACAGCATCCATATAATGAAGGCCATGCAGCCATAAGAAATATGATACAGTCGACCACTGTGGTGATTAACCAACACTTCCACTGCCTGGACCAGTCTGGAGGAGACTTGCAGCATTCGGCAGAGCCTGTGAAAAGATGTGTCTGCTGCGTGCTTCAAAATATCACCATCAGAAAAGCACTGCCACCAGTGATACAGTGAGTAGGTGAAGAGAAGGAGAAGTAAATGTAGGAAGGGAGGAGGCAACCAGCACAGTCCCTATCTGGTTAGAATAAACACAACCATCTGTGTTACCAGAAAACACAACCCCAGTTCCCATTCACCAGAAGTCCCACATCTACCTTCCCTCTGTGACTGCCCAGTTTCTGCTTAGCCACAATGCAAAAGTAAAAGCCATTAAAAAACGAACATCAATATTCCAAACCAAATTTATAAATCAAAGCATGGCCTATTGCATACAAATGTCAACTAATCACCCTTGTGAATTCCCTTAGTGCTTGTCTTCCATGTGCCTTTGTCTGTTCTAGCGCTCCTACACACTGCACCCCAGTGGCTGCAGAATACTGGCTTTCATTGGGAGAGACCGCAGATGGCCGTGCAAGATGTTCTCAGCCAGCCCTGGTCCTAGAAGGCCTGGCTTCAGACTGCACCATCTCAGTAAGGGTGGCAGTGGTCCGGGTTGGCTGACAGAAAAGGCACTTGCAGAGCGGCAATGGTGGGAGAAGAAATGCTGTCACCCTGAGAGTACAACAAGCTCGTGCTCCACTGTGCCACTGCTGCTCCCTGGGACGGGTGCCGCAATTCTCCTAATGTGTTGGAAGATAAGATTGTTGGACTGCTGTGACACCCTGAACACGGGTTCACACAGCTATGATGGCAGAAAGCTGAACTTGCATCGCTTGAATCTGAGCAACCACTGTAGAATCCCAATGTCGAGTGGGTTCTGCTGCAGTGCAAGCCAAGACAAATGCCATCAAGTGCAGCATCATAGTTGGCCAACACTTCCGCGTTGGAAAAGGTGGAATCCAAGCTCTGCGCAAAGCCCTGTGCCAAGTTAGTGCCAGGCTCCTCCATGCTCCTTGACATTGACCACAGCCTTTCTGATAGTGCCAATGCACTGAGCATTTTCATTGCGAATACCCATCAGCCTTCTTCTGTAGGCTGCCACATCAAATTCCTCACCTGAGTCCTCTTCAGCAGAACTTGTGTGCGACCTCACCTTCCAGTGAACTGGCATTTGCACTACCCTTGACCCCTGCCCTGGCTACAGGCTGTTCATGTCCGCTGACTCACGACATGCATATCCTGGTTCTAAACTATCCTCTAACATACATGCAGTGTTAGTAGAGAGCTGGCTGCAAGTGAGATAGCATGTCTTCTTCATCAATCCATTCTTTTGCCTCCACTTGTTGCTCTTCCACCACATGTGGGTAGGTTATGGTTCTTTGATATCTGAAAGGAGAAGGCCACAAGGCTAGTGTTGAGGTGGGGGAGCAGTGGACAGAAAGGGGTGCAGGCCTCCATCATCTGCAGATTGTAAATTAGAAGAGGTTTTCAGATGAGGGAAAAGGGGTATATGAGAAGGTGGATTAGGTATGAGCAATCCATCATGTTTGATAGTTTCAGCCCTGCTGCTGACTACAGCCTCAGTCATGATCACTCCAATGACGGACAGCACCATCTCCTCCATGGTGTTGATTGAGAACATGCAGCCGTGCCTGCCTCCCACTGTTTAAGTGCTGCTGTATCTGTTTATGCACCACATTGTCCTGCAAGAGAGCGGGAAGTGTGTCAGTGAGTGTGGTGCAATCTGTCTGGTTGATATGGCAGGCATGGTTGAATATCTGGCAGTATGTTCAAACTATGAGATATAGGCGTAAGTCTTGCAACAGTGCTGAGTGCGTAGAGTGAGGTGAAGGTATAAATGTTAGGCATGAGTGGTGATTGATACGAGATCATTGATAGGTCAAAGATGGAGGTATGGTGAATTGAGCACTGTGAGAGGAAAGTGGTGCAGTTGATAAGATATGGCGTTTGAAGCTACATTCACTGATCTTGACCACTTGTTGAATTTCTTGTGGTACTGTATCTAGGTCCTCGGGGCTGAAATGGCACTAACAGTGACAACTATCTGGTCCCAGTGCCTTTGCAAAGTTTGTCTTTTAAGCTCCATGTGGATAGATGGCATCTCTTCTCCACTGCAACATCAGAAAATCTTGAGCTCGTTCTCCACCATGTCGTGCCATTCTTATCCGCATCATGCTAACATTTATAATTACTTTCTGCACCTGTCCCACCTAAAATGCAACTCCCCCCTTCAGGAGTGCAGACTGGCTTTAAGTAGTGCAATTGAGCTTTCACTTGAAGCAGCCTGTCATGATTGTGCGCACCCACCCCTCCCCACCCCCACATGTAGCGTGCAGACATTCATCAGCACTCACTGCATGCTACAATCGTGTAAACTAGCAGGCAACATGAAGTTGGTGTGCTGCCTACATCAGATGCAATGGGCCCAGGTTAATCGTGCATCATGATTCCCGTGCCTGTTGGCGGGCCTTAGTAGGTGTTGTGGCCAGTGAATCTGGCTAGGCGAGCAGAGGTGAATTGACAATCATCTTAAATGAGAAGTGCATGATAGCACATAGCACTGTTGTTTAATGAATGTACTTGAGTGACGTCAGCTGATCTCTCTTGAAATCAGTTTTAGTAACTGCCCCCCAGCTAGAAGGCAGTGGGTTCACAGGGCGAAAGTGCCTCTGTGATTTGGAAGGAGGTACCTGTTTCTGAAAGGAAGAAGAAAACATTTGAATTTATAGAACCTCATCACGTTTCTCATGGTGTCCCAAAGTGCCTCACACATGTGTTATTATTCTAAAGTTCAGTGACAGCTGTTAGGCAGGGAAACATGGCAGCCAGCTTGTGCATAGGGTAAGGACAGAAGGAGTAGGAGCAGGAGTCAGCTTTAGAGCCCTGCAGGCCTGCTGGGCCATTCAATTAGATCATGGCTGAACTCCTACGTCCACTTTCCTGCCCTACTTTCATATCCCTTGATTCTCTTAGCTCCCCAAGATCTATCGATCTCAATTTTAAATATGCTCAAGGTCTGAGTATCCATGGTCCTCCAGGGTACGTTTAAGTGAAGAAATTTCCCCATCTCTGTCCCAAATCTAGCCAATCAGAAGCCATCAGCTCTATTGAACGGCAGTGCCACTGGAGAGGGAGCAGCTGCTGCCTGGTACTGCACCCACCCGAGGCCTAGGTTCTTCACTGGATCCCCGGACACAGGTGAGTGAAAACATGGTGGGGTGGGGGGGGTGGGGGGGGCGGGGGCGGAGGGGGAGGAATTTTTTGGTGTTCAGTTGCCCATCCCTAGTTGCCCTTGAGAAGGTGGTGGTGAGCTGCCTTCTTGAACCGCTGCAGTCCATGTGGTGTAGGTACACCCACACTGCTGTTAGGGAGGGAATTCCAGGATTTTGACCCAGCGACAATGAAGGAACGGCGATATATTTCCAAGTCAGGATGGTGAGTGGCTTGGAGGGGAACTTCCAGCAGGTGGTGTTTGTGGAAGGGGTGCCAATCAAGTGGGTTGCTTTGTCCTGGACGGTGTCAAGTTTCTTGAGTGCTGTTGGAGCTGCACTCATCCAGGGAAGTGGAGAGTATTCCATCACACTCCTGACCTGTGCCTTGTAGATGAAGGACAGGCTTTAGGGAGTCAGGAAGTGGGTTACTTGCCACAGAATTCCTAGCCTCTGACCTACTCTTGTAGCCACAGTATTTATATGTCTGGTCCAGTTCAGTTTCTGGTCAATGTTAAACCCCAGGATGTTGATAGAGACAGCAGCAAGGAAGGCGGGTGGACCACAGCAGGTTCCCTCCCTCCCAGAGGCCAGGTTGCTTTATCAGGCAATGACTGCCTTTGAACGAGGCCCCCTACACCTTCCCTCTTTGGGAGCCTGCAAGCAACCTTGCATTGGCTTGCTTGTGGTGCTCCCTGCATGGCAAGCACCCTGCCCACTGCTGGGTGAATATCAGAGGCCGTGGGATGGGTTCCTTAACTGGGCATCAATCGGGGCGGAGATGGATAGATGGCAGGATCCCCACCCGCCATCCTCCTGCCTCACCATGGGGGAGGGCATTAAATTCCATCCAGCAACTTAGAAATGTAGTAAACAGTGTGGAGGATGGTAATAGAGTTCAGGAGGACAAAAACAGACTGGTTCAATGGACATACATGTGGCAGATGAAACTTAACCCAGCGAAATGATCCATTTTTGACAGGAAGAATGAGGAGAGCCAACATAGTGAATGATTCCATTTGAAAGGGGTGCAAAAACAGAGAGGCCTGAGGTAAACTTATACAGGTCTTTGAAGATGGCAAGATAAGTAGGTTGCTATAAAGGCCTACTAAATCCTTAATAGATAACGAAAGCACGGGAAGTTATGCCATGCCTTTACAAAACACTGGTTATGCCCCCCGTGGAGTACTGTGGCCAGTTCAGGGCACCACAATTTAGAAAGGGGAGCAAGGCCTTAGATCAGGAGCAGAGGAGATTTACTTTACAGGTGCTTGGACCAAATAACTTCAGTCAGTGGAGAGGCGAGAGGGACTGGGGTTGTTTTCCTTAGAGAAGGTTAAGGGGAGATTTGATAGAGGTCTTCAAAATCTTGAAGGGTTTTGATACAGTAAATAAGGAGAAACTGTTTCCAATGACAGAAGGGTCCATGACCAGAGGAAATAAAATTGAAGGTATTCGACAAAATAACCAGATGCATGAACCAGAAAATGAGGAAATGTGTTTTCACACAGTGATCTGAAAGCATGGTGGAAGCAGATTCCATAATAACATTCAAAAGGGAATTTGATAAATACTTGAAAAGGGAAGAATTGCAGGGCTATAGGGAAAGAGTAAGGGAGTAGGACTAATTGGATGGCTCTTCCAAAGAGCCAAAATGGGCACAATAGGTAGACTGGCCTCCTGTACAGTATCATTCTATGGCTCTATGGAAAGTTATTTTGACTGTGAGACTCCATTCTTTTATGTCAGAGGGAATGCTTGAAGAGCTTTTGAAAAGAAAGGTCTATAGCTCACATATTGTATCACTGAAGCAAAATTTCACATCTATATAAAACGCCTGAAACTAGTATTACATAACTACTCACAACAGGTTGCTTAGTACACTGTATTTTTCTTTGTAGCGTTTAGAAATTAAGGGCAAGACACTCCGTAAGCTCTCTCTTTAAATGCTGAATGTGAAATCAGACATCTTCAACAGTTGATTTCACTGAGAAATGATGTTATGAGTCAATTGCTGAACCCTCCAATTATTTAAATAAAGCCAATATTTGCTTGTCATAGTTGAAAGTTTAAAACTGGAGAGGCCTATATCTAAATCAGCATTTAGTACATAAGTGAGCTAAATTCAAAATGGCTGCTTGGCTTGCTTTTGTTAACTCAAGGATTCGTGTGAGCTATCAAGAGGTGAAAATTGTGCTGAATTTTTTGAACAGCACAGAAAAATTCCAGCAATTTATTCAAATGTTACAAAATATTCTGAGAGTTTCATCTCAATATAGGCACAGAAATGTCGCCCCAAAGTATTGTTTTATGCAACTGAGTTTAAACACAATACAAGGAAAGGATCATGTTATGTTGCTAGTTAATAGATGATGAGACAAAGATAAAGGCCGGAATTTTCCGGCTCCATTGGCGTTGGGCCTCCTGGGGGATGGGGGGCACAATATGCGAAAGGGCCAAAAATCCCTTTCACGCCGGATTGAAAGCACAGTGGGATCATCCGGTGGTGCCTGCCAAGGTAGAATGCCAATCCCGCTGGAGGTCAAGCATGAACCCGCTTTGCATTCCCCCACGCCAGATTTAACGTTATGTCGGCGGGAAAACACGCTGGCCCAGAACACGTCGGGACAAGCGTGACGTGCAGAAGTCGGGACTTGCTGTTAGGGCCTTGCTCAAATCTCGTAAACCCGAGGAGCAGAAGATGCTGGAGCCTGACAGCTACCGGACCCTGGAGGAACACCTGCATCGCACGCTGGGTGGATTCTCATGGACATGGCTCCACCGCAAAGCAGCCCTCAGAAGGTGGGAGGTCTTGTTGATGTCTGGGGTCTGTTTTAGAACATCATGATCTTAGCCATGGGCTGCTATGGATGATCGGCAAGGGGGGGCGGGGGGGCAGACAGGAAACTTCAGCTGTGAGTGGGAGAGGAAGGTGTACCAGAGTGGGAGGGTGAGGTTGGAGAGGTGGGGTGGGGGGAGTCAAAGATGTCAGGGAGTGTGAGGTTGGGAGTTGGGAGTAGGTGACCGAAGGAGTCGTGGGGGGGGTGAGGTTGCGGGGGGTAGGGGGGGGTGGTTAGATGATGAAAGTATCGGGGGGGTGGTGAGGTTAGGAGTGGGGAGGAGGGTGTACGGGGGAGGAGGGTGTAACGGGGGAGAATGCGGTCAGTGGGGAGGTAGGTGTAAGAGGGGAGGAAGGTGTAAGGGAAGGAGTTCGGAGGGGGGGAAGGAATTCAGGTGGGGGTGGAGGAACTCCGCGGGGTAATGAGGGAGGGGTTCGGGAAGGTCAATGTGGATGGGGTGGGATTTTCAGGAAGGTAGGCACCTGGACATCCTGGGAAGAAAAGGGTTCAGGTTGGTAGGTGACGGTGAGGAGGTGGAAGTTGAAGCCGGGGAGCCAGGAGGATAGGGGTGGTGGTGATGGGGGAAAGGACACGGGTGACTGAGGGAGGGGAAAGGATGGGGGAGCTTACCATAAGCTCGACTACGACCATCTTTGTCAAATCAAAAGTGAGCGGAGCCTCCTGTTGGACGACACAGGTGCTGCATGGGAGTATGATCAGTGAGTGGGCGGAGATGGAGGTCAGCTCAGATGGACAACTGAAAGAGAACCCCAACAGGCAGCACTGAAAATGCTCGGGACAGTGAGGTGAGTGTGATGGAGGAAGGCTCTGCGTGCGTGGGAGAGTGCTTGTCTGAGGCTCTGAAAGGCTCTGCCACACACACACTTCTCCCTCCAGAATCACTCGTGGTTTGGCTGCATGCAGCTGAACTGCTAATGGGGGGTATGCAGGGCAAAGGACTGGTAAAGCCTGTCAATGAAGCTGAAAGATAACATTACACATTATTCAGCGATAGTGAATATATTTTCAGATTATAAAGTGACAAAATGCGTTCACCTGTGCAACCAGTTGTGCTCAGAAATTCTTAACCTTTCTAGGCCTACCACTTCTTCTAGGTGCTGCCCTGACATCCGCAGCAAGAGTGGAGACAGCTTGTGCAATGGTTGGCCCTGTTGCCTCTGATGACTTTGGCATGCAGCCTCTGGAGAGCCGAAGCCTGGAGGGTTTTGCTTTGGCTGTCCTCCTGTGGGCCAGCCACCCTCTCTGTAGTGACAGAGGATCAGGTTGAAGGGGGTTCACAGGCAAAGGGGGCTCAGAGGGAAAGGACAGCTTCTGAGATTCCTGGAGCGGATGACCCAGGGGTGTCCAGTTGCCGTTCCTCCTCCCTTCGGGTACCTGAGGACCCCTACCTGACTCCTTGAGGGGTAGAAGCACCTGGAGGGATGTTGAGGTGCCCCATTTCCCTCCTGTGTTGCCACTGCAGGAACTCATCCATGGCTACCGCGATGGAGTGCAGGCCTTTGCACATCTCCGCGTTCTGCTGGACCAGGGTCTCCATGGCGTCCACTATCCTTCTCATGGAGACCCCCATGCGTACACATGTGGGCAACACTTATTCAGAGTGCAGGTGGGCACATTCCTCTGACTCGCATGACACTCTGTTGAAGGATTCCATCAGCTCTGCGTGATATTCCCCCAACTTCTGCTGACTCTCCACAATAAGTTGGAAGACTGAATCCTGATGCTCGTCATCTGACTCAGGCCTCAAAGATGCGTCTTCCCCAGCAGCCCTCCGAGTGCCGGGGAGCTCGGTTGAACCTGCTTCCTCCTGCTACGGACACATGTCTGTGCGGTAACCACCACAGTGTGAACCCGAGCCTGCT
Source organism: Cetorhinus maximus (assembly GCF_964194155.1). Lineage (NCBI taxonomy): Eukaryota > Metazoa > Chordata > Chondrichthyes > Lamniformes > Cetorhinidae > Cetorhinus > Cetorhinus maximus. The sequence goes on from NC_135882.1 coordinate 150,892,974, forward strand.
CTAGGTCTGAGTCTCACTGAGGTGAGTGTCTCTGCGCTGATGGAGGGTGTGGGTAAGCGCTGTGATGGGTCTTCCAAGCTGCTTATTTCCAGCTATTCATTGGAGGAGGTGTCCTCTTGGCTGGAGGTGAGGGCCTGGATGGAGGTGAGGGATTGGCTGATTGAGGGTGTCGGGCTCTTGGCAGAGCTCCCTGTGAACCAAACTAGAGATAATTAGTGCATGGCAGCAGAGTCAAAAGTGGGAGAGAGAGCACTCACAGTTGCATTGAGAGATGGATGATGTGGTGCAGGATTCTGACGTGGGTGTTTGCCGCCAACCTCACCGTTGCCACAGGCATGGTCCACGTCCTCAGCAGTCAGCGCGATGGCACGCTCCTCAAAATGAGTGAGGGGCCTCATCTGGGCCATTCCACCCCCGTCAGGAAGCTTGCCCTGCTGTTGTGAGCCAGCTCCTCCTGTATTAAAACAGACGGAGAGAGTGTGTGAGCAAGACACATGGCACTGCGCGTAGTTTGTGTAGTGAGCAGAGCCACAGACAGGATGAGGACGCAAGTTCCAGAGGATATGTGTCTGATGAAGACGTGAGGATATGTGTGAGAGTTAGCGGTGTTGTCCCTTTGAGATGTGAGATCCCTGTGGAAGTGTGATGTGTTTGTAAGTGTGTGAGTTAAGAGTGATGATGTGGTTTACTTACCCTGGCGGAACAGATGAGAGCATTCATCCTCTTCCTGCACTGGATGGCTGACCTCCTCTGTGCTCCAGTGGCGGTGACTACTGCTGCCACTGTCTCCCAGGTTGGATTGGTGACTCTGGTGGACCTCCTGCGGCCAGAGCAGGGTTAGAGGACATCGGGGCGGCCTTCCACTGTGTCCAGCAGGCACCCAGAAAGGCGGCACTAAATTTGGGGTCTGCCGTCTTCTTTGCTTTCGGGGCCATCTGTCCCCTGGAGCAGTCCTGGTCTGTAGACATGAAGTAGGCATGCGCTCCACTGTGCTTTAAATATGGTGCCCAGAGCGAGGAAGTGCTGAGGTGATGATGTAGTGGACAAATCCGAGCGATTCAGCGTGTTCCCCATGAACGCATTATTAATGAGGCAGAACGCGCCGGGAACGGGATGTTAGGGTGTGAAAAGCCGCCGTTGGATAAAACGTCCTTTTTCCTGTCTGCTCCTGCACTTTGTGCAAATCCGGTACGACTCCACCCAAAGGTTTTAAGAAGAATGAACAAAAGCTACGTTAACAATATGCATTTTTAAGGAGGGGCTTAGAGGAGGAGAGGGAGGCGTAGCTACAGGGAGCTTTAGGGAGGGCACTCTGAAATATGGGGTCTGACTGGAGGCATAATTGCCCATGCTGGATCCATGTATAAGAGGTCATTCTGATCTTTCTTTACCATTTTCTCATTCATTATCATTATTTCCTCAGTTTCTCTTCTTTTCTAACTCAGTTTAAACTCAACTTAATTCATTGACTAATATCAATTAGTTGTTGTAAGGTGCGTCCCACTTCAAGTGGCTACGTCAGTATGTTCTCCCTCTTATCCAGTCTCTCTCTTGGTTATGAGTACTGCGAGGAGGGGTGGGTGACAGCGGCGGACGTAGGGATAGAAGAGATTAGGGAGATGGTGAAGAGCAAGGTTATGAAGAGATTTTGAAATTTTAAATTGGAGGGCCAGGAGAATTCAAGTCTGCAAGTGTAAAAGGGTGAAGAATAGGATACGAGCTATGTTACATCAAAGGGAAATGGCGGTCAAGGTTGTTTAGGATGCCAGGGTTACAGTCTAGTTCAACCTGGGGCAATGGCTGATGAAGGAGTCAAATAGGTGGCAAGGGTACATTGGGCGAGCGTCCTGCCATCATCGCGCACTTGCATGATATTTCAGTCAGCGCGCCCGCTGACAATTAAAAGGCTTATTAAGGCCATTAACAATGTAATTGAATGAAACTTTTCGCTGCCTGTCCAACATTATGGTTGGCGGGCAGGCGAAAAGGCTAAGCGGCCTTTGCATTTTTTGCGAAACCTCATCCACGGGCGGGATGAGTTTTTGATCCGTCATTAAAAAAAAAATTGCGTCCTAATTTCTAACATGTCCCTGCTCATATGACAGTCACATGAGGGGTCATGTTTTTTAACACCTTAAAATTCTTTATTTTTATATATCTTCATCTCCCTGAGGCAGCTCTGTGCCTCAGGGAGCTTTTCCTGCACGTACTTAATTGGCCCGCCAGTGTGAAATTGCAGTCCGGCCCCAATCGTGGGCAGCCCTGCCAAGCCCGCCCGACGAGGGCAAAATTCTGCCCTTGAGTGCAAAGTTCATCCATGTTTTCCTCTAAGAGAATGGATCACAAACTGTGCAATATTAACCCTTAAGATTGCATGTAACAGTTGTGTTCAAAATAAAACAAAACCTGTAATTCGAGTAATCATGTAATCCATTTATTCAGAGAATAATCAGAATTGTACTGTTTTACTACTTAAAAATATTCAGAATTGGAAAGGTACAGAGAATCACTTCTATAGATGCCATGTGATGGAAACCATGCATGAAAGTCCACAAAGGAAGGATTTTTAGTACTTAGTGGGTTCAAGAAAATAGTTTTATTTCAACATGTTTTTAAAAATTCCCTTCCTCGCCTGAACACCATTTCCCCTTGTATGCTGGTGATCCACTTTGACCTCAGGTATTGTACCTGGAAATGAGACAAACCTGAAAGGACACCATTAATGTTGTGCTTGGTTTGGTTATTAGCAGGTGCTATGTGATTTGAGAATGGCAGCTTTCTTCACCCAAACCTTTGGTCCTGCATTTTGCTTCAGGTTAATGTTGCTCAAGAGTTATGGGAATTTGTCATCCAGGAACTGGGGGGGGTGTAGGCGAACTCTGATCAGAATGCCACTCCAACTAGCAGCCATCTCCTTCTAAATAACTTATTTTTCTCTTTGGTTTTCATTTCATATCTTTACTAGTCGAGGGTGAGAAACACTTAATTCATACAACATAGAAAATTTCATTCATTTAAAATAGTATTTTTTTCAGCAAGAAATTCATTTGTTAATTGTTGACCCTATAACATTGGCCCCATCATTATGTATATCAACATACTGCCAGCAGTTATGCATACACTGGTTCATGCTATAGTCTACACTATGACTTATTGAGTTAAGGGGAAGCTCAAGAAAATACAATTGCTCAAGAGTCTTTTGGTGACACAACTGGTTCTTCAAACACAGTTTGTTAAATATCTTATACATCTAATACACATTGACCTACATCAACTTCCCAGTTAATAACTCCATTTTCATTCAGTACATTCATTTACAGCTCTCATATCACACTTATTCATCCATAATACGATATCAGACATCAAAACTGACAGCTGTTGCTGTATTTTACGTAGAATTTACCAACATAGAGAAAGTCCATTCGGCACAGTGCCAGTTTTTCTGTCCCACATTATTTTTTATCTTCCATTCGATTTATTTTGTCTCACCCTATCAGCTTACCCTTCTACATTTTTTTCTCCCTCATGCTTATCCAGCTTCCCCTTAAATTTGTCCATGTTAATCATCTCAAACGTTCCATGTGGTTCTCAGTTCCACATGTTCTCTGAATTCTTTACTGATTTTTTTAGCGACTATCTTACAATTAAAGCCTGAAGTTTTGACATGTTAAGAACCATTCCAGAAAGTGTGTAGAGAGGATATATGATATAAACCGTCAGGCTGCCAATCCCTCCAGGGAATGTGTCAGTTTAAAAAAAACGTTTCAATTGATTTAGGTACACACACAGATATACATTTTAAAAAGGTTACCTGAATATTACTGTTGACACAACTAAAATAAATGCACCATTTCTAAATACAAATAAAAACCATTTCAAACAATTTTGTTCTGCTCACTTAGTCTTCCCTTTCACTGCCATTTTCTCATCTTCATTCTCCGTTTTCTGCTTTTGATACCTTAACTTTAACTAACATAACTTTGTCTGACATTTCAATTCATTAACTTTCCTTCCCAGCCTTAAGCACCGTACAAATTAGTATTAGGTGCCACCATTTATTCTGGAAAAGGCTTCCAAATCAGAACAATCAACCACTGGAAAGCACTTCAGAGGGCTATTTCTGCAAAAACGCCTTGCAAAACAATGAAGACGATCAATGTCATTTAGCAGATTTGACCAACTTTTGACGTGATCATACACTGGAATGAAATAACCCTTACTGTGCTGTGTGGATGACCTCTTTCTAAAGCAAAGTACTAAGCCTCTCTGAATTGTCACAAGAAATGACCTTGGGGCCTGGGATCATATAAACCTACTGAGTTTTACTCATGTGGTGTTCAATGTCACCTAGATCCTTGATTAGTACCTTACAATCACTGGCAGGAATCTTTGATGCCCTATCTGTATATTTTTGAAACATGTAAAATAGATATCACATCCAGATTTAAGAGGAAACACATGTAAATCAAACACACCATTGGCATCACCACTTCACACAATTTTTATTCCCCTTCCAGTTAATTAAAGATAGATCCATACATGTAGGAACTTCATTTCATTATCCCTGCAAAACATTTTCCCTGCCCTTTAATCTCACATGTATTTCCATGTGACATACCTCTCTTCTCAAAATGCAGTGGACCATTACAATGACAAAGCCTTCCAAAGAGTCAAAGACAGCAAAGAGGATCTGAAAGAGGGCTGATCTTCGATCTGTGATGGCTAACACTGCAGACATCCAGGTCAATGCTAAAAGTGGTAGGACAACACAAGAGCTCCAAAGAGACGCCCTATCAAGGGGGGAAAAAGAAAAGATGTTAGGGAGAAATTAAGAAATGGCTTCTGTGAGTACCAGGTCACTGATATCATTCATCAAAGGCCCGGTTTAAGACATAATCCAAATACAATAAAACAGAAGTGCCAAACAAACAATTATTGCAACGTAATTAAAATCCCCATTATAGTTAGGTAAACTGAGGATTGTGTAGCTCCCTATGTATAAAACGGGGGTGACAAAGCCACTCTAAACCATTCAGACTTGCAACAAATACCTTTAGTTTCATTTCAGCTAAAAGGTATAACTCATTCCATCAACAGAAAGGTTTATTAAAATGGAACTTGGTAGAAGAAGAGCTATCAGTGAGAAAGTCCATTTTTCCTCTAAATGTCTATTTTCTGATGCAATTTTATGCATTCTACGCTCAAGATACTAATGATTATTACCATAATAACTACTCCAATAACATCTACAGCTTCATAAAGCAGCGTAATCATGTTGCACTCAGTATACTTAAAAATACATTTTGAATAACTGGAGGATATGTCATTACCAGCAGTGAGATGCGATAAATATAATAAGGACATGGGGAAAGATCTGATTCATCAAGTCCATTTCTCCAGAGGGAATATTCTGTGAAGATTTTCCCTGCCCTTTCTTAAAGTGATCGAGTAAAATTTGAACATATCTACACAACTCTACATTATCCTGCTGCGCCCAATCACTTCCCATAACAAAAAATGTGCGTTTTTGGTATAAAACCAGAAAATGCTAGAAAAACTCAGCAGGTCTGGCAGCATCTGTGGAGAGAGGAGCAGAGTTAATGTTTCAGTAGAGCTGGGGAAGGTAAAAGTGTAACGGGGAGGGAAGGAAGAACAAAAGGAAAGGTCTGTATAGGGTAGGAGGCAGGAGAGATTAAATGACAAAAGGGAAAATGGTGCAAGGCAGCAGGAGATGATAATGAGACATGTGAAGAAACAAAAGACAAATCAACAGATGCAAATGGAAATAGCAGAATTATTACCAACAGCAGTGGTCCACAAAAAATGTGAGCAGAAGTTATGATTTGAAATTGTTGTACTCAATGTTGAGTTCCGAAATTTGAGGTGCTGTCCCTGAAAATTATGTTGAGCTTCATTGGAGGCTGAGGACAGAGCAGGAGTGGAATGCGTGTACATCGAAAGGAGGTACTGCAATGCAGTCAGCCAATCTACATTTGGTCGCCCTTTTTGAAATTATTTTATGGGATTTGGGCGTTGCTGGCAATGCCAACATTCGTCCTTGGTTCTAAATGTCCCCTGAGGGCAGTTAAGAGTCAACCACATTGCTATGTGTCTGGAGCTACAAGAAGACTAGCAGAATTCCTTCTCTACGGGGCATCAGTAAACCAGATGGGTTTTTATGGCAATCAATGATGGTTTCATGGTCACTATTAATGAAACTGGCTTTCATTCTATTTTGTTTTAAATTAATTCATTGAATTTAAATTCCACCAGCTGCCATGATGGTATTTGAGCTGGTGTCCCCAGAGCATTAGTCTGGGCCTCTGGATTACTAGTTCAGTGACATTTCCACTGCACCACTGTCTCCCCAATGTAGAGGAGACTACATTGTGAGCTGTGAATACAGTACACTAAATTGACAACAGTACAAGTTATTTCACCTGAAAGATCTGTTTGGATTCCTGGACAGTGGGAACAGAAGAGGTCAAAGGGCTGCTGTTGCATCTCCTGTGCTTGCATGCAAAGGTGCCATGGGAATGGGAGAAGATGTTGGGGATAAAGAAGTTGTGCAGGAACAGTCCCTTCGGGATACTGAGAGGGGAGGAAAGGGGAAGATGAGTTTAGTGGTGGCATTACACTGGAGGTGGTGGAAAAGGTAGAAGATGGTTTGCTGGATGCGGTAGCCAGTAGGTGGAAGATTGTCAGAGTTCTGGACGAGAGGGGAAGGTGTGAGGACAGAAGTGTAGGACATGGAATGGACACAGTTCAAAGCCCTGTCAACCATGGTGGAAGGAATTCCTGGGTTGAGGAGAAAGGAAGACATACCAGATGCACTGATGTGGAAGGTGGCATAGCCAAAACAGATGGGACAGGGACTGAAAAACTGGGAAACTGGAAATGTTTTCCTAAGGGAAGCCAGGTAGAAGGAAGTATAGTCAAAGTAGCTGTGCAATCAGTAGACAAATAATGGAACATATATTTTGTATGTATGTTTATTGTTATCAGTATCTGTGTATATATGTGTACATACATGTAACATATATGTGTATTTGGTCATATATGCGTATTTGGTCACAATTGGAGTTTACAGTTTTTGGTATGTTGCTTGCTTTTTTCTATTGCTTTATTCCCCTAGTTTCAGTGATTTATATATCTGTCCCCCCAATCCCTTTGGAGTATGTACTCTCCTTATACTTCCTGCCAAAATGAACATTATCAAATAATTATACTAAAATTAATTTGCAAATTACATGCTTATACTCAAAGTTTACTAATTTATTTTGTATTTTGCCAAACTATTTGGTGACTACCATAAATTGCACTTCCAATTCCAGAATACGAGTTGTTTATGTAAATAGTGAACAGCACCCATTGGGGGTAGGCGGGAATGTGGAGTTGAGGTTACAATCTGATCAGCCTTCATTCTCACTGAATGGCAGAGCAGGCTCGCAGGGCCGAGTGGCCTACACCTGCCCATAATTCATATGTTCGTATGTTGTGTTCGTATATGAAATACTACTTCCCACCTTTTGTTGAAATACTACTTCCCACCTTTTGTAAGTAGCAAAGAGTGAGGCTGAGAGCAGAGCAGCAGAAAAGCATCAGGCCGTGAGAGAGAGAAAACAGGGAACTATAAACCAGCTAATCTGACACCAGCAGCAGGGAAAATGCTAGAATCTATAATTGGGGACATAGCAACAGGGAGTCTAGAAAATCGTATTATTCGGCAGAGTCAACACAGATTTATGAAAGCATGTCTGACAATTTGTGAGCATCTCTGAGGTTATAATTAGCAGGGTAGATAAAGGGGAACCAATGGATTTAGTGTAACTGGATTCAAAAAAAAGTTTTGACAAGGTGCCGCACAAGAGCTTATTACACAAAATTAGGACTCATGGGATTATGGGTAATATATCAGCGTGGTCAGAGGATTGGTTAACAGACAGAAAACAGAATAGGAATAAATGAATCATCTGGGTTAGCTGGAATTAGTGGGGTACTGCAAGGATCAGAGCTTGGGCCTCTTGGGTCTCAGATATTTACATTCACTATCAATGATTTAGGTAAGTGGAGCATAATGTGTCCAGTTTTGCTGATGATACAAAGTTAGGTTGAAAAGTAATCTGTGAGGACACAAAGAAACTGCAAAGGGATATAGATAGATAAAGTGAGTGGACAAGAATGCATGGAAAGATGGAATATGGAAAAGTAGAAACATGGAAACTTGGGAGAAGAAGGTATCTACTTTTGTTGGAGAAATAGAAAAGCAGTATATTTTAATATGTGAAGAGACTGGAACATATTGGTATTTAGAGAGACCTAAGTGTCTTCGTATGCGAATCATAGAAAGTTAGTATGCAGCTGCACCAAGCAATTAGGAAAACAAGTGGTACTTTAGCCTTTATTACAAAGGGTCCAGAGTATAAGGGCCTGATTTTAACTCACTTAAAACCTATTCACTTACACAGAGTTAAAATTGGGCTCTTTCAAGGGTAAAGTCTTACTGCAACTATTTAGGTCCTTGGTGAGACCACACCTAGAAGACTGTATAGTTTTGGGTTCCTTATTTAAGGAAGAACAGACGTGCCTTGGAGTGAGTGCAATGAGGGTTCACTGGACTGATTCCGGGTATGAGGGGAATGTCCTGAGAACAGACTGACTAGACTAGACTTACATTCCCGAGAGTTCAGAAGAAGAAGTGAGGAGACGTGAATTGAAACATAAAGGGAGAAAAATTTATTCAGAGAGCACTGCTACACAGAATTATTTTGAGTCACCGAGCCATCCTATCAATGAAGAGCGCCACACAGGCCACTGCAGGTTGTGGCCCGTGTGCTGCCTGCTCCCAGGAGATTGATGCTGGAGCTACACTAACCTATTTAGCCCCATTTAATATCTTAAGGGGGTTTGTTTCCCCTGCATGTTTCGTGATCACAATCTCAGAATAAGGATTGGTCATTTCAGACTGAATTGAGAAGAAATTCAGTTCACTCAAAAGGTTGCAAATATTTGGAATTTTCTATCCCAGAGAGTTGTGGGTTCTCAGTCATTGAGTACATTCAACGCTAGATTTTTGGATACCAATGGAACTGGAGGTGTGGGTATCATACGGGAAGGTGAAGTTAAGGTCAAAGATCATCCATTATCTTAGTGAATGATGGATCAGGCTTGTAGGGACGAATGACTCTTGTCTTATCGGTCTGAGTAGTTTCCCTTAACACCTATGCTTGGTTTTGTTTTGTTGCCAGTTTGCTATCCATTTTACTACTTGTCCCGTGAATCCATCTGATGAGTTACAGTTAGGGGACATTAGGGATTTCTTCCACTGAAACTGAAAAGGTTAAATTGTAACTTAACAAATTGTCAAAATTATAGTGGTTATGATAACATAAACAGTGGTAGAATTTTCAATGCATAATGAGACTTTGCTGAGAGCCCAGACATCCATTAGTCTGGTGAAACAGCTGCAACCAAGGGAAAATATTGCTTGATTGACAGCTTTCTTCTTAGATCTAATTCTCAATTGCTCAATATTTATTTACACAAGATAAAGAGTTGTCAAGTGCCTGCAATTTCTGCTATTGATACTTCAATGGTCTGGTTGATTGATACTTTTACAGGGCTATAGTAAAAGGAGATTTTTGTTACAAATTTATGAATGAATTTTTTTTCAAGCCTTTTCACATGTGACATTGTTACTATAGGGTTTATTGGTTCTGTACAGAGTATATACTGGGTATATGGGCATTGAAGTACTGTAGGTTGGCACGGAGGGTATGAATGGCCATTGGGGTGTGTGGGGGCATAGTTTGGCATGGAAAGTATGAGGGGGTCAAAGGGGGTGGGGTGGGGGCCATAAAACACCATGAATTGGCATGGAGAGGGCAAGGGGAGTGCGGGGGAGTGAAGGCTATTTTCTATTTTATTGTTTTTATTGTAACTGGGACAAAGTCCCAGAACACCGAGGCAGACCTCTTAAACATCCCTCCTCCACACCAGGCAGTCCCTGTGGCTGCCTCTGCATAGTTTCTGGGGACAGCGGGCCTGATTCCGATTAGCACCCACGCCCTGTGGAACAAGGGGAAGCGGTGGCATAGTTGTATTGTCACTAGACTAGTATTCCAGAGACCCAATGTAATGCTCTGGGGACCTGGGTTCAAATCCCACTACAGCAATTGGTGAAATTTGAAATAAACGAAAGCCCATGAAACCATATCCCATTGTTGCAAAAACCCATCAGGTTCACTAATGTCCTTTAGGGAAGGAAATCTGCCATCCTTACCTGTTCTGGCCTACACGTGACTCCAGATCCACAGCAATATGGTTGACTTTTAAATGCGCTCTGAACAAGGGCAATCAGGGATGGGCAATAAATGCTAACTTAGGCAGTGACACCCACATCCCATGAACGAATTATAAAAAAAAACTCTCGCCAGTACAGTCACTTTCTCCCAAGGCTGGTGCACTGAGACAGGAAATTTCCCGATTGTCGCTTCCTGCTTTAAGGATGAAAATCCATCCCATAATCTCACAGTGTGTCCCATTATGCAGACACGTTTGTAAATATTTAGATTTTTACATTTCAGGCCCACAAGGCTGCTGGAATTATAAGCAGAAATGACGGGACGAGGGCAACAGGGCATCTGGCACCTTGGTGAACACTGGGGCAAACAGTGTATCTCCTTACCAATGAGACTAAGGGATTGAGAAATAAACAAAGGAAGGGCCGGGAAGGAGCGGGGATTCAAGTGGGTGAATTAAACATCAAATCAGTTACAGAAAGAGAAATAAAGGGAGGAAAAGAAAGATTGGTTTGAGCGAGAAACATGAAAAAGGAATTTTTTTTAAAAATTCAACATTTTTTCAAATCTCCAACAATTCGTTTCTTGAAGGAATGAAACTCTAGACTTCTAATTGTTCACTATCTGGACCAGAGAGGTAGATTGCAATCATTATTAATTATTACATCATTAAAAGGGTGCTTACACAGTTAATTACATGTCTTAACTTTCTGCGCCTAGCTTAATGGACCATTAATGCAGTAATGTCATAAAAATCACAGGAAGGTTAAGGGTGAGATGTCATTTTTGCAAAGCAAATTGACTAGCGAATTCTGACAATTTGCAGTCCATGGGGTATATCCTTCTTGCTAAAAGCCGTTGTTTGGTTTGTACATTAATAACGGTGTGAGATTTTTAAAAAAAATCAAATTCTGGGCCAATTACAAATTTGTTAGCAGAGCTAAAGTACAGGAAGACAAAAATCAAAGGGGTTGGAGGTAGACTCTCATCCTATTAGGATGCAGTTACACAAAAACTCTATCATTAACCCCAATCAACATGCACAGGGTCAAGAATAAATTATTTAAACACCACTGGGGTGTCTCATGCCACTAGAGAACCTGCCTTTTTGAAAATAGTGGTGCATGGTGCCAGATCTGGGAAAGATGGTTGCCGGAAATCCTCAAAAAGCTCCACTGTATCAGAAGCCCTTGCAAAGGGCTGCATTGAAGTTCTTTCTAAACAAAAACTTTTTTCTTCAATGTTGACCTGGGCCCCAGGGTGGGCCCCACTTTCAACTTTTGAGACCTACATTTGGACCCTTTGAGAGCAAGGAAAATGGAATCTCTCGATGTCAAAGCTCCTCTCAGGCCCACTCCCTCTAATGCCAATAGCATTGTTTTATGCCAACAAATCTCTCAGGAAATTCCGTCTTTAGGTCAGGATCTAATACAATGGGGTTCCACTAAAGTTACAGCATTCCAGACGGGCCATACATTATCGCTGCACAGATATTTTCAACACAGCTCTTCTTTATTAAAGAACTCTTCTCATGCTAAGAATAGAACCTTAAATAGAAATGCTGTAAGATTTGTGATAAACTGGGAATGCAGGCACATGGGACCATAGAAATATTAAGGATCAGAAAAAGAAACCTCTTATGTCCAACTAAAGGAACGTGGTAACAGAGGTGGTTGTAATGAGATTTGATTGTGTTTTATTTTCAAAAGAATATCCCTCTGACTATTTGATGAACCCGGAGCTGTAGCTCAGTTGGTAGCACCCATGTTCCCTCTAATTGCTGCACGCTGTGCATGGCTGGTTTGTTGCATTACACAGTCCCTTTAAGATTGATGCACAGACACGCATGCGCACATCTTAAAGTGAATATCGCTTGGGCACAATCCGTTTTGCACATCTATGCAGCGTACACCATTGCTTCTGAGTCAGGAGATTTTGGGTTCAAGTCCTGCTCTAGATATTTGAACACAAAAATCAACTCCAATGCAGTACTGAGGGAATACTCCATTGTCAGAAATGCCACCTTTTAGATGAGACGTGAAGCCCTTTCAGATGCACCATTTTGAAGAAGAATCGGGGAGCTATCTATCCTTGGTGTCCTGGCCAATATTTATCCCTCAATCAACATTCCAAAAGATTATCTGGTCATTATCATGGTGAAGTTTGTGGGAGCTTGCTGTGCACAAATTGGCATCCATGTCTCCTATGTTAGAACAGTGACTTCACTTAAAAGCAAGTACTTTTTGTCTGTAAAACGCTTTGGAAGATTCTGTGACGTGAAAGGCGCTATGTAAATTCAAGTCCTTTTAGGTTTCCTCTACTGCAGTAAATTATGTAAAGAGACAATCATTTAATGGTTAACAGCATCATGTTAATCAGAGGGTTTCAGAGTTTTACATCAATAAGCCTATTATTTTGAAGGCTGATTGGTTATATTTTCTTGACATATCAATCTATTAAGTGCCAGCAAACTGCAAAGATAAATTATCAAAAGTCTTGACAGAGATGAGAGAAAGAAGTTACCATCACAAAGTATGCAGTAACTGCATGTGACAGCGAGTCCAATGATAGCTGTAATGATCTTTGTGTGCATGCCCAGCTGTAACACATTTTGACAAGTGCACATCTACACATATTATACAGCTACTCAATCAGAAAAAGCTGTGATGAACATTTTTCCATGGATGCAAGGTGCCTTTAACCTGCACGGCCAACAATTATATTTGACTGACTTCTGGAAAAAAATTTATGCCAGAAGTTGTCAAGTCGTCTTGTGCAGTGTACAGCTGACAAATTGGTTCCCTTGATTTAGTTTTGCACAACGAAGGAATGCTGGTTCATGGGATTTTTAAGACTGACTCAGTCATATGCCCTGCAGACAACATGAAATGCTTTTGCTGATCAACATAAGAATTTACAGGAACAAGAATGAGTCGTAAATCCCAGTCTGACTATTGCTTTTTTGCATACATCAACCTAACTGATCTGTTTTTTTCAGCATACTCTCAGTCCTGTTTATTTCTTGAGATCTAGTTATTTCTTCAACCCAAATCAATACCATTCAACTTACTACCTTTCCTGATCACTTGTTCCACAAGTCTATTGTTCAATGTTCAAAAATATTCTGCCCAGCTTCCTTTACTCTCAACTTCCTGATTTTAATTTGTGTCCCATTAATTACTGCATGATGTGAACGGCTGGTTTGTTGCATTACACAGTCCCTTTAAGATTGATGCACAGACATGCATGAGCACATCTTAAAGTGAATATTGCTTGGGCGCAACCTGTTTGTTCCCAGCATGGCACATTCTCAACTGCTGCATGCCTATGCAGCTTAGAGGTAACTTTGGGTAGCACCATTGCTTCTGAGTCAGATTTTTGTGGGTTTGAGTCCTGCTATAGATACTTAAACACAAAAATCAACTCCAGTGCAGAATTGAGGGAATACTACACTGTCAGAGGTGCCACCTTTTGGATAAGACGTTAAGCCCTTTCAGGTGCACCATTTTGAACCTACTGAACTCTTGGCCATGGTAAATTTATTAGGATCGGCTTTCTCTTTAAAATCTTTTAACACGCTGACTATAAATCTCAAATTGCTTCAGTCTACAAACTAAGTGCTGTGAAAGCGTGAAGTATGCCCGGAGGCATCAAAAATATTTGACTGGCATTTAACCATGTGGTATTAAAGCTAACATTCACTGTAATATTTGCTGGCAGATTCAGAAAGGGTGGAAGTTTTTTTTTGTACTCACACCGGGTCAACCATTTGCTGCACACTGAACAACCCAGGTCTTTATTCATGATCCAAAGTATTGGGGGAGGGGGGGGTGGGGGTCGTCGGGCCTGGGTGGAGGGGCAGATGATGAGGATGGAGGGGTATCAGACTGCAGTGGTTGGGTGGGGGAGGGGATGGGTATGGCCTATAGGGGTGGTGGGGTGGGGGGGAAAAATCATGTTGGGCTGGGTTGGGTCTGCACTGCAGGGGTGGTATGATCAGCAGAGGGGTCCAGTCCGACCGGGCCTGCAGGGGATGGTGGGGTGAGGGGGTCAGGTCGAGCCTGTGGGGGAGTATGTAGTGGGGGGACGGGGGGGGGTTGGGCAGGCCTTAGGTGTGTGTTGGGGTGAGAATCGGGCCCATGGGGTGGGAGTAGGGGAGTCCTGTGCAGGTGAGGGAAATCCCACGGGGGATTGGAGGTGTGGGGTATGCCACGGGGGGATGGTTAGTCAGGGTGGGGAGGTGGTGGGGGGTGTCCGCTGGAGTTGGGGGGAGGTCCATTCAGGGTAGGGTTGGTTTGGTTCTGTACAATAGTTACCCAGAAGTTAGAAGAGGTTTTAATTTTTCTAACTTTTTCTGGGTAACTATTGGTGTAACACAGTCAGGACCATCCAACGTTTGCAATTTAAATCGCATTTTTGGATGGTTCCCAGTGCAGGGAAATTGCCCAGGGAATTTTATGCTTCTGGGAAATTGCCATGCAAACCCTTTCCTGGGAACCTGAGAACCCCAGTGCATCTTTGGAAGGTACAGTTTTCATAGTCATGTTTTAATTCAGCAGCTGTAACTTGCAAAAGAAATGAGTAATGGTCGTTGTATAAATATCTGAAAGACCATTCAACCAATGATGAATCTTTCCCTTGCTGTACTTTCAAAAGATTTGAATGATGAAAAGAGAGACTTTCTTAGTGGGCTACTCATGAACTCAAAAATGTGGCCACAATTTTGCTTCATGAAAAAGGAACTCCAAACATCGAGGTAGTTTATATCCAGTCTGCGATTTCACAGCTGAAACCATGGCCTGAATTTTTCCCGCTTCGGTCGGGCTCAGCAGGAACAGTCGTGGAGCCAACCACCGCCCGCAATTGGCTCCACACCGCCATTTTACGCGGGCGGGCCAATTAAGGCCCGTCCAGCGTAATACGTGAGCGGTAGCAGCGCTACCTGTATGGGTGGGGGGCGGAGGGTAGGGGGCGGAGGGAGAGTCGGGGCCAGTGCTCGCTTCAATCTCCCTGAGGCACGGAGTTGCTTTTTAAAACAATAAATAAAATCAATAAAAATTTAATGAAACATGTCCCCTTGTGTGATTGTGTCACACGAGATGGGACATGTTTTTATATTCAAGAAAACTTTTTATTTAATTCATAAAAGCTTTAGGAAACCTCATCCCGCTCCTGGATGAGGTTTCCTGAAAAACGTAAAGACCGCTTGGCCTTTTCGCCTGCCCGCCAACCGTAAGGATGGATGGGAGACGTAAGCTTGACATCAATTACTTCGCTAATGGCCTTAATAGGCTTATCAATTATTGGCGGGCACGCAGCCAACTCCAGCACGTGCCCGCTGAATGAAACATCGCGAGACAGCACGATGACATCGGAACGCACGCCCAACATCTTCGCGCATCATTTTACGTGTCTGTGTGTCACGCCCGCCCCCGCACACCGACTGAAAAACCCTGGCCCATATGTTATGGTGCGATGTGGCCATGATAGTTAGACTGTATAAGGAGGTCTTGTTGCTCAGTAGGTAGCTTTTCTGCCTCTGAGCCAGAAGCTCTAAGTTCAAATCCCACTCCAGGATTTATCAGTCACCGAAGCAGTGATAGCTCAACTACTCATCTTTCTAACACTTTCCAACAACCCTGTAGGGAAAAATGGGTGGGAGAAAACACAAAATAAGCTTATGCTTTAATGTGGGGGCGAAAATGCTTGAAAGGAAAGGGGGAGCAAGTAAACAACAGGTTTGTACAAATTAAAGATATTGTAGTTGTAATCCAGAGGCCAATTTATAGCTAGATAAATACTTCTGGAGATTGGACTGTGGTGTGGGTTACAAAATGTTTGAGAACAAAGGTTAGTCTGCTGCACTACACAAAGAGGAGTCAATAAGACATTACTATGCAAAATTTTGGCCACATTATACCCCCACTTCTTGTGGGAATTTTAACAGTTGCAAATTCCAGCCCACCTGGCCAGCTCACGATTTCTTTGTGCAGATTTGAGGGAGCAGATTTGAGGCCAGATGCTTTGCCAGTGGCAAATTACTCAACATTAGTCCACCTATCTATTTTGACACTAATTCATGTGGATCAAATATTATTTAACCATTATGCAAAAGACTGGAAAGTTAAAAATATACGTTAATGTTCACCCAGCCTACTTTTGTTGCACTAGGGACAGAGTGATGTACTATTGCACACAACTCATATTAAGTCCCATGCCCCTGTTATATTTTAGAATGATGCATTAACCTTCTTAGACATTAACAAAGCGCAACGTAATCCCTTATACATGCAGAAACATTTTTGTGGAAGGCAACAAATTAAACCCTTCCCAAAACAACTCCCCAACTGGAAAAGGCTATGATTTTGACGGAAGACAATTCTTTTGAGGAAGACTCTTGCCCTTCAATTTATGATTTGCAAGTGCTCGGCTTCAGAATGTACTCAGGGGTCACATAGCTACGAAATTAATGAGTTTCTCTGTACAGATCCTTGTATCTACATGGAAGGAAGGCTCTGTCAGAATCCATTCAAGCAAGTAGCTCAACTGTCAGATAGGTCTGATGATGACAGTGAATAGTGACACTGAACAATATATCAGATGAGATATGAAGCCCAATTTAGGAACTGTTAGAAATGAGCCATGTGCAAGAAGTGATTACATTCCCTCTAAAGCACATCATTTGGCTTATATCTGTGAGATTTTAAAGTAAAATCTTATTCGGGGCTTGTGAACAAGGTCCTAAATTTTTACAAGGTTTGGCCAAATTTTCTACTATTAATCTGCAGAAACCCTGGAAAACCACATGAATAGAATTCCTGCAAAATCTGTCCATATATCCTGCCATAGCTTAGTTTTTTTTGGTCATTTCTCTAGGCTTTCTGCCAATCTCCCACTGAAGTTACAGCAGGATATCTGGGAAAAAAAAATCTTGCAGGGATTCAGTGCCATTTTATTTTTGACATGTGGGAATTGTCCTATCTATGGATTTTTCAGTTGTCATAAACAACTGAAGTCAATTGAGCATTTTGGTTCCTAACTAGTACTAGATTACAAAAACACAGTACAAAATAGAGATTGGAGTCTACATCCATTATTGTCAAATGGATAAATAAGTCAAAATCTACCCCATCAGGTGCAACAGTTATTTATTTGAACAAGTCCTATCTTAGAAAATCTTGTTTTTCGTGTATTTTGCCCAACAACAGTTTCACCCTTCACCTCCTATAGCCCTGATCAAATTGACGACTATCAGTGCTGCTAAATATGCGCCCATTGTCAACATACCTTAATCTCAACAGAACTGGTTGAGTTTCAGCTAGTGTATTGTGCCCAATTCTGGACACCACACTTTAGGAAGGATGTCAAGAGCTTAGAGAACTTGCAGAGGAGATTTACAAGAATGAATCCAGAAATGAGGGACTTGAGTTATGTAGACAGACTAGAGAAGCTGGGGTTGTTCTCCTTAGAACAGAGAAGATTAAGGGGAGATATAATTGAAACATAGAAAATTATGAATAGTGGACAAGGAGAAGCCATTCCCTCTGGCAAGTACGTCAGTAATTAGCTGATGCAGATTTAATATTCTTGGAAAAAGAACGAAAGGCAAGATGAGAAGAAATGATATTAGGCTGCATGTTGTTATGATCTAACACCCACCAAAAGACCATAAGACGTAGGAGCAGAAGTAGGCCATTCAGCCCATCGAGTCTGCTCCGCCATTCAATGAGTTCATGGCTGATCTGATAATCCTCAACTCCACTTTCCTGCCTTTTCCCCATAGCCCTTGATTCCCTTACTGATTAAAAATCTGTCTATCTCAGCCTTGAAAATACTTAACGACCCAGCCTCTACAGCCCTCTGCGATAAAGAATTCCAAAGGTTGACTACCCTCTGAGAGAATAAGTTCCTCATCTCTGTATTACATGGGCGCTCCCTTACTCTGAGATTATGCCCTCTGGTCCTAGACTCTCCCACAAGGGGAAACAAATTCTCAGTATCTACCCTGTTAATCCCCCTAAGATTCTTATATGTTTCAATAAGGTTACCTCTCATTCTTCTAAACTCCAATGAGTATAGGCCCAACTGACTCAACCTTTCCTCATAAGAAAATCCCTCCATTCCCAGGATCAACCTAGTGAACTGGACTGCCTCCAATGCCAGTATATCTTTCCTCATAAAGGGAACAAAAACTGTTCACAGTATTCTAGGTGTGGCCTAACTAGTGTCTTGTATAGTTTTAGCAAGATTTCCTTATTTCTATAGTCCAATCCCTTTGAAATGAAGGCCAACATTCCATTTGCCTTACCTATTACCTGCTGAACTTGTATGCTAGCTTTTTGGGATTCATGCACGAGGACCCCCAAATCCCTCTGTGCTGCAGCTTTCTGCAGTCTTTCTCCATTTAAATAATATTCAGCTCCTCTATTCTTCCTGCCAAAGTACATAACCTCACACTTCCCCACATTATATTCCATCTGCCACATTTTTGCCCACTCACTTAACCTGTCTATATCCCTCTGCAGACTTTTTGTGTCATCCTCACCATTTGCCTTCCCACCTATTTTTGTGTCATCTGCAAACTTGGCGAGAGTACATTCACTTCCCTCTTCCAAGTCATTAATATATATAATACACAGCCTGAAATGTTGGTGGATGTAGATTCAACAGTAATTTTCAAAGGGAAACTGAAATGGAAAAGATTGCAGGGCGATGGAGAAAAAGCAAGTGCCAGACTAATTGCGTAGCTCTTTCAAAGATCCAGCAGAGGCACAATGGGCTGACCAACCCTCTTCTGTGCTGTAAGATTCTATGATCCTATGGCCAGAATTTTATGTCCCGCGGGTGGGCGGATGCCTGACACGCTCGAGTAAAATAGTGCGCGATGACGTCGGGTAAGCGTCCTGAAGTCATCGTACACTCGCGCGATATTTCGGTCGGCGGGCGCGTGCAAAACTCAGAAGTGCGCCTACTAACAATTAGTTAGCACCATTAACGGTGCGATTAACTGGGATTTTTTTGCTGCCTGTCCAACGCTACGGTTGGCAGGCGGGTTAAAAACCTCATCCAAGGGCAGGATGAAGTTACCGTTATTAGATTTTTAAAAATCAATAAAAACGTATGGGCAGAATTTTTATAATGTTTATGCTCAGGTGGCTGCTTGTGTTGCGTGGACATTATTTTCCGGATTTAAAAACTTTCATTCATTCTTTTGAAGTCTTCGGTTCCCTGAGGCAGTTCTCCGCCTTCAGGGAGCTTTCTGTGAGTGCTCCTCAGCGCCCGCCCTCCTCCCGCCCACGCTGATATAATCAGTGCGCTCTTCATGCTGGCCAGCCATTAATTGGCCAGTCAGCGTGAAATCGTGGTTGGGGGCCGATCACGGACGGCGGTCTGTTCCCCAGCCGCTCCCGGGCCCGCCGATTGCTGACCTAAAAATCCAGCCCTAAGAGAGCACAAAATTTGGTTTTGGCCTTGCTGGTTTGACATTGCTATCTCTCATATGTTATCGCCTCAAAAACAAAAATTATCATTGCCCTGTTGGGATTGTGACTACCTGAATCCATTTCATGTCAAGCTGTCTAAAGCAAGCAAAGATAGATATCTTGAATTGCATTACTCTTGGCTACATTATAACCTAGTCCCTTGAGATTAAAGTATAATCACTAGCACCTGAGACGCAGCCATCATTTTATCAATGCTGGGATAAGCAGAAGCAAGCAGTCTGCACATAATTGGGACACAATAGTGTGGACGCTTCCTCCACTCTCCCTCGTTACTATGGCATTCTATTGAACTTACTGTCCATGGGCTGACATGGCAAGCAGACTTAAGTTACCACAAAACAAAGATCTACTGACATGAAAAGACTGACAGATGAAGACCAGATTCCATCAAGCCTATCCCATTCTGCAACACGACTGCCAATATGCCTTCATCGACTAACAGCCACTTAATATCCTGGCAAAGGCAAAATAAAGGTAAAAACAGGGAAAAACGAATTCTGGGAAATTCCTCTCCCGCCCTTAAAGACAGTTGAGAAGAAGTTCTAGCACGTAAGAACAGGGTGCATTAGGCTACTTTCTGTCAACAACATTACCAGCTTGCTCCAGGAACTTGTCCAACTCTCCTTTGAATGTTTCTCAAGCATCTAACTCCACTGCACAACCCTCTTCCAAAGTTGAATACCCAGGCTAGAAACTCTTAACCATCATGATATACTTTTCAACATTAAAGTGACCCAGCTCCCTCGTCTAAAAACCTATTGCGATAGCTCAGGGATCCTGGGCTGGATATTAATCTAGTAACCCTATTCTAAACCATTTCGAGAGCCTTAATGTGAAGGAATCAGAGCAGGACGCAGGGTTCTGGATAGTGCCTAAGTGTTTTAGTCAGGGACAAACTGCTTTTGGTTCTGTATTGTATCAGCTATATATACTAATAACTTATTCATTTTCACTACAATTACAGGCACTGACTGTAGACCTTTAGAGAACCATCCATTCTCTTTCCCTTTCAGCAAACAACGTTAAGGGGAGTTGGTGGAATAGTGGTAATGTCACTGGGCTGGTAGTCCAGAGGCCCAGGATAACATGGGTTCAAACCCCATCCCACTCCACCTGGTGGAATATAAATTCAGTTAATGAGTTAAAAAAATATCTGGAACTATAAGCAATTACAGTCTCAGTAATAAATGTGGTTCACTCATGCCCTTTAGTCTGCCTACAGTGACTCTTAACTGAGGATGGGCAATATATTCTCTTGAATGAGTGGAAAAAGTGTTCAGAGACCAGCACATTTGGCATTAGCTCTAATAAAATTCATCACACTTTTTGGGGGAGGTGATGGCATAGTGGTATGGACACTGGGGGACAGGGTACTGTTCTGAAGTCCTGGATTTGAATCAAACATGGCAGATGCTGAAATTTGAATTCAATGATGATGACCACGAAACCATCAATGATTGTTCTAAAACCCTGTCTAGTTCACTAATGTCCTTTAGGGAAGGAAATCTACCATACTCACCTGGTCTGGCCTACATGTGACTCCAGACCCACAGCAATGTGGTTGACTCTTAAATGCCCTCTGAACAAGGGCAATTAGGGATGGGCAATAAATGCTGGCCTAGCCAGCGGCGCCCACATCCCCTGAACGAATAAAAAAATGTTATCATTAATTGTAATTAACAAATGCAGGCCCATTAATCATAGAAGGCAAGCCATGGTCTACAGCATTGAACTTAACTGTTGTTGCAGAAGTGTTCTCTAAAGTCGCAGAACCTCAGTGCTGTACACATGCATATTTCCCACATGAAAGCAGCCTGCAGCCTCTTTGGCGAACCTTGAAGTCTTTACTGAACTGGACCTTCATTATTCACAGAGTGCCAAAATGCTGCCCTTTAAAAAAGAAAGTGGCAGAGGCATACACATAGGTTTATGCTCCAGGCCTTTGGTTCCGAGTCAACATTTAGATATTCTGTGCATACTGAGGTTAGGCCCTACGGAGGTGATTTATAGTGAAATGTTACAGTCCTTTTTAATCAACTTCAGAAACACTACGCAGGAAAGTGGAAATGACAGAATTTCAGATGCTACGAGTGCTTTAGAGGATTAGTCAGCACTAGTGGAACTAAAGATTTTCTATGGAATTTTTAAAGATGTAAAATAAAACTGGAAATAGTTTTTTGTTAGAAAATTAAAATATGCATACAAAAGGTTTCATTAAAACCTATGTCAACGCTTCTTACATTAAGAAATATGCAATGATAGTTCAGTGTTCACTTATCTAGAACTTTCGACTGATTCTTATTTATATCTGGGTGATTGTGTGCTTTAAAACAATTTACTTCTGTGCAATAAAAACAGCCAATGTTACTATGAAAGCTATTTTGATTACAATTAACTAGCCTTCTCCACTGTAATTATGGGGCAGGAGATGCATCATATCTATTCTGGATCTCTTGTGGTCAACAACATTTAAGCTGAACCCCTCACTCCCTTTTTTTATGTATATCTTGACAGCCAATAAGTGACTCTGGAAAGCAGTGTGATATCGGGGTATCAGGAGCAGTTTGGCTAAGTCCTACACTAGATTGCTGTGTCACCTCTGAAAAAACCTTCAATTGGTCAATGGCCCAACAATTAAAATTCACCCAGGACTCCACTCATCGCATAGAACTGAAAACAGCATCAAGATTGATAATCTGAATAATCTGTTGTATGAAGAGTGCCAAACAAGGGAAAAATAGCTGATTCTGGTCCACAAGAGAGACGATATAAAATAAAATCTACAATTCTAAAGGTAGCATAGAAGCAGAGGGACCTTGCTGTATCACAGAAGTGTTACAGTGCCATTCGGACTCCTCCAGATAAATCCTATGGATAAATCACTGCATGTAGCAGGATAGGTTGAGAGAGTTTAATAAGGTATACGACATCCTGGGCTTTATCAACATGGATATAGAGTACAAAAGCAAGTTATGTTAAACTTATATAAAACATTGGTTTGGCCTCAACTGGAGTGTTGCGTCCAATTCTGCATAACACACTTGAGAAAGGATGTGAAGGCATTAAAGAGGGTGCAGAAAAGATTCATGAGAATGGTTCCAGTGATGAGGAACTTCGGTTACACAGTAAGGTTGGAGAAGTTGGGACTGTTTTCCTTGGGGAGAAGGTTGGGGAGATTTGAAAAGTATTTAAAATTTAGGTGCCTGGACAGAGTAGATAGGGAGAAACTGTTCCCATTGATAGAAGGATCGAGAACCAGAGGGCACAGATGTAAGGTAATTGACAAAAGAAGCAATGGTGACATAGGGAATTTTTTTTTCACACAGCAAATAATGGAATGCACTGCCTGACAGTGTGGTGGAAGCAGGGTCAATTGAGGCTTTCAAAAGGAAATTAGATCACTATCCAAAAAGGAAAAATTTGCAGAGCTATGGGGAAAAGGCAGTGGGGAGGCACTAAGTAAATTGCCCCTTCAGAGGGCCAGCACAGACACAAAGGGCCAAATGGCCTCCTTCTGTGCTGTAACTATTCAATGATTCTATTCCATGATTTGATGAAAATGAATGGAGAAAGTATTCCACTTAAATATGGAGCAGGTATTGCCGGAAATGTTAGCATAATGAAAGTATTGGTGGTGTTTGGCAACAGTAATGTTGAAGCCTGAATATTGTTACATCACATTTATTTGTACACATCTTTTGTTCCATTAGTGGGCGGCAAATTTAAAAAGTTGTCCTATCATAATTGCAACTATTACCAATTCCCCATTTAAGAAAAATAATTGAGAATTGCAGCATTCACACTGAGGTTTCACATTCCAAGTTCCTGTAGCAGTCGAGTATGTTCCCAGTGTGAATGACCAAGTGCAAGCTCTGTCAAAAGGTTAGCGTCCGAGACAAATGTACGCTGGCCCTCGGCAACATCATCCCAGGAAATAACTCATGCTCTACATATGCACTGACATCCAGCTTTACCTCACCACCACTTCTCTCAATGCCTCCACTGTCCCTGTTTTGTCAGGTTGCTCATCCAACATCCAATTACAGAGCAGCAGCAATTTCTTGCAATGAAACATCAAACAAGCACCATGCGGTATTTTCCTACATTACAGGCACCATAAAGTTGAAGTTGTTGTTGTACATTTTGTAAGCACTGCGGCTGCCTGATCTAAACCTTCAGCAGTGGAATTTCTTTATGTTTTCCAGTTAGTAGCCAGGTGTACCGCAAACTGCCTATTAAATCTGATAGCCCATCTATAAAAGGTCCATGGCTCACAGTACGTCAATAAGCTGAGTGTGGAGAGGAAACTTATTGGCAGAATAATCCAACAGTAATTGGAAGCATGCGATGCAATAATTTAGAGATGTCCAATACAATGATGCCATTTGGATTGATGGGAGTCGATAGCAAAGCACTGCGTGGGTTACAACTGTGTAGGGACTCCCTCTTTAACCACTGCCCGCTTTTTAAAAATTGTAAATGTGAAAGAACATTTCAAAACCACTTCTGGTAGGAACAAAGCTAAAGATTCATCAATCCATGGTAGTGAACAGATTTGATTCCACCTTAATTGGAAGGTTAGAACAGAAATTTAGAGACCGCTTCCACAATGGGAGGGAAAACAGATAGCTAGCTGGATTTTTAACTTTTTCAGTAGCTCAAGGCTTTTAAAATGAGGGAAAATTTAAACCATTCGAGTGTAACAGCAGCAAAAGCAGGAGCTCTGCTGCTATTGCTGTTAAAATATAGTCACAATTTGATTTTCGGCACAAGATTTTAAAAAATTTTACCACCCACGCATGCAATCTGCTTAGTAAACCTGCGATCAACTGTTGGTATGGCCTTCAGAAGACAAAAATAAAAACAAGTATTGAAATTACAAGAACTAACATGGCGTTACTGGTGACTGTAGCCGATACTTCAGCTGAAGATATAACTCCACACTTGGAACATTTGAGCGTCATACCGTAAAGGGGTACTGTCATCTGACTGCAATTAAAATTAAAAGACTGAAACAAAAATTGAACTTTAACACAAAAATCAGAGACAAATAATATTCATCCAGAAAAATAAAACTTTGTAAAGATTGTTCATTTTGTCAGTATTTAAAAGAAAGACACACAAGTAAAGAAATCCACTTAAAATGACAAGCAATATCCCATATTTCCTTGAAGGGAAGCAAGATTTCACTGGCAATGCAATGAAGTTCTGAAGTAAAACCATTCCCACGTTTCAATTTTACATATTTCTGCAATGTGTTGAGACTTTATTCTTCCAATTAGTGAACTGGTATATGTTAAGTAAATACATGAAAAGTAAATTATCACATCATGTGCCAATGCTACTTTTAAATTTATCAATTAAATATCAAAGAAATGTAAGAGAGCATCCTTTTTATTTGCCTTAGCATGAGCCTATTTTTTTAGTTAAATATTATTGAATTCCTACATAAATCGCTCAAAACATATGCTACCTCGTCAAAATGTCGTGTACATCAATCTGCTGCAAATTCCATGTCCTAAGTCTTCACCAGTGGTGAAGGGACCATGGCACCCCATAAAATTCAGCCCACTGAGTCCAAAAGCCAGGAAGTTATGCTAAACCTGTATAAAACACTAGTTTGGTCCGAGCTGGAGTAGTGAGTTTACTGTGGGCACCAGTCATTAAAGGACATGAAGGCTTTAGAGAAGGTATGGGAAAGGTATATTAGACTTGGTTCCAGAGATGAGGGATTACAGTTACAGGAAGAAGTTGGAGCTGTTGTCCCTACAGCAGAGAAGGCGAAGCGGAGATTTGATATAGGTGTTTAAAATCATGAAGGGTTTAGATAAAGAGAATTTTTAGAATAGTTTCTAATGGCTGAAGGGCCAATAACCAAAGGACATATACTTAAGGGGATTGGCAAATGAACCAGATGGGACATGAGGAAAACCCTTTTTAAGCAATGAGTTGTTGGGATTCGGCACATACTGCCAGTTGTGTGGCAGCTACAGATGCACCTTAGCTTTCAAAAGGGAATTGGGTAAATACCTGAAGGAGAAAGAATTGCAGGGATATGTGGATTGGGACCAACCAGAAAGTGGGACTAACTGGATTGTTCTTTGCAAAAGTTGACCCAGATTCAATGGGATGAATGGTCATACTATTTTGGGATTTTTAACATACATCTGCATTTAGATTTCACTTTCAGGCTAATTTTGTGAATGTCAGCTGGAGATTTATGGGGTAGGGGATAAAAGGAAGGACTTGTAATTCAAGTGTTGAATATATCCATGAAGATATCTTTGCAATTACCCAACTATTTAAATGAATGGAACTTTTCTTTAAAAAATATTTAAATATTGAAAAAGGTGAAAGGTGTAATAAATCAGTAACAATGAGGTGTTTCTAACCTTGATTTTAAAAAGCTGCAGATAGTAAGAAAAATGCAGGACAGAAAGAATGGGATCTAATTTGAAGAAGCAAGCGTGAAATATAAGAATGAAAACCTTTTCAACTAGACCTTTCTTATTCCCTTGGGAGGAGCAGAGTAACATCATGGTTTGGAGCATTATCTGAGCCCCCGCGTTCAACTTCAGTGCAGAGACAGGTTGGATCTCTTTGACAGCTCCTGATGATCTCCAGTGAGACTGCTAAACTAGTGCCAATGAGTGACAGATTCTAAGCCTTACAATGCAGTTCACCAGGGCCACCCGAAGTGATTGCACCTGATTGCGCAGAGACTTTCAGAGCATTCCTCAGGCTTGTGGAAGAAAGCAGGCTGCATACCTGCACGCACTCCCTTGTGCCATCTCTGCTAATGTTCAGTGCCAATGCTCCAAACAGATGCTTTGCAATTTAATTTTGCACAATTTACATTGATCCGTGAATATGCTGAACAATTTATTTCAATAGTTTGAATTCACTTCGAATGATGTGTGAAAAAGATGCAATAAGTTTTTTTTTAATAGGTGAAATGTATTTATTTCCAAATTTATCTCTATTATTATCACTATGGTAACTATCTGCAAGAAGTACTGAAGGGTTTCTGAGGGGGTTGGCAATTCATAATTTCAATTTGGATTCTATATAGCTCTTGATTTAGCTGAATTACGAAACCTCACTTTCAGACTTGAGAGTCCAGAAGAACAAATTATTGCTGCAGCCCACTGAGGTGTTTGAGAGCAGGCAAGTGCACAAATAACCATACTCTACCCGAATAAGCACAGATTTTGATGCCACTCTCTCATGAATACGAGAGGTGCTGAGGGGATCAAGGATGGGGAACTAAAGAAAAGAGTAGAATGATGGACCTAAAACTCCCAACAAACAATCCGACATTAATCATACAGTCTCCCAGATCAAGGTCAATTTTAACCTTGCCCACCCAGTGGGAATGGCACGGACAGGGGCATTAAGTTAACAAGGTGATCGCACCACATTGCCAAAGCACTTCTGTCCCTCCATCATCTTAACTGACGTTAGATCAGACCTGGAAGGGCTGTTTAACCTAGGTGGGCAGGGACCTATTTTACATACAAAGGTCGCAGAGCGCCAAACCTGACAGCAAAACCTGGCTGGAGACAGCAGAATAGCAAGACATGGACATAGTAAGTGTATAAATTTCACTTTACTAAAGATTCTTTGATGGAGATGAAGAGCAGGAATGTTCTTCTCGAGCGCACAAGGAGTCCTTGGGCCTTCCTAGACTTGGCCTTGCCTCTCTCTCCCAGGGCTAGCACCTGAGAGAAAAACTTCCCTATCACCAACTTTGTGTTGAGGGCCGTTCCTGTGGATCCCTCGCGTCTTTGGGGTTGCAACCTAATTTTTGCTCCTGTCCACTAATCTTGGGAAACAGTCACTCAGGTTGGGATGTTCACAGAAGCATCTCAATAATTGCCATGGGGATAGTTGGACAGGGAAGCTAAGGGTAGCAAGCAGGCTTTCAAAGTTTCGGGGCCAATCAGAGGCCTTCCAGCTTGAGAGGAGCAGCAGCGTGCAGTGGATGGTAAGTAACAGAGAGGTTGCTTCAACATGGTGCCCTCACACCAATTTTTAAAAAAAACCTTAAACAAAATATAGTTCTTGCAGCCAAGCTACTACTGGGGGGCGGGGAGAGATGGAGGGGGTGGCGGGGGGCTACCCGTCTACCCTTCTACAGGGTGGCATGTGGCTGCTCTCATACTCAGGCAAGCAGGGAAGGCTTCTTGGCCTCTCTGGAGCGTTGCCCTACCCCACTTCCCCACCAGTGTGAGAAACTTCCAGTCAGCCTCCTTTAGAGATAACAGGGCAGTTAATGAGCCTAACAGCATTTTACGATCCCTATCCACTTGTGTTCTCGCCCTATTCAAAGCCCGGAAATGCTGCCAAAAATTTCAGATGAGCATACAAATTTAAAAACAAAGTTTAAAACATTTTATTGTGGCATAGCACAATGGAGCAACAACATGCTGCATTGCGGCATAAGCTTGCCCAACCACCACCTCCCCATTACCAACCCCAATCGCATACATTACAGCCGATTTTTTCAGACCCTTTCTTGAAAGCGTCCATTTTTTCTGGCACATCGGTCAAGAGAAAGGGGTGGATCCCAGACCACCCCTTTTATTTTGTCCTAAGATTTTTGGGCCTTTCGCAGTCCAATGCCTAGCACCGGCATGCCCGGTATTAATAGGAACGTTCCTTGCTCAAATTTCTGAATGCAGATTCTAAAGAACATTTACAGTAAAGGTCAACATGACTGTCATGAATTTGAACTTTCAGAGCAAACTGCTGCTCCAGTCAATAATTGAAAAATCCTTTTTGCAGCCTGCTCTTAACACATATTCACAATGCCACCATACAGCTTTATAGCATTGGTTGCTTTGCTGCGGAGTCAAGTCTCCCTCTAAATATAGGACTGCAAGGAGTCACGGAAGGCGTTGAAGAAGGCAGGCAGGGAATGTGAAGGAGCTGACGGTCTGCATTCTCAACCTTGGCGGAACTCCACCTAGCTGGAGTCATACATTTTTACAACTTATTTCCTGCCCTTGCTTCAGAGTCTCCAGTTATCCCTTCGGTAAAACATATAAATCTTTGTTTGTGTCACCATTCCACACTTTCCAATAGCAAATAATATTTTACTGATAAATCTTTTTTGTTCTCACAGCTAGTCCCCATTTTCTTTCCATCGACTGTGAGAAAGTAGGTTGCTAAGCAACGACATGTGTCGACTGTTGCTACAGAAGAAGCCAGGCCTTTCACCGTAATGGCCTTGGATTTAAATGCAAGTCTTGGATATTTGAAGTCAGCAACTCTCACCATATATGGCATTCACATTTTGTAAGAACTAATTTTGTTTTCGGCAGCCTGAATGAAAGAACATTAATAGTTTACCCTTACTTAATACTGTTCTGCTATCACCATGGAGATCACAAAATAGAGATGAGGAGGCCAGGCACATCTTGTATTGTCTTGTCAACGGTTAAAACACTAACTCACTCCTAAAGCAACTCGCCTTTCTGAAATTGTAAAAAAAAACCAATAGCCATATGTAGTTGATGAATTTGTTAAAATTAATGTTGATGGAAAATCCTAGGTTTAAGTTGCACAAAAATATAAAATGCACTTTTTCAAAGATAAACATCTTGCTATTCTGATTGCTCAGTCAGTGTATACATCGATCCGTCTGGAATTGAGTCACACAAACTGGGGGAGAATTTTCCCCATGTCAGGCGGGCCGGTCGGGAGCGGGTGCAGGTGGGTGGGCGGTGGCGGGCACGCTCAGGCCACCAGGTCCAATGACGACCCGGCGGCCTGTATAAAGGTCTGACAGCCTTGGAAAGGCTGCTCACAATGGCTGGGAGAAGGACTCAGCAGAGGGGCAATGTTGGTGACGCAAGTCTGGAGGGTAGGCCATCGGGGCAGGCCAGGCCAGAGGGTAGGCCAACAGGGCAGCGTGCCCCTCGTTTTTCAGACGAGTGCCTAGCTGCCCTCCTGGAGGAGGTGGCAGCACGGCAGGAGGTCCTTCTACTGAGAGACGGGAGGCCGAGGCCCCCTACCTGACCAAACCTCCGTGGGAAGTGGTAGTTGAGAGTATTAGCTCCCATTGTGTGGTGCGGCGTACATGGCTCCAGTGCCGCAAAAGGTCCAATGATCTCCTGCGCTCAGGAAGGATGAGTAACATGTTGCCCCAAGTCACTTAATGCAGTCGTCACCCTTTCCCCAAAAGAACCCCTGCACCCCTCCCCCCAGCAACCCCGCCAACTCTGAGTACAGTAACATCATTGAATGCCTCATGGCACGGATCCCTCGCTGGGTGTGACAGCAGAGACTGCCCATGCCCAGTTCACCCTGAGAGGGTTGAGCTAGGATGTGTTCTAGATCCGTAGCATGTGTGACACTGACACCCAGAGTATAGAATGGGGTTGAACGTCAAGGGTCTGCACCGAGGCAGAGTGCTGGAACTGGGAAGCATGTCGACGTCAGGGTGCTGACATGCTGGGAGGGGAGCTTCCAGTTGGCGGGGCACCAATCCATCTTCTGGTGCTTGCACTCCACATGCTTGTGCGTCCTTGCTTAGCAAAGTGGCACCTTGTGGTGCCACATGTGGAGGAGGCAGCATCTGGGCAATGGGGGGGGTGGTCAGCCCTGGCTTGTTTGGGTGAGTGTGCGGCAGCTGCAGGGTGATGAAGCACTGGAGCCCTGCAGTGTCCCACTCTGGCTGGGTTGGGGATGGGAATTCAGGTACAGGCTGGACTAATCAATGCTCCTCTCTCCTTTTCAGGAGAAGATTGCGCACAATGCATCGGAACAAATGCGGACTGGCGGAGGGCAGACCCAGTTTTCTATCCTATCGGCTTTTGAGCAGCAGGCCGTGGATCTTGAGAGGCGCCATGCCCCCAGGTCCACCGGTAGCGGTGAGGCTGGGGTGCCACGGGGAGGTATGTTTAGCAAGCACTCAGGTCACCATGTGTGTCACAGAAATCATGGCACTGCTGAATGCTCGTGATTGAAGTTAACAACATGGGTTTAGCCTTGATTATGGAAGGATGAGCACATAATGATCCAGGGGAGCAGCATGCAAATTGACATTGTCTGCGCTGTAACTAATCAAATGCTGTTTTTCTTCTTTTCAGCATCACTGGAGCAGGGCCGGGAGGAGGAGGCAGAGGGCCCACCTCTAACCCCTGAAGCCCCTGAGCAAATGCACTCACCAGCATCACACCACCTCAGCCAGGCAGGCACCAGTGCAGATACTAGCACCTCGGTGGAAATTAGATCTTCGGCTAGTGACCCATGGCACGGCGGTGAGGGCACTTCAAAGTTGCTTGAGGTGCGGGCAGAGACAGAGAGTGGCCAGGGCACCGGCAGTCGGAGAACTTGCTCGGTTGGTGGCTGATGATGTGCCTCTGGAGTCATCTGTGAGGTAGCGCATGCTGGAGGTGCAGCAGGGTATGCGGGACAATCTGGCGGGGATACATGGGGCTATGTGTAGCATGGTGCCCGTGCTGGAGGAGTCCACGTGGAGCATCACCGGTGCAATGAGTCTCATGACTGAGCGCCATGCTTACTCCATGGAGAGAGTGGCAACTCTCATGGAGAGGCACCTCCAGGAGAACAATCAGGTCCTTCTGGGGACCTGCAAGCCCTTACAGTGGCATTGGCCGCAGATGGGCTCAGTGCCCATTCATCTATGGTGAGCAGGGAGGTCCGAAGCAACCTCACGTCAGCCCAGCAGCTGCCTGTTGTCTCTGTGGGCTCCTCTCAGCAGCTCCTCCACCCCTCCGCCAGTGACCGTGGCATCCAATGAGGCTGCAATGACTGGGGAGAAGCCAGCTGTGGAACTGGCCACTCCCTTCCAGGCGGGGCCATCAAATGCTCCGTGGGCCAGAGGACGATCGCCAAGATCATTGAGGCCAACAGGACAGCACAGTGAGCAGGCTGTCTCAGATGCCAGTGCCAGCAAGGAGACAGCACCTAGATGTAACACCCATAAACGTAAATTTAAGGCACCTTAGGCACACCACGGGTTTTTCACTTGTGCTTTTATGTTGGCCCATAATACTTTCTGGAAGACTTGGTGTGATGTCCAATGCCGTTTTTATTTTGCTTTATGAAGTTATTTTTGTTTACTCAATAAATTTTGACATGTTGCCATGCCTCAGGGTGATTCCTTACTTCTGCATGTGTATGGGAAGCCATGATAATATGAGTGAGTTGTTTGACATTGAGCTTTATTGACAAGGGCTTTAGTTAATGTTACTATCCAGGCTGATTTAGCACTCAGGTATCGAGTGTGGAGCCTGCGGCCCTGGCCTGTGTTGAAGGCCCATCTGTGGTGGGCTGGCTGCACGTTCATGGAGTGGAAGCCCTTCCTCTTGACAAAGGCACTGGGCTCTCCTGCTGGCGCCTTGATGGCCAGATGTGTGCAGTCAATTGCACTCTGGACGCGGGGGAAGCCAGCAATGGCCGCGAAGCCTCTGGCTCGCTGTGTCTGACTGGCATCGTCCCAGCGGTAGTGGATGAAAGTCAATGCACGCCTGAATAGAGCGTCAGTCACCTGCTTGACACAACTGTGGACAGCTGATTGGGAGACTCCACAGGGATCACCCACCGAGCCCTGGCAAGAGTCGGAGACATAGAAGTTGAGGGCAGTTGAGTCACTGGCATGGGGTGTCCACCCACAAAGTTTGCGGAGATCTCATGGCCTATCTTCTGACAGATGGAGGTGACAGTCTCCCTTCGGCACTGCACCCCAAACATATTGAGGTCGCTGCTTCGCCACCTGTAAACCCTGGCAGCAGGATAGTGGCGTCTTCTGTGGGCCCTTCTGCCTTGGACTTCCTGCTGCCCCTGCGCCTCTCCTCCCAAAGGTAGCTCCCCTGGAAGCTGAATGTGGACTCCTGGCCTCCTCCCTTTTCTGGCCTTCCCTTCCTCCTCCAGGTGCCTCCAGTGGAGAGCACAATTCCCATTCCCAGGCTGAGGGAAGGCTTCCTGAAAGCTGCAGGTCCCAGAAATAATCTCTACTATAGAGTCCTGACCAAGACTTTTACTCCTGTCCTAGCAGTTGGTAAGAGTTTTGAAATCTTCCTGCTCACTCAGGCAAGTATAAGTTACTTTCACACTTAAATACCTCAAACATCACATTCGCGACCCTATTCAGCCCTCTTGTCCTGCCTCTGGATGAGGTTTATACAAATGTCCCCTATCCGCCTGCCCATTATGCCCGTGCGACGACCTGAAGATCGCTTGGGCCGCGAAAAATCGAGATCAATTGCTTCCTTCCCCGTTAATTGATGGCAGGCGTGCATCTGAACTTAGAGCACGCCCACCTTCCCAAATATTGCGATGGCGCGCAGTGACGTTGGGACGCTCGCCCGATGTCACCGCATGTCATTTTACGCGCGGGCGTGCAGGGCCCGCCCCTGCACGCCAACGGGAAAATTCTGGCCCTGGTCTCTGCTGAATTAGCTAATCTCAGCTAGGGCAGTGGTGACTGTCAAAATTTATATCAGCCTCCATAAGCTAAAAACCAGCCACGGACATTATCCCAATTGTTCAGATCCCTGTTAGTGTGCCTGACTAGTTGCTAGGTGAGTTCAGAATCAGACTTGCCTATAATGCTTCACATGACTGAACATCTTAGCAATACATACACTGTACAGACTAAAACATGAGGCGATGCATTGAAAGCTAATGCTTAAGGAATGGTATACCAGCACGCATCACAGCCTTTGGGAGGGGAGAAAAGAAAATTCTAAAATAATTACACGAACACTTTATTAAAATGATACCAAGCATCAATATTTAATACAATGAAATAGCCCAAATGTGTGCTATGAGCAGCAAAATCTACTAAATGATGCAGTACTTAAATTTTGAATTTGTGCTTAAAGGATCTGTACACCTTCACTTGTATTTATGTTCAGCAACCTTGTATGCTCATTCCAGAGCAGTCGGGCAATAGGAGTTTACACTGCCTAAACAAAAACAGAAATACCTGGAAAAACTCAGCAGGTCTGGCAGCATCGGCGGAAGGGTCATGAGGACTCGAAACATCAACTTTGTTCTTCTCCGCCGATGCTGCCAGACCTGCTGAGTTTTTCCAGGTATTTCTGCTTTTGTTTTGGATTTCCAGCATCCGCAGTTTTTTGTTTTTATCTCTAGTTTACACTGCCTATTAGCTAAGCAAGGCATGCATTGTTGGCCAACAAAAATGATGCTTTTGCTTTAAATTCAAACATTCCTTTCAAACACAACAGAGAGTGGTGATCCAATTATGAAGTAAAATTAAACATCGTGGAAAATATATGGTGACTACACATGGTATCAGTGTGAACATTATACTATGTCAATGGTTCGATGATGTCCGAATATGGTAATCATTAATAATTTAACACTTCAAGGTTACTATGAGCAAGTATATTTAAGGTTATGTAACTTCGTATTCCAGAAGTAAAAGACAGTATTGCTTGTTTCTAGTCAAGGAAATATGGTGAATATCTTTCAAGGATAATAAAATGCTAGATGATGTATTTATAATCATACCCTGCCCGTTCCTTCAGTTTCTTATCTGTTATTCCATCTTTGGATACAAGTTTGTTAAATACCAGAATGCCAATAACCATGTTCACCTGTTGAAATAAAAATGTATAAACATAAAATATCTTTTTACGGTCAACAACCAGAGCTCCAAAATGTAACTTTTTCTTTCATTACTTTACTACTGAGACTGCAATCAATGGTTACTGAAATGAGATTGGAAACTTGATACCAAAACAACAACGGCGGCAGGTCCCACAAAAGCGTACAGCAGACCTCCTTCCAAGGAAAGCCAGCAACTGCAAGGAAACAGTACAAAGGTAGAGGGTTAGATGTGGGGTCTGCTGAGATCTGGAGAATGCAAAATTATCATGCATCTGCTTTATGACTAGATAGCCTAGTCTTTCAGGAAGATGTCCAGAAATTTTTGACATGGAAAATAGACATCTGCTTCTTTAAATAGGATTACATTTTTAAAATCTACATTTATTTCAGTATCTGATGATAAGGAGTCATTCATCATAAAGTTTTCCACGTGACTTACATCAACATCAAGGCAAATTTCCATATTTTGAGACAAATTCCCAGCTGCTGGCTATCATCCCCTGTCCAATTTTTAACTGAGCAAATGATGATAACCATTTTTAGGTTGCAATATAAGACCGACACCTTCTGCAGATGTTAGTCAAAGTTAGCCAGTCAATAGCACTGTACAGAATAAATATAAATATCAGCCAACTTTGAAAACTAGCAAAAGCAAACCATCAGTTTCAAATAAGGTTAACACAGCTCCCAAAACCTGACAACTCAAAAACAAAGCCTGGCTATAATCTCCGTAACACCTGAAAACAAGTTGTTAGATGGGCATCTAACTTAAGCTATAGGTACACTTAATATTCCATCACTTGTACCAAAGGCAAAAAATCATAAACAAACGAAAGCCTGAAGGGTAATTACAAAGTAATAAATTAGAAAAAAATCTAATTTTAAAGGGATAAGAAAGGAATTATGAAAAAATAAACTGGAAAACCTTACTGACAGAGAAATAGAACTGCAATGAGAAACATTTAAAATGATGATAAGAGTCCAGGGGAAAAGAACAAATTAACTTTAATGATACAAGATGGATGAATAAAGAAAAAAGGCACACGCTAAGTACACAGACAACAAAGGAGAGGATGGCAAAAGGGAATACAAAAAACATTAGGAAACAAGTCAAACAACAATTAGGAAAGGAATGAGAAACTATTAAATTAAATTATCAAGGAACATAAATATAGTAAGTAATTCTGCTGCAGACACATAAATAACAAAAGAAAAATCAGAAAGCAAATAAGTTCACTAAGGCACACATCAGAAAACTCTCAGTTAATGGCAGAAGTATTATATAATTACTTTGCCTCACTATTTCTCATCGTGGACTTGACATCAGAAGAAGAGATCAAAAAAAAATAAAGGTATTTAAGATACAAAGGGGGGACATGATTGATCAGTTAGTCAAACTTAGGGCTGCATCTTCCGGTTGGTGAGCAGGGGACGGGGTCCGCTCGCTGACGCATAAAACAACGCGGGGTGACGTCGGGTGTGTGTGCCGACGTCACCTCGCGTCACTTAGATTTTCAGTTCGGCGGGCGCACAGCCAAAATGTCAAAGACCTATTAATGCCATCAAAAAAAGGAATTAAACTGATTAATGGACCTGCCCATCCAACCTTAAGGTTGGCGGGCAGGCAAGGAGCCCAGGCGGCCTTCAGAAAAAACATGAAACCTCATCCATGGGCGGTATGAGGTTTCATGAGGGTATTAAAATTTGTATGAAATGTCTAAATAAAAGAAATTGACATGTCCCAGCTCATGTGACAGTGTCACGTGAGGGGACATGTCAGGAATATTTTTTTCTGCCTTAGATGAAATTTTGAATCTTGAGCAGCACTTTGCCTCAGGGAGATCTGTGCACTCTGTCGCACGCATGCGCGAAAGACCGCACTCCCGGCTGAGGGAAACCCCCCTGCCCGCACAGGGAGTGCATAGCACTTCCGAGCGGACATCACCCTGGGCAGGCCTTAATTGGCTCACCCACGTAAAATGGCGCCACGCCCCCAAGCGGGGGCGCCGATCGGGAACCCGCCCACTCACGGTCGCTCCCGCTCAACACCCCCAACGGGGGGAAACTGCTGCCCTTAGAGAGGATGAAACCCTTGGTCCGGATAAAATGTATCCATATGTGTTTAAGTGAGGGAAGTGATAGCAGGCACACTGTTACATACATGTAAAAAAAAATCATTACAAAAGGGAATAGTGCTAGAGTTTAGCATGCAGCTGATATGATTACTATCCAGAAATTGGGAGATAGGACAAGTTCAGGGAACTAAGGACCAATTAACTTAATATAGGCCGGTAGGAAATATAAAGGAATCATTAGCTCAAAGATGTTATAGAACATGGTACTCTGCTTCCCCACAATCCTCTTGCAGTCCAACATTTCTCCTTTCCCTCCCTGCGTATATGTTCCTTTCTCTCCCCTCACTTCTCCATTCATGCTGAAATGTTCTTCTCTCATATTTTCCCTTTAACATTCACAGTTAATACTGGCATGTCTCCGTCCTTGCTCTCAGTGAATCAATATACTTTTCAATGCCCTCTCCCCTCAGTGAATCTCACTCTTTTGCCTGTATCACAAAGCGCTGTTTCCAGTTTTGTCCATCTTGTTTCCTTCATCCACATCCATTTTCCTTTTTCATTGACTGCTCTTCCTTCTCTTGCCTTTCCACTTTTCCCTCTCTCCAGTCCACCATATTTTTCCCCTACCCTACTCTGTGCACTTCACCATTCTGTTCTGTCCATGATTCCTGCCCCCTTTACCTTTGTCCTTCTCTTACTCCAATTCCCTCATCCTCTTGCCTTTTACTTTCTTTTCCTAATGCTGAAGTCCATTCCTGTCCAAGTTCTGTCTCTTGAGACTTTTCCTACTCATAGCATGCGGTGACTGGAGTAACTTCAGCTAGCAAAGGGCTCAGTGAGAAACACAGAGGGGAGTACAACTCAGTCCACTCCTCAAATGAAAACATCATAAGGACTGGTTTGTTTGCTCCATACTGCTTGAGCCTTCTTCAAGCACAAAGTGGGCAGATTTCTGAAAGGACGGAATTTTCCACTGCACCCCTTGGCTAATGCTGCAATGACAGTTGACCAAAAATGGAAAGCCCAAGCTTCACTTTCAAGATGAAGAGTTGTCACATGGGCAAGATAATGGAGGATTACCAAGACTCAACCAAGTGTCAGCAGGAATGAAAATTGATAAAATTGAAAATACTGGAACAGGTTACAACCTGGGGAAGCCACAATGGCTAATGTAACAATTCTAGTGAATTAACATAACACATTTGTAGGCTTTGCACTTGACAAAGTTAAGTCAAAGTGTGCCCTTTTTTCTCCAGTAATTGTATCTGTTTACTGCAATACTCATTAACAGTTTGAATTTTTTAACAAAGATTAATGGAGAGCACTTTTCATTAATAATGTTTGCTTATTAATTAAGTATAGGTTGGCAAAGCAGCTCTAAGGTCAAATATGATAAAGAAACTCATTACTCAACATCAGGAGTATGTCCGTGAGAAGAATGATGCATTAAGCCCTATTTGTTGATGAAGCTCAGCGCTCAGCATGCAGGGCAGCCTTTAATAAATAAATTACAACGAATTGAGAACATAGTCCACCCTGTGGTGGAATGTAAAAAATAGGGAAGTCAACTGTGATGGAAATTTGAACTCATTACTATTTTTTCCCCCACTGGAGTCTTTTCAACAAACACCGATCTGTCGAATGAAGGTGCTAATTGATATTTAACCTATGTGCATGGAAGCCACTAAAGTAAACTATGCAATTCAATATTGTATGACTCCTTTTAGTTAACAGCTACAATGCTACACTTAAGATGAAGATTGCTGAGATAACCTTGCATGCGGTGTAACTGTCCAGGATGCCATTATTGAAATATTTTTCCCTCTCTCATTTGCAGCTCTGAAGCATATATCCCCATTTTGCACAAAATTAGCACTGTTATATGGCAAAATTGGAGTGGGAAGTGGGGCTCGCAAAGCCGAATTGGCTAAGATGCTCATTCCCATTGTTATACATCCTTCCAGCACTCACTGTCAATGACTGCACATAGAGAATGGTAATTTTGGTAATGTATCCTGAAGCTCGTACCCATGGAAACAAGAGTCACTACTTTGACGGGAGGACAGAATAAAAATCTTGATTACTAGATGGTTATGAAAAACACCAATAGCCATGTCCCTCTCAAAAAGATGCAAAACAGAAACAGAAAAATGATGCCAAAATTGTTTTCTCAAAGGTTCCGTCATGTGGTCTCGTTAAGTGTCCTAATGCAAGAGTATGTAGCAATAGATTAAACCTGTGGTTCTTAAACTTCAAGAATCAGATAGAGTGCACTGACAGAAAGTCGAGGTGAGTTGATATGGAGATTGAAATCACAAAATGAGGTCTCAGAGGGCAGAAGCTAAGGAAAAAAGGAAGAATGCTTCAGGGAAAACTTGGGTTGGGGGCTGGGGCATGGTGGAGAACAATAATTTAAAAGATGTGAGAGAGGTGGAATAAAGTGAGATTTGTTTTCTTTATTCATTCATGGGGTGTGGGCTTCGCTGGCTAGGCCAGCATTTATTGCCCATCCCTAATTGCTCTTGAGAAGGTAGTGGTGAGCTGCCTTCTTGAATCACTGCAGTCCATGCTATATAGGTATACCCACAGTGCTGTTAGGGAGGGAGTTCCAGGATTGTGACCCAGAGACAGTGAAGGAATGGCGATATATTTGCAAGACGGGATGGTGAGTGGTTTGGAGGGCAATTTCCAGGTGGTAGTATTCCCATGTGTCTACTGCCCTTGTCCTTCTAGATGATAGTGGTCATGGGTTTGGAAGGTGCTGTCGAAGGAGCCTTGGTGAATTCCTGCAGTGCATCTTGTAGATGGTACACACAGCTGCTACTGTGCGTCAGTGGTGGAGGGAGTGAATGTTTGTGGATGGAGTGCCAATCAAGCGGGCTGCTTTGTCCTGGACAGTGTCAAGCTTCTTGAATGTTGTTGGAGCTGCACTCATCCAGCCAAGTGGAGAGTATTCCATCACATTCCTGATTTGTGCCTTACAGATGGTGGACAGGTTTTGGTTAATCAGGAGGTGAAATATGTGTCGCACGATTCCTAGCCTCCGACCTGCTCTTGTAGCCACAGTATTTATATGGCTAGTCCAGTTCAGTTTCTGGTCAATGGTAACCCCCATAGTGTTGTTAGTGGGGTATTCAGCGATGCTAATGCCATTGAATGTCAAGGGGAGATGGTTAACTTCTCTCTTGTTGGAGGCGGTCATTGCCTGGCACTTGTGTGGCGTGAATGCTACTTGCCACTTGTCAGCCCAAGTCTGGATATTGTCCAGGTCTTGCTGCATTTGGACATGGACTGCTTCACTATCTGAGGAGTCGCGAATGATGCTGAACATTGTGCAATCATCAACAGACATCCCACTTCTGACCTTATGATAGAAGTAAGGTCATTGAATAAGCAGCTGAAGATATTTGGGCCGAGGACACTACCCTAAGGAACTCCTGCGGTGATGTCCTGGAACTGAGATGATTGATCTTCAATAATGACAACCATCTTCCTTTGTGCTAGGCAAGACTCCAACCAGTGGACAGCTTTCCCCTGATTCCCAACGTCTCCAGTTTTGCTGGGGCTCCTTGATGCCACAGTCAGTCAAATGCTGCCTTGATGTCAAGGGCAGTCATTCTCCCCTTCCCTCTGGAGTCCAGCTCTTTTGTCCATGTTTGAATCAAGATCAAGGCTGAGCTGAGTGGCCTTGGCAGAACCCAAACTGAGTGTCAGTGAGCAGGTTATTGCTAAGCAAGTGCTGCTTCATAGCACTATTGATGACCACTTCCATCACATTACTGATGATAGAGAGTAGACTGATGGGGCGGTAATTGACTGGGTTGGATTTGTTCTGCTTTTTGTGGACAGGACATACCTGGGCAACTATCCACATTGCCGGGTAGATGCCTGTAGGGTAGGTGCACAAATCTTCAGTAGTACTTCCAGAATATTATCAGAGCCCATAGCCTTTGCAGTGTTCAGTGCCTTCAGCCGTTTCCTGATATCATTTGGGGTGAATTGTATTGGCTGAAGACTGGCATCTGTGATGCTGGGGACCTCCTGAGGAGGCTGAGATGGATCATCCATTCGGCACTTCTAACTGAAGATTATTGCAAATGCTTCAGCCTTATGTCCGCACTGATATGCTGGGCTCCCCCATCATTGAGGATGGGGATATTTGTGGAGACTCCTCCTCCAGTGAGTTATTTAATTTTCCACCATCATTCACAACTGAATGTGGCAGGACTGCAGAGCTTAGATCTGATCCATTGGTTGTGGAATCGCTTAGCTCTGTCTATCACTTGCTGCTTATGCTGTTTGGCACACAAGTAGTCCCGAATGGTAGCCTCACCAGGTTGACACCTCATTTTTAGGTGTGCCTGGTGCTGCTCCTGGCATGCCCTCCTGCACTCTTCATTGAACCAGGGGTGATCCCCTGGCTTGGTGATAATGGTAGAGTGTGGGATAACCATGAGGTTACAGATTGTGGTTGAGCACAATTCTGCTGCTGCTGATGGCCCACAGCACCTCATGGATGCCCAGTCTTGAGTTTCTAGCTCTCTTCAAAATCTAGCCCACTTAGCACAGTAGTGCCACACAACATGATGGAGGGTATCCTCAATGTGAAGACAGAACGTCATCTCCACAAAGACTATGTGGTGGTCACTCCTATTGATACTGTCAGATGGACAGATGCATCTGTGGCTGGCAGGTTGGTTTTTCCCTCTTGTTGGTTCCCTTAGCACCTGACGCAGACCCAGCCTAGCAGCTTTGTCCTTTAGGACTCAGCCAGCTCGGTCTGAAGTGTTGCTACCGAACCACTCTTGGTGATGGACAAAGGAGGCAAAGAGCTAGAGGAGATTTGATTTCACGAAAAGAGCCACACTGCCATCATAGTGGTTTGGTCAGGGCAAAGAATAGATGGAGGCGTGAGCTCAGTTAAGGGCATGGGACGATATTGTGCTGATTACATTAATGGTCCAGTAATCCAGAAGCTCGGACTAACAACCTGGAAACGTGCATTCAAACTGCACTATGGCAATTGGGGAATATAAATTTAATTAATTAAGCAAATCTGGACTAAAAAGCCAGAATCAGGGATGGTAATCATGAAATCACTGGACTGTCATTAAAAAACCCATCTGGTTCACCAAAGCACTTTCGGGAAGGAAATCTGCTATCCTTACCTGGTCTGTCCTAAATGTGACTCCAGACCCACAGTAATGTGGTTCACTCTTTGCTACCTTCTGAAAGGGCTTAACAAGTCATTCACTTAAATTCAAGAAGGCTGCTGGGGTAGATGGCACCTGTACAAGCCACACGGGTTGCACCTAAACAGAGCTTGGACTGAGTTCCTTGTGGGGCATTTTGCCAGTGCTGTTGGGAGCTAACATGGCAGGGGTGTGGGATCCCAGAGAAAATATTAGAGAGGAATACCAGGGTGCACAAAATACTGGGAGAGACAGATAGCACTGTATAGAGAATAGTAAGTTAATAGGTAAAGCCGGGGTAAGGGAGAAAGTAACAAAATCTAAATCAGTGTTACTATGTATGTATGTGAATGCACAGAGTAAATAAGATTGGGGAGTTGCAGGCGCAGATTGCAATGTGGAAATATGATGTTATGGCAATAACAGAGACCTGGCTCAAGGAAGGGCAGAACTAGGTGTTAAATATTCCTGGGTACAAGGTGTTCAGAAAAGATAGGAAAAGAAGGAAAGGGGGTGGGTGGCAGTATTGGTTAGGGAGAGCACTGCAGTGCTGAAGACAGAGGATGTCCCGGAGGGTTCAAGGACAGAATCAATTTGGTCGAGCTAAGGAACAAAAACAGTGCAATGTCATTGCTCGGTGTAGCGTATAGACCGCCAACCAGTGAGAAGGACGTGGAAGAACAAATCTGCAGGGGAATGACAGAGAGATGCAAGTATTATAGACTAGTTATAATGGGGGACTTTAATTATCCAAATGTAGACTGGGACAGTGGTAGTGTAAAGGGCGGAGAGGGGCAAAAGTTCCTAGATTGAATTCAGGAGAATTTTCTCTGTGTCCAATCCAACAAGAAATGATGTACCATTGGACCTGGTTCTTGGAAATGAGGTGGGCCAAGTTGATCAAGTGTCAGTGGGGGAACATTTAGGAGACAGTGATCATTGTAATGTATGTTTTAGGATGATGATAGAAAAGGACGATAGACAATCCAGAGTAAGAAAAATTAACTGGACGAGAACCAACTTCAATGGAGCAGGAACGGAGTTGGGCCAGATGGACTGGAATGAAAGATTGGCAGGAAAAACTGTAGCTGAACAATGGGCCACCTTCAAAAAAGAATTGATTCGGGCACAGTCAAGGTATATTCCATGGAAAGGGGCAGGTAGGGCAAACAAATCCAGAGCTCCCTGGATGAAAAAAGAGATTGAAATTAAGATAAAGAAGAAAGAGTGTGCTTATGACAGGTGTCAGGTAGAAAATACAATTGAGAACCAAGAGGAGGACAAAAGGTTCAGAGGGGAGGTGAAACAACATATTAGAGAAACAAAGAGGGATTATGAGAAAAGACTGGCAGCCAAAATAAAGGGGAATCCCAAAGTCTTCTGCAGGCATATAAATAGTAAAAGGATGGTAAAAGGAGGAGTAGGGCTAATTAGGGACCTGAAAGGGAATTTACACATGGACAAAAGGGCCATGGCTGAGGTATTAAGTGAATACTTTGTATCCGTCTTTACCAAGGAGGTAGATGCTACCCAGGCCATGGTGACAGGCAAGGAAACTCTGTCACTGGAATGGTTCAAAATTGATAAGGACGAAGTGTTGAATAGACTGTCAGTACTTAAAGTTGACAAGGCACCAGGATCGGATGAGATGCATCCAAGGATATTGAAGGAGGTGAAAGTGGAAATTGCAGGGGCACTGGCCATAATTTTTTGGTCTTCCCTAGACTCAGGGGAGGTGCCAGAGGACTGGAGAATTGCAAACATTACATCCTTGTTCGAAAAAGGTTGTAAGGATAAGCCCAGCAATTACAGACCAGTCAGTTTAACTTCAGTGGAGGGCAAGATTCTAGAAACAATTATTCGGGATAGAATTAGTAGTCACATGGAAAAATATGTGTTGATAAGAAAGAGTCAGCGTGGATTTCTAAAAGGGAAATCATGTTTAACCAACTTGCTGGAGTTTTTTGAAGAGGTGACAGAAAAGGTCGTTGAGGATAATGCTGTTGATGTGGTATACATGGACTTTGAAAAGGCATTTGATACAGTGCCACACAACAGACTTGAGAGAAAAGTTATTGCTCATGGAATAAAAGGGACAGTAGCAATGTAGATACAAAATTGGCTGAAAAATAGGAAGCAGAGGATGTCAATGGATATTTTTCAGGCTGGAGGAAGGTTTGTAGTGGAGTTCTCCAGGGGTTGATATTGGGGTCCTTGCGTTTCCTGATATATATCTAGATCTTGGTTTGCAGGGGACAACTTCAATATTTGTGGATGATATGAAGCTCGGGAGTATTGTAAACTGTGGAGGTCAATGTAGAACTTCAAAAGGACATAGACAAGTTGATGGAGTGGGCAGATAGATGGCAGATGAAATTCAATGCGGAGAAGTGTGAGGTGATGCATTTTGGTAGGAAGGACATGAACAGACAATATAAGGGGTAAAATTTTGAAAGGGGTGCAGAAGTAGAAAGACTTGAGTGTATAAGCACATAGATCATTGAAGGTGGCAGGACAGGCGGAGACAGCAGTTGATAAAGCATACAGTATCCTGGGCTTTATCAATAGGGCATAGAGTACAAGAGCAAGGAGGTTATGCTGAATTTATATAAGACATTTGTTAGACATCAGCTGAAGTATTGTGTACAGTTCTGGGTGCCACATTATAGGAAGGATGTAAACACATTGGAGAGAGTGCAGAAGAGATTTACAAGAATGGTTCCAGGGATGAGAAACTTTAGCTATGAGAATAGATTGGAGAGGTTGGATCTGGTTTCCTTGGAGAGAAGAAGGCTAAATAAAAGGAGATTTGATAGAGATGTTCAAAATCATGAGGTGGCTGGACAGAGTAGATAGGGAGAAGCTGTTTCTGCTCGTAAAAGGATCAAAAACAAGAGGGCACAGATTTAAAGTGATTTGCAAAAGAAGCAAATGTGACGTGAGAAAAAACATTTTCACACAACATGTGGTTCAGATCTGGAATGCACTGCCTGGAAGTGTGGTGGAGGCAGGTTCAATTGAGGCATTCAAGAGGGCATTAGATGATTATTTGAATAGAAACAATGTGCAGGGGTACAGGGAAAAGGCAGGTCAACGGCGATAGGTCATAATGCTCATTTGGAGAGCCGGTGAAGACACGATGGGCTGAATGGCCTCCTTCTGTGCCATTAAAATTCTGTGATTCTGCTCACCACTTCCTTCTCAAAGACAATCAGGTATAAGGCAATAAATGACATCCTCATCAACAATGCCCACATCCCAGGAATGAATTGACAAAAAGGTTTCATCATCGCAC
The DNA here is from genome assembly GCF_964194155.1 of Cetorhinus maximus. NCBI lineage: Eukaryota > Metazoa > Chordata > Chondrichthyes > Lamniformes > Cetorhinidae > Cetorhinus > Cetorhinus maximus. The sequence goes on from NC_135882.1 coordinate 150,937,947, forward strand.
AAGGACAACAGAAGGTTATACAGGTACAGCAAGCAATTAGGCAGGCAACTGGCACGTTGGTCTTTACTGCAAGAGGATTGGCATACAAGAAGGAATTCTTCTTACAATTCAACAGGAATTTGGTGAGACCATATCTTGAGTACTGTTTACAGTTTTGGTCTCCATATTTAACAAAGAATATACTTGCATTGGAGGCAGTGCAGCAAAGATTCCCTATATTGGGATGAGAAGGCTGTCCTATGATGAAAGGCTGAGTAATTTGGGCCCATACTGTCTGGAGTTTAGAAGGACAAGAGGAGATCTCATTGAAACATACAAGATTCTTAAGGGGCTTGAAAGGGTGGACACTGAGAGGTTGTTTCCCCTGGGTGGAGAATCTAGAATATGGGGGTACAGTCTCAAGATAAGTTGACAATCATTTAGGACTGAGATGAGGAGAAATTTCTTCAGTCACAGGGTGGCGAATCTTTGGAAGTCTCTGCCCCAGAGGATTGTGGCTGCTCAATTGTTGTTTAAGGCTGTGATAAACAGATTTTTGGTCTCTCGGGGAATCAAGGGATATGGGGAGCGGGAAAGTGGCGGTAAAACCCCAAGATCAGCCATGATCGTGCTGAATGATAGAGCAGGCTCGATGGGCCATGTGGTCCACTCCTGCACCTATATCTTATGTTCTTATCTGTGAACCAAGTGAGAGTCATGGCCATGATGTCAATGCAAGCATCCCCAATAAGGTCATGGATGGCAAGGATCTTGTTCACAAGTGGACAGTAAGGAATGAGAGCTGCTGGGCAGAAGACAACACAATGGTAGCAAGGTCAATTTTAAAGGCAGCTTGGATACCATCCTGAAACATTCTGCTTCACTTTAACCACAGGCTGCGTCCCACCTGGATAGATGTAGCACCCACCCCGAAGTTAGAGAAGCTCTGAGGTAAACCATTGATTTCCAGTGTATAACATTTCTTATCTAACATAAAGTGTTTCTCCTTTATCCACTCTTTCCAATGCTCAATCAATCAGCTGTTAACTTCCCCTAAAGGTCAGGGCCATACTTTAGAAGTTTCATCACTTCTGTAGGAAGGCTAATTTTTGTTCTGCACCTTATGTGGTTTTCATTTAGACTGAGTGATGAATAAATTATTAAATTTGTCTATGTACAAAGGTTGGCAAATTGTCTTTTTTTTATCCTCAAAGACCTGTTCCCAAAATGGCATTACTTGGCCAGCCTGATCTGCATTTCTCTTCAAGTGTCTTCATAAACATTTGTAGACCACAATTAGCATTGATCATTTTGATGTGAACTAAATGTGATTCTGTCCCATAAACGTAGTTTATGAGAGCTCCAGCTGAGTTTCCAAAAGCTATTCCCAGCAAATAAAAGGGACATAAATCCAACCCAGTAACAGATCCGCAATAAGTACCATAAAGTCCAAGGCTCGTAGCTCATGGAGAACACTTCTCATATTCTAGAAATACTCAAGGACAGAAGGTACAGTTATAGAGCATTTATTGTTGCACTAAGACCAGTGGGAATGCAGTTGGTTGTTTTGAAAATATCTTATGCTCTTTGGGATAGTGTGTATTTTTTTCAGAGTTTTACAAATAAAGCTTTTTTAAAAATTTTATTCGATCATGGGATGTGGGCGTTGCTGGCATTATTACCCATCCTTAATTGCCCTTGAGAAGGTGGTGGTGAGTTGCCATTTTGAACTGCAATCCATGTGGTGTAGGTACACCCATAGTGCTGTTAGGAAGGGAGTTCCAACGATTTTGAAGGAACAACAATATCATTCCAAGCCAGAATGGTGTGTGGCTTGGAGTGGAACTTGAAGGTGGTGTTCCAATGCATCTGTTGCCCCTGTCCTTCTCAGTGGTAAAGGTTGTGGGTTTGGAAGGTGCTGCCAAAGGATAATTGGTGAGTTCCTGCAGTGCATCTTGTAGATAGTACATACTGGTGCCACTGTTCATCGGTGGTGAAGGGAGTGTACGATTAATGTGGTGGATGGGGTGACGATAAAGCCAACTGTTCTATCCTGGATGATGCTGAGATTCTTGAGTGTTGTTGGAGCTGCGCTCATCCAGACAAGTGGAGAGTATTCCATCACACTCTTCAATTGTGCCTTGCAGATGGTGGACAGCAACTCACTGCAGAATTCCCAACCTCTGTGACCTGCTCTTGAGGCCACAGTATTTATATGGCTGGTCCAGTTCAGTTTCTGGTCAATGGTAACCCTCAGGATGTTGATAGTGTACATTTAAACTCATCAGTCTGAAACAGGTCAAAGGTTGAAATACCAATAATTTTAATTGGGGGAATTTATTTAAAACCACTTCAGCAAAGATATCAAAGGATTCCAATGTTGCCCAATATTAGCTGACTTTACCCAACATGAAATGTAAGGTCAGCAAATACAGGGCAACACCAGAACACTTTGAGATCTACAGAGGGGTCAAACAGGATTTTGTTCTGGCACTGACACTCTGGCATATTCTTGTCTTTATTGCTGTCACCTGCCTTCAAGCTATCTATCGAGGGTGTCTATTTACAATATAGGACTGACGGAAAGCTGTCCAGCCTTGCTTGCCTAAGTTCCAAGACAAAGATGTACCAAGTCCTCACCAGGGAGCTGCTTCACTCTGACGATGCTGCACTAACATTCCATACTGAGGAACACATGCAGCAGCAAATGGACAGAATCTCGCAGGCCGCAAAGAATTTGGTTTGACCATCACCATCAGGAAGACAAATGTCATGGTCCCCCATCTATCAACATTGACAATGTGACGCTAAAGGTTTTTGACAGCTTCACACATTTAGGTTGTAAAATCACCAACAATCTGACACGAAGCTGAAATCAACATACGTATCACAAAAGCTGCAGCTGTTATGTCCAAGCTGAGTAAGAGAATGTGGAACAACTGCAACCTGACTGAGAATACCATATTGAGAGTCTAACAAGCCTGCATCCTCAGTACATCCCTCTACAGTGCTGAGACCTGGACAACATATACTAAGCAGGAGATAGGTTGAACAGTTTCCACTTTCGCTGTCTCAGAAATATCCTCAGCATTTCTTGGCATGACAAGGTCACCAGTTCAGAGGTCCTGGAGCATACTAATTCCATCAGTATATACTCATTGGTGACCGTACATTCAAAGGCCTTCTGTACGATAACTGGCCACTGGGTCGTGATCTCCTGGGCCTCCATACCTCCACTACAATGACACCTGCAAGTGAGATATGCAGATGGCGGATATTGACATTGACAACGGTGAGATAGTCACTGGCAGTTGTGACCTCTTGAGGCTAACTGTTTGGAAATGCACTGAAAGAAATGAGCAAAATCAAAAACCTCAGTTGGGCAAGAAGAGGGCCCAGAGAATACAGACGCCAGCGATTCTTGCACCTTCTTAGCCCATTGTCTTCCTCTGCAACAAATGCAGCAGACAATGTCAAGCCAGAGTGGGGATCCTGAGCTACACCAGGCAATGCTTAACATATAGTTGACCACCATGACGCAAAACATAATCTTACGAGAAGGCTCCCAGCACTTCAGCAAAGAGTAGGTGGAAGTTTTTAAGTCATATTTACAAGAGAAAAAAATGGATATATGCTGTCCCTAAATATGAATAATTGATGTAAAAAGGACAATTGATTTAAATCATCGATAGGCTCATAATGCTAGAAGTAAATTAATCCACAATTTCAGGTGACACTTGCTCCTGACTGACAAGGTTTGTGAGGGAGTGATGGTCATAGGATTGAATACTGTGGAAACCTTAGTGAATGGGAAACAGGTGAAGTGGTGTCCATTTTCGAAACAGGCCCAGGGCAACTTCAAAACTGTTAGTCCTACATCAGTGCCATGAAAATAATGTAACTATTATCAAGAGCAAACTTGACAATTAACTCGTTGATAATTGTCTAGTAAATAACAGCAACATAGAGTCAGATCCTACCGGACCAATACTGTTGGCTTTTGAAGGGACGTTCTAAGTTTAATATCAAAAACTCTACATGATGTACTTGGATTTCCAAAAGCATTTGGCGATGTCCCTCATGAAAGGCTAGCATTTAAGATTAAAGGCTAGTATTTAAGATTAAAGCAGTGTGGTTACAGGGTAAAACCTGGGAATAAGCAAGAAAATAACTGAAGGGTAACTTTGCCATGGTTTCTGCCAGACTTCTGCCAAAGTTGCTGCAGTGGACCCAGAGCAATCCCAAGGAAATTCCCTGCCATTATTTCAAATAAAATGTGTTGTTAGGGCAATACGACATAGGCTCAAACTAATAAAAGTTATTTTTCACACGAAGAGTGATCAACATGTGTAACTGATGTCCAGTTAGCGTGGTGAAGGTGAAATCCCTGTGTTATTCAAGAAAAAAATTGGATACTTTGATGCAGGACTTCAATTGTTACTCAAGATAGATAGGTTGAGATAGAACTAATGATCTTCTTCATATAAACAGCCATTAAATCCGATAACAAAATCCTTATGTCCCAGGTCAATCCAATACATCCATTTCCAGCCAAAGACAAAAACAAAGCTTTGACTACCATTATTGACCAATTATATTTAAATAACTGAATTACTTGGATTTCTATCAGGGTCAAGGCATATTGTTGTAGCATAACAGTAGGTAAATGCTGGATTGTTCAAATCCTGGAGGGAAACATGAAACAACTGCCACAACTTATTTACAATTTGTATAAATTTCAAGATTCATTAGTAAATAAGACCCCCCAAGTCTTATAGGGTTATAGGTTTTATAGGTCTTATAGGTTTTTACAAAACTAGATTGAACATTTATTAATAAGAGAAATGATTTTAAATACATATGCAGACCTGCAAATTATTATGATGATAATGTCTAAATTCCCCAAATCAATCTAACTTACAGTTACACTTTTGTTACACCATATATGGGAGATCTCTTAGTATTTAAAAAGCAGTAAGACACATAGTTTTTAAAAGACCCAGGCAAAGAAATATAATACCCTGAACAAGTCAAATTCAAAGTGAGTATTCTTAACTTCATTCCTTCAAAGACAGCAGGTTGAGGCATAGATGCTGAAGGCTTTTTTCGCTTGTAAGATCTTAAAATGCCTTCCCTTACAGTCTTCTCTCCTTTATACATATTTTCCTCTTTGAATGCAAATACCCATTGTTTCACTATGTCTTTGGACCTTATCTTCCTAATAACAAAAACCTCTCATAGCACTAAGTTTTACCAGTAATCTTTAGGAAAAATAAACACATTCTTTCTAAACTTCACCTGGCTAGGTGACACATTTCACCTCTCCTTTGAAAACAATATAGTCTGGTTTATTTAAAAATGCAAATGTTCCCTTGACACCTATGTCTCTAAACTTCCCCATGTTCACCTAATTAACATTACAGACCGAACTTATCTTCTTATATCAAAGCATCCAGACCAGCTGTCTCTAATTCAATTAAGTCTCACACGTGTCTCAGAGACACATATAGACACATCCCATTATTACTCTATTTTACAATAAATTCCAATAATATTATGAGAATTATTACATCTTCCTGACAACATTATCCTTTGTACTCAATGTTACACTTTTAATTCATTTTATCTGTAACACTTTGGAACTATTGTTGCATATTTATTCATTAATATCAATTCAATTATGCAATAAATATAATTCAATTAATATCAATTTTCATAAAATTAATTTTAAAGTGTAAAGAAAAGGCATGTCAAAGTTTTTAAAATCCCACCTGCACCAATCTGACATGAGTCATCAGGAAAATGCTGGAATCTATTATTAAGGAAATCTTAATCAACTTAGAAAATTATTGTATGATCAAAGTTAACATGGCTTTATGAAAGGGAATCGTGTTTGACAATTTTTAAGGCATTTTTGAAGATGTAGCTAATTGGGTAGATAATGAGGAGCCGGTCAATGTAATATACTTGAATTTCCAAAAGGCATCCAAGAAGGTGCCACACAAAAGGTTAACATGCAAAATGGAGTTGGGGGTTATATTGATGGGGAACCGGCTAATGGGCAGGAAAATGAGAGCAGGGATAAATGCAGCATTTTCAAGTTGGTAGGGTGTGACTAGTGGAAGACTGTTAGGGTAAGAAACAAATAAGTATCATTTCTGGAATGAGATTGGCTAGTTTTGGAAAAATAATTTTTATTTTTACAGGATCACAGAATCACAGTGCAGAAGAGCCCTTCAGCCCATCGAGTCTGTACCGACACGTGAGAAACACCTAACCTACCTACCTAATCCCATTTACCAGCACTTGGCCCATAGCCTTGAACGTCATGACGTGCCAAGTGCTCATCCAGGTACTTTTTAAAGGATGTGAGGCAACCCGCCTCCACCACCCTCCCAGGCAGCGCATTCCAGACCGTCACCACCCTCTGGGTAAAAAGTTTTTCCTCACATCCCCCCAAACCTCCTGCCCCTCACCTTGAACTTATGCCCCCTTGTGACTGACCCTTCAACTAAGGGGAACAGCTGCACCCTATCCACCCTGTCCGTGCCCCTCATAATCTTTTACACCTCGATCAGGTTGCCCCTCAGTCTTCTCTGCTCCAAGTCTACCCAACCTCTCTTCATAACTTAAATGTTCCATCCCAGGCAACATCCTGGTGAATCTCCTCTGCACCCCCTCCAGTGCAATCACATCCTTCCTATAATGTGGCGACCAGAACTGCACACAGTACTCCAGCTGTGGCCTCACCAAGGTTCGATACAACTCCAACATGACCTCCCTACTTTTGTAACCTATGCCTCGATTGATAAAGGCAAGTGTCCCATATGCCTTCTTCACCAAACCACTAACGTGCCATTCAGAGATCTATGGACACACACGCCAATGTCCCTTTGTTCCTCAGAACTTCCTAATGTCATGCCATTCATTGAATACTTCCTTGTCAAATTACTCCTTAAAAAGTGTATCACCTCACACTTTTCAGGGTTAAATTCCATCTGCCACTTATCTGCCCATTTGACCATCCCGTCTATATCTTCCTGTAGCCCAAGACACTCAGCCTCACTGTTAACCATCTGGCCAATATTTGTGTCATCCGCACACTTACTAATCCTACCCCCCACATAGTCATCTATGTCGTTTATATAAATGACAAATAATAGGGGACCCAGCACAGATCCCTGTGGTATGCCACTGGACACTGGCTTCCAGTCACTAAAGCATCCTTCTGTCATCACCCTCTGCCTCCTACAACTAAGCCAATTTTCAATCCACCTTATCAAATTACCCTGTATCCCATGTGCATTTGCCTTCTTTATAAGTCTCCCATGTGGGACCTTGTCAAAGGCTTTGCTGAAATCCATATAAACTACATCAACTGCACTACCCTCATCTACACACCTGGTCACCTCCTCAAAAATTCAATCAAATTTCTTCGGCATGACCTCCCTCTGACAAAGCCATGCTGACTATCCCTGATCAAACCTTGCCTCTCCAAGTGGAGATAGATAGTCTCCTTCAGAACTTTCTCCAATAGTTTCCCTACCACTGACGTGAGACTCACTGGCCTGTAGTTCCCTGGCTTATCTTTACAACCCTTCTTAAATAGCGGAACTACATTAGCTGTTCTCCAGCCCTCTGGCACCTCCGCCGTGGCCAGAGAGGAATAAAAAATTCGGGTCAGAGCCCCTGCGATCTCCTCCCTTGCCTCCCTCAGCAGTCTGGGACACAAATTATCCAGACCTGGAGATTTGTCCAGTTTTAAGCCTACCAACACCTCCAATACCTTGTCACTCCCTATATCAATTTGCTTAAGAACCTCGCAGTCTCTCTCCCCGAGTTCGATACCTTCATCCTCATTCTCTTGGGTGAAGACAGATGTGAAGTATTCATTCAACACTCTAGCGATGTCCTCTGGCTCCACCCATAGATTGCCCCCTTGGTCCCTTATGGGCCCTACTCTTTCCCTGTTCCTATTGATAAACTTATAAAATATCTTGGGATTTGCCCTACTTTTACCAGCCAGAGCTTTCTCATATCCCCTCTTTGCTCTCCTAATTGCTTTCTTAAGCTCCACCCTGCACTGTCTGTACTCCACTAATGCCTCTGCTGATTTGCTTCCCTTGTACCTGCTAAAAGCCTTGCTTTTCCTTCTCATCGTAACCTGAATATCTCTGGTCATCCATGGTTCTCCCCACTGTTCCTCTGTAGATTTCCCCACAAGTAACTGTTCCCAGTCTACCTTGGCCAGATCCTGTCTTATTTTACTAAAATCCACTCTCCCCCAATCCAAAACATTTTTTTGCAGCTTGTCGATTTCTTTGTCCATAACAAACTTAAACTGTACCATGTTGTGGTCGCTATCGCTAAAATGCTCGCCCACCACCACCTCAGCCACCTGTCCGGCTTCATTCCCCAGAATTAGGTCCAGCAATGCACTGTCCCTTGTTGGACCCTCTACATATTGACCTAAAAAGTGCTCCTGTACACATTTCAAGGAATCCACTCCATCCAAGCCCTTAACACTATGTCTATCCCAATTAATGTTGGGAAAGTTGAAATCACCTAATATAATTACCCTATTGTTATTGGTTTTATACACCTCCACAAATTGTACACATATTTGCTCCTCAATTTCCCACTGACTATCTGGGAGTCTATAATAAATACCTAATAATGTAGTGGCCCATTTTTTTATTCCTAAGCTCTACCCACAAAGCTTCATTTGATGCCCCCGCCAAGATATCATCTCTCCTTACTGCAGTAACTGACTCCTTAACTAATAATGCAACACCTCCTCCTCTTTTACCCCCATCCCTGTCGCGCCTGAAGATTTTGGAAACAAAAAGTAGAATTCCCAGAAGTACATGGGAGATCCCTTAGTATTTAAAAGGAGAAATGTGTATCTTGCACATTTGCAGATATACATTGTAAATATAGACACTTCATAAGAGTGGGGGAAAATGTTTCATTAGTTCTAGCATATAAAACGATGGACAAGTAAAGACTAGCAGTCCATCAAGTTTCCTCAAACTCATAAAGCTAGGAACGTCATGACTTCCTTTCATTTGAAAGGATCACAAACAAATCATTTACCACATGATAGAGATAAACAGGTCTGAAACTCAGCATTCTTGGCTTTGGGTATCAAGGAAAAAAGAATATGCACGCTCCTTCAATTGATCAAATGATTAAGGTAAAATCTATGGTAATTAAGCTGAACTACATTACAATCTATGTGCCTGCAGCATACACGAAAGGCTTGATATATTCAAAGTTCAACATGAACAAAATTTCAGGGATGCCAAGGAATGTTCAACAAAGGAAGTCAGCATGTCCACTGCTAAGGCTCCTCAGGAAACAATGCACAGCAGGATTTGGCTCAGCCAATTCAGTCTCAGGCTCTATTGCTTGGCAGAAAACACTGAAGATTCAACAGCTCAACGCTGATACATAGGCAGAGCTTCGCCCTTGGTGTGCGGGATTGACGGAAGCGGCAGTCGGGAAGTCGAACACCGCCTGCGATCGGTACCGCAGCGCGATTTCACGCTGGTGGGCCAATTAAGGCCCGGCCAGCGTGATACACGAGCGGCAGCACCGAGCGCTGCCTGTGCAGGCGGGTAGAGGAGGGCGAGCAGGCCTAGTGCAAACTTTGCCCATGCACGCGAGAGAGCGCGGAATAATCTCCCTGAGGCACGGAGATGCCTGAGGGAGATGAAGATGAAATTGAAAAAAATCAATAAACAGAAAAATATAAAACATGTCCCCTCGTGTGACTCTGTCACATGAGCAGGGACATGTTTTTAATTCAGAACTTTTCATTTGATTTGTATTTGCTTTTGAAAACCTCATCCCGCCCGTGGATGTGATTTCCAAAAAAATGCAGGCAGTGAAAAATTAAGCACAATTGAGAACTTAATGCCGTTCGTAGGCCTTTTAATTGTTGGCCGGCGCACTGCTGACTCCGGTGTGTGCCCGCAAACTGAACTATCGCGCGAGTGCGCGTTGACGTCGGCACGCTAGGCCGACGCCATCGTGCGTCATTTCATGCTCGGTTGGGTCGGGCGTGCGCCCACCTGCCGAGCTAAAATTACTGCCCATAATGAAGCCCAGATACTCAAAAGAAATATCTGCTTAAAGAGTGAACAAATAAACTTGCACTTATTTAGCATCTTACCAGGACCACAGAAGATCAGAGTTATCTTTGACGTTTAGCCAATTACTATATATGCAAAATAAACATGACACCCAAAAACGACAAAAAAGGTTTCAGGGCAGTTACATAACCTAACCGTTCCTAGTCCTTTTAAACAAAAGAAATCCAAACAACAACCATGCAAATATAATTCCAAATTCACTTGACTCCCATGGTATGTCATGGGATTTTACTGTCACAGAAAACTCATTTTTCAGGGCAGGTTTTCTTTGATGAAAGAGGGATGACTTCCAGTAGGCCTTCCACTCTCCTGTCAGCAAATCCAGTCATCACTGCAGCGAGTCTGGAGAGAGAGCAGACTAAGAGAGTGGCTGACTGCCAGGATCATCCTCAGTGGGAAATAGATGGCTGAAACCTTGCCCCCAGGCTATCAACCACCACAATTATCTGAGTCAAGGTGAGCCAATATGACAGGTGCTTTTTAGATCATCATGCTGTGCCAGGTAATTCTGCATCAGAATCTACATTCAGATGCTGACATTTGAGTTAATCAAATGCAAAATAAATGTAGAAGTTACAAAGTCCTGTATACCTTTAGTCAGATATCACATGCCTGATCGTGCATGAGAATGGTTCCTTCACACTAGAATGCAAAGCACGCCAATCCCCCCGCCCCCCCATTTTCCACCCCACCACCCAGTGTGTGGAGATAGTGGCATACCGGCAATATCACTGGGTTAGTAATCCAGAGGCCCAGGCTAATGTTCTGGGGATGTGGGTTCAAATCGCACCATGGTAGCTGGTGGAATTCAAATTCAATTAATTAAAACAAAAACCTGGAATTGGAATGTGAAACTATCATCATTCATTGTAAAAACGAATCTGGTTCACTAATTTCCTTTAGGGCAGGAAGGAAATCTGCCATCCTTACCTGGTCTGGCCTGCATGTGAGCCCAGACTCACAGCAATGCGGCTGATTCCTAACTGCCCTCAAGAGTAGAGGCAGGCAGCAAATGCTGGCCTTGCCAATGATGCCCACATCCCATGGAGGAAAAGAACAAACACATGCCCTTTCAATATATTCAATGAACTTCTAACAATGTTAAACACTAACAATTTCGGATCTTAATAACCATTTCATTTTTTGCCAGACAGAAGAAGCTGGTAATGGAGGATGGCTATACCAGAACCACTGGAAATGGGGGAGGTGTGTGCTGGTGCTTGGGGTGGAGAACCCTATTGGTACATGGTTAGGGGAGTGGGGTACTTTACAGCGCTGGGATCCTCTCACCATTCTTCAATACAATTTCTGGCCCATGGTTGCTTTCTCTGTGATTTCTCCTGCTTCCCTCCTCCTGTACTCTGCTGCTCCTACCATTTACCCTGCTTCTGACCCATTACTTGTTTCACTGCTTGTCTCATTATCACCTAATTTTACTTTGCACCATCATCACATTTATCATGGAAGCCTCCTGCTATCCACCCTCGGAGACCTCTGCCTTTTCTCCTTTCCCGTCCCCATACCTCTTCCCTGCCACTGTACGTGCTTCAAACTTCCTCCATCTCTAGCGTCTCCATGATGATGAAAGGTCATAGACTTGACACGTTGGGCAGAATTTAGTTCCTGTGGCAGGGGGTGGCTGCTCCCTCCACTCCCACTGATTGGCGAACCAGTGGGAGGCCAGCATCACTTCTGCCTCGGAGGCCTGACACAATTTAAGTCCAATCAGGCACTTAACGCACGTGATCACAAGGCCCGAGCAGGGCAAATATTCCACACCCGAGAGAAGCCAGTCAATCAGAGCCTGGTAGCCACTGTTGTTAGGCTCGCTGCTGGTGAGTGGGGCTGGATGGGGGTTGGCTACAAGGGCAGGAGGTTGGCTTTCAGTAGCTCCCTGCCCCCACTCCTGGTGCCACTCCCTTGATCGGGTGCTGAGTGCCTGTCAATGAGCCAACCACCCCACCCCCTGCGCAACAAGAGTCTGCCGGCAAACCCAAAAGGGTTTGCTGGGTGGCCTTGGGGAGCCACGGGAGACCTGTGCAAGACCCATTAAATCCCCGAGCCACCATTAAATCCTGGTGAGCTCAGGGATAATTAGCTTTAAGTGGATCATTTCAAGCCTTACTTTCACCCCACCACGAGTAAGCAGGATTCCCATTTCAGGCCCTTACACCCCACTAACTTAGTGTCAGTTTTCCCATGCTGGGAATGGGTCGTGGGTACTCCTGTGAGATTCTCCCGGCTTACACTGCATCATACCCTCTCCGGTGGGCTCTTCTAAATTTAGCCCATTAACTCTGCAATCCTGAACATCAATTGCAATGTAATCAAATAATAGCACAATGTTAAAACATTGTGCTGGAATATGAAATGCAGAGTGATCATTGGACACATCAAGCTGTCATATAATGGCCATTCTGCTTGAATTCAATCACGCAAAAATATTTGCTTGACTTCTTCAAAATCTATCCATTCTATTGTATAAACATTCTTTTATTGTGCTATTCTTTCACCACATTGCAACTGATATTCAGGGTTGAGCTGAGAAATTCTAAACCATGACCGCTGAGTAAATATCAGATAACTGGATGCAGTGTGCTACAGTACCTCAAACATGCATTGTTTCAGGATGGCGGGAAATAGCATTGATGGAGGAGGGGAGAAAAGGTTTTGTTAAATGTAAAATGATTTTGGGTAGACGTCGGAGTCTTCCCTTCAAGGTATTTAAAGAACGATACTTGTTGCTGCTGAGGCCATGGGCAGACTTTTCCATTCGGCGTGTGGGCGTGCGCCCGACACGCCAGAACGTTAAATGATGTGTGGTGACGTCGAGCATGCGTCTCGACATCATCGCGGTGTCGCATGATGTTTCGTTCGGTGGGCGTGCGCCGGAGTCGGCTGTGCCCTGCCAGTAATTTATAAGCCTATTAAGGCCATTAACCAGGAAATTAACCTGAATTTTACGCTGCCAGTCGAAAAGGCCAAGGTTTTTTAGGAAACCTCATGCACCAAGTGGGATAAGGTTTCCTAAAGCTTTTGCAAATTAAATAGAAACTTTTTTGGAAAAATAAAAACATGTCCCATCGCAAGTGACACAGTCACATGACGGGACATGTTTCATTAAATTTTTTATTGTATTTATTTATTTTTTAATGAAGCGCTTCAAGGCAGCTCCATGCCTCGGGGAGGTTGAAGCGCTCTTTCGCGCGCATGAGACGCAAGGGCGCTGGACCCAACTCTCCCTCCTCCCCCTACTCGCACAGGTAGCGCTCAGCGCTACGACTCGCGATCCACGCGGGGGGGGGGACCTTAATTGGCCAAACGCGGGCGGCTCCGTGACCTCCCTCGCCTGTCAAGCCCACCCAACGAATGGAAAATCCCGACCCATGTGATATTTTTTTTTAATTAACATTTCTTAACCAATAAATGATGATATTTGCTCATTCAGAACAGCCTATAGCAAATAATATTCAGTACTAAATGACATTTAAATTTGATAAATTGGAGGCCCACAAACTCTAAACGGTTTTAAAAAAAAGGAGACAAATTCCATCCTATACATCCTCAAATAGCTGTCAGGCTGGCCTGATTGAATCTTACCTCATAAGGATCCCAAAGAAGCTGAAAATAAAACTCCTATGAATACTGATGCTGTTTGACTTCCAAACCTTTTTTCAGATTATATCTATGCATAATCCTCAGTTACCTGGGGGACGGGAAGGGGGGGGGGGGCACCTGTCAATTTCAGGCACCATAGACATTTGGGATAAAAGGGAACCCAGTGCAATTTGCTCCTCTCCGTGCCCTCTATAACCGAGCAGCAGACAGCCCATTAACTTTGCAAATTGTTTCTGCTCTGCGCTGACAGTCCTCATCCCATCCAACCGCTGATGGACAACAAAAATGTAAGCAAGCAAGGCAACGTGTGGAGGTTCATTCAGGATTTCAAGAATTTAATTTCATGCTCACAATCTGTGCCTCTTTCAACCTGCAACTATTAAAACGTGGTCAGAAAATTGCAGGCCGCTATCGTCAGGAGGTCTCCTATTTTGATCAGGATGCCATTCCAGAGTGGCAGCCTGATTTTTTTTTTAAAGATGCTTCACCGCAGTCAGAACATTGGAACAACTTCTAAAATTCCTTACCCCAGGTTGGCCACATCTCTCCAGTGTAGTCAAGAGGCCAGGCAACACCAACAAATTAAATTCCTGGCCAAGGTGTCTGGCTTTCCCAAGGATTAATTAAACTGAATCTGTAACTATCACAAGGTGAACAAGGGCTTGATAGAAATTTCCCAGCCTGAGGAAAGAATATCCGATCCACGCCTGGGGCTCAGTCAGGGCTAAACCAGATACCGAGGGCCAGAATTTAATTTTTTTTCTCTCTCCTTATGCCTTAGGGAGCTGGAGATTCAAATACATGATTTCCTGAAAATACAGGTTCAGGTAGATAAAGCAATTTAAAAAAAGGCCAACAGCATTTTAAGTCTTATAAATGGGGACATAAGGTACAAGAGTAGAGATGTAATTATCAATTTATGCAAAACATTGGTTAGGCTACTGGGCGTAGCCTTAGTCACCCTATTATAGAAATAACATTAAACGCACAGAGCAATTGGATGGATTTGCTAGTATAATACCAGTAACGGAAAAATATGTCACAAGGAGAGACTCGAGATACGGGGACTATTTCTACTGGAACCGAGAATTCTGAGTAGGTTTAGCACAAGTTTTTAAAATGATGCAACATTCTGATAGAGTGAATAGGGAAAGACTATTTTCATTGTTTGGGAGTCAGTCACAAGTGGTCATCAATATAAAATGGTCAATGTGAAAGTGAGGGAAGAGGGTTAGTAAAAAGCCTTTACACAAAGGGGTAAATTTTACGGAGGTGGGGGCAGGTATTGCTTCAAATCTACCAGCGGTGGGGTCTGTAAAATTCCTCCCACAGAGTTTCTGTACAGTGAATGTTATTCTACAGGAAGTTGTTGAGGCAGAGGCCACTATATTCTTTAAAGGAGAATATATGCAAGGAGAGAATGGGATGGTTGAATTAATTTTGGATTGCTCTAGCAATAAGCTGATGCCGACATGATAGGCAGAATTCCTTCTGTCTTTCCTATGAACATCACTTGTTCTACTGCCTGCTCCGTCGCTAAGAGGCAGATGTGGGTAAAGCGGCCTATTCCTTTAAGGGTTGAAGGTCTAATTACTGTAACTTCCTGAAGTCAGTCAGAGGCTAATTGCACTTGAGGACATTCTGAATGATGAGGTCAATTAGTAGTCATCTTGACTTTCTTTCATGATTGCAAATTATAGTGCTTCCTTTTATAAATGTCAAAGTGAATTTGCATGTGTAACAAAGTGGCACACCCATAGTTTGATGGACATGTTCTGTAACACATTTACAAAATATCTGTGTGGTATATATTTTTTGATGTTCAAAATAACATGAATGATTTCTAACAGCAAATTAAAAGCTATGAAACCTAGGGGAACATTTTCACCTCTTTGGGGGGGAATTGTGATAGCGGGCGCCTGCACACCCGCCGAACTGAAAGTCTATGTGACGTGGGGACGCACGCCTGACGTATCTCCGGGTCATGTGACGTGTCGGCGAGTGAGCCCCGCCCCCGCTCGCCGACCAGAAAAACCTGCCCCTAGAGGAGAGTTTTAACCCTAAAATCGAAAAGGGTTAGATCAGGTGAGATGTAAAAACATTTTTTAATAGATCAAACCTGAACACAATCCAGCTCAAACCCACCCGCTTCCAGATTTAATGGAGGCAGGCCAGGGGACAGCCAACCAACCTGCTCCCAGGAGATGGGTTGCTCATTTAAATATTTTAATCAGGCTGCATACCTCAGGTTGTATCTACACTTTAAATTTAACCCAGCAGCTAAAGGGGGGCCTGCTACATAATAAGTGAATACCAAAACAACAACAAAAAATGCTGAAAGCAGGCAGCAGAGGTAAAGGGAGACAAAGGGCATATTAGCAGTTCTAGATTGGGCCTTCTGTCAGAACGTCACACTGAAATGTAAGTAAATCAATTTCTAGAACTGAATAAAATGAACACGCAAGGGGAGAACAGCAGATTAAAATTAAAATTCAGGATTGTTAATGATGATCACAATGAAGGATTTCATAGCTTAAAATTTTTTGTCAAAATGATGGTGAGGCTAATAGGTTCATCGCTATACTTTTGAAAATCCCATAGTAAATTCAGAAATGGAGGAGTTACAGTTGGTTTTGCACTGGTCCACCATTAGTTATGTGAAAACTTCATCTCTCAGTCTAGCTCCCCATTCAAATTAATTCAGCAACATGGTGTTTCTATACTTGCACGATACCGAAGTAGATTTGCTACAGAAAGGCAAGTCCAAGTAACCTTTTAAGAATGTGAATAAGTATTAATTACGATCAGTTGACCTCTCTGGTACTGAAAATTAACTTTACGTGTGGAGTCTCATTGCTTAAGGCTTTATTCAATGTCGGAAATGTTTTGAATTCATTTTTTGTTTTCCTTTTCTTTGCCTCTCTCTCATAATCCAAACGTACTTTCCTTCCCTGTATTTATCTGTACCTGATTTTTAATTAAGTTCACCCATTCTAAATTGCACTTCCTTCTCCAATCCTGTGCTGCTGATTTCACAATCTTTTAATCTGATTGGTTAAGGAGATACACGTTTGCTTCCCCTGTTCTCTCAGGTCCCAGGTGCCCTATAGAGGGCACTGCACTGTTTTCATCCCTCACTTACAGCAACTTGCCACACAAAATATTTTCCTCATTAAATGGACCAAGGTAAGTCTAACTAATAGCAGGAATCATTTGTTAGCCTGTCACGACATTTCTTGGGCTAAATGATTTAGCATTATTCTAAGATGCTAACCTGTCTCTTCCCTTTTCTAATACTGACAGATTTTTTAGGTATCCTTTTATTTTCAGAATTCCAGCATTTGTGTGGGTTTTTTCTTTGGTTGGATCAAATTGGAAAGTGTGTCTCTAATCAATGTGCAAAAGGGAAGAAATGAATCAAAAACTGAAAGGTAAAATTACTTTATTTTACAAAGTTATCAAAATTTGGGACCGATCTTTTCAATTTTAGCCCTGAACTATTAAAGTTTTAATGGATTGCATAACACATCATCAACTAAAGTGGTCTTGATTTTGGTTATTTGCCTCAGACGTTTTTGTGCTGGTGTAAGTGATTTTCTCATCCCTGCAGAGAGAGGGACACTTTTTTTCTCTGTTTACCTACAGCAGTTTTCATTCCTAAATAATAATTCTGATCGCATTCTCCTTTTAAAGCTAATAGCAGCAATGCAAAAGGCAAATCAGTAAGGCTTACTCTCTTAAGGTAGATTTTGCAAGACAAGTTTCCTGACAAGAACTTGAATCAAAGGGAGTGCTGATTAAAGCACTGTGCCATGCTTAATTGCCAATACTTAATTGAAAACCCAGAGCAGCACGAAGCAACAAGCTGACCTCGACACTTAATCTGTCAATCAAACTTCAATTGAGAGGGCTTGACAGGGTAGATGCTGAGAAGCTGTTTTCCATTGATGGATTTTCCAGAACGAGAGATCTTGTCTCAGGATAAGGGGTCAGCCATGTAGGACTGAGATGAGGAGAAATTTCTTCAAATAGTTCTGAATCTTTGAAATTCCCCACCCCAGAGAGCTGTGGCTGCTTAAGGTCATTGAGTATATTCAAGATTAAGGCTGATATACATTTTGGCACTAAAGGAATGAAGGGATATGGAGTGGGTAGTGGAGTTAGCATAAGCGTTCTATCATTATCCTATGTTGTTATGAATGAGGCACTAGCAGCAAAGCCTTAGTCAAATATAGCCTACTATCCTCCGGCACAATATTTTAAACACTCACTTCCCTTCCTAACACCACTGTGGGTGTTCCCACACCACATGGACTGCAGCGGTTCAAGAATGTGGCTCACCACCACCCTCTCAAGGTCAATTAGGTATGGGCAATAAATTCTGGCCTAGCCAGCGACACCCATATCCCACGAACAAATATCAGAAAAAATTAATCTCTTCACATTTCCTAGAAGGAGACCCTTCCTCCATGTTGGGTACAACCATTTGGTAAGTAATTAACCTGAAATTTCATCTGTGATAACATTTCTCAACTAGGTCCCTCAAAGGTCTCTTCACAGTCTCTAACTTTACATTTGCACCAACTTTGTCACTCACATTTAGGGCCGAATTTCCATCTGGGTACAGAGATGCCCTTCGGTACAGGAATGGCCACGTTCGGTTTCTTTCTTTTTGAAGGAAGACAGATTTTCCTCCCTATTCCCGACCCCATTTTCTTATGGCTTTTTGGCAGCTTGGGAATGCTTAGTGTGCAAAATAGATACCCGCTCCACTGAGGTCGGGTGCCCCATTTTAAATGGAGGACAAAAATTGGATTTCCTCCCACGTGCCATTTTCATCTGGTTGGGTGGGGTTCTGGAAGCCCTTTAAAAGCGCGGCAGGTTTGAGAGTTTGTGAATAAAATGAGAACATTCTGAAGGGTAAGTGTTTTCACACCTTCAAATGCCATTATTGGGTGTTGTAATGAAGGTTATAATGCAGTGATTCATTAAAGGCATCTGTCCTTTAAAAGAAAGTTGACCCTTACATTGGGCAGATTTGTCCAGTCCCGTTGGCGTCAGGCATCATGGCGGGCGTGAGCGGGCAATATGGTGAGAAGGCCAAAAATCGGTTTTAGGCCGTTGTGAAACCAGTTTGCAATCGTCCGCTCCAGCCGTCAATAACAGGCCGCGTCTCCTGCTGCCACACGTCGGGAAGCTAATTTCAGTACTTGAGCATCTCATTATGAGTCCTGCTCGCCGGAATCACTGCCCTTGGCATGCGGGATCAGCATGGGGGCGGTCAGGAAGCCAACCACTGCCCACGACTGGGGGCCGGAAGACAATTTGGCGCTCAGTGCTGCCTGTGCAGACCGGGGGGGGGGGGGTGAGGAGGGGTGCGAGCTGGGTGACTGTGACCCTCGTGCATGCGCGCGAGTGCACACTTCCTAATCTCCCCGAGGCACAGAGCTGCTTCAGGGAGATAAACAGATTTCCAAAAAAGAAAGATTTTATAAATGTAATGAAACATGTCCCCTCATGTCACTCTGTCACATGAGCAGGAACATGTCATTAATGAAAAATTGAAGTTTTTATTTGATTTTTATTTGCTTTTGGAAACCTCATCCCGCCCGTGGATGAGGTTTCCAAAAATGAACAAAGGCCGCTTGGCCTTTTCGCCTGCCTGTCAACTGTAAGGTTGGATGGACAGCGAAAAATTTCTTTTAATTAACTTTTTAATGGCCTTACTAGGCCTTTTAATTGTCGGTGGGCGCGCTGCTGATTCTGGCACACGCCCGCCGACAAAAATATCGCACGAATGTGCTAAAAAGGGAGATTCGGCCCGTTTAAATACGTGGAAAATATCACATCAATGATGATTAGCCTTTTAGGATTTTGCACCTTGTCACAGCTACTAAGGAGTCCATGGTTGGGTAAAATAAATTCATCACACTGATATGTCCCTACTATACTACTCCAATAGCCCCACACACTTATTATTCAAACTGAATACATAGTACGTAGTCAATCTGATTTAATTACAGTATTATGGCAGGCCTATTTCTGGTGAGAAAAATTCTTGAGTAATACCGTTGCAAGAGGTGTTTGATGTCAGGTACCTTCAACTTTTCCAATATTTTTCTCTTCCTTAAGTACATCTTCTCTACTCAGCACACCTGGCATAGTGTATGTCAGCTGTGGCTCAGTGGATAGCACTCTCACCTCTGAGTCAGAAGATTATGGGTACAATTTCCATTCCAGCACTTGAGTACAAAAATCTAGGCTAAGACCCTAGGTCAGTACTAAGAAGATGCTGTGTTGTCAGAGATGAGAAATCACAAGTTAACCCAAGGCTTTGTCTGCCCTCTCAGGTGGGCATAAAAGATCCCATGACAGGAAAGTTATCACTGGTGTCCCGGCCAATATTTACCCCACAATCAATAGCTCAAAGAAAACCAGGACCTGAATTTTTCTGGCATCAGGCAGGCTAGGCGGGAGCGATTGCAGAGCCGATCGCTGCCCGTGATCGGCTCTGCGCTGCCATTTTACGCAGGAGGGCCAATTAAGGCCCGCCCAGCATAATACGCAAGTGGTAGCAGCGCTACCTGTGCAGGCGATGGGGAGGAGGAGGGAGAGTTGGGGCACGGAGCTGCCTCAGGGAGACTGAAGCGCTTTTGAAAATAATAAATAAAATCAATAGAAATTTAATGAAACATGTCTCCTTGTGACTGTGTCACATGAGATGGGACATGTTTTTATTTTTCAGGAAAACTTTTTATTTAATTCATAAGAGCTTTAGGAAACCGCAGTCCACTTGTGGGTGAGGTTTCCTAAAAAACATAAAGGCCTCTTGGCCTTTTTGCCTGCCCACCAACCGTAAGGTTGGATGGGCAGTGTTAACTTGACATTAATTCATTCATTAATGGCCTCAATAAGCCTTTCAATTATCGGCGGGCGGACAGCCGACTCTGGTGCGCGCCCACGGAACGAAACAAGAGGGACGACGTGGGTATGGAAATCAGGCAGAAGGGCTGTGATATAATTGAAGAAATTAGCATAGAAAGGGAGGAGGTTCTAAGTGGTCTGGCAGGCTTAACAGTAGATAAATCTCCAGGCCCAGATGAAATGTATCCTCGGATGTTGAGTGAGGCAAGGGAGGAGATAGGGGCGCTGGCAATAATTTTCAATACCTTTCTGGCCACAGGACGGGTGCCAGAGGACTGGAGGACAGCCAATGTGGTACCGTTATTCAAGAGGGGAGGAAGGGATAAACGAGGGAACTACAGGCCAGTCAGCCTAACCTCAGTGATGGGGAGCCTACTGGATGCAATTCTGAGGGACAGAATTAATCTACACTTGGAGAGGCAGGGATTAATCAAGGACAGTCAGCATGGTTTTGTTAAGGGGAGGTCATGTCTGACCAATTTGATTGAATTTTTTGAAGTGGTGCCCAGGTGTGTAGTTGAGGGCAATGCATTTGACGTAGTCCACTTGGACTTCAGCAAGGCTTTTGAAAAGGTCCCACATGGGAGACTGATAACGAAGGTAAGAACCCATGGATCCAAGGCAATTTGGCAAATTGGATCCAGAATTGGTTGAGTGGCAGGAAGCAGAGGGTGATGGTCGAGGGGTGTTTTTGTGAATGGATGCCTGTGTCCAGTGGGGTTCCACAGGGATTAGTGTTGGGTCCCTTGCTGTTTGTGGTATATATAAACGATTTAGACTTGAATGTTGATCAGTAAGTTCACGGATGACACAAAAATTGGTGGGGTGGTAAACAGTGAGGATAGCCTTAGATTACAGGAGGATATTGACGGGCTGGTCAGTTGGGCTGATCAGTTCCAAATGGAATTTAATCCAGATAAGTGTGAGCTGATACACTTGGGCAAGACAAACAAGGCACGGGAATACACGATGAATGGGAAGACCCTGGGAAGTACTGAGGATCAGAGGGACCTTGGTGTACATGTTCATCAGTCTCTTAAGTTAGCGGGACAGGTGGATAAGGTGGTTAAGGAGGCATATGGGATACTTGCCTTTATTAGCCGAGGCTTAGAATATAAGAGCAGGGAGGTTACGCTGGAACTGTATGAAATGCTGATTAGGCCACAGCTAGAGTATTGCGTGCAGTTCTGGAATCCGCATTATAGGAAGGATGTGATTGCATTAGAGGGATGCAGAGGAGATTTACCAGGATGTTGTCTGGGCTGGAGAGTTTTAGTTATGAGGAGAGATTGGATAGACTGGGGTTATTTTCCCTGGAGCAGAGGAGATTGAGGAGGAACATGATTGAGATGTATAAAATTATGAGGGACATAGATAGGGTAGACAGGAAGGAACTTTTCTCCTTGGTGGAGGGCTCAATAACCAGGGGACATAGATTTAAGGTAAGGGGCAGGAGGTTTAGAGGGGATGTGAGGAAGAATTTTTTCACCCAGAGGGTGGTGGGAATCTGGAACTCACTTCCTGAAAGGGTGGTAGAGGCAGAAATCCTCGTAAAATTTAAGAATTATTTGGACGTGCACTTGTGGTGCCATGGCAAACAAGGCTATAGGCCTAGTGCTGGAAAGTGGGATTAAAATAGTTAGATACTTGTTTGACTGGCGCAAACTCGATGGGCTGAAGGGCCTTTTTCTGTGCTGTTGACCTCTATGACTCTATGAAACATCGCGAGACAGCGCAATGACCTCGGAACGCCCGCCCGTCCCCACACGCCAACTGAAAAATCCTGGCCCAGATTTATTCATTAACACATTTGCAAATTGCCTGCCGTGTTTCCTACATAACAACACTTTGAAAGGTATTTCACCGGTTATGTAGTGCTTTAGGATGTCCCGCGGTCAGGAAAAGTTCTTTTTCAATGCAAGTCTTCCTTTTACATCACTAGTTATTTTTAAACTAAATATACACATCATATACAATACTATAAAGAATATTATGTAACTGGCCATGAGTTTAAGATGTGTAATGTGATTTGGTGATTCCACCAACAGTTGAAAATTGCCCATGGATCCCCATCATCATTTACAAGTTATCAAAGCGCGTGTCTGAATGAGTGCTATATATTTCCCTCCAGCCAACTATCTCCTTTAAACGATATATACAATAGGCGTCAGAGACCTGTAAAATACAGTGTTTTTCAACTAACAGCCCTGACACATAATAGTGTTACAAGTATTGCATTATTACGCTAATTTGCAGTTAAGAAAACGCCAATAGAACAAACAAAGTCTGTATATATGGTCATATATACATCAAGTAATAAGCCATGATAGGTCACTGGGGAATAAAAAGCTGAAGTAAAAAAGTCACTGAAATTTGATTTTGCATTATTTTCTCTTTGGACTGCAATGCAAGCTGGTGTTAGAGGATTGAAGGATTAACAATGGTTGGCAGATTACGAGAGGCAGAAACAGTCTGCACCAATTGCTCACAATAGGTAAGACTCCTGAGTGAACTGAAAGACTGCAATCAATCACTTTATGATGAAAACTTCAGTAAAAAGATGATTATACATTTATTAAACAAGCGATTAAGGAATGCCATGACCTACTTACTAGTTTACTGTTCCATATCCCTTCGATTTGGTGAATCCAACAGATGTTGCGACAACTAGGGCTGGAAGTCCTAAAACAAATTAAAGGTAAAATAAGTACATATATATTAGTTGTGCCTAAACAGTTATATTTGCAATCTACTTATATATGCATTAGATAGCAATATACACACTACTGTGGGGAGTTTAGGTGTATCATCATTAATGCTCCAAAATTATTCCAAAGAACCATAAGTGTTTACAGCACAGAAGGAGACTATTTGGCCCATTTTATATATACGTATGCTTGCTCTTTGTAAGGGTTACCACATTCTATAACAGTGAGTTATTTTGCACTGTTACAGAGAAGTATTTTATACAACTTAAATAGTTTCCAGGCTTTTCACATGCTATTTGCACCCAAAGTTGCTTCACTAGCTTCTGAAAGTGTTTGATGGTAGTGTGATGAAATCCACATTTTGGGGAAGCACGTGGGAGTTGTTATCTGCACAGATGGCTTTGTCGAATGTTTTGTTGGGTGCACTAACTCTAAAAAAAAACAAGCTTTGAGACCAAAGACATTCTCTAACTGAAAGAGAAACTAAGACTTCAGCTTTTTGGGAAATGGGCTGAGACTTCAGGTTCTTAAGGAAATGGAAGCTGGTTGAAACCAAAGTACAGAGCAATGAGATGATCTCAGCAGTGCAGTTCAATGCAGGCAGGTTGTGTGTGGAGTAATTTAAAAAGAAGGAAGCCTGAAGACTAAATACGGGAGCGGGGTTAAGAAAAGTTACTACATCTGCTTCAATTATTTTAAAGGGACCAATTAACCAGAGCTGGCCATTTTGGAGAAGACTGTGCCTGTGGGACTCTGGTTGGTTGGGAGTAGCTGCTGGAGGACAATCGGTGGTTAAACCCTGCATGGAGAAAGAAACTAGAACGATAGCTGAGGAAGACAGAGGCTTGAAGCACTTTGTAGTTGAAGGTAGTGCCATATATGCTAAGAGGACTGCCCAGTGAATCCAATAGATCTATCTTCATTTTATCTGCTATTTAAAGTATAATCTATAGTCTCTGTTGACTGCAGTTTGCCTGTTAATTAATATTTCATTTATGTTGGTTTTGGTTTAATTGCTAAAGTAAAAGTTATAAAAAGTGAAATCTTGTCCATCCTTTTTTGCTATTGGGGTTGTTCGGTAGATTTTTTTTTGGTTTGTTGGTCTCCATGGGGATCATAATGGTAGTGAGGACAACTTCATGGCATCCAATACCTCTATTCCTTCTATAAACAAGATAACAAGAAATGCCCATGATCAGAGTGCAAGTTACAAGTAATACTATCCAAACTGCCTTAACATAGAATATAAATGCAAACATGAATTTCTGATTGGCTCTCTGCATATTCAATAAATAATTCATCCAACCAAGCTCTGCGTGTTGTCCAGCCATTTGATTCCCAAAGTTCTGCCTTTCCATGCTTACCCTCAAGGCCCAATGTTACTACTTCTACCCATCCTAATGTCACTCAGAAGCTATTGATAAGAACTTTAAAAATCCATAAACTGTTCATATATTCTAAATTTGATTACTGTGTTACTCCAGTGTTTTGCCATGTGATTTTGGCCAAGTAACTTGAAGTGTATGCAGTGATTTGCTAACTTTTTTTATTTTCCATTATTGCAAGTCAGATAGAAAGTACTGGTCATCCCAGATAATCTCCAGTGAGTGATCTACCATAATTAGGAGTTAACAATTAATATTGGGCTCACTTTTTAATAGATATCAATGAATCGGATGCAAGTTTCAATTCATAGGAATTTGCTGTTTGCTTATGGAAACTGTCTTCTAGCTGCGAACATGAGAACAGGCACTGCCAAAAAGCTTTACTATAGCCCGGCATTCTCAAATCTTGCCAGGCTGCCATGGCAAAGGCAGCAGGATAAGAAAGATAAAAATGCGTTTCTCAAAACCATTCCTTGGGGGATAAAGGGTAGAATCTTTATATAGTAGAATGTATACAAAACATAGATGGGACAGGCTCACTGGAATGAATTGTCTTTCATTGCTCCATTTTTCCCTATGCATTTGTTCATTTACTGAAGAGGCTTGATTATGTTAAGTTCTGTTCTAACTTTGCCATAAATTCATGTTGCTTTAGGAGTTATGAAAGAATGGACTCAGTATTTGGACTAAGTCCAAGTGAGTTAGAAAAATTGGCAATAGTAGTGAATTTATTTTTTCCCTTTCTCTCCTGATCCCGCTTGGGGTACATGGCATAGAGGTATGGACATATCCAACATAGTGGATAATTTGTAGGTGCTATCCTGAACCTGGTCTAAAGTAAAAATGGGCAATTACACCATGCTGAAGTGCTTCCATAATTTAAGCAGGGTACTGAACTGACAAATCGAAAGCAACACTCTCAAGTGTGTGTCAGCCATTTAAAATATAAACGTCTGCAGCCTGGAATAAGGAATCCCTCACAAAAGAAAAGGTAATAAACTGTGATATGAAATCAATTTTTTTCTTTGTTGGACAGAACAGCCAACCAGTTTTGTTTTTGGTTCTGCTTGTCTCAAATACACAAGCCTGGAATGCTGAGCTGAAAAAAAAATCACAATTACGGGACGTGACAACACAGCATGGATTACACAACCTTGGGAAAAATAAAACAAGCAATCTAAAATGATGATCTGATTGCAAAGATATGACTGTTTTATACAGAGGCTTTTCTTAAAGAAATTGAATGGGCGTAAAATCTACATTACATCTTTTACGATTGTGCATAAACCGTAGTCTTTTGCAAGAAAAAGTGTTTGATTTAATGCCATATTAATAGCTCTGTATATATCTGTATCTACAGCTCTCAAATCAGAACAATTCTTTACATTAACCTGGGAAAAGCTGAACTGACACTGCATAATAGTCACTGTATATAGTAATATCATTGCCAGCCATGAATTTTAAATATCTAAAGTGAACTGCTGCCATTACCAGCAATGAAACAAAGCTGTATCTATGTGATTTTATTGTTCATTTTCAAACTGCTTCGGATGTTATCTAAAACGATGATGTAATAACGTGGAATAATTTATCACCATTTGAGAAAATTCGAAATACACGGAACACATAATAGAAGTGCAATGAGATATTGCTCCATATTTAAATAGCACCATTTTTATGTCCTTTCTCCCTTATTGCTCCTCATTACAGTCGTGGAGCAATCTTTTGTACCCTTAAGGGAAGTGCATTTATTTATTGTGTTTCAAACACTACTATTTAGAATGCCAATTATTTCACAGGAAAGTTCAAGCTTCAGAGAGAGTCTGAAAGCGAAACACTCGGTGTAAAAGCAATTTCTCTCCCCGTTTGCAGACCTAAATCTCAGATTTACATTGGCCACAACCCATTGCGTTCCTAACTCCAATTAACCTTAGTCAGTGCACCCCTCATACCTATGTAATTGGCTTTGTTTAAGTTTAAGATTCTTGTTTATGATTGGAATCTGTTACTTTCAAACTGAACATGGAATTCAATGGTACTATGATCATTATTTCTCATTAGGTCTTTTACTAAGACATTACTAATTAATCCTGCTTCATCACACAATACTTGATCTAAGATAATTGTATCCCTAGTCAGTTCCATAACGTTTTGCTGCGGGAAACTATTGCAAAAACATCTGCAAACTCATCTTCAAGATCCTTCTTGCCAATCTGATTGCCCCAGTCTATATGAAGATTAAGTCCCCCACAATAATTACATTGCTTTTGTTACAAGCTCCAATAATTTATTGTTTAATGCTCTGTTCAATGGTATAGCATTCCAAAAATACTAAATAATCAAGGGGCAAAAGGGGGAAAGGAAATAAATACAATAACTATAATTGGAGAAAAAGTACTAGGGAAACTAATGGGGGCTAACAGCCGATAAGTCCCTCGACCTGATGGGTTGCATCCTAGGATATTAAAGGAAGTAGCAACACAAATAGTGGATGCACTGGTTGTAATCTTCCAAGAATCCTTAGATTCTGGAAAAGTCCCAGAAGATTGGAAAACTTCCAATGTAACGCCCTTATTCAAAAAGGGAAGGAGACAAAAAAATGTAACTATAGGCCAGTTAGCTTAACATCCATCATTGGGAAAATTGCGAAGGATGTAAAAGCAGAGCATAACATAATCAAGCAGAGTCGGCATGGCTTCATGAAGGGGAAATCATGCCTGACAAGTTTATTAGAATTCTTCGAGGAGCTAACAAGCAGGATAGATAAAGGGGAACCAGTAGATGTAATATATTTGGATTTCCAAAACACATTCAATAAGGTACCACATGTAAGGCTACTTAATAAGATAAGAGCCCATGGTGTTGGTGGCAGTATATTAGCATGGATAGAGGACTGGCTAAGTAATAGCAGACAGAGAGTTGGGATAAGGGGAGCATTTTCAGGATGACAACCTGTAACTAGTAGACTGCCACAGGGATTAGTGCCAGGGCCACAATTATTTGCAATATATATTAATGATTTGGATGAGGGAAATGAATGTACTATCGCCAAGTTTGTGGATGACACAAAAATAGGTGAGAAGGCAAGTGGTGAGGATGACACAGAGTCTACAGAGGGATATAGACAGGTTAAGTGTGTGGGCAAAAACTTGACAGCTGGAATATAATGTGGGAAAATGTGAGGTAATGCATTTTGGCAAGAAGAATAGATGAGCTGAATATTATTTAAATGGAGAAAGACTGCAGAAAGCTGCAGCACAGAGGGATTTGGAAGTCCTCGTGCATGAATCCCAAAAAAGCTAACATACAAGCTCAGCAGGTAACAGGGAAGGCAAATGGAATGTTGGCCTTTATTTCAAAGGGAATGGAGTATAAAAATACGGAAGTTTTGCTAAAACTATACAAGGCACTAGCTAGATCACACCTAGAATACTGTGGACAGTTTTGGTCCCCTTAGCTAAGGAAAGATATAAGGCATTGGAGGCAGTCCAGAGAAGGTTCACTAGGTTGATCCCGGATATGGAGGGGTTTTCTTATGAGGAGGAGTTGAGTAGGTTGGGCCTGCACTCATTGGAGTTTAGAAGAATGAGAGGCGACCTTATTGAAACATACAAGATTCTTAGGGGCCTTGACAGGGTAGATGCTGAGAAGTTGTTTCCCCTTGTGGGAGAGTCTAGGACCAGAGGGCATAATCTCAGAGTAAGGGGTCGCCCATTTAAGACAGAGATGAGGAGGAATTTCTTCTCTCAGAAGGTAGTGAAGCTGTGGATGTCTTTACTGCAGAGGGCGGTAGAGGCTGGGTCGTTAAGTATATTCAAGTCTGAGATAGACAGATTTTTAATCAGTAAGGGAATCAAGAGTTATGGGGAAAAGGCTGGAAAGTGGAGCTGAGGATTATCAGATCAGCCTTTATCTCATTGATTCGACTCGATGGGCCAAATGGCCTATTTCTGCTTCAACGTCTTATGGTCTTAATTACCGTTAGGCGGACTATAAACTACTCCCACCAGTATTTTCTGACTCTTGCTACTCCTAATTGCCACCCATACTGATTCTACTTCATCTTCTTTCTCGTTAATAACCTTATGTCATATTTTACAATCAGGGCTACACTTCGTCCTTTGCCATTCTGTCTGTCTTTCCAAAATATTGTGCACCTCGGAATATTTATTTCCCCACCTTAATTACCTTGTCACCATGTTTCTGTAATGGCGATTAGATCTAAATCATTTACCTCGACTTGTGCCACTAGTTCATCCATTTTATGTAGATGTTTCATGCATTCCGATAAAGAACCTTTAGTTTAATTTTTTTTACTTCAATTCCCTGAAAAGGCTTTATTTGCAGACGTGCGATTTCTGATAAACTCTCTGTCCCTTCTTTTCCCTTTCTGTTTGCCTTTACCCACATCGCTATACTGATTCAATGCTTCGACCTTTCTCTTTGGATTTCTAATTCTCCCTTCACCCAAACCCTCCCCCCACCCCCATTTTTGTTAGTTTAAAGCCTTGCCCAAAGCCCTAGTTATACGGTTGGCCAGGTCCCAGCCTGGTTTAAGTGAAGCCCATCCCAATGGCATAGCTCATTCTTACTCAGTGGCAGAGGCCAAGAGGCAGCCAGATATTTCCCCAAGGGGAAGGTCAGAAGACAAATCAGTCTACAACTTGCTCTTCTGGCAACCTCTCAGGGCCCTGTCAAAGCACTGTCAATCATGTCTCAGGGTTGAAGAATTTGCACAGTCAACGATTGGTTTTAAATCAATGCCCAAACTTAGCAGGTGCACTAAGCCAGAAAAGCTAACATCAACTATCTTGTGCTCACTCTTTTAATTCAACAGTTCTAATGAGCTTGACAGTTGAGGCAAAAGCCTTAGAATCATTCTGCAACGATCAAGAAATGTAGGGTTAATTTTAAGAAAGTTAAGTGAAAATAAGACAAATGGTTATCCGCATCCCCAGTTATCTTGGGAGCCTTTGACACCTTCTGATGTGATACCAGCTGTGAGATGATCCACTGCAGAAGTTCAAGAAGGCAGTTCACCACCACCTTCTCAAGGGCAACTAGGGATAGGCAATAAATGCTGGCCCAGCCAGTGAAGCCCACATCCCGTGAATGATTTCTTTTTTGAAATACTCAATTGTGGCTACTGATGAATTAACCAGAACCTGTGAAAAGGACCACAATACTTTTACTGTCCTGTCCTGACAAGGGGACATGATGGAAAGGGTGAGCTGACCATGGCAAAACAGAAGTGGGGTTGAAAATTGATAAAGGAACACAATATTTTCCACGGTGATAGGACATAAAAGATTGCTATCTACTAACCCCATCCAAGACAGAGAAAACGTTTCCGAATGATTCGATTTCGTAATCTTCCTGTGACAGCCATGTATGACTGCCAGGCCTCTGTCAGCACCCAGCAAAATGATGACAGGAAGAAGAAGTGCAGGAATGCTGCCACGAGGGTACAGATCACCTGGTAAAATAAAAAGTAAAAGGAACATTGATTAGCAAACATCTTCACTGACCCAATAAAATCACTGATTTCACGTTGGTGACACCTACAAAGTTAGCCCTGATTTGATCTTCCAGAGGCTAAATAGCCTGCTGTGTAATTCCCACATTTTTAATTGTTTAATGTTCATTTACTTAAAATTACAACAAGATTTACCCCACTAAAGCCTCTCCCAGCTCACTGTTCAGTCCCCATTGAAGCCTCTTCTACAGAGAAATCAATTAGACTCCAATGAACCCATTTACAGAAAGATCTACTAACAGTTAAATGCCCATTAAAGTGCTCTATATAGATTATCCTGCCATTGTGTAGTCCCTGCATAGAAGGATCTGCTCTTCCCTCAGGACCCACTAAGCCCTCTATGCAGAAAGATCTGTGAATGGCTAATTATCAATAAAGCCTCATATACAGTTATCATTATGCAGTCTCTAGTCAAGTGCTACATACAGAAAGATCTGCTCTTTGCTTAGTTCCCACTAAAGCCTTTGATGAAGAAAGACTTGCTCACTGCTTAATTCCTACCAAAACCCTTAATACAGAATACCTTTCATTCCACTATTGCTACTTAAAGTGTTCGCTGCTGAGTCCCCATACAGTACCTGGTCACTACTCATTTCCCACTAAATCCCATGGTACAGGATGCAACATTGCAAAGTTCCTATGAATAGTCCTCATGCACAGAAAGCACTGGCTGTTATTCAATTCCGCCCGCAGCACTATAAAGATGATTTTTATTTTGGAGTGCATCAAATAATATGTTAGACGTAGAATTTAATTGTTGTCGATATTCTGAAACCTGATTATCTTCAGAACTCTGGGAACTGAACCAAAAGTATTCCGAAGCAGCTTACTTCACATAAGGATGAAAGCCACACTGACCCAATCTGCAATTTCTTGTTTTAAACCACATTATCTTTCAACATTTCCCACTTTTGTCATTCCAATGGAGTTTAACTCACACTCTTTGCCAGCACATCAACTAATGCAGTGAATTGGTTGCTTAATGAAAAAAAGAGTCTAATTCCTTGGCGGCAAATCTGCCAATGCACAAGGACGAGATGCATTTGGGTCAATGTCATTTTGCAGCTGTGTGATAATAGGAGTTAATTCCTTTCAATGGAGCACTGTGTACAGCAACCTCTACAGTTAGCAGGTGCTGTATCTTAGGGTGTTGAAATGGCAGCAGCAAGTCTACAGAAACATTTGGAGCAGTTTCCTTTGAACAGTTTCAAGTACAATGTACGTTTGCTAACTGGATCATTGTAAAGCAGGAATTCCAAAAATATCCTTGATAATAAAATGCCCTTTCCTGGGAGTTAAAAAAGATTGAATTGTGGCTGGCCGGCTTGACTTTTTTGATCGGCTTTTTTCTTAAGTAATGCTCATTCAATAACATTGGTTTAGCAGAAGAAATCGCTCTTACATGAAGAAACCTGTGCTTTAATTTTTAAAATGGTCAGTCCAATCAATTTACTTACACTATGGATTGATGGACCCTACTGTGTTGCTCTTGAAGCGGACTGAGGCAGATCTGTCCCTGCAAATGTCCCACATTATCAGTTCCCCATTTCTACCAGATCATCAGGGAGGGAAGAAGCAGAGCAAAAGAGTTTTCCACAGGTTGCTGAACAAATTGAATTAAAGTCAAGCGCCTCCTCCCGCTTGCTTGTGGACAGCAGCAATGAAACCGCTGGGAGTGAGACAGCTGTTTGTCACTGCAGCCAGAAATCAAAATGACACTTTTAAAGTGCTGCCTCAGATTTTTGCTCAGGTGCAGCAATGCTAGTCAGCAGCCCACCTCCTCCCCAACCCCCTTAAGTGATTGGCCCATCTTACATAAACCAATATACAATAGCATAACCTTAGGGCTTATCAATAATCTGAATGGATATTTGTGTCTTTTGCATGCGTGCATCTTCAAACTTTTTAAAGGTGAACTGAGAAAACAAAATAATAAACACACTATGCTTCCTCATATCAGTGGTTCATCAAGCCAAGTAATTTGACAATCTGCCCACCTAAACTCCACCTGGTCAAAGGTTACCCTTGTATTTTTCTATTTCAAATCTGACTAACTTTATAGTCTTTGCTGGAATTAACCAACTGTCCATGTCTGTTTTTATCTCTGCCAAATGGAAGAGCCTATTCCAGCCAATCCCTGGCGAACACCCAGGATGAGGTGCTTCACACAATGAGCATGAGTGTTTATTTGATTATTAAGACAGAAAAACAAAGTGCTTATTGTTTACAATCCTTCAGGAAAACAACTTTCATTAGCATTGCACCATCTTTTGGGATTGCGTGAATATTTTTCTTTAAAAACCCAGTGTTTAAAAGACAATCTTGCTGTGGAAAATTGGACAAAAAAATCCTGAATAATAATGTGAAAACTGGTGTAAAACACGGAAACCAGTAAGAGATTTAAAACCGGGAGAGGTAGTGAGTGAATGAAGCAAGTGAAAGATAAAATTGGCTAACATTGCAGAATAGGGTCCTGTTTTACAGTAAGTGCTTCAACTCAAGACTTTCATTCATCAGCAGTAATTTTACCAGTACTAAATTTAAAAAAACTTGGTTATGGTCTGCTTACACAGCTGAATTCTGACAAACACATCAATTTGCCAATAAATATTACGCTTAGATGAGGCACTCTGAATTGCAGATGAAATTGGCCAGTTGGCTTTGTCCCATAGCCAAAATCATTCATTCACAAAAAATACAGCTGTCTCAAGGTGAAATTGGCAGCTGCATTGATTAGCTCCACTCAGTGCTTTAGGCATTGGAAACTAGATTCTTTAGGCTAAGGAAAGCAACTGGCTCAGAGTTTATATTTATGTAGCATAAAATGGAACAGGAATTCTGGAAAATGGGAGCAAGAGAGACTTGGCTTGCTGGCTATACCCTGAATAGTCCTGTATGACTTCTACAGATTTAAAATTGCATCAAAAATTTCAACGAATTGCAGCAGTGTCCCATTGCTCATGTAATCTCTTTGGGGAAATAGAAGCCTTTTCTGTCAAATGAAATGCATGCAATAGCCTCTGATCCTCTTAATCCATCTGTTATCTCAATTAATATGGTTCGGGATTTTCAAGATATGATAACAATCAGCTTTATCCACCAGGTTGACCATATTTTAACATCATCAATAGCATTTTAATAATAACTCAATCCTTGCTAGTACATAGCATCATAGAATGGTTACAACATGGAGGGAAGCCAACAATGCCAGCCCTCTGCAAGGAAACTCAGCTAGTCACACTCCCCAAGCTTTTCCCATGGCCCTGCAATTTTTCCCTCTTCAGGTGCTTATCCAATTTTGTTATGAAAGCCCTGGTCGTATCTGCCTCCACCATGCTTTTTTATCCAGCGAGTGGTTAGGATCTGGAATGCACCACCTGAGAGTGGAGTGCAGGCAGGCTAAATCATGGCTTTTGATATAGGGAATTGGATAAGCAGCTGAAGAGACAAGCTCTGCAGGGCTGCGACAAAAGGGGTGAGGGATTGGGAGGTGGGACTAGCTAAATTGCTCTTGCTGGCATGAATGCAGCAGGCTGACTGGTTATAGCACAGGAGAAGGACAATTCATGACGGAATTTTATGGCCCCTCCTGCTGGCGGGATTTTCCAGTCCTACCGAAGTCAATGGACTATTGAACAGCTCACCGCATTTTATGGCCTTGTAAAATTCCACCCCATGACTCTAATAGCTATCACTCAATCAACTAAAACAGTTTGAATAGTCATTTATCTCTTTGGCATTTGTGGGGCCCTGCTATGCACAAATTGCTTACCATGCTTCTCTTCATTAAACAGTGACTGTACTTCAAAAATGACTTCATTGGACCTAAAGCATATTTGAATATCCTGAGGTTGTGAAAGGAGCTTGATGGGGGCAAGTTCTTTTTCCTTCTTTCATTCACCAGGCCTCTGCTGGAAAGCAAGTGTGAGCTGATATTGCGTGAGACGGCCAAATCATCTGCTAACATTCACCATTTGTGCTCGTGCATGGAGACTGGAGGTTTGGTCATGGTGCTAGAGGACTGCCAGTCTATAAAACTGGCATCTACCCAGCAAGGTGGAAAATTGCCCAAATATGTCCAGTCCACAAAAGCAGGATAAATCCAATCTGGCCAATTACTGGCCAATAGTCTATTCTCGATCGTCAGCAAAGTGCTGGAAGGGGTCATCGATATTGCAGCACTTGCTTAGCAATAACCCGCTCACTGACATTCAGTTTGGGTTTTGCCAGGGCCACTAGCTCCTGACCTCATTACAGCCTTAGTCTAAACAGGGACAAAAGAGCTGAACTCCAGATGTGAGGTGAGAGTGACTGCCCTTGACATACAAGCAGCATTTGACCAAGTGTGGTATCAAGGAGCCCTAGGAAATCTGAAGTCAATGAGAATCAGAAAGAAAACTCTGTTCAAGTCAAACCTTGTACAAAGGAAGATGACCAATCATCTCAGCCCCAGGGCATTGCTGCAGGAGTTCTGTGGGACAGTGACGTAGGGCCAACCATCATCAGCTGCTTCATCAATGACCTACCCTCCATCATAAGGTCAGGACTGGGGGTGTTCACTGATGACTGCACAATATTCAGCAACATTCATGACTCGTCAGACACTGAAACAGCCCATGTCCATATGCAGCAAGACCTGGACAACATTCAGGCTTGGGCTGACAAGTGATAAGTAAAATTTGTGCCACAAAAGTGCCAGGCAATGACCATCTCCAACAAACATCTCTCCTTGACATTCAATGGCATTACCAAGAATTCCCCACCATCAACATCCTGGGGGTTACTATTGACCAGAAGCTGAACTGGACCATATAAATACTGTGGCCACAACAGCAGGTCAGAGGCTGGGAATTCTGCAGCAGGCAATTCACTTCCAGATTCCCCAAAGCCTGTCCACCAGCTACAAGGCACAAGTCAGGAATGTGATGGAATGCTCTCCACTTGCCTGGATGAGTACAGCCCCAACAACATTCAAGAATCTCAACACCAACCAGGATAAAGCAGTCCGCTTTTTCAGCACTCCATTCACCACCTTAATTACTCACTCTCTCCATCACCGACACACAGTGGCCGCAGTGTGTACCATATACAAGATGCACTGCGGCAACTCACCAAGGCACTTTCAATAAACACGATGGGTCAAATGGTCTCCTTCTGCACTGTAATAGTTCTGTGATAGCATCCTCCAAAGCCGCAACCTCTACAACCTAGAAGGACAAGGGCAACAGACGCATGGGAACACCACCATCTGCAAGTTCCCCATCAAGCCACACACATCCTGACTTGGAACTATATTCCCATTCTTTGACTGTTGCTGGGTTAAAATCACGGAATTTGCTTCCTAACAGCACTGTGGGTTAACCTAATCCACATGGACTACAGTGGTTCAAGAAGGTAGCTCAGTACCACCTTTTCAGAGACAAGTAGGGAAGGGCAACAAATGCTGGCCTTGCCAATGACCTTACATCCCATTACAGACTTTAAAAAGCACCCTCCTCTCCTGAGAGGGGAAAATAGGGCAGAAATGTGAAAGATGGAATGAGAAATTGCAGACTTCAACAATGAAATCAGCTATTCAATAGAAAGGAACTCTTTAAACAGGACTGAAGGTATTTTACTGGAAATGCGCAACAGTAAATCAGTTAATATTTGAAAAGGGCAACTTATTGACTTTTTGAGGTTCAAATTTCTCATTCCTGGGAGCAAATGGAGATAGGATTACTAATCTATATTCCCTGGTGCCCATCTCTGCCACTGGGTGTGCAGAATTGCTTCCTGTATGTAACATGAATGTGTTTGATGAGCAAGTCATGTGTATATAACCCTAATTGGCCGACTTATGAGTTAGCTCATCCAAGTCTGACTGGGCTACTTGTATTGCAGATTAGTCAACTTCCATTTCAATGTTACTCTTGAGGATTGCAATTTCAATTTGACTCATACATTCTTGTCAGATTCAAGCATTCAATGAGGCGACAAAATGACCTCCAGGGCTAGATTTTAGGCAATCATAGCCTAAGATTTTCAATCCAAGTTCTATCTCTCAGGAGGACAGTGGAATCAGAGATGCCAAAGAAAACAGCTTGAAGACAGCTTGAACATAAAAGAAGGTAGAACAACTGATGCTTGAGGAGGGGGGTGGTAACATAATGGCAATGCTGCTGGGCTAGTAATCCAGTGGTCTGGACACATCGTCCAGTAACATAAGTTTCAAATCCCACTACAGCAGTTGGGAGA
Source organism: Cetorhinus maximus (assembly GCF_964194155.1). Lineage (NCBI taxonomy): Eukaryota > Metazoa > Chordata > Chondrichthyes > Lamniformes > Cetorhinidae > Cetorhinus > Cetorhinus maximus. Next base: position 150,974,491 of record NC_135882.1, read on the forward strand.
ATTTGCATTTCGTTAATTACATCTTTAAGACAATAATTAATCTGGAATAAACCATAGAAGGGTAGTAGGGATAAACCGGGTAATAACGGGCCAGTGAGTTTAAAATCAGTGGTAGGGAAACTATTGGGAAAAACTCTGAGGAACAGGATTAATCTCCACCTGGGGAGGCAAGGGTTATCAGGGATAGTCAGCATGGCTTCGTCAGGGGGAGATCATGTCTAACAAATTTGAATACGTTTTTCAAGGAGGTGACTAGTTGTGTAGATGAGGATAGTGCAGTTGATGTAGTCTACATGGGCTTCATAGGGGGCATAGATAGGGTAGATAGCAAGAAACTTTTCCCCTTAGCGGAGGTGTCAATAACCAGGGGGCATAGATTTAAGATAAGGGCAGGAAGTTTAGAGGGGATTTAAGGAAAAATCTTTTCACCTAGAGGGTGGTTGGAATGTGAATGTTGGAACGCACTGCCTGGGAGGGTGGTAGGGGCAGGAACCCTCACAACATTTAAGAAGTATTTAGATGAGCACTTGAAACATCATATAATACAGGGCTATGGGCCAAGTGCTGGAAAATGGGATTAGAATAGATAGGTACTTGATGGCCGGCACAGGCACAATGGGTGTAGGGCCTGTTTATGTGCTGTATAACTCTATGGTTCTAAAATATTATTCTTATCAATATTGACCATGAAACTATTGGAATCTCATAAAAAACCCATCTGACACATTAAGGGGAAGCAATCTGCATTACCTGGTTGGCCTGCATGTGACTACAGATCCACACCATGTACTTGACTCTTAACTGCCCTCTGAAATAGCCCAAGCTAATCACTCAGTTAGAGGCAGCTCAAGGGCAATAAATGCTGGCCTTGCCAGTGAATCTCACATCCCAAGAATGAATTCAAAAAATGTATAGAGAGTATATATTAGTTAAAAATAAAAATTAGTTCAAATAATATAGATAGATGAGAGAGTGAAGAATTTAGGTGGGAAGAATAAGCAGGAATCAAGGCCTGGTAAGTTGTACACTGTTTTGGGTGCAGTCCAAGCAATGGCAACAACCATGGTGCCTCAATGAATGGACAAGAGGGCCATGTGACCTCCTGCATCATTAGATAGCAACTGGAGTCCTTATCCATGTGTTTCTTCCACAAGTTTCAGCAATCACTTTCAGGTTGGGCCACTGTGGAAACAAATGAGAACAGTCGGAGGAGCTTCTCTTGCGCGAGCTCCGACGTGTTTCTGTCCAGTATGGCAGATGGCTCCAGGCATAGGATCCTTCATTATAGCATTAAATTCAGGCAGCTTATAGGTATGCAGGAAAACAGCACAGTTCAATGTGTATTGGTGGGCCTGTCACTGCCATATACGAGGGGCAAGATTCCGCCACGTGATATTGGACCATCAGCCCCCTTTCTTTGCCTGGAAAATGTGCACCGAGCAATCCAATTTCTAGTGCCAAATGTCTTAAACTTGGACCTTCTGTTCCGATTTATTTACTTAATATCAAAGTTAAAAAATGCAACATTGGAGTAATTTCATATTATATTACATTACATTATGCTATGTACTTAGCGTATCATGCCTTGAATTACTGTAATACTTTTTTCAGGAATATAGCATGCAAACTGAAAACTTCTACAAGTACTTATCTCGTAGACAAGAAAGAAATTCTGCAGTTACTGATAATCTGAAATAACAACAGGAAATTCTCTTTATTCTTGGATTTAACATGTTTGGTGATCTTAATTTGTTGCTCACACCCACTTTTTTTTTTGTTTTGGGCAATTCTGTGAAACATCTTATAAATCTTGTGTTTCTACTTCTAATATATCAATGTTTTAGTTAGAGTCCCTATCATTTCAGGATTTGGACCATGCTGAATGTTTACAGCGTATATTTGATACATTTTTGCAGCACCAAGTTTAAATTAAAAAAAAACAAAAGGAGTCAATGGCATTAAAAATATCAGCTTGGCTCAGCTGCCTTGGAGCAAGAATGATGTATTCCAAGACTGGAGCACGAAACTGGCTGACTTTCCCAGTGTCATATTGTCAACTGCACTGTCCTTTGAGACAGCTATCAAATGAAAACCATGTTCTGCTGATTTAGGTAGAAGTGAAAGGTCCTCTGCCACTCTCTAAAGAGCAGGATTTCTCCTACAAGCAACATTAATTTTAAAAAATGGTCAATGGTGATTCAGCCGATTGCTGTTAAATCTTGCTGCAAGCAAAATTTGTTCCACCTGTGCCAACGTAAGAACAGTTATTGCGCTATTCCAAAGTAATTCAGTGCGTGTGAAATGATCTGAGATGTTTCTGAGTCCTGATAAAGCACTTTGAGAATGCAAGCCTTTCTTTTAAAGGGAAACTAAAGAAAGAATTTGCATTTGTAAAGTGCTTTTCATGATCCCAGGACACCCCGAAGTGCTTCACAGCCCAAGTGCAGTCACTGTTGGAATGTAGGAAACACGGCAGCCAATTTAAACAACAGCAAAGAAATAATGACTAGATTATCTGCTTTAGGTGTTGCTTGAGGGATAAATGTTGGGAAACATTTGCTCTTCTTCAAATAGTACCTTGGGGTCCTTTGCATTCACCTGAGAGGGAAGACAAGGCCTCAGTTTAACATCTCCGGCAGGTGCAACAGCGTAGCAGTCCCTCAGTACTGCACTGAAGTGCCAGTCTAGATTATGTGCCGAAGACTCTTCAGAGGAACTTGAACCTACAACCAATCGAACCAAGGCTGATAGCCGCAGTCATGAATAAACCACAATTATTTGCTCAGATTTCAGCTTTCTAACTGCCTTCATCATATCTTGAATCTCTTTAGAGTGAAAATGTTAAGGTTAAAACACCCAGACGCATGCCTGCTAAATAACATGCACACACAGTGCATGTCGTTAAAAATCAACCACTTACCTTATTTCTTGTCTGAGTTTGTCCTATCAGGATGAGAGCATTTGATGAAATGATTGACAGGCAGAAGTTTATTAAAATTACCGACCGTTCTGACCGAATGTACCTGCAATGTACATTAGAAACAAAAGTTACAATCTATGACATTACTTTGCTAATTGTATAAATTAAGGTTAAGCGTCTTCAGGTAGGGAGGAGGGGGGCATTCATTGGATAATTACTTGTGCACAGAAAAAAAGGCACTTTTGTTCAACCAGACTGTCCCCCCCTATTCCACAGCTACATTCGCACCTGGGTGTCTCTAGAAAAGGAGCACACGATGTCCACTTGAGGCCTTCCATGACTGCAGGGGCTGGGGTACATCATCAGCCCCAGAAATGACATTTTAATTTAATTTACTAAGTTTCCTTTAAAGTTTTGTCTTTTTGTCTAAGGGACTGTTAACGTGTTTATTCATTTAAAAGCAAAATACTGTGGATGCTGGAAATCTGAAATTAGAACAGAAAATGCTGGAAAGACTCAGTAGGCCTGGCAGAACCTGTGGAGAAAGAAACAGAGTTAACGTTTCGAGTCCAATATGACTCTTCTTCAGAACTCCGGGTTCCAAAGAAGGATTGTATTGGACTCGAAACGCTGACTCAGGCCAGGATTTTCCAGTCCCGCGCATGACGGGAATCATCGCAGGTGGGACGAAAAATGTGACGGACCAACCCACAATGGGTGGGACCGGAAAATCCCGGCCCCTGCTGCTCTCTCCACAGATGCTGCCAGGCCTGCTGAGATTCTGTTTTTATTATTGTTTATTAGTTTATTTTTTTTTTTACTGATTTACTCAATAGAGTATAAAAAAGCAATTGGCTATAGCCGTGCTAACCTGAAAATGCCCAATCTTGTTTAATCTCAGCAGCTATGCAGACTCAGGCCTGGTTAGTATTCGGATGGGGGACCATTTGGCAATGCCAGGTGCTGTTGCTGCTAGCAGAGGCTGCTCACATCACCATGCTCCACATTCACTCTGCCACACGATTGATAGGCAATCTCTGTCCGCTGGTATGCTTGAGGCCTTCCGCAACTGATGACACCACAGGGGCTGAAGTGCATCATCAACCCCAAGGATGTTAGTTTAATTTAATTTAAGTTTCCCTTAAAGTTTTGGAGTTTTTTTGTTACAGTGCCCCTTTAAGGGGCTGTTAATTAGTTTGCGTCACTGTTATTTCATTTGTTTATTTTATTGTTCTACTCCAAAGGGTATAAAAAGGCACTTACTGACACTGTTTGGTGGGGGGGCGCTCTAGAGTTAGCAGTTATTCTTTTGTAACAGCTCACCTTGTGAATAAATCTAAAACTGAGTAAAAATTGGCTCCTGGGCTCTTCTTTCACCAACTGGCTGTTAAAAAGTTTTGCATGGTGAAGGTTGGAAAGTAAGAATTTTTTGTTAAGACGGAAGTTTACAATCTGAGTAGCTTTTATGAAGAATGGGTATGATTACCCACCAAAGTTCTCAGAGCCTGAACCTTATGACCAGTTGAAGAATTACGTGGATATGTGGACAAGAGTTACATTCCTACTGAAGAGGAAACAAGGTATGGCCTTGGCGCTGTTGCTTCCAAACAAATCTTGTAAGCTGGAAGCCAGTCAGCTGGATACTGAGGAAGGTTTGATTCTTTTATTAGATTTCATGGATGAAATTTAGCAGAGATGATCTATTGAATGGCTATGAGATGTGGTCAGACTTTGATAAGATTTCAAAAGATAGACAGAGATTCCATGGAGGAATATATTTCAGACTTCAGCAGACTGTATAAAAGACCACTGGAATTCAACTTGGAGATTCCTTGTTCAGTTCTTGCAGTTAAATTACTGGATTGTGCGAAGGTGTCACATACAGACAGGTCTGAACTGGGGCTCAGTTCTCAGAAAAGTGACTCCCTTCTAGAGTAGCTGTCCACTGTCCTGAAACAAACCCTAGGGAAGCAGTCATTTCCAGCAGCCTTGATCCAGCAGCATCTACGATGTCATAAAAGATGGAGGATTCTAGGATTGCAGCGTTTCTAGATCATCCAGGATCTGGATGCAAGCACCAGTACAAAGAAAGAGTTGCAGATAAAAGGAACGAGGATGAAAGTATTTTTAGCTGGATACCACAGCAGACGGCAGGATTGGGGCAGCAACAGGCGAATGAATCCCAGGACTACCTGGGGAACATTTAGCAGGTGCTTCAGGCGTGACTCAAAACATCATTATGCTGTGAGCTGCCCCAAATGGAACAGCAGAGTTCTTGAAGTGATGCATGACACAGAAAATTCAGAGGCTGAAGATGATGATCAGACTGAAGGAATTGTACTCGTCACTAGAACTTCTATTCCAGTGATGAATGTATTAGTCACGGAGTTATTTAACTGTGCAGTGTTAGATGCCTGTGAACGGGTTTCTGCTCATGCGAGAGAGAGATCTTACAGTAGTTGTCCCAAAAGACATCAAAGTGCAAGTAGAGGCTGCGGCTCAGATAGATTACACAATGAAAGGAGGGCCACAGAACAGTCTCAATATAGGACTAGAAACAGACATCCTCATGACGGTGAGGATTTTGGTGGCTGCCAATAAACTAAAGGGTAAACTAATCAGACAGGCAAAACAAAAGGAATTAGTTGGATGGAATTTGGAGTTTATTCTGAAGCACCAGATAGGGGACAGCCAGCCTCATTGCATAGACAGCTTTGTATGGAAAAGGTCCTGCAGATGAGACTTATAAGGTTAAAGGGAGGCTAGTTGCCCAGCGTTTTGGAGAGCAACTGAGTGACACAGATGTTATAATGGACTCTCCCAGTGGGAAAAGTAATCCTGAAAGTCTTTTTAACACTTCTGGCCAGAGGTTTGCAAAATCTCAGCTCATCCTTGCATACACATCTGGACACATCGTCCTTTACCTCAATCGTAAGAATTCTGTCATGGCAACACAAGCGAATGAAGGTTACATATTTGGCTCCCCAATAACTTGGATGGGCAAAGCAATTTGTGCCATATAAACTATAGAACTCAGGAAGGTTTCAAGTTTGGTCCCGAATCTGTGTCGAGCTTTCTGAGCTGAGCTAGGGTGGTGACAGAGGCACCATAACTGACCCCAACATCTTTGAGTTAGGGAAGAATTCTGAATCCTAATTTACTACAAGTGTGCACATGTGAAAGTTGGGTGAGATCAGAATCAGCTTCAGCTGAGATGCTCCTGCAGTCAAATAGCCTGTTGACAATCACTAGACTCACATGTGAAAAATAGCCATTTCGCTTGTCAATAGACCAGGGGGTGAGCAGTGACCATATTGTAGCAAGAAGTCGAGCTTCACAGAATAGGATGATCTGGGGGCTGAGGGAGTGGGGCGGGGGTGCCTGGAAGGGGTGGGGGTGGGATGTTGTCACTGAAGGTTGGAAGACTGAGGGGAATCTTTAAAGTTTAGCAGCATAAGGTACATTCACTTGGACCAGAAATATTTCGAAGTGCGCTTCTCTCTCTCTCTTTCTCTCTCCAAGGTCCTGAATCACAATCTCCAATAAATATTGTGCTGCCATGAATATCACAAACATGGTTGGTTGATGACAATTTCAAAATCTACAGTTTCCAATGTTCATAGTAAATCTTTTTTTTGGATTACAAATGACCTTTTAACTTCAATTCAACTTCAGTTAAAAAGAAATAAACTAGTCAATCTCGGGGCAATCTAACTCTATATTGGTTTCAATCATGATGGATTTGACTTCCAAATAAATGGTTGGTTTACTGATTATACAGAGTAAATGTCAACTACAACAGAGTTTCAAAGTAAAACATTCAGAGTCAAGGACTTTAATCTAAGGGCTGGGTGATTGACCCTCAGCTTTCATAAACATGGTTCAGGTTTTCAATCAATAAACGGTTTACTATTCACTGAAGTAGAAAGAAGCAGTGAAGAACGCCAATGTGTTCAAGTAGTTACTTTATGTGCCCTTAGCTTTTACAGGTATGAAAATCTTGTCTTTCGTTAAACATATTTATTTAGAATATATTATAGGCATTTTGTTAAAGGAGTAATAAGCTGTAGTTCAGCAGGTAAATGTACTGGTTCACAATATGGTTTAAAAACATAAAGCCTAGGAAGGCTGAGGTGCAATCTTTAAACTGTTCTGAATTATATGATCATACATGGATATAACTACACCAAATGAATACTGATACATCTTTGTAACAGAGCAAAAGGCTTTGTTGTACTGCAAGTTGCCTCTGATATTGAACTTATAGATTACACATAGTCAGGATTACTTTGTAGTTCACACTACATCCCACAATATAATTATATCAATGCTCTGTCTCCATGTTAGGTCCTCTTCCCCAAAATACATAATTGAAATCATTGATCCAATTTAGGAACTCAAGGACAGAACTGGTTCAGCAGATTTTCACCCTTTCTGGACCCTATTTTATTTCCAATCTCCAAACCAATTTTCTGCCTTTCTAGTCTAATCCTTGATACTGATAATCTCCCTCCTACATCTCCTGCCTGGATCGATGTAACTTTGACCTTTGGTATTGATTTCAACACTTGTACAATCTGTGTTGGAGCCTCTCAAAACTCATCTGTTGAGCTATCCCTGGCTTGACTAGACCAACAAGACATCCATCTATCAAAATATACAACTGCTGTGCCAGAGTTATATTTGAAATGTAAAAGACTGCTAGGTTTTGATTTGTGACAGAGGGGTTTGCCTCCTTGCCTCTCCCAGTGAAAAGTACGTTTTACACCCCTTGTTTGAGAGGGTAACTTTCTCTTCACTAACAAATGTTCAGCCAGCTGCTCACACTACAAATTAGATGGGTTGGAGTAACAGGTCAAACAAGAAACCAATCAATGTCCAAAAACCTGCTGAAGGGCTTCAGTTGGATAGATATATACAACAAAGGCCTGCTCAGCATGGTCTCCACTGAAAAGAGAGGTCACGGAGGGGAGCAGAAATGTATCTTTGAGACTGAGGGAAAACCTCTATTTTAGATCTGTATTGGGCAGCCTATTAGTAGTCGAATGACATGACTTGCATTTATTCAACCAAGAATACCTGTAAAGATGATTTTTTTTTTGCTGCACTAGTCTAAGTAAAAACTATTATAGCAAATTTCCAAATAAAAATGATGGTTTGTCAAAGTAAAAATTACTACTGCTTTACTATTAGATTTCATCGTGGCTCCCCATTTCTTTTTCACCCTTTCGTTATGTTTTACTCTATTTTATTCCCTGGAGCTATATTCTCCTTGGGTGTGAGGGCAAGTTAACCCAGCCCACCAGAGACATGCCCACAGATATTTTCAAGGTAATGCTCGATCAACCCACCATGTATGCTTCAGAAAAGGGGCTGCTGCCCACATTTGAGTTTCACTCCGCTCCCAGACAACCAGGTCATAATATCACCTACACTCCACCAGGCAAGCTGAGGCTGTGATCTCAGCATACATTTCCTGGTTAAGATTCCAACAGTGTAAATTGCAGCCTGAAGAATTCCTATTAATGAATATCAGGCTGCATGCCTGGCACCTGGTCTTAGATGAGTTGTAATTACTCTAACTAAACACTGGGAAGAACAAATCAATTGTCTTTGGCCCCCACTATAAACTGTGTAACCTCGCCATCAACTGTGTTCTCTCTCCCCAGACATTGTCTCAAGCTAAACAAAGTTATTTTCAGCTTCTGATATACTGTTTGACCCTAAGCTGAGTTTCTGACTTTAGCTATTCTCCAATATAAAGGCCACTTTTTCAACATTGCCCACCTCTGCCCCTAACTCAGCCAAATGACCACTGAAACATAAATTCATGCCTTTGCCACCTCAAGATTCAACTAATCCAATAAAAGCAGAAAATGCTGAAAATACTAAGCGGGTCTGGTAGCATCTGCAGAGAGAGAGTTAACGTTTCAGGCTGGCTTTCTATTGGGCTGGAAAAACTTAGAGATGTACCCTGATTTTATGCAAGTCAAATGGGGGAGGGCGGGAAAAGGCAAAATGGAAGGTCTGTGATAGGATGGAAGGCAGGAGAGGTTAAATGACAAAAAAAATGATAGTGCAAGGCCAAAGGGAGAGGTAATGGGACAGGTGAAGAAACAAAAGATGTGCCTGGAGGAGGTGTGAATGGCAGGAAGATGAACAGAGATGAAAAAAAAAACACCAAAAAAAGGAAACAAAGGGGCAGAGGTTATAAAATAAAATTGTTGAACTCAACGTCGAGACCAGAAATGCCCATTTGAAGGATGTGGCTCTGTTCCTTGAGCTTGGGTTGAGCTTCACTGGAACACTGCAGCAGGCAGAGAACAGAAAAGTCAGAGCTAGAACAAGGTGGGGAATAAAACAACAGACAACAGGAATCTCAGGGCATGCCTGCAGACTGAACAAAGGCATTCTGCAGAGCGGTCACCCAGTCTGTGTTCAGCTTCCCCGACACAGAGATCACATCATGAGTAGCTTTCTGTGTAAGCGCAGGAGATGCAACACCTGCCCATTTACCTCCTCCCATCTCTCCATTCAAGGCCCCAAACACTCCTTCCAGATGACGATAATTTACTTATTCTTCTTTCAATGTAATATACTGTATTCGCTGCATTGAGTTCAACAATTTTAAATTGTAACCTCTGTCCCATTTTGTTTCCTGTTTCTTTACTTTTCTTGTCTCTTCTTTCTTTCTTTTTTCATTGTTTTTGCTTTCAGGCGGCAGCTATTCATTATCCTGCTATTCGCACCACCTCTAGGCACATCTTTTGTTTCTTTACTTGTCCCATTACCTCTCCCTTTGGCCTTGCACCATTACCTCTTTTGTCATTGAATCTCTCCTGACTTCCAACCTATCACAGATCTTCCTTTCAGATCTTTCTCCCCACCACCTCCTATTTCACTTGCATTAAACCTGTTACATCTCTAACTTTTCCCAATTCTGAAGAAAGGTCATTGACTTGATACATTGGGCACAATGTAACTGAACCCACTGGAGCGTACATGATGGCAGGGATAAGGGATGCCAGGGGAATCAGGCAGGAGAACCCACACTGGGTTCCTGGCGTCAGGAAAATTGGCCCCAATTAAGTTGGGGGCAGGAAGGGCCTGATGCAGGAATCCCATTCACCAGAGGCAGTATGTCAATTAGGCTCATTCACGAGCCACTTGACACCAATTATTTCTGAGCCCACTGGAATTCAGTGGTGACTCAGGGATTTAATGGGAGTCGCATGTGCATCCTGAAGTCCACAAAACAAACCGTGAGGTTTACCTGTGGCCTTGTAGCGGGTGGTCCCATGTTGTCAGGCACTCAGTGCCCAATCTTGGGACCCGGCATTAGGAAGGGGGAGGCACTCAAAGCCACGTACCTGCCTTTGCCTCTGATGCCTCCAACACCCTCCTCTCTGGCAACCTCCGACTCCCATCCTGTCTCCACTCAGCTGTGATCTTGGCTTCAGCGGTGAACTTGGGCTGGGCCTAGAGCAACAGAGAGCTGCTGGTCTTTCACTAGGGGATGTCCGCCCCCAGGGTCCGAAATCCCATGGAAGGCCTGATGCTGGCCAGTTAAGTGCCCGATGGGGCAGTTAATTGCATCGGGCCTCCACCACGGAAACGACGCGGGGCTGCCACTGATTCTCCAACCAGTGCAGGGGGAACCTCTTCACGGGATCTAAATCCCAGCTGTTAACTTTGTTTCCCTCTCTCAACAGATGCTGCCAGCCATGCTATTGAGCATGTTCCAGCATTTTCATTTTTATTACAGCATTCCAGCATCCAAAGTATTTTGCTTTTGTTTCACTTTATTCAATATTCGCCAGGCCAGCTTCCCACTTTGCACCCTTCATAAACTTCAGTTATCCAAAACTCAGCTCCTGATATTCTATCCCACACTAAGTCCTTAACTTCATTGACTTAGATTGATTCCTTGAGAAAGAACAAAATAATTACGATGCAAATTTTTTCTCTCTTAAATATTAATGTGAAGAGCACATTTTGCTCTGTTGTACAGGTCTTCCACCAATACATGAAGCAGGAGTTGTCTGACTGCAATGATGTGAATCACCTTATTGGACCCTGGAGTCACTTTAATTCTACTGATCTTGTACCTGTTCTAAGAATTAGAGCCTAATAGGCCAGGAAGCAGTTATTAATTACATTATAATCAATGTGGGTAATATATAAAAAATAATCCTACCTATTTAAATTAATACAAACTAATTAAACGTTCAGAAAACTTTAGAATTAATAATGAATTTTGTAAGTCATCTTTTTCAAACAATATACCAGAAATGACCAATCCAGAGAGCCCCTGTACTAAGGATCAAAATTCTACTCGTTATTTTAAAATAAGTCTTCTCTCAATAGAATTTATTCTGACGAAGTTTGGCCTAGGGTGCTCACTCTGTTTATCATTTATTTTTTGAGAGAGTTTTTCCACTTCCGAGAACTATTCGTGCCATACATGCTGACATTCGTGCTAGGCATTTATTTCAAATAGAAATAAATAAATATGTATGATCTGAAAGCCGTTACAGAGACATGGCTGCAAGATGACAAAGGCTGGGGACATGAATATTCAATGAAGGTGAATTGAACAGATATTTTGCAGTTGTCTTCATTATTGAGGATTTTTAAAATTCATTCATGGAGTGTAGGCGTCCCTGGCAAAGGCAGCATTTATTGCCCATCTGTAATTGCCCTTGAGAAAAAGGGTGATGAGCTGCCTTCTTGAACCGCTGCGGCTCCTGTGGTGTAGGTACACCCACAGTGTTGTTAGGGAGGGAGTTCCAAGGTTTTGACCCAGCGACAGTGAAGGAACAACAATATATTTCCAAGTCAGAATGGTGAGTGTTCCCCTTGGAGGGGAACTTCCAGGTGGCGGTGTTCCCATCTGTCTGCTGCCCTTGTCCATCTACATGGTGGTGTTCGTGGGTTTAGAAGGTGCTGTCTAAGGAGCATTGGTGAATTTCTGCAGTGCATCTTGTAGGATAGAAATAACATTCCAGAAATAAGTGTGAATCAAGAGGTGAAAGGGAGAAAGAAACTGAAAACCATTACAATCACCAGGGAAAGGGTGCTGAGGGAATTATTAGAAATAAAAGCTGACAAATCCCCAGGTCCTGATGGACTTCATCCCAGGTCCTTAAAATAAGTGGTTGCTGAGATAGTAGATGCATTAGCTTTGGTTTTGCAAAAGACCCTAGATTCTGGAAAGGTCCCATCAGATTGGAAAGTAGCAAATGTAACTCCTCTATTCAAAAGATAAAAGGGAGGAAGAAAGCAGGAAATGACAGGTCAGTTAACTTAACATCTGTCATAGGGAAAATGCTGGCACTACTATTAAGGACACTTAGAAAATCTCAATGCATTCAGGCAGAGTCAACACGGTTTTGTGAAAGGGAAATAATGTTTGATTAATTTATTAGAGTTCTTTGATGAAGTAACAAGCAACGTGGATAAAGGGAATCTATGTATGTGGTGTATTTAGAATTCCAGAAGGCATTTGGCAAGGTGCCACTTCAAAGGCTACTACACTAAGAGCTCATGGTGCAAAGGGTAACACATTAGCATGGATAAAGGATTGGTTAGCTAACAGGAAACAGACAGCAGGCTTAAATGGGGCCATTTTCGAGTTCGCAAGATGTAATGTGTGGAGTGCCACAGGGATCAGTGCTGGGGCTCCAACTATATACAATCTATATTAATGACTTGGATGATAGGACTGAATGTGTGGTTGCTAAATTTACTGATGACACAAAGATAGGTAGGAAAGTAAGTTGTGAAGAGGACATAAGAGGCGGAATTTTATGCTGGCGGGAAAGCAGCATATTATTTAAATGAAAAGAGATTGTAGAACTCTGATTGTAGAGCAGAGGGATCTGGCCGTCTGTACATGAATCACAAAAAGTTGGTATGCAGGTACAGCAAGTGATTAGGAAGGCAAGTGGAATGTTGTTGTTTATTGAAAGGAGAATGGAAAATAAAAGTAGTGATGTTTTGCTACAGTTGTACAGGGTATTGGCAAGAACACATCTAGAGCACTGTGTACAGTTTTGCTCTCCTTATTTAAAAAAGGACATAATTGCATTAGAAGCAGTTCAGAGGAGGTTCACTCAACTGATCCCCGGGATAAGGGGGTTATCCTGAGGAAAGGTTGGACAGGTTGGGCCTGTATCCATTGGAGTTCAGAAGAATGAGAGGCAGTCTTATTGAAACATATAAGATCCTGAGGGGAACTAGACAGGGTGGATGCTGAAAGGATGTTTCCCCTTGTGGGAGAGACTAGAGCTTGGGGACACAATTTAAAAATAAGGGTTCTCCCATTCAAGATGGAGATGAGGAGAATTTTTTTTCTCTCACAGGGTTGTGAGTCTGTGGAACTCTTCTCCAGAGAGTGGTAGAGACAGGGTCATTGAATATTTAAGGCTGCGTTCGATAGATTCTTGATTGACAAGGGAGTCAAAGGGTTTAGGGGGTTGAAAAGAAAGTGGAATTAAGGCCACAATTAGATAAGCCATGATCTTATTGAATGGTGAAGCGGGCTTGAGGGGCCAATTAGCCCACTCCTGTTCCTAGTTCGAATGCTGGAATATCTTTCCATTTTGAACAGTCAGCATCAATGTTAAGCAGATTCAGATTAGATTTAACATGCTTAAGATACAGAATAAAGTTTACTCCAAACGCTCCCAACAATTTACATTCTACTTTCAATATTAAAAAAAGCATCTCTTATTTCACAGCCATCCTTGGAGCCTTTCTGGGTGAGATTGCCAATGTAGTTTTATGCGACAAGTTCTCATTTGGTAGCAACTGGGCTTAAATTGGTTAAATTGATTCAACGTGCGACTCTTGCTGCCAGGGAGGAGAGAAAATCCAAATCCTATTAACCTGGAATCAATTTTAACCATATTCCTAGTAGGAAAGGACAGTGAGCCATTGCAATTCTGCATTATGTCCTCCACTGCCTTCTCATTTTAATAACAACTAGAGAGAAGGGAAATAAATGTACAAATAAAACAAACAGCAACATTTCTGAAGCAAGTACAGTAGCAAATTAAACATTTTTGATCTCAGGAACCATGTGCCATTAGGCAGCAAACTTGATTTCACAGAGGGAAGATTAGGTGATGAAGACCTCTGAACATATGAGGATGGCCAAAGTGATCAACTCAAGAGTCGTACTGGTTGGGGACCAGAGCAAGTCGCTTTTTTGACATCCCAGCTCAGAATCGCACAATGTTTACAGCACAGAGGTCATTCAGCCCATTGTGTCTGTGCTGGCTCTCAGGGGGACTAATTCACCTAGTGCTACTCCCCTGCCTTCTCCCCGTAGCTCTGCACATTCTTCCTCTTCAGATAATAATCCAATTACCTCTCTAATGCCTCGATTCAACCTGCCTCCATTCTCAGGCAGCGCATTCCAGATCCTAACCACTCACTGCATGAAAAGGTTTTTCCTCATGTCGCCATTGCTTCTTTTGTCAATTACTTTAAATCTGTGCCCTCTTGTTCTCAGTCCTTAAACAAGTAGGAACAGTTTGTCCCTGTTTATATGTCTGGATCCCTCATGATTTTGAATACCTCTATCAAATCTCCTCTTCACCATCTCTTCTCCAAGGAAACCAGTGCCAACTTCTCCAATCTTTCTATGTAACTGAAGTTCCTTATCCCTGGAACCAGTCTCATGAGTCTTTTCTGCACCCTCTCTAATGTCTTCACATCCTTCCTAAAGTTTGGCACCCAGAACTGGAAGCAATACTCCAGTTGAGGCTGAACCAGTGTTCTACATAAGTTTAACATAACTTCCTTGCTTTTCTACTTTATGGCCCTATTAATAAAGCCTTTTCTTTATTGGCTGCACTCTCAACCTGTCCTGCCACCTTCAATGGTATGTGCACATACACACCCAGGTCCCTCTGCTCTTGCATCCCCTTTAGACTTTACCCTTTATTTTATATTGTCTCTCCGCGTTCTTCCTACCAAAATGAATATATGGAACAGCAAGTCACGAAAAACATGTGACATTTATATAGCGGTAATTGATTTAAATTCTTTATATTGACCCCTTTAGTCAAGGCCATAAAGATACAGGCTGCATTAGGTAGGTCACTTCTTAAAGAAGTTCTCCGCTGGATCAAAAGCTGGTAATTATGTCAGGCCTTTTGACTATATATATCAGCCAATATAATCCTTTGAATATAGGTTGCAATGCAGTTTAATTAATAAAACAAAATTCAATGTCATTACCTCCAGACAGATACATAAATAATGATTAACAGCAGGAGAGTCAATGAGGAAACTCCACAGCCAACGATTAGAGTGACCGAAGGCAGGATCGTTTTGTCCATGTTCTATGAGAAAGCCAGAATAGAGTAATTGTTAGAAGTCAGAGCTAACAGTGAACATCTTTATGCAATAAATTATCATTATCATGTTTTAATACAAGATGTAAAGCAAATTTATTTCCCCCCAGCAACTTAAATCACTTACTCATCTCAGGAACTCGGTCTGGCCAACTGGGATTTTCCTGTCGACTTCCAGGGGCAGGATTTTACCGTCGGCCCGACGCATAAAGTAATGCGTGGTGACGTCGGGGGAGAACTCCTGATGTCACCGCGCCCGATTTAAATTTCCAAGAAGGCGGGCCCGCAGCAAAATCAGCTGCACGCCCGCCGACCTGTCAATGGCCAATTGAGGCCATTGACAGGATGAATTAAAGCAATTAAAGGACCTGCCCGTCCAACCTTAAGGTTGGCGGGCAGGCCAGGAGCTCCAGCGGCAACTAGAAAAAACATGAAACCTCATCCACGGGCGGGATGAGGTTTCATGTAGGGTTTTAAAAATTTTAATGAAGTTGTTATGGAAATTATGAACATGTCCCAGCTCATGTGACATTGTCACATGAGGGGACATGTAAAGGAATTTTTTTTTTCTCTATTTTTAATATTGTTGAAAGTAGAGCCGATCTCTCTGAGGCAGCACATAGCCTCAGGGAGATGAGTGCGCTCTTTCATGCGCATGCGTAAAAGAACGAACTCTCGATTTTAGGGATTCCCCCCGCCCGCACAGGGAGCGCATAACACTTCCCTGCGGACATCACGCTGGGTGGGTGTTAATTGGCCCCCCCACGTAAAATGGCGGCGCGCCAATCGGAAGCATGCCCGCACACGCCAGCCCATCAACTTCCCCCCCAGTGGGGGGAAAATTCTGCCCCAGGTCTCCACAGGCAGCAGGGGCCAGTTTAACTGCTTGGAGGCAGTCTTCCAGCAGAAGAGCAGGAGGCCAGTGCTGCAGGCAGGCTTTTAATGGCCCTCCCTGTCTGCCTGAGTGCTGCGGCAGCCATAGGCTGCCCTGTTGAGGGTTGCTCCCCACCACCTTTTTTAGCGCCCTCTCTGTTACTTACCTGTCATCACAGCCTGTTGCTGCATTCAAGCTGGAAGACTTCTGATTGGCCCTCCAGCTTCAAGGGCTTGCCCGCCATCCTTAATTAGATGGCGAGTCCATTCTCTGACCATTAACTGGCCACTCCAGGGAAAATCACAATGAGTGACTGTTTCCCACACAACACGGGCTTCTGATCCACATTTCAGCCTGATGGCAGTGTTCAGGATCGCACAGGGAGAATCATGCCAGAATTCTTGTCACAATGGACGGCTTTCAGGTATTTTTGGTTCCTGAAATGTGCTCACAGAGACTTTTGTTACCAAAGTTACCAAACCAATTATATCCCTTTTTGTTCAATATTATCCCTTCCTAATGTCAAGAAAATATTCAATTGTGCAATGTATCAACAAGAGCTTGATTCGTTGGCTTCCAATGTCCACACAAGTACATCTTCCATTAAGGCTTGAATCAAATGGAGGAACCCAGGCTGATATTTTCCTCCTTCTGTACGGTACAGTGGTCAACACCCCAACTGCTTTCCCAGTGGAGATCAATTTATTCACCACCCAACAGGAATCAAAGCTAGGACCTTCTTGCCTTGTCAATGCCAAATCGTTTACTGAATTTATCCAATCACTCACGTGGAAGGATTTCAAAGTTAAAACAAAGGTAACAATGCAACTCAGTAAAGTGGAGGTTAAAAACCTCTACATTTTGCAATCTCTCTAACTTGCTGAAATCCTAATCAGGAAGCATCAAAGAGATAAATCGCTTCGCGATGAGCAGGGAGGGAAAGTCAGGCAGATAACTCCATCTTCCTGTAGGCGGAGTAGCACTGAACAGGCTTAGAGTTGGATACCTGCCCATGCTGCCATCACTAGATGATGCTTGAATAAAAATAAAGCCAAGTAAGAGGACAGGTGACCGTATAATTGTCTGATCAATGTACTGTAAAACCATATCTATTCCTAATAGAGTAAGGATCTAATATCTATGTACATTGCCTGTAATTTTATTTTCCATTATAATTCCCATGTTCACATTTAGAATGGAAACTGGTTATATAAAACTTGTTAGGCTGTAACTCCACTCTCCCCAACCCGCCCCTTCAGTGGAGGTGCTGCAATGCCAGCATTGTCACAGTAATTACAGTGTGCAACTTTACATAATAAATGTGGGATACAGGAATCTATAACGGGATACAAAAATAAGGACAGAATGTACGACTTTAAAATGGATACTGAGTACATCTGTGTGCCCTGCTCCAATTGTTTCCTGCTCTCGAATTCTGCTTCGTCTGAAGGTAGCACTTGGTCTAATGTTCCCCGTGTGCAATGTCATCGTACATCAACTAGTACAAAAATAAAAGCTTATATCCAGTATACAATAATCAGACTTTAGACATGGCACATTCTGTTGCAATAAAAACCATCTCAAAAATAATTTTAAATATCAGTCATAACTAAACACTAAAATTTAAAATCAGCTACAGTTCTCCTCTGATTGATGTTGGCAGTTTGTAAGTTGTTGCAATTTTTTGGATTTGTCTGTTAAGAGTAGGGGCCTTTAAAGGGGAAGACCAGGTTTGCAGCTAAACATCACAGCCATGTAGCAGATTCTTGATTGCACATGGACAATAGCATAGGGGATCACAAGTTAGATAGTGCTTGTCAAATAGCATTCTATCTTCAACAGCGCAGTCCTTTCTATAACACCGAAGTAGGAGAAGTAAGAAAGTGGTCAAGTAATAACTGAGAGACCAGATAGTTATATTATATGCGTATAATGTTCATCAGGTACATTAACCTACTCTTTTTTTCATTTTGCAATGTTAAAGTGTCTTGATGCAATTCTAGTATTTCCTGTTTTTAACTCAAACAAAATCCATTAGGCAAAGCATGAGTAGCCAGCTCACAATGAAAGTGCAGACAAGAGTGCTTGTATACATGCATACCCTAAAAATGACTGTGAATCTCAATGTTCATTTTCCTAATTTCTTGCATGTGTTTGTTTAAGTTAAAAAAGCCAAGGGCAGAATCTTCTGCCTGTCGGGTGGGCTGGTCGAATACGCGCGAAAGAGCGCAGAAATCTCCCTGAGGCATGGAGCTGCCTCAGGGAGATTAAGTTCAATTTGAAACTTCAAAATAAAGAAAGTTAAAAATCATTTACACATGTCCCCTCATGTGACAGTGTCACGTAAGCAGGAACATGTTTACGATATGTTTAAAAAATACTTATTAATTTAATAAACCCGTCATGAAACCTCATCCCGCCCGTGGATGAGGTTTCATGAAAAATGCGAAGGCCACTTGGGTTCTTCTCCTGTCCACCAAAATTAAGGTTGGATGGACAAGCCCTGTCAATTTGGTTTATTAATGGCCTTAACAGGCCTTTGCCAGTTCGGCGGGCGCGCATCATTTTACACATCGGCCCGCCCCCGCACGCCGAAGAGAAAGTTCTGCCCTATGTGACTGTCGCTGAAATGCAAATTTAAAGATGCTGCTGTCACTTATTCTAACATCCATCTCAAAGGAGCAGTGAGATAAATGGAATATTTTCAAACAATTTTATAAAGATAACTTCCGCGTCACATTTACTGTTATCTGCTTTTGGAGACTCAATGGAGGCCCACTCTAGTATTAACATTACATTTATAACTGGGGCAACAGTTATGCTTTTGTGCCTTAAACTTTTGTGATGACTATTCTACACATTACAATACGCCCAAATATAATTTTACGTTAATTTAAACGAGAAGATATACAGTTACTGTTTTCATAGCAAATATCTGCAGAATTGCATCTAGCGATTAAAAAAGAAAATAAATCTAGTCTCTTAGCAAAGATCAAATGCATCTGATTCCTATTTGCATAAACTACGGCCAGGATATTTAGGTCAGCGAGCGGGTGTGGTGGGGGGGGGGGGGGGGGGTGCAGGACCCGCTCGCCGACACGTAAAATGACGCAGGATAACGTCAGGATAACTCCTGATGCCACCCTGCGTTATTTCAATTTTCAGGTCAGCGGGGGAGCAGCCGAATCAGCTATGGTTGGCGGGCAGGCCGGGAGCCCTGGCGGACTTCAGAAAAAGCATGATACCTCATCCTCGGGCAGGATGAGGTTTCATGAGGGTTTTAAAAAATTTACAAAGGTTTGATTAAAAGTGATGGACATGTCAGAGAAATTTTACTATTGTACATGTACCATTTTTAAACTAGGCACCAATCTCCCTGAGACAGCACTTAGTCTCAGGGAGATGTGAGCTCTTTCGCGTGCATGCGTGAAAGAGCGCACTCTCGGCTGATGGAATCCCCCCCACCAGCACAGGGAGCGCATAGCGCTTCCTGGCGGACGTCACGCTGGGAGGCCTTAATTGGCCTGCCCACGTAAAATGGCGGCGCGCCCCCAATCGGGGGCACCGATCAAAGGCGCGCCTGCTCCTGCACTTCCCCTGCTGACGGGGGGAAAATTCTTCCCTATGGCTGAAACACAGGAAGTTCCATTCCAACACCAGATTTTACCCTACACTGCTCAGAGTATTTATTGGTGATGCTCTGGAACATCAAATGAAAATCTGCTATGAAATAAAGTACATAATATGGAATCAAATCAAGCTGAATATGTAAAGAACAGAGGAGATCTAAATAAGGGAATAAGAGGGGAAAAGAGAGAGTCTGACAACAGATTAGTGGCTAACATATAAGGGTCTTTCATGAATTTATAAATGTATGAATTAGCTGTCAAAGGGTGAATGGGGCCAATTAGAGGTCAAAAACAAGATCTTCAATTATAGGCAGAGGGCAGGTCTGAGGTGTTAAATGAGTAATTTGCATCTGTCTTCACTAAAGAAGAAAATGTCGCAGTGAAAGAGCAGGTAATAGGGATCTAGAATTGGGTAAAGATAGATAAAGAGGAGATACTTAAACAGTTGGCAGCTCGCAAAGTAGAAAAGTCCAGCAAGGATGCATCTGAGGTTACTGAGGGAAGTAAGGGTGGAAATTATGAAGGCTTGGACCACAATCTTCCAATCTTCTTTAGATTTAGACCAGGGGTGGTGCCAGGGCACTAGGGGATGCAAATGTTACATCCTTGTGTACAAAAGGGGAGATGGAGAAACCCGGCATCCATAGGCCAGTCAGCTTAAAGTTGATGATGGAAAAATCTTTAATGATAATAATGCAAGACAACTTAATTGGCATTTCAAAATGCATTGGCGAATGAACAGAAGTTATGCCAGATTTGTTGAAGGTAAATCATGTTGGACTAACTTAATTAAGCTCTTTGATGAGTTAATGAAGAGGGCTGATGAGGTTGGTGCAGCTGATGTTGCATATATGGACTTTCAAAAGGTGTTTGACAAAGTACCACATTGATAGACTTGTAAGAAAATTGAAAGATAATGGGATTAAAGGGACAGGGGCAGTTTGGATCTGAATCGGCTAAGGGACAGAAAGCAAAGAGTAGTAGTGAATGGTTGTTTTTACAGACTGGAGGGAAACATGTGGTGGTGTTCCCCAGGAATCACTATGAGGAACACTGCTCTCTTTGATGCATGAATGGACAAACACATGACAAATGAAATTTAACAGAAATGCGTGAAGTAATGAATTTTGGTGGGAAGCATATGGAGAGTCAATATAAACTAAAAGAGACAATTTTAAAGGAGGTGCAGGATCAGAGAAACTTGGGAGTATATGTACATGAATCTTTGAAGGTGGCAGGCCAAGTTGAGAAGGCTACTTAAAAGCAATGGAATCCTTGGCTTTATTAAGAGAGGCATAGAGTACAAAAGCTAGGAAGCTGCTCAGACTTTATTGAGCACTCATTAGGCCTCAGCTGGAGTAGTATATTCAATTCTGAGCACCGCACTTCAGGAAGGATGTAAAGGTGTTAGAGAGGGTGCTGAAGAGATTTACTCAAATGGTACGAGGATAAAGGATTTCAGTCATATGGAGAGACTGGAAAAGCTGGGGTTGTGTTCCTTCAAGTAGAGAAAGTTAAAAGGAAATTTGATAGATATCATGAACTGTTGTGATAGAGGAAATCAAGGCAAACTGTTTTGAAGTGGCAGAAAGTTGAATAACTAGAGCAGACTGTAGCTAATTGGCAAAAGAGCCAAAGGTACCATGTGGACTTTTTTTTAATAATACAGTAAATTGTTGTGACCTGAAATGCACTGCACTGGAAGGAAACTAGATAAATTATTTAAGAGAAAACAGTTGCAGGGCAGTGGGGGCTAGTTGGACAGATGTACCCTACAGATGTACTGAGCTGAATGACCTCCTTCCGCGTTGTATGATTCTATGTTACCAAGAGATTTACCATGATAAGGATTATGTTCAACTTAAGGGAAACAGAGTGACAAAATAATTACTGCTGTGATAGAAGTAACACTCCAGTGTAACATGTTAGAGCACTGACCAGTACAGTCACCTCAGACTGGTGGGACATATACCAAATGTGAAGAGGAGTTCCCAATTTCAGCCACACTTAGGAGTTAGTAGGACAGTGAATCGGGAAGCGAATACAAGCATTGTGAGATGGCATTTGAAAAAGTTTCACAAAAATCAAAAACGAGAGCTCATGGAATTTGAGCTTACCTGGGGCATGCATCAATAACTGGTTGGGAAGGCGGTGACAGTGGAGATAATCCTGATGAGCAGGATGCAATAAGTGGTCTTCCTCATAGGTTTGCATTTGGCCTTCAGCATATGTATTAGCTGGATGTGCGAATACAGCATTGTATATCCAAATATGCTACAGAAAGTTGTGCAGATGCGTGAAAGAAGTTACAAAGAAATAAAGACATAGTGGGGAAAAACTAGGGCACATAGAGATTGAGGCATCCATGTATAAAAATCACTAAAAACTAGTGCACAGGTGACAGTCATCAAATAGTCTAATATCATGTTGTCCTTTATCTCAAAAGAATATAAAGGTGAGGGAATGATGCTTTCAGAGAAGAAAGACTTACATTTGTTTAGAGTCTTTCACAATCTCAGACATCCCAAAGCTTTATACAACTAAATTAAGTACTTTGGCAACGTAGTCATTGCTGTAATGTGGGGAAACGTGTCAGTTAATTTGCACACAGCAAGGTCCGACAAACAGTCATGAGATTGAGGGGGTTTGTTAGAGCTAAACAACTGAGTTTAGTGTGGGGGATGGGGTAGCTGAAGCCCACAAGCTGTGAAACCTGCAGGATGTAGGAGGTTCTGAATACCTTATATGTCCAGGATGAGTAAATACGCAGGGAGTGCCTTGCATTTATATAGTGCCTTTCATGATCTTAGGATATCCCAAAGCACTTCACAATCAATGAAGTACTTCTGAAATGTAGTCAGTGTTGTAATAAAGGGGAATGCAGCAGCCATAGCAAAGTCCCACAAACAGCAATGAGATTAATGCTCAGATTGTTTTTTAATGCTGTTGGTTGAGTGAGCAATGTTGGCCAGGTCATCGACACTTCAAATAACGCTATAGATCTTCTAAACCTGAGCGGACACTCGTGGCCTCATCTGAGTTATGGCACCTCCAATACTGCAGCACTCCATCAGTACTGCACTGAAGCATCGGCCTGGATTATGTGCTTGAATCTCTGGAGTGGGGCTTCAACCCACAACCTTCAAACGTGGGTGTGCTAGCTCTAAGTCAAGGCTGACAAAAGGCTTTAGTTGTACATAGCCTTTATCAGACCCCAACTGGACTACTGCATTCAATTTTTGGAACCAAGCCTCAGGAAAAGCCTTTAAGGGGTTTCAGTGCAGAATCAACAGAATGACACGAGGGCTTAAAAGGATAGGTCACAAATAAAGGTTGTATAAACTAGGTTAGCATTCCCTTTAAATTAAAAGGTTGAGAGGTGATCTATTTGAGATCTTTAAAATAATTAAGAAATTTGACAGGGAAATGATTTCTTCTGGTGAGTAAATGCAGACCAAGCTGATTATTAAAGCTAAATTATTTAAGAGTGAATTCAAGGAGCACATGTTTACCATCGCGCATATGGTGGAAATTTGGAACTCTTCCCAAAAGATACTCACTTAATTGCAATTTCGAAGACTTGGAATGATGGATTTACAATAGGTAAGGGTATCTAGGGATATGGAGCAAAGGCAGGTAAATGGAGGTAAAGTACATTTCCAGCCATAATTTAACAGGATGGAAGAACAGGCTTAAGGAGCTACATGGCTTTGATATGTTCTTCTCTTCCTACGCACTTTGGGGCCTCAATGCTTTATTTGATTGACAAGAGACTGATGGAAGAAAGATCTACAGTTGAAAAAAACAAACACTCCCCATGTGAGAGTTCTCAACGAGTGTACTGCTTTCACTATCAGATCACAGTTAAGTAAGTGATTGTGATGGATATACGTGGATAATGTCCGTTAGTGATTGGAAGGAAATTTAATTATTGGTTTTCTGTAGAACTATGTTAATGAAAGGACACTATGTTGACATCAAGGTAGTTAGGTGGCACTAGTAATGAGTGACCCCCAAAGTTAAAGTACCATTACGCAACATGTTGAGTTCAAGGATTCGGAGGTTTTAAAAAGTAACTGTTTTGATACACTCTGTATTACACTGTCATTGCTTTCAACTTTCAAACAAATCAACATCACAGAAAAGCACTGAGCTGAACAGCTTAAACTTATTCCAAATCAATTTCACCCAGTCGATTCTTCCCCCTGTTTCTTTCCCTGGGACATGTCAAGACTATGATTATAATGTTCAGGGGTCTTCTCTCAAGCTTCGGCTACTACAAAGCTATTGCTTAGACAGGCATGACAGCTTGGGTTGTTTACATTTTCCATGTCAGTGGTGTGGGAGGGTGCAGGTGGAGGAGTGGGAAATTGTCTGGCATCTACTTAACATCTCTACTTAACAGCGGCACAGCCAAAATCAGGATCTCAGCAGTGTAATGGGATCAATTCTGTGTGTCAAGATTGCTATGGATCAGTACACCAATCCACTATGATGTTAAAACAGCATACTTTTATGTAACTTCTCCCTTTAAGTTTCTTTACATCTTCTTTGATCATAGTACCCCACAGTTTTCAGCAGAAACCTCTCTTAAACCTAGCCATATAGTTATTCTCCCCTTCTTGTACAGCATTAGCTTCCTTACAATATAATGAAAAACTAACATGAAAAATGTTTAATGGGAAGAATAGTGGATAACTATCAAAGTTCTCCAGCTGCTAAGCCTCTGAAATTTTCTATTTTAATGTCACCTCACTTCTTCTCTACCTTTCCTCTCCCACTTTGTCCTCCCATTCATCAGGAGAAACAAACACTTCAGTTTGTGAGAAAAAAAATGTTCATGTTCTCCCTAAGTTATGAAGCTGGTATTTATCTCATATTACCATATCCCTTTCACATTCCTGTGCATTATGCAAAACATTTTATTACATGTTGAAGCTGCAATAATTGATATACATTATGTCATGAAAAGCAGATTATAGCCACAAATTACTTATGGGCATATTGAAGTTTTTAAAGGAAGACCTGTGGTTTTTAAAAGAAACACAAGCAAAGACACTGAGCAAAAGATGGCTGATAATGTAAAGTGACCACTTTCCGGAAAATTCCTATGTGGGTTATACTGACAGGCCTGTCCTGAGAGAACATGGAATGTTGCGCCTGAAAAAGGTGTCATGGCCTTCTTCAAGCAGAGACACTTGAAAGGGAGATAGGAAATATGCAAAAGACTGAACTTTAATCTCCTGTGGTTGCGGAGACAAAAGACTGATTTATACGTCTCAGCAGTCACTCAAAAATCCATCTCCTGTTAATTTATAACTCAGAGGCCTGAATTTTACCTTTGGCGGGTGCGCCCAATCGGTGGGGCCGGGAGCAGTTGGGAATCAGGCCCCTGACAGTAATCTCACACCGGCTGACCAATTAATGGCCAGCCAGCGCGAAACACAAGCTGAAAAGCTCAGTGATGCTGGGGTGGGGGCAGGAAGAGGGCGGGCGATGACATTTCCACAGGCGCAGGTGAGCGCTGTGATAAAGGTCCCTGGAGGCAGACAGCTGTCTTGGGGAGCTGGAGACCTGAAAAGGCTAAACTAAATGTTTTAAAAGCTGAAAAAAAAAAGTGTCCATGCATCATAATCAATCACTTGAAAATATAGCTGATAAAAACGCTATCCGCACAGATTTATTTTTATTTTATTTCATCACGGAAATTTCATCCCGCCTTTGGATGAGGTTTGATGAAAAATGCAAAGGCCGCCTGGCCGATTCGTCCGTCAGCCAAACGAAAGGTTGGACAGGCCATGAAAAGTCAGAGTCAATTGCGCCGTGAGAATGTGTAAAATTGTGTGAGGTGAAAGAAAAAATGAATTCTGGGCATGGACATGCCGTTCCCCCTGCCCCCCCACACCCCTCCCCTCCTGGGAATACACAGGGATAAGTGCGTTAAAAAGCTGGCCGAAGGACAGTGGGTGAGTGACAGAAACAAGAAGAAACACCAAGCAAGTGCCCCTGCGGGTTGCAGGCGAAATCTCTCGCTCTCTCTGTCTCTTTCTTTGTTGTTGTAGGCAAGGCTCAGCAGAAGCCATCTTCGAAAGGAAATCAGATAGCCTCTTCAGCTACCCTGCAGAAGGGTGGAGTTTTACAGTCCTGTTGCAACGGGGGGCAGAGCCATAAAATGCGGCCAGCTGTTCCAAAGTCCACTGACTTTGGTGGGGCCAGAAAATTTCACCAGCAGGAGGTGATGTAAAAGTTCACTCTAAGTATCTCCAGCTAACTGAGAATCTGCCACGGTCAGCTCTACTCGACTCATCCAACCTAATGGCCGCAACATACTGGCGTCTACTCCCTGCAGGCAAGCAAAGGACTGATTTGTAATTTTTTTTAACTTTTATTTGGACTCTTAACTTCTCATTTCTGATCTGTGTGTATGTGTGTCGCGTTTTCATTATTTTTCTCAGGTTTTAGTAACTAATAAACTTACTCCTTCTTTGAATCAAGAAAGCCCTGTTAAATTGGCTCCATAAGAAAAGTAAATAAATTTGGACTGGTAAAAGGTGTCCACGGGGGAAAGAATTTTTAAATTAACCTTGTTGCGATCAACCGAGGGGGTTGAATAAAGAAAGGGAGCCAGCTCATTCCTCCTCACCCGGGATCATAAAATTGGGGTTCCGTCCCGGTCATAACAAATTGGAGATCTCCTCTGGGAATTTAACAAATATTGGACCTCATCTGGGGTCGTAACAAATGTTTATTAAGTTTTAATTGCATTATTGTTCCACTGACAATTACATGGTATTCGGTTCTTACTTGATAACAATAAAAATGATGTCAACCACGATCATCTTCAAGAGCAACTTCATAGGGTCTCCAAAAATAGATTCCATACAGAAGTTCAAGTCTGAATAATCAGATTACAGATTTCTGAGCAGATGGCCTCTAAGACAGGTTTCAATGTAATTAAACAAACGATCAAGATGCAAGATCCTCTAAATTACTGCATGCAATATTGGCGTATGAACGCGCTAACTTTTCACATGACATTCTTTGCCTCTCACGTTGAAGCAGGCACCAACACACTTAAATCAATTAATGCCATGTTAAAATAATTGACAGAAATACCATGTCAATGTGTTAAGTGTTTTTAGCTAAATTGCAGTCATTTCAAGGTTAAAGTGCCTCAATTTATCTGAAAATGTTGTCTTGCTGGTCGTCTTTTAAAGGAATACATCTTATTTTAATGTGAATTTTCAGACAGGTTTAGTTTCCAGAACAGTCAATAAAACTGCAACAAAAATTTTGCTTTATATTTGCTGTTGGGTATGTTTATGCCATAATAAATGACACGTGTACTGTAGCGTGAACCACTGCAACATTATTCAAAACGGAGGACAGCCTCAGAGAACCTAACATGGAATACCCATTCTATGGTGTCATGTTATGGCCTCTCTGAGTAACTTTGTCATTTTAATGCCAGCTAATGCCAAATCAGGAACATATTTGTATGATGTCAGTAGGCAGAGAGTTTCACAGCACTGGTGTGTGCTTGATTTGAAACTAGGAGAAGTCACTTTACAACAATGATTTGATTAGGGGTACCCATCGTAGAATCATAGAATGATACAGCACAGAAGGAGTTTGTTTGGCCCATTATGTCTATGCCAGTTCTTTGAAAAAGCTATTCCAATATGTTCCATTCACCTACCTATTCCCCAGAGTCCTGCAATTTTTCCCCTTCAATTCACCTTTGGAAGTTCTTATTGAATCTGCTTCCACTACCCTTTATAGACATTGGATTCCATATCCTAACAGCTATAACATTCTCTTAATCTCTCCACTGGTTATTTTGCCAATTACATAAATCTGTGTCCACTGGAAACAGACCCTGCTGCCGCTGAAAACAGAGGCTCCTTGTTACTCATGATTTTGATCACCGTTTTACTGAACCTCCCATTGACCTACTCTGCTCCAAGGAATATAACCATGGCTTCTCTAGGTTTTCCACAAAACTGAGGTCCTGCATCCCTGGTACCATTCTAGTAAATCTCCTCAGCATCCTCTCCAAGGCCTTTACATCTGCCCTAAAGTGCGGTGTCCAACCAGTGATTTATAAAAGTTTGGCATAACTTCATTGCTTTTCTTCTTACAAGATTTTATGTGCTTTTAAAATAGCCTGCTGAACTTGCCTTGCCACCTTCAAAGATTTGTATGTGTGCACCTCGGTTCTCTCTGTCCTGTAACCACTTTAAAACTGGATCATTTAGTTTATATTGCCTCCGTTTATTCTTCCTACCAAGATACATTAACACCTCTATGTGTTAAATTATATTTGGCATGTGCCTGCCCATTTCATCATCCTGTCCTCCTGAAGTCTGCTACTTTCCTCCTCACTGTTTACTGCAAATTCCCAAATAATATCTGGGAGTCCTTACAATACAATTCATACAGTCAGTTCTGAAATATATTCATCTGTAACATATGTATCAACATATTTTTTTTTAAATATAAGAAGTAAGAACACATAACAGATTCAGTCTTAGCACCAAGCCAATTTCCTATGTGAAGCATGCTGGCTGTGTATCCTTGTGTTTAATTACCAGGAAGTAAACAGAATATTGTGTTTCATTATTTATTTATTATTTTACATTTTAAAAGCTCCTGTCCTCAACACTAAAATCTTGAAATCTCAATCTAACAGATCTAACTTCTCAAGGTTGATTGACTACACCATTTGGAGTCCCTTGAACAAAAAAATTGCTCCGGGAGCATGCGTATAAATCCCACCACGGTGGCTGGTGTAATTTAATTTCAATTAATAAATCTGAAATATAAAGCTAGTCTTCGTAATGGTGACCATTGTTGTAAAAACCCACCTGATTCATTAATGTCCTTTAGGGAAGGAAGTCTGCCATCCCAACCTGGCCTGGCCTACTTGTGACTCCAGACCCACAGTAATGTGATTGGCTCTTAACCACCCTGTGAAATGGGAGAGCAAGCCACTCATTCAAGGTCAATCAGGGATGGGCAAGTAACGTGGGCCTTGACAGCAATGCCCATATTCCAAGGAAGAATAAAAAAAAATAGTTCCACCAAGTAACAGCTCTGGAACAGATGTTTCAGTCCACCTATATCAGGATAGTGTAAATGAAGATAAATAACTGTTTAATTTTCTTTATTATTGTTCTATCTTATTTTGTGCAGCATCAGAGTGAGTAATGGGCCCAATGCATTTGCATATAGATGGCACCTGCCATGTTAATTTGGCTCATTGGTGGCCCTCTCACTTCTGAGTCAGACCAATCATATTAATCTAGGATTACAGATCAATGCAGTACCAAGGAAGCATTACACCATCAGAGTTAGTGTCTTCTGGATGAAACGTAAAACAGAGTCCCTTCTTGCCTGGTCAGGTGGACATAAGGGATCCCATGGTACTATTTGCAAAAGAGCAGGAGGTACTCTCAATGTCATGGCCAATACCAAACCCTCAACCAAAAACATCAAAATGGAGGTAATTGATCATTTATCTCACTTGGTGATTGTGGGGCTGTCTTGTGAGCGACTTAGCTACCATGTTTACACACATAACATGGTGCTTTGGATAAGCTGAGAAAATGAATAGTGCAATGTAAATGCAAATTCAATACTTACTACCATTGGAGAAACTGTGTTGTCCAGTTAGAAAGAATGCAAGGCTGCTTAGTTGCAGGAGGATAGGCCTAACAAGAGAACTTAAACTCCTACCTTGAATTTAAATAGGTACAAATAAAAACTAATGTTCTTCAAGAGCCTTACCATACTGTTGAAATATCGGAAAGCATTTCACGCTGTTTGGAATGGAAGGCTTTTGCAACAGAAAGAAATAACTCGCATTTATAAAGTGCCTTTTATGACCTCAGAACTTCCCAAAGTACCTTATAGTTAAAGAGGTACTTTTAATGTGCAGTCACCATTTAAACATAGGCAAAGGCAGAATCTATTCTGCAGCAACAATTTTCCCAAAACAGCAGTGACAGGAACATCAGTAAATCTGTTTACTTGCTGTTACTGAAGTACAGAGAAATGTTGGTCAGAGGACCAAGAGAACTCACTGCTCTTTTTCAAAGAATGCAATCTTCAATGTGCCCTTGAAGACGCCATAACCTCCATTTAACAACTCATCCAAAAGACACTTTCTTCCACATAGCACCACTCCATCAGCATTCACATGCTCAAGCCCCACTGTGCTGCTCAAACCAGCAATCTTTGGGTCTAGAACTGAGAGGACTATCAACTGAGCCATAGAGCAGCATTTTGGCCCCGGTTGAGGGCAAGAACAGAGACTGGCAGGCATGGGATTTCCCTATGCCAGCCGGCATCCCCACCACAGTCCCAACTCCCAGCTGTCTTCATGGGGGCTGGATTGTGCCTAGCTACCCGCCCACAAGCAATGGGTAGTTTGAGTCAATTAGAAGTCCAGTTAAGGCCAATGATGAGAGGCTAAATTGAAATTTCCAGCAAGGGACTAGCACTCCAGAATCACTTTGAGGCCTCCCCCCACAGTTGCAATACCTGAGGGTTTTCTCTTCATAATGTTGGCGGCAGCTATGGCCATTTTTAATTTTGAATATGTTAATAGTGCAGAAAGTCCCCCTCTCTGTCTAATCCCTGCACTGGAAAGCTCTCTCAGTTCTAAAGGGCCTCCTACTGCAACCACCCCCACCCCCGCCCCGCGAGCTTTGAGAGCCTATCAGCTGTTCCTAACTCAAGCATGCCTTCTAGCTACTAATTAGCCAATCCAGCAAACGTTGATTTTGGGTTACTGTCCCAGATACAATCCAGTTTTGGGACCCCCATTTGATCTCAATGTCAGGGTCCCCATTCAAAATGGAAAATCCTGCCCATGGTGACAGAATACTCTGAAGAATACCAGGCAATAAACTGCAAGTGATCGATGTTGCCAGGTCCTATATATAATTTTTAATATAATTTTTAAACATAGTGATAAACACTGGGCTTGTTTTTAATATTCCGTTTTGCTAGAGTTGCTTCAGTTCATCTCTGCGAGGTTGAGGGGAGATTTGCTAGGGGTGTACAAGATAATGACAGATTTAGATAAGGTAGACAAA
This sequence comes from Cetorhinus maximus, assembly GCF_964194155.1. Classification (NCBI taxonomy): domain Eukaryota; kingdom Metazoa; phylum Chordata; class Chondrichthyes; order Lamniformes; family Cetorhinidae; genus Cetorhinus; species Cetorhinus maximus. The sequence goes on from NC_135882.1 coordinate 151,005,381, forward strand.
TAAATGCTATGCACATTTGCTGATGGTACAAGGACTAGGGGACACAGGTTTAAGGTTTTGTCCACAGATACAGGGGAAAATAAGGAATAAGTCTTTTTTTATGTAGCGGGTGGTAATAATTTAATACTTGCTGCCTACAAGGGTGGTGGAAACAGAGAAAATCAATGATTTCAAAATGAAGTTGGATGGGCATTTGAAGGAAATACATTTTCAGGATTACGGTGATGGAGTGGGGGAATGGGACTTAACTGGATTTTTGTAGAGAGCTGGCATGGACTTGATGGGCCCAATAGCCCTTTTCTTTGCCACCATAACTCAATGACTGTCCTAACTCCCTACTGTGTAACCTAGACAGCAGACACAATCACGATTATCAGGTTTGTCTCATAGAGCAGCCTAGGCAATGTTAGAGGAGGCAACTACATACATAATTTATTTTGCAGATTTTATGGGGCCAGAGTAGAGGGATGTTAGTATATGGAATGAAAATTCCCTTCGCTCTAACCAAATAATGGGCCTCAGCTTTAAGAACACAAGAAATAGGAACAGATGGCCATATAGCCCCACAAGCATGTTCCATCATTTAATAAGATACTGGCTGAACTTTTATACCAACTCCACTTCCCCATCCTATCCCCATAACTTCAAAATCCCATCCCTGCTCCCCACCCACCCCACAGGAAGAAAGGTTGGTCTCAAACCAACCAACTTTAAACAAGGCTGCCCCACAGTCATAATGCAGTCGGGCGGCCTTAATGAGGTGAAGGCCTGACTTTCACTCCTCAACAAGAGGAAGTCCTTCCCTTGACAGCTGGCAGCCAATCTGAGCAACCAGCAAATCTAGCAGCCCCAGCAGTGCCAGAACTCAGTAGTGGTCACTACTGGGCCTGCAAGCATGACCACAAAGAAAAGCAGTGATGACCCGAGTAAGGTAAGTCTGACTTTTAGGGCAAGAAGGGATTGGGCACCCTTGGGAGGGGGGCAAGGGTGGGTGGCAGATCGAGTTTTGGTGTCCCGGTGGGGAGGCACAAAGAGGGGTAATACCTTCGGGGAGGGGTGCCCCAGATGCACAGAGCACCCCCAGGAGGACGTATCCCTTCTTCCTTCCCACCTGTGTTAAACAAAAGCCTTCTCACTCTCGCCTGCCTGCCACTGTCAAACGTATTACCTCAGTGGGGGCAGATTGATGGTCTTAAGTGGGCCTTAACTAGTCATTTAAGGACCTCAATAGACCTAAGGGCGAGTGGCCTAGTGGGCACCTTACCCAGCACAGACCCCCATGCCCCTCCCCCCCCCCCACCCGCATTATGGAGACATGGGACATGGTCAGAGGTGGACGGGAAGATGGTGGTTTAGCCAGCAGACATATCTTACATGCACCCCCCGCTCACCACCCCTCACCGAAAACACGCCCAGCGGCGGGCCATAAAATCCAGCTGATTGAATAAATGCCAATTAAGTCAAATTAGCAGCAGTTTGAGCTGCTGGCCCATGTCTGTTGGGACCAGGATTTACCCAGGACCCTCCGAGCCCATATCTTTAGTACACCAGAAGGTTGTTGGTCACAAAATTAATTAGTACCAACCATGCCTCTGAAGCAATACTGCTCCTTTGATGGAATAATTTTTCTCTCACAATCAATAACTTTGCAATAGACCAAGCTGATTGTAATGATTAATTTGTTCCACAGCTATACATCACTTGGGCAAGAAATTACTAATGGAGTCAAACTCGTGTTTGCTAAGAAAATGAACTGCCAATACTGCCCCTTATACTGGTAAAGATTGTAAGGAAAACCTCCAAAGGTGGGAAATCTTAAGTCAGTGCAGACAAAGCTGGAGATGCACAGCAGGTGGATCAACATCTGAAGTAGAAAACAGGTGTCAGCATTTCAGGTCAGACCTTTCAAACGAACTACAGGTCACACCTTCAATAATATTTCATCCTCCCCTTTCAGATGCTGCCTGATGTGCTTTGCACTTCCTGTCGTTATTTATACTATTACTCATTTCTCATGCACAAAAATATATCCTCTGAATGCAAAAACAATTGCCTGATGGTAAATTCACAATATTCTACAAGCCCAATAGCATACACCAACTGGTTAATTTCGCATTAAAAAATGTCTTGTGCAGATCCAGTATTTATTCTTCTCGATTAATTTTAGAAGTGTATTTTTGTCTATGTAGATATCGGTATAATCTATAAAATCCATATTGTATATACATTCAATATTTGTATCACGCATAAAAATTGGCATTTTTTTCCATATACAAGCCACTATATAATAACCATTAGAACAACTGTCATTATCATTAAGTTACAGATACAATCATATAAAAGTAAGCATAATGAAACTGGAGATTTAATTACACAAGAATCATAAAGTAAAACATGTATAAATGAAGCATTGTATAATAATTAATGTTAGCTACTAAAGTGTGACAATCACTTGTCCATAAAGCAAAAGAAAATTAATTTTTGCAGATGTCATAATCTCTCGCCAACAAACAAAAATAATAAATTTATATTGATAATAATTCACGGCAACATTCTGAATCATCACAGTGTGTTTAAATTATGTTTTAGACCATTCTAAACAGCTTCTATCTGAGAACATGACCAGCAACCATTTTATTCTTAGTCCATTCACATAAATGGCCAATTCCATTAGCAATGCCACGCCAAATAAAAACAATTCAAATAGTTTCACATTCTATACTGACAACAGAGTTGATCTGATCGGGAATCATGTGTGTATATTTAACATATGCAGCTGAGTACCAAAGTTTTACTTCCCTAGGCTATTATAATGGATAGTAGTTGCAAATAGAATGGGCTTGTGTTGACACATGGTGCCAGACTCAATTGTTTCCTAAACTGTTTATTTAAATTCAGTAGAGAAGAGAGAGAAAAAAGAAACACACATAAGGCAGAACGTTTAGTAGATGTACATCTGATAGCTGTGACACTTAGTTTATCATCCTGGCGTAAAATCACTTGCTATTTATCCCTTACGTCACTGTTGATTTATATCAATAATATTTACTATGAAGTCCAATTGCATTGTTCATAAATTGGCATTTGGTATTTGGAACACGCCTAATCACATGAAGTATTAATGCTCATCATAACATTAAAGAATATTGTGATGAGGATACTACGTAGCGAAATAAAAAATTTATTGAGACAACCCGTTTATATTTCTAGGAAATGTTTTGGATGTCATGTACAATCCATCCACAGCCACAGACGGAATTTAACAATTCTGCAAGATGTGCACTAGTATCGCGCAACATTTGGAACATATTTACTTGATGAATAAAACAAATTGGCGTTTGGCAGCATTTGTGAGTGCTAAAACCATTTTACTCCTACACATTTCAGGCAACTGACCACAGAAAATGAGAATTCAGCCTAATATCATGTGAAAGCATCTAAAGAGCATCTTAACAAATGCTGATTGCAATGTATTCCAATGCCAAGGTGCCGTCGTAAATACCAGCTTCTTAATAGACGCAGCAGCCACCAACACACACACATCCATATATGAATATATATTTCAAAAATGAAATGCCAGCCTTTAATCACAGCTGACATGTCTCTTTTGATGTTGCATTCACTTGCAATGAATTCGACTGCTGATTTTATGCTGTTTATTTATTTTTTTCTCCCAGAGGCTAAATGCACCATTTTTTTTTTCTCCCTTCCAAAAATAAAAATAAGTAAAAAAGGACTCACCGAATCTGAAGAGAGCTGAGCCAAAATGGCGAAGCTGGAGAGACGGTCACACTGGCATTTTGTACGTGACGAGTCAATGGGGAATGTCTTGCAGCCGCGACTCGACCAGACCCCCTGTACGGCAAAGCTGACAATTTCCAAAAGAGAAAACACAGATACACATCTCTAAATGAAGAGCTAAAACAAATGCGACAAATCTCACGCATGTACCAGAGAGAGAGAAAAAACCCCAAACAATAATAATAATAATAATAATAAAATCAAAACAAGGCGATGCATCAGCTCGGCACCGCACGAGTAACATTTAATGAATAAGTTTCCTTCCAGGAAAACAGCGACGGACGCAATGATTGCAATTACTTGGACGACAATTCCTCTCCCCACAGAACCAGCAGCAGCAGCAGCAAGCCCTTACCCAGACCAAAACATAAAAGTCAACACTCAATTCCCCACATCCTGCATGCCAGGGTATAACAAAAGTGACATTTGAGACGGGGACTGCAGACAATCCCGGTCTCTTTAACAGGTCCCGCTATTTACAGAAAGAGAGAGAAAACAATGTATTAATGTCTATAATAGTCCGAGTGATATCGGAAGGACGGCTTCCCCTTTTTATAAAAAAAAACCGGCACGAAAGACAAGCAAAATAACATCTAAAAAGGTAGACGATTCATCCCTTTGAATGGAGGACGCCGAAAATTTAATAAAATTCAGCAGCTTACTTGCTACCTGAGAGCCGGCTTTCAGTTTACTTTGGCCCCCCCACAGGTTGTCTAGGCAATACTAAGACAGCTGTCCTTTTGAAGATTATTTAACATTTCTTCCCAGGCATCAAACACCAATTTACATTGCCTTTTTTTTTCAAAAAAAAAAGAACTCATCTGAAAACATGCCAAATAATTTAGGTACTGTACAGTCATCAATTCTACAAACACTAAACAAAAAGTGCACGCACAAACCTGTTTCCAAAACAAGAGCACTATAGCACCATTACCAATAGCACAGACTTAAAACAGAAATGCACACTGTAACAGTGTTCCAAGGGTTTGGGAGCTACTTAGGAAAGGAAGCAATGAAAGGAAGGGGGGGAAACAAAATGCACTGAAGAAAAGCAAGTATGCCATCATTAAAGTGATGAGTCAAAGAGCCGGTGACGGATTTGGCAACAACCCATGGCAAAGGAGCTTTCGAGCTTAACTTTTCTCGAGTGTACATGATTTCTTCATATAAATAATTAACAAATAATTTAAGTCTCAGTCACAGCGCAAAACTGAAAATTTAAAAAGTCACATTGCACTTTAGGGACGAATTCAAATTAAAATTGCTGCAATTTCTCAGATCCAAATTGTTCCTGCTAGAACAAATTTTGGGTTTAATGACACCTGTCTCTCCTGAAATAGATGTGTGAATAGTCAGTGGGACACATTGTTCCTCTGTACTAGATACAATTATCATGTGCAATATACCTGCAGCTATAACCACAAAAAGATAGTGGCTTTTTTTAAAAAAATTACATTTAACAACTTGCTGTTTTCAAAATTTGCCTAGTGCAGAAAATATGCATCCAGTCTTTAACAACCGTGTACACACACACACGTCTGTTTTCAGTTGAGATGAGGGAGATATGTCTGATTTTTGCAGGTCTTTGGGGGTGGGGGGTTATCTGAACCCATGTTCATGTCAGTCAGATGTATCTGCATGTGTCCGAAGCAGCCTTCAAAAGATTTATTTACAATATCAACCTTCAGCTTCATTAATAGCTAAGCATCTATGCTTAAAGGGCTACCATCTTTTGCTGCCCCAAACTAGCCAGGTTTCATGCAGTGAAGGGGAAATGGATTTGGGGTTGAGTTTTGCGGTTTTTCTTGTTTCTGATAAATCTTCATTGAAACTTTATTAATCTTAAATGAGTGATAGATGCATGTCACAAACGATGCCTGGGTTCACACAGTTGAAATTTCTGGATCACCCATTAAAAAAACCTTACCATATGGCAGAAAACTGGCAACCGCAGAGCAAGCGCCATAAGAAAAAAAATCCCTAAGATTTATCCCTGCACAGTAACAGATAAAGTGACGGTGTATGTCACGTGTTACAGTCGGTATTAGTGAGCCAAGATCAGTCTTACAAGTGAATAAAAATCACAAAAATCAACACTTGACAACAGTATTGTCACGGTTGATGTAGATTTAGTTGTCAGAATAGTCTTGTCTGCCAACTTCAAAATTGCCAGGTAGATGTTGGACTAGTATTCCTACCAGCTGATTTTTGCATTGGTTTCCCATTTCTGGAACAAACAGTTTGCAAAATTAAAAAATTTTTGTGGACACACTGGGTAACACGTTGGCATCATGAACTAAGCCACTGGCTACATTATTGTAATTGTTCTGTAGTCATCAGATGCTCATTTCTGTAACACTCATAGTTAACCAAGCATATACACATTTAATACACATGGTGCATTGTGATAGTAAGTGACTAGTTACTTAGTGACTCAGGCTATGGACAACCCTGGAGAACTGCTTCAGAGAGCGACAACGGCGCAAGTGTGCTGATATGCTCAATCGCAGTGGCATTGTCTGGTGGGTATTGCTTATATCCATATGTCTTTAATGGTTACCAAGTAGAAGGCCAAGAGTCAAGGAGTGGAGTGTGCATGCAGCGTTTGGCATGTGGCTTATATGAGGGCTGCTGTTGGTGCTGGTGTTGGACCAGAAACAGGAAAAATAATTTATCTTGGTTTAACCTTAAAGAGTTGGTGATTTCTTTTGTTAACTGGGGTATTTTTAAAAATGCTTCTATCAATATTTAACATTTATGTCCAAAATAACGATGCCTCTTTTAAGTGGTGCATGAAAGGAGCTTATGTACCTTTCTATAATTTGTTTTGTAAATCCCACTATTATGTATATTCATTGATTTCATTATTGTTTTATATTTTTTATCCCACAGATCCAACAAGATCATACCTCCTTTACTCTCCTTAGGTCAGTCACAGTAACGGATCTCTATCTGTCACTTTACTACATGCTGTGTGGGAAGCTGAGTCAGACTGCTAGTGGATGGGAATATACAACTGCAGTCTGATCAGCACACCCACATGCAAAATGGCAGTGCTGGTGGGGTAGCAAAGTGCAAATCTTTTTTAGATTTGATTTTTTAATTAGACTTTAATATTTGACAGATTGTTTGTGGGAGAAAGGCAATATTACTACTTCCACACCAGGATCACTGTAGCTACAGCACGCAGACTATTTAACTCTTTAGTGCAGAAGCATTTCAGTACCAAATTTAATTTTTAACAACATAGTTCGCCTCATTCAACGAGCTTTACAAAGCAAGAAGAAGGATTGGTGCTGTTCTATTAGCTGTTAGTTTGCCGCTTAGTGGCAGCTGCCATTTCTGCCACATTTCCCACTGCTGGCAAAATAACATGGTAGTGGGAGGAAATTGGGCATGCCATCCAATGCCTTCCCATGCTAATTTGCCAGCCTTCCCACCTTGGATATCATCCTCAACGGACCCAGAAAATGCTGGCCTATGTGGTTGGATCCTTGCCATTGAGGGCAGCTATAGCTTTGACTCTTGGAAAGGAGGCTTGTGTTGTGACGGGACCCACCACGGGAGATTCGGCGGCCCAGCCAAAACTCCCAGCGGCGGGCGGGGGCAGAAAATCCCGCCCTTGGGCTTATATAATGTCTTATCATGTCAAAATGTCTCAGGAGGTTCCATTTTTGGATGTAAAAGTTAGTTGATCTCAGCCAAAGCAGTAATAGAATTCTTGTAACTGCTCCCTTACATTACGCTGACAACCAATTTCAGATTATCAGTTAGGCTCGCAGTGTGGCGCTAGGAGTTACATATATTAATACACAGGACCCTGTTCTTTGAGAATAGAACATGTATTCACATTGTGCCTGTTTCAACAAAACAAAATAGACGACACCCATCTTCTTGTTCATTTCCCGAAGCAATGCCTTGATCAGTCAGAGTCAACCTGCCTGGTTTAAATTTCAACAAGGCTTGGTAGCTAACTGTCAATCATCAGTTAACTGGTGCATTCTCCATGGCAACACCCCTACCAATTAGAGTCCACTTGCCAACTAATCAGCACTCTCTCCTCATGAAGTATAAATTGTTGTTCCCTTTGGATATTGTATTCTTGTGAATTGTCCTAATGTGTGCAAGCCGAAAAGCTTCGACAACATATGTCTTGTTTCAGCAAAAATATCCAAGTTCTGTATGAAGAATAGATACTTGGATGCTGAGATTAACTTGCTCCTAATAACATAATTTTGCTTTATTTTGCTTAAGATCGTGAAAATAACGATATTGAATTCAGCCATTTCTACATCCCACAGGACAGGCCATGAATCAGGAGCCAGAGGCAACGGGAGCAGCAAGAATTCCAATGGCTATAAATAAAATTCTTGTTTGCTGAATTATGATGTGATTAGATAGGGATTCACAGAATCTCACATTTCAAGTCCCAAATCTTGTTGGAGGTATGCTAAGCAATGGCCAGTAAGAGGACAAAATCAGAGACCAACCTCATGCACCCAATCATAACTACTTATTGTCAGCACGTTTGGAGCTTGCAGACCGACTTCCCTCGACTTTCTGCTAATTAAATAATGTGGGGAAGGGAAAGATTTATAGTAAGGAAAGAAAAAAACATACAAAAAAAGTTAAAAATATTTATGCCATTAAAGTAGATAAAGGTACTCTGTGGTGTGATGCTTAGGAATAGTAGATCCCTGCTCTAGTCCCAATTTTGTGTTGTGTTGCAGCAGTCATGGCATAAATCGGCGTGCCGTTGTTGTCTTCACTCCCCATTGGAAGGAGGGGGAAAATCACCCTAGTTTCTGTGACCCATGCATGAAGACTTGTATACATGATTGTCAGGTGATTCATCCTTCTGTCTGTGATTGAATAGCCCACTAATAATAACTAGCTAAATTCAAGTGTCACAAGTAGCTGATTGAGAAAGGGCTGGTGATGCCAATATTTCTAGTGGAAAAATAATTTCCCATTTACTTTGAAATAACACCTTTAGAATAAATGTAATCCATTCATCATAGTCGTTTGGTAGTACAGAACTTGAGTATTGCTGAAAAAAGAGACACATCCAAGCTTTTTGTCTTGCACTCATCAGGACACTCGCAAGAATATTAATATAAGGGGAAAACAACAATTTATACTGTATGTGAAGAGAGTGCTGATTGGTTGGCAAGTGGCATTGCCATGGAGAATGCACCACTGATGGTGACTGACAATTAACTGCCAAGCATTATTCAAAATTTACATCAGGCTACTTGATCCTGATTGGTCAAGGCATTGCTCTGAGGAATGATTCAGCGAATGGCTGTCACTTATTTTGTTTAGCTGAAACAGGCACAATACACATACATGTTCTTTCTGTCTGCAAAGAACGGAGCCCTGTGTATTAATATATGTAGTTTCCAGAACACGCAAATGCGCCACACTGCAGGCCCAACTGACAATCTTAAATTGGTTGTCACCATAATTCTTACCACACTGAGGATTATTCAGCAAACGTTGTCCAATCGCGGAATCATATCTAATGATAGACACTGTGTTTTGAGCTTTGCAAGTGCGGGCTGGTTGGGTATAGCCTGCACCCTACACATTGCAAATAGTGGCTGGGGCATGCTGTTTGATACGATCTGCCAGACTTTGTGACGTATGGCCTATGTACCTAGCATTACACTGGCAATGAAATTCATATACCACATTACTCATTTTTGTGATAGAACATCTTTTTGGCTTGACAGCAAGTCAAGTTAGTGGCAAATACCATTCATGGTGCTACTGCATAGTGGCAGCGTGAAACAGATAGCTTCACTCGTTGCTCAAATTTTTGAGATACCTTGCCCTTCCAGGGTAATCTGAGGTAATCTAGGCACTTTTCAGGGCCGAAAGTGACAGTCTTCGGCCTGTTAATGAGCTTGCATGATACACAGCGTAAAATGATCTGATAAGGGTAGCTGTTATCCTGCAGGATGCCTTTGATGCGCCCTATTTCAGGATCAAGCTTGCATGATGAACAAATGGCTCGGGCCCTATTTACAAGGTTGCTGATAAGACCAATCTTATAATGCATGGAACTGTAAGAATCCCAGCGCGTACATTGACCAGAGAAGGTAGGCTTGCGTAGACCATGGTGGAGAATCCCCTGGCAGATTTCTCAACTAGAATGTCAAGAAAGAGGAGCTTATTTGACTGCTCCATTTCATAGGTGAATTTGAGCGCAGTATGGACCCTATTACGACATGTAAGGAAATTGTTACATGCAGCTGCAGATTTAAATATAGCAAACGGATCATCCACATATTGGAAATATATGAAGGGTAGGAGGTTAGGAGTCAGTCCATTGAAGACACGTTTCTCATGGAACTTAACAAAGCTGTTTGCGAGAGCTGGGCCTAGAGGGGATCCCATGGTAACACCATCTATTTGGGCAAACATGGTGTCATTAAAACTGAACTCAACTGCGCGTGTTGTCGAGTTCATAAGTTTAACAAATATTGATTCACGCAATGGTGGTGGGTCTAGATCACCATGATATAGTGCTGCAGCGCAAATATCTATGGGTTCCTTAAGTGGAACATTGGTGAATAGGCTAGCAATGTCAAATGAGCATATGGACACAGCATTGCTATTGATATGTGAGTCCTGTATGGCCATCGCAAATCTGAAGGAGTCCTTCACCATGTATGTGGAAAACTTGGTCAAAACTGGTTGTAACAATTCGCCTAACCATTTGGCCAATTCATGTTCTGCAGAACCAGTCATAGATAAGGTTGGGCATAGAGAGACTATCACTTTTGTGTGTCTTTGGCAGTCCATACATACGCAGACGTAGCAAACTGTGAGGACGAACCCTGTCATATATATCATGCAGTAGCTCATTGCTCTTACACAAGTTCAGCAAGTATTTTTTTAACTTACTTTCGTTGGAAGGCTGACTGGTCATGTTGAGCGGCAGGTCCAATGAATACGAATTTGGACCTGTCATTAAGAATGGTGTGCATTTTGCTGATATAGTCACACTTGTTAAGGATGACTATTCCTGTCCCTTTGTCAGGTTTACTGATGTGTAGGTCCAGGTTGGCCTTAAGGCCTCACAACGCTGTAGGACATTCGCATTGCATGTGAAAGTCGGACAGGTCATTCGGCATCCCACAAAGTGCAATCACTAGATCAGCTGGGTTTGCTTTCAAGCATTCATCATCTTCAAAAGATGCTGGTTTGTGGGGGATAGTTGGGAGTAGAGGAGTTCAACCTCAGCTAATACCTCTTCCTGTTCTGCCTATCATACAAATGAGTAATGTGGTATATGAATTTCAGTGCCAGTGTGATGTTTGGTATGTAGGCCATACGTTACAAAGACTAGCGAATCATATCAAAAAGCATGTCCCAGCTGCTGTTCACAACAGGCATGGTATAGACTGTACCCAACCACGCGTGCTTGCAAAACTCCAAACACAGTGTCCAACATTAGATGTGATTCTGCGATCAGACAACATTTGTTGAATAATCCTCAAATGCTAAGAATTACGCTGACAACCAATTTAAGATTGTCAGTTGGGCTCACAATGTGGCGCATTTGTGTGTACTGGAAATTACATATATTAATACACAGGGCTCTATTCTTTGCAAACAGAAAGAACATGTACATACATTGTGCTTGCTTCAGTTAAACAAAATAAGTGACAGCCATTCACTGAATCATTCCTCAGAGCAATGCCTTGACCAATCAGGGTCAAGCTACCTGATTTAAATTTCGAACAATGCATGGCTGTTAACTATCAGTCACCATCAGTGGTGCATTCTCCATGGCAACGCCACTTGCCAACCAATCAGCACTCTCTTCACATATAGTATATTGGTATTCTTGCGAGTGTCCTGATAAGTGCAATACAAAAAGCTTAGACATGTCTCTTTTTTCCGCAATCCTATAGTAATAAAAAAGTGGTAAAGAGTATACATTTAACACTTAAATATTAAGTATATACTCATTTGCTACTTAACCCTTCAAAGCCCATTACCCAACACATGCTGAATTTAATCAAATAATGAAATTTGAATTTTACAAATGAAGAAATATCACTTCACATAACATCGTAATCAAATGATGCAAAGCTGTGAAATAGCAATGAAGGTATTGCCCACTGTGCTGTGTGTCATTCATTTAGTGCACCATCAATTGAGGGGAAAATTTACATAAATAAATAATAAATCAATGAAATAAGTCAATTGCAGTTCCAAAAGGAAAATCATTGTGGTAATTTTGGTAAATCATTGCTTTGCTCTCATATAATTTTGAATGTCAATCATTTTCCCTGTTATATTTCACACATATATATACACAAATAAAAACTGCAAGAGGTCCAACTAGCAAATGCAATTCACAACCCTACCTCGGTTGAAAATGCACCATTAGTAATAAGCTAACATGGTTCATTTCAAATGAACCATGAAATGACTTCATTTTATGCTACTGCAGGAAGGAGGATTTGCAAATGCAATTGAGAATAAAAATATACTGAAGTGCACGCTACAGTACTAGTCAACCCCTTCACCATAAAGACAACACCTTCTGCTTTGGTCCTTTATATTAGTGAAGATTTCTGAGCCACAATAGATATCAGTTTGGACACAGAAGGGAATAGATGTATTCTGAAAGATAACCCTGCTTTGCTCTGCTCTTCCTTTTTGTTCTCCAGTAAAAGAAGTGAAGAAAATCTGATTAAGGAAGCATTAGTGAAAGAGCAACGTTGAAATACAGGTTCTGCACTCTTTTCCTTTGGAAAGGCACCTGCCTTCCATTCAGTTACTGCCCAGGTCTTAACGATTGGGAGTTGCAGGCAAAGAACTGACACCTTTAATCGGTGATCTGCGAGCATTACCAAGATTGGCCTTTTCACAAACAAAATGATGATAGCCCATGAGATTTCCTCTTTTGCAATCATAAGTAAAACAAGTCACAGTGCAAATGTGCAGATCGTGTTCTCTGTCCCTGGACATGCGTCATCTGAATATTGATTTTGGTTGAGGAAAGAGGGATGAAACAATTGCCTTGGGGGTTGCAGAAGTGTTCACTTACAGCCTTGATATATTAGTTAGCCTGCTATACTCTTCTTTGTTCTTCCAGTTTTTTCCTCTCCTTTCCTGACTGTGTTGACTTAAGATGAGGTGCAGTTCCACAAGTGCTAACTGCTTTTCATTATTTTTTTCTCTTGAGCTTGGACAAGAAGCATAGGCAGAAAACTGGTACAGGTGAGTGAGCATAAATCTGTTGTTGTCCAATGTTGAGATAGGCACACTCTCTGGCTGATATCATTATATAGTGAACAGAAATGAGATCTCTTGCAAATTTCCCCCAACCCGCTACAAGCAAGGGACACTGAGATAAATGGTCAACTACTGTTTGTTAAGCAAGTATAGCCTGAGTTTTGTATCTGAGACCTTTCTGGACTGGAAAGTGCACACCTTGCAGTATATTTAACATTGGAGGAGTTCCAGGAGAAAATAATGTCCCTTGCAGTCTGAAAAATGCAATCAAAGTTATTATACTTGAACTTGAGTTCATTTTTAAGCAAGAAACCCTTTTCCCACACATTTAAAGCAGGCTATATACAGTTTGTAATGTTTAAAAACCTCTCTTCTGTCACTTGAGGACACCCCAATTATGTTAGTTTTCTACCCATGTTTATCAGTGTGAAACACGGGTAGAAAACTAGCATAATTGTGTAGCAGCTCAGTGCACAGGTACAACATGTTATTTAGTGGATCTCATTTAAGATCAACTTGATTAAGAGCAATGTTACTTTTCATGATTAGCAACAATCTTGTCAGACTTATTCCAGCTTAGAACAAAAGGTTTACAACCACTTATATTTATATAGCACAATTAACATTGAACAATATTCAAATAACTACATATGCTTCATATTGAAGAGTTAGATGCCTGTTTCCAACTCTGTAACATGGCCTGACTTACAACATACGAATATATGAACATACAAACATATGAATTAGGAGCAGGAGTAGGCCATTCAGCCTTTGAACCTGCTCCGCCATTCAATAAGATCATGGCTGATCTGAACGTGGCCTCAACTCCACATTCTGCCTACCTTTGACTCCCTTGTTAGTCAAGAGTCTATCTAACTCTGCCTTAAAAATATTCGTTGACCCTGCTTCCACTGCTCTCTGGAAAAGAGAGCTCTAAAGATTCATGACCCTCTGAAAAAAAAATCTTTTCATCTCTGTCTTAAATGGGAGAACTCTTATTTTTAAACTTTGTCCCCTATTTCCAGCCTCTCCCACAAAGGGAAACATCCTTTCAGTATCGACCCTGTCAAGGCTCCTCAGGATCTTATGTTTCAATAAGGTTACCCCTCAATCTTCTAAACTCCAATGCACGATTGCCCCTGCCTCAGCTTATCGGCTACTGAAATTTTCATTAATGCCTTTGTTACCTCTAGACTTGACTATTTCAATGCACTCCTTGCTGGCCTCCACATTCTATCCTCCATAAACTTGAGATGATTCAAAAGTCTTCTGTCCGTGTCTTTATTCACACGAAGTCTAGTTACCCGATCACTCTTATGCTGGCTGACCTACATTGGCTCTTGGTCAAGCATTACAGTGATTTTAATTTATTAATTGGATTATTTCCCAAAAAGTTGCTTTTGTTTGGCTCGGGGTCATATTTTGTTTTTTAATGCCTCTGCGAAATGCCTTGGGACATTTCTTTATAAGCACCTTAGAAATGTGAGGTTTTTTTTAATTGTCTGACAGCAATGATTATCAATATGCCAATGGATTGTGAACTCCATGGCCAGAATTTAAGGCTCGGAGAGCGGGGGCAGGGCCCGCTCGCCAAGGCGTAAAATGATGCAGGGTGACGACAAGCGTGTGTCCCGATGTCACCACGCATCCCAATGTCACCGCACATCATGTAGATTTTCAATTCGGCGGGTGCGCAGCCAAACTGTCAAAGATCTATTAAGGCCATTTAAAAACTAATTAAACTAATAAACTGAGCTGCCCGTCCACCCTTAAGGTTGGCGAGCAGGCAAAGAGCCCAGGCGGCCTTTGCATTTTTCATCAAACCTCATCCACGGGCGGGATGAGATTTCATGAAGTGTTTATAAATTGAATAAAAATTTTTGTAAAAAATCATTGACATGTCCCAGCTCATGTGAGGGGCATGTCTTAATTTTTTTTTCTTTTCTTTATTTAGAATTTTAAAATTTAAACTAATCTCCCTGAAGCACTTCTGTGCCTCAGGGAGATTTCTGCGCTCTTTCGCACGCATGCATGAAAGTGCACAGGCCTCGACTCAGGGAGGGCTCAGCGCTTCAGGGTGTGCGATACGCTGGGCGGGCCTTGATTGGCTTGCCCACGTAAAATGGCAGCGCGGACCTGATCGGGGTACCGATTGGGTCCGTGCCCACCCTGCCCGCCCCCACACAACCCACCCCCCCCAACGGGGGGAAAGTTCTCCCCCATGTAATCTATGCAATTGATGTTCACATTGGAGGATGACTGATTTTAGCATAATTGCCGAAAACAAAGAGGTAAGTTTTATGGGGTGCCTTAAAGGAGGAACGGGAAGTAGAGATAGAGAGATGTATAGAGAGGGAATTCTGAAGCCTGGGGCCTAGGCAACTGAAGGTGGCCACCAATGGTGAAGCGATTTAAATAGGGGATGGTTAAGAGGCCAGAATTAAAGGAGTGCAGATGTCACAGAGGGTTGTAAAGCTGGAGGAGATTACAGAGATAGGAAGGGGATGGGCCATGGTGAGATTTGAATGCAAGGTTAAGAATCTTAAAATTGAGTTCTTGACCTGTATTCACAGGAAAGATGAAAAAACCACACTTGATGCAAGTTAGGGCACAGGCAGCAGAGATTTGGATGACCTCAAGTTTGCAGAAGGGTTAATGCAAGAGACTGGCCAGGTTTATGTTAGAATGGTCAAATATGGAGATAACAAAGGCATGGCTGTGGGTTTCAGCAGCAGAAGAGCTGAGGCAAGGGTGGAGACGGTTGATGATATGGAGGTGCAGATACATGACTTTAGTGATGGCTGAAATGTATTTGAAAGCTCATCCCAGCTTCAAATATGAAACCAAGGCTGTACACAGTCTGGTTCAACTTTGGACAGTTACAAGGCAGAGAGGCGGAGTCATTATCAAGGGAATGGAGTTTGTGGCATGGACTGAAGGCAATAGCTTCAGAATTCCCAATATTTAATTGGAGGGCATTTCTGCTCACCCATTACTGCATGTCAGACAAGCTGCCTGACAATTTAGAGACATGAAAGGATCGAGGGAGAGGTAAAGCCAGGCGTTGTCAATATACATGCAGTGGGTCTCATGGGCAAGATGAGTTCAGAGAAAACGTGAAGGGATAAAGGAGTAAAACTAGAGAAGGGAACAAGTTCACAGCCAGGGCAGTGGGGAGCCTGAGAGGAAGTTTGGTCTAGTGGGCTAGGGCAAGGGAGGGAAGTAACTTAGGCAGCTGATCATATGGTCTCAATCTTTGTGACAAAGAAATCCATGAGCTCCTCGCTTTTGTCATTGGAGATGAGGGTGGAGGATACAGGGGGGATAAGTTTAAAGATACGGCTTGCAATAGAGAGAATAAGCCAGGGTTATCTTTCTATCCTAGGTTGATCCATGCGCACATTTCTGTCCTCGGCCTCCTACAATGTTCCAGTGAAGCCCAATGCAAGCTTGAGGAACAGCACCTCATCTTCCAAATAGGCACTTTACATCTTCTGGACTCAACATTGACTTCAACAACTTCAGACCATGAACTCTGTCCTCCATTTAGATCTTCCACCATGCCTCCAAGTTCCAGTCTATATCTTGTTCTCATATTTTTGCTTTCAGACAGTTCTGACCTTTATTCTGCTATTAACACTTGCTTTAGTCTTTAATACTATCATTTCCACGCCCTTTATCTTGTGTTCCATAGCCTCTTTGTCACTTAATCTCTCCTGCCCTCTAACCTATCCCTGACCTCCTATTTTGCTCCACCAGCCTCTCCCCCTTTCCCAACAGCATGAAGCCCATCACAATTCTACTTCTCTTCAGTTCCGAAGAAAAGTCATATTGGACTCGAAACATTAACTCTGTTTCTCTCTCCAATAATGTTACCAGACCTCCTGAGTTTTTCCAGCATTTTCTGTTTTTATTTCAGATTTTCAGCATCCACAGCATTTTGATTCCATTTATTCTTTCAGCTATCTAATTTTTTAAAAATGATTTTTCCACTCTTTTTCTCATATATTTTTTCCAGCCAGGATCATTGGAGCAGATGTTCTGGCTGATTTTTCTCCTCTCCAACCTGAAATCCTGAGGTCAACTATAGTGTCCCCAACATAGCCCTGGTTGATAAGTAGCTCAGACAAAAGTTTGACCCCTCTGTCTACAGGTCTGCATAGCTGCTTACCACACCTGACGAGGCATTTTCCAACTGAGCCATCAGGACTACTTTTTTTTAAAAATCACTTAATTTTGAAACTAGTGCACCCCGAGGCTATCTTTTTGAAACATCAGCTATGTTTTGTCACTCATTTGTAACCTGACCCCATTTATCCAGTAGAAGGATGAATGTATGGGCGCACTGCTGTACCTGTCCTGAGGCAGCAGCAGAGACCAGTAGGATTAGCCATTTGAGAATGTATTGCAGCATAAAATAGGGTGGAAAATCAAAAGCCAGAGAGGCAATTACTATGATTAACATAATGCCATTGCTTATTCACTGTCCCCTTCTATTACCGAGAACTCCTAAATAAATGTATTTTTCCACAGCAAATGAAGTCAGATGTATGTCAGTGCTGGTACATAGCCAGTTTGCTTTGATCCAGGTCATGGTGACACTAGCTGGACAATATTAGACGTTTGTGCCTATAGACAAATGGGGAATAAAATCAGTTACATGTTGAGTCCTGATAAATATGAACTGAGCAGCACATGTGAGTTCAGAATTGGATGGTGTTCTGATCTCCATACAGCCTTGTTGAGGTCCACACATGAAGACTGGCCACACAAACAGAAGGAACAAATGAATGAAGGAAGGAACGACGGAACTTACAGAGACATCAGAGGTTGACCAGCAGCCTGTCCTATACAAAAAAGCAGGACAACTCCTACCTGGCCAATTACCGCCCCATCAGTCTTCTCTCCATCATTAGTAAAGTGATGGAAGGGGTCATCAACAGTGCTATCAAGTGGCACTTGTTTAGCAATAACCTGCTCACTGACGCTTTTTTTGAGTTCCGCCAGGGTCACTCAGCTCCCGACCTCATTACAGCCTTGGTTCAAACATAGACAAAAGAGCTGAACTCCCGAGATGAGGTGAAAGTGACTGCCCTTGACATCAAGGCCACATTTGACTGAATGTGGCATCAAAGAGCCCTAGCAAAACTGGAATCAATGGGAATCAGGGGGAAAACTCTCCGCTAGTTGAAGTCATACCTAGCACAAAGGAAGATGGCTGTGATTGTTGGAGATCAATCATCTCAGTTCCAGGACATCACTGCAGGAGTTCCTCAGGGCAGTGTCCTCAGCTGACCATCTTCAGCTGTTCCATCAATGACCTTCCTTCCATCATAAGGCCAGAAGTGGGGATGAGTGCACAATGTTCAGCACCATTCATGGCTCCTCAGATACTGAAGCAGTCCATGTTCAAATGAGACAAAACCCAATAGTCAGCTTGGGCTGACAAGTGACAAGTAACATTCGCACCACACAAGGGCCAGGCAATAATGATCTCCAACAAGAGAGAGTCCAACTGTCACCCCTTGACATTCAATGACACTACCATCACTGTTTTTTTTAAATCATTTAATGGGATGTGGGCATTGCCAGCTAGGCCAGCATTTATTGCACATCCCCAATTGTCCTTGAGAAGGTGGTGGTGAACTGCCTTTTTGAAACACTATCAACATCCTGGGGGTTACCATTGACCAGAAAGTGAACTGGACTCGCCATATAAATACTGTGACTACAAGGGCAGGTCAGAGGCTAGGAATCCTGTGGCGAGTAACTCACCTCCTGACTCCTTAAATCATGTCCACCATCTACAAGGCACAAGTCAGGAATATTCCCCATTTGCCTGGATGAGTGCAGCTTCCACAATGCTCAAGAAGCTTGACAGCATCCAGGGCAAAGCAGCCCGCTTGATTGGCACCCCATCCAGAAGCATTCAACCCTCCCACCACCGATGCCCAGTGGCAGCAGTGTGTACCATCTACAAGATGCACTGCAGGATCTCACCAAGCTTCCTAGGCAGCACCTTCCAAATCAATGACTGCTACCATCTAGAAGGACAAGGGCAGCAGACACATGGGAACACCACCACCTGCGAGTTCCCCTCTAAGCCACTCACCAACCTGACTTGGAAATATATCGCCGTTTCTTCACTGTCGCTGGGTCAAAATCCTGAAACTCTCTCCCTAACAGCGCTGTGGGTGTACCACATGGACTGCAGTGCTTCAAGAAGGCAGTTCACCACCACGTTCTCAAGGGCAATTAGGAATGGGCAATAAATGCTGGCCTAGCTGGCAATGCCCACATTCAATGAATGAATTATTTAAAAAAAGCAATGGTTTATTTTCAAAGGGGATGGAAGGAACTGGCAAAACTGGACAAGAGATACAAAGAAGAGGAGGAAACTCACCAAAGGAGAATGAGCAGGAAGTAATAGAAACAGTTCGTAAAGAAATAAAATGTGTGGAGAACATGTCATTTGCAAGGGCCAGAAAAGTGACGACTATTATTGTTTCAATGGGGTTCTGTTAATGAGACAGCACCTTTGCTTCTTAAAAGCTTAGCGAGTTTTTCCTGGTGAACTATGCAGTTGAGAAGGTCTAAAATTCAAACCCTAGAGTTCACTGACCTAAGCACCCAGGGAGACATATGGGTCAAAATACCAGTGGTGCAGGCTGAGGGTCTTAAGTGGGAATTAATTGCCCACATAAGGGCCTCAATAGGCAGCAGGCGGCAAGGTTGCCCACGAGCCATCCCACCCTCGACTTAGAGCAGAGGGAGGAAGGCGGTGGGATAATTACCCCATACCCACCAGGCCGATTAAATGCCCCTCAGGCACCTCCAAAGTTGCCTTGCGGCAGGGCTTTAAATTTTACCCGTGGTCCTCAATTCTGGTTGCTATCCAGTTCCCTTGCTGAAAGAGTGAACTTGAAATGAGGACAGGGTCACAACTTATCCATTTATTGAAAGTATCGATGACACTTGAGGATAAAATTTTGCTTGACTCAAGCTAATAGTCTAGTAAAGAGGGAGCACAGAGACAATGGGCCCTTTCCTGTGCTATAAACATCTGCAGTTCTATGCCTGTGATATCCACTGCAGTTGGATAATTTGCAAGGGGTCAGCCATAGATCAGTGTTAGCACTTTCAGCACCGATTCAGAAGATTCTCAAGTACAAAAGGCCAACACTAGGCTATCTGAAGTGCTGAGGGTTGGTTAGCTCAGTTGGCTAGATAGCTAGACTGTGATTAAGAACAGCACTAATAGCATGGATTCAATCCCTGTGGTATATCATGGAGGCCCACCTCCTCACCTTGCAGAGTGGTGCCTCTCATTTTATATTTAACAAATTGTCTCTCTCTCTCTAATGGAGAGAGAGATGCCTATGGTTCTTGTGGACTATGGCTAATTACTGGATACTTTGCTCACTATTACTGTCAATAGCCTAGTCTGAAAATTTCACACATTTTAGACATGGAAGTTGTGCTGGAGACTGATTTGCCAATGCAATATCTCTGTTTAAAAAGGGAGAAATGGACAAACCTATGGACCACTCAGATCATCAACATGAAATGTTAACTCTGTTTCTCTGCACAGATGCTTCCTAACCTAAGTATTTCTAGCTTTTTCTACTTTTTTTACTATGGATAACTCTGTCTATCAGTGGTTCTGGGTCATCTTCTAGAGGGATAAAATCATTGTTCACTGAGAGTGTATTGAGCATATTTTGAACAGCTGTAATATATTTCTAAAAGTATCGTAGCGCCCGAGGCAATTAATAGCACGTTTGGACGCTCATAAGAAAGGAAATGCTGTGTGTGTTCTGCATGTGGATTTCCAAAATAGGCTGTTGATAAAATTACGGCATGCAGGGTTAAAGGGACTTCAGTAGCAGGGTATGAAAATGGTTAGAAAATAGAAAGTAGTGAGTAATTAATGTTTTTCCAAGTTATTCCAAGTTCACTCCCCCACTGACCAGGTGAGGAGGTAATCACGAGAGCATTGCACTTTTCTTAATAATGGCATTTTAATAACAGCACTTCATTCAAGAAACATATTCGCATCCCAAAAGCTGAATTGCAGTGTAACTTACAGCAAAAAAATCATAAAACTCATACATAGACTAAGTAATTAAGTTAAAAACATGGAAATGTGACAATCAGGTAATAACAAAAATAGATAAACAAATTCAGCAGGTAACAGGGAACTGGTGGGCAGAATATTTTAATATTTGGAAAGAATATTGAATTAAAATTATATTAAAAGCACAAATCAATACACCATTCCTACATTGCAGACACCGAAGTACAGACAGATTTCATCATTTAAGTACTTTGTTGAGGACCCAAAACATGTAAGGAATAGGGCATGCTTATGGATAGCAGATTCAATTATTGCAGAGTGATACATTTTTGTACATAGGAATGGTTAGATGAAAAATACTAAGGTCCATCTAGTTCAGCTTCTGGTAGTCACATGACACCATGATAATGGTCCTGTTGACTAATTATAGCAATCTATCTCCCTCAATTAGTCTACAAAATATCCAAAAATAACACAACGTAAACTTCAGTGTTGGAGAACATTGGGAACAGCAGCAGACAGGACTAATAAACCTCACCGTCCAAGGCCCCAACCACTCCTTTCAGGTGAAGCAGCGATTCACTTGCACCTCATTCAATTTAGTCTACTATATATGTTGCTCACAATGCAGTCTCCTCTACACTGGGGAGACTAAATGCAGACTGGGTGACCTCTTTGCGGAACATCTTCAATCAGTCTGCAAGCATGACCTCAACCTTCAATTCACCACCCTACTCTCATACGCACTTTTCCGCCCTCGGCCTGCTGCAATGTTCCAGTGGAGCCCAACGCAAACTGGAGGAACAGCACCTCATTTTCCGATTAGGCAGCTTACAGCATTCTGGACTTAACATTGAATTGAGCAGCTTCAGATCATGAACTCTGTCTTCCAGGTCATCTGTAACTTGTTCTTATGTTTTGTTTTTACAGAATGCTGACCCTTGTTCTGCTAGTAACACATTCTGCTATCTTTCCTTTATGCCACTATTAGCACCTTCTTTAGTCTTTAACACTACCATTAACACTCCATTTGTCTTGTGTCCATGACTTCTTTGTCAAATCTCTCCTGAGCTCCTACCAATCCCTGACCTTCTATTTTGCTCCACTTGTTCCACCCCACCTCCCATCCCTCTCTTCAACAGTATAAAGTCCATCACATTTCTACCTCTCCAGCTCTGAAGAAGTCATACAGACTTAAAACGTTAACTTTGTTTCTCTCTCCACAGGTGTTGCCAGGCCTGCTGAGTTTTTCCAGCATTTCCTGTTTTTATTTCAGGTTTCCAGCATCTTTAGTATTTTGCTTTTATTACTAATAATCCAGAGGTCTGAACGAATGATCCATAGGCATGAGTTTAAGACCTACCATTCCCGCTGGGAAATTTAAATTCTATTTAATAAATAAATATGAAATAAAAGCTAGTATCCGTAATGGTGATTATGTAATCACTGGATTGCCGTAAAACCCATCTGGTTCACCAATGTCCTTAGGGAAGCAGATCTGCTGTCCTCACCTGCTCCGGCCTATTCGTGACTCCAGAACAACAGCAATGTGGTTGGCCCATAACTGCCCTCTCTAAAATGGCCTAGCAAGGCACTCAATTGTACTAAATGTTACCAAGAATAGTATACAAAGTATAACAACAAAACCAGACAGCATGAACCTAGGCATCAGATTTAGACATGACAAAGGTACATCCTGCCCAGTCGACCCTGGAAAGTCTTCCTCATGAACATTTGGGGGAGAATTTTCCCCCCGTTGGGGCTGGGGCGGGGGGGGAATGTGCGGGGGTGGGCGCAGACCCGATCGGCCCCCCCCAATCGGGTCTGCGCCGCCATTTTACGTGGGCAGGCCAAGTGTCACATGAGCTGGGACATGTCAATGGACATTAATGAAAACATGTATTCAATTTATAAACTCTTCATGAAACCTCATGCCGCCCGTG
The DNA here is from genome assembly GCF_964194155.1 of Cetorhinus maximus. Classification (NCBI taxonomy): domain Eukaryota; kingdom Metazoa; phylum Chordata; class Chondrichthyes; order Lamniformes; family Cetorhinidae; genus Cetorhinus; species Cetorhinus maximus. Next base: position 151,028,460 of record NC_135882.1, read on the forward strand.
GATGAGGTTCCATGAAAAATATGTAAAGGCCGCCTGGGCTCTTCACATGCCCGCCAACCTTAAGGTTGGATGGGCAGCTCAGTTTATTAGTTTAATTGATATTAGTTTAATTGCCCGCCGAACTGAAAATATAAATGATGCTCGGTGACGTCGGGATGCACACCCGACGTCACCGCGCGTCATTTTACGCCTCGGCAAGCGGGCCCCACCCCCGCTTGCTGAGCCGAAGATTCAGGCCTTGTGGACTGAGGTCAAATTGAGGGAACTGTCTCACAGACCAGTGAAGGAACAACCTGATAAAGCCATAATCACACACTATGTCCTCAAGGATTTGGCCAACTACCAGAGCCGGATTTACGCATAAGCTAAGTAAGCTACAGCTTAGAGCCTCATAATATGACGGGGCCTCTAAATATGAAAAAAAGACTAAATTTCAAGCTTTACATAACTGGTTGAAAAATAAATGAAACAGGAAAAAAAGACTTCCTAAAATCGACATTTTGGTTCTGATATGAGAAAAACACACTTATATGACTACACAATGATTTTTCTTATTGAGTTTATAAATCTGCGCAGAAATAACTATAATTCATATCCATGGTGCCAGACAGTGGCGTCCTTTCCCCTGACCTCTGACAGGCGCATGATCTATTTAGACACTTTGTTCACTAAATAAGAATGCCTTATATGGCTTTTTCAAGGCAATAATAAATATAAAAGCATTTTTTTATTTTGAAATATCTCCCTTTATAAAATAAATTCTAAAAACTAATAAAGTGTGAAACACACACGTGATGCAATTGTAATCCGTGGTACAGTTGTCTTCAGAAAATTTTACCCAGGCGTTTCCCTTCTCTGCTTCACACCGTGTAACTATATATATATTATTGAAATATATGAAATTTATTTTTTACTTCTACTTTACTCGTAAACATAAAGGATTGAATTCAAAGAATTTGCCTAAGGTTTAATTGTCTTATTATTATAGAGAGGTCTGTTAAAAATGAAAATAACTTATAAAATTGAATGTCAAAAAAAGAAAAAAAGCAACAGCTTGAAGGGCGGATAAAACAATTACAGTTATTCCACTGTCAAAAAAAATGAGGGACCTCATACTCAAGAGAGTCAGCCGAGCCCCCAGCAACCACAAACATCCACCCCTTCTACTACGATAGATGATACAGATGTAAATGTGAGACCACGTCTGGGAATGTTACAGAGCTTGAAATTCCAGCTAAAGGAAATAGATACACAAAGTCTGATGATCTTGGTCTCTGGGTTGTCTTGACTGAGGATGATCTTTCATTCTGGACACAGAAAGGTCCCCCAGAGTGTCAACATTGGAATGACCCATTTGAGAAATCGAAAAGGTCATTCAAATGCTTATGGCTAAAAAAGTAAGAGGATCTATTTTGGATGACCTGAGAGAAGCAGAAACTTCACTCACCAAATCTTTCACATGTTGATCAGCCAACATTTATTGTAATATGTGTCACCCGATGATGGTTTTCCCATTGAACGTTTTCTAACTTTCCTTGAATTAGAAAACCATATTGATGAAAGTATGGCCAATATGGTGCTGGATTATCTAGGCAATGACTGCAAAGTTGACTTCAGTAAGCACAGAGGACAGTCAAATGACAATGCAGCTAACATGGCAGGAAGGTATAATGGAATGCTGTAAAAACTTCTAGAGAAAAATAAGTATGCTGTAAATATTCCATTGTTGGTCATTCAATGAATCTTGTTGGCCCTGCTGCAGTTGAGTGCTGCCTAGATGCAGAAAATTGTTTTGCTGTTATGCAACAAATATACACATTGTTCTTTGCCTCTACAAAATGCTGGACAGTACTCAAATCACTTTAGGGTCCTGATTCCACCATTCCAAAACATCTCTCTGACACTAAGTGGAAAGCATATGCAAAGGCTACTTCAGCCATAGCTGAAAGTTACTGTTCAATTACTGATGCTCTTATTCATTGACATGCTGATGATAATGAAAAAGGTGACACAGGGACAGAAACTGGCATTCTGCAGGAGAAAATGGTGGTGAGAGAACCAACGTGAGAGCAAACATATATTTAGTCTCGTCTTCACCGATCTACCTGCTGGAGGTGTGTCTGTCCATGATAGTATTGGTAGTAGTGACTACTTCACCATCCTTGTGAAGGTAAAGTCCCCATTTCGCACTGAGCATATCCTCTATTATGTTATGTAACATTACCACCATGCTAAGTGGGATAGATTCTGAACAGAACCAGCAACTCAAAACTGGATACCCATGCCTCTAACCAAGCTCTAGTATAGCTACAACACTGGTATCTACCTGATGAATTTCAAAAATATCCATGTATGTGTTGTTCACATAAAACATAACAATTGCAATCTGGCCAATTACTGCCCCATCAGCCTAATCTCAACCATTAGTAAAGTGATAGAAGGTGTCATTGTCAATGCTGTCAAGTGGAATTCACTCACAAAGAGCCATTTACCAACGTTCAGTTTGGGCTCCTTGAGGACCACAGTTCCAGGTCTCATTATAGCGGTGGTTTTAAACCCTTCACATAAAGTCAACACATGACCGCATATGACATTAAGGAGCCTTAGCAAAACTGAAACCAATGGGAATCAGGGAAAACTCTCCACTGACTGGAATCATACCTAGCACAAAGGAAGGTGGTCATGGCTGTTGGAGGCTAATAATTTCAGCCCCGGGACATTGTTGCAGGAGCTCCTGAGGGTAGTGTCCTAAACCCAACCATTGTCAACTGTTTTATATCCTCCATTATTAGGTGATGTTCACTGATGATCGCACAATGTTCAACACCATTCACAACTCCTCAGATAATGAAGTAGCCACAGATAGGAAGACTTGGACAACATAGAAGTTTGGGCTGATAAATGGCAAGTAACATGAATGCCACACAAGTGCCAGTCAATGACCATCTGTAACAAGAAAGTGTCTAACAATTTCTCCTTTATATTCACTGGCATGTCCATCAAATCCCCCATCATCAACATCCTAGGCATCATCATTGATCAGAAATTTAACTGGACAGCCACATTAATATTGTGACTACATGAACAAGTCAGAGACTGAGTCTATGGTGAATGACTCACCTCTTGAGTTCCTAAAATCTTTCCTCCATCTAAAAGACACAAATCAGGAGCAATCTTCATTTGCATGGATGAGTACAACTCCAACAAGACTCAAGAAGCTCAACATTACTCAGGATAAAACAGCCCTCTTGATTGACACCCCATCCAACACTCTAAACATTCACTGCATGCACCTCAGGTGCACCACGACTACAGTGTATACCGAGATGCACTCAGCAACTCACTTAGATATCTTTGACAGCACTTCCCAACCCAATGGCTGCTGACATCTGGAATAACAAGATCAGCAGGAGCCCACTACATCCAAGCTCTCCTCCAAGTCACACACTATCCTGGCTTGAAATATGTTGGGCAGAATTTTGTCCTTGGATGGCGTGCGGGCCCCACCGGCTCGACAGCCGACCCCCACCACCGAAATGGGGCCTGCCGCCATTTTGAGTGGGCGGGCCAATTAAGGCCCGCCCAGCGGCCTTCCCGACAGGAAGCACTATGCACTTCCTGTTCCGGTGTGGGGGAGGGAATCCCCAACTGTCAAAGTGCGCTCTTTCGTGTATGTGCGTGAAAGAGCGCACTGCTTCCTGAGGCAAAGTCCTGTCTCAGGGAGATTCGTGACAGATAAGTAAAGTCTAAAAATAGATAAATATTGAAATTATTAACATGTCCCCCTCATGTGACAATGTCACACGAGATGGGACATGTTAATAATAAACACATAACATTTATTAAATGTTTAAAAAAGGGACATGAAACTTCATCCCGCCAGTGGATGAAGTTTCATGAATAATCAGAAGCCCACTGGGGCTCCTGGCCTGCCCACCAGCCTTAAGCTTGGACGGCAGGGTCTTTAATTATCTTAATGAGCCTGTCAATGGCCTCAATTGGCCATTGACAGGTCGGCGGGCGGACAGTTGATTTCGCTGTCCGCCCGCCTTCCTAAAAATTTAAAGGGACCAGGATGACTTCGGGGATTCCTCTCAATGGGTCCCGCCCCCAAATCGCCGAGGGGAAAATCCTGCCCATTGACATTTTTTCATTGGTGCTGGAGCAAAACACTAGAACTCCCACCCAAATAGCACTGTGGGATTACCTTAGTACCACTGACTGCAGTAATTCAAGAAGGTAGCTCATGAACACCTTTTCAAGGACATAGGAATATAGGAAATAGGAGCAGGAGTAGGCCATTACGATTGTAATAATAATTATGGGACAATGAGAAATAGGCAACAAACGTTAGCCTTTCCAAAAATGCCTACATCCGCCTACAATAAACAAATATCCTAAGTCATCTTTTACCTCTCAAGCAATGCATACTTACCACACGTCCTGTCTCAAATTGCTAATATAGTTGAAGATAAAATAAGGGGTTTAGATGCACAAAATTTTAAAGTGGGTGGACAAGTTGATAACACTGTAATAAAAGGAGAACATGGAATCCTATGTTTTAAAAATAGCGACACAGAGTAGAAAAGCAAATTAATAATTCTTTAAGCATCAGATAGAAGATTTCGTGAGGATTAAGGTATTTTTAGAAAATGTCAAAATCGTGGAGAGGGTAGAGAAGAGATTTGACTAGCAGCGATGAGGGGCTTTTGTTATGAGATCCAGAGGAGATCTAACAGGTGTTTGAAAGTAAGACAAGTTTTGATCAAGTATGTCAAGAGAACCTTTGCCGTGATCAATGAATTGGTAGCAAGAAGGCACAATTTTAAGATCAACACCAAAGTACAAAGGGCAGATTAACAACTTTTTAAGCAAAGAAATGTTAAATCATGGAATACCTAGCAAAATCAACAATAACTTTAGAAAGCGAAGCAGATTAATAATTGAAAAAGTTTTAATGGGTGTGGGTAAAAGGCAAATATTATCAAAGTAAGTGGAGAGATCTTTCAAAAAGCTGGCGCAGCTACGATGCTTGAATCATCTTGATCTGCAGTGTAAAATTTGATGATCCTATGGTGAATCATTCAAAATGAATTCTGCACACTCATGATTCACGGTAATGTGGTTTATTATTTGCTTTGTAACCATTAAAGGATTATTATCACGTGTCTTGCAACCTCCTGCTATATTTCCATTACTGTTAAAATTCACACTATCAGGAATCGCATTTCACAATTACAGTCCCACAATTCTACTAATAAGTTGTCAGTTCTAAAGAAACAGAGCATTTCTCCCATTTTTTTTAAACAGACGAAAATATAAGTCAAACGTCAACTTAACCAGCTGAAAGTTTCCGTTCTGGTATTTCCTTTTTTAAAAGTTTCAACATTACTTCAGTTAACTAGAAAACAACCTTCACATTTATATAAAAGAAATTGGCTTCCTGTCTTCAATGCAGTGTGAAAATTCCTCTGGGATCTTTTGACCCAATGCCTGAAGGCCTTTTCAGCTTTTGAGTGGATTTCAATAGAACTGTCAAATTGAGGTCATCGCTTAAAGATAGGAACATAGAAATTGTGAGAAAAGAGGAGACCAAGATCCATCAATTCACCTTCTGCTATCATGGTCATCGTCTGATACAATGATAATGGAGTTACTGATTAATCATAACAATCAATCTCCATCAATTAGTCTACAGTAGACCCAGAAATGACACAACAAAAAAATCCAGTTATGGGGAGCTTTGGGAAGCATTGGCCCAAAGCCACCTTTTTCCTTTGAAACATAGTATACTTAGCATGTTGTGTGTCCCAAATTGTTCACATAATAAATCCCAAAATGTTACCCACTGAAAGAAACCTATCTTAGTTCCATTTTAATGAATCAATACTATCTGCTTTCTGTGTCTCCCAAGGTAGTTTGTTCTATAGAATTATCAATTGCCCAATTAAATATTGGGCATAATTTTATCAATTTAACCCCTGATGGAATGGCAGGGCCATTTGCAGGTCAGAAACCCGAATGTTGATGCAATGGGCTTTGCCAAGTCTTTTTCCTAGTCCAAGGCCTGGAAATTCCACCTTTGTGGTGCTCGGCCAATTACAGCTGGTGGGCGAGGTGACTGGTCCATTCCTTCAGTGGAAGGACTTCTAATTAAAGGGACCATAGCATAAAGGGACCATGGGGTACAAAGGCTCACCAGCATTTGAATTTTTTAGGCAGCCATGGGGTGGAGACCTGGGAAGGCTGTCCTCCAGGTGTCTCACTAGTGCCTGGATTACCAGGTATAACCTGCTGCAGGATCTGAGTGGCTGCAGTGAGGTGAGCTCTCTCAAGGAAGGGAGGAAAAGGGCATTTTCTATTACCAAGTAGGTGTGGATGGAAGTGATTGAGGTGGTCAGCATCAGAAATATGTCCATCCAAGCTACAGACAGTGCACCAAGAGGATCTGGAACGTCAGGAGGGCATGACAAGTGAGTGGCATAAGGTGCCAAGCCCCACACTCTGCCTTACCCAGCATTCACCTGCACAGCACTCCTCAGGTCAACACGCACTGCAGCTCCACTCATTCTCCTCACTCCAGGCAACTCATCTCCCCTACACAAAAACAGAATTACCTGGAAAAACTCAGCAGGTCTGGCAGCATCAGTGGAGAAGAAAAGAGTTGACGTTTCGAGTCCACATGACCCTTCAACAGAACAGTTCTGTTGAAGGATCATGTGGACTTGAAACGTCAACTCTTTTCTTCTCCACCGATGCTGCCAGACCTGCTGAGTTTTTCCAGGTAATTCTGTTTTTGTTTTGGATTTCCAGCATCCGCAGTAGCTTTTTGTTTTTAACTCATCTCCCCTTCTGAGCAGCCAACACTCGCACTTATACTCAGCTTATTGCCCTCTCACACACGTGTCTCCTAGTAGCCCTCCACAAATATTATCCTTTCCTACTCTCCACACAAGCCATCATGAGCACTCAAACCTCTCTACTTTATTTCCTTGCAGGAGAAGAGAACACACATCTTGGCAAAAGGCAGAGACCCAGGGGCATTGTAGGACCCTCCGATGGTAGTCATCTTTTCAATCATTGGCAATATGTGCCCACCAGCTCCAATGGGGAGCAGGTCTTGCTCCAGTAGGCTGCAGATGTCAGCAGTGACCTGATCTGAGAGCCTGAGCCTCCTGAGGCCCTGAGGCACTGGTGCTCAGACATGTCACAGTGGACCCTGTGTTGTTGGTCTCATCTCTTTGGAGTCCATCTCGGTGTTCATCTGCTCTGCTCTGCGGCGGGCCATGCTGCTATGGAGATGACAGCTGGAGAAGGTGCTGCATCCTGCTGGTGTACCGCAGCTGTTACTGGCCCTATTGATACTGGTGTTGATCCTACTCATGCCCCTCAGTAGAAGTGGAAGGTATGGCTGCATAAGCTGCTCCCATGGCAAGTAGAAGGCTGGAAGCAGGAAACTGCAGTGGAAGGTTAGTGAAGTGCCAGGCATGTTAAATGCCTTCCAAGAAGTTGGAAATCACCTGTCAAGCAGTGAAAGCACTCTCTGAGAGAATAAGTGCCTGAACAACAAACTCTAGCTTGGCCATGATTAGAATTCTTCAGCTTTACTCCCCACAGAATTCCCAGCATCTGACCTGCTCTTGTAGCTAATATGGCTGTTCCAGATAAGTTTCTGGCCAATGATAAACTTCAGGATGTTGATGGTGGGGGATTCAGCCATGGTGATGCCATTATCCTTACCCACCTGCAGTGTGACTCCATCAAAACTGTCCCTTTATCTCGTCTGATCCTTTCAATAAAGGGTTGGATAGGAATGGTAGACATGCTTTTAAAATGTGCTCTTTTTTCCAATTTGAGAAAGGTAGATGACTGGCCACATTTAGAATTCAGCACAACCATGAAGCCAGAAAAAAAATTGGAGAGAGGACAAGATAAATCAGGACTAGGTGACGCTGACCTTGGTATTTAAAAGCTCACAGGTTATGGAAGAAAGTGAAAACAGATAAAAAGAGATTATGCTTGAGTATAGAGTGTTGTTTTGTGCCTTGATTTGATTCCAGCAAGAGGCAGAGAAGAGGAACCAGAAACCTGTGAATTATTAAAAACCATCCAAAAATGGATAATTTCTAAAATTAACTGCTTTCAAAGCAAATTGTGCGATTTTTTAAAGCAGCTGTGTAGCACCGCACATTTGAGCTCCAGCATGCTCACCTATGGATATGTGAAAAGCACCTGTAGTTTCTTGCAAAATTAAATTTCACTTTTAGCTATGCTATTATGGGGACATTAGACATACCACCATACTGGTCAATGGTAGAGTCCTGACATTAGGTTTCCAACCCCAAGATAAGGAACCAGCAAAGTATCAAGGTATGTCTGAGAAAAACAACTCATCGAAAGAAACAATAAGGTTGGAGAGGACAAGAATTGCAAATATCAGTACTTTCAGAAGGAGGAGAAAGAAAGTTGCAAGACAAGTTAAAAAAATAAATTGAGCATTTATGCATTTATACATAGTACTTTTGCAATAAATGAAGGTGCAAGACCATGCAGAAAATATTCCCACGTGCACTTATATGGTAGCAACAAAGTTAAGACAGAAATAAACTAAAATACTGGAGAAGGTTCAATCCCAAATGCACCTTCAAGCAAAACACTATGAACAGGAGTTGAAAATAGTAACATCAAAATTACCAGGTCAAACTTGTCAGTCCAACAACACAACAAAAGATCTAAAGACACATTAAACTTAAATCAAACTGTGTGTGGATGATCAGATGAAAAACATGTCAATCAGGTCAGTAACTGAAAATTGCCTAACCCAATTAAGGAAGCATAAGGGTTTCTTGTGCCTTGACAATTAAGTAAGGGATCAAGATAACAGACTGAAGCATCATACGGTAAGTATGCATTAACACTCGGGTGAGTGTTTAAGCTGTGGATGATGACAACTCAATCAAACACTTTTGATGAGTTATGCTACTTATGATGTACTTATGAGCTGTCCCTCATACCTTTATCCATATAATAGACACAATCGAGTGGCTGCTAGTTGACTAATGACCAGCTGATGCCTTATTCTCCTTAAACAGAAGTAAGAAGCGTCCTATGGGATCAATATGGCTCTAAGATATGTGTCTTGTGTTAGACGATTGGAAATGTATCACCATTTATGAAAACACTTTGATTATTGTCTGAAAAGGAAGTATGCACAGGGCTATAGCGAAAAGGTGGGGGGAGAGCACAAGGCAACTTTCTCCTTCAGAGAGCCAGCACAGACATGACAGGCTGAATGACCTCCTTCTGTGCTATAAACAATTCTGTGATCCTGTAAATCCAGGAATCCTGAAACTTATCCATGTATGTATTTCTGCTGTGTCTGGTCCGGAGCACTGGCTGCCTGACACTAATAATATATTCTCCTCTTCCTTTCAGGTAAATAGGAGTGGTGAGATTTCACAGAGAATTTGGCTCTCTCAGGCTACACATATTGAAATCACTAGGGAAATGGCATTTAGCAAATTGATGGAACTATAGGCTGGAAAGTCTCCGGATGCGATGGACTACATCCTAGGGTCTTAAAAGAGGTGGCTAAGGAGGTATTTGATGCACTGGTGTTAATTTTCCAAAATTCGCTAGATTCTGGAAAGGTTCCATCAGATTGGAAAGTAGCAAATATAACCCCTCTATTCAAGAAGGGAGGGAGGCAGAAAACAAGAAACTATAGGCCAGTTAGCATGATGTCAGTTATGGGGAAGTTATTACAATTGATCATTATGGAGGTTATACTGGGGCACGTAGAAGAGCTCAAGGCAATAGGGAAGGCTCAGCATGGTTTTATGAAAGGAAAATCATGTTCAACCAATTTATTGGAGTTTTTTGAAGGAGTAACATGCACAGTGGATAAAGGGGAGCCTGTTGATGTACTGTAATTGAATTTCCAGAAGGCATTTGATACGGTGCCACACCAAAGACTATTATGGAAAATAAAAGCGCATGGTGCAGGGGGTAACATATTAGCATGGATAGAAGATTGGCTGGCTGGCAGAAAGCAGAGAGCATGCATAAATGGGTCTTTTTCCGATTGGCAGGATGTGACGAGTGGAGTCCCGGCGGGGCCTGTGCTGGGGCCTCAACTTTTTATGATTTACATCAATGACATAGATGAGGGGAGTGAAGACACGGTAGCTAAATTTGCAGATGACACAAAGATAGGCAGAAAAGTATGTTGTGAAGAGGACATGAGTTGGTTGCAGATGGATATAGATAGGCTGAGTGAGTGGGAAAAGAACTGGAAAATGGATTTAATGTGGGAAAATGTGAAGTTGTTCACTTTGGCAGGAAGAACAAAAAAGCAGAGTATTATTTAAATGGAGAACAGCTGCATAATTCAGAGGTGCAGAGGGATCTAGGTGTTCTAGTACACGAGTCACACAAAGTTAGTATGCAGGTACAGCAAGTAATTAAGGAAGCTAATGGAATGCTATCCTTTATTATGAGAGGGACTGAACATAAAAGTAAGGATGTTATACAGGGCATTGGTGAGACTGCACCCCGAATACTGTGTGCAATTTTGGTCTCCTTATTTAAGGAAGGATGTAAATGCATTGGATGCAGTTCAAAGGAGGTTTACTATGAGTGGGTTGTCTTATGAGGAAAGGTTGGACAGACTGGGCTTGTTTCCACTGGAGCTTAGAAGAGTGAGGGGTGATTTGATTGAAGTATACAAGATCCTGAACGGCCTTGACAAGGTGGACGTCGAAAGGATGTTTCTTCTTGTGGGTGAGTCCAGAACTAAGGGACACGGTCTTAAAATTAGGGGTCGCCCTTTTAGGACAGAGATGAGGAGAAATTTTTTCTCTTAGAGGGTTGTGCGACTTTGGAATTCTCTGCCTCAGAAGGTGGTGGAGGCGGGGTCATTGAATATTTTTAAGGCAGGGGTAGATGGATTCTTGTTAGGCAAAGGAATCAAAGGCTATCGAGGTTAGATGGGAATGTGTAAATCGAAACACAAGAAGGTCAGCCATGATCTTAATGAATGGCGGAGAAGGCTAGAGGGGCCGAATGGTCTACTCCTGTTCCTATTTCTTATGTTCTTATATACTTATTTTTGAAAGAGTTCATCACTGTATTTTATTCTCGTCTAAGATGGAGCACGAAATGGCCATTTAGGATTTAGTCCTCTTAATGTAGAACAGATAAAATAGAGTACACAAACCATCATCTTTTCAAGTGGATTAGGGATCGGTAATGCCAGTGATGCCCACATTCCTTGTATGAAGAAAAAAAATCATCCCCCGACTATCCATCATGGTATAAGCATGGTATAACACATTGGGATAGATTTACCAACTAATGTTGGACCTCAGAAGGAAATTATTATGTCCATAATAAATCCTGCAACATGCAATCTTAATAGAGGTATTAACCTGTTTTTGAGTTAATACCTGTGTTTAAAAAGTGCACGGAGAAACATAGTACAAACATGCAAAGGATAGTACTTCGCAACAGAAGAATGTCAGAAAAATATAGTATATATTTGTCCACTAATGGTACCAGAAGTAAATTCTATCCAATAGCAATTTTTTAAGTTAACGAGGCTAGTCAGAAAATATACCACACAAATAAAAACATTGCAAAGCACTGTGATGACGTTATGAGGCCAAAGCTTGAATAATTTAGCATTGTCATCGCACCCCATGATATATCAGCTTTGGTCTCACTGTTTACCTGAAAATGAGTAATGCTGAAAATTTGAAACAAGAGCAAAAAGTGCTGGAAGCACACAGCGTGTCAGGCTGTATCCATGAAAAGAATGGATGGCTCTGATGAAGGATCCATACCTGAACTATTACCCAGTCATGGGCATACTTCTTTCCATTATTTTAATAGATACGTTAATGTGTATATGATAAAATAGTGGGGAGGTGATATATTATAGATATATGATATAGAATTGAAATAACAATTTCTGAAAAAAGAGACATGCTATCAAAGCTTTTCAGCTTAAACTCATCAGGAAAGCTCACAAGAAATTATCAATAGTAAAGGGAAACAACAATTTATATTGCATGAGAAGAAAGTGCTGATTGGTTGGCAAGTGGACTCTGATCAGTGGATGCATTGCCATGGAAAATTGCAGCATGGAACAGTTAACTAACCAGCTTTGTTCAATTTCAAACCAGAGTCCATTTGCCAACCAATCCACACCCTCTTCCCATGCGGTATAAATTGTTGCTCCCCTTTACTGGTAGTAATTTCTTATGAGCTGTCCTGATGAGTGCAAGACAAAAAGCTTTGATAGCATGTCTCTTTTTTCAGCAAATCCTGTACAACTAAATGACCATGTATAATAATTTATTTCTTTTCTACTTAATTGTTATTCAGTTTTGAACTTTGTGATTAGATCAGGTGTAATGTAAGGATATATTTCATTGGCTGGAAAGGGGATAAACACATCTACCATACATTATTATTCATAATGTACAAGTTCCTTTTCCTTTTATTATCCAGCAATTTTAATATAGCCAGTATTTGGGTAATAGTTCAGGTATGGACCCTTCATCAGAACCCTCCGTCTTTGTATGGATGCAGCCTGATACGCTGTGTGGTTCCAGTGCCTTTTGTTCTTGTTTCAAATTTTCTGCATTATAGTTTTGTGTTTTTTACTCATGTTCAGGTAAATTATCTGCAGAAGTGATAAAAAAATATACCATTGGCAAGAAAGAGCACTGGGCTTAAAATTATACAGTGGAATAGTAATGCTTGCAACATTAAAGCTTTCAGCTGAAGTCCCCCTTTCTGTTACTTTTGCAGGGGCGCTGACTTATTAAAAGTAAATTGGTTAACGCCTCTGGTGAAACAATGGAAAAATAATATTTTTATATTCTTGGAATGTGGGGAACAAGTATTCATTGCCTTTCCCTAGTTATCATGAGGATGTTAACAGTCAACCAGATATTATGCATCTGGAGTCACATATAGGCCAGGCCAAGCAAAGGTTACTTCCTGAAGGACATTGATGAGCCAGCTGGGTATTTATAACCTCCATGGCCATTTTATTGTATCAGCTTAAAGATGATCCGATTTCTTGAGTTCATTTTCACAACTTGTCAAAATGGAATTGTGAACCCACGAGCTTCAGATTGCTATTTCAGTGTCACAAGCTGTGGACTATGTTCAGCATTCATACGGGAAGTTTGAACTCCACAAAGTCAAGGTGATGTCCGGGTGAAGCATTGTAACGGACCTCTGACTAAGCTATGATTATAAACAATGGATGTTATCACATTCTGAAGAATGCAAACGTTATACTTTGGAGAATAATCGATGGTAAAGGAAAAATTACTGAAAGTATAAATCCTGCCTCAGTTAATTAGGAAAGCAACACCTGGGATATAAATATAGATAAGCATCCAGTCTCAAAGAGTAGAATGAAAGTACATCACGGATAGTTCTCAAAATCAATGAGACACAAAAATAGTGTCAAAGTTAATTTTTTTAAAGAAAGTAAAATTCACTGAAGTACAGAAAAGAGATCAAAGAATAGGGACAGCAACATAGACAAATTAGCAGAACTCACAGCATCCTGAAGAACAGCCAGTAACTACGGCCTGAGATGTGTTGTACAAATCATTATCACCTCTTCACTTAGCTTGCAATTGCTGTAACTGTCAGTCTTCAGAAAACCTGCAGAGAAGAGCTCTCAACACTTCTCCTGTAGGCAAGTAAGCCATAAAACATCTGCAATGATTTTTCAACATCAAGCCAAACCTCAGATATGAACTTATCATGACTCAGGAATGCAAAAGGACTGACACAGTGGTCAGGATTTTCCGTGCCTGCTGGCATTGGGCATGTTTGGTAGCACGAGCGGACAATATAGAGAGATCGGTTTCACGACAGTGTGAAACCAGTTTGCGATCGTCTGCTCAGCCCACCAATGGCGAGCCACGTTTCCCACCATCAGATGTCGGGAACCTCACTGCAGTACGTCTGCATATCATTATTAGGCCAGCCCACCGAAATTGTCCCTCCCCACTAGATCGTCCTCCCACATCGGTGGGAAAACATGCCAACGTGTTTCACAACAGCATATATAAGGCATGCACTTGGCGGGCTACACTTCGCTCAAGACTTCAAGGTTTGTTTGCCTACCTTGCTTCAGTCAGCATTTGCAATCATCAGCACCAGGCTTAACAGACAGCACCCCATCACTTTTAGGGGAGGTCTCACAGGTAGGTCTCCACTTACCAGTTCAGTCATATGTGGGTGGCTTTTCATTGGCTGCAGGGCAAGGTCTTGCTTGGGGAAGAGGGAGAAGTTGCCTCAGGCAGGGAAGAGGCTGTAGGATGAGGGCTGTATTGGGGAAGGAGGGTATCCCAGGGTGTGGGGGGTCACCTGTTGATCTGTGCAAGTGCCTCAAGATGGTGAGGGCTGAGGAGGCAGTCTCCAGAGGAGATGAGGCCAGATGGAGATGTGAGGGTATGTGTGTGAGAATGGGCGGTGATGTCCCTTGAGCTAGTAGTGAGTGAGATGCCAATGAATGTGTAGTGGGCTTGAGTGTGTGAGTTTAGAGTGATGAGATGGATGCCTTACCGGACAGCATAGATGAGATCATTCATCCTCTATCTGTATTGGATGGCCAACCACTTCTGTGCAGCATTGGCATTGATCACCACTGCCATCACCTGCCAAGCTAGAGTAGTAAAGTTGCTGCCTCTCCTGCGGCCAGAGATGTGGTAGAGGACATCACAGCGAGCCTCCATGGTGTCTAAAAGGCGCTCGAGGGCTGCAGTCCTTTTGCCTTTCAGGCCATGTCTTCTTTGCTGTAGTCGTGGGCTGGAAGCACTGAGCGCGGCTGTATTTTAAATGCAGTGCCTGGCGTGATGAAGTGGTGAGGTGATGGCGTGGCAGGCGAATCGGAGCCTGCCCGCCATGGAAATGGCGTGTGGTCCAGGAATGCATAACTAATGCGGCGGGGTTGGGACGATATGGCGTGAAAAGCTGCCATTGCGGCCAACGGGTGAAATGTCGTTTTTCCTACCTGCTACTATGCTTAGTGTAAATTTGGGACGATTCCGACCTGTGTCCCTGAAAAAGCCAATTAACAAACTTTTTTTTTATATAATCAGAGAAAGAAGGGTTGTATGTAATTTTCATCACACTGATATCACACACAGGTAATATGAATATGTGGTTTAATGCAGTTTATTTCATTACACATTACATGTTTTTAAAAATAATTTCTAAAAAAAAAATTAAATTATTGAGACTTTTTTTTCCTGAAGACAGCTGGGTTATTTTTCTACTTTGATAGGTAGGAAAAAAAGGACAGAGATCTATTCTGTTGTTTTTACATTCCTGGAGGCCGCCCCCCCCCACCCCCCCACCCCCCCACCCCCCAGGAAGGAAGGAGAGAAAATCAAACAGTTGCATTGTTCCACAAGTTCAACTAAGTAAAATACATGAGAGGGACATCCCTACCTTATGTTCTTAAAAGGACACTGGATGGATGCCCATTATAAAGAGTTCCAGAAAAGGTAAACCCTAGATTTTTACCTAGCCCCCTTCAGATCAGAGAAACTTAGTGGGTAGACAGTAGGACCATGAAAGACTGAAAAGGTAGAGATTTTGCTTCCATGCCCCCCCATCAACTTTTGGGGTCATTGTCCAAGACCAGCAGTTCAGTTACTTATAATTGGCAAAAGTAGAGTAAACATCCTACTAAGCTATTCTGCTCGTGTATAAGGATTCTATTTGAGTAATTTGTATGGTTTTGATCCCACAGATCACCACCGCCTTCTCAAAGGCAAATGCTCACCGAGCCAGTGACGCCCACAGCCCATGAAGGAATAAAAAAAAAATTATAGAAAGTTGCACATAATTTTGCAGCACATAATCTGGCCATTTGCCCAACTGATCTATGCTGGTTCTTAGGCTCCACACTTGCCTACTTCCTCTAACTCTTCTGTCTCTTTTTCCCCCATGCACTTATCTAGCTTTCCCTTAAATATACCTGTGCTATTTAAGAATACTTTTTATTCTTTCATGGGATGTGAGCGTCACTTGCAAGGCCAGCATTTGTTGCCCATCCCTAATTGCCCTTGAACTGAGTGGCTTGCTCTGCCATTTAAGAGTCAAACACATTGCTGTGGGTCTGGAGTCACATGTAGGCCAGACCAGGTAAGGATAGCAGGTTTCCTTCCCTAAAGGGCATTAGTGAACCAGATGGGATTTTACAACAATCAATGATCATTTCATGGTCACCATTACTAAGACTAGCTTTCAATTCCAGACTTTATCAATTGATGGAATTCAAATTCCACTAGCTGTCCCCAAAGCGTTAGCCTGGGCCTTTGGATTACTAGTCCAGCGACATTACCAGTATCCACCGTCTCTTGTTCTTTAGTGGATACAGAGGAAGCAATGGAGATAATTCATGCCTCAAGAATGTAGGTTATGAAGAAACTTTAAAGACGTGGAATGTTACTTCTTCAGAAAAGAAATGCAAGAGTGATCCAACTGGAGATTTTTAAAAAAATTCGAAGGGCTTGATAAAGCTGAGTAATTTTATTACGGTCATAAAAAGTTCAAAAATCAATGACAAGTTTCAAAATGGCAATTTAAGAAAAAAGACAGCAGGCAGATTTTTTTTTTACAAAAACAAAGATACATCTGGAGAATAAGGTGTCTAGAAAAGCTATTGAGGCAGTTGGCACGAGTAGCTTCAAGGGGCAAGGGGACATATTTTTGGAGAGAAGAGATTAATTTGAATAATAAGCAATAAAATAGATAGAATTGGAGTCAAAATGGGCTGGTTTTGTGGGACTCAATAGTCTTCCTGGGTGGAATCTTCTGGTCCTGCCAGCAGTGGGAAACATGGCTTGTGGGGGAACTGAATTTAGGGTGAGGCCAAAATTCAGAATCCCTGCATCAGGATGAACTGTCGGAATTCTGTTCTCAGGACTTTAAAGATGGGTCAAGCATCCTGGTGAACAATATCGAGAAGCCCTTTTGCACTCATTAGCATATTATGCATGCTCATTAAAAGGCCACCTCAATGGAAGTAAGAACCCCTTTCAAATTAAATTTCCCGGCAGTGGGAAATTAGAACGTTCATTTCTATGACTGTATATAAGTCGTGTGCACCTGGCGAGCTTCGTTTCTTCCATAACTTTGAGGTCAGTAAATTATGTGTTCACCTTCTTGGGGGCCACTCATAACTTCACTCATGTCAGGTGCCGGTAGCAAAAGCTGTGCGAAGGCTGGAAGGGGAGGGTAGGATGGAGCGGAGGCTGGAACTGGAAGGCAGGCTAAGGGGGAAAGGGAGGGAAAGTGTCTCGGTGCCCTTTAAATATGGCACCGGATCATTGAGCCCATGAGGCTATGGAGGGAAGGGTGACTTCCTGCCCGCCCCCGCCACGAGGTTTGCCATGCTCCGCACGGGTGAATAAGCAATGAACTAAACAGCACAAGATTGTGTGTGTTCAGGTGTCCGGCACCACCAAGAGCAGCTCCCCACCACCCAAAACAGGAATCAATCGCGCTTCCATGCCTGCCACTGAATTTTGACTTCAGAGCAGAAGATTCTGCCCCATTACTAAAAATTCTTAGCTCTTAATGGGACCTGACAATATTCCAGCCATAGTGCTCAAGACTTGTGCCCCAGAACTTGCTGCATCCCTAGTCACGCTGTTCCATTACAGCTAGAACACCGGAATCTACTGGCAATGTGGAAAATTGCACAAGCATATTCTGTACACAAAAAGCAGGACAAATCCAACCCAGCCAATTAATATCCCATCAATTTACTCTCAATCATCTGTAAAGTAATGGAAGGGGTCATCAACAGTGCTATCAAGCGGCACTTGCTTAGCAATAACCTGTTCACTGATGCTCAGTTTGGGTTCCGCCAGGGCCACTCAGCTTCTGACCTCATTACAACCTTGGTTCAAACATAGACAAAAGAGCTGAACTCCAGAGGTGAGGTGAGAGTGGCTGCCCTTGACATTAAGGCAGCATTTGACCGAGTGTGGCATCAAGGAGCCATATCAAAACTGGGGTCAATGGGAATCAGGGGGAAACCTCTCCGCTGGTTGGAGTCATACCTAGCACAAAGGAAGATGATTGTTGTTGTTGCAGGTTAATCATCTCAGCCCCAGGACATCACTGCAGGAGTTCCTTAGGGTAGTGTCCTAGGCCCAGCCATCTTCAGCTGCTTCATCAATGACTTTCCTTCCATCATAAAGTCAGAAGTGGGGATATTTGCTGATGATTTCACAATGTTCAACACCATTCGCGACTCCAGATACTGAAGCAGTCCATGTCCAAATGTAACAAGACCTCGACAATATCCAAGCTTGGGCTGACAAGTGGCAAATAATATTTGTGCCACACAAGTACCAGGCAATGACCATCTCCAACAAGAGAGAAGTTAACCATCGCCCCTTGTCATTTAATAGTATTACCATCGCTGAGTCTCCCACTATCAACATTCTGGGGGTTACCATTGAACAGAAACTGAATTGGACTAGTCATATAAATACTGTGGCTACAAGAGCAGGTCAGAGGCTAGGAATCCTGCGGTGAGTAATCACCTCCTGACTTCCCAAAGCCTGTCCACCATCTACAAGGCGCAAGTCAGGAGTGTGATGGAATACTCTCCACTTGCCTGGATGAGCGCAGCTCCAACAACACTCAAGAAACTTGACACCATTTAACACAAAACAGATGTAACCAAAACAGACCTCATGGATTTCTCAGCAATCCAGCCAGATGTCAGTGACCACTGTGAGTCACAATATTTTGTTAAAACTCTGTCTGCCTCATGAAGGATTGTCATTCTTCACTTTAGAAGATATAGCCTCTGAATTCCCTCAAAAGCCATTCCAACTTGAACTGCCTCAATGACTGCTCACCTCCCAATGGCTCACTCTCTCCTCCTGAGGCTACATTCCATGGGATTCACAAAGCTGCATTCCTGCTTCTAATTATCTAATTCTAATTCTTTTCTGGACTGCTAGCTTCAATAAGCTGCCACCTCCCCTGGGTTTCACCAAACTCCAAACTCCCAGCTGCACCAAGCTATAACTTCTTCTGAGCCCTAACCCTCCCCAGGACAGAAGCAGTGACTTTTTCTGCACGGTCTCCAATTCCTTCACCTCTTTCCCAAAGTGTGGTACCCAGAATTGCACTCAATACTCCAGGTCAGGCCAAATGAGTGTTTGATAAAAGTTCACCAGAACCTTCCTTGCTTTTCTTCCCTGTATTTATAAAGCCTAGAATCCCATGTGCTTTATTAACCGCTTTCTCAATCTGCCCTGTCAATAATTTATGCAAGTATACCCTCAGGCCCATCTGCCCTTTCCATCATTTTATATTGCTTCTCCTCATTCTTCCTACAAAAATGCATCATTTCACACCTCTCTGCATTAAATTTCATATCCTGCATGTTTATATCCTCTTCAAATCTATGACTATCCTCTTCACAGTTCACAAACCTTCCAAGTTTATAGATTAATTTTTATTGCATCAATTTCCTAGAAGGAAAAACCAGCAAAACTTGTCGACTGACTGGTACTGGTCTAAACTGGAGTTCCATTTTAACGGACATAAGACCAGCTACGACCAGTACCAGTCTTTTTCCCAAGCTTTAATGTTTTTTCCTTCTGGGTTGACCAGTAAAATAATACAATTAATGTTGGCCAAAAAAATGGAAATGTCAATAAATGATAAACTGTAAATTCAAAGTCCTAATCTATTTTCTAGTTTGAGGTAACAGCTCACTTGAGTAAATTAAATTAAATCTTGCAGCGCTACAGGATACAAGACAAAGCTTGTGGCATAATAAACAATTCTAATTTCAACTTCACCCCCCACTTGTTACTATTCCTGTGACTTTATTTGTTTTTGAGACATGTGTAACACCAGCAAGGCAGCACTTACTGGTCATGCAAAATTCCCCTAAGGGCATTAAGAATCAAGTATGTAACGTGGAACTGGAGTCATTGGTTAGAGCAGGCAAGATCCTTTCTCTGAAGAACATTAAGGCAACTGCTGAGGTTCACAACAAACCAGCATTGGCCATTGCTTTCCTTGTATTAGCCCATATAGTTCCAATTTATTGAATTCAATTTGGTGGGATTTTTATTCATAATCCCTGGGTTACTAGTCCAGTGCCATTAGCACAACAACAATTATATAGCACATTAACACGGTAAAACATCTTAAGGGACCAGGATACCATCCCTAGTCTACCCAATCTATGTTGGCTGATGTTCCAATAATCTTTTGATGCTCATTTCTCCTAAGTTCCAAATGTACTATTCTTATGGGCCTCATCTTTGCATCCACACTCTATTGAAATCAAGATTTACCATACGATCTCATAATCTAATTCATTTTCCTGTGACCTAAAACTGTGAAACTCCTTCACTTCTACTGTTCTCTCTTTCTCCTATAATTACCAGCTTATAAAACTCAAATTTAAAGTCACCTAACCATGCATTCTTGGTTTACCTTGCCTTCTCTTTTAATTTTATAGCTTTTGTGGTATCTTGTTCTTTTGACCTTGACCCTTTGACATGATTCGCCTTAAAAACAATTCAACATTCCCAACGAAAAGAAACAAAATACATAAGATACAAGTTTTCTTTACAAAATGCATTGTAAATAATATGACTGCATCTGTGGAATTAACGGAATAATTTAATTTTGGCATTCAGGCGGGTAACTAAAGATTCTCATCGTAATTTGTGATATTATTTGAGCCGCTCAATTAGATTATGCTCCTGTAACTCACTGACCCACATCTAATATCTACTAACTAATCAAACCCTGCTCGTCGATGCTCGATCTCAATGCATCGCAAAAGTCTCAATTATATCAATATGAAAAAATAAACATATGAAATCAAAACCACTTTGCTACATTATAGCATGGGGTTTCAAAACAAAGTTAACCTTCCAAAGAGTCAAGGCAAAAAAGGAAAAAAAAAGTCACCTGACTGCAAGGCATCAAAGTTAGTTTTCTTTCTGCTAATTTTCTCTCTTTTGCCTCTTCTGAAGGTGCCCACTATGGCGGCACTGAATCATTGAATTTTACAACATTGAAATTCCTCTGCCCTGTAACAGTATATTTGTATAAAATATAGATATTGTGAGGGACTAAGCCCTCTCACTGTATATTTTTATAAAGGGGAGAATTTTCTCCCCGTTGGGCGGGTCGTTCGGGAGCAGGCATGGGCGTGCGTGAAGCCGATCACCGCCCGCAATCAGCTGCGCGCTGCCATTTTACGTGGGCGGGCTCAGCGCTACCTGTGAAGGCGGCGGGGAAGAGGGAGAGTCGGGGCCTGAGCTCTTTTGCACATGCGCACAAAAGAATGCAGAAATCTCCCTGAGGCATGGAACTGCCTCAGGGAGATTAAGTTCAGTTTTAAAGTTTAAAATAAAGAAAGTTAAAAATCATTTACACATGTCCCCACATGTGACAGCATCACATGAGCTGGGACATGTTTATGAAATGTTTAAAAAATATTTATTATTTTAATAAACCCTTCATGAAACCTCATCCCGCCCATGGATGAGGCTTCATGAAACATGCGAAGGTCGCCTGGGCTCTTCGCCTGCCCGCCAATCTTAAGGTTGGACGGGCAGCCCTGTCAAATTGATTAAGTGGTTAATTAATGGCCTTAACAGGCCCTTGACAGTTTGGTGGGCGCGCCGCCGACTCCAGTGTGTGCCTGCCGAACGAAAGATTGGAATGACGTGCAGTGATGTCGGGACACACGTCCAACATCACCACGTGTCATTTTACGCATTGGCGTGCGGGGCCTGCCCCCCGCAAGCTGAAGAGAAAATTCTGCCCTATATATATATAGATATGCTCGTTGCTATTTCCAAAATGTTAAAACTGAACAAAGACCTTTAAAATGTCTGAACCTATGTCTGTCTGTGATCCCCGAGCAAAAGAAGCTATTTGACAGTTTTGATAAACCCCACATCTCGTTATCTCTGAGGAGCCACTAACGACCACCTGTGGACTGCACCGCCCGAATTCAAAGAGAGCTCTACAAAGGCCATTTGCATTTAATAACCCAGGCTGGCCAACAGGAGATGGATCGTCTGCTGAGACAAAAGCCCTGCAATTCCTAATGGCTGAGACTTTTAACAGCCTTTGGAATCCAGACGTTAGATACACATCTGTCAAAGACCGGGGGAGAGGTTGGAGTCATGCAACATGGACCTCTGGCTTGTGGAACAAGTAATAATGCCTTGTTGAATGGCATAGCTCAGTTTGCATAACTAGCAGCCTTACAGACAAAGAGCTCTGCCCAGTGGAATACTTGGCCCCCACCTACACTGTTTCTGCTGAAAATTCTGCACCATCACCTACAAGACTGATTCATCTCTATGCCTATCTCATCGTGTAAAAACAACACCACCAGAAAAGTGAATTATCCAGTACTGGTTTTCAGTCCACTGACCTCCGTGAAAGAATGCCTCATTGGACTTTGAATCTGGACTCTGGAACCCACGTGAAACAATATTGCTTTTCTATGTGCTCTCTGTACTGTAAATCTTTCTTTTCTCTATCCCTCTTTTTGCTATCTGAATGCGAGGGAGACGTTGTGAACCCTCTTTTCGCATTCTGAGTGTATGCAAATAGACTAATCCTTCAAGTTTATGCTATCTCAAATTTGCTGCAGGGCTATTAATAGAAAATTGGATTGCACAAAACCGAGGGGCTGGGAGAGGTTGGGAAACATGTCACCGCTTGTAAAAAGAGAAACAAATCAACACACCTTTCTGTTTATGGGCAGGTGGTGAGAGGAGAAATTAGTGCTGTTTAAATTAACCCCCCTCTTGTCCATCACAATATCTATATCTATTATACATAAGGGCGAGAGAGAGAAAGCAATTATATTCAGACACCAGTATGTTAGCCAAGTGGTCATTCTTTATTGAGAATGAATATCAGCAGGTTATTTACTTTAAATTCTCAGGATATGAGTGTCACTGGCAGGGCCAGAATTTATTGCACATTCCTAATTGCGCTAAAAAGGTGGCAGTTGACTTTCTTCTTGAACCAAATGGTTTGATGCAATTTAGGGGCTTGCTAGGCCACTTCAGAGGGAAGGTAAGAGTCAATCACATTGCTGTGGGTCTGGAGTCACAGACAAATCAGACCAGGTAAGACTGGTTGGCTCTGTTGCCTCACTGACGGATAAATAGAATTTAAACCTTTTGTATGTCCACAGAGACACCATCGTAAGGTTCTGTATAGCCCATTAAGACAACAGCTTAGACAACGCCTGAAGCCTGGTGTGTTAGGGCTGAGATGCATTGTTGGGGCAGAGCAGAGTGATGAACCACTTGGGTTTACTTCTGCTAGCTTTTAGTTTTAATTTCCAGGTTTTCTTTTTTAAACTGAATTCAAATTCTCAGGCTGGCTGGCAAGGTTTGAGCTCACATTTGTTGAATTATTGGACCAGGCTTCTGGTCTCATAATCATTCAAGTACATATTCAAGGTGAAGAGCACCCCAGTCAACTCTGTTCTCATACAGTATCAACATTTTCAAAAAGGAGCCAGGAGAAGGAATTGTGTCGTATTTGCCCTTCATTAAATTCATGGCCACCAAGCCAAATGGTAGCACCTCAAATGCAGCTCCAAATGAAATCAACTTATGAGGAATCAAGCCTATGACCTTCTGGTCAGGACGGGTCAATTGTACAGTCTTTACCAACTGAGCCATCAAGTGAGATTTCAATGTGGATCTGCATATAATTAAGTCTGACTATGTAATTTCAAGAACAGGATACAATGCAGCCGGTGAAATTTCATATCATAGTAATAAACAACCTCGTACTGCCTAATGCAGTAGCTCTGGGACGTAGAGGGTGAACATAATAACGTTGTCTGTTATTTCATGAGGAAAGGAAATGGTGCAAAAGAAAAAGGCTAAAACTAATATAACTTTTTTTTTTAGTCAGATCATAATTTAAGAAGCAAATAACAACAATGGAAGCAGATTAGAAGATGACCAAATGAAGGTTATTGAACACCACTTCAAATTACAAATATTTTGTAATTATAATATGACTGATAGATAATAGATATAGTACAAAGCAAGATCACTGCAGATAATTGACCCCAAAGATTCCCTAATGCATGCCATTACTTCAAATAAACCCATACAGTAACATGACCCAGATTAATCATCAGTGATAAATTTAAATAAGGCGGATTTGAAATGTGTTTACAGCTATTACAAATTTGAGCACAAAAATAATGACTTGCTGACCTTTTCTGGTGTGGTGCTGATCTTTGATGTGAAATCCTCTGATCTGGCTAATAAGAAATTTCACATTAACTCTGCTTTGTGCTCTAAAAAGCAATCATCGACCCGTGTGAATTGAAAGCCTCTTCCTGCTGTGCAGCAAAGGAAAAGGGCCACGTGACTGTATTAAAAGACAATCATCGATGATTTCATCCTTGTTTCTAGTCATTTAAAGAAACAATATCAAAAAGACAAGATTTACATTTATATGTAGGATTTTAAGGTGATATTTAATATATAGCTCAATTGTCATCATCTGTAACCTACCACAGTTTGGCCTTTAGTAGGAATGCAATGTAATAGTGGTTCCAGTACCATTTAACTCTTGGTTCACTGCACGTTATCTGAGACTGACCAGAATAAAGCGAGCTAAAATTCTTCATGCCAAGAATTTTATCACAGTAATTAAATACATGTAAAAATAAATGAATTGACTAACAAGAGAAATTTCTGAATGAACTTATTGTCCATTTGTTTCTTTCCCCGATAATTGCCAATCTGATCCAACAATAAAGAGGCCGTGAAATTGAGAGAAAAGCTGGAAAGAGCCGGTTAGTGCTTATTAAAACCTTGTTAAAGGCAACTGATGGGGAGTGTTCAAAACAACTAAGGAAGGGGAAAAGTGGGCATTTACAATTTCACAGCTGATGCTAAACGAACATGGGCATCTAGTCAATACTTACACAAGTATACCGCAAGGAGTTGTTTTCTGTCCTGTATTATTGTTGCAGCAGGTGCGACTAGGCAGCATGTCTGTTGCCCGTGAAGAAGTTGTATGACTGCTTGTTTACCAGACACTAGTATCTGCATCTGTCACCGTAGATCCATTGGCTGGTGTAGTCCTATTCAGGCTGCCCACCTCCATTCGCCTCTGTGCTCCTGTGTTACCATCCCCTCAGTTTCCTCGTTACATTAAGAGAAACCTGACAGAGACTGCTTCCAATATACCCCAAAGGTCAGATAATGTATGCTGCCTTCCGTGCAAATTTATGGCTTGGAGCAGACACCTCACCTCGGAACCTGAATAAGCATTTGCCTTCAGAGTAACATTCCCACCTGAATCAGAAGGTGCAGGATTTTAATCCCTCTCAAGACAGTTTGAGCATATTGACACCAGGGCTTTGGCTCTGAACTCTAAATTGATAACTAGCAGGATACTCGCATTCGGTGGGTATGATTGTGCTTGACGGCATTCACTCACTTACCTCATTGTATGGGTTGTGGAAGCTCATGAAGAGCTCCAATCAGCCAGAATAAAGACAGGTATGGCCCTGGATAAAACGATCTTGTTTTGGCTTGCCAGGTTGTTAACTGTGGATCCTTCCACATCATACACTATTCTCCAAGGGAAGAATGTGAAAATACAAAAGTAACCATAGTATTAGCTGAGAAGTAGCTGCAAGGCAGGAGAGATCAGGAGGTCCAAAAAAGCCAGCAAAAAAACGACCACACTAGGCAGGGAGGTAGTGAGAGTCTACATTGCCCACCGATTCCAATGAACTTTGAAGTTAGATATTTTTACTCTGCTGGCCTTACTTTAATAACCACAGAGCGGACTTTGCTACTGCAAACTAACTGAAAACACTAAGCTCTGCAAATACCAAGCTTGTGTTCTCAGCACCGTCCTTTACAGTAACGAAACATGGACAGTTTATGCAAGCTAAGAAAGGCAGTTGAACAGTTTCCACCTCCACTGCCTGAGACAAATATTGGGCATCTCCTGGCAAGGCAGAGTGACAAAAATGAAAGTCCACCAGAATGCAGTGATCCCCAGCATCTTTTCCCTCTATAGTCAGCGGTGACTCCATTGGCTGACTCATGTGAATTGAATGGATGACTGCTGCATACCCAAAGATATGCTTTATGGCGAGTCTGCTATCGGCACAAGCCCAACAGGTTTCCCACATCTGAGATACGAAGATGTCTGCAAGCGAGTCTTCAAACTGACTGGGATTGGAATCGATGCATGGGAAGTCATCGTTGCTGACTGGAGTGCCTGGAGACAGACAGTCAGGAAAGGCACGGAGAAAACAGAGGATAAAAGAAACAATCAGATGGCCGAAAAGAGAGCCCGGCAGAAGGAAAAAATAATCAGTCAATCTTGAGCCAACGCTGTTCATCTGTGCCCGCTGCGGAAGGGACTGCCACTCATGAATTGGTCTCTCCAGCCACAACAAACGATGTTCAATACAGAAGTGACATAAACCCAAGCATAGTCCATCATCTCCCAAGACAGACGGATGTCAGCTATTGGTTTGGTGTCCCTATTTTTCTGCAAAGAGTTGCATCTTTACTTCTGATTTCTTTTCTGCACAATAAAAGACCAACATGCTGCAAAGGGTATGGAAAAGGAATTAATTTTGTTTTGATTCACTGCTGTTGCTTCTTGTGTTTAATGTGTCTTGCAGCTCAGCATTTCTATGTGCTCGGTCAATTTCTGCAGGTTGCTTTTGCTGGTGCCCTGTTATTACATGCTCCCTAGTTGAGCAAGTGGTACTGGTGACTGGATGTGTAGCTGTAAGAGGTGCACAACATATCTGACCCACGGTCTTGGGTACGCATCAAAGCAATGGGCTCCTTTGCTGGAATTGCTGTGATTATTTGCTTTCACAAGCGCCTAAGGCCACTGTATAGGGCTGGGAAATGGCACAGCACTGCTGCTAACACACAAGTGCCAATTGGCAAGTGATATGTTTCTGGTTCTTGCCACTACAGAAGAGCAACTTCCTAGAATAACTTTATCTTTCTCATCGTGGGGCTTGCATTGAGTCTCAGAGTTCCTCCCTCAGTTCCTCCCAGAGTTACCTGTATGCTTTTCCTTTCCTCAGTCCTGCTGCTTTACCAGCCTTAGCCTGCATCCTCACAAAACACATGTAGCGCACTTACCATGGATCCTTCAAACCGAGAGCGGTGACCTTTCCAATGACCCTTCTAAATAGGAATCAGCTGTGGCTCAGTGGTAGCACTCCCACCTTTGGTTAGTAAGGTTGTGGGTTCAAGAAACACTACAAGAGACTTCAGCACAAAACCTCGGCTGACATTCCAGTGGAGTATTGCAATGTCGGATGTGCCATCTTTCAGTTAAGGTGTTAAACCAAGCCCTGCCTGTCTGCTCACGTGGACATAAAATATCTCACAGCACTATAGAGCAGGGGAGTTCTCCTGGTCTACACTGATCCCTTGACCAACATTACAAAACAGGTTATCTGGTCATTATCTCATTTATGGGATATTTTGCACAATTAACTGCATGTTTCCTACAAAACAACAGTAACTATACTTCACAAGTACTTCTGTAAGGCACCTTGGGATGTCCTGAGGTCATGGAAGTTGATATATAAATGGAAGTCTCTCTTTCTTTCCATCGCTGCCCTGTTATTATGTAATCCTTGATGCCTAATCCTGCAATTCCTTCTCAATCTGGGGATATAGAAAAATATAGGACCAGAAAAGACATTATAGCCTATCTGGTTGGCCCTAATGTCTATTCCACATTGCCTAAATTATGTAGATTTTTAAAAAAAAACGTGCTGTTGTTCATTATGAATTTGTGACTGCATTTCATCTGATTCTACAGCAAGTTGACTTTGATCCTGCTCTATAGGCAGTAAATCAGCACACATGCATATATGGGTAGTGCTTTTATATGCCAAATAAATAAGCTTGGGCACGATCAGTGTGTGGACATGGTTGTGTGAGTACAAATTACAGCACATCAGAAGTATTTGGTACAAACCACAAGGTCAACACTACGCCCAGCAAACTCCAAACACCCCACATCTTTCAAACTCATTCTGCTGAATTGATCAAAGATAGTGTTGTGAATGCTGAATGCTGTTAGTGATTTTTGTCTGACACTCTGGTTGCACTTTGCATCCTCCGACTGTATGCCATTTTTAACTTGAAACGTAAGAGCAATGGAGATTGAGACAGGCGTATTCATTCCTGAAATACTTTCTCTCCATTATAATGAAGTGCTATTTGTATGGCCCTGCTATTTTTAGTTTGAATACTTTTTGAAGTACTGCATTCTTCATATTTGCGCCAGTGCAACAGTGATGCATTTCTTTATATGCAAACTTGCATTTTCAAAACCAATTTGTATAAATAATGCACATTTCTAGCCACTGCATGTATTTCTGTTCCCCAATGTAAGGCATTTTCCTGTCTTTATTTTGGTACTTCTCTTTAAGTCATGCAAATGTTTTTCTCTTTTTATTCCTGGTTACTGTTCACCATCTGGGTGATGTACTCCCACACATGCCTCATTAGCTGCTTATTTGAGACTGTTCCTCGCCCACCAATGTGTCACTGCCATATTTCATTATAGCTTCCACAAGGATTTTAAATGCTTTATATATGCTTTTCTCTGCTATTATTTACCATTTTATGCATCACTTGTGCCCTCCGCAGCTGTATTAATACATTTTGCGAGATTTATATTGTTCAAGTGGTTTGTCAGTTGCTTGAAGCAGTGTTCAAAAACCATTATTGCAGGTGCAACCTGATTCACTGATATATGTCATTGCCATTAATGAATCTATCTTTTTGGAAATGTTTATTACAGATTTATGTTTTGTAGGCCCTCAAATTTATTGTTGAAAAAGGAATTTGGAACTCAAACATTCCATTTCATGTCATCCACATCGTTAAGTGCAATCAATTGTCAACATGATTGTTACAAGTGGTGCAGTAACTCGGCCTGATAATTACTACAGCACAACATGAGCTGGGTTCAACTTGATATAATGTAAATTAGTTTCAGCATTTCAACATCACAATTTTAGCAGGATTTAATCATATGTTTCCTATTTGTATCTTAAATAACATATTTTATCAGATATAAATTTAACTATTATTAAATCTCTCCACTGCCTCGCTTTACGTGTATTCTATTCTTTACGTATATTCTATTACACATATCCTATTTACTCTAGCCCTATAAACCCTCTGGGAAACTTGTGTTGCTCTGACACTGGTCTTTTGTACATTCCAACTCCCTTTCTTACATCAGTGACTGCCTTCAACTCTTTCTGCCCTACACAAATAAATTCCCTCCCTAAATCTCTCTGTCTCTCCAGCTTCTCCTCCCCTTATAAGACCATTCTTAAAAACCACCTCTTTGATCAAACATTTGGTTGCTCCTTCTAATGCCTCCTCCTTTGGCACTGAATTCATTCTTTCTTGTTTCTTTTATGATTCTATGACATAACTGGAGATGTTTTTCACCAAAGAATGTTATATAAATGCAAGTTGCAGTTAATACTTATTAAAGTTGTGGTTAGTACTTATTAAAACTAATCAGTCCTCCTCTGTGGTAAGCTGTTTTTTCAGTAATCTTTCAATAGAATTCTTTTCCTTCTAAATTGCAGCTATCACCTTGTATACATTTATGCTACGACCTTACACTTGTATACTTCTAACTTATAATACTAATTTAACTGTTAGATTTTACACCAATTGCAATCCACCTTCGTGACACGTACACTTTTCACACTTCTCCAGAAATTCTAGAAGTGAAGTAAAAGCTTTCTCATGGAGGTAAATTAGCTTGCCACAATTAAACATACTCCAAATGGTCTGACTAATCAATGACTCTTCATCAAGATTAGAATTTCAATTAAAACTTTCACAATCGGACATATAAATTTTAATTGTCCAATTTAGTCGAAGGACTTGGTGCGACTGCTCATAACCAAGAATAGGTGCAGAAAGAGTTATGGGAAGAGGATGCATAAACGTGGCTTGGATTTCATTGACTTTAAAAGGTTATGGGTTAATTTAATTGAGGCGCTTAAAGGGATACATAGAAACTATTTCTCTGTTGGGAGAATCCCAAACAAGAGGATCTTAAAATTAGAGCCAGGCTATTCAGAAGTTAAATCAAGAAAAACTATGTCATACAAATGGCAATTATAAACTGGAATTCTCTTTCAAAAGTCTGTGGCTTGGGTCAATTGAAATTTTCAAAACTGAAATCGAGATAATTTTGTAGATAAGGGCATTAAGGTATATGAAGCAAAGGCAGATAAATGAGTTCAGATACAGATCATGGACAAACTGAATGGCAGAACAGGCTCAAAGACATGAATAGCATGTTCCTATTTCTAATGTCGGATGACTGGATCCTTTGCGCAATAGTGTTTCGTTCCACAGTCAATATATCAATGGTTAGGTTCCACTTCAACCAGACAACACATCCATAAATTTTAGGTGCTCAGTTAATCTTATCTGTACATCCTCTACATCTCTGTGCATAATCAAAAATTAACAAGGTAAATATTATTGACTAACCCTGCATTCTATTAAAATTTACATGAGCACAGAGAGAGAAAAAGGACAGGAGTGAAAATAAAGAAAGCTAAAAAGAAAGGTAAGAACTGACTGGTGGCACATGTACCATGAGGTTGGAGAAAATAATATTTTATGATATGAGCAGTTAAGTCACTAATTTGAATTACACCCTTTTCAAATACTTTGTTAAACACTAATCCATTTCTCTTTAGGATGCCACCAGCATGCTAGCATCCCAACAACAGATCTATATAATCCTATATTGTTCTGAGTACATGTTGGAAGATGGTGCTTAGTCTGTCAGAAGGAAGTATACCTGCAGAAATTATTATATGTGAGGCCTGTGGACAAATTCCCTATAATTTGTGCATACTCAGAACGTCATCCATTTAATTCAAAATCTATTTTTTTCAATAATTTTCCATATTTGTTTTTAAAGCAGCAGCATGTCTATTTTAAATAAAAACATAAAATACTGGAAACACTCAGCAAGTCTGACGGCATCTGTAGAGAGAGAAACAGAGTTAACATTTCGAGTCCACATGACTCTTCTTCTGAGCATGTCTATTTTCCCTGAGAACAGTGAATAAGTAATACTAAACCATTCCTGCACCGAAGTATAATCGAAGCACTGCCTGACGTAACAAGTCATATCAACTAAGATGGCCCTGGGTTCATTTGGCCCTCTATACTGAGTTAGCTGATTCAGCAGGAGAGGCCGTAGGAGAGGTATAACTTTCCCTTGGTAAGGCTCTGATGAAGCCAATCAAGGCTCTTGCTGCTAATTGCCATCCAGCAACTGCACCTAAAAAATGCATGAGTGAACCGAGGATACGAGGATAGGACCGGACATAATAACGATACCTCATCATGATAAAACAGCCTGGCGAGATTCACTATCTGATCTTACACTACTTGACCACTGGAGAATAGTCACTGCCAATAGAACCATAGCCCAGATTTTGAGTGAGAGCATGGAACCATATTTTAGACTTTATCAGTGTCTTCAACAGTGACAGGTAATTCACCTCCTGTCTCTCCAAAGCCTGACCACCATCTACCAGGTAGAAGTCAGGAGTGAGGTGGATGATTGTGGCTCCAACAACACTCAAGAAGCTCAACAGCATACAGGACAAAGCTGCCCTCTTGATCGGCACCCCATCCACCACCTGAAACATTCATTCCTTCCACCACAGACACATAGTGGCAGCAGTCAGTGTGTGCCATCTACAAGACACATTGCAGAACTTGTCAAGCCTCCGTCAACAGCATCCTCCAAAATCATGACATCTACCACCTAGAAGGACAAGAACAGCAGGTGCATGGGAACACCACCACCTGCAACTTCCCCTCAAAGCCACACACCATCCTGACATGGAACTGTATTACCATTCCTGCACTGTGGCTGGGTCAAAATCCTGGAACTTCCTTCCTATCAGCACTGTGGGTGTACCTACATCACATGGGCTGCAGCGGTTCAAGAAGGTGGCTCACCACCACCTTTTCAAGGGGCATTAGCAAGGGGCAATAAATACCGGCCTTGCTAGCGCTGCCTACATCCTGTAAAAGGATAAAAAAATAGCCGGTGTCCATTGAGTGATACCCCAATTAAGAGAAATTGTGGCCTCAACAGAGGGGAGAAAATTTACATTTCCGATTTTCCATCAAAAGCAATTAAAGTACTAAATAATGCCATGTCACAAATACCATTATGTTGGAGAAAGACAATATCTTCTGATATGAATGCACAAGCCACTTCTCTGAATTACACTCTTCCTCTGGATCTGTCAAAATCTCATTAGTTGTGATCATTGTCACATTCTGGCACATACCATTTTGATCTTGTACAAAACGACTTGCCATATGTTAAGTTATAAGTTATTCAACAGTGTAGGATGTTGGCTGAAAATAAGTGTCACTTAAAGTCTCATTACTATGTTAGCTGTGAATGTTTCTAGCCTGTTGCTTACTTCTCTTTTCTGTTCACTCTATTTCCGCTTATTTAGCCCACCTCGTAATGAGGTACATTTTCCTCATTAGCACCTCCAATGCACGAAGCTTTGCTCCAGATATGCATTAACCCAACATTTTGCAACCTCCAGAAAAAAAGCATAATGGGCTTAATCTTCCGAGGAGTGGCAATCCCCATCGGATTGCCACTCCATTCCTAGTTACTTACCTTGTGCCGGAGTTCCGCGTTGCTCACCCAGACTTCCGAACCGAGCCTCCTCAGAAACGCAGAGCTTCCCTGTCCTGGGAGTCCTTCCCCGTAGTGCAGGATCATCGCGGGAAGCCAAGTCATGCCCCATTTTTATGGCACTAGCTGCCATATTCCAGTATGTTTAAATGTCCCAAAGCCATTTTGAGAAGCTACGGGGAGAAGGTAAATGTGTAAGCTAAGTGAGTGAGTGAGTAGGATGGCAGTTGGGCGCATGAGGGGGTAGGGTGGCAGTTAATGGGGGTAGAGTGAGTCTGGGTGGTTGCGGGGGGGAATACGGTTCAGGGATAGTCAGGGGTTAAGCGGGGATAGACAGTTTGGGAGGGTAGTCTGGGGGTTGGGGGGTAGTCGGGTGGTCAGGTGGTAGTTGGGTAAGGGGGTAGTCGTGGGTTGTTGGAGGTACTTGGGGGTTTGAGAGGGAGTACGTTTGGGAAGCGGCAGCCGGGTGGTTGTGGGGGTAGTCAGGGAATCAGAGGGAGTTAATTGGGTTGGGGAGGTGATCAGGGAGTAATCAGGTGGGGGTAATCGGATGGTCAGAGAGGTAGTCGGGTGATGGAGGGGGGTTGTCAGATTGGTGAGGTGGTCGGGGGTTGGTCGGGGGTGGTAGCTGGGGGCTCCTTCTAACTTTTCCTGGGTAACTATTCTGGTAAGTGAGCTGGAACAGCCCAAAGTCTTCGGCTTTAACTCAGAGTTTCAGAGGGTTTCAGGCAGAGGGCAATTGCCTATCGGGAGTCTAAACTTCCTGGGCAATCCCTGCATAGTCATGCACAGACTTCTGAAGGGTCCCCCAGGGTATCCTTTGGAGTACAACCATCGGGAGATCGTAAGTTCTGGGCTATTGTTGCTGTCAGCTCACTTTCCACAATAAATCACCCTTAGAAGCAACAAAACTGACATGGAAAAGGGAAGAAAAAGTGGTTTTGAACAGGAACTATGTTTTCCACTAAATAATTCATCAGTAATACACAGTCTGAAAGATGGTCTCATAATAACTGAAAGTTCTAAATAAATCAAAATGGAATGCTCTGATTAGAGTGAATGTGAATCTTTTGGATTAATCAAATAGAAGAAATGATAATTATGAAGAATCCAAAAAAGGCACGTTAGCTTCAGAGTAGCAACTGGATAGCAACCTTTTTTTCTCTTTATTCGTTCATTGGATGTGGGTGTTGCTGGGAAGGCCAGCATTTATTACCCAGCCCTAATTGCCCTTGAACTGAGTGACTTGCTAGGACACTGTAGAGGGCAGTTAAGAGTCAACCACATTGCTGGAGTCACATGTCGACCTGACCAGGTAAGGATGACAGATTTCCTTCCCTAAAGGACATTAGTGAACCAGATGGGTTTTTACAAAAACAATGATAGTTTTATGGTCACCATCACTGAGAATAGTTTTATATCCCAGACTTATTAATTGAATTTAAATTCCACTAGCTGCTCTAGTGGGATTTAAACCCATGTCCTCAAAGCATTAGCCTGGGCCTCAGGATTGCTAGTCCAGTAACATTACCACTACGCCACATCTCCCTGAACCATTGTAAGTTCAAATACTGTCATAACAAAGTATCAAGCTGCATTTGACAAAGCTGGGAAGTTGTGGGCTAACGTAAAAGTCTCACCTCAAGCCGATTGGCTACAGGGCAGCCATTGGGAGCAGGGGCGGGCTCCCCAATGTTTTTTTTTGGGGGTGGGGCAGGGAGCATAGTACCCCATTAAATCCAGCCCTCACACTGGGGTATTGTTCAGTGGACACTGGCTTTTTAAAAAATTCTTTCATGGGATGTGGGCATTGCTGGCAAAGTCAGCGTTTGTTGTCAAATCCCAAACAGTTTGCTTTGGTGTGATGTGGTTGTCTTTTAATATGCTGCGTTCAGCTGAGCCAGCCACTTCTAAAATCTATTTCTACTAAAAACCATCAAGGATGGACAGCCTCACCAGTGTTGACTACATCTTAAAATTAAAGAAATAAATTCATGACAGGAAGTTCTTCCTCTTCAAAAGGTCTATATAATCAAAGATTCACTGGGCTAGATTTTCAGCCTGTTGCTGTGGGCAAAATCGTTCTGTAACTTGCTGGAGTTGAGTTGTCAAAATAGAGTGATAACTGAAAAATGGCTATACACTATGAAGTGGTTAGCCAAAGTAAATGCTGGGAAATGACTGAGAAATCAAAGCTCAAAACTAAATAAAACTTTGAAGATGTTTATTGAAGATGTCTTTCCTTCAGAATGATAAGACAGTAGCCCCCATTGCGGGCTGAGCTCTGGGGTAGCTTGTTAGTGGGATGTAAATATGTCATACCTGCAGTGGCCCAGTGTAGGCTCTTTTGTTAAAAGAAGGCTGAAAGTTAGGGAGTAATTAAAGTCGGTATGCCTGGGTGTCTGTGTCTCATTAATTTTGATGCGTTCAAAGAAAGGAATGAAGGAAGAAAGACTTGGATTTATAATAACCGTTTTCATAAACTCAGGGTCTCAAGAAGCACTTCACAGCCAATTAAGTACTTTTGAAATATGGTCGCTGTGGTAATTTGTTCTCAGGCCTGACAAATGGCAATGTGATAAAGACGAAATAATCTGTTTGACTGATGTTGATCGAGGGATTAATATTGGCCAGGCACCAAGACAACTTGCCAGCTCTTCTTCTAAATAGTGGCATGGGTTATTTTATGTCCATTTGAGAGGGCAGACAGAGCCTTGGCTTCACATCACATTTGAAAGACAGGACCTCTGAAAGTGCTGTACTCCCTCTGTACCGCACTAAGTTGTTAACCTAGATTTTGTGTTGAAGTCGCTAAAGTGAGGCGTAAACCCACAGCTATTGACTCAGAGGCAGGAGTGTTAGCAACTTTAATTCAAGAACCTTTACCCAACTCTTGGAAGTGAATGACACCAAAAGGTGAAACCTTCAAACACATATCACCCAGATTGATCAATTAGTATAGAAAGGACTTGTCTTTGAATTTAGGATATGTTCAGGGTTACTTGGCATTCATCCGGCAGGTTCTCTTTGTCGGTGTTAGATTTCCTTTATCTTTGTTTGATGATTTTCTCTTTGTAGTTACAAATGATTTTGTCTCCTTCTATAGTAACCTTTACCGAATAGATAAATACAAAGTATCTTCTAGGCAGAGTAAAAGCAAAGTGTATCACCACATTAAAAGAAGCAAAATACTGGGGATGCTGGAAATCTGAAATCAAAACTAATGGAAATGTCAGCCTGAGACATGAACTATTTCTCTCTCCACAGATATCTGAGCTGCTGTGTATTTTGTATCACTATATCAGCCAGTTCCATGCTGGGGTAAGTGTGTCAAGTGTCTGATTTATTTATAGAATCATAGATAGTTTACGGCACAGAAAGAGGCCACTTGACCCATTGTGCCTGCACCAGCCAAGAAACGAGCCACCCAGCCTAATCCCACTTTCCAGCATTTGGTCCATAGCCCTGCAGGTAATGGTACTTGAGCTGCACATCCAGATACCTTTTAATGAATTGAGGGTTTCTGCCCCTACTACCCTATCAGGCAGTCAGTTCCAAACCCCTACAATCCACTGGATGAAAAAAATTGTCCTCATCTACCCTCTAATCCTTCTGCCAACCACTTTAAATTTATGTCCCCTAGTCACTGACCTCTCTGCTAAGGTAAATAGGCCCTTCCCATCCACTTTCTTCAGGCCCCTCACAATTTTGTACATCTCAATCAAATCTCCCCTCAGCCTCCTTTGTTCCAAGGAGAACAACCCCAGCCTATCCAATCTTTCCTCATAGCTGCAATTTTCTAGTCCTAGCAACATCACTCAGCAGATTTTGGGTAATTGAGTTGCTCTCCAATTCTGCAAGCTGACTCAGACATTATTCACACCTAAAACTGAATGAATTAGGTGCAGGAGCAGGCCACTCGGCCCCTCAAGCCTGCTCCACCATTTAATAAGATCATGGCTGATCTGATTTTAACTCACCCCCTTGTAAATCAAGAATCCACCTACTTCTGCCTTAAAGATATTCAAGGACTCTGCCTCAATCACCATTTGAAGAAAAGAATTCCAAAGTCTCACAACCCTCTGAGAGAAAAAAAATCATCATTTCAATCCTAAATGGGCAACTCCGAGTTCTAGTTTCTCCCACAAGAGGAAATATCCTTTTCACATTCACCCTGTCAAGTCCCCTCAGGACTGTATACATTTCAATCAAGTTGCCTCTTACTCTTCTAAACTCCAATGGATACAAGCCTAGACTGTACAGTCTTTCCTTATAAGATAACCCGCCCATTCCAGCTATTAATCAAGTAAACCTTCTCTGAATTGCTTCTAATGCATTTACATCTTTCCTTAAATAAGGAGAGCAATACTGTACACAGTACTCCAGATGTGGTCTCATCAGTGCCCTTATGAAAATAGCATAACCTCCTTACCCTTGTAGATATTTAAATAAGAAAATAATTAACAAAGTGAGCATTGGTCCTATAGAAAGTGCATCTGGGGAATTGATCATGGAAAGTAGGGAGATGGCGGAAGAATTAAACAGGAATTTTGCTTCGGTCTTCACTATAGAAGGCACAAGTAACATCCTGGATAGCTGTAAATCAGGGAATGGAAGGGAGGAGAAAACTCGGGAAAATTACAATCACCAGGTAAGTGGTATTGAGCAAATTGATGGGACTGCGGGCTGACAAATCTCCAGGTCCGGATGGACTTCACTCTAAGGTCTTGAAAGAAGTGGCTAGTGAGATAGTTGATGCATTGGTTTTAATTTTCCAAAATTCCCAAGATTCAGGGAATGTTCCATTAGATTGGAAAATAGCAAATATAACTCCTTTGTTCAAAAAGGAAAGGAAACAGAAATCAGGAAAATATAGCTCAGTTAGCCTAACATATGTCATTGGGAAAATGTTAGAAGCTATTATTAAAGATGTTTTAGCAGGGCACTTAGAAAAATTCAACCAATCAAGCAGAGTCAACATGGTTTTGGGCAAGAGAAATCATGTTTAACTAATTCATTGGCGTTCTTTGAAGGAGTCACTTGTGCTGTGGATAAAGGAGAACCGGCAGATATGCTGTACTTAGATTTCCAGAAGGCATTTGATAAAGTGCCACATCAAAGGTTATTTCAGAAAATAAAAGCTCATGGTGTAGGGGTACCATGACATGAATGGAAGATTGGCTAGCTAACAGGAAGCAGAAAGTTGGCATAAATGGGCCTTATTCTGGTTGGCAGGATGTGACCAGTGATTTGCCACAGTGTTCAGTGCTGGGGCTTCGACTTTTTACAACTTATATAAATTACTTGGATGAAGGGGCCAAAGGAATGGTTGTTAAATTTTCTGACGACACAAAGATAGATAGGAAAGTAAATAGTGAAGAGGATGTAAGGAGGCTACAAAGTGAGACAGATAGGTTAAGTGATTGGGAAAAAATCTGGCAAACGGAGTATAATGTGGGAAAATTTGGAACCATTCATTTTGGGAGGAAGAATAAAAAAGAAGCATATTATCTAAATGGTGAGAGATTGCAGAGCTCTGAGATTCTGAAGGACCTGGTTGTACTAGTGCATGAATCACAAAAGGTTAATATGCAGGCACAGCAAGTAATTAGGAAAGCTAACAGAGTGTTATCGTTTATAGCGAGGGGAATTGATTACAAAAGTAGGGAAAGTATGTTTCAGTTGTGCAGGGCATTGGTGAGACTGCATCTGGAGTATTGTGTACAGTACTGGTCTCCTCATTTAAAGAAAGATGTAAATGAATTAGAAGCAGTTCAGAGAAAGTTTACTGGACTAATGCCAGGAATGGGCGGGTTGTCCTATGAGGGAAGGCTGGACAGATTAGGCTTGTATCCACTGGAATTTGGAAGAGTAAGAGGCGACTTAATTGAAACCTTTAAGATCCTGAGGGGTCTTAACAGGATGAATGTGGAAAGGCTGATTTGGTTGTGGCCTTAACTCCACTTTCCTGACTGCTCCCCATAACCTTTGACTTCCTTGTCGATCAAAAATCTATCGAACTCAGCCTTCAATATATTCAATGATCCAGCCTCTACTGCTCTCTGGGGAAGAGAATTCCACAGACTATTGACCCTGTGAGAAAAAAAAAATCTCCTCCTCTCTGTCTTAAGTGGGAGATCCCTAATTTCTTGTTCTAGACTCCCTCCGGAAGGGGAAACATCCTCTCAGCACCACCCTGTCAAGTCCCCTCAGGATCTTATGTTTCAATAAGATCACCTCTCATTCTTCTAAACTCCAATGGATATAGGCTCAACTTGCTCAGCCTTTTCTCATAAGCTAACCCCTTCATCCCAGGAATCAGTTGAGAGAATCTTCTCTGAACTACCTCTAATGCAATTATATCCAATGGAGACCAAAACTGCACACAGTACTCCAGGTGCAGTCTCACCAAGGCCTGTACAAGCTGTAGCAACACTTCCCTATCATGGAATCACAGAATCACACAGTGCAGAAGAGGCCCTTCAGCCCATCAAGTCTGTACCAACACATGGGAAACACCTGACCTACCTACCTAATCCCATTTACCAGCACTTGGCCCATAGCCTTGAAATGTTATGACTTACCAAGTGCTCTTCCAGGTACTTATTATAGGATGTGAGGCAACCCACCTCCACCATCCTCCCAGGCAGCGCATTCCAGACCATCACCACCCTCTGGGTAAAAAAGTTTTTCCTCACATCCCTCTAAACCTCCTGCCCCTCATCTTGAACTTATGTCCCCTCGTGACTGATCCTTCAACCAAGGGGAACAGCTGCTCCCTATCCACCCTGTCCATGCCCCTCATAATCTTGCACACCTCGATCAGGTCACCCCTCAGTCTTCTCTGCTCCAACGAAAACAACCCAAGTCTATCCAACATACTTTCATACTTGATTCCCCTTGCAATAAACAATATTCCATTTGCCTTCCTAATCACTTGCTGTACCTGCATACTAACTTTTTGTGATTCATGTACAAAGATACCCAGATCCCTCTGTATCATTGAGCTCTGCAGTCTCTCTCCATTAATAACACACTGCTTTTCTATTCTTCCTGCCAAAGTGGACAAGTTCACAATTTCCCACATTATACTCCATCTGCCAAATGTTTGTCCACTCACTTAACCAATCTATATCTCTTTGTAGACTCTTCTTGTCCTCTTGACAACTTACTTTCCTACTTACCTTTATGTCATCAGCAAATTTAGCTACCATATGTTTGGTCTCTTCATCTAAGTCATTGATATAAACTGTAAATAGTTGAGGCCCCAGCTCTCATTCCTGTGGCACTCTTTATCCACCCTGCTTGTTACTTCCTCGAAGAGCTCCTTTGCCTTTGACAAAACCATATTGACTCTACCTGACTGCAGAGTGATTTTCTAAATGTGCTGGGGTTAGAGGGTTGGAGTCTACAGGGATGTCGCACATGATCAGCAGATGGGACATCAACACTGATTATTTTATCATCTTCCATGGGATGTGGCATCGCTGGCTAGGCCTGCATTTTTGTTGACCATCCTTAATAGTCCTTGTGAAGATCGTGGTGAGCCACCTTCTTGAACCGCTGCGATCCATGTGGTGTGGATACACCCACAGTGCTGTTTTGAGGGAGATCCAGGATTGTGATCCAGCAACAGTGAAGGGACAGTGATTCAGTTCCAAGTCAGGATGGTGAGTGGCTTGGAGGGGAACTTGCAGGCAGTGGTGTTCTCATGCATCTTCTGCCCATGTCCTGCCAGGTGGTACAGGTCGTGGATTTAGAAAGTGCACTCAAAGGTGCCTTGGTGAGTTGCTGCAATGCATCTTATAGATGGTACACACTGCTGCCATTCTGTGTCGGTGGTGAGGAAGTGGGCATTGAAGGTGGCGGATGGGGTGCCAATCAAGGGGGCTGCTTGGTCCTAGATGGTGTGGAGGTTCTTCATTGTTGTTGGAGCTGCATTGGAGCTCCTGGCAAGTGGAGAGTATTCCATCACATTCCTGATTTGTGCCTTGTAGATGGTGAACAGGTTCTGGGGAGTCAGGAGGTGAATTACCCGGCTCTGACCTGCTCTTTCATCCACAGTGCCCACACTCAATCCGTCTGTATATATGTAGAACAAGATGGCCCACAACAGGAGGGAGAAACAGAAGATGAGAGGTGGAACCCTGGAACTAAGGAAACTCACCCAATTTGAGAAGCAGACTGCAGAGCTGGCAGGGGAGGACGCAAACTGTGCCTGCACTAAAGGTGAGGTCAGCGTCCCCCAACAGCCCAGTGAGGAAGCACCCATTATACAGAGACCACATTCAGACAATGACAGTGAGTGATGTGTGTAATGTTTGAGCCAGCCTAGGCAGCCAGTCATTCTCTCTTTTCTCCATTCCAGGTACCAGCAGGAAAAAGGGGAGGCCAGCTTCCTCCACAGAAAAAAGCCCCAGCCCCCAGGCCACCTCGGAGGAGGGTCCAGGTCACTCTCTGGTGGTCACTTCACGGACAAGTGTCCACAGTATGTGGAGGCAGTGACAGCCAAGGTCTCTGGCATTCAGAGGACTGATGGAGACCAGGCCCTTGCAGAGTCACCCATGGTGTGGAGCTGCCATTCATTCTGAATCATTTGCGATTGGCTGCAGTCAGAGGTAGGGGTGAAGGGAGAGAGAGAGGCGGATGCCTACAAGGGGCATAGCTATGGAAAGGCAGCCAGTTCGTGACTCCAAACCTCTATCCTCCCAGGTGAATGGTCATGCCTGAAAAGGCCTCATATTGTTAGTATTTCGATTATGCCAAGGCGAAGGCCTCTCTATAGAGTCTCAAGAGTCATGGAGGCAAGCGGAATAGTGTGAGAGGGAGGCTCCTCGCACATGTCTGTCATCGCCCTTGTCAAAGAGCGATGTCTGCATGCACAGGCATGTATTAAGATGAGGAACACCCATTCTTGATCTTCCAGGATGTCCTTCAGCTCAAAGGAGTGGAGTGCACATGACCATTAGAGCAACTTAGAGCACGAAGGGGGGTGAGCAGAGTGTTTTTAGAGGGAGGGGTCTGTGGGGTCGATAGCCTTCCACCCACCCTTCCACCCCAGAAGGAAAAAACACTTCGGACCAGTGTTCTTATTTCCCAAGTTTAACTGGTGTTCCATTTTGAGGTATACAAGACCAGTTCAGACCAGTCTTCTTATTTCCCAGTTTTTACTGGTTTTTCCTTCCTGGACGCGCCCACCCCACACCCACACCTCCCCTGCCAGCCATCCACTCTTCCGTTCTGCCTTCCTGCCTTCCATCACCACTTCCCGTGCCCACCACCTTCTGCCTTGGCACCCATCGCCCGGCACCCGAGAGCGGCCTGCGAGAATGGGGAAGGCAGTGTCGCGTGCTCGGCAAGTCCAGGAAAGTCTCCCTTGCTGGGTGCGCACCACTTACGTCAATTCGTGAAACAGAACGGTCTAAATTCCCACCGGCATGGCGGAAAATTGGAAGGGGGAACGAGATTCCGGACTGTTGGCCTTTTAATGAGCATTCGCGAGATGCAAACAGGACGCCCGACCCACCACGAAAGTTGGGAGAACGAGGTTCCAAACTAATTTCCCGATATCTTGCGCTCCCGCCTGCCCCGAATCCTGCTGCTTTGGGGAAGGAGAAGATCCCGCCCTCTTACTCAATTCCGACTTCAGGCATGCAACCTCGACTTTAATAAACCCATTTACAACATCAAGCATTCCACATTAGTACAAATTGGTACAAAATGAAAAAATAAGCGACAGGCAACTGCAAAACATGAAAGAAAAACTAAAAATAATTTGTCATTTCTCAACCTCAAACGTTAAATTCTCTCTGTGTCAACATATCCCGACCTCCTGCGCATTTGCAGCTTTTTCTGTTTTTCTTTCTGCTAATTAGCACCATGTTGTCAAGAGATTGTCAGCAGATTCGTTCCTACTAAAACTACAATGAGATATTACAACTTTACACTAAAAGTGACTGGCCTAGATTTTCAAGTCATAACACTAATACTCAGTCATTCATTTAGGGCGGTTTACTAATGGGATTATGATCAGAAAATCTAGGCCATGCTCACTTTCGCCCTCTGGGTTGTATTTAAACTGATATCCAGGAAGAGCAGGGCAATGGTCTAACTATTGTGTCCCTAATTAAATCAGTTTTGTGTTAAAAAAAAAACATTGTGTAAATAATGCACCCCTCCCACCTACCCTCCACCCCCAAAACAGGAAGGGATATATTTGGTATTTTTTGTCTCCTGACAAAACCACTTTGTCAAACAGAATGCAAAAGTAGCAGAGTTATTCCATTAACCGAATTAAAATAATGGCAACAACTCAGGGAGGAAATGCTTTCAATTAAAGGAAAGCAAAAAGAAGAAATATAGGCCAGAATTTTTAGCTCGTTGGGCAGGCGCGCGCCCGCCCTGAACGAGCGTAAAATGACACGTGATATTTCAGTCAGCAGGCGCATACAGGAGTTGGCAGCACGCCCGCCAAAAATTAACAGGCCTATTAAGGACATTAAAGTCCCAATGGAATTAAATTTTTCACTGCCCATCCAGCCTTACGATTGGCGGGCAGGCGAAAAGGCCATGCAGTCTTTGGAATTTTTAGGAAATCTCATCCATGGGCAGGATGAGGTTTCCAAACAGCTGTTAAAAATTAAATAAAACTTTAAACATTTCATTCATAACATGTCCCTGCTCATGTGACAGAGTCACATTTGGGGACATGTTTTTTTTAACAATTTAAAATTCTTTATTTTTAACTCTTAAAGCTCTTATACGCCCCTGAGGCAGCGCTGTGCCTCAGGGAGCTTTTCCTGCGTGTACCTGCACACATGGGTGAAGTTCCCTGCTCGCCCTCCTCCCTGTCACATACAGGCAGCGCTGAGCACTGCAGCACGTGTTTCACGCTGGGCCGGCCTTTAGTGGCCCGCCAGTGTGAAATCACGGTCAGGCACCGATCGTGAATGGCGGCCGGCTTCCCGCCTGACGAGGACAAAATCCTGGCCATAGAGGTGGAGGAGGGGGATTTTGTCAGCAGCATGCCTTTCCCAATGGCATAACCGGAAATGCCACTTCTACATTCTTGGGGTAGAATTTTGCCCTTGGCGTGCAGGATCCGCGGGGACCGCCGTCCGCGATTGACAGCTGGTGGGCAAATTAAGGCCCGCCCAGCGTGATGTGTGCGTGGCAGCTCTGAGATCGGGCGGGGGGAGGAGGGCAAGCAGGCCCAGCGTGCACTCTACGCATGCGGGCCAAAGAGCACTGAATAATCTCCCTGAGGCACAGAGCTGCCTCAGGGAGATGAAGAATATATTTTAAAAATTATTAAACAACCGAAAAAAATTAATTAAACATGTCCCCTCATGTGACTCTGTCACATGAGCAGGGACGTGTTTTTCACTAGAAGTCAAACTTTTTATTTCATTTGTATTTGCTTTTGGAAACATCGTCCCACCAGTTGTGTGCACGCCTGCCCACCGAGCTAAAAATTCTCCCCTTGCTTTTTCCCATTTCCCACCCAATTACAATTAAAATATAAAGTGCTGGCGACGTGCACGGGAGAAATGTCCGATCACGTGGCGGGGGATGTTTTTTAGTGGCGAAACCTGC
This sequence comes from Cetorhinus maximus, assembly GCF_964194155.1. NCBI lineage: Eukaryota > Metazoa > Chordata > Chondrichthyes > Lamniformes > Cetorhinidae > Cetorhinus > Cetorhinus maximus. The sequence continues at coordinate 151,072,887 of NC_135882.1, forward strand.
CATCATTTGACAATGTTGTGGCTACGGGTAGGTTACGAAAGAGCCTCCTGGTCAAACAGGGAGGCTCTTCATCAAGGTCACAACTTTCCTCCCTTGTACCATTGCCATTAACGTAAGACACGAGAGCACAAAGGTAGCTCAGGTATTTTCCAAAATTAAATTTCCCTTGTAAATCTTTCACTTTATTCAAGTGTGCGTCATCATTATTTGTTGAGACTAGCTTAGACAGCTCAATGTGCTGACACACCTCATGGTTGGCACATTTTGATGGTTACAGGAGAGTTAGCGACATTTCCTTCATTGTGGAAGAAACAATGTTGTGTTTTTTTGTTCATTCTTTATTGAATATTCATGTTCGTGTCCATTGTTGTACTCACCACTCTGTGGGACATGGCTGAACTTGCAAGCTCCGCTGGCCCTCCCTTCTCTGCATTGTAAAGGACATTGTCTGAGATCAGTCTCAGCGAGAATAATTGAAATGTCGGTGAACTCAATGCCTTGTAAGGACCCTGCCAGCCAACATCCTGAGATGATCATACATTTGGACGGTAATGGCATCGCCCCTTAGGCCCTTCATTTTCTTACCTTGGTTTACTGTTTGCACCATCCCTCTGCCCATCACCCAGGATGCCAGACCCTTGCCTTTTCACTCCTCCATGCCCCCAACTCCACCCTCTGTCCTCCCCTGGGTCCCTCTTCCACTCCTCCATGCCTGACTCATTGCACACACCCCCACCCCCCCACCTCACTATATTAATATTATCACAGCCTGGCTCTCAGTGTCTTCGATAGCAGAGAGCTGGGGACCATGCTGTTGCCAACAAGTGAACATTTATTGACTATTTGCACCATTTACAGACTGACTTTAGCAGGACTCCAGTAGAGCCTTCTTTCCTCAGGTTCTTTGTGATCTGTCATAATCTAACATCACTGATGATGATGCACTCTAGCTATTAGTATAATAGCTATTCACCCTTTAAACTACACTCACCGCTGACCCACCCTGAGTAAATCTTCTCTGTGCGTAGTCTAAGACCTAGAAAACCTTTCAAAAGTTGGACCTGGAAAATTGGAAATATTGGAGCTGCATTTCCATGGGGTCCTTCCACTAGTCAGCTGTAACTTCAGTGGAAAAGCACACACATAATATCACATTAACAGCTGTGTTGGTGAAGTTGTGATGGGTGCTCAGGAGATTCCAGTGGAAATTATTTCCAATATTCCAACTGCAATCTAACCAATGAGCTGAGTGGGTTAAACAGCATGTGTTGGCACTTCATGCCCGTGTACATATGCAACAGCAATTCCCATGCACAAATTCTAATTATTTGGTGGTCACATAGTGAATTCCTCGAAACCAAGTGCGGTTTGGAAAACACTTTGCTGAGCACCTCAGTATTGTCTGCAAGTGTGGCTCTGACTTCTCTGTAGCTACGTTAATTTCCCTCCCATTCCCATGGGAAGCTTAAAAGCAAAAAACTGCGGATGCTGGAAATCCAAACAAAAACAAAAATACCTGGAAAAACTCAGCAGGTCTGACAGCATCTGCGGAGAGGAGCACAGTTAACGTTTCGAGTCCGTATGACACTTCAACAGAACTAAGGAAAAATAGAAAAGAGGTGAAATATAAGCTAGTTTAAGGGGGGGTGGGACAGGTAGAGCTGGATAGAGGACCAGAGATAGGTGGAGATAACCAAAAGATGTCATAAACAAAAAGACAAAGAGGTGTTGAAGGTGGTGATATTACCTAAGGAATGTGATAATAGGTGACATTAAGGGTAGAAAGCAGGACGAGCAAGGTACAGATATCCCTAGTGGCGGTGGAGTGGGGGGAAGGAATCGAAATAGGCTTGTGAAGCTTCTCTGTCTTTATTCTCCTACGCCGTCCCAAGGAAAAACAATGTAAGTTTCAGGAAAATTTCCCATTCTGCTGGCCAGTCTGCAGCCTCCAGTCTGAAAACTGAGTTTAGTAACAAAATCACGGGGGTGCCGCCATTTTATTTACAGCCGGGGTGGCATTTGATGTGCGCGTGTGTGTGTGTGTGTTTGTGTACGTGTGTTTGTGTACGTGTGCGTGTGTGTGTGTTTGTGTGTGTATGTGTGTGTGGACTGTGTGTGTGTGTTTGTGTGTGTGTGTGTGTGTGTGTGCATGTGTGTGTTTGGGAGAAGACTGTGGGGGCGTGGTCTCTGATAGCCCCAGGGGGCTTGTAAAGGATGTACGCCCTTCCCTTGCCTGCCAGCAGGCCGTGCAGTGAGTCCTGCTGAGCTTCCCGCTCGACAGCAGCGTCTGCCCAACATGGGAGAAACTGCACCTGGGGTGGGGGTGTGGAGCCAAGAGGCCCTAAAGCTTTCACCAATTGGTCATTTAAGGTCCTCAATTGGCCCAAGGGCGGGTTGGCTGCCCTGTGCCTTCCCTGCCACTCAGAAAATTGCGGCAGGACTAGAGCAGGAAGGTAGGCACTGGGAATGGCGCCTTTGGCATTTCGACCAATTTTACGCTTCCGGGGAGCATAAAATTCTGCCCATTGTGTGGAAATCTATGGGATTTGGGCTCAACACCAGTTTTACATTCACTTCAGTGGAAAGTAAGGTAAGTTGTGGTGTAAAAGTTAGCATTACATTCGATCTCATCAGTTTCCCAACAGGCGGTTTTGGTTAAAGTCGGAGTCAGATTGCCACTTCACTTCTACTTTCCTACCTGTGAATCTTCTCGATTCTGTCTCACCTGACCTTCTGACTCAGGCCGGGTGAGAAATGTGCAGGGCAGCGTGTTCCTGAGGCCTTCAGTCAGGCGCTGTGGAATTGGATGAAAGGAGGCCACACCCATTTTAAGAGCACTGGAGGGAAAGTCCCGTAGGGGACAGGGGGAGTTCTGTGGGGGAGGGTAGTTGGCGGGATTGGTGGATTATGTACTCCTTTTGTGGGGAAAAGAAGTAATGGGAGCCCACAATGAGTAGAAGCCATTGGCTATAAATTAAAGGAGAGAATTAATGGTCCAAAAACATATGTTTACGGTGAGCCCCTTGTGGGTTCAGGGGTCAGGGGGAGTCCCATGTGGGGGGCTGTGGATTCCCATGGCGGGTGGTAGTCGGGGGAGGAGTAGGGGGAGTCCCCTGGTGGTAGTCGAGGGGGTGGGGGGAGTCCCCGGGGGAATTAGGGGTTGAGGGGAGTCCCATGGAGGGGGTGGAAGTCGGTGGGGGGGTGGTTTGAGAGGAGTCCCATGGAAGGGGTGAAAGTCGGGGGGGGTGGTTTGAGGGGAGTCCCCTGGGGGTATCTGGGGTTGAGGGGAGTCCCCTGGATTTAGTCAAGAGATGCGGGGTGTCCCCTGGGGGTTTGGGGTGAGGGGAGTCCCTTGGAAGTTACGGCCCCATATCTTCTGTTTTTATAGCAGGCCTTGTTTTCTTTGTTTCACCATCTTTCCCGACCTTATGTTCTTTTTGGCTGCCAGACCACTCCCGTGTCCTTACACCCTCCACCATTTGCTTAATCTGTTGTCTTTTTTACGTCACTGTAAGAACTCATTAACTTTTATACTATCTATCAATCTTCTATTCAGCTGTTTGTAGATCATCCATCCTATTTACTCCTTTTGAGTGATGATCATATCTTTTCCTTCCTCATCCTTTTCACCCTTTTCTCCCTATTTTTCCAGCCTTACCAAAATGCTTCGTTACATTCTGATCTTTAGTTCTGATTAAAGGTCACACATCTGAAAAGTCAATAGCCTCTCTTCTCACTTTACAAATACTGAGTAACTTCTTGTGTATATCGAGCATATTTTGGTCCTATTTCCAATGTCTGTGTAATTTATAAATTTGACATTGTGTTCCTATTCAGATGATATTCTATTTTTACATCTCTTTCCTCAATTACGCTAAACTGAACGAGATCCAGGAGTGACAGAATGAATGGCAGGAATTCTAACCGTGTGGCATATGGCAAATGAACTAAAAAGCAACAGAGGGTTATCTGGGTCCGAATACCCAATGTAGATAAGGTGCCGTCTCTTCACAACGTCAGAACAGGTTCATGAAGCACAATATGGAGGCATATGTGTCCTGAATGTAACCTTGTGACTTCTGTTTCGGGTGCAATTATGTCTGGCCCCTCCTGTTAGTTTACAACCTTATACAAAATAGGGGCATGTGCTGACTCAGTTGAACCACTAATGTGGGCAGAGTATTGGTAGATCCAATATGTTTGTAGATAACTATAGAGAAAGACATGCTGAACTTCACCTGTAAGATTATATAGCCAAACTCCATACAACTGGAGCCGCTAAAAGTTATCCAAATAATTAGAGCTTCTTGCACACAGAATTCCAAGCAATTATTGGGGCAGAATTTTACCCTCGTTGGGTGGGTTCGGCAGGGGCTGGTGGGAGTGGTCGGGAAGCCGACCGCCGCCCACGATCGGGGCCGGACCGCGATTTCATGTTGGCAGGCCAATTAAGGCCAGCCCAGAGTGAAACACGCACTGCAGTGGTCAGCACTGCCTGTGTGTGTTGGGGGGGGTGGGGGAGGTGGGCACACGTGCAAGTTGGCGCATGCGCGCAGGAAAAACTCCCTGAGGCACAGAGCTGCCTCAGGGAGATGAATATATAAAAAATTAAAAATAAAGCATTTTAAGATGTTAAAAAACATGACCCCTGATGTTAGAAATTAGTATGAAAATGTTTTTTTTTTAACGACGGCTCGAAACCTCATCCTGCCCGTGGGTGAGGTTTCACAAAAAATGCAAAGGCCGCTTGGCCTTTTCGCCTGCCTGCCAACTGTAAGGTTGGATGGTCAGCAAAAAATTTACCTCAATTATATTGTTAATGGCCTTAACGTGCCTGTTAATTGTCGGTGGGCGTGCTGCCAACTTCCGCGCTTGCCCGCTGACCGAAATATCGCATGTCATATTTTATGCTGGTTCGGGTTGGGCGCGGGCCCACCTGACGAGCTAAAAATTCTGGCCTTGTTTTCTCCTAAGGCTTGCGCTGTGAAGATTAGATGGAAGTTACAAGGCTTGTAGTCTGATTTCTTTCCCAACTTATGAGCTTGGGAGTCAATCTTCCTGCAGAGAAGCCAGAATTCTCTGTTTCTCTCAATTATTTTTGTGCCATGATCTTTCAAAGGCTCATCCAGAAAAGCTGCCCACATCCTACTTTTGTCACTGGGAGATGACTAAAAGTTAGGTATGAGGAGCGTATCTGCAAAATTTTCTGTTGACGCAGGAGTGGCAGGCTTGGTATCAGAAAGAAGAACTGTAAAAGACTTCGGAGAAGATGGGCACATCAGTGGAATGGGCAGACAAATAGCAAATCTATCCTGTGTGGAGAAATATTATGTACTCCTTTTGTGGGGAAAAGAAGTAATGGGAGCCCACAATGAGTAGAAGCCGTTGGCTATAAATTAAAGGAGAGAATTAATGGTCCAAAAACATAATATCCTGAAAGTGCAAGTGCAAGTAAATAAAGCCACAAAAGAGAGAGGGGTTCAGAGACATTTCTTTAGTCAGAGGGTCAATGGATCACTAAACGTTTTTCTAAAGGTGATGGTCAAAGTAAACATGCTTGCGTCTTTTAAGTGAAACTGTGCAGAAAACACAAAGATATTAGGGCCTGCAGTTTTCGGTCGGCGTGTGGGGGAGGGCCCGGCATGCCAGCATGTAAAATGACGCGCGATGACAACATCGGACGTGCGTCCCGATGTCATCGCGCTATCTCGTGATGTTTCGTTTGGCGGGCGCGTGCTGGAGTTGGCTGCCCGCCTGCCGATATTTAAACAGCCTATTAGGGCCATTAAGGAAGTAATAAAGGTCATTGTTTAAGCTGCCTGTCCAATTGGTTGGCGGGAAGGCAAAAAAACCAAGCGGCCTTCACGTTTTTTTTAGGAAACCTCATCCACGAGCGGATGAGGTTTCCTAAAGCTTATATGAATTAAATTTTTAAAAATTTCTGAAATATAAAAACATGTCCCTTCTTATGTGGCGCAGTCACATGAGGGGACATGTTTAATTAAATTTTCGATCCATTTATTTATTTATTTCAAAAGCGCTTCCATTTCCCTGAGATAGCTTCGTGCAAAAGAGCGCTGGCCCCGACTCTCCCTCCTCCCCCCGCCCGCACAAGTAGCGCTGAGCGCTACTGTTCACGTCTTATGCTGGACAGGCCTTAATTGGCCCGCCCGCGTAAAATGGCGCTGAGCCCGCCCACCAGCTGAAAAATTCAGGCCTAGGTCAACACGATTATATTTTGGATTGTTGAGGGTCTATGTGAACCGAATGCTCTTTTTCAATGTAAATTTCCATGGGCAGAGTTTAGCCGGCCCTTAAGAGGCAAGAAGGGAGGGGGGGGGCACCGGTAAAATCACAGGGGAGCCGTGGCGGATTGGCTCCCTGACTATGTCCAGCTGTCCAGGAATTTTACCAACAATCGGACCGGAATCAGGCAGGCTACCCACCCCAAGGAGGTGGGCTGCCAATTTAAATATGCAAAGGCCCTATTAAGGATCATTTTACCAGGCCGCCAGCACTTTTCCAACAACGGATCGACCCCTTGCCAGGTGGTAAGGCCACCAGCAGACTGGAGATGGTCTCCCAGTGGCAGCCAAGGTGGGGCAGGGAGGGTATTTTAAGCAAAAAGGGGGCTGCGGGCAGGGAAGGCAGTGCCCGCGACCCCAGCCATTTCCAGGACAGTCAATTTTTTAAAAATGTATTTCTCCTTACCTATTGAATTCAGCTAGTCTGAATTCCTGGTGGCGCTGCTGAGGTTGCTGAGCTGCCAGCCCTCATTGGGGAAGCAGCTCTTGGGGGTGGGCTGCCATCATAAATAGAACAGGAATGAAATGGCTGCTGCCCATAAAATTGAGTGGGAAGTTCCACTGGCTGCCCGTGCATACAGGTGACACGCTTTTCCAGTTGATATTGGACCACCCATCCAATCAGCAAAATTTAGCCAAATGTCATTTAATGGCAGATAAGCAATGGGGCAAATTTTGACACCAAAAAACAGGTGGATTAGGGCCCGGTCAGATGGTAACATTTTAAAAATCTGAAACCCAACTCCAACTTGCTCAATTCTGGGTTCAACAATAATGATACAAAGTAGGCAGCCAAATCGCTGCTTTGCAAATTCAACAGTGGCTGGTCGGGTTTGCCAGGCCTTGAGAAACTTGGCAACTTATGGGAGGCAAGGACCATTTTAGGGAGATGTTGCCCCTGCAACATTGTGGGCAAGAAGGAGGAGAAGCAGTGCACAGAAGTAGTTGCACCCAATCCAGAGCCCTGGGAGAGGTCAGAACCCGAATGGGATCAGATCCCTTTGAGGACTGATTCCTGACCCCGGGGCCAGATGGCTGTCCAATCCCCAACCCTGGGGGTCATTGTATGGGGGGATTATAATGGAGAGAAGCTCAAGGGGGATCTGATCCCATCCAGGATCTCCCGAGTGTGTCGGCACTAATTAAATAGAGGCGGCTTCAATGGATCAGGATCAGGTCTGAAGGATGGAAGACGGTTGCATACCCAAGGACCTTCTGTAGGTGAGGTAGCCAGAGCCAGATGGTCAGTGGGGCTTCTAAGGCTCCACTTCAAGGATGCTTGCAAGTGGAACTTGAAGGCCCTAAACATTGACTATTGCACCTGAGAATCACTGGCTGGCGAAAGAGGGAAATGGTGACATCTCCTATGGGCTGCCATGCACTACCACAATCACCATGGCAACAATGTCAAAAACAACAACACAGAACGTCACTTGGCAGCTTCAGGTGTGGCGCTTGTGGCAGAACCTGCCTCTCCAGGATGGGCCCAGACATCATCAGCAAAGGTGAACTGAGTGAAGACACCCCACCTAAATGGATGGTTTACTGCATGTCCACCATCTCTCATAGGTGGAAGGATGTCAACACACAGGCAGAGAATCTGTCAAGAACAAAAGGTGCATGCTGTAGACTGCCCAGCCCCACCGTCCCTCCCACACTGTAACCTGCCCCTGTTAATGTACAGAGTAATATTGGTTTTCATCAATTCTTAATTTGTTCCTAGCTTAACCAACACTAGTGTTATAGTTTGCATCATTTTTAATGTTGGTTGTGGGTTTACATATCGAGTCTCCGTTATAAATGTCAATACTAAAATTAAAACAGAAATATAAAAATAAGGACAAATGTATGACTTTGAAATATGTCCACATGTTTTGATCCAATTATCCCTAATCCTTTAATCCTGCTTTGCCTCAAGGCTATATTTGGTTTTGACTTCTTAAGACCTTATTTGGTTTTGACTTCCTGTGTGCAAAATCATTGCAGATCGACTTGGGCATATTTAAGAATTTTTAAAAATCAGAAATATTGGATTCAATTCAGCTGAGGACACACAAGTAGCAAACACAATTTGGTGTGGGCGAATAAACATATTCACCACGTTTTTCAGCATTATACTTTGCAGTTGCATATCACAGTCCTGCGCGTGTCAAAGAGAAGAGTGGATTTAATTTTTCATCTCCTAAAATGAATCAAGTGCCAAACTATCAGCAAACATCATTTACCCATTCCCTTCAGCTCCACATCAGAATGTCTACCTACATGGTTACTTTGTTACCTAGCAACAGTGGTTGAAATTTCTATTATGATGCAAACCTGCTGTGAATTTGCGGCAACATTTCCCATTCCGTAGGTTATGCTTTTAGCCTCCGATTCTTCATCATGACCCATCAAATGAATCTAATTATAAGTACCTATCCTTGCTGAATTCCACAGTGCTACATTAATTATACAGCAGCAGTCCAGAAAAAGCTGCACTTCAGGACAAGTTTAATCTCCTATTATTTGTTCTCAGGAGGTGGGCATTGTTACGAACACTGTTAATACAAGGCTCAGGAGGCGATGGCGGGTCTTATCCACAGATCGCTCTAGTCCTTGTGGCGATGCTGCTCCCACAGGGCAGAACCTTCCAGGTCTCATGAGGGCTGGCTTCGAGGGGGGACCAGGGGGAATTTCAGTCACCGATGCTTCGGATCAGGGGGCCAACACCTCGGGGTGATCATCCGAGAGGGGAGTCATCACTGGAAGAGGCGACCTGCACGGCAGCAGCAGGTAGCCAATCTGTGTAATTAAATGCCCATGTGTGGTTTGATTAGCCACGCCATCAGGATTTTCCCAGCAGCAGACAGCACCCCCCCTCCTCCATCCCGCTCCAACTGAGGACCAAGCTCAGCAGCTGCCTGGAGGGGGCTTCTCAGCAGCTGACCTGGAAGGCCTCACCAGTGCCGTGGCCATCAGCAGGCCATAGGTGCTGTCAGTGGCCATCCTGTGGAGAGGGTTTCTTTGTTAACTGGCCATCTCCTGGATCACCCAGTGGGTGTCCTGACAGTAGAGAGGGGTCGGAACCTGCAAATGGTCCCGATTCATGCCCCTAGCCTCAGAGCAGAAGATTCCACGTATAATCTTAGCCGTCACTCAGTGGCTCTTGGTATCTACAAAAGCCACATGTTACAGCAGTGACTGAGCCTTAGCATCTTGTAGTGATGTCAGTGGATCATAAGGTTCGGCGTCACTGACCATCCACAATCACAGACAAATGGTTCAAAACAGAAAATTACCTGAGTTATACTGATATTTAGTATATTCGGTCCTGCAAATCTCTAATCCTCAAACTAGATAGATCCAGACAAGTTCCTGGATGAGTAGGCCAACCATTTAAAAAAAGATGTACAATGATGTTTAAGTGGTAAAGGGATTCAAACATCAGCAGTAGATTTATTACTATAAACGTTATCATGAACAAACAGTAAAAGCAATTGAAAAATTTTTCTTCTCCTTGCCTTCTCTTTCAGGGTAATTTTAATCTAATTCTCCTGACAGGGAGTTGACAGGTTCAAGTCAGATGCCCATTTTAGATCCAGTCCAATTTTACTCTCCATTGAACTAATCTGTTATTATTGCGATACTATGTTTTATTAAATATTGAAGTGTTTTTCTTTCCGCTGCTCTGCTTATACACATTAGTGTAAAGAAGAGTGGTTTGTAGCTTTAAGCCAAAGATCCTTCTTGAAGAAACAGAATTTATTGTCAAGAATGTTTAATATTGTATTGACTACTGTTCATTTATCCCAATTAGGGCTAATGCCAATTGACACAAGACACATAATCGGGCAGACAGTCAGGAGGACACAAACTGGTGAAGTGGGCAGACAGCTGACAGATGAAACTTAACACTAAGACGTGCGACGTGATGCATTTTGGAAGAAAGAATGAGGAAAAGCAATATGAACCTAATGACACAAAAAGGTGGAGGGACCAGGAACAGTGGGGATTCATATCCACAAATCTTTGATGGCAGCAGGGCAAATTGGTAAAGCTGTTTAAAAAGAGCATAGAGAATTTTGAGCTGATAGATGGAAGCATAAAGCACCAAAGCAAGGAAGCTGTGCTAAACCAATATAAATCACTGATTAGGGCTCAGCTGGAGTATTGTGTCCAAAACTGGACACCATACTTCAGGGGGAGAATTTTCTCCCAGTCAGTGGGGGGCTGAGTGGGAGCGGGAGTGGACGGGCGCGCAGCTGAACGCCGCCCGCGATTGGCTGCGCGCCGCCATTTTATGTGGGCGGGCAGCTCTGTCAGTTATTTTAATTGACATTTAAATGGCCTTAACAGGCCTTTGACAGTCTGGAAGGCATGTAGCCGACTCCAGTTTGCGCCCGCCGAACCAAAGATCTGAATGACGCAAGGTGACGTCGGGACGCATGCCCGATGTCACCGCGCGTCATTTTACATGTCGGCAAGCGGGGCCCGACCCCACACACCGACCTGAAGGTGCTGGCCCAGGAATAATATCAAAGCCTTGGAGAGGGTGGAGAGGAGATTCGCTAGAACTATATCAAGGGTGAGGGACGTGAGTTATTTAGGGAGACTAGAGTAGTTGGGATTATTCTCATCAGAGCAGAGAATGTTAATGCCAGATTTAGTAGAGGTTTTCACAATTATGATGAGAGTTAATAGAATAAATAAGATGAAACAATATCCATTGGCAGCACTAACAGTAACCAGAGGACATATAAAGGTTAATTGGCAAAAGAGCCAGAGGGGAGATAAGGTGTTTTTTTTAAAGCAACAAGTTATTATGATTTGGAATGCACTGTCTTATAGAGTGGTAGAAGTAGATTCAATAGTATCTTATGAAAGGGAATTGTAAAAACACTTAAATGGGAAAATTTTGGGGGGCTAAGGGAAAAGAGCAGGGGAACTCTTTCAAAGAACGGAGAGGGGCCTAATGGCCCTCTTCCCATGCTGTATCATTCCAAGATGCTGTTTACTTTTGGATGGAGTAAGTGTAAAATGTGATTCAAGCACCTATTCTGCACAAAGATTGTAAAACAGGAATCCTTTACTCCACTGGCACCAAAGCTTTATAAATATTAATGGAGGCTTACCTTGGAGGAATGGGCTATTTACAATGGATATTCATGGCTGATGCTCCAGATATACCCAAATACCATCAAGAGCTTAACTCCTGATCTCTAATCAGTCAGGTAACAGAGTTCAGTTGATGGAGCTCCTATTGCTAACTCCCGTAACCACGTGACCAAGATTACCTTGTCTCCCAGACATGAAGGGGATCTTCCTCTCCTTGTGGCCTATCGAACTAGGGGCGGTTTCCAGGTGGTCCACCGAGGTCTTCAGCAGCTTTTCATCCACTCTGCTGCCATTTCCCTGCTCTCCAGCCATCGGGAGAGGCCTTGGTCAGCTATACTCATGACCTGGGCTCCTCGATGCTCTGACTCACCAGACTCAGGCTTCTGCTCCTTACTGCTGCCCTGCACTCTCTCTCTCTCTCTTTCTCTCTGTCTCCTTCAGGCTCCATCTTCTTCTCCAGTCCGCACTCTGGGCTTCAGGCTCCTCCACCTGACCTGCCAAGGGCATCATGTCTCATCTCAAGGGAGGTCCACAGGGCCGATCAAGTTCCCTGCCAGGCATCTTCCTGGGCTGACGACTTCTACTGGTGGGGACTGAGTGCCCCAAAGGGAATGCCTGCAGTGGGTGGGGTCCAGAATCCAATCCTGTGCCAATATCGGAAGTCAGGACGCTGAGGTCCTACATGTCTCCCCCACTACATAAGAGAGGAAAGTTTAGCCCAAATGTGAGTTTGGGATGTGTGGTATGTTAAAAATCTGAACCCCACCCCACGCTGTGATCAGACACTTCTGGTTTCCCCCCCAAGTCCTCGTTCTCCTCGATGAAATATTTTATTTCCATCACGACTCTTCTGACCTCTGTCCCCCTCACCCCCCACTAGGTCTCTGATCCCTCCACCGACTCCACTCCCTGACTTCAGCTTGGTGCCGAAGGCCTATCCTCCCGACAGCCAGCTAGGCAGCCTGTCAATCTGGTCGGCGGCCGCCTGGAAATAGACATAAAATACTAAACACTTCCTGCTGTTAAAGTTGGTAGGACCTGAGGGAAACCCATTCTTCTGGGTTTCCCAATTTCCCAAGCAGCCCCTCCACCCTAATCCTGCCCCAATTCCAAGTTAATATCCTGCCGAATATCTCTGACAATGCCAGGCGATCACAACTTGAATGTGAGTTACTGTATCTCTATGGATGAGCACCCAAATTCACCAGTTGCTGTCCTGCACTGTCACAAGAAGCTGCAGCTTCTTGATCAGGAGCAAAAATTGCAGAGAAGCCCCATACACGACCTCACCAATTACTCCCAGGACCATGTGTAAAGCCAAAGAAGTTTACTATAGTTCACAAAGAAGCAAGGCTGGAGATTTCCAGAAAAGTTGTCATTAAATGCGGCCAACTGCTGAATGATAATAAATGCCAATGGTCTTCAGTCAGTGCTGGGTGGCTAAGACAAAAGCCTCAAGAAAATAGGTAAATCATGGTCCAATGATGAACATAAGCCCACCAAAATATTTTAATGACCTAGGATAAAAGCAAAATACTGCAGATGCTGGAAATCTGAAACAAAAACAGAAAATGCTAGAAAAACTCAGCTCTGAAGAAGGGTCAAACGGACTTGAAACGTTAACTGTGTTTCTCTCTCCACAGATGCTGCCAGGCCTGCTGAGATTTTCCAGAATTTTCTGTTTTTATTTTAATGACCTACTAGACAGGCAAATCAGAGGCCTTTTACAAGTAAGTGTAAACATTATAGCAAAGTATAGTGGGGCCTATGTCTGGACCAACTGGAAAAGATGCCACAATACATGTTTGTTGTGACTGTAAGACTTTACAAGATGGTTTATTTTAAACTGTCCTCTTTTAATTTAAGGTAAAGCAGAAAGCCCTGGAATGGGAGATGGTGGGAAACCTAGGCAATATTAATCCCTCGATCAACAATTCCAAGAAAAGATTAACTGATCATTTATTTCATTGCTGTGCACAAATTAAGTGTACAAAGCAACAATGAATATGATTTTTTTTTAAAAAATCTCTGCATGTGAAGCATTATGTTACTTTCCAAGAACATGGAATGTACCATATAAATGCAAGTATTTTCCTTCCTTCATTATTTAATATTATTCTTTTGATGGTCATGTGCAAATCATTTATGAAAATGGAAGAGAGAGATCCTAATTACCTCATTACCTCTTTAGCCAAATCTGTGATAATCCATTTACACCTGCTATCAAACCTTCAGCCTTTATCCATGCTACAATTTACCTTTAATACTACAGACCTGAATCATTACAAAAGGTCTGTGATATGGCACTTCACAATTCTTTATAAAAATGCAAAACAAATTTACTGCTCTTCCTTTCTCTGTACACCTTGGTAACTTCACCAATAAACGTGATTCATTTAGCCAAGCAGCATGTACCGCCTACAAGATGCACAGCAACAACTCTTCAAGGCTTCTTTAACAGCACTGCCCAAACCCACATCTTGTAACACCTAGAAGGTCAAAGGCAGCAGGTGCATGAGAACAGCAGCACCTCCAAGTTCCCCTTCAAATCACACATCATCCTGACTAGAAATACATCAACGCTCCTTTGTCATTGCTCAGTAAAAAATCCTGGAACTCCTTCCCTAACAGCACAGTGGAAGTACCTTCACCACATGCATGGCAGCTCACTACTACCTACTCAAGGGAAATTCGGGATTGACAACAAATGGTGGCCTTGCCAGTGAAGCCCTTGTCCCGTGAATGAACAAAACAATAAATAAAGCATATCCCTTTCTGACAAATCCAGAAAATACTCAGCATCTGTGGAGAGAAACAAGATTTAACTTTGCAGGTCTGTGACCTTCCATCAGAAATCAGGTCACAGACCTGAAACGTTAATTCTACTTATTCCTCCAAAGACACTGCCAGACTTGCTGAGTATTTCCAGCATTATTTTTAGTTTCTTTCAAATTTCCAGAATCTGCAGCATTTTGCTTTTATTTTCTTATAGATCCATGTTGACTAATGCTGATTAGATTATATATTTAAGCATTAACCAATGTTACCTCAAACAGTTTTCTTTCTATTGACATAAGGCTATCTATTATGACTTGGTTTAAATCTTTTTCTTTTGTGCAGTGGTCTAATATTTATTTTTCTACAGTTTTTTGGTACATTACCTGTAGGATGCATGGCACAGAAACTGGCCATTTAGCCCAACTGGTCCATGCTGGTGTTTATGATCTTTCCTCATCTAAATCTACCATTATAACCCACTATTCTCTTCTCCCTCAAACGTTTCTCTAGCTTTCCCTTAAATGCATCTATATTGTTCACTTCAACCACTCCCTGTGGAAGCAAGTTCCACATTCTTATCACTCTTTGGGTAAAGAAGTTTCTTTTGAACTCCCAATTAGAATTCTTGGTGACTATCTTGTATTGATGGCTGCTGCAAAGATTTTTTTTAAATAATGGCTATTATAACTGGCATTTTACCACTGATCTACTTCATTTTCCCCGAGTCCAGACAGTTTGCATCTGGTGGTTTCTCAAATTCAAGTCCCATTCAACTTTTAACACAGCAAACTTTTAATATATAACTTCTACTAATCACCCCTTGGCTGTTTATCTAGTCTTTCCTTCATCCTCCTTGATAACAGGAGATACATTTATACTTGTTAACCTCTCCGTATTTTTTTCTTTCTTTAGAATAATACAATCTTCTTCATTCTTAGGTTTATTGGCCTGACTCCTGTAACCATTTCAGAATCACTGAATTTCACAGGACTGTTACAGTGCAGAAGGAGGCCATTCGGCCCGTTGTGTGTGCGCCGTATGAGCAATTCACCTCCTTCCTAAAGTGCAGCATCCAGAACTAGATATCATACTTCAGCTGAGGTTGAAATAGTGTCTTATACCAGTTCAACGTAATCTCCTTGCTCTCGTACTCTATGTTCCTATTAATAAAGCCTATGATACTGACAAATGTGAGTTTTCTAGGCCCACGATAAAGTTCCTAGGGCACATTGTACAAGAAACTGGGATTACCACTGACACAGGAAACAAAGGCAACAAAGGAATTCCTGCCAAATTGAAATGTAACAGAGCTGCAAAGGTTTATGGGCATGGTCAACCAACGAGGCAAATTCCTGCCTCACTTAGCCCAGATAAACGAGCCCCTCAGGCATTTATCACAACAGGGCCAGGCATGGTGCTGGACTGAGCATCAGTAGCAGTCATTTGAAA
Source organism: Cetorhinus maximus (assembly GCF_964194155.1). Lineage (NCBI taxonomy): Eukaryota > Metazoa > Chordata > Chondrichthyes > Lamniformes > Cetorhinidae > Cetorhinus > Cetorhinus maximus. Next base: position 151,088,513 of record NC_135882.1, read on the forward strand.
AATACAAAATGATGCTAACATCCTCAGAGTTCCAAGCCCACTGACCAGATGCAACAACAATTGCAAGCAGCCAGCAAAAAGCTATCCAGGGAGAATGAGACGCTTAAACGCCAAATTGGATCAAACCAATAGTGAAAGTTCAGAGATTATTAATCTGTACAAATGTAAGCTAAAGCCTGCACTTGGAACTCATCAGCAAGTTATGGAAGCACTTAAGCTTTCTCCCAGTAAAGAAACAGTGGCCAAAATACAGAGCTTCTACAGCTGAAGAAAATCTTGGAAAGTCAAGCATCAAATGGAGTTTGAAAACATTAAAATTAAGCATGAGTTGGAGAAATCTAACTACCTAAAAGAGAAGGCTGAACTAGAAGCCCAGTTATTAGCAGGCACACAGCACTATCAAGCTACAGTGAGGGATTTATGCATTAGAAATGGTGTGTAAGCCAACATTCTTTAACTTATTAATTATTTACCTTCTTAATGTACAATCACTTTTTAATTATAACTATATGACTGCTTCTTTATTTCTTTTATATTAATCAGTGTAGACCTGTTCTGGTGTAATCCTGTGTGTGTGGAGTCTACCTCATGGTAGTAATGTGGAACTTCAAGGTATAAGAAGAACCTAGACTGAAGATATGTAAAGAACAGAACTGAACTGCATTGCGGGCTCAAAACACAAAGCCTGATGGCTAATTTAGTCAAGTGAAAGCCTTGCTAGAATCAGAAAGTTCTGGAAAATGACTTAATCTGTAGAAAGGCTCGTACCAGGGAAGATAAACAGACTGAACTTCGTTAAGGGGCAATAAATGTACCGCCTTCTACCAACTTGAGATTGATAACGGTGTTGGAGATAACAAAGCAGAGTCAAGCTGGCTATAGTGCATCAATTGTGACCTTCAAAGGGGGCCTAGCCAGGGAGCATCTGGAGAAAGCACGGACATGTACAGTGATGTAATTAAAAAGCAATTAAATGGACTAAAAGCAGACTTTACCTTATATGGCACAAGGCCATAGCAAAAAAACGATTAAGAGAATGAGTTCACAGAACCATCTCTATTGCAGTGGGTAGAGCAATTTGGTCACTAGCTCAGAAAACGTGGGAATTCATCATTGGATTGACCACCAGGATAGACTCCAGCTCACAGGGAAGCTAAGCAACCGGTATTATGGTGAATATGTACTTTTGCTTAGTGGTTTATTAAAGGTGTATCACCTTTGGTGAAACTTCATCCAAGCTGTTGTGTCAGTGAAATCCAGAGTAAAGACAAAAGAACTTTTAGACCAGGTAAGGGGTCTGGCAGGTGCAGCAGAAGTAAGTGAACATTATTGCAGCACAGGAGTCTATAAATGCTATACTACATCCAAGGAAATGGCCACAGCATCCGACGAAAGAGTTGGCAACAGAGCAAATATCTGAAGAAGTACTGACACTAGCTGTCTTTCCTATTACTATGGAAACTATTATAATAAAAATCCCTGATGCTGATGTTGAACTTTCACGCAAGTTTTCAGACCAGAGCACTACGCAGGAATTCCTATAGATCCCGGTGCTGAAGTTTATTCCATTGATGATGGTATGATCCTACTTTCTGCAGCTGACCCTGAGGTCTCATTGTCTGCAGCAGAGCAACCTCATGCTGAAGCAAGCGTGGGAGTGATACCACTACCTATAGAAAGAGAAATTCCTACACGAAGACTACTATGAAGGTCCTCCTTTCCTCATCTCCAGCAGTGCCTTCAGGATGTTCTTCATTCTTCGTTTCATCTCCCAGATTCATTCCTCGCTCAGATATTCAACACTTCTCTTGTCACCACAGTGGTGAATGATACAGCTGCAAATTTCTTCATAGGAGCCGAAAGTGCTTCCTTTTCTCAAGCCAGAGCTTTCACCTTTCCTCAATGTGCAATGTAGAAGAGGATAAGAGGGAGAATTTCAGTGGTGTTTTCTTCCTTTTCAAGGGGGTTGTGATTGTTCGAGTCCTGGAGAATTCTCTCTTGAATCAGTTTTTCCTTAATTGGCCTTCACCACCTTTACATTCAGGTCATCGAAGTGTCACAGCCTTCCAAAGAGATGATAAGGAAACAATATCCTCCATGAGCTCCAAGACAGCTGAGAACACTATTGGGGATTAACGCCTTTGGTGAAAGTGACTTGGTGGGGGGGGGGGGGGAGTAGGAGTTGGGTGGAAACTGCAAATAGTGCATAAGGTTAACAGTTTGTGGAAAGAGTAAACTTGGGGGTGGGGGTGGGGGGTGATGCCGAGTAAAGGGTTAACTAATAATAGCTACTGAGCATGTGCATAGGGAGCTATGTCACAGTGATGTCACTCAATCAGAGAGGATGACTGAAAAGAGCCTTAGGGAGTAGCTCCCGCAATGACTTGGTCTGACTTAACCTTTGTAAATAGTTATAAGCTAACAAATCCCAAGATAAAATTACAATAACAGAGATACTTTATGTTATATTAACCATGCTCACAATTTGGCCTGGCACCCTCAATGACTTATGCACATGTGCAACCAAGTCCCTCTGCTCCTGCATCTCCTTTAGGGTTGCACCCTTTATTTAATATTGTCTCTCCATGTTCTTCCTACCAAAATGAATCACTTCAAATTTCTCCTCATTAAACTTCATCTGCTATTTGTCCACACATTCCACCAACTTATCTATATCCTTTTGAAGTTCTCTATCCTCCTGTCAATTCACAATGCTTCCAAGTTTTGTATCATCTGCAAATTTTGAAATTGTGCACTGTAAAACAAGGTCTAGGTCATTAATATATATATCAAAAGAGCAAGGGTCCCAACACTGACCCCTATGGAACTCCACTACAAACCTTCCTTCAGCCCAAAGAAGATGCATCATCCACTACACTCTGTTTGCCATCACTCATCCAATTTCATATCCACGTTGTTACTTTCCCTTTAATTCAATGAGCTATAAATTTGCTCACAAGCCTGTTGTGTAGCACTGTAGCCTGTTGGAAGTGCATGTACACCACAGCAACCGAATTAGCGTCATCAACTCTCTCAATTACCTCTTCAAAAAATTCCAAAAAATTAGTTAAATATGAATTTCACTTAACAAATCCATGTTGACTTTCCTTAATTAAAATGAATTTATCCATGTAGCTATTTATTTTTTCTTGAGTTATTGTTTCCAGAAAACTGACTGGCCTATAATTACTGGGCTTAACTTTACACACTTTTTGAACATGGGTGTAAAATTTGTAATTCTCCAGTCTTCTGGAACCATCCCAGAGTCTAAGGAAGACTGGAAAATTATGGCTAGTGCCACCACAATTTCCACTCTGACTTCCCTCAGGACCATTGGATGCATCTCATCTGGTCCTGGGGAGAAATTTCCCCTCGTCGGGGGGGTTATATGGGGGTGTGCGCGAAAGAGCGCAGAAATCTCCCTGAGGTGGATTAATTTTAAGTTTAAACAGTTTAATAAAGTGTTGAAAAATTTTTTATGACATGTCCCCTCATGTGAAACTGTCACATGAGCTGGGACATGTGCATTAATTTTAATAAAACATTTTCTGAAACTTTTAAATCACTCATGAAACCTCATCCCGCCCGTGGATGAGGTTCCATGAAAAATGCGAAGGCCGCCTGGGCTCTTCGCCTGCCCGCCAACCTTAAGGTTGGATGGGCAGCTCAGCTGATTGCCTTAATTGCTTTTTAACAGGCCTTAACAGGCCTTTGACATTTCGGCTGGCGTGCAGCCGACTTGGCTGTGCACCCGCTGTACTGAAAATCTAAATGACGCGCAGTGACATCAGGACACAAGCCCAACGTCACCCTGCATCATTTTATGCCTCAGTGAGTGGGCCCCGCTCCCACTCACCGAGCCAAAGATTCTGCCCCTGGTGTTTTAGCAACTTTAAGTATAAACCTATCTAATACCTCCTCCTTATCAATTTTAAATCCTTCTAGTGTATTAATTACCTCCTCTTTCATCATGGCCTGGATAGCAACTTCTTCCTTGAAGACAGATACAAAGTATTCATTTAATACCTGAGCTATTCACCTTGCCTCTGTGCATAAATGTCTATGAAAGACTTTGGGGTTCCCTTTTCTTTAATTGCCAAATTCTTTTCGTGTTCTTTGCCTCTCTTATTTGATTATTTTCTTGCTTATAAAAGCTTTTTCTAGAAACATTGGGCAGAATTTTGCCCTTGGTTGGCGGGCAGGTGGGCAGCCGAACTCCGCCGCCGAAATGGGGCCCACCTCCATTTTGAGTGGGTGGGCCAATTAAGGCCCGCCCAGAGGCCTGTCCGACGGGAAGCGCTATGCGCTTCATGTGCAGGGGCAGGGGAAGGATTCCCAAGTGCTGTCTCAGGGAGATTACTGACAGGTAAAAAAAACTCCAAAAATAGAAAAATATTAAAATTATTAACATGTCCCCCTCATGTGACAATATCACACGAGATGGGGCATGTTAATAAGAAACACATAAACTTTATGAAACTTTTTAAAAACAGACATGAAACCTCATCCTGACAGTGGATGAAGTTTCATGTATAATCAGGAGCCCACTGCGGCTCCTGGCCTGCCCGCCAGCCTTAAGGTTGGACAGGCAGGGCCTTTAACAATCTTAATTAGCCTGTCAATGGCCTTAATTGGCAGGTGGGGACTCATGTTTGGATTGAAAGGGCCAAGGTCATGAGGGTTTAAGCAAAGCTGGAAGATATGCCAAGCTTTGGCTGGAGGGAGGGATCTCCAGGGTAATCCACACCATGAAAATAAGTTTGAGGAGTAGAAGTTATCTGGCTGGAAAAGAAAAAAGGAGCTAAGAATCACTTTGGACTGATTCCGGGAGAATGAAGTGTCCACTTAAGGGACAGGATAATGAATAACCACAGAGGGGGACTTTTGGTCGTTTCAAATGATAAGTGGTGGATCTTTATGGTAGTTTAGAATATAAGTTTCTTACTGAAATAGTGTTTAGTCACTGTTTCTTTTAGTTTGTGTGTTACAGTAAAAGTCTAAAAACTTGAAGACTTGTTGTGCAATTCCTTTAAATTAACTACTGCGAATTTGAATTTCTTTCTGAAAGTTATCAGTCTCTACAGACACCATAACATTCTCCAGAGCTGCCAGTTCTCTGATTGGGCCTCCAGCCTTGGGGACCCATCTACTATCCTCAATAGGATGGTGAGCACAGAAGCAGCCAATTAGGGGGCCAGCTCCTGGAAAATTGCACCGTCTGTCTAGCTGACAGTGAGTGTGGATTTGGGTCCCCATTTGGTCCCAACATTGGGGTCCAGAAGTCTTTAGTTTCAAGTTAGAAATAAGGGATGGGACAACTTCGGTAGCTAAAAGCAATTGCCCGACAGGGCTTACTGCTTGTTTTATGTATATTACTACTGAAATCATACCATGATATGAAGGCAAGGACTGAGACTTTGAAGGTATGGGGTGGTAGGACTTATCCATGAGAGTGATTTTCAGATGGCAGGGCCATGACATTGAGGCATAAGGCAGCTAGAAAAAAATCCCGAAACATAACAGTTGCCAGACGCAGGATCATTCAAAATTTCTTGATTTGTGCTACTTTGTCAAAACCTGCCAATATATCTCAGAGCTGACCAAAGTCAAGAGGCATCAAACAAAGTTTGCCATTGAGATTGAAGCAAATTATATCTTTATGTAAATCTAATCACATTACTGTAATTAACTTTAAGTAGAGTGGAATGTAATTAAGAGCGGCAGTTTGACTGAAGGACAGACCTGTGATCTCTTCAAACTTCAATCAAGTTTCTTGTACTTAATTATAATCTGCTAGTCCCACATGTCTACTGCTGTCTGAATAAACATAGGTTCATAAGAATTGCTAGATGAAAAAAATTACAAAGGTCCATCTGGTTCAGCTTCAACTTTCCTAATATACATAAAACAATTGTGAAACCATATTAATTCCTCAAAAGCAACAACGGATTTATATAACCCTTTTAATGTAGAAAATCTTCCCTTGCACTTGGGATGCAATTTAACAAATGTTTACAGGATCAGGATCACTGCACTATATCTGTTAGTTTAAGGACCCCTTTACCCTATCTTTCAGTTTCCTTTAAACATGTGTGCAAAGCGCAACTCTCATTGTTCAGTTTTTTTAAATCCTTCATGTTTCAGGAATATATGGAGAAAAGTAACCAAGTACTTAGCCTTAGCTAAATGCATCATTCAGTGGTAAGACAGTATTTGTGTATAGCTGCTCACCAGCTTTTTCCAAAGACTGCATAGAACATTACTTAGTCTTTAACTGATTTCTTCTCCACCGATGCTGCCAGACCTGCTGAGTTTTTCCAGGTAATTCTGTTTTTGTTTTGTTATTACTTAGTCTTTAGTAGTTGAAGGCTACTGACCACTAGATTCTGCTTGAGATGTGTGTGGGCTCAACTCCTTTGTGTAAAGTTTCATTGGTCACTTTTAGTATCTGGCATACCATACAGGGTCTTCTATGCAAAATGGTTCTTCAGTGGCTTTTAAGAGACTAGGTTGACAACTTTTAAATCTCTAAAAATAACTGTTATTGCTGAAATTATAATATTTTAAAGAAGAAACTTTGAAGTAATTCTAAAACATGCAGAGTTACTCATGGATGGCCACTTTAATCTTTACATTGGAGTAAATTTTCTGAATCTACACTCTCAGTGGGAGCAAACAGAGCATGGGCTGGAGAGAGGGGTACAACACTGCACCACCAATTCTCTGAATGATATCAATGGACTTGGAAGATATCAATGGACTGATCAGGTGTGGCAAATGGAATTTAACTCAGAAGAGTGTGAAGTGATGCATTTGTGGAGGTCAAACACGGCAAAGATTTACACAATAAATGGGAGGATACTGGGAGGTGTAGAGTAAGTGAGGGACCTTGGAGTGAATTTCCGCAGATTCCTGAAGGTAGCAGGACAGGTTGACAAGGTGGTTAAGAAGACATATGGAATCCTTTCATTTATTAGCCGAGGTATAGAATATAAGAGCAGAGAGGTTACGCTGGGACTATATAAAACATTAGTTAGGCCACAACTTGAGCACTGTATGCAGTTCTGGTCACCTCATTACAGAAAGGATGTAATTGCATTAGACACAGCATAGAGGAGATGTGGATGTTGCCAGAACTGGAACATTGCAGCTATGAAGAAAGATTGGATAGGCTGGGGTTGTGCTCCTTGGAACAGAGGAGGCTGAGGGGAGATTTGATTGAGATGTACAAAATTGTGAGCGGCCTAGAGTGTATGGGAAGGACCTTAGCAAAGAGGTCAGTGACCAGGAAGTATAGATTTAAAGTGATTGGCAGAAAGATTAGAGGGGAAATTAGGAAAAGTTTTTCACCCAGAGGGTTGTGGGGGGTCTGGAACTCACTGCCTTGCAGGAGAGTAGAGGCAGAAACTCTCAACTCAAGTGCCATAACCACCAGGGCTACAGGCCAAATTCTGTAAAATGGGATTAGGCTGGATGGCTCATATCTCGGCTGGCTCAGACACGATGAGCCAAGTGGCCTCTATCTGTGACATAAACTTTCTTTGATTCTATAATATCCCAACAAGCACATATAATTTTTAGGAAGCAGAAATGTTGAACTGGTCTTCAAATTAAATTATGCCTACCTTAAAAGATGAAAAAATGTACATAAAAATCTTTGCTCAATCCCATTAAATGTTGCTGCATGACTGCAATCTCCTAACCTTTAAAATCTGGAACTGTTTTAGAAAATACATGTCTCTTGAAATCATACTTAGTTGGATCAGTTTACTATGAAAGCCACTTGGCTTTTCTGTTCTGCAGGTTACTGAAGCGCACCACTTACGGCAACCCCTTGGCGTAAGTATTAATCTGAAATATCATTAAACCTTTGCTTAAATATCTTTCTAAATGCAAATGCATCGTTGCAGAATTTTCATGTTGTAAGTAAGATGCTGAACACTGAAAATAGGCATCATGATTGCCTTTTCCAGTTATGAGCTAGTGGTGTAATTATAAGGGTTACATCAGCTAAATTTTTAAGAAACCAATGCAATAGTTAACCGAGGGCTGGATTTAGTGGGTGGGGGGTTGTGGGTGGGGTGGGGGAGAAGGTGGGTGGGGGGTGGAGGGGGTGTGGTGGTGGTGGAGAGGGGGGGTGGTGGTGGTGGCAACTTCCCGCCTCGGCCGGCAGCCACGTACTCGAAAGAAGCCCGCTCCGCAGCCATAACACGCTGAAGGTGGGCTAAACTGGGTGATAGTTGGACTTCCATACCTCAGTGGGAGGTCCTCGAGAGCTGCTGGCCAATCTGATTGGCTGGCAGCTCCAGCAATCCCGGCAGCGCCGGAGCTCAATATTGGGCATTGCTGGGGCTGCAAACAGGCTGAAGAGAAAGAAAAGGACAGAAGCCAGCTAAGTCGGCCCTTTTTGGGTGGGGAGGGATCGGGCAGCCTAAGGAGCAGGGTGAGTGGTGGTGGTGGGGGGGGAGTTGGTTTTGGAGGTCAGGTAGGAGGGAACGAAGGAGGGGCAATCTTTGGGAGGGTCACACCTGATGTGCACAGGGCACCCCACAAAGGACGTATCCCCCTTTCCAACTGTATTCCTCTCCGCAGATGCTGTCAGACCTGCTGAGCTTTTCCAGGTATTTTTATTTTTGTTTTTGTTTTGGATTTCCAGCATCCACAGTTTTTTGCTTTAACCCCCTTTCCTTCCTGCCTTTTAAAAACTTGTGTTTAGAAAATGGCCCGCCCACTGCTGCCTGCTTGCCTATGCCAACCATACATGAGCAGTAACTCTTTCGAGTTATCAACAGATCGCATGTAACTCTTTCGAGTACATTCATAGTTCTTGGTTTCCGGGAGTGGGACATGAACCCACAACCTTCTGACTCAAAGGCGAGGGTGCTATGAACTAAACAATTCAGGTCAATTGGCTTGTTAACGAGATCAATTGACCCTTAATTTTTAAAAAAATGTTGGGTGGACTGCTGATTTTGGAGCCCACCCACCTATTGTGTTATGGGGGCATCTCAGGGGTGGGTGGGAGGGTGGTGGGCTTGTCACCTGTCATATTTCACGTGCCTGCCCTGCTGAAAACACTCCACAGGAGGGGGGTCCGTATAGTCCATCTCCAAGTTTTTCATCACTCCCCATTCAGAAAAGACTCTCCAAAGCAGCATAGATCTAAATCTGCAGCATAGAAAATTCTTGGATGGGTAGCACTGCAGGGAGGTAATCCCATCAAGAGGATTAACGAGTGTTTTAAAGCACAAGGATGATGCTTAGTGCTCTGGATGAGTGCAGCTCCAACAACACTCCAGAAGCTTGACACCATCCTGGACAAAGCAGTCCGCTTGATTATCACCCCATCCACAAACAGTCACTCCCTCCACCACTGACGCACAGTGGCAGCAGTGTGTCCCATCTAAAAGATGTAATGCAGGAACACACCAAGGCTCCTTAGACAGCACCTTCCAAAGCCACGACCGCTACCGCCTAGAAGGACAAAGGCAGAAGATACCTGGGAAGACCACCACCTGGAAGTTCCCCTCCAAGCCACGCACCACCCTGACTTGGAAATATATCACTGCTCCTTCACTGTCACTGGGTCAAAATCCTGGATCTCCCTTCCTAACGGCACTGTGGGTGTACCTATGCCACAGGGACCACAGCAGTTCAAGAAGGCAGCTCACCGCCACCCTCTCAAGGGCAATTAGGGATGGGCAATAAATGCTGGTCTAGCCAGTGACACCCATATCTCATAAATGAATAAAAAAAATTGTTAGTGATCAGAACCAAAAGATTAAAACACATAGGCAGATTCTCTAAGTGGCAGAGTGTGACACAAGGATCTATGTGGGGCTCATCTTTTCATTTTATACATTAACGACTTGGATGATGGAACAGAAAGCCACCAATCTAAATTCATTGATGGCATAAAGATAGGTGGTAGTGCAGGCAGTGTAGATTACAGAGGCATTGATTAATGGCGAAAAGCTAGGAATAGTGAAGGTCCGAAGAGACTTAGAGGTCCAGGTACATGGATTAGTAAAATATCATGAACAGGTGCAGAAAATAATCAAAAAAAGCTAATGGGATGCTGACCTTTATAGCAAGAGGAATAGAGTAGACAAAGTTCTTGTTAGACCACATGTGGAGTACTATGAGCAGTTCTGGGCTTAGGAAGGATATATTGACTTTGAAGGGAGCACATTGTAGATTTACTAGGAAGGTATCCAAGGGTTAAGCTACAAGGAGAGATTAAACAAAATAAGGTTGTATTCCTCAAAATTGATAAGATTAAGGGATCAAAGATTTCAAGACATTAAGGGGAACACAAAGGGCAGATTGGGAGAAAATGTGTCCGTTAGTTGGGAAGTCTAGGACTAGGGGGCACAGGCAGAAAATTAGAGTCACACCTTTTAGGAGTGAAATTAGGAAACTTCTTCATTTGATTTTTGAAATTTGGACCTCTCTGCTGCAGATGGCAATTGATACTAGATTAATTGTTAATTCCAAATCTACGATTGATAGATTTTCATTAGCCAATGGTATTAAGGAATATGGGACAAAGGCGGCAAATGGAGTTAAGTTGCTGGTCAGCCAAAATTTCATTAAATGGAGGCAGAACAGGTTCAAAGGGCTATATGGTCTGCTCCTGTTCCTATGTAGGGCGGAAGATGGGAGGTTAGGCAGGAGAGCATTGAAATAGTCAAGTATGGGGATGGCATAGGCATTGATGAGGACTTCAGAAAATGCAATGAAAAGATGCAGCGCATCACCAATTATCATATTCGTACATGAATGCCATTTTGCTTTGGTGAACTAAGAACAACTCAAATGATGTCTCCAGGGTTATATTCCTGTGCAATTCCCTGCTCAAAGATAAAATGTAATGCTGTGAGATTAACTATCTGTGAAGTTCTACATTATCCAGCAGCAGTATTCTCTCATAAGACCATAAGAACATAAGAAATAGGAGTAGGCCATTTGGCCCCTCAAGCCTGCCCCGCCATTCAATGAGATAATGGCTGATCTGCCCCAGGCCTCAACCCCTCTTTCATGCCATCTCCTCATAGCCCTCGACAGCCCGATATTTCAAAAATCTATTTTTAAATACTCTTTAAATACTTTCAGTGATCTAGCCTCCACAACTCTCTGGGGTAGAGAATTCCAGACATTCACTTCCCTCTGAGAGAAGAAATTCCTTTGCATCTCAGTTTTAAATGTGTCCCCTTATTCTGTATCTACATCCCCTAGTTCGAGATTCCGCCGCTAGTGGAAACATCTTCCCAACATCTACCCTGTCAAGCCCCCTCAGAATCTTGTACGTTTTAATAAGATCACCCCTTATTCTTCTAAACTCTAATGAATAAAGGCCTAATCTGTTAAGCTGTTCTTGATAAGTCAACTCCTTCATCCCAGGAATCAGCCTAGTGAATCTCTTTTGAACTGCTTTTTACTTTAACCTCGAGCTGCTTGTAGTCCTTCAGCAGAACCTCTTTCCCAGTCCTACCTATGTCGTTGGTACCTACGTGGACCATGACAACTGAATTCTTCCCCTCCCACTCCAAGTTCCTCTCCAGCCCAGAAGAGATGTCCTTAACCTTGGCACCAGGTAGGTAACACAGCCTTCGGGACTCTCTGTCTTTGCTGCAGAGAACAGTATCTATTCCCCTAACTATGCTATCCCCTATTACTACAACATGTCTCTTTTCTCCATCCACTTGAATGGCGCTCTGTACCACGGTGCTGTGGTCAGTTTGCTCATCCTCCCTGCAGCTTGAGCCCTTGTCCACATTGGGAGTGAGAACCTTGTATCTGTTGGACAAGGGTACTGGCTGAGGCTTCTCCAAAGCTAAATTCTGGATCCCCATACCTGCCTCACTTGCAGTCACACTCCCCTGTCCATGACCATGGTCCAAATTTGAAATAATTAATTTAAAGGGAGTGACTGTCTCCTGAAACACAGAGTCCAGCTAACTCTCCCTATCCCTGATGCATTGTAATGTCTGTAACTCAGATTCCAGCTCATCAACTTTAAGCCGAAGTTCCTTGAGCAGCCAACACTTGCTGCAGATGTGGTCACCGTGGATCGCACCAGTGCCCACCAGTACCCATATACTACAGCTGCAACACATCGTCTGCCCAGCCATCTCTATTCTATTTGATTAATTAATTTGGGTGTTAAATATTTGAAAGGTGAATTTCTTAACTGTACTCTTCAGCTGTAATAACATCTCCTGATTTAAACCACTTAGCCAAACAAAAGGGATACAAAAGAGATGCCAACCAATCACCTACCTGTTTTCCTTTGACGTCACATTTCGGCTCTGACAGGTAGAAACAGATTGAAGGGGATCTCTGCCACCGGTTTTTATCTACCTCCGCCACTGCTCTTCTCATGCAGATCTGCTCTCTGTGTCCTCTCAGTTTAGGGTCTCATTTAAACACTCACTTAGATCATTATCTTATAATTCATCAGGAGCTATGCTGTTCCATCTTCACAGTAAGGTGAAACTTGTAAAAGCTCACAGATAATGCCAAAGGTAACTATACTTTATATTGAGACTGAAGATCTACTTCTACCTATAGCATTTAGAAATGTTATGTGACCATTTCTTTCTGCTAGGAGTCTAGTGTAGTGTCACCTAAATCAGTGCTTCTCCTTCTATTCTGTTTGTACACATTCAACATTCTGTTAATGTTCTGTTACAAGAATAACAACCAGAAAGTCTCCATGAAAATCACTTTGAAAACCCTGGTCAAATACACTAAAATGTCAAAAAATGGTCAGAAACAAAATTCCAAACCCACAACTACACTCAAATTCTGAATAAACAGCACAAATAGTCCTCTGGATTTATGCTGCTCGCAGGTCAATTATCACCAGTTTTACACATATCTCAAAAGTAACAGTATTTGTTTCAGCACAGACATGATGGGCCATATGGCCTTCTTCTGTGCAGTATTATTTCCAGATTCAAACAAATAGAAACTGTAAACAAATTTGCTTTGTACTTGCAATCCAGATATATCAGAAGAGCAGGACTAAGATTCATCTTTTCATTGAAGTGTGATGAGATAAATTAAGTTTGAAATAGAAATACACCAGCCATGCAATATATTGTTCTGATATTGAAGTTTAGTTAGATTGGCAAAGCAGCAAAAGCAGAGCTCTTAATGAAATAGAAACAGAAAATGCTGGAAAAACTCAGCAGCTCTGGCAGCATCTGGAAAGAGAAACAGAGTTAATGTTTCGAGTCAATATGACTCTTCTTCGGAACACAAAGAAGAACATGCATTTGTCACATTGCTTGCCAGACATCCAGCATTGGGTGAGTAGAAATTTCCTCCAATTAAATATTGAGAAGACCAGCCATTATCTTCAGCCCCTACCACAAACTCCATTGCGTCCCCATGCCTGACCAGCTTCTGAGGATGAACGAGACAACCTCGGCATCCTATTTGGCTGAGCTGAACTTCCAATCATATATCCTCTTCAGTATCATGATCGCCTACTTCCAGCAACATGATATCATCTGTCTTTGTCCTATCCTCAGTTGTTTGCTGCTGAAACACTCATCTATGCTTTTGTTACCTCCAGACTTGAGAATTTCAATACTCCTGCAACTCCCTCCTACACTCACCTTCTAACTCCATCTTCCACCCTCAGTAAACTTCAGGCCATCCAAAACTCTACTTCCCATATCCTAATTCACACCAAGTACCAATTATCCATCACCCCGGAGCTGGCTGACCTACATTAGCTCCTGTTCCAGCAACGCCTCAAATTTAAAATGATCATCCTCATGTTCATATCACTCCATGGCCTCACCTCTTCCAATCTCCAAAACCTCCTTCAACTTGACAATCATCTAAGAACTCCGCAGTCCTCCAATTCTGGTCTTGTGTGCATCCCCAAATTCCTTTGTTCCATTATTGGTGGCCTTGCATTCAGCTGGTGCCAGCTGTGGCGCATTTGCTAGCACCTGCACTTCCAAGTCAGAAGGTTGTGGATTCAAGTCCCAGTCCAGAGATTTAACCATAAGAAACAAGGCTGACCCTCCACTGCAGTACTGAGGGAGCACTGCACTGTCAGAGTTTTGAATGAGCTGTTAAAAACAGGCCCTCCTGGCCTGTGCTGTCAGATGAATGTAAACGATCCCATGGCACTATTTTGAAGAAGAGCAGGGACTTATCCCTGGTCTCAGGGCCAATATTTATCCCTCAAACAACTTCAGAAAAACAGATTATCTGATAATTATCACATTGCTGTTTGTGGGAGTTTGTTGTGTGCAAATTGGCTGCCGTGTTTCCTACATCACAACAGTGACTGGGCTTCAAAAGAATTTAATTGGCTGTAATGCTCTTTGGGATGTCCTGAAGTTGTAAACACTACTATATAAATGCAAGTCATTTATTTTCTTTTTATTTAAGCTCTAAGCTCTGGAATTCTCTCCTTAAACTGCTCTGCCTATTTCTGTCCATTGCTCTAAGATGCTCCCTAAAACCTAATGCTTTAACCAAGATTATGATCACATCTCTCAATATCTCCCCATGTGTCTTGGTGTCAAATTGTGCTGTGCAGCACCTTGAGATATTTTGGTATGTTAAATGTGCCATATTAATACAAGTTGTTGTTGTTATGTTTGTACCTTGTACCGTTCTCGCCTGATCATTTTTAAAGTCAAAAGAAAATAGTCACATTTTTTGGTCCTGATAGTTTGATAACCTAACTCTAGAGTTTAGAGTAGATTAACTAAGTATAGTTTCCTATGGCAACTTGTTACAGAGTGTTGTATTAGCTGTGTAAAATATTTTCCCTAATTCAGTACTTTGGTTTATGGACAGAGGATTTATAATATGGTAATTGAAAATAAACATAACAGCAAGAATTGTTCCGTTGAAGAAGGGTTGGGTGACATGGATTGCATTGAGTTTTCAGTATTCATGTGCAGTCCTCATGCCACAATGACCTTCCATAGAAAAGAATAAGTGAGACAGAACTGTGTCAGCTGGAAACAACACAGATGACAGTCCAGGAGAATACAATCAGCCAGCATAATACAGAATTGACAAAACCATTGAAAGTCAGAAAGGCCATTTAATGCAAGTGTAATTACAAACTCTCAACAGTTTTTTGATCAGGTAAGCATAGAATTTCAAGTACTTTTATTTTCTAGAATAATTTGCAGTTTATCTGAGATAATTCAATTCTTTTCAATGCGTAAATAATTATGTTACTTCTCAATGCTGTTTAATCCTACAGTTTTTCAGCAGGTGTCAAATAATAAGTTCCAATAATAACATCTGTGGCACATTAATTCTACTGTCACTCATTTTTTGAAAAAAAAGCACTAGAGAATAATATATAAATATAACAAATTAGGAAAGGAAGTTTTTTTGCATGGATTTCCCTCAGTCACTCTGACCTACAGCTCATTCATGTGTACGGCATTGCAAGGATAATGCCGCTGGGCTATTGACCCAAAGGGTTGAACGATTAATCGCGAGGACACAAATTCAAACCCCACAATTTGAGGACTTGAATTTGATTTCACAACATCTGGAACAAATAACCGATATTCATGAAAGTGATCATGAAGCTGTTGGATTATCCTAAAAAGGCAACTGATTCACAAATATCCTTCAGGGAAGAAAATTGTCTGTCTTTATCTGGTCTGGTCTATAAGTGAATCTAGTTCTACATGAACATGGTTGACTCTGGCCTCTGAAATGTCACGGCAAGTCAGTTATTTCCAGCAGCAACTAGGAATAGACCATAAATATTGGCCTTGCCAGCCATTCCCAGGAATGAATTAAATAAAAGCAAATGAAATAAGGAAAAGTAAATTGTCATGGAGCCCAATAGGCCTGCCTGCAATATAGGATCATTTCTTGTCACAAGAGTCCATTTCTTTGCAACCTTTTCCCTCAATTCTGTACATTATGAACCATTATGGCTGTCAGGAAGATATAATAATTCTACTAATGTTATTGGAGTTTCATAGTCACAGAATTTTAATGGCACAGAAGGAGGCCATTCGGCCCATCCTGTCTGCACTGGCTCTCCAAATGAGCATTATGACCTACTGCCATTGCCCTGCCTTTTCCCCATACCCTTGCACATTGCTTCTATTCAAATAATCATCTAATGCCCTCTTGAGTGCCTTGATTGAACCTGCTTCCACCACACTTCCAGGCAATGCATTCCAGACCCAAACCACTCATTGTGTGAAAAAGTTTTTTTCTCACGTCACATTTGCTTCTTTTGCAAATCACTTTAAATCTGTGCCCTCTTGTTCTTGATCCTTTTACAAGTGGGAACAGCTTCTCGCTATCTACGCCGTCCAGCCCTCTCGTGATTTTGAACATCTCTATCAAATTTCCTCTTAGCCTTCTTCTCTCCAAGGAAAAGAGTCCCAACCTCTCCAATCTATCCTCAAGGTTGAAATTTCTCATCCCTGGAACCATTTTTATAAACCTCTTCTGCACTCTTTCCTATACGTTCACATCCTTCCTATAATGTGGCGCCAAGAGCTGTACACAATATTCCAGCTGAGGTCTGACGAATGTCTTATATAAATGCAGCATAACCTCCTTGCTCTTGTACTCAATGCCTCTACTAATAAAGCCCAAGATACTATATGCTTTATTAACTGCTCTCTCCACCGGTCCTGCCACCTTCAATGATCTATGCACATATGCACCCAAGTCTTTCTGCTCCTGCACCACGTTCAAAATTTCACTCCTTATTTTATATTGTCTGTCAATGTTCTTCCTATCAAAATGCATCACCTTACACTTCTCCGCATTGAACTTCATCTGCCACCTATCTGCCCACTCCATCAACTTGTCTATGTCCTCCTGAAGTTCCACACCGTCCTCCTCACAATTCACAACACTCCCAAGCTTCATATCATCCGCAAACTTTGAAATTGTCCCCCGCACACCAAGATCTAGATCATTAATCTATATCAGGAAAAGCAAGGGTCCCAAAGCCAACCCCTGGGGAACTCCACTACAAACCTTCCTCCTGCTCAAAAAATATCCATTGACCATTACTCTCTGCTCCTATTTTTCAGCCAATCTTACATCCACGTTGCTACTGTCCCTTTTATTCCATGAGCAATAATTTTTCTCACAAGTTTGTTGTGTGGCACTGTGTCAAATGCCTTTTTGAAAGTCCATGTACACCACATCAACAGTATTACCCTCATTGAGCTTTTCTGTTGCCTCTTCAAAAAACTCCAGCAAGTTAGTTAAACACGATTTTCCCTTTAGAAATTTTCCCCTTTAGAATTTTTTGTTAAGTTAAGTAACAGTGGGGTGTATGTCTGTGTGTGACTTAAAATTGAATTAAAGGCAGCTGGTCTGAAGGTTTTGATGTGCTAGAAGATAAGCTAGGTTTGAAATGTTAAGTAGGTAAACATGGGAGAAGGTTTAGAATGTAGGAGATAAAATTTGCATTTTAAATAAACCAGACTAGCTTAGATTAAAAGAGAGGGAGTGAAATATTACAACTAGCCAGGTGAAGTTCAGGAACAGTGTGTTTATTTTTCTTAAAGATTGATAAAATTGGTATTATGAGAGATTTTTATTATCAGAGAGGTAAAGTCCAAAGACATAGTGAAACAATGGGAATTTGCATTCCAAAGGGAAAATATGTATAAAGGAGCGAAGGCTGTGTGTAAGGGCAGGCATTCTAAGATCTGAACAGCTGTGAAAAGCTTCAGCATCTAAGCCTCAAGCTGCTGTCTACAAAGAACTGAAGTTAAGCAAACTCACTTTGAATTGGATAGTTCAGGGTATCGTGTCCTTTGTCTGGGTCTTTTAACATCTGCATGTCTTACTGTTGCCTTAACAAAAGTGTAACTGGAAGTTAGATGAACTAGGGGATTTAGAAGTTATCATAGTAGTAATTTGTAGATCTATGTATGTATTTAAAATCACGTCTTCTGTTAATAAAGGTTGAATTTAGTTTTATAAGAACCTATAAGACTTGGTGGTCTTATTACTACTGAATTCAAGGCACACATTTGAAATTTGTACAAATTGCAGAACATTTATGGCAGTGTTTCAAGTTTCCCCTTGGGATTACAGCAGCTCAGCATTACCATCAGCTGTGCCACAACAATGGCACAAATCAGCAGCTGAACTTAAGAAGACAAAGTTCTGGATCCATGCCAATCCTACACGGAACATTTGGTTGGGAGATGCATGGTAGCTGAATGAGTTGACTCAACTTCTGACTCTCTTCCTGATCCTTCTTCCAAGCTTACAGTGCCGAGATCAGTAGAGAGGAAGCCACCTCCTACTGCTCCATCAAAGTGCAATGCTCCAATGGTTATGATGCAACACCAGTGCTAATGTCGCAAATGCTGTGACCACTGAGTGCATGCTCTAGTTGTGTTTACGAGCAGCTGATACTAATCGGGTAAAGATTAGAACACAACCCAGTTTCCATCTGTATAGGGAGGAACTATGTGGAAGGGAAAAGTAGGCTGCACTTAAGTTATATGGAGTTTTGTAGATAAACCCAAGTTGAAGATAGACTGGCTCCAGCTTCTTCCTTTGCTAGATGGATGTTCACTGCAATAAGAACCAGATCATTCCCACATACATTTTTTGTTTAAAAGAATGCACAATGATAATAAGTAAAAAGATGGCATTTTAGCTCTTATTATCAGGCAGGAATGGGTCAGCAGCGGAGATAAAATTGACTCGTTGGCCATTCCTGCCTCGTTGGAAGTCGAGCCCAAGCCTCCACATTACATTATGCAAATCAGGGCTCTCTAATGTACTTCAGACCCCAGTACAATTTAGAGGACCAAACTGGCAGAACATGAACCATGTACACTCCATTCAGTAAAAACTGACAGTCAAAGGCTCCAACAGGGTAAATATAAAATTACTGCTGTGGGCTATAAGGAGTAGAAATGCTCCTCTTACATTCCATGCTCCACAACAATGCCCAAGGCTGCTGCACTTCACCGCAACCTCCCATCCATGGTCATCACTCCTGCTCCACCCCCTGCCCTACCAACTCCCCCACCCCCATCTCCCACCCAAGCCTAATTATTTGCTGACTGGGTCAGCAGCTGGGCCACGTGATATTGTGCTGAGTCAGTAGAGATATTTAAAATTATGAACTGCTTTAATGGAGTAGTCAGAAGGAAATTTCCACTTGTATGGGAGTTCAAACTAGGGGCCATAAATGTTAAGATATTCACTAATAAATCCAATAAGGAATTCATGAGTTATGTGTTTATCCAGAGAGTGGTTAGAATGTGGAACTTGCTATCACATGAAGTAGTTGAGGCAAACACCATGGATGCACTTAAGGTGCAGCTAGGTTATTACATGGAGAAAGGGGTAGAAGGATATGCTGATAAGGTTAGATGAAGTGTGGAAGGAGGAGGCTCATGTGGTGCATGAAAACTGACAGAGCTTGGGCTGAATGGACAATTTCTGTGCTGTAAATTCTATGTAATTCTATTCCATGAGTCTGACACTAGTATGTAATTTACAGTAACTAAAAATGCTGGAACCTCCAGCAGGTATGCCCAAATTGTGAAAATCCACAGGATTAACATAAAAGTAAACCCATGCTAAACTATGAGCAAGAGCACAGGGTACCGTGTGCAGCTTTGGGTTCCAGTTGAAGGATGTTGAAGCAATAGAGAGACTCTACAGCACAGTTTCAATGAGATGCTGTCTAGCATGAGGAAAGACAAATATGAAGAGGGACTCAAAATAATGGGGCTCTCATCTGGCATCTGCACGCACCATCCAACAGAAGTCACTGGGGTGCATTTAGAAGATGGAACACTGGCTAATCCTCCCCACTTAGTTAATTAGAAACACAGGTACTGATAATTCAGTTGGGAGAAGGACAAATAAGCATGTAGTCAGACAGGATTCCAGCTATTTCTTTGATTAACCTATTTGGACAAGCAGCTAAAATAGCACTCTTTGGAGTTGATTTTGACATTGGCATTCATGTTAAACAGGTGATAGAAAACTCAGCAGCCCGTTTTACATCCCTCCTGGTTTTCATTTCCATTGAAGTCTGAAAATATAATTAATAATTCACTGCAGAAATTAACAATCTCCATTCATGGATACGTCACAAATGTAGCTCTGAGAGCACCTGCTGATTTTTTCCTTACCTCTGACGTTCAGATAAGCTCTTCATGCAGAGACAATTCAATAAACAGCTCAACAAAATTGTAAAATCGTTACCAGCATAATTTACCAAAGTAGAAATCAAATAAAACTTTACACCTATGCATAAAAAATAAATAAGTGTCAACAATGGCTTGCAGTTTATGACTTTTACAAGTGGCTCTGCCAATTTTTGGTCAGTTTCAGAAATTGAATATTGACATGTCTGTTAAGCACTGCATTGATGGTGGGAACAGGGAAAGGAACTTTTAAGTTAGTGGGGTGAAGCTTCCCTCCGGGGCAGGGGACAGAGGACGGAACTGTTTCCAGGCCTCAAAGCTGTCACCAGGAGGAAAGAGTTAGTCAATGTGATTTTTCATGGGGGGTGTCCCTTTAATAAGCCTGAAGGCAGGTTTGGCATTCAATTAAGGACAGTGTCTGTTTCCCGAAACTGGATGCTCAATCAGGGGACTTCCAGCTTGAAAGGAGCAGCAGGCTGCAATGGAAGGTAAGAAAGAGAAAGGATGCTTAAAGATGGAAAAACCCTCTCTCCTTCTGTAAAATTTAAACTTTCAGTATGAGTTCTGGAGCCAGGCTACCACTGTAGGTGTGGACAAGCCCCTCTACAGGGCAGCCTATGGCCACCTGGAGCACTGGTACCTCGGCCTGCTGCGGGGTGGCTACCTAAACTGGCTGCAGCCATCTGTGGCAAGGGTCAGCTTGAAAATTCCAGCCAACCTCCTTTAATAGGCCTCAAGTGGCTCTTAATGAGCATGATCAGCTGGCTATGATCTGCATGTGGGCGAGTAGCCCTGCCCTCACCCAATCCTGGCTCTGCAAAAATGGCTCAGAGGCAGTATGGATCAGGGGAACTGGCACATCGGCCAATGGGGCTATTTCTAAATCCAGCTCAGCAAGTGCAGAGGATTTTGAAACTGCAGGAGTAATAGCAGGTTTTGGAACATATCACAAGATACAAACATACAAATTAGGGGCAGGAGTAGTCCACTCTACCCTCGAATCTGCTCCACTATTCAATAAGATCATGGCTGATCTGATTTTAACCTCATATTCCTGCCTACCCTCAATAAACTTTCACCCACTTGCTTATCAAGAATCTTTCTACCTCTGCCTTAAAGATATTCAAGGACTCTGCCTCAGCCACCCCTTGAGGAAGAGAATTCCAAAGCCTCACAGCCCTTTGAAAGAAAAAAAACAATCCTCATCTCTGTCCTAAATAGGCGACCCCTTATTTTGAAACAGTCCTAGATTGTCCCGCAAGGGGAAATATCCTTTCCACATTCACCCTATCAATTCCCCTCTGGATCTTATACGCTTCAATCAAATCGCCTCTTACTCTTTTAAACTCCAGCAGATATAAGCCTAACCTGTCCAGCCCTTACTCATAAGATAACCCTCCCATTCCAGGTATTAATCTAGGAAGCCTTGTCTGAACTGCTTCTAATGTATTTACATCTTTCCTTAAAGAAGGCGACCAATACTGTGCATAGTACTCCAGGTGTGGTCTCACTAATGCCTATATAACTGAAGCATAACCTCCCTACTCTTATATTCAATTACCCTTGCAATAAATGATAACATTCTATTAGCTTTGTTAATTACTTGCTGGACCTGCATACTAACCTTTTATGATTCATGCACGAGAACTCTGCAATCTCTCACCATTTAGATAATATGCCTCTTTTTATTTGTCCCGCCAAAATGGACAACCTCACATTTTCCCACATTATACTCCATTTCCCAGATCTTTGCCCACTCACTTAACCTTTCTATATCCTTTTGTAGTCTCCTGACGTCCTATTCACAACTTACATTCCTACCTAACTTTGTGTCATCAGCAAATTTAGCAACCATACCATCGGTCCCTTTATTCAAAACATTTATATAAATTGTAAAGAGTTGAGGCCCCAGCACTGATCCCTGTGGCACACCATTTGTCACATCTTGCCAACCAGAAAATGAGCCATTATGCCTATTCTGTTTCCTCTTAGCTAGCCAAACTTCTATCCATGCCAATATGCTACTCCCTACACCGTGAGCTTTTATTTTCTCCAATAACCTTTGATGACGCACCTTATCAAATGCCTTCCGAAAATTTAACGATAGTACATCCACAGTTCCCCTTTATCCACAGCACCTGTTACTTCTTTGAAGAACTCCAATGAATTGGTTAAACATGATTTCCCTTTCACAAAGCCATATTGACTCTGCATGATTGCCTTGAATCCATCTAAGTGCCCTGTTATAATGTCTTCAGTAATAGCTTCTAACATCTAACAGTTGTTAAGCTAACTGGCCTATAGTTTCTTGCTTTCTGTCTCCTTCCCTTTTTGAATAAAGGAGTTACATTAGCTATTTTCCAATCTAATGGAACTTTCCTTGAATCTAGTGAAGTTTGAAAAATTAAAACCAAGGCATCAACTATCTCACTGGCCACTTCTTTTAAGACGCTAGGATGAAATCCATTAGGACCCGGGTGACTTGTCAACCCACAGTTCCAACAATTTGCTAAGTACGAATTCCCCAGTGATTGTAATTTTCTTCAGTTCCTACCTCCCTTCCAAGTGCTGACTTACAGCTATTTCTGTGATGTTACTTGTATCCTCTATAGTGAAGAATGATGCAAAATACCTATTCAATTCATCTGCCATGCCTTCATTTTCCATTATTAATTCCCCAGACTTACTTTCTAAAGGACCAAAACTGACTTTGTTAACTCTTTTCTCTTTTAAATATCTATAGAAACTCTTAGTCTGTTTTTATATTCCTAGCTAGCTTTCACTCGTACTCTAATCTTTCCCTCTTTATTAATCTTTTAGTCACTTTTGACTGTTTTTTATATTCTATTCAAAATTCTGACCTGCTACCCATTTTTGCACAATTATATACTTTTTCTTCAAGCTTGGTACTATCTTTAACTTTTTTAGTTAATCACAGATGGTAGATCCTCCCCTTGGAATTTTTTGTTCTTGTTGGAATGTACCAAATCTGTGTATTTTGGAATATCTCCTTAAATGTCTACCACTGGAGTTCTATTGACCAATCCTTAACCTAAATTGCTAGTTCACTTTCGCTAGCTCTGCTTTCATGCTCTCATAATTGCCCTTACTTAAGTTTAAAATACTAGCATTGGACCCAGTCTTCTCTCCCTCAAACTGAATGTAAAATTCAATCATATTATGATCACTACTACCTAAGGGCGCCTTCACCATGAGGTCATTAATTAATCCTATCTCATTGCACGATATCAGGTCCAGCGTAGCCTGCTCCCTGGTTGGCTCCAGAATGTGCTGATCTAAGAAATTAACCCTATATCATTCTATGAATTCATCATCTATGCTAGCTTTGCCCATCTGGTTGTTCCAGCCTATATGTAAGTTAAAATTCCCCATGATAATCGCTGTACCTTTCTGACAACTCCCACTATTTCTTCTTTGATACCCCACCCTACTGTGTGATTATTGTTAGGGGTATGTACACCACTCCCACAAGTGACTTCTTGCCTTTATAATTCCTCATCTCAACTCAAACCGCTTCTATATCCTGGTTTCCTGAACTTAGGCCATCTCTTTCTATTATGTCAATGTCATCTTTAATTAACAGAGCCAACCCTCCTAACCTCCTACCCTTCCTAAAAGTTACATACCCTTCAATGTTCAAGTCCCAATCTATCCCATCCTGCAGCCAAGGGCGGGATTTAGCACTTGGCGGGGGTGGTTGGGAAGCCCGCGATTGGCACCACCGTGATTTCACCCGAGCAGGCCAATTAAGACCCACCTAGCGTGGAACGCAAGTGGCAGCACTCAGCGCTGCCTGTGAGGGCGCGGTGAGGAGGGCGAGTGAACTTCAGGCATGCGATCGAAAGAGCGCTTCAATCTCCCTGAGGCACGGAGCTGTCTCGGAGAGATGAAGCGTTCTTTGAAAAAGCTTAATGAACAAAAAAACAATGTCATGAAACATGTCCCCTCATGTGATCCATTTTTAATTCAAGTGTGAAATTTTAATCTTAATTTTATTTGCTTTAGGAAACCTTATCCCCCACGTGGATGAGCTTTCCTAAGAAGTGAAAAGGTCGCTTGGCATTTTCGCCTGCCCACTAACCATTAGGTTGGACAGGCAATGTAAATTTGAAATTAATTACTTTTTTAATGGCCTTGATAGGCCTTTTAAATGTCAGCGGGTGCACTGCCAATTCCGGTGCGTGCCTGACGAACAAAATATCGCAGGACTATGCGATGACGTCGGGACGCTCGCCTGACATCATTGCGCGCCATTTTATGCTTGGCCGGGTCGGGCATGTGCCTGCCTGCCAAGCTCAATATTCTGCCCCATGTCACTGTAATGACTATTAGATCATACATATTTATCTCTATTTACATTATTAGTTCATCTGTTTTGTTTCAAATGCTATGTACATTCAGAAACAGAGCCTAATGTTTTCTTCCTTTTATTATGTTTATAACCTCTAGCTTTATCTATTGGTTTACTCTTTGACTTGTACTCTTCGTCCCTCCCTGTCATGGTCCATTTATCATTTCCCAAATTAATACCTTCCTCTCTTATCTTGTCTCTACTTTTTAATTTACCACATCTTTCCACATTTGATCCCTTGCCCCCACGATTTAGTTTAAACCTCTTTCTAGTTCCCTTGTTATGCAATTCGCAAGAACACTCGTCCCAGCATGGTACAGGTGTAGACTGTCCCAATGGTACAGCCCCCACTTTCCCCAGTACTGGTGCCAGTGCCCCATGAACCAGGACTCACTTCTCCCACACCAGTCTTTGAGCTACGATTTCATCTCTCTAATCATTTTTCCCTATGCCAATTTGCACATGGCTCAGGTAACAATCCAGAGATTATTACCTTTGAGATTCTGTTTCTTAATTTGGTACCTAGCTCCTCATACTGGCGATGCAGAACCTCTTACCTTGTCCTACCTATGTCATTGGTACCTACATGGACCACGACAACTGGTTCTTCCCCCTCCCACTGCAAGTTCCTCTCCTGCCCTGAGCAGATGTCCTGAACTCTGGCAACAGGCAGGCAACACAGCCTGGACTCTCGCTCTTTGCTGCAGCGAACAGTGTCAACAAAGATGTTGGGTTGGATTTACAGCTCGCACCCTGTATTCCTGACCTAGCCAGTTCTATTGTGGAGGTTGGCATCTCTTAGCCTCCCACAATGTTTGTGGAGCCAGGCCAGCTTCTCAAAGACTTATGGTCCACAATCCCTCAGGGTAGTCATGAAACAGAGTCTGGATGCGGGAACCTTTTGAAAGATAACTTCAAACTGTGTTACCCATACCCCCCATGCCAACCCATGTCCACCACCCAGCCCCAATGGCCCCCATAACATCCATGCCCATTCACCCAGCATGCCATTTTTACAGAACCAATGAACCCTATAGTAATAATGGCATGTGTGGAAATGCTTAACAAACAGCCATAACAACCCTATAAAAGTATCAATCAACCAGATATTTAAATTAGCAATACACTTAAATGTTAAAACTTACTTCAATATAAATAGTTTTGATTTAAGTAGTGGTTTCCAGGAACGTATATACTACTTAACAAAGGGTATTCCTGTATCATCTTTGAAGTCTTAAAACTGATAAAGATTTTAAAAAAGTCAGAATACTCTTGTTCTATTGCATTTATAATATACCCTCATCTTTCATTACATTTCTTTAGAAACTCATGATGGTTACATTGAGTGATTTAAGGAGGTGAAGTCAACAGGTAGGGACATGGTCAGAGAAAGGGGTAGTGATGAACTAATTATATGGTTACCAAAGCTGTTGGGAGTGGAAGAGGTATTTTGTTGCTTTAATACATGATATATAACCTCTTAATTAGCTTTGTAGCTGTTAAGGATCAGCTGGAGTAATCGGGAATAAAATATAGTTTCCTGATCCCACCCATCACCCATGCTACACAGAACATGTAGATTTTAGGTGAGCACAGAACTGCGCCTTTCAGGGTCAAATAGCCTACCAGAATCTCATACATGAAGATTAACCACTAGGGTGGAGTGCCATAGGACTGCCGTCACCTCATTAATCTATATCCTGATATGCTGAGTCTTCGGCAGAGGATGGATAAATATTGGAAGGTATAAATCAAGTGGCAGAAAAAATAGCCTGAAAAAATATGCTGAAATATAACGTGTAAAGTGGTCAGGAAAGCAGTCGGATTTTTGTTTCATTATGTGCATTGGATTTGAGTGTGAATCAAATACTGACTGCCAAGGCTTCAGAGTTCATTAGCCCAGAGCAGACACATTAGTATTTCATAGGGATGTGATCCAGAATTTTATTTTTCACCGTGTATTAGTCAAGGTATAGCCAGTTAAGCTTCAGTTTATTCTCCTGAACTTAATGGGGTTCAATCAGTTTGATCTCGTCTTTATCGCTTTATTTGTCCACATTCACACTTTAAGGGAATTATGTATTTGAATCCCTAGGGGAGGTAAAGCTATCAACTGAGTCAAGCTCTGTGCTCAGACCAGTTCATCCATCAGCAGAAAAGATGACAGAGGCTGCACTAAGTGAGCAAGAGATGTTGATGTGCCTCGACATTAGCAGTTCTGGGGCGTCTGCATTTCTTGGTCTAAATATTATGTAAAAATAATGGAACGCATAAATGAAGTTGATAAAAATGACTTGATAAACATCATTACACGTGCCGCCTGAACAACTGTTTCAATTAAAACTTCTCTATGCTCATTTAAGACTCAAAATTTCCATCAAGATTTTTTTTGCTTTCGAATAATTTGCAGCCATCCCAAATAATAACACCCATAAAGATGCAATAATACAAAAGAGATCAGCTTTTCATAAAAAAAATAGCAGCAATTGGAATGAGCAAAGTGTCCTGATGGGTTTGTGAACAAATGTACCAGCCTGTGTGATACTCAGCCATTCCCAGAAGCGTCTCAACTTCGTTTGTTGATCTGGGCTGACAGAGCTGATCTCATTAGAAAGCAGGAGCTGGAAAGGCAAGAAATCAGCTCAAGTTCCTGCTGGAAAGTGCAGATGTGCGCACTGACCGAGGGCAGGATCAGACTTGGCTTTGCTATCCCTCGTGACAAATCCAACACTGACTGACAAGGCTCGCCTGGGACGAATGGCTACGTGCATTTGATGCCAGCTAATTAGAGGCACAAATATAACATTCCCAATTCATCAATCTGTGCGATAAGAGGATGAGGGAAGCAAATTTAAAAAAAAACTAGAAAGGAAATTCTGGGTGGATTAAAAAAAGAATAAATCCAATAGACCAATTAATAAAATATCGCCAACATTGAATCTTTTTTGCAATGAGTGAATTTGCTTCTTAGACTTCCAACTGAACATAATGCATTGTCTTTTGAGGTCATATTGAGTTAGCAGACTGAATTTTACATTTTTAAAAACTTACGTGTCTGTTTCATCCCATGCGATACACGACTGGTTTGTGGTGCCCTGTTAAATAAAATGAACACTTTTTAAGATAGAGCTGGTTCTACGCAAGATGATACATTGAAATGTAAGCAATAAATCTCATGCAGGCCGAAATTCCTGCTTATCCTTTTTCAATTACTAATTCATTCCCTGCTTAATCCGGATTACATGCATTGCCAGAGTGAATTTGGCAAGGCCTCGCTCTCTGTGAAAATGCCTTCTTCACCAGAAATGAAAACGGAAGAACTGGAGGCAGAGGTCAGTCAGCATAATCAGCTGTTCCCATTATTCATGTTAATGCCAAGAAATTTGGGGCTCCCAGGTCAGATGCATTGACGCCAGCACCGTCACATCAGTCTGGGTGATCCCCTGCCAACAAAGACACTCTCAAAACACAGAAGGATCTGAAAGACCTGGGGAATCAAATACATAGTTCCCTAAGAGTGTAACTGCTGATAGGTAAAGCGGAGGGCAGGATCCTTGTCCTAAAGCATAAAAATTGTGCGTGAGTCCGTTTGCGCTTTGCCAGCTTGCGCAACCATTTAAAGATCATCGGGCCTTTAATTGGCTTGAAGCAGGACTTCTGCTCCCATCCAAAAGGATGTCCCATCTCCGTTTTGCTTGTCACATCAGCACCACCAGGAGCGGTGGCCATTCCTGGGACTGCGTCCAGTTCCAAAGAGGAGACCCTGATGGGACCTGGAACAAAGTGAGTCTGGGGTGTCACCCGGGCCTGGTAGGCACGCCCCTGTAAAGGGGATGGAGGGCTAGGATGGACAGGAGATGGGGGGTTGGGGGAACCCATTGGGGAGATTAAACCTCTCGGGCCTTACGGTGTCCTCCAACAGGCACAAGGTGCCCAAACAAAAGGCACCCCTAGCCCAGCCACCAGGCTGCCACCTTTTACTAGGCTGCCTGGACACTTGGCATCAGCATCCCCCAGCTGCAGGTAAGATAGCAGCGTTGGAAGGACGAAGCCCTTAAATACAATGGCGCCAATTTCATGCTCCCATATCACCCCCTCCCACCCATGTCTGCCATCCCACCTCAGGGGGCCATAAGATTCAGCTCATAAAATATTACTGGACATGGTGGGTGGTTTGATGCAATTGAGTGGCTTGCTAGGCCATTACAGATGCAGTTAGAAGTCAAGCACAGTGGTGTGGCATATGTAGGCCAGACTGGGTAAGGAGGACAGGTTTCCTTTACATAAAGGGCATCATGAACCAGCTGAGTTTTTACAATAATTCTGAAGCTTCATATTAACTTTTAGGAGCTTTTTATTACAGATTTATTTAGTTCCTTTTGTTTAAAACCGAATTACAATTCATAAACTGCAATGTTGTGAAAATAATAGCAATACGGCACTGGAAATATAGAAATTAAAAGAAACAAATCAGTCAAGAAGTTTTTTTTCCCCTTTAAGAGCTCCTTCATGCATGGCATTACTGTTAATAGGCACTTCAGATAGATGAGCAGAATACACAATGCAGTCCCAGGCTAAATGAATGGGGGCATCGTAATAGACATATTTACATGATTTAGCGTTCATTTACCATTTAAACTGAAAACTCGAAAAATAAATGGTTGTCTAGAAGATTTCAGTGTAGCGTAATAATTGAAAGGGGATCTAATTAAAGAATCACCATGTGACCTCTCAGTTCTCACATGTGCGTTACACCTCAGTGAGACAGAGAAAACCATTTTTTTTTTTGAAAATGCAAGAACACTGTACAGGGATTAATGAAACACATTCCGGTTTACTGCATTTTATTGCAGTTTCCTTGGCAAGACTGAAATAGCCCATAACATTTCTACACAGAACGCACGGTAGGTGGCCACTCAGATGCCCTGTAGTTAACCAAAGGCTGTTTTTCAAGGACTATTTTAATTATGAAATATTATTTTCATTTATTTTCAATTATGGATAAAATCTGCACTTGGGGGACAATTCCAAATGAACCTAATTCACAGTGTGGATAAAATCATTCTTTCGCTGCCCATGATTTGAATACATAACTTACATTATATAGATGAGAAAATTCAATTTCCAAAGGGCTGGATAAAGATTTTGGAGAAGGCTTCACAATAACAGAGATTATCTTGGAATTCAGCACTGTGGCATTCCTGAAATTGAAAACAACAGGCAAGCAATGTATCAATGACTTAAAATATAAAATACTTTTTATCAAGTGAAAGCAAAAATATCACTGAGTCTTACTACAGTGGCTGTGTTAGTGGCAGCTCCAGTGTCAGTTGCTGACTTAACTATGTCAATGTTCCTGTTAGTGTCAGCCACCATGTATAAGTCATTGAATCTCACTGTAACATTGTGACCTTGGCTACCTGTGTGTGACATACATTCAAGTTATTTTCTTAATGAAAGAGGTGTGGGAGTTGAGGAGTTTATTGACTGGCCTGCACATTAGGGCAGAAGGCAGGATTTCCCCTGTGATATTGCCAGGAGGAGGCAGCAAACAAGGGCCAGCAAGTGGGTCAGGCAGCCAATTTAGGACGGCGGGCGGCCCTTCCACACTGCTGGTCTGACCAGAGGGCTGACAGTTCTGCAGCCTCGGCACAGCAAGGGAAGCAGGAGGAAGCCTCCATTTTGAGGCACCTTTGCAACGGTAGCAGGGAGTTGGCTTTTTTTGCCAGGGGCAAGCGGGCAGGCTCTAGCAATTGGAGGGGAAACCTTTCTCCTTGGGCCTTGAGGCCTATGGCTCTGACTCCATCCCCAGCCAGCTCGGAAGGTGTCAACGGGTCTGCTTCCTCGCAGCCGACGGCCTTTCCATATGGCAGGGTACAGAGATGTTGCCAAAACATGCCAGAGGCCCAGGAAAATAGCCCTTAAATGGTCTTTAATGGGTCGCCCACCTCCGGTTGGTGGGCAGCTGAGCCGATTCCGTTCCTGCCATTGGGAAACTTCCCCAGTGGTGGGATTGCATCAAACAACCATCCCAATGCAGCTCCCTGGCATTTTATCGGTCCCCTGCATCCTAGCCTGCCACCTAGGGGTCGATAAAATTCCCACCCAAGGACTCAACCAGTCACAGTCGGACAAGTGGTTGATAGAATTGCTAATGCTAAAGCAGCATTAGAGCCATGTTATTCTCAGTCACTAAGAGGACATTGCATACTAGAAGTATGTTTCATTAAAATTTTAATAGATTTAATAGGATTTACTGCCACTATCTGAACTGTAACTAATCCCACCTCTATAATAAATAACATAATATAAATAATAGATGTACATAACGAGTTAAACACAGAAACAGTGCATGTCTGCATTTAACTTCTATTTACTCACTCTTGTTCCTCCATCCCTTTAACCCCTTTTCCTTCATCCACTATTCAATCTACCCTTGAATGTTAACATAGTTTCTGCCTCAGCCACTAATCTCAGAATTGAATTCTACTGTCTCCCAACACTGTGTGAAGATATTTCTCCTGCCCTCAGTTCCAAATCCCTTAAAGTTAACCTTGTACCTATAGCTCCCTTCTATGACTGGAGGCTGTCTGCTTCTTTCTTACCTGTCCTTTCTTTTCATGATTGTCAACGCTTCTACTTTATCAACCCCCAACCTGTGCTGTTCTGGCGAGAAGGATGCAGCTTTTTACACTCTTCCCTGAGATAAATGCTGAGAAGAGCCAACATACGAGAGTCCAATGGGAGACTGCCATCTTATGTGAGAGGTCCCTGTTGTAAGGGTTTGTTCGGTGTCTCACTAAGAGGTCTGGAAGCGTGTGTGGTTAAACATTAAGGCCAGAATTTTCCAGCCCCATTGGCATTGGGAGTGATGGCCGACAAAGGCGGGGGCAATTTGGGCAGCAGATCATAAATCGGTTTTACGCCATTGTGAAACCAGTTTGCAATTGTCTGCTCCACCCATCAATGGTGGGCGCGTTTCCTGCCCCGCATTTCGGGAACGTCGTTTTAATATGTTTGCATCTAATTAAAAGCCCTGATCACCAGAATCAGCCCCCCAAAGTCAAATTTATTGCCTACATCGGTGTGACTTCTGAACAGCATGCTTTACAACTGTCTTTAAAAGATGTGCACCCGGTGACCTGAACTTCACGAGGAACTCGGAGGTGAGTGTACACAACCTTGCACAGTGCTCGCGAGCATTGCCGTAGGACATTAAGGAAGAGGCACCGCGCATTCATGGGGGGCACAGGCAAGTTGTTTTATCCCGGCTGGCTTTCAGTGCGGTGCCAGGGAAAGGGCTCCTTTGTGGGTCAGGCCAAGGGTGGGTAGTGAAGGGCAAGGCAGCGCAGACTGAAGAAAATACCCAAGCACATGCCGGGTTTTTGGGTGGGGGGGGATTGCGGTGAGGGAAGTGACCACGCACTTGGGAAAACTTGAGAAAAGTGAGCATTATTCCACAGCTGAGACTGTTCAGCTGCCGCTCCATTGACAGGCTTGGAGTTGGGCCTCTGAAGCTTTCTGCCCACTCAGGCAATGCAAAAGCATGAATGTGCCACCAAATGCTACAGGACTTTTCACCCCTCAGGCACAAATGGAAAATTAATGTGCATTTTAGGGGGCAATAGAGCAAGTTGTATAATCCCCTTGCAAGAAGTGGCCATGGTGCAGTCACTGGTGGAGGTGCTCACAGCCTCTTGCAATGACTTTATTAATGCTTGAACCAGTGTCCATTATGGTTCAAGCTAATCGTGCAGCCTTGCAGCGTGGGTTAGGAGAATGTCAGTCCCTGAGCTGAGAGCACAGCATGCAGTCCAATGGGCAAAGTTGCCGCCAATCTGTCAGATGGAGGTGGGTGGGATTTTGGACAGCCAAAGAGTGCACTACGCACTGACCATCCAAGTGGTGGCCAGGACTCTCCTACATGTGTGAAGAGGCCTTCAGACTTAACCAAGAGATGTTCTGATGACACCCAGGCTAACACACATCTCTCTCTTGATCCCTCAGGAGGACAACATCAAGGATGAGCACCTCCCTCAAGATGAAGGGGCGGCAAGATTTGCTGCATGCGCAGTTGAAGATTTACAGCAAGCCGTCACTCGGAGGTGCCTCACTAGACCCAGGGTCTATAGACAGCACTTGTAATTCATGCAGATGACCAAGAAACAGTGTCACCGAAGTCTGCATGTGTCTAGGGAACTGGTCAGTCACATCTGCCGCCTGCTGCAGGGTTTGGTGCCACGGGGACATCCACTGCCAGTGGCCATGAAAGTGAGCACAGCGCTCAATTTTAACACCAGTGGCTCCTTCCAGGGCGCACCTGGAAAGTGTATGGGATCTCACAAGCTTCCATGCACAAATGTATCCAGGAGGTCACGGACGCTATCTTTGTGAAGGCACAGAACTTAGTGCATTTCGACCGGGATCAGGGAGGCCAGGAAGCTAGAGCGCTGGGATTTGTGCAGGTCTCTGTTTTTCCACAGGTGCAGGGTACCATCGACTGTGCTCATGTGGCAACAGTCGACCAAGTCAACCTCAAGGTCTTCCACTCATTGAATGTTCAGCTTGCCCGCGACCACCACAAATGCATCCTATAGGTCTGCGCATGATTCCTAGGGAGCATCCACGACTCCTACATCCTCAGCACGTCTTAGATCCCTGACATCTTCCAGGTCCCACAGAGGCTGCAGGGTTAGCTCCTCAGAGACAAGGGCTACCCACAGAGAACGAGGCGGATGACACCTGTGCGGCAGCCTCAGAGTGCAGCAGAGCGATGGTATAACAAGGCTCATGCCACGGCCAAGACTTTGGTGGAGCAAATGATAGGCATTTTGAAAATGAGATTCCGGTGCTTTGACAGATCCGGTGGAACACTGCAATACAGTCCCCAGATGGTGTCGCGCATCATCATCGCTTGCTGTGTGCTCCACAGCCCGACACTGCAATGGAGGGAGGACCTGGCCGAAGAGGAGATGCAGGAGCTGCACGTATCCTCCAATGAGGAGGACGTTGAAGGGGATGATGACGGTGAGGTCCTCAAAGGCAAGGATGCTGGTGATAAGGCCATTGCACTGGCCAGACGAGGCAGGCATGCTCGGGAGGCCCTTATAGCTGCAAGATTTGTGGAGGATGATGACGAGATGCAGTGAGGACAGTCCTGACATCCTCACCTTGTATCTGTGAACGTTAGACTTTTTTACGACTAATGGCAGCACACATAATCTCAGTGCTCAGGCTCATGTAATGGAGAGGCAGTGGAGGCCTTAATAGTTGCCAGATTCCAGGAGGATGATGACAACACTCCCTGGGTCCTCACGTTGTCTCTGTGAATGTCTGACTCCTGTCTACCTGAGGGCAGCTCGCTTGCAATCTGTGATCAGGGTCATATCATGGAGACACAGCTGTGAAACTTTAAATGCACCTGTTCCTTTGTCTGCCTTCAGCTCATGACCCCTTCAGGAGCACAGCATCAGCAGTCACAGATGCTGAAGAGATGGGGGCCAAGCCCACCTCAAAGGTGCTGAGAGCACACAGAGAGAATGGCAGAACTCTGACGCCTGCCCACGACATTCTGGCAGCAATGACAAGCAATGTCGAGGTGCAGGCATCACTCATGTGACCAGTGAGTGTGAAGCCGACAATCGCTTTGGTCTGAAAGTTACACACTGCACAGGGAAGAGGCCCTGGACTGAGACACCAGCCTTTATCTTGTGCAGGAACCAAAGTTTCACATCTGAGTGACACGACCACTGCCAATCAGAACAAGGAGCCAAAGGCAAGGAGACATTCTTAGGAGTTTATTTACAATAGTTAACATTTTGTGCAAGTGATTACCACCCATGCCCAGGCCGGGCAACTACATCTTCTTAACCTTTCTAATGCTGTCGCTGCACTTTGGTGCTCCCCTGACATTCACAGTGGAGGTGGAGGCAGCCTGCTGACTGCTACGCCCTACTTGTGATGACCTTGGTGGGCCTCTGGAAGGCCTCGGCCTGCTTTCAGGATCCTGCTGTGTGGCAGCGTCACCCTCCTTGGCCTGTGGAGCTGGAGCTGCTGGAGTCACAGGAAGAGGGGATTTGGAAGGGCTGGATTCTCCTGGAGTCACATGGGTGGATGGCCCCAGGTGTGCACCTGCAGATCCTCCTCCCTATGGGTGCCTGATGGCCCTTGGCTGTCCCCTTGAGGAGAAGGGGAAGCTGGAGTGAGATCGAGGTGCCCCGCACCCTTCTCGTGTTGACATTGTTGGAGGCCAACTATGGTGTCAGCCTGCATAGCAGTGCAGGATGGATGTTCTGGTCCAAGGTCTCCATGGCGGCCGCCATCCTACCAGTGTTGACCTTGGTACATTGGCATGCCAGCACTATCACCTCAAGACTGAAGGCGGATGGACTCCTCCATCAGAAGGGCCAAAAGTGTTAGGGCCATCGGACATGGCGGAGAAACTTCCCCACAGCAATGGGCATGGCTGCAGTTGTAGCCGATCTTTGGATAGGCACCTTCCACACTGAATGGAGTAGCCTCCAATATCTACATGGTCTGGCACTGGGAGGAACTTGGGAACATTGGAGCAGGAGTAAGTCATTCAGCCCGTCAAGCCTGTTCCGCCATTCAATTAGATCATGACTGATCATCTACCTCAACACGCTTTCCCACGCTATTCCTATATGCCTTGACGTCATTAGTATCCAGAAATCTATCAATTTCTGTCTGTTCAATGACTGAGCTTCCACAGCCCTCTGGGTAGATAATTCCAAAGATTCACCACTCTCTGAGCAAAAGGAATTCCTCCTCGTCTCAATCTTAAATGACCTTCCCCTTATTCTGAGACTGTGTCCCCTGGTTCCAGACTCACCAGCCAGGGGAAACATCCTATCTACATTTACCCTGTCATGTCCTTAAGAATTCAATGAGATCACCTCTCATTATTCGAAACTCCAGAGTATACAGGCCCAATTTCCTCAATCTCTCAACATAAGACAACCCCACCATCCCAGAAATTTGTTTGGTGAACCTCCATTGCACTCCCTCTATGGCAAGTATATCCTTCCTTAGATAAGGAGACTAAGATTGAACACAATATTCCAGATATAGTCTCACTAGGCTCTATAGAATTGAAGCAAGACATCTTTACTCCTGTATTCAAATCTCCTTGCAATGAAGGCCAACAGACCATTTGCCTTCCTAATTGCTTGCTGCACCTGCATGTCACTTTTCGTGACTCATAAACAAGGACACCCTGGTCCCTTTGGACATCAACACTTCCCAACCTCTCATTATTTAAGAAATACTCTGCCTTTCTGTTTTTTTCTACCAAAGTGGATAACTTCACACTTATTCACATTTTATTCCATCTGCCATGTACTTGCCCATTCACTTAGCCTGTCCAAGTCCCCTTGAAGCCTTCTTGCATCCTCCTCACAACTAACATTCCCACCTAGTTTTGTATCATCAGCAAATTTGGAAATATGACATTAGGCCCCAATTCCAAATCATTCATATAGATTGTGAGCAGTTGTGGCTCCAGCACTGATCCTTGCGATACCCCACCAGTAACAGCCTACCATCCTGCGAATGACCCATGTATTCTTACCCTGTTTCCTGCCTGTTAACCAACCCTCAATCCATACCTGTATACTACCCGCAATCCCATGTAATCTGATTTTGTTTTCTAACCTCCTGTGTAGGACATTATCAAAAGTCTTCTGAAAATCCAAATACACCACATCCACTGGTTCTCCCTTATCTATGCTACAAATAAAATCCTTAAAAAATTCCAACAGGTTTGCGTATAAACAACTCCCACCAACGTTTGGTGCCCCTTGTTGTCGCTTAGCTCCACCCATATTGATTCTACATCTTCATCCTCCAATCTAAGTTCCTCTCTCACTAATGTACCGATCTTGTCCCTTATTAGCAAGACTATCCCACCTCCTTTCTGTTTTACCTACCCTTCCTAAATGACGAATATCCCTGAATATTCAGTTTCCAGTCTCAGTCACCCTGTAACCAGGTTTCCCTAATAGCAATTAAATCATATCCATTTACATCTATTTGTGCCTTCAATTCATCTACCTTCTTGCTAATGCTGCCTGCATTCAGATAGAGTGCCCTTAACTTTGTGTTTTTAACATCATTCTGCATTCTGATCTTATTTGATGCGTACCTTCACTTCGACTGCCTAATTTCACTAACTACTTTTCTACTTCCTGATACCAGTTTTGCTTCTCTTCAATCTGAGCTCACTCTCAGGTTGCCACCCCTCTGCCAATCTCGTTTAAACCCTCTCCAATAGCACTGAAAAATCTCTCTGTGAGGATGTTAGCCCCAGTCTTGCTAAGGTGCAATATGTCGATCTTGTATGGGTCCCACCTGCCCCAGAACCAGTCCCAATGCTTCAGAAATCTGATGCTCTCCCACCTACACCAATTCTCCAGCCACATGTTCCATCCCTCAATCCTCCTATTCCTATGCTCACTAACACGTGGCACTTGGAGTAATCTGGAGATTACTGCTTTTAGGCTTGTGCTTTGTAATTTCTTTCCTAACTCCCTAAAATCTGCTTTCGGGATTTCATCCCTCTTCCTACCTATGTCATTGGTACCAATGTGGACCATGACCACTAAGATAAAAGCAAAATATTGCGGATGCTGGAAATCTAGAACAAAAACAAAAATACCTGGAAAAGCTCAGCAGGTCTAACAGCATCTGTGGAGAGGGATACAGTTAACATTTCGAGTCGGAATGACTCTTCATCAGAACTAAGGAAAAATAGAAAAGAGGTGAAATATAAGCTGGTTTAAGGGGGTGGGGGGGTGGGACAGGTAGAGCTGGATAGAGGGCCAGTGATAGGTGGAGATAGCCAAAACATGTCATAGACAAAAGGACAAAGAGGTGTTGACGGTGGTGATATTATCTAAGAAATGTGCTATTGGGGACATTAAGGATAGAAAGCAGGATGAGCAAGGGACAGATGGCTTGCCATTTCAACACTCCACCCTGCTCTCATGCCCACATGTCCACACTTGGCCTGCTGCAATGTTCCAGTGAAGCTCAACGCAAACTGGAGGAACAGCACCTCATCTTCCGACTAGGTACTTTACAGCTTTCCGGACTGAATATTGAGTTCAACAACTTTAGATCATGAACTCTCTCCTCCATCCCCACCCCCTTTCCGATCCCCCTTTTTCCAATAATTTATATAGATTTTTCTTTTCCCACCTACTTCCATTACTTTTAAATGTATTTCCATCCATTGTTTTATCTCTACCTTTTAGCCTATTTCGACCCCCCCCCTCCAACCCCACCCCCACTCGGGCTATCTGTCCCTTGCTTGTCCTGCTTTCTACCCTTAAGTCCCCATTAGCACATTTCTTAGCTAATATCACCACCGTCAACACCCCTTTGTCCTTTTGTCTATGACATCTTTTGGCAATCTCCACCTATCACTGGCCCTCTATCCAGCTCTACCTGTCCCACCCCCCCTTAAACCAGCTTATATTTCACCTCTTTTCTATTTTTCTTCAGTTCTGATGAAGATTCATTCAGACTCGAAATGTTAACGGTATCCCTCTCCGCAGATGCTGTTAGGCCTGCTGAGTTTTTCCAGGTATTTTTGTTTTTGGACCATGACCACTGGCTTTTCACCCTCCCCCAGAAGAATGTTCTGCAATTGGTCTGTGACAACCCTGACCCTGCCACCAGGGAGGCAACACCTGATCCTGGAGTCACGTCTACAGCCACAGAAATGCCTGTCTGTTCCCCTAACTAACACATTTGTTTCATGGACGGCTTCCTGACATGAAGGGTACCCAATGCGGCCATTGGGAAATGAGTTGGTGTCAGGAGATTGCCCTTTATTAAGCCCTCAAGGTGCTTAATTGGTTACCCGCTGCAGTCCGACAGGTAAACATTCCCACTGTCACCCCAACTCCTGCTTAATCCTGTAGAGGTGGAGACCCATCATCAAGTTGGCCCGATGGGATTTCCCTCCAGTTTTCAGACTCCTTCACATTCAGACTTGCCTCTATGGGCCACTGAAATTTCAGCCCATGGAATGCTAGAGCACTTGAAACTGGCCACTTAGTCCACTAAGTCTTTGCTGCTGGTTTTCTTCACGTGAAAGTCTGGATCACATCCGCCTAGTCTAATCACAGCCTCCTGTTTGTCATCCATATTTTCTCTTTATTAACATGCTTATATAATTCTCTTTTTAAGTAATTTCTTCAATAATGGTCCTTGGTATAGACTTCAACAACTGAACCTTTCACTGTGTAGAATTATTTTCTATCCTTCTTTTCAATTCTTTTGGTGACAATGTTAAAATTTTGCCATCTTAACAGGAATCAGCTTGTTATCATTCCATGAAATGCCAAGGATGGCATTCAAAAGATTCCCATTGATTCCGAATTTGTATTCCCAATTACTAAGGCAACCATCTAGTTTTCAAGTCGGTTGGCTTTGGAAGTTAGCACTAACCATTAAAGCAATATCATAGCACTGATTCTTTAAAATGCCACACAAACATCAGCAGTCCTGTGTCACGCGATGAAGGGTAAAGGAGGTGCTAACATTATTAGGAAGATATACATTTAAAATTGGATCGGCTGACAAGAAGGATGTGTTTCGAGAAATGCTTCTATAATGCACAGAAAACAGTGTTCTACTTTTCTACATATTATTTAGAATACAGTTTTACACTTTTATATGTGTTATGCAATAATACATTGTTTTGTACTCCTGTATATATTTTTGTGCCTTCTTATTATACCTCCTTAATTGCCTTTAATTATTTAATAGCCCCAAATAAAGGCCTGTCCTCAGTTTTGCACGAACTCGCACAAGAATTCTATTATTCCTATTCCTTTCCCGCTGGAAGCTTATTCTTTTACCCAGTCCACTGTTTCGATATCTCTCCTCTGGCTGTCTGTGGATGTGCAGCATCACATCACCATTATGTCATTAATAAGGCATCATCAATCAAAAGCCACAATCCAATTTGCAACAAACGGTAGCCTTTCTGCAAATCAGTGTTTCTGAAATCGAGTCAAGTTGGCTAATGGCTGGAAGCTAACTTCAGCTGCTACAGGTAATTATGGGAAGACTGCTGTAAGTCTTTCAGTTAACAATTTGAGTTCTGACTGGTGTGGCTGTATTATTGTTTGGTCTCTCTGTTTTATAACTCTTCTGTAAACCACATACAATAGATAAAGTGATTTAAGTACAAAGTCACTCCAAGATTATCATGATAGCTGTTAAACATAAAGTAGGGAATAAAAGAGAAGTCAGGTGGAACTTGTTTTTACTGTAGGAGTAACTGCTAGTCAAGACCATTCAATTGGACAGTACAAACAGTTCCAGCAGTTAAGTATGCATTTCGGGAGTGTAAAGGAACTGAGGAGTGATTGTTGTATTCGACTGCCTTGCTGGATGGACATTATTGTTATAGATAGAATGATAACACTGATACCTCAACTTTCCAATCTGTGCTTCCATCTTGTGAGGCTCTGCTAAGGAAACATATTCTCACAAAACTTCTATGTTGAAAAGTTGGATAGATGGGGTACCTCTTGGGGACAATGGCTTTTTCCAGTTCCTTAAATTTTTATCAACCTCAAAAAAAATCTGCTCACAAAGATCAACTGATCTCACTGGCATGGATTTCCCTTTTGCAATATTAGTTTGAATCAGGTGTCATGTCCATGCATCTAGAACCGTTGATGTAATCAAAACAGGATAACCAGCCAAATCACATTGAAGCACAAACAGCAAATCAGGAAGTAAAATGCACTGATTATCCTTCACTTTAACAAGTTTACAGAATGAAATATATAAGTGGGCAATTAATGCTTACTTGAGGACCTCATCCCATTGCTGCTGATACTAACCCAGTGGGGGAAGCTCACCAAGCAGGGTGCAAGGCAAGCAAAGTGGTGTTGCTTGTGAGTTCCGGGGGTGGGGGCAGTTGGGGGAGGTGGGGGGAGGGCAGTGTGTGTGTGGGGAGAGCTCTCAGTCAAAGGCACTCAGCCGATTGAGGGACCCACCACCTGGAAGTGGAAGGCTCACTAAGAGCCACATTCATGACCTTGCTGCTGGCCCACCCCTTGCCCAACCTGCGACCCTGCCCACACCCTCCCATCATCGCTCATTTGTGGCCTGGGATCCAGCAATGATTCTAGGCCATGGATAGACGTCGTACCAGCACCAGCCATTGCCTCCCCAGTGGTTCTGCCATTCAACAGAGCTGCCGGCCTCTGATTGGCTGGCAGCTGTCAGCAGACAGGGTTGCCACTCCAGCGTCCTTGATCCCAGGAATGGCCCGCTGCTGTCCAGTTAAGTGCCTGCACTTAATACAGTGGGCCTTCCCTAAAAGGTGATGTGGGGCTCTCGGCAGCTCTGCAGCTGGTAGGCAAGACAATTGCCACCTCCATTAAATGCTGCCCACCTGCATTAAATACTGCCCAACATTTCAGTTCTGATGAAAGGTCATCAACTTGAAATGTTAACTCAATTTTCTCTCCACAGATACTGCTAGCCCTGATGTGTGCTTCCAGCATTTTCTATTTTTATTTCAGATTTCCAGCATCTGCAGTATTATCATTTTGTCCTATGGGCTATAAATTATAATGTCTCATTCTTTTATATGTAAAGTTGTTTTCATCTATCTTCCGAAGAGCTTGTCCACTTTGAGAAACTATTCACGGGGATTAGCATAGCACACTAAGGGCTGAACTTTCCCCCCTGTTGGGGGGGAAGTTGATGGGCAGGCACGTATGGGCGCGCTTCCGATCGGCGCCCCCGATTGGAGGCGTGGCACTATTTTACGTGGTCGGGCCAATTAAGGCCTGCCCAGCATGACATCCACACGGAAGCGCTATGCACTCCCTGTGCGGGCGGTGGGGGGGCGGGGGGGGAGTCCCAAAATTGGAAGTGCGCTCTTTCACGCATGCACATGCAAGAGTGTATTCATCTCCCTGAGGCTAAGTGCTGCCTCAGGGAGATCGGCTGCAGATGTAAAAAAAAATAAAAATAGAAAAATAAAATTTCCCTTACATGTCCCCTCATGTGACATGAGTTGGGACATGTCCATAATTTTTACAAAATCCTTCTTAAAATTTTTTAAAGCCTACATGAAACCTCATCCCGCCGGTGGATGAGGTTTCATGTTTTTTCTATTTGCCGCCGGGGCTCCTGGCCTGCCCGCTAACCTTAAGGTTGGACGGGCAGGTCCTTTAATTACTTAATTGATCCTGACAATGGCCACTTGATTTTGCTGCGCCCCCGCCTTCCTGAAAATTTAAATCAGGCACGGTGACGTTGGGAGTTCCCCTCGATGTCACCGCACGTCATTTTACCCATCGGCGAGTGGGCCCCGCCCCCCACCCACCGACTCATAAAATTCTGCCCCAGGAGTTTTTGTAGCACTGGCCCTATCTGGTCACCTCAAGGTTTTCAGCATATTGTATCCCTGCAAAGTGGGGCATGACTTTGTCTCATTCAGTCTGTAATGGTGCACTCAACAGCCATGATGATGCTCAGTCATCAATGGCAAGCTTAGACGCCTTTTTAACCTCAAGAGCATGATACCCTTGTATAATTATTGAAAATAATATTGAAAATAACACAGCCGGTGCGTAACAGCTAGGCAAACTATCAAAGTTAAGATTATCTTGCTCGCAGGGTTAATGACATCACTGTTCTTCAATTATCCCATTGTCCTTTAATGCACTCCAGTCCAGTAGCTCCCTATATAAATCCTTCTAACCTGCCATTTAATCAATAAATGCACGCATGGACTCAAGCTGTGTTCACTCAACAACCATTGCAGTGCACAAAGCAAGCTCTGCATACAAATGATTCAACAGGAATTTCTAGGTTAATGAAAAACCTAAAACTAGGTGACATTATAGGGTGGACGTCAGGGTCTGTTATTCGCTACAGATCCAAAGTGAGTGCCTTGAATCATTTTTTTTCACTAATTGGCCTTTCTTCACCATAAAATCCATCTCTTCTAAGTTGTTTTCCTTGCTGATGGTAGCAGACTGCAATAAGGCTGCTTCTCCATGGCGACGGCCACATAATGGGGCAGGTACAATGTTCATGCATCTCAGTTACACAACAGCAGCAATGACAGCTAGTCTTCCTTTCCCACATTGCTTTGCTGACAGTCTTCGAAAGGCTTAGAGGAGATCAAAACAAAAAGCTAAAAGCTACTGCGGATGCTGGAAATCCAAAATAAAAACAGAATTACCTGGAAAAACTCAACAGGTCTGGCAGCATTGGTGGAGAAGAAATCAGTTAACGTTTCGAGTCTTCATGACCCTTCGGCAGAACTGAGTATTGTTAGGAGAAAGGTGAAATATAAGCTGGTCTAAGGTGGGGGAGCGGGGGGAGAGAGAAGTTGAGGGTGGGATGATTGTGGAGATAAGCAAGCAGTGATAGGAGCAGATAATCAAAAGATGTCACAGACAAAAGGATCAAAGAGGTGTTGAAGGTGGTGATATTGTCTAAGAAAAGTGCTAATTAAGAATGGAAGGCAGGATACTCAAGGTACAGCTCTAGTGGGGGTGGGGTGGAAAGACTAACAAAGTTTTAGTTTTAGATTTAAAAATAATGGAAATAGGTGGGAAAAGAAGAATCTATATAAATTATTGAAAAAAAAGGGAGGCGGGAGAAACGGGGTGGGGATGGGGGGAGGGGGAGTTTAAGATCTAAAGTTGTTGAATTCAATATTCAGCCCGGAGGGCTGTAAAGTGCCTAGTCGGAAGATGAGGTGCTGTTTCTCCAGTTTGCGTTGGGCTTCACTGGAACAATGCAGCAAGCCAAGGACAGACATGTGGGCAAGAGAACAGGGTGGAGTGTTAAAATGGCAAGCGACAGGGAGGTTTGGGTCTTTCTTGCGGACAGACCGCAGGTGTTCTGCAAAGCGGTCGCCCAGTTTGCGTTTGGTCTCTCCAATGTAGAGGAGACCGCATTGGGAGCAACGAGTGCAGTAGACTAAGTTAGGGGAAATGCAAGTGAAATGCTGCTTCACTTGAAAGGAGTGTTTGGGCCCTTGGACGGTGAGGAGAGAGGAAGTGAAGGGGCAGGTGTTGCATCTTCTGCGTGGGCATGGGGAGGTGCCATAGGTGGGGGTTGAGGAGTAGGGGGTGATGGAGGAGTGGACCAGGGTGTCCCAGAGGGAACGATCCCTACGAAATGCCGTCAGGGGGGGTGAAGGGAAGATGTGTTTGGTGGTGGCATCATGCTGGAGTTGGGGGAAATGGCGGAGGATGTTCCTTTGAATGCGGAGGCTGGTGGGGTGATAAGTGAGGACAAGGGGGACCCTATCATGTTTCTGGGAAGGAGGAGAAGGCGTGAGGGCGGATGCGCGGGATATGGGCCGGACACGGTTGAGGGCCCTGTCAACGACCGTGGGTGGAAAACCTCGGTTAAGGAAGTGGGTACCTACTTGAATAGGAACCTAAAGAACAAAGGGTAATTATCCCAAGATATCTCCATGTAATTTCTTCTAGTTAAAAATAATTGTTCCTCTAATGATTCAATAAATTATCATACAATGTGGTGTGGTAATGACTGGGAGGTCTCAGATCCTATTCCCACCCTGTACTAAGATCTCAAGTGGCACTGCAACTGGATTTAGCACCTGTTAGCAATAAAAAAAAGTCAGAATGGTGCCTACTTAGGATCACCACCTGGTGACCCCAGCTAGAAAGTGCTCACGTGCAAAGGCCAGATCAGGGTAGACGCTGAGAGGATGTTTCCTCTCATGGGAGAATCTAGAA
The DNA here is from genome assembly GCF_964194155.1 of Cetorhinus maximus. Lineage (NCBI taxonomy): Eukaryota > Metazoa > Chordata > Chondrichthyes > Lamniformes > Cetorhinidae > Cetorhinus > Cetorhinus maximus. The sequence continues at coordinate 151,132,834 of NC_135882.1, forward strand.
CTAGGGGGCATAGTTTAAAAATAAAGGGCCTCCCATTTAAGACAGAGATGAGGAGGGATTTCTTCATTCAGAGGGTTGCTAGTGCTTGAAATTCTCTTCTTCGGAGAACAGTGCAGGCTAGACCATTGAATAAATTCAAGGCTGAGTTAGATAGATTTTTGATTGTCAAGGGGGTCAGGAGTTATGGGGACAGGCAGGAAAGCGGAGGTAAGGCCACAATGAGAACGGCCTTGGCCTTACTGATTGTCAGAACAGGCTTGATGGGTAGAATGGTCTACTCCGGTTCCTATTTCTTACGATCTTATGGATCGGCACCGCTGATAATAATAAACTCCCTTATGAAGAATAGAAGCTGGCATGGAACTGGAGACCTGCAGATTCCTGTGGTTTTGTATCTCAGTGAGAGTCAGTACCCTCAGAAGAAAAGATGAATAAAGGGGCGGGAGACGTATATTCTAACGTAGTCTTTCTCAGCAGGAGTTTCCACTGGCTATACTGATTGGATGCCATAAATTCTGTAAAAACCCAGGTTACACTGTGTAAAGAGGATTTATATCAAAGTTACAGCAGCCGTCTGGGAGAACCCCTGATGAAAATCCTTGTGTCCATTGCCCTTTGTTATTCTACTGAGGTAATTATTGCTACAACTTAGAGAGAGTATTTTGGCCGTAATATTTACACACAAAACTATACAGGGCAGATTTTTGAGTTCAGTGTGCGGGCGCGGTCAGTGGGCCCAGAAACGGGCCGCCCGCGATCGGCTCCCTACCGTGTTTTGGTGCTGGCTGGCCAATTAACGCCAGCCAGCGTGAAAGGCACGCAGAAATGCTCAGCGCTGCCAGGGTAGGGGGCGGGAGGAGGGCGAGCGCTGAAGTCAGTGCAGGCACGAGGAAGCGCTCACAGAAACGCGCTATTTCATGCTCGAGCGGGTCGGGCGCCTGCCCACATGCCGAGCGAAAAGCTCTGCACATAATGATTCTTCCATTAGACTTTTATTAAACCTCAGTTTCAACTATTTTTTTGTTTCAAGCAGAGATGAAGCATAAGAAGAAAACAACAAAAATAAGATTCCTGATAGGAAACACTGATAATTCCAAAAACGAGGAACGTTAATCCATGGTGGTCAACTGTTGCAGTCCGAGAGGATTCCCTTATAGGGAATGTTACCCAAATATCTACAGAATGAGCAAATTATAAAATTCCACAGAAGAAGCCTTTGATATGAAAGTTATTCATCATAATTTCAGGAAAAAAAATATACAGGGTAAATAAGGCCCGATACTTAACAGTCACTTAGCTTGGTGTCATTTTTTGTTTTAAATGCTCCTGTGAAGTGCCTTAGGGCATTTTATTAGATTAAAGGTGCTATATAAATATAAGTTGCTGTTGTCAACCCCAAGAGTGTTCATCTCCAATATCAGAACGTTTTGCTCCCTTGGGCACTACTGTAGAAACTGGTCATTTTATGTTTAAAGTAAGCTCAGTGTGAGCTGATTCAGATTTACCTTTGAAGATCCAGAAACGCCCCCAGGTTTCTATAGAGGACAGTTCCTATCACGTAAACCGAAGAATCATCCGGCTCTGCAAACATAAGCACAAATTTATCATTCACTTATGAAAAATTGTTGGAAAGAGTAGACAAGTTCTTAACGAAGAGCTCGAAAAGCAGTTAGAAAGTGATAAAACACATCCTCCAAAAAAAGATTGAAGGCTTATTGCGATCATAGAAGAATATATTCTGTGGGTAACTGATAAAGCAAATTTTGAAAAGATGCAGCATCTCTCCTTCATCTCTGACCTTCAACAGACACTGACACCTAATCAGGACTTCCTGATGCACCTTGGCTTTTCAGACAATTTTCAGTTTTAGGCATGCCCTTTATTTATGATTTCGGATAGTTGAATGAAGCTTGAAGACTGTTCATTGCCTCAACCCCTCTTTTCCCCTCCCCCACCGCACCGGCAAACCTGTCTCATTTGTCCATTGATGGGGTTAGTCTAAGCAAAATGTCTTAATAATTGCAAAATGTTTGACTGGAATTAAATGCCTGGATTGGGAGATATGTAACCACCTATGCCTCCATTTTTTCTACATCACTGCCCATAGAATATGATGTGAATTTTATTTGTATTTGTTACATTAGAACATTTAAAAGCCTTCATTGGTTGGTAGTAGAATCCTTCTTCTTACCATGTCCACGGACAGTCTATACATGGCCCAGCCAGAACTGGACACATTTTTGCGCCTTGTTGTTGAATTCGGCAAGATCTGCAACAGTGCAGGGTTCCCCTCGCGATAGGCATTGCAGGAGATGTTGCATAGTCTGTGGCTCAGTTCCACATTCACAAGTTGTCGGGCTGGTTGTATATCCCCATTTGCTTAGTGACACCTTTGAACGACCTACACCAGTCCTAAGTCTGTTAAGGCACTTCCAGGTTGCCCAGTTGCAATTAGCTCCTGGGGGAAGGCTTTCATCCAGTAGAATTTCCATCGCTGGGGGTTGTTCGAGACTGGTGAGCCGGTCTTTCCACAAGGCGATGCGGGCTTCAGATGGGGTTGATTGTAATGGAACAACACTGTTCATGCAGTAGAATTGAATAGCAATTAACTTGTGATTAAGGGTTTTAACCCACAGGTGCTTAATAAAAGATAAAAGCCTTGGCTTGGTAGTAGCATGCTTGCCTCTGATTGAGAAGGTTACAGGTTCAAATCCTGGGGACCAGAAACTCGAACACATCGGTAGATTGACGCTTCAGTGCAATGTTAGATGAGTGTTGTCAGAGGTGCGATCTTTTGGGTGAGATGTTAAAAAAAGACCCAGGCTGTCTTCAAGAGTTTGTAAAAGATTCCATGACCTGATTCAAAAAAAGATCAGGTGAGTTCTTCATCTCCTGGCTGATATTTATCCCATTTCCAACAGAATTATAACAGATCTTCTGGTCGTGATCACCATGTTGTTTTTGGAACCTTGCTGTGCACAACTTGGATGCCACATTTCTTATATTACGACAAGTGCTTATACTTCAAAAATGCTTCATTAGATGTAAAGCAATCCTGATGTGAAAGGCTCTGTATAAATATAAGTTCTTCCTTAAATTCAAGACTCAAAGTTGTAGGAAATGAGAATATCCCTCAGGCAGAGCTTTGAATTGCATTAGCAACATGGTCGGAGACAGGGTAGGTTGGAAAATTGGCATCGGAGAGCAGCGTGCCAGTTTGCTGGCATTTTCCCATCTCCAGGCTATTTTGGTAGAGGCAGATTCGGGGCAGTGACAGCTACCAGCCTGCATTTGACAGGTGGCCTATTAAGACATTTAAAGGACCTATTAATGAAAATGTTCTGAGGCTGAGTGGAATGCGCCTAGGCATGGAGGTGGCCTCCTCCCAGCAGCCAGCACTCCAGAGTCATATTAAACCACCACCTCTGCAACTGAAAAACCAAGGTGACTACAAGCCCCATTCACACCCACAGTCACGCAACTGTGGATATTCTTTGCTTTCAATGTTTCTAAAAATAGTCTTAAGAGGGGCTCATCCATCCTGAGGCGCCATTTCTTTCACTTACTTACATTGGCAGCTCCCACCTTGGATGGTGGGGCTGCTGATGTGTCAGTGCTGGAGGGCATCCTATTGGCTCTCCAGCCACTGGAAACATAGGAACTTAGAAAATAGGAGCAGGGGGAGGTTATTCGGCCCTTCAAACCTACTCTGCCATTAAATATGATCATGGCTCAGCCTCTATCTCAACGCCGTACTCCTTTGCTCTATCCATATCCCCTGATGCCTTTGGGTTCCAAAAATCTATCTATTTCCTTTTTAAATATATTCAATTACTTGGCCTCCACAGCCCTCTGTGGTAGAGAATTCCAAAGGTTCACCACCCTCTGAGTAACAATGTTTCTCCTCATCTCAGTCCTAAATGATTTACCCCATATCCTGAGACTGTGACCCCTTGCCCTAGACCACCCCCGCCCCCCCACTCCTGCCAGCCAGGGGAAATATCATGCCTGCATCCAGCCTGTGCAGCCCTGTCAGAATTTTATATGTTTCAATGAGATCTCCTCTCAATATTCTAATGCCATTGAATACAGGCCTTGTTGGCCCAATCTCTCCTCATACAATAACCCTGCCATCCCAGGAATCAGTCTGGTCAACCTTCGCTGCACTCCCTCTATGGCAAATATATCCTTTCTTAGGTAAGGAGACCAACACTGCACACAATACTCCAGGTGTGGTCTCACCAAAGTCCTGTACAGCTGCAGTAAGACACCCCTGCTCCTGTACTCAAGTCCTCTCATAATGAAGGCCAACATATCATTTGCCTTCTTAACTGCGTGTTGCACCTGCATGCTTGCTTTCAGTGATTGGTGTACAAGGATCCCTTTGTACATCAACATTTCCCACTCTCTCACCATTTAAATAATGCTCTGCCATTCTCTTTCTCCTAATGAAGTGGATAACTTCATATTTATCCATGTTATACTGCATCTGCCATCTATTTGCCCACTCACTCAACCTGTCTAAATTGCCTTGAAGCCTCTTAACATCCTCCTCATCGCTCACATTCCCACCAGGTTTCGTGTCATCATCAAACTTTGAAATATTACATTTGGTTCCCTCATCTAAATCATTGATATATATTGTGAATATCTGGGGCCCAAGCATTGATCCCTGCAGTACCCCACTCATCACCGCCTGCTACTCTGGAAAAGACCCATTTATTCCTACTCTCTGTTTCCTGTCTGCTAATCAATTTTCAATCCATGCCAACATTTTACCCCCAATCCCATGTGCTTTAATTTGGCACACTAACCTTTTATGTGGAGCTTTATCAAAAGCTTTCTGAAAATCCAAATGCACCACATACACTGGTTTTTCCTTATCTATTCTGCTAGTTATGTCCTTAAAAAACTGCAGTTGGTTTGTCAAATATGGGGCAGAATCTACTGGTCAGCATGTGGGGGTGGGCCTACACACCAATGCGTAAAATGACGCACGGTGATGTCAGGCATGCGTCCCGACGTCACCGCTCGTCATTCTGATCTTCCATTCGGCGAGCACGCACCGGATTCAGCTGCGCGCTCACCAAACTGTCAAAGGCCTGTTAAGGCCATTAATAATCTAATTAAAGCCAGTGTCGGGGCTGCCCATCTAACCTTAAGGTTGGCGGGCAGGCGAAGAGCCCAGGTGGCCTTCGCATTTCTCATGAAGCCTCATCCACAGGCAAGATGAGGTTTCATGAAGGGTTTATAACTTAAATAAAATATTTTCTTAAGCTTCAAAAACATGTCCTATCTCATGTGACACTGTCATATGAGGGGACATGTCTGAATAATTTTTTTTTATTTTACATTTCTGGCACTGAACTTGATCTCCCTGAGGCACGGCCCCAACTCTCCCTCCTTCCCCCCACCTGCACAGGGAGTGCTGAGTGCTTCTGGGTTCGCATCACGCTGGGCGGGCCTTAATTGGCCCACCTATGAAAAATGGCAGTGCGCAGCCGATCGTGGGCAGGGATTGGCTCGGCGCCTGCCCGCACCCGCTCCCAACCGGCCTGCCCAACGGGGAGAAAATTCTTCCCATGATTTCCCTTTCATAAATACATGTTGACTTTGTCTAATCCCATTGGTATATTCTAAGTGTCCTATTATCATATCCTTTATAATAGACTCTAGCATTTTCCCTACTACTGAGGTTAGGCAAACCGGTCTGTAATTTGCTGTTTGCTCCCTCCCTCTTTTTTATATAATGGGGTTGCATTTTCCACCTTCCAATCTGCTGGGACTGTTCCAGAATCTACAGAATTTTGGAAGCTGACAACCAACACATCCACTATTTCCATGGCCACCTCCTTTAATTCCCTGGGAAGTAGATTAGTGGGTCCTGGGGATTTATCAGCTTTCAGTCCCATTAATTTCTCCAGCACTGTTGTTTGAGTAACACAAATTTCCTTCAATTCCTCTTTCTCACTAGACCCTTGGTTCCCTAGTATTTCTGGAAAGTTATTTGTGTCTTCCTCTGTGAAAACAGAACTAAAGTAGTTGTTTAATTACTTTGCCATTTCCTTGTTCTTTCTTATAAATTTTCCCATTACAGACTGTATGGCACCTACATTTGTCTTCACTAATCTTTTTTGTTTTATATACTCATAGAAACTTTTACTGACCACTTTTATGTTCCTTTCAAGTTTACTGTCATATTTTACCTTTGCCCTGTTAATCAATCTCCTGGTCCTCCTTTGCTGAATTCTAAACAGCTCCCAATCCTCAGGCTTGCTACTTTTTTTTTAGCAACCTTATATGACTCCTCTTTGGATATAATACTATCCTTAATTTCTTTTGTTTGCCATGTTTGGGCCACTTTTTCTGTTGTGTTTTTGCACCAGAAAGGAATGTATAACTGTTGCAATGCATATATTTGTTCCTGAAATATTAGCCATTGTCTATCCACCATAATGTCTTTTAATGAAGTTCCCCAATCTATCTTAGCCAACTCATGCCTCATACCTTCATAGTTTCCTTTCCATTCTAATGAAGAATTCTATCATGTTATGGTCACTGATCCCTAAATGACCCCGCACAACAAGATTGTCAAATAAAACCCTTCTCAATTGACAATACCAAATTCAAGATAGCCTGTTCACTAGTCAGTTCCTCGACATACTGGTCTAAAAAAAATCTTGTAAACCTTCCAGGACTTCATCTACCACAGTATTATTAGTAATTTGGTTTGCCCAGTCTATATTTAGATTAAAGTCACCCATGATTACTGTAGCACGCTTGTTACATGCATCTCTGATTTCTTGTTTAATGCCACCCCCTACCTTATCACTACTGTTTAGAGGCCAATAGACAGCTCCCACTAAACTTTTCCATCCCTTGTTGCTTCTTAGCTCCACCCAGACTGATTCTATATCTAGGTTTTCTGAGCCAATATCCTCTCTCACTATCGCACTGATTTCATCCTTAACTATAAATACCACAACATTTCCTTTTCCTTTTTGCCTGTCCATCCTAAATATCGAGTACCCTTGGATATTCAGTTCCCAGCCTTGGTTACCCTGCAGCCATTTCTCCATAATTGCAATCTATTTGCAGTGTTAATGCATCTACCTTATTGTGTATGCTCCGTGTATTCAGATACAGTGTCTTCAGACACAGTGCCTTCAGACTTGTCTTTTTTATACTTTTTTTTTGTACTATGGCCCTATTTGCTGCTAGCCCTTGTTTCCTCTGCTTTCCACTTTTGCTTTCTACGTTTCTGTCTTTCATTCCTATCTTTGTTTCCCTCTCTTGTGTCTCCCCACTCAGGGTCCTAGCCCCCTGCCAATCTGGTTTAAACCCTCCCCACAGTGCTTGTGAATATCCCTGTGAGGATATTGGTCCCAGTCCTGCTGGGGTGCAACCCGTCCAGCTTGTCGAGTTCTCATCTTGCCCAGGATCGGTCCTAATGCCTCAGGAATCTAAATCCCTCCCTCCCCCACCATCTCTCCAGCCATGCACTCATCTGGTTTATTCTTCTATTCCTGATCTCACTAGCACGTGGCGCTGGGAGTAATCTCGAGATTACTACCTTTGAGGTCCTGATTTTTTTTTATTTCCGAGCTTCCTATATTCTGCTTTCAGGAACTCATCCCTCTTTTTACCTATGCCATTGGTACCAATATGGACCACAACCTCTGGCTGCTCACCCTCCCCCTTCAGAATGTCCTGCAGCTGCTCAGTGACATCCTTGACCCTAGCACCAGGGAGGCAACATACCACCCTGGTGTCCCATCTGCTGCCACAGAAATGTCTAACTTTTCCCCTTGTGATAGAATCACTATTGCTCTCCCACTCTTTTATCCCCCTCTCTGTGCGGCTGAGCCACTTGTGGTGCCATGGACTTCGCTCTTGCTGTGAAACCATCCCTGAGAAACCATCCCCCCCCAGCAGTACCCAGGAACAGAAGCCCACTATCCTTCCATTATTGGACAGGGCTTCCAGAGGTGGCCACCAACATTTTCCATCTGGCCCCAATGCCGGAATGTTGGGTGCCTAACTGCATCTCCTCCCAATGGCAGTATGAGGACAAGTGAAAAATTACCCTTTTTGTTCATGGCCCAAACAGTATTCAAGGTGCTCTCTGATCACAACACTTCACAGTGTTAGTATAGCATCCTATGACTTGTACTATTATTTATATTCTAATGGTTTGTTGATTGCTGCTATGCAGTGTTTATTGTCAGTAGCTTAAGCTATTAGGGCAAGGGAAATCAGTAGGCCCACTACCTCTCAAATCTTACCCATACTGAAGGGATGAAAGCATATTCACTCTCAACAGCTTACGGATTCAATAAAATGTGTATTTTGGAGCTGGTTTCCGTATAATATCAGCACAAACAACAAATAATTGGCATAATCTGGCCTTAAAATTGACAATCTCACAAATATAGACATTGTGATGTAGTGAAGACCACTTTCCCAATTGTAGGGCTAAGTAGAGGGAGTATTGCTCTCTAGATGGCCAGCCTATGATGCCACTCCAGCCTAACCCATTCGGTGGAAGTGTGGTGGCTTCTGGCCAGATGCCTGTTTTACACCCCGCCCAGATTTACAATGCGTTTACTTCAATGGAGGGGCGGGTGTAAAAATAGGTGTCTGACCCAATTCTGCCCTCCTCCCAGCAGGTGGTTTAGTTTAAAATTGGGGTTTGAGTGCCTGAAGTTGCATTCTCTTGCTCTAACTTTCCTCAAATGTAAGCACAAAAACATCAAACTTGTCCAACAGTTAATTGAAATCAAAAACGACAAAGAAATGTAATTTGTCATAGAAAGAGCACTAAGGGATGTAGACCTTGACAGAAACAAAATGGTTGAAATTCACCGCGGATGTGTAGGCTTTAAATGTCTTTTCATAAAAGGACCATGTTGGCTGTCATTGAAAATATTTGACATGTCTCTCAAATTTCTGCTTCAGGAACATTCCATTCAGGGCAACATCAGACAAGAGCCTTTAAAGTCAATTTGATAAAAGAAGCTAATACATCTGCAGAATGCTTTTGTCCCCAGATCTCAAGATGTGAAAGGCAGCCTGGACTTTATAACAGGAAATTTGATGAGCCTGTATGTCACTGCACGGAGCCCCTTTGCTGAAGGTAATGGGGTAAAAGGAAACAGGAAGAGTTTACTAAAAGAGGAAAGATGGAATTGAACAATACTTAACCAACAAAGGAAATGCTGGAATACCTGAAATGTTTTTCAGCTTATGTATGCTTTTACAATTGAAAACTAGCACAAGAATCTCTCCCTGTGCAAAGAATGCACCAGCTGCAGACATTACCATTTTAATAATAAGTTGCTGTATCTTAAGATTTTTGGAGAAATAGCAGGTTAGCATTTTGGATACGGATCCTTATTAATACTCCTGCTTGCTTCAGTGTAAGTTAAAATATGGAAATATATTGCTGTTGCTTCACTGTCTCTTGGTCAAAATCCAGCGACTGCCTCCCTTACATTAGAGTGTACCTACACCACAAAGACAGCAGTAGTTCAGGAAGGCAGCTCACCAGCACCTTCTCAAGGGCAACTGGGGACAGGCAATAAGTGCTGGCCTTGCCAATGACACCTGCAACCCATGAACGAAGGGAAAAGGTCAACTTTTACATAATTGTCAGACTGGATCTTGCCTAAACTGGCTATTTGTTTTTTTTTTTCAGATTCAGCTGTTGAAAATATGTTGTGTGCGTAAAGAGTTGGACTTGGTATTCTTTCAAGTGGAGGCCAGGGAACTGTGTGCTGCTCAGGTTTTCAAAGACCTTATAGTAGAATACACTCGGGGTGAAATTTAGCACTGTTGGCTACAGAAGATTTTCTCATGACTTGTCTGATTAAAAAAATCAGGAAATTCATCACATCCTAGCTGTGAGTGCTATGAATCTCAAGCGGAATCGAAAAAATCCAGCAAGTCATCTCGGTTTTGGATTCGACGGGGCAGTCCATTCCACAGGGGAACACCAGTGATTAATCAAAGATTACATAGAGAACCACCATAAAATTGTACTACACTTTTGGCAGCAGTGTTCCTTTTGGGGATAGTATTTGTATTCATCCGTTATTTTCTATCGTTTTCAAGTGTCTACCTGTGTCCTATAGAAGGTTGCAGGTTCAGTCGGGGGATTCACAAGGGACAAATCGTATCAATATTACAGGTCTTAAAAAACAGAGCAGTATTTTGTGACAGGCTTATTTACTGCCAGTGCATGTGTGCACAGATTTCAGCCTTGGGAATCTCAGCAGTGTACACAGCAATTTCTGTGTTGAAGTGGCTGGCCTTGCTGATGGAGGGCAACAGGTCACTAGCAGCGCAAATAGATATAAACGGGTACGATATGATTGTGATTACGGAGACATGGCTGCAAGGTGACCAAGGCTGGGAACTGAATATCCAAGGGTACTTGACATTTAGGATGGACAGGCAATAATGAAAAGGAGATGAGGTGGCGTTGTTAGTTAAGGATGAAATCAGTGTGATAGTGAGAGAGGATATTGGCTCAGAAAATCTAGATGTAGAATCAGTCTGGGTGGAGCTAAGAATCAACAAAGGGCAGAATACATTTGTTGGAGTTGCCTATAGGCCTCCAAACAGTAGTGGTAAGGTAGGGGATGGCATTAAACAGCAAATTAGAGATGCATGTAACAAGGGTGCTACAGTAATCACGGGTGACTTTAATCTACATATAGACTGGGCAAACCAAATTAGCAATAGTACTGTGGAAAATGAATTCCTGGAGGGTGTACAAGATCGTTTTTTGGACCAGTACATTGAGGAATCAACTAGGGAACAGGCTATCCTAGATTTGGTATTGTGCAATGAGAAGTGGTTAATTAATAATTTTGTTATGTGGGGTCCATTAGGGAACAGTGATCATAGCATAATAGAATTCTTCATTAGAATGGAAAGTGAAGTAGTCCGATCCAAAATTAGGGTCCTAAATATTAACAAAGATTAAACCTTAACAACAATTAAATCTTAAACAAAGAAAACTATGAAGTTATGAGATGTGAGATGGCTAAAATAGATTAGAGAGCTTCATTAAATGGCATGATGGCTAATATTTCAAAAATGAAAGTATGCATTGCAACAGCTATACATTCCTTTTTGGCACAAAAACACAACAGGAAAAGTGGCCCAACCATGGCTAGCAAAAGAAATTAAGGATAATATTATATCCAAAAAGGAGTCATATAAAGTTGCTAGAAAAAGTAGCAAGCCTGAGGATTGGGAGCAGTTTAGAATTCAGCAAAGGAGGGCCACGAGATTGATTAAGAGGGAAAAAATATAGTATGAGAGTAAACCTACAAAGAACATAAAAGCAGACTGTAAAAGTTTCAATAAATATGAAAAATTGAAAAGATTAGTGAAGACAAATGTAGGTCCCTTACAGTCTGAAATGGGTGAATTTATAATAGAGAACAAGAAAATGGCAGAGTAATTAAACAACTATTTTAGTTCTGTCTTCATGGAGAAAGACACAAATAACTTTCCAGAAATGCTAGGGAACCAAGGACCTAGCGGGAAGGAGTAATTGAAGGAAATTAGTATTACTAAAACAATAGTGTTGCAGAAATTAATGGGACTGAAAGCCGATAAATCCACATGGTCCAATAATCTATATCACAGGGTGCAAAAGGAGGTGGCCATGGATATAGTGAATGCGTTGGTTGTCATCTTCCAAAATTCTGTAGATTCTGGAACAGTCCCAGCATATTGGAGGGTGCCAAATGTAACCCCATTATTTAAAAAATGAGGGTGGGAGAAAACAGAGAATTACAGGCTGGTTAGCCTAACATCAGTCGTAAGGAAAATGCTAGAGTCTATTATAAAGAACGTGATTACAGAACACTTAGAAATTATCAAAGGGGTTAAACAAAGTCAACATGGATTTATGAAAGGCAAAGCATGTTTGGCAAGCCTACTGCGGTTTTTTTGAGGACGTAATTGGCAGAATAGATAAGGGAGAACCAGTGGATGTGGTATTATTTGGACTTTCAGAAAGCTTTTGATAAAGTCCCACATAAGAGGTTAGTGTGCCAAATTAAAGCACGTGGGATTGGGGGTAATATATTGGCCTGGATTGAGAATTGGTAAGCAGACAGGAAACAGAGAGTAGGAATAAATGGTTTTTTTTGGAGTGGTAGGACGTAATTAGTGGGGCCTTAGCTGCTTTTCCTGTTTAATGGCATTGAATAATGTCTTTGGCCAAGAACAGCATCTAACTTCCACGATTAATCACTTTAACAAACTGTCAAAGCTCCTTATTGAAGCAGTTACACTCACACTTCTACTTGTCCTTTTACATTTTAAAATGATTGTTTTTTGCTTAGCTGCAGGAATCAGTGCTTGGGACCCAGGTATTCACAATGATTTGGATGAGGGAACCAAATGTAATATTTCCAAGTTTGCTGATGACATGAAACTTGGTGGGAATGTGAGTGATGAGGAGGATATTAAGAGACTTCAAGGCTATATAGACAAGTTGAGTGAGTGGGCAAATACATGGCAGATGCAGTATAATGTGGATAAATGTGAAGTTATCTACTTCGGTAGGAGAAACAGAATGGCAGAGTATTATTTAAATGGTACTAGATTGGGAAATGTTGATGTACAAAGTGAACAAAAACAAAAATACCTGGAAAAACTCAACAGGTCTGACAGCATCTGCGGAGAGGGATACAGTTGACGCTTCGCGTCTGTATGACCCTTCATCAGAACTAAGACATATAGAAATGAGATGAAATGTAAGCTGGTAGAAGGGGGTGGGACAGGAGAGCTCAATAGGGGGCCAGAAACGTCAACTGTATCCCTCTCCGCAGATGCTGTCAGACCTGCTAAGTTTTTCCAGGTATTTTTGTTTTTGTTCTAGATTTCCAGCATCCGCAGTATTTTGCTTTTATCTTGATGTACAACGTGATCCTGGTACGTCAATCACTGAAAGCAAGCATGCAGACACAGAAGGCAGTTAGGGAGGCAAATGGTATGTTGGCCTTCATTGCGAGGAGATTTGAACACAGGAGCAGGGATGTCTTACTGCAGCTGTACATGACCTTGGTGAGACCACACTTGGAGTATTGTGTGCAGTGTTGTCTCCTTACCTAAGAAAGGATATTCTTGCCGTAGAGGGAGTGCAGTGAAGGTTCACCAGGCAGATTCCTGAGATGGTAGGATTGTCGTATGAGGAGAAATTGGGTCGACTCGGCCTGTATTCACTGGAGTTTAGAAGAATGAGAGAGGTTCTCTTTGAAAAGTATAAAATTCTGACAGGATTGGACAGACTGGATACAGGGATGATGTTTCCTCTGGCTGGGGGGTCTAGAACAAGGGTTCACAATCTCAGGATACAGGGTAGGCCAAATAGAACTGAGATGAGGAGAAATTTTTTCACTCAGAGGGTGTTGAACCTGTGGAATTCTCTACAACAAAGGGCTGTGAGGGCCAAGTCACTGAATATATTTAAGAAGGAAATAAATAGATTTCTAGACTCTAAAGGCATCAATGGGTATGGGGAGAGAGCAGGAATATGGCATTGAGACAGAGGATCAGTCATGATCACATTGAATGGCAGAGCAGGCTTAAATGACCGAATGACCTACTCCTACTCCTATTTCCTATGTTTCTCTGTCAGCCTAACTTTTCCAAGTATGGGAACAGTTAAGTATCTTGGTGTTTTGCCATGATTAAGTCCAGAAATTAAGGAGTAATTCTGCCATAAATCAAATTATTGGAGTGGAGCCCATAATATGGAGGATTGACAATAGTCTGTGGAAAGAGCTGATTTGCTGAACCAAGGAATATTTATTATTCCAATATTTTTACAATTACATTGAAGAGTTTGAGAAGGTATGGGAGTGGGCAGCCCACTAAATCGGTTCCTTCCATGTTTGTATATGATGTGGTGCACAATTATATGGGGCAGGCTGGACGGACCAGTCTCTTTTCTGTCTGTCATTTTTCATATATTCATAGGAAGAATGAACTATCATGGGCTGCATCCAAACTGTTTCATCTCCTGAAGGGAGATTCTATAATTTTTTTGTTATATTCTTCCAATAACTCCAGAATTCTAAGGAATTTTAAAACCAACATTCATGGTTGGCCTTACTTAGCATGAGTGGGGATAGATTGGGCACACCCTGAAAACAGGTACAGGGATCGTGATGCGTGATTAACCCATGCCCACTCCTTCGCACTTCAGTCTGCTTATTTGCATGATAGCTGCATGCTAAGTGCACTGTTGAGTGGCTGCCTAATGCTAACCCTAATGCAGTAGGGTGCCCAAGTTCATGCAAGACCAGCACTAGATAAAGTTAGGCTGCACTGCAAAGTCAGCCTCCTCTTGAAAGGAAGATCCATTCTTGCTGGAGTGGAAGTGAGTCTGAGAAGGAAGAAGAGCCAATTATGGTGCAACAGGGGAGACAGAATGCTTCAAGGTTGTGTAAGGCTCTACTGGAGGCCTTGATGGAAAAGATGGAGAGGATGAGAGATGTGATCCATCCACAGGGAACCAGGAAGCCTTCAAGACAAACTTTACAAAGGCAGTGGGGATCAGGTAACCATAGCGGTCAATGTCAGGAGTCTAGCCTGAGGATCTGTATCGTGCCGCAAGAAGTTCAGTGACCTCATACAGATGGTCAACATCAGTAAATATGTGGTCAAATACTATATCCCTACAGCTGCAATGCTAGCCTTACGCACAGTACTCAATGCACCACACCCCATCCCCATCATTCACGTACAATCTCCATCGATCCCAACTCATACTTAACATTCATAGCTTCAGCTCACCCTTAACACTTAGCACTGTTGCATACCTCATACCCACATTTGACAGGTTGCACAGCTATTCAACCATGATGCCCACATCATCCAAACACCACACTCATTGACATATTGCCCTCTCTCATGCAGAATGAGTTGGCGCATAACCAGAGGCAACAGAAACTAAGCACCACTACATGTCCTTACCTCGATGGGGGAGACAGTGGTCACCATCACAGAAGTGTTCATGATCAGATGGTATCCTTGTACCTAATCTGCCTTCTCAGCTCCCACGTCCTCTTATAATCACTTCTGATTTACAATCTGTCAATGATGTAAGCATGCATATCATGCTTTTCTCACTAAGCTAACCACAACCATACCCTTGCGCCTACCCAATTTTGCAACTCCGGCCTGTAATGATGAAAGAACAAGAGGCTTTAGGACTTGGCCAGCTCGGTCAGTAGTGGTGCTACCGAGCCACGCTTGGTGATGGACCTTTGAGTTTCCCACCCCAAGTGCATTCTGTGCCCTAGCCATCCTCAGTGCTTCCTCCAAATGGTGTTCAACATGGAGAAGTAATAAATCATTAGCTGAGGGGGGCAGCAGGTAGTAATCAGCAGAAAGTCTCCTTGTCCACGTTTGACCTGATGTCATGAGACTTCGTGGGGTCCAGAGTCAATGTTGACGATTGTCTGGGCAACTCCCTCCCAACTGTATACCACTGTGCCACCACCTCTGCTGGGTCTGTCCTGTTGCTGGGACGGAGATGATGTCCTAAAGGACATTGCTGCTAGAACTGGGTCTGCAACAGGTAATGACTGAGCCAACAAGAGGGAAAAACCTCCTCACCAATCTGCCAGTCACAGATGCATCTCTCCATGACAGTATTGGTAGGAGGGACCACCACACAGTCTTTGTGGAGACAAAGTTCCTTCTTCACATTACCGATACCCTATATTGCATTGTGTGCCACCATGCTAATGGGATAGATTTCAAATGGATCTAGCAACTTGAAACTGGGCATCCATGAGGCACTGTAGGCCATCAGCAGCAGCAGAATTGCATTCAACCACAATCTCTAACCTCATGGCCTGGCATATCCCACACTATTACAGTCTACCATTACCAAACACCCAGAAGGAGAAAACAGTTTGGACTGGTACTCGTATTTCCCAGTTTTTACTGGTGTTCCATTTTAAAGTATACAAGGCCAGTTCAGACCAGTATTCTTACTTCCCAGTTTTTACTGTTTTTTTCCTTCTGGGTATCCCCCATTGCCATCAAGACGTGGGCCAACCCTGGTTCAATGAAGAATGCAGGAAAGCATGCCAGGAGCAGCACCTGGCATACCTAAAAGTGAGGTGTCAACCTGGTGAAGCAACAACTTGGAACTACTTAGTGTGCCAAATAGCGAAAACAGCATGCAACAGACAGAGCTAAGCAATCTCACAACCAACAGGTCAGATCTAAGCTTTGCAGTCCTGCCACATCCAGTCGTCAATGGTGGTGGACAATTAATCAACTCACTGGAGAAGGAGGCTCCACAAATATCCCCATCTCCAATGATGGCATAGCCCAGCATATTTGTGCAAAAGGCAAGGCTGAAGCATTTGCAACAATCTTCAACCAGAATTGTCAAGTGGATAATATCTCAGTCTCCTCTGGAGGGCCCCAGCATCACAGATGCAAGTCTTTAACCAATTTGATTCACTCTACGTGATATCAAGAAACGGCTGAATGCGCTAGTACTCCAAAGACTAATCCTGACAATATTCTGGCACTAGTACTGAAGACTTGTGACTTAGAACTAGCTGCGCCCTTAGCCAAGCTATTACAGTACAGCTACAACATTGGCATCTACCAGGCAATGTGGATAACTGCCCAGGTAGTCCTGCCCACAAAATGCAGGACAAATCCAACCCAACCAATCCTCCCAATCATCAGCAAAGTGATGGAAGGTGTCACCGACAATGCTATCAAACAGCTCTTACTCAGCAATACCCTGCTCACTGACGCTCAGTTAGTATTCAGCCAGAGCCATTCAGCTTCTGACCTCATTGCAGCCTTGGTCCAAACATGGGAGACAAAAGAGTTGAACTCAAGAAGTGCAGTGAGAGTGACTGTCCTTGACATCAAGGAGTCCTGGCAAAACTGGACCCAATGGGAACCAGGGGGGAAACTCTCCGCTGGTTGGACTCATGCCTAGCACAAAGGAAGATGGCTGTGGTTGTTAGAGGTCAATCATCTCAATCCCAGGGCATCACTACAGGAGTTCCTCAGGGTAGTGTCCTCGGCCTAACCACCTGCTTCAATAAATGACCTTCCCTCCGTCATAAGATCAAAAGCGGGGATGTTTGCTGATGATTGCACAATGTTCAGCACCATTCGTAAGTCCTCAGATAATGAAGCAGTCTGTGTCCATATGCAGCAAGCCCTGGACAACATTCAGGTTTGGGCTAATAAGTGGCAAGTAACATCCACGCCATACAAGTGCCAGGCAATGACCATCTCCATCAAGAGAGAACCTAGTCATCACCCCTTGACATTCAATGTCATTACCATCGTTGAAACCTCCACTTTCAACATCCTGGAAGTTACCATTGACCAGAGGCTGAACTGGACAGCTATATAAATATTGCAGCTCAAGTGCAGGTCAGAGGCGTGGAATTTTGCAGAGTGTAACTCACCTCCTGACTCCCCAAAGCCTAAACTCATCTATAAGACAAAAGTCAGGAGTGTGATGGAATACTAAGTGCAGCTCCAACAGCACTCAAGCAGCTCGACATCATCCAAGACAAAGCAGCTCACTTGATTGGCACCTCATCCACCACATTCAACATCCACTCCCTCTTCCACCAGCACACAGTGACAGCAGCGTGTACCATCTACAAGATACACTGAAGCAACCCAACAAAGCTCCTTCATCAGCACCTTCCAAATCCGCAACCTCTACCATCTGGAAGGACAAGGTCAGCAATTTCATGGGAATACCACCACCTGCAGGTTCTCCTCCAAGCCACAGGCTATCTGACTTGGAACAGATATCGCTGTTCCTTCACTGTCGCTGGGTCAAAATCCTGGGACTCCCTCCCTAACAGCACTGTGGATGTACCTACACCACGTGGACTGCAGCAGTTCAAGGACGTGGCTTACCACCATCTTCTCAAGGGGCAAGATTTTATGCTTGGTGTGCGGACGCCCGACACGCCTGAGCATGAAATAGCAGGCGATGATGTCGGGCAAACGTCTTGACGTCATCGCGCACTTGTGCGATATTTCGCACAACAATTAAGCGGCCTATTAAGGCCATTAATCAATGAATTAACCGCCTTTTTTTGTTGCCCTCCAACATTACAGTTGGCAGGCGAATTGGCCAGGCAGCCTTTGGATTTTTGAGAAAACCTCATCCAAGGGTGGGTTGAGGTTTCCAATATTACTTTTTAAAAAATTAATATGTTTGGGCAGAGTTTTTACCATCAACATGTTAAGGTGAGTGATTCTTATGGGTGGAAATTTTTTCCAGGATTTTAAAATCTTTACTTAAGGGTTTAAAATTTTTCAGCTCCCTGAGGTAGCTCTCTGCCTTCAGGGAGCTTTCATTGCAAGCTCCCCGCTGACTTCAGTGCTCGCCATCCCCTTCTGCCCCCACCCCGGAAGCACCGAGCCTTTCAGCACGTGTTTCATGCTGGCAGGCGTTATTTGGCCGTTTCCCGGCCACTCCCAGGCCTGCCCGCCCAACAACCTCAAAATCCTGCCCAGGGGCAATTAGGGATGGTCAATAAATGCAGGCCTAGCCAGTGTCGCTCATATCCCATGAAAGAATACTAAAAAGCCATCAACTTAGAAACTGCAATAGCACACACTTTAGAGGATTGTTTAGAGGTGGGATCTATAGGTGGTGAGATAGTGAGCATGAGTAGCCTGAAGCCAGTGAAGGGCACAATGGTGGCACAGGTGCCAACTCACTTGAAGTTTGCAGCATTCTATTGCAGCAGACTCAGAAGAGGACTTCGAGGAGGTGGTGTACAGAAAAAGGCTGATGGTTTTGCAAACAGAAATGCTTTGTGCATTGGCATGAAGTACTTTTGATATTCATATATCGACTAGTCCATAGGAAAGATATATACAGAATTTACCTGCCTGCTCTGAAATTTGTACTGGCCCCACATCTACTGTGATTTTGAAGTTCCCCTGGCTCGACTGTCAAATGGTACCAATCATCACCAGGCTCCAAGAAGTCAACATATGGAACATTTGTGTGTGTGTTTGCACAGCCTAGGCTATAACCAATTCCAATCTAAAATGTCCACTCCTGTGTCACAGGCTTGTCAACAACATTAAAGCCCCTGGAATAAAAGGGGTAGTGGCAACATGGATATAAACTTGGCTAAGTTACAGGAGTGATGAATGGTTGTTTTTCGGACTGAGGAATGTAAATAATTGGGTTCTTCAGAGGTCCATATTACACCCTGCTTTTCTTGACCCACATTAATGACCTAGACTTGGGTGTATAGGGCACAATTTCAAAATTTGCTGATGACACAAAATTGGAAGTATTGTGGAATGTGAGGAGCATAGTTATAGACGTTATGAGGGTGTAGGCAGGCTGCTGGAATGGGCGGATACATGGCAAACGAAATTTAATACAGAGAAGTGTGAAGTGATACATTTTGGTAGGAAGAATGAGGGGAGGCGAGGCAATGTAAAGTAAAAGATGCAATTCTAAATGCGGTGAAGGGGCTATAGTTGCAGAAATTGTTGAAGGTGCCAGGGTAGATTGAGAAAGCAATTAATAAGGCATATATATATATTACATATAGAGACATAGGCCAGATTTTCATGCCTCTGTTCATGTTAGAATGGAGGCGGAAGGGCTTTAAAAATGGAGGGTAGGACCTGATACCAAGATTTCCACCCCTATTTCCCTTTTGCAGCAATTTTTGCTTGCATGGAATAAGAGTGTGTGTAACAACCCCGCAAGTAGTACTCCCGCCAATCCGGCTCCATTGCAAGGCAGGGCATTTGAGACTTGCTGCTACTTTGCTGGGATCAGGTTTGTCTTGTTAGGATATGTAGTTCACAACCCCTCAGAGGAGTCATAAGCAAGGGGGAAACCCGATCCTCGAGTTGGAAAGCAAGAATAAAAAAAGGTATTCAAAATTCCCTTTGAAAAACATTTGTCCCTCTCATCTTCTCATAAATCTGTCAATTAAACACAGGCAGTCAAAGGAAACCTTCAACTTCACACTTCTTAATCTTGTTCAAGTAAACACACAGGCATTGAAAAAACTTGAAAATTATAGGTTATTATGATACAATAAAGCTGTTAATTGTCCAAAGCTAGCACTCCCCTTCAAGCTGTGTAAACATACCACTGCTGAGGTTAGTTCATTAGCCATTCTTGGAACATAGCCAAACATTCATGAAGAGATTATCTGAAAAAATAGTTCTCTGGTCATCTGTTCAAACTGCTTCCATTGATACAGTTGTCTGCTGGCCTTATTATGAATGCTTGGCTGAGCTCCAATAATGGCTAATGGGCTCAACTTCGCAGGGGCCTGTTTCTACAGCTTGAAGGGAGGTACTAGCTTTGTGTGATTGACAGATTTATTGCCTTATAATAAGCCAATGTTTCTTTGAACAGTTTTTTTCAATGCCTGTGCGTTTATTTAGAAATGATTTAGAGGCGTGAAGTGGATTGACGGTTTCTTCAAAAGAACTTTGTTTGATTGACAGCTTTATGAGAAGGAAAGAGGGGCAATGCTTTTCAAAGGAAACGTTGAATGTTTTTTTTCCTACTCATGATTATTTCAAAGGCTTGCCATTTGTGGTGTACCTAGTGCATACTGGGTGAGTGGGTGAGTGGCATGGAGGGTCCATGGGGATAGTGAGCAGGTAAAGAAGGGACCATAGGGGGTATGAGAGGGTGCAGAGAAGGCATGGAGGGATCATGGGGGCAGGTTGGTGTGTGAGTGGGGTGAGGGTAAGGGATAGAGGACCTAACAGTCATGAATACAACAGCCAATACCTCACCTCCCCGCATTTGCCCCATCTCCAGTGCCACCTCAGGCCTGCCTCTGGAGGTGGCGGACATGTCTCCAGTCCATGCCCATCTCCCTGACACAAAAATAGGGCAGGGGGGATCTGCTCCAGGATGGAGAGGGGATTGTAGCACCGTGAAAATTCCAAACTCCTGATACCAAGACTGCTTGGCAAAATTCCACCCCACAGAGTACAAAAGCAAGGAAGTTCTGATGAACCTTTCTAACATACTGGTTCAACCTCAACTGGAGTATTGAGTCCAAGTCTGGGCACTGCACCTTCAGAAGGTTGTGAAGGTGCTGGGGAGGGTGCAGAAAAGATTTACTGGAATGGTTGCAGGGATGAGGAACTTCAGATATGTGGACAGATTGGAGAAGTTGGGGCTGTTCTCCTTAGAAAAGAGTAGTTTGAGAGGAAAGTTGATAGAGGTGGTAAAGCTAATGATTGACTTGGACAGAGTAGATAGTGAGAAATCGCTCCAAGTGGCAAAACAGTTGAGAACCAAAGAATACTGCTTTAAGGTGAATGTCAAAAGAACCAAAGGTGGCAAGAGGAAAATCTTTTTTTACGCAATGAATGGTTCGGATCTGGAATGCACTACCTGAAAGAATGATGGAGAGTCAATCATGGCTTTCTAAAGAGAATTGGATAATTACCCGAAGAGAAAAAGTTTACAGGGCTATGGGGAAAAGGAAGGTGAATGGGTCTAGCTGAGTTGCTCTTGCAGAGAGCTGGCAGCAACAATGCAGGCTGAATGGCCTCCTTCACTATTGTGACCTCTATATGATTCCCAGTAATTGGGGTCTTATTTATATCATAGGACCTCAATTTCCATGTTAAAAAGGGCCCATAACTTTAAACAGACCAGTGTTTACACACCGGACAATAGGCCCCTTTCAAAATAGAGCCAGATGCATCATCGGTGTCAACAACGCTGTAAGGCTAGTGACCCCATTTTGAGGCCATACCATGCCCTGAACTCCAGGAGAATGCTGTGTGGACAACATCATGGCAAATTTACTAACTGTGAATCGGTTGCCTTTCAATAAAAATCAGATCAGCCCTAGGTATTTTCAACAGACTGAGTGAGCTTTCTACTGTGATGACTGAAGCTCTAGTAATAAAAGGAAATGTTTACAATACCATCTTACCTGTTGATCCTGTTGAAAAGATGCTTTTGGAAACAGTAACTTTATCTTCAGAATTCCTTGCCCAGCCAACCATTCCTCTCCACCCTTTCATTGGGAAATTGATGTCTGTAGCCCCATTGGCTGGGCGTTTATAAATACATATCACTGAAAAAGAAACAAATGTTAAGATTTTCATGAGATTGAACCCCATATGTTGGTGAAGCATGACAGGTACATTGTCAGGGATTGTGTTAACTTCTGACCATTCACTATCAGGCTAGTAAATTGAGCAAGACCAAGATCGCTTCACATTCTTCACGGGTCACAACACATAAAATGTCAAGGCTTCTTTGAACTTCCCACCGCTGTCCCTCTGAACTTAAAAATATCATTCTTCTCCACTCCTCTCTGAATTGTCACTGTGTTGAAACCATGGGGCTGAATTTTACCTAAAGGAAGGAGGTCCCAGTGCCATGACTAAAAACAGATCCCAAGCCCAAATTAGCCAAAACCACCACTCATCGAGGATGGTGGCTCACATTCAGAGATGCTATCCGAATCAGAGTACTAGTTACTTGGCAACTTTGGCAGTGTTACCAACAGAGGTAGGTGCTCCTCAGGCTGTTGCGAGGAGGAGAGGGGGCCCCCATGTTGAGTTACCATCAAACAGCCGGTAAGAAACCTTTTTGATGTGCCAGGGCCAGGCAAGAGAGCCCCAATGATTGCAGGGGTGAACCGTCCAGCGAAGCACCAGACTCGTGGGGATGGACAATGCCGCTGGGGGACTCCTTTATGGGCTATGGAGAAATCAGAAAGGAAGCTCTTACATCAGTGAACATCCCCAATTCTGACCTTAAGATGGGGGAAAGGTCATTGATGAAGCAGGTGAACATAGTTGAGCCTAGGACACTATTATGAGGAACATCTGCAGCAATGCACTGGAGCTAAAACGATTGACATTCAACAACCAAAGCCATCTTCCTTTGTGCTAGGTATGACTCCAGCCAGTGAAGAATTTACTTTCTGATCCTCATTGGGCAATTTTGCGAGGGCTAATTGATGCCACACTCAGTCAAATGCTGCCTTGATGTCAAGGGCAGTCACTCTCACCTCGCTTCTTGAGTTCAACCCTTCTGTTCGTATTGTATCATGGCTGTAATGAGGTCAGGAGCTGCGTGGCCCTGGCTGAACTCAAACCGAGCGTCAGTGAGCAGGTTATTGCTGAGTAAGTGCTGGCAAGTGGACTCTAACTGGTAGAGGCATTGGCATGGAGAATGCACCAGTTAACTGGTGACTGTTACTTTCTACTTGCCTGGATGAGTGCAGCTCCAACAACACTCAAGAAGCTTAACACCATCCAGGACAAAGCAGCCGGCTTGATTGGCACCTCATCCACAAACGTTCACTCCCTCTACCACTGACCTACAGTGGCAGCAGTGTGTACCATCTACAAGGTACACTGCAGGAGCTCATCAAGACACCTTATACAGCACCTTCCAACCTGTAACTTCTACCACCCAGAAGGACAAGGGTATCAGATGCATGGGAACACCACCACATGCAAGGTTCCCTCCAAGCCATACACCATCCTGACTTGGAAATATATCTCTGTTGCTGGGTCAAAATCCTGGAACTCCCCTCCTAACAGCACTGCGGGGAGGCAGTGACATGGTGGTATTGTCACTGGACTGATGATGCTCTGGGTACCTGGGTTTGAATCCCACCAGGGTGGGATTTGAATGGTGAAATTTGAACTCAATAAAAATCTGGAATTAAAAGTCTAATGATGACCAGGAAACCATTGTCAATTGTCCTAAAAACTCATCTGGTTCACTAATGCCATTTAGGGAAGGAAATCTGCTGTCCTTACCTGGCCTACATGTGACCCCAGACTCTAAAATGTCCTTTGAATAAGGGCAATTAGAGATGGGCAATTAATGCTGGCCTAACCAGTGATGTTGACATCCCATAAACAAATTTAAAAAATTATATATTGTAGTGGTTCAAGAAGGCAGCTCACCACCACCTTCTCCAGGGCAATTAGGGATGTGCAATAAATGCAGCTTAGTCAATGATACCCACATTCCATGAATGAATTATAAAAAAAATAGTCCTACCCCAGCAATGCCCACATCCATGAACAAATGTTAAAAATGTGTGTACATATTCTTTCTGTCTGCAAAGAATAGGGCTCTGTGTATTAATATATGCAGCTTCTAGCATGGCAATACTCAAGTTCTGTACTACCAAACCAACTATTTTCTTGTCACTTGTCCTGGATGCCATGAGACAATATTGAGGAGCCCCAGAGCAAATCCCTCCTGATTGTATATCACTGTGTAATCACCTCATAGACTCAGAGACTCATAGACCTTTACAGCACAGAAGGAGGCCATTCGGCCCATCATGTTTGTGCCGGTCAGCAAAGATCTGACTACACTAATCCCATTTTCCAGCGCTTGGTCCATAGCCCTGGAGGCTATGGCAATGCAAGTGCATATCTAAATACTTCTTAAATGTTACGAGGGTTTCTGACTCAACCACCCTTTCAGGCAGTGAATTCCAGACTCCCACCACCCTCTGGGTGAAAAAATTTCTCCTCAACTCCCCTCGTAGCCTTCTACCTCTTACTCAAATTTATGCCCCCTGGTTATTGACCCCTCTACTAATGGAAAAGTGCCTTCCTATCTACCCTATCTATGCTCCTCGTAATCTTATACACCTCTATCAGTTCCCCTCTTTAATAAATAAATTACTTCACTGAATGTATTTTCACTGCAATGATCTTATTTACTATCCAGTCTTTGTGCTGGAAGTGGATAAGTGTGTGCAGCTGTAGTTACTCCCATGGTCAAATAACCTATCAGCCTCGGCAAAGATTAAGAGTAGGGAGGATTGAGGGGTGATCTGATCAAGGTGCTAAAATGTTAAAAGGATTCAATTTGGTAGATACAAAAACAATTCCTCTGGTGAATGAATCAAGAATGAGGCGCAGTCTTTAAATTAGAGCTATGACATTTAGGATGGAAATCAGGAAGCAATTCTTCACAGAATGGATAGTAGAAATCTGGAATTCTCTCCCACAAAAGACTATGGATGCTGGAGCGACTGGAGTTTTCAAGACCGAGATCGGCAGACTTTTGTTCGGTAAGGGTATAATGGCAGCTAAGGTAGGTAGATGGAGTTGAAGTACAAATCAGCAATGAACAACTTGAATGGCAGTGCACGATTGAGGGGCTGAATGGCCTACTCCTCTTGAGGGTAGTAGAAGACAAGATTTCTGAAAAAGGATGTACTTAAACTTATACAGGCCACTGGATGGGGATGAGTGGACAAAGCATTTTACTTCATGTTGACTCTCAGCATGTTAAATAGTACTTGTTCTATGTGACATTCCATTCAGGATCAGTGATATTTGTGAAGGAGACATCATGTGTGTCAGCCTGCAGGTGGAAACAAATATTCCACTTCAAGCAAAAAAAAAAAATTGAAGTTTTTTAATGGCTTGGCAACTCAGATGTTTTGCAAATAATTCAAAGAGATACACTGGGGTGAGGGATTTCCTACTCTTGAAAATTATTATGTTTGACATTAACAAAGAGAGAGAGAAATCAATAAAAAATAATGGCCTCCAGCAAAAATGCTTTTCAGAACTCAACTAAAGAAAGTGTACATTTTTCTTATGGAAGCATTGCTAGAAAGTATTTTCTTTTAGGGCTGTATTCCCCAGATACCCTCATGTATTGTGGTGAACACTTTAAAATTACAGCACTTTGGAATACTTCATTTTCATGACTGAAGCCAGCTGATCCAAACACATTGAATAATTCAACACAATCCATTTTCAGGTAATGAACATTGCATTATTGAATAAAAAATACAGTAAAAAGCATGAATCTACATAAATAATTATACAATTCTATAACAGCTAAAATATGGAAATGCTTTCACTGCAGTACGTGATATTTCCCATTAAGGCTTTACTGACCCCATGTTCTCTATTATAATTCTCAATTAAATCGTTTGAATCTCATTTGACTCATAGCTTCAGCAAGTTATGCAATAAATGAACAGATTCAGCTCTTGCACGAACTAAAGATTTGGAGAATAGGGAATTCACGTTCATGTTCACATAATTCTGAGCTTGAGGCACAAATTCAGTATTGCCATAATTGGTATCTTCATTCCATTTACATTTAACCTCCTCCAGCCCTTTAACTTTTGGAGATACTTGCACTTTTCTAACTCTAGCCTTTTCAGCATCCCCGATTTTAATTGTTTCACCATTGGCGGCCGTGCTTTGAGCTTCCTGGGCCCATTACTTGTAAATGGATTGTGGGTCCTAAGCTCGGGATTTCCCTCCCTGAACCTCTCTACCTCTTTATTCTCTTTCCTCCTTTCAGGCTTTTAACCTACCTCTTTTACTGAGCCTTGAGATATCTCTGTACGTGGCTCACTGGCAAACTTTATTTTGAAATACTCCTGAAAAGCACCTTTTAAATTTGTACAATCTTAACCACCCATGTGTTTCCAGCGAGAAACCATGTTTTCCTGTTTGTTTTGTGTCTGTCCATGGCAATATGAAGTCATGCAAACCAGAGGCTCACAATTTCTGTTATGCCTCACTATTCTTCTCATTCATAGCAATTATGCTATGAGGATGCACAAGAACACAAGAACTAGGATCAGGAGTCGGCCATTCGGCTGCTTGGGCTTGCTCTGCCATTCGATATGATCATGGCTGATCTGATAGTGGCCTCAACTCCACTTTCTTGTCCATCCCTCATAACCCTTGGCTCTTTTGTCATTCAAAAATCTATCAAACCCAGCCTTGAATATATTCAATGTCCCAGCCTCCAATGCTCTCGGGGGAAGGGAATTCCACAGGCTAATGACCCTCTGAAAGAAAAAAATTCTCCTTATCTCAGTCTTAAATGGGAGACCCCTAATGTTTAAACTGTGCCCCCTAGTTCTAGACTCCCCCACTAGGGGCAACGTTCTCTTAGCCTCCACCCTGTCAAGCATGATCAAACCCTGGCACTGACCTGTGTAGGCTAATGGCACAGAACATCAATGAACCTTGGGAGCATGTTGATCTGAATGGTTTAGCATCACACTAAACTCACCATATTAAAAGGCTAAAGAGGCACTGGAGAGGGTGCAGAGAAGGCTTACAATGAGGATACTAGAAATGCATGGGCATACATGTCAGGAAAGGATTGACAGCGTGGGTCTCTTTTCTCTTGTAAAAAAAGGTTGCAGGGCAACCTAATAGAGGCCTTTAAAATTCTGAAAGGTGGTGATAGAGTGGATACTCTTGTGGGGAAGATCATCATTATCAATAGGTAGTCGTCAAGAAATCTAATAGGGAACATGGAAGAAACTTCTTTACCCAAAGAGTGGTAAGAATGTGGAACTCGCTACTATAAGACATGGTTGAAGCTAATAGTATAGATGCATTTAAGGGGAAACTAGACAAACATTTGAGGGAGATGTGAATAGAGGGTTACAATGATAGGTTTTGATGAGGAAAGTTGGAAGGAGGTTCAAGTGGAGTATAAGGAGAGGCATGGACTGGTTAGATTAAATGGCCTGTTTCTGTGCCTTATATCCTACATAGTGCATTTGCCGACTGCACCAGATATGTGGGTATCATATCATATGTGGATATAGGTCTTGGTTCAGTGGTAGCACTCTCACTTCTGAGTTACAAAATCATGAGGGAAGAATTTAATACCCTCCCCCATGGCGAGTTTGGCAGCTGTGGGCTATCTAATCAGGCGGGGGGTGGGGGGGTGGTGGTGGCAGTTGCTTTTGTATCTCCACTCCAATTAAGTCTGTGGTGGGAGGGCCTGGGTGGACCAGAGTCTCCACCCAGGGTCTCAGTAATAATCTAGGCTGGCACTTGAATGCAACAAAAGAGTGCTGCAATGTTAGAGGTGCTGGTTTTCAGATTGGGGTTATACTGAGGCCATGTCTGCCCTCTTTGAAGGACATAAAAATCAACTGACACTTTTCAAAAAAGAGCAGGGGAGTGGCATTCTCCCAAAGTCCTGGAGAATATTAATTCCTCAACCAGCACAAAGAAAAGGATAAAGATAGAATTACCTGGAAAATCTCAGCAGGTCTGGCAGCATCGACGGAGAAGAAAAGAGTTGACGTTTCGAGTCCTCATGACCCTTCAGCAGAACTCCGCTGATGCTGCCAGACCTGCTGAGTTTTTCCAGGTAATTCTGTTTTTGTTTTGGATTTCCAGCATCCGCAGTAGTTTTTTGTTTTTAACAAAGAAAAGGATGACCATTCATTTCATTGCTGCTTGTGGATCTTTACCTTATGCAAATTGGCTGCCAAGTTTCTCTAGAGTAGTACAGCGACTACACCACAAAAACACTTCATTGGCTGCAGTGGCTTTGGGGATGTCCTCAGGTTGTGAATGGCACTATATAAATGCAATTTCTTTCTTCTCATGTATTTTTTTAAAACATTGTTTATTGAAATGCTGAAATGTCTAAGAAATGCAGAGCTCTGAAGCTTTTTGTAGTTTTAGCTGGTGAGTTTTTGCAGAGGGTGAAAGAAATGCTGAGCTTCAACCATAGCGCACAGGACAAGAACTAACATAAAGGTGAATAGAAAGCAATGTGACACGCTCCAACCCCATAGCGAGATGGTCTAGTGATTGGTCTGGGCTCTGGTGATTGGCAATCTGGTTAGGCCTTTAGTGGCAGGTATCCCCACAACAGTAAGAGACTATAGCACCTGGGAGTAGTGGAATGAAGTGGAAAGTTACGATCAATTTGATGCAACATATCTCAAGGACATTTTAGAAATAAACAGAATCTCAGCACACCTAAATTTTCTGTAACGAGGTAGGAATCTCTGAAGTCACTCAGTCGAAAGCCAATAACATCAATAAAATTCTCAACAGTTTGCATCACTTCCTTTGCATTTGGCCCAGTCTGTAAGATGAAATGAAACATGATATGAATTATAGCAGTCACATACTCAAAATATAATATTTCAAGAGACAACATGTTTTAAAAAGCTGCTCAGTTAATTAACAACTAGTGCCATTTAGAAGTACAGAATGGAAGCTCTCATCTACAGTTGCCTTATCTACAATAATGATTATTCGAGCTTTCTCTACCTCCTCTACCATTCTTTTTCCTTCCCTCTTATGTAGGTCTGTTTCCATTATTTTACCAGAAGCTCTCCTGTAGCTCACTCAAGTCTTCACATCAAGTTTACTGTGGAAAGCACCATATCCAGTCCTATTGTCTTCTTAACAGGAGTCAGCACTTCACAAATACAGAATGCCTCTGATTTTTTTTTTTCTCAGGCAACTTGTGGCATTCCTTCTACTGCCCTGGTTAAGATCAGCTAATTCAGTAGAAGCAAGAACCAAGCATGGGATCATGCTGGATTATGTGGAACATTGCTCCAAGTAATGCGTAACATAGGGGTGAGTAACAGAGGTGGGCACGCTTTAATAATTTTGCTTTTTCACTTTTTCCTCCCTCTGCCCCATAATTAGCAACCGTGCTTTCAACCATCTACGCCTCACGCTCTGGGTTTCTGTGCACTCTTACACTTTTCTTCCTTAAGGTGAATTTTACATGGGAAAGCCTGTCAGCACCTCACCGACTTCAAATTTGGCTTCCCCACAGCAATAAGACGCTCTGGGACAGGAAGTCCAACCCTCATGAGCTGCCAGTCAATCTGATTGGCTGGCAGCTCTGTAATCCTAACACTGTCAGAACACAGTAGTGGTCACTAATGGAACTACAAGTAGTTCCAAGGAGAACTGAAGATTTAAGGTAAGTCCAGGCGTTTTGGGCGGGCATGTTTTTGTGATCCCAGTGAGGGGGAGCGGGAGCTGGGGTTTGGGTTTTAGAGGCCGGGTTGGGGGTTTGGAGGAGGCATAAAAGGGTGATGCCATCTTGTGCAGGTGGCCCCAATGGGCACAGGAGCCCCTCCATCAAAGGAGGTATCCCCCTTCCTGCCTGCCTTTAGCCTGTGCAGTGAAACCTGCAGAGCTGGTTGCCTTCCATCTGCCTCCCCCCGCCCCCCTGTATGTATTATAGTGACAGAGGCGGAATGAGGACCTTTAGTGGCCATTAATTGACCAATTAAGGGCCTCAATAGACTTAAGGGTGGGCAGGCTGGGTGACCCCTTACCCACCCTTCCATAATCTGGAGACAGCTCAGAGGTGGGTAACAAGGCCATGGACTGGCTACCCACTTTATTTTACATGCCCCCCCCCCCACCTTTCAAATACTTTGGTGGTGGGAGGAGGGAGCTGTGGGAGTAAAATTCACCCCCATGTGTTTGGCCAAGTTTTTAGTCCCCTCTGTTAAAATCTGTTGCTTTAGCTCAACATCCACTTAATTCTGATTTTATCTTTGTAAACAATCTTGCGATATTTTTCCACATTAAAGACATTATATAAATGCAGGTTGTTGCTTGTGAATTTGCAAAATTAAAATGTAAACTTAAGATGTTGAATTCCAATAGCCAAATTGCCAGAATGGCCACTTCAGTTCTTAAATATTGGGAAGAGGAATGACAATTGGGACAAGCAAGGATCACACTGCTCAGCGGCTTAGAAACATTCTGGGGTAGACTTTAATCTTCATCACCCAGGCAGTAATCTAGTAGAGCAGACTACCTTTATACAGTCCACCCAATTTTCATTCCATTGAATCAGGCAGATTCTTTACCCTGAGCGTGATACATTCTGCCAGATGGTAACCCAGGAGGTGAAGATCAAATCTACCCCAGCCATGGCTCAGATAGTAGTGCTGTCACCTCTGAATCAGACAGTTCTGAGCTTAAGTCCCACCCCTGAGGACCTGAGCACAAAAATCTAGGCAGATTCTCCAGTGCAGTACTGAGGGAGCGCTGTACTGTCAAAAGTTGCCATCTTTTGGATAATACATTAAGCCAAATCCCTGTTTGCTCTCTCGGATGGACATCAGAGATACCATGACACTATTGTGAAGAACAGCAGGGGAGTTACCCCCAGTGTCCAGGCCAATATTTGTCCCTCAGTCATCACAAAAAAACAGGTTATCCAGTCATTATCAAGCTGTTGTTTGGGAGTTGGCTGTGCACAAATTAGCTGCTGTGTTTCCAACAACACTGGATAACTTTCAAAAGCACTTCATTGGCTGCAAAGTGCTTTCAGACATCCTGAGGTTGTGAAAGGCATAATATTAATTCAAATCTTTCCTTTCTCTTTCTTTCGCCCCTCTATTTCTCACCTGGCACTATGAAAACAGTGGGTCTGAATCTTAGAATTTTGATCCCCCTCAAATTCCTTCTCCCCTCTCCAGACCTATTTTAGTGTCCACGGAGAATGAGGAGCTGAGAGAAAACCAGGAAAACAGAGTGGACGAGAGAAAAATAGATAGTGGCCGGGATTGTCCTGTGAAAAGTACTAAGTGCGTTAGCGGGTGTAAAAATTGATGTTTCAGCCGCTGACCACAATGGCGGGTTTTGTTGCCATATACTGCGCTACAGACTGTATTAGTTTTTCATCCATGGGGAACATGCCATTTTGCTGACAGGCAGCATTTGATTCGCGCCATATTTAAACAGTCCTCTTGCAAAGCGTTCGCACTCTCTGCAGCCTAGGATCTCCAGTGAAGGTATGGTTTCCAAAGGCAGAAAACACACTGCGCCCCCAAATTCAGTGACGCCTGACTGGTGCACCTGTTGGTCGCAGCTGAGGCCCACTGCAATGTTCTCCACCCCTGCTCTGGCCACAGGCCTTCCACAAAGGTGACCAATCTGGTTAGGGAGGCAGTCGCAGTGGTGGTCAGTGCAAATGCCCTGCAGAAGAAGTCAGCCACCCAGGGCAGGAAGAGGATGAACAATCTCATCCGTTCCGCCAGGGTAAGTCAACCATCTCATCACTTTCAACTCACACACTCACAAGCCCATCACACATTCGCAAGGATCTCACTCGCTGCCACTTCAAGGGACATCACCACACAATCTCACACACCCTGACATCTCCATCTGACCTCATGTCCTCTGGAGTTTGCATCCTAATCATGTCCAGGGCTCCACTGGCCACCCACACATGCCAGGCATCCGTATCATCTGCCTTAGCACGCATCTTGCTCACATTCCTTCCATCTGACTTCATGCAGGGCACACAATGAGAAGGAGAGGTCCCAGACCGGGGCATGGAGTTCACGGAGATCAAGGTTCTCATGGACTTCAAGAACAGAGCAATAGTTCTGGCCAGAGAGGTCGATGACCATGCCTGCGCCGATGGTGAGATCGGCGGCGCATGCACAAGTGAGGGTCCTGCACTGCAACATTCATCAACCATATCATGAGTGATTTCTCCGGTTTCAGAGTCACCTGCCATGCACTAATTATCCCTCCTTTCTTTTGTAGGCACCTCTGGGAAGCTGCTGAGGATATCCTCAGCGCAGAGACACACACCTCGGTGGCACCCAGTTCTAGGTTAGCCTCAGGGTCACAATCTAGTGAGCACAGTGCACCATCTGGTCCACAGCAGGCAGAGGCAGGGACATCAGAGGTTGCCGGCACTCAGAGGACTGCTGGAGGCCACAATTCTGCTGAGTCCGAGCTCAATGTCAAGTTTCCGGACTCGTTCCTAAATCAATTGCTGGATCTGTAAAGATAAGCACAGGAGCATCAGGAAGGGATGTCAGCTGCACTCCTTAGATTGCAACGCATGGTGGAGGAGTCCATCCACCTTCAGTCTGAGGTGATAGTGCCAGCATGCCAATGATCCGAGGTCCACACTGGTAGGATGGCGGTCACCGTGGAGACTTTGGTCCCGGACATCAGCCCTGCACTGCTGCAGGAGCTGCACTCCATTGCTGGAGCCATTTGTGGCATCCATCAGTATCAACGCAAGAGGGCTGCGGGGCAGCTTGAGCTCACTCCAGCCGCTCATTCCCCTCAAGGAGTCAGCCAAGGAACCTCGGGCACCCATAGGGAGGAGGACCAACAGCTCGACACTCTGGGGCCATCCACCCAGGTTACTCCGGGAGCGTCCGGCCGATCCAAATCCCCTCTTCCTGTGACCCCCTGAGCTCCAGCTCCACAGGCCAAGGAGGGTGCACCTTCCCCGCAGCAGGATACCCAAAGCAGGCTGGGGCCCTCCAGAAGACACTCGTCAAGATCATCACAGATAAGACATAGGAATCAGCAGGCTACCTCGGCCTCTGCTGTGCATGTCAGGGGAGCACCAAGGTGTAGCAGCAGAGTAAGTAAAGTGAAAAAGATATAGTTGCACAAATTTTACACAGGTGTTAACCGCATATATAATGTTCACAAATGTAAATAGGCTCGCAATCATTTCATATCTCCTCTTGCTATGCCTCCTTGTTATGATGAGCTGTGTTACTGTCAGTCACATGTGATACCTCGGTTCTTGCACCCACTTATGGCAATGGTCTCTATCCTGGGCCTCTCTTTTGTGCAGCGTGCTATCATCTCACCACAGTGAGTGTCCCATTTCAACATGATGCTCCATGTCAGTAATGCCTGCACCATCATGTTAAGTATGCTTATGGAACAAACCTCGTTCCCATGCCTCATAGAGTCCCGTCATGTGCATTTTGACTCTGTAAATTGAGGCAGAGGTGTGCTCCTACCTTGTCTGCATTCTTGAAAGGTGAAGGTGTAGTGTTTAAGGAGAGATGTGCTCACACATGGAGAAGGCTCATGTACCATCCAACTCCATCTGCCCGCAGTCTCTCGGAAGGATTTTGATGATATGAGCCTACACTCAGAGCTTATGAGTGTTGCCCTCAGCCAAACAGATTGATGATGTTCCCAGTGTCAGTCTACTGAGGTCATCAAAAACTGGGAGTACCTTGCCACCTCAAGGTGACGAAACAATGGCACATTTGTGTGCAGGCACTGAGACGTCCAACCTTAAGCGTCTCTCACCCTGTAATTGTGACTATTGCGGGTAGAAAGGTCTCATCACAAGGTTTGTAGACAGTGCTATGCGTCCCATCACCTTACATTTTTTTTATTCATTCATGGGATGTGGGCATCACTGGCAAGGCAGCATTTATTGCCCATCCCTAGTTGCCCTTGAAAAGGTGCTGGTGAGATGCCTTCTTGAACTGCTGCAGTCCCAATGATGTAAATACACCCACAGTGCTGTTAGGAAGGGAGTTCCAGGATTTTGGCCCAGCGACAGTGAAGGAATTCCAAGAGGTTACTAATGCTACTTCCAGATGTTGATTTCTGAAGCCCAAAACAGATGTTAAGCATGTTCTGGAATCTCACATCGTTGCTTCAGACAATGTGGAAAGGAGCAATGGTACAGGAGTGATGAAGCAGAACAGTGCTCATTAGCAGTGATGAATGCCCTTGAGGACTTCATGTTGTGAGAAATGGGTGTTTTTTTTTATTTTGAGGGGGCGATATTGTGTTTTTCAGAGGTAAAGGCAGTGTGTGTCTGTGTGTGAGTGTGTGTGTGTATGATTTAATTAAGCTGGGCAGGGATTGATAGGAGCCAGGTTGTCTGGGGAGGTTAAAACATGAAAAGGGGCATGGTGTTAAGTCTGAGGTACAAGTAAATAGGTTAGATTTAACATTTGCATTTTTAGATAAGTTGAGAGCTTGTCTGAATATCAAAGGGGAGTCAGAGATAGCAAGAAACATGTTTGCATCTTGCAGGAGTTCCATCGGTAAACAAGAAGTGGGGATATTGTATTTTATTGACCCGAAAGTAAAGATGGCGACATGGAAGATTTTATATTTGGAAGAGTTTGAGTTTCAAGTAAGTGTGAAAACAATGGAAGCTGTGATGAAAGGGGGGAAAAGGGTATTTTAGAGTTACTGCTGAGCTGCTGTGAGATAGCTGTTTGAGCTGTTGAGGTTGAGTTGGAGCTACTGGAGCTGGGAGAGGAATCAAACACCCAGTCAAACCAGAAAAGTCTTGGGCTACAAAAAATAGTTTAATTCTGAAGTTTGGTTTCTCACAGAAGAATAGAAGTGAGTTACAGGTCATGTGCTATGCCTTTAGTGAAGTTAAAGCAGTTTGCCTTGGGTAATGTTACTGTATTTCGTACAGTTAAATATCTATATGGGACTGTTGCCTGGAAGGTGTTTACTTGTGGGTCTGACCAAGTGGAGAGTCTTTCTTGGGGGAATGTTTTGTAAGACTAACCTTAATTGTGTAACTGTAATCTTGTGTCCTTAAGTTTTCTTTTATTCTTGTTAATGAAACTTTTACTTTTAATTTTTAAAATCACAAAAATGTTACTGGACCTCTTACTGCTGAGATCAGTACATCTTCTCATTTTCAGAATACATAAAAAAGGTTTATGGCCCGTAAGTCAAGTTTCCCTCCGGGATTTAGTTTGTGCAGCAATTAACCGGTTGTGGTCATAACAATATTTTCTGATCATGTTGGACTTTGCTAGGGCTGGGGCTGACCATGAGGTTGTGTGTAAGAGGAGGTATCTCAAGTTCAGGCAGTCAAGTGTCTGACCTCGTCACGCTCAGATGCTCTGCCTCCATATTAGGATTAGGATAAATGCTGCTTAGGGTCCCTAATTTAAACAGCCAGATGTCAGTGTCATTTCGAGAAGTATACCACAGTCGGTTGAGTCAACACTAAGTGCAGTCACAGCAGCGGTATTTCATCGGCTGCCTTGTCCTAAGTGTTATGGTTCCATTTCACCATCACTGTAACACTTCATACGTGGCTGCGTTGGTTCCAATGGATCTCCTTGAGAAGCCTTGCCAGATTGATGCAGGCACTAGGCCACTGAGGATCGTGCATGTGCCTCTTCATCTTGCTGGGTGCTGTTGCGACTGGGATACTGAACAGACATGTAAAGAGGCAGCACTTTCTGATGTCTGATGCCGGAACGCCCTCCTCCAGGTAGCACCTCATCTCAGCACAGACACACGCTCTCGAGGCTTGCTCATCCTCCACAGCATCAGGGCTATGTGAGCATGGTGTGTCATGTTCATGGATGAAATTAGAGGAATATCTAAGCTGGTGCTCATGCCGGCCCATGATGGAGGAGGGCTGTCCAGGAGGATCCTCAATGCATCACGTCATCCTCCTCCTGGAACCTGCTGGCAACGAGGGCCTCACGAGCAAGCGTGCCTCAACTGGCCTGTGCTATAGCCTCTTTGCCTGCATGCTCGGCTTCAACGACCTCATCACCATCAATCCCTTCAAGGTCCTCCCCTTCGGAGAGGTGTGCAGCCCCTCCATCTCATCATCTGCCAAGTCCTCCCTGCTGAGCAGCACCAGGTTGTGTAGCACTCAGCAAGCCACATGATGCATGAGGCCCTCTGGGAAGTGTACTGGAGTGCTCCGCTAGATCTGTCCTGCATCGGAATTACATTTTCAGCATCCCTATGGCGAGTTCCACCAATGTCTGGGTTGTGGCATAAGCCTCGGTATACCTTCTCTCAGCAGGAGTTTGTGGCTGCCGCACAGGCGTCCTCAGCCATGTCCTTTGCAGGTAACTCTTGTCCCTGGAAAGCCAACCCTACATCATGTGTGGTCCCTCGAAGATGTCAGGGATCTGAGACCTACTCAAGATATGGGAGTTGTGTATGCTTCCTGGGTATCTGGTGCAAACCTGCATGATAAGTTTGTTATGGTCTCACACCAGCTGCACATTGAGCGAGTGGTGGCCTTTCCTGCTGATGTATTTGGCCGCCTATTGCCAGGGAGTTCAGTCAATGGCACCCTGTACATGTGGGAAATCTCAGCGAAGCCCAGTGCTCTTGCACCCTGGCTTGCTTGATCTCTGTGAACATTGACATTTTGCAAAAATGGCATTTGTGACCTCCTGGATGCATTTGTGAGTGGACTCTTCGAAGATCCCAAGGAAGTCCCCAATGGAGCCCTGAAAGGAAGCACTGGTGTAGAAGTTGAGTGTGGCAGTTACTTTCAGAGCCACTGGAAATGGTTACCCTCCAAGTTCCTGTGGCGCCAAATGCTGCTGACTGTGGAAAATGTGAGTCGCCAGATCCCTTGACATGCTCTCACACATCTGCAGACAACACATGCAATGTCTATAGACCCTGGGTCTAGTGAGGCACCTATGAATGACAGCTCTCTGAGGATCATCCTCTGCATCTGCATGAGGACCTGTGCCTCTTGGGTCTCGAGGGTTCTGCTCCTCCCTTTAGCGAGCCAGGTGTCTCCGTTGCATTTTTCTCATTCTTCTCCCCTGCCTATAAGCAATAATGCAGGCAGCAATAACACCAGGCTTTATCTTCCTGATGGTCTCCTCACTCCAGTATCAATGAGAAATACACAAGACTCAGAATTTGTTTCCAAAGGTCCACTTTCGGTCAGGAATCGTCAGTGATTGTAGGCTCAAGGCCTTTTTAAGCATGCCGGAGGGTAGTGGCCTCTGAAATGATGCCCAGTGCGGGATGCGCATGAATATTCACTACAGCCCCCTCCACCCCCCTCAGCCTAGAAGACTGACTGCGACAGCTTTGGCCAGGCAATGCGATGTTATGCTTTCAGGCCAGGCACTGGAATCATCATTACCTGCGCTCCAAGACTACACTGTTTGGACTAAACATGAGGGTGAATGTTCAGTGACTATGTGAGATAAATTTAATGGGTTTGGAGGCTTCTCCTTCTGTGAGTGGTGAATGAACACATTTCCAAGGGGGTTCTCAGGCTTGTCCAGTCACCCAATAGTTCTGCGGTTCATAAGACCATAAGATATAGGAGCAGAAATTAGGCCATTCGGCCCATCGAGTCTGCTCCGCCATTCAATCATGGCTGATAAGTTTCTCAACCCCATTCTCCCGCCTTCTCCCCGTAACCTTTGATCCCCTTACCAATCAAGAACCTGTCTATCTCGGTTTTAAATACACTCAATGACCTGGCCTCCACAGCCTTCTGTGGCAATGAATTCCATAGATTCACCACTCTCTGGCTAAAGAAGTTTCTCCTCATATCTGTTCTAAAAGGTCTTCCCTTTACTCTGAGGCTGTGCCCTCGGGTCCTAGTCTCTCCTACTCATTCCTGGTGAATTTGAATAGTGTGCATGAAGGATTAAAGATAGGGGAACAATCATTGCCACTTTAAGGGGTCAGTGTTGCATGAATGGGCCTTATTGCTTCATTTTCCTGACTCTCTGCATGCCAATTGAGCAGCTGCTAACCTGTCTCAACAGTACCTCTGCCCTCATTTTGGAACTATCGTTTCAGTTGGGTGATCCTTTAGTGCCCCACCACCCAGTCATGCATCTCAGTGCAACCTTCCCCGCTTGTTGCCCCCAATGGAGCCATTGCGTTGGAGCCCATTCCCTTCCCTCAGTCCTGTCTGGTTCCTTCCCCAGCGGAGCCCTTGCCTTGCAGCCCATTTGCTTCCCTCAGTCCTGTCTGGCACCTTCCGCAATGTCTGCATTGACCTGCAGCGCAGTAAAAGCCACCCCCAACTTTACCCTGACGTGGTAGCTGTAGAGATTTGCCTGTGAGATGCCACCCCGCCTCACCGAAAATGATGAGATGCAGTCTGAGAAAACTGGCACTGCGTGAGGCAAGGTATGCAAACTAACCTCGGAGTCTCGAATGAAGTGCAGGTCACCAGCTGCATATCCTTTAAATCCCGTTGTGAAACACGTCGTTCTAATTGCACGTCGACGTAGGTTCTTAATCCAGCATGGAGAGATGATTCCGGTGAGCAGGCCTCATAATGAGATGCTAATTTATGCTAATGCCATTCTCAACACTCAGTGGCGGGAAATGAGGCCCGCCGATTGATGGCTGAAGCGCACAATCGCTTCCACGTTTTACATTGTGGTAAAACCGCTTTTGGGCCTTCTCGCGAGATTTAGCTCTCGCGCCCGCCATGATGCCCACCGCGATCGGGAGCAGAATTTAAAAACAGAGAGACAGAGAAAGGAAGCAAGGGCAGACATGAGGGAATGAGGCTGAAAGAAAAATGAGATAGAAACTTGCAAAGGTAAGAGATAAACCATTCTTGTTAAGCTTCCTGGTATCAGCATCTTGAAAGGGGTGTGAGTGTTTTTTTTGCGGGAGTTGATTTGGAAAAAAATGTTTTTTGTTGAAAAACTATTGGGTTAGATTATTTTAATTGTGTAAACTGTCATTGCGCTCGTACCTCTTCTACAGAAAATCAGATCTGAGGCTCAATCATTAGTTTTATAGGTTGACGGAAAAAGAAAGGATTACATTTTCCTCACCTCATAACACTTCTCTTAGCTTTCTGCACCCAGCCTTCCCCAGTTTTCTTTGCACATTCCACTGCCTGCTCCCACCCCTCTTGAAGTTGCTGACTCATGCTGGAGAATAGTTCCAAGGGCACCAGTTCTTCAATATCTTACCCGAGTAGCCATTCTTCAGGAGTGAGCCTAGGCGATGAATGTTGATAGACTATTCTACTGCAGGGGCATCGCATCTAATTATTAACCATTATCTCACACAGACACTTTCTAGCAGGGATAGAAATCAAGCCAGACGAGTCAATATTTCCCTACCTAGCCCAGGGAGGTTGATGCCAAAGGTTTTCCATATGTACGTTGAAGTCCAACAAAATCGAACTGGGTTTGTGTGTGATGCCTCCCAGAGTTCAATAGCTAACTAACATTGTGTAGATTCAAAAGAAAGGCTAGAATTTTTTACTCAGCGGGCAGGTGTGTGCCCGACCCGGCCGAGTGTAAAATGATGCGCGATGACATCAGGCAAGCGTCCTGATGTCATCATGTGGTCCCGCGATATTTTGTTTGGCAGGCACGCCCGCCGACAATTAAATGGCCTACTAAGGCCATTAAAAAGTCATTAAATTCAACTTTACGCTGCCTGTCCAACGCCAAGTGGCCTTTGCACTTTTTAGGAAACCTCATCCACAGGCGGGATAGGTTTCCTAAAGCAAATAAAAATAAAATAAAAATTTTACACTTGAATTAAAATCATGTCCCTGCTCATGTGACAGAGTCTCATGAAGCGGCATGTTTTATGATATTTTTATTTTCTTCATGAGGTTTTTTAAACAGCAATTCATTTCCCTGAGGCAGCTCTCTCGCACGCATGTGTTTGCGCTAGGCCCGCTCACCCTCCTCCCCCTGCCCACACAGGCAGCGCTCCACACTGTTGCTCAAGTTCCATGCTGGACGGGCCTTAATTGACCCACCAGTGTGAGATCGCAGTGTGGTGCCAATCGCAGGCAGCAGCCGGCTTCCCCCCTGCCACTCATCCTCGCCGAGCACCCCCACCAAGGACAAAATTCTGCCCTAAGTGCTACATGACCAAGAAACAACAGGAGAAAAATAGAAGATAAAAGGATTGATATCAGTGAGAAAACAAATAATTTGGACAAATTTAGAAATGAAATTATACATTAAATGCCACCCACAACTTGTGAACAAACAAAATAACTCAGCATTAATCTGGAAAGTTCTGCGTCATTTCAGGAAAAATGGTCATTGTGGTCCTTAGTTTTTGTCCTCATCCAACCCAATCCCTTTTGTTAGTAGTTCCTTTAGATGAAGCTGTCTCGGTTAGACTATCCTCTTTCTTCATTTGTTACCAGGCAACACACTTAATGGTGATTACAGAACATATACAGTAGAAAATCTCATTACTACCGTCCTCACTTTGAGCCACCTCATCCATGATAGTAACCATAGCAGCAGAATCTTTGGCTGCAAACATTCAGATATTTGACAACTGTTAACAATTTTCTCCCTTTGGCACTTTTTACCCAATAAAATGCAATGCTAGAAGCCTCCGCACTTTAACCACTTTGTTCAACAGATTAAAGCATTGTTTGTTGATGCTTAGATTTTGCCAGGTCCTTTTCAGTCAAAGGGTCACTGCTTCTGAAAAAAACAAATGGCTTCAATTGAACATGATTTTAAATTCAAATCATGTTTTAAAGAGTAAGCATTACCATTGGCATCTCTTTAAAATATCTAGCCTGAAATTTTTACTTATCTCTCTCTAGGCCCGAGACTTCCTCACAATCCCATGTGCTCCTCCTGCAGGTGCAGCTGAGTGGAAATGTCTCCTCTGCTCCAGATTTCACTGAAGTAACTGAGGTCAGGGCCGGGTCATCTATTTTACATATTTTGGGTGGATGGCCCTGTCAATATGGTTGCACTTTGAAAGCCTGATGAGGTGGCATAGGATGATGGGATGCCACACGGTAGCTTGGTAATACAGCTGGTGTGCTCCGCCAGACACTGAAATTCTCCAGCTGATCAATACCCTTTATGAAAGGGCACTAATCTGGAAAATTGGTAGGAATTAATTCGAGGGTTTTGACCACGGGCCATGATCCGTCTAGGAAGAGCATGAGCATCCCCACTTCTGTCCCAACAATGACTCAAGAATTGATTTTTTTCTGTCATTCAGATTACTGTATGGCTAGGAGTTGAGGACCACAGGAATTTCAGTAAGGAAAGTTGTTCCACTGGCCCCACCTCCTTGTAACATCAGGGACATGTGGAAAATCCTGACTGCTCCTCTAGTTAGTGGAGATGGGCTCTGTGCTCTTTACAGATCCCACCCAATATTCTTCCCCAACCATAGAATGGTTACAACACAGGAGGCCATTCGGCCCTTCATGTCCGTCCCAACTCTGGGCAAGCGCAACTCACCTAGTCCTATGCCTGCCACCTCGCCCCTACTTTCCCCGTAGCATGCAATTGTTTTTCTCTTCAGATAATGATCCAATTCCCTTTTGAAAGGCTGAAAGCTACAATTGAATCTGCCTCTGCCACAATCTCAGGCAGTGCATTCAAGATCCTAAACACTCACTGCATAAAAACATACTCCTCATATCGCCTTTGGTTCTTTTGCCATTCATCTTGAATTATTGTCCTCTGGTTCTCGACACATCTGCCTATTGGAGCTGTTTCTATCTATCCATTCTGGCCAGACCACTCATGATTCCGAAAATCTCGATCAAACCTCCTCTCAACCTTCTCTTCCCTTCCATAAGGAGAACAGCCCCAGATTTTCCAATCTATCCACATGACTAACTGAAGTCCCTCATCCCTGGAACCTCACTTGTATACCTTTTCTGCACCTTCTCCAATGCCTTCATATCCTTCCTAAACTGTGGTGCCCAGAAGTGGACACAATATTCAAGATGAGGCCAAATCAGCATTTTATTGAAAACAAATCTGTTGTTTCAGTGTTACCCTCCCATTGGGAAGAATCTTCTGTTCTTAGAAGATTGATGGAGGTTAGGACCATTTCAGGGTCCTGATCCCTATGGTGCCCGACCACCTCCTGCCTTTGGGATTGGAAGCCAGTTAACAGGCAGCCTCCGGGAGCCCTGCCCAATTAGGAATGACGGATGGGCTGTGCAAGGTGGGAGGGCCAATCACAGCGCCCAAGGCTGTAGGCAACTGGCAGCCCCACCGAGCGAGAGGTGGACACTGCTGTTATAGGTGGGGCACCATGAGGGCACCTGAAGATGGAGGCAGCTTCTGAGGGCTTCTAACATTGATGGAAGTAAGTGTGGCTGCAGCAGTCAAGTCATCAGTGTGGTGAGGGTATACTGCCACAGGATGGCCTATGACTGCATCTATGGCCTTCTGACCCCTCTGGCTCTGGGTTTGCCGGTATTTAAAGAAGGCCTTGCTGCCTTCTCCCAACCTGCCGCTGGGAGCCCACCTCCAGGTATCCGCCAGACTTTGGCCTCAGTGGTGGTGCGGGGGAAGTATCATTGGGAAGACGCCACTGGTGTCACCAATTTGCTCCAAAGCGGGGACTTAATTGATCTTAACTCACTTCCTACTTCTGCCAGGCGAGTAGCCAGTGCAGATCAGGCTCTGCCTCCTGCAAACTCTCTTGGAGGTGGGAACGAGTTGGGGAACCGACCTGACGCAAGTTTCCCGGGCTTTTCTCGTGGTCTCACCTCCAATCCAACCCATCCCTGCAGGACCAGGACGATTCTGTCCTTTTAGGTTTAGGCCATAAGGAGATTCAGGTTACTTAAGTTCTGATTTCAATTCAGACAAATTCACATCTGGCATTTCTTTATTTTTCACCTCTTTCTTCATTTTATCAAGTATTTATGTTTCCACAATATTCAAAAGGGGCAAAATTTCCAGTATTGACAGCAAAGTTCCAAATCTGTGCCGCATTAGGTTTATGAGTTTGAAGAAAGAAGTAGTCAAAAAAAAAAGATAGGAAATAAAGAACAATCTTGAATTTAATCGCATCTCATCACATCTCTCAGGACACCCCTAAATACTTCATATCCAATGAATTATTTTTGAAGTGCAGTCAGTGATAAGTGGATAAACAATAAATAATGAACATTAAAAACCTCCCGAGAGTATTTATGTGAAATGTTCTCTTCTGCATTGCTCAGGTCGTGCGTTTTCCATCTCTCAACCAGTTTTCAAAAGTTGGATAGGACAAAATACTGATTAGGGAAAGGTCAATTGCAGACTGCAGAATAATTTGTCAGAATTTTGTCTTAACCTCGACATGATGTTTGTGCACAATTAAGTCAGAAAAATCAATTTCTGTTTTTCAACATTAGATCCATTGCTCTAAGGCAAATAACCTAATCAAAAATCGGCTTCATTATAAGCAACTGCAGAGGATTGACTCAGTCACTTCATTGAAAAAAAGATGATTGTTTTAATATAGCTTTTTTGGTTTAAATTTGCCCATTCTGCACTCAATCCTTACCAGCTGAGCTTCTTTCCATCTCGGTCTATTTTCTTCTGATAACAAATTGCTTACTATCTGAACAAAATTCTGCAACACAAATGGAAGAATGAAAGATTAATGATAGAAGAGCAGCTCTTTTAAAAAAAATACATTTTTGCTAGAAACATTAATTTGTTCCACAAAGTGAAAATCATTAGTGCATCATCAGCACCCAAATTTCAAATTTCAAGTTAGGTGCAAGGTAAAAGTCTTCCTTCAGTTGTGCCTCAATAATGTCCTTCAAGCACAGCCTCACAGGTGCTGCCCCCAAAGCATCAATATGACATTTCTGTTTCACACACAGACATCCTTGTGGGTTTGTCTGAGTGAAATAGCTAATTTAATATTCACTAAAATCTAATTAGGGACGGTTTTGTACTGGCCCATACCCATTGTGAGCCCGAACTCATGAACCAAGTAATTTTACTTCAAAACAGTTTTATACACATCAGGTACAACTGTAAGTTAGAGCATTGTCATCTCAGTTCTTTGTACAAAAGTCTCCTTCGACTAAAACAGTTAAAGTAACCTACTCACACCTCACCTCTGTAACTATGCCAGAAGTGTGACAGTTACCATTTTCTCACAAATATACTTTGAAAAGCATATATTCAAGTAATGTAGGTACAGAGTTGGATTTATATATTCAATGGGCTGAAAATGGGATGAACTATCACATTTCACTAACCTGGATATCTCCAGAGACAGGAGTGTAATAAGTTCTGCGGAAGATTTCTGTCATGTTCTTCAAAATGTCAATTAAGGCGAGGATGTCTCCACTGTAGCTGGTCCCTCCCTCGGAGGTGTCTGCCAGCTTTCTCATGATAGCTGACACTCCTTCCCCTGTTAGTCCTCGTTGAGCCTTAGACAGGTGTTCTCTTGCCTGCAAGTTAAAGAAACACTCTGTGAATGAACAAGACTGGTGAACATGTGTAAAATCTTAGAA
Source organism: Cetorhinus maximus (assembly GCF_964194155.1). Taxonomy (NCBI): domain Eukaryota; kingdom Metazoa; phylum Chordata; class Chondrichthyes; order Lamniformes; family Cetorhinidae; genus Cetorhinus; species Cetorhinus maximus. Next base: position 151,177,442 of record NC_135882.1, read on the forward strand.
GTATAAATTGATTTTGTACACAACATAACTTTTTGCAATGTTCTTTACGGAATTAATAAGGTATCCAGCTAACATCCATGAAAATGTCAGAAAGTATGTGAAAGATCATTAACCTGAAATATTAACTCTGTTTCTCTGTCCATTGTTGCTCCCAGGCTTGCTGTGCATTTCCAGTATTTTCTGCTTTTTATTTCAGATTTTTAGCATCTGCAGTATTTTGCTTTAGTACTCAGTAACTATCTGATCCCATGGGCAGTAAACGATGGAATTAAAGTTGTGGTTCAGTTTGAGCATGGATATTCTTTCATAATTGCAACATTCATCTTAATTGTTAAATGATTTAATTGTGTAATATTGTTTCCCTCAAATTAACCTTTTCTCATTTCGTGAAACACAAAAGCTACATTAAAATACAATGTATATGGGATATTATGAACTTAAGCTATGCTGCTGTGGGTTACAATTGCTAGATGAACAAGCATCAGACTTAAGGAAAAAGCATACAACTCCACAGAGATGAGTGGCAGGACAGATGATTGGACAGGATATAAAGAACAGCTTAGAATAGCTAAAAGGTTAATTAGGAAAAAGAAATTAGAGTATGAGAGGAAGCTAGCTAGAAATGTAAAAACAGGTAGCAAGAGTTTCTACAGGTATTTAAAAAGGAAAAGTGTAAGTAAAGTGAGCATTGGTCCTCTAGAGAGTGACAGTGGGGAGCTAATAGTCGATAATAAGGAAATGGTGTAAGAAATGAACAAATATTTTGTTTCTGTGCTCACTATAGAGGATACAAAAACATTCCAGTAATAGCTGCAAATCAGGAGCTGAACGGGAGAAAGGAACTTGGGAAATCACTAGGGAAGTGGTACTGAGCAAATTGATGGAGCTGCAGGCTGGCAAGTCTCTGGGTACCGATGGACTACGTACCAAGGTCTTAAAAGAGGTGGCTAACGAGGTAGTCCATCAGGACCTGGAGACTTGCCAGCCTGCAGCTCCATCAATTTGCTCAGTACCGTTTCTTTAGTGATTTCAATTTCACCAAGTTCCTTTCTGGTGTTAATTTTCCAAAATTTGCTAGATTCCGGAAAGGTTCCATCAGATTGGAAAGTAGCAAATATAACCCAAGGAGGGTGTGAGGCAGAAAGCAGGAAACTATAGACCAGTTAGCGTGATGACTCCTGCCATGGGGAAGTTATTAGAATCGCTCATTAAGGAGGTTGTAGCTGGGCACTTAGAAGAGCTCAAGCTAATTGGGAAGAGTCAGCATGGTTTTGAAAAAGGAAAATCATGTTCAACCAATTTATTGAAGTGTTTTGAAGGAGTAACATGCACAGTGGATAAAGGGGAGCCTGTCGACGTACTGTACTTGGATTTCCAGGAGGCATTTGATAAGGTGCCACATCAAAGATTATTACGGAAAATAAAAGCATGTGGTATAGTGGATAACATAATAGCATGGCTAGAAGATTGGCTGGCTGGCAGAAAGCAGAGAGTATGCATAATTTTTCCGATTGGCAGGATGTAACGATTGGAGTCCCACAGGAGTCTGTACTGGGGCCTCCACTTTTTATGATTTACATCAATGACTTAGATGAGGGGACTTGAGACATGGTAGCTAAATTTGCAGATGAGACAAAGATAGGAAAGGTAGGAAAGTATGCTGTGAAGAGGACATGAGAAGGTTGCAGATGGATATAGATAGGTTGAGTGAGTGGGAAAAGATTTGGCAAATAGAGTTTAATGTGAAGTTATTCACTTTGGCAGGAAGAACAAAAAAGCAGAGTATTACTTAAATGGAAAATGGCTGCATAATTCTGGGGTGCAGAGGGATCTAGGTGTTCTGGTATATGAGTCAGAAAAAGTTAGCATGCAGGCACAACAAGAATTAAGAAGGCTAATGGAACACTATCCTTTATTACAAGAGGAATTGAACATAAAAGTAAGGATGTTATGCTTTAGTTATACAGGTCATCGGGGAGACCGCACCTCGAATACTGTGTGCAGTTTTGGCTCTTTATTTAAGGAAGGATGTAAATGCATTGGAGGTGGTTCAAAGGAGGTTTACTTGATTGATAATTGATTGATAATTGACTGGAATGAATGGGTTGTCTTATGAGAAAAGGTTGGATAGACTGGACTGGAGTTTAGAAGAGTGAGGGGAGGTTTGATTGCCTGGATTAGTGCAGTTCCTACAACACTCAAGAAACTTGACACCGTCAAGGACAAAGCAGCCCGCTTGAGTGGCACCACCTCCACAAATGTTCACTCCCTCCACCACTGACACATAGTAGCAGCAGTGTGTACCATCTACAAGATGTACTGCACGAATTCACCAAGGCTCCTTTGACAGCACCTTCCAAACCCACGACCACTGCCATCTAGAAGGACAAGGGCAGCAGATAGATGGGAACACCACCACGTGGAAATTCCCCTCCAAGCCACTCACCACTCTGACTTGGAAATATATTGCCGTTCTTTCACTGTCCCTAGGTCAAAACCCTGGAACTCCCTTTCTAGCAGCACTGTGGGTGGACCTACACCACATGGACTGCAGTGGTTCAAGAAGGCAGCTCACCACCACCTTCTCAGGGGCAATTAGGGACGGGCAAACATGCTGGCCCAGCCAGCGAAGCTCACATCCCGTGAATGAATAAAAAGAAATATAAGATCCTGAACGGCCTTGAGAAGGTGGACGTTGAAAGGATGTTTCCTCTTGTGGGTGAGTCCAGAACTAGGGGGCACTGTTTTAAAATTAGGGATCGTCCTTTTAGGACCGAGATGAGGAGAATTTTTTTCTCTCAGAGGATTATGCGACTTGGAATTATCTGCCTCAGAAGGTGGTGGAAGGCAAGGGAATCAAAGATTATCAAGGTTAGATGGGAATTTGGAAATCAAAACACAAGAAGATCAGCCATGATCTTACTGAATGGTGGAGCAGACTTGGGGGGCCGAATGGTGTACTCCTGTTCCTATTTCTTATGTTCTTATAAATAGATATATCAAAGACAAAAATCACTCATTGGGCAGGATTTTTACCTTATCAGGCGGGTGGGCCCAAGGTCAAATGTGAAGCTGACCGCCGCCCGCGATCGGGCCCCAACCTCAATTTCACACTGGCTGGCCAATTAACAGCCAGTTAGCACGAATTGCGCTCTGCAATGCTGAGCGCTGCCTGGGTGGGGGTGGGAGGAAGGCAAGAGCAGAAGCTTGCGCATGCACGCGGGTGTGTGCACTGAAAGCTACCCGAAAGCACAGGGCTGCCTCAGGGAGCTGAAGGTTTTTAAAAACACAAATAAAGAATTTAAAAATGTTAAAAACATATCCCCTCATGTGACTCTGTGGATGAGGTTTCATAAAAAATCCAAAGGCCGCTTGGCCGATTTGCCTGCCCGCCAACCACAAGGTTGGACAGGCAGCGAAAATTTCTATTTAATTATTACTTTAATGGCCTTAATTGTTGGTGGGCGCGCTGCCAACTCCCAGACGCGCCTGCCGACTGAAATACTGTGTAGGTGCGTGATGACATCATCACGCGACATTTTACGCTCGAGCGGGTCGGGCGTGCGCCTGCCCGCTCAGCTAAAAATTCTGCCCATCAAATATTTCACAGTGAGTCTTCAAGCCTTGCGTTGTCTGTTGGCTATAATCTAACCAATCACTTTACTTGGAGGAGGACAATACTTGTATAGTACTTATATGTTTATGCTCCATATACTTATACAAAGTGCTTTCAATTTTAATTGTCATCCAAAACACTGTGCAAATGGAAGTGTTTCCTAATTATACCATCGCCGTCTGGAATTCTCTCACAAGATTACTTCACCTTGCTACCTCTCTCCCTGACTCCAAAAGCCTCCTTACAAATGTTTTCTCTGAGTGCATGTTCAGTAAAACCCTCCCTAAATGTCTTGGCATTGCAATGGATGACTACTTCCCCTCTGTGTAGTGTACTGTGAGGTTTCAGTACACAAGGGGTACCATATAATTGCAAGTTGTTGCTGTTTGGAGCAGGCTTAAGTCTTGTGAAAATATCCTCTGTCCAACTGTGAAGAGGATGTATGGTGAGCAGGTTCTGAGGTTATGTAAGCAAACCTCACTAAATGTTCCGCTCTGTTAGATTGCTCAAAAGAATTCAAGCAACCAGCCATCAGACAGCATCAGAGCCTGCCCTGCTGACTGGTTGCAGCATTTTCTGTCCTTATTTCAGATTTCCAGCATCTACAGTATTTTGCTTTTCATTTCCTGCCATCTTATTACTCACCTTGGAAGCAAATTGCTTTTGTTGACATGTGAGCGCACTTTTTTTGAATGTATTCATGGTGGCGCCATGTCATGGATGGAGCAATTCATCCCACAAGGTGAGTTTGTAAGGCTCCTTGCTGTGATATCTGTTACAATCCAAATTTCTGCCACTTGGGGCTATCTGCATTTTTCTTCCATCAAAGCTATGATTGCTGGTGCAGATTGTATCTCTTTACTTTTGTTCCCCGGGACAGGGACAAGCAGTGTTTCCAGTACTGGGGCTGGATTTGATGCTCCCCCAGCCCCGGCGGGTTTGAAGACATGGGGCATGTAAAGTCCAGTGGGCATCCGGCCCACTGCCTACCCGCCTTGCCCCTGGCCCCACTGCAATCTTACCAGCAGCTGGGGTGGTGTCAGGCAGTCCGCCCATTAGTGGGCTATTTGAGGTCCTTAAGCGGGCTATTAATGCCCACTTCAAGGCCTCATCTAGCCGCCACCAGGATTAACCAACAGCTGGAGAGCAGGTTTCTCTGTGACAGCTGGTGACAGGCAGGGAGTTTTCCCTCCTTAACGGGCCCCCTGATCCCATTGGAGGGCACTCCCAAGTTGTTACCTCTGCCAGGTTCCCCTCCCCTTGGTCTCCCAGACCCTGGCTTCCCTGCCTCCCCCCACCCCCTCTAGAGCCTGTCGGCGTTGCACCCGGGGGGGATCCTCAAACACTTGCGAAGTTGCAACCCAGGGTAGCCCGCGTAGTATCAACAGTGGCCATTGCTCTCGGTAGCACTGCTGGAACTGGAGAGCTGCCCATCTCTGACAGGCGGGCAACTTTCTGGGCTGTGACTTCCTGTCCCTGAGGGGCAGAAATCTTGCCTTCAGTTAAATGGCTGTGGGGCAGCTGTTCTTTGCCCCAACTCAACCTTTTACCCCGGAGGGTCCGGGACCACAGGCAGCCTAGAAAATCCAGCTTCTAGGTCATCCCCTGCTGCAACATTCATTCACATGGATGTCAGACAATAACACGTTTGGCTGCGTTTGCTTCCACTGTTATATATTCTGCTAGCACCCACTATAAAAGATTGCATTTGTAGAGTGGCCTCTTGGGTAACATTCAAGGTTAAAGGGGCTCATTGGCCAACATGAATCAGGAGACCAGAAGAAAATGTATATCCATTTTATCATCTATCCGTTAAAAGTCTTGCAAATATTTGTCCATCCTGGCAGGGATTTTCCAGCCCTGTCGCGGGTGGGACCTGCCGCGGGTGAGGCGATGCCCCAGCCAGAAGTCCATTGACTCACGGCGGGACCAGAAGATCATGGTGGCGGGCGAGTGCAGAAAACCCCACCTTCTGTGTGGCAGCTCGCAATACCTGAGATACCACCTGTGTGGAAGGGCATTTAAAATTTTAAAATGATGATTGGCATTGCAGTTCAGGCCTCCCAAAGATACCCGAGGCTACTGCATCTCTTTTCTCCATCTCCCAGCTGACACATCCCCCTGGCACTTACCCAAACCTCACCAGATGTTCCGCTTGCTCTAGCCTGCTCCTATTTAAAATTAATCCAGGTGTGTCCGACTTCCTGGACCATTTAGGTCTCTCTGTTCATTCTGTCCTTCTCCGCCTCTGGCCCATTCTTTGCTCTAACCCATGTCCTTGTACTGGATTCACTGTAACATTTGAAAAGCACCACCTCTCAGTCTCCTTTCCCTAGCTCCCATCTAAAACATATACTGGGCCATTCATGCTTCTGTCATGTCAAGCCCTGCTGCTTCGTTGTTGGCTCTTCTCCCTTGCTCCTGATGGCACTGCAAAATTTGAAAAGATCCATTATTCCCAGCTCCCCTCTCCCTGTGCCATTCCTTTGCCTTCAGTCAAACAGAAAATTGAAAATTGAAAATTGAAAAGACATTCTGGGCTCATTCCACACTGTGCCAGGCTCTCATTGTTCCAGATAAGTCTGTATCCACTCCCTCCTGGCTCTTGCGTTTCTCTTTCTTCAATTTTATTTGCCGTTTATAATATAACCACCAATCTCCTACGTCTGTCATGTCCTGGCACCCGAAGATGTTTAACTACTCCCTCAGCTTCTCTGGTCGGTTCACCTCAGGATGACAGAAAGTCCCGGGAATGAAATGTTGGGATGTGGCAGAAGAGATGGAGGAAGAGAGAGAAACGAGATCAAGGAAACACTGTGGGGAGAGAGAAGGAGAAAGGTGGAAGTAAAAGATCAGTTGAGATCTATATGAGGATAAGAAATATTGAGGAGAGATGGGAAAAGAGTAAACAGGGATTACATAAAGAGAAAAAAAGAACAACAGGGATATGAAAAAGAATAAGAGTGGATCAAAGTGAAAGATGGGATTAACAGATTGGGGCAGGAAGATAGAAGAGATTTCGGAAAGACAGAAATAGCGGAGAGAGCAATCAGGACAAAGAATGAGTACAAAGAAGTAAAAAAATTCAGAGAGGGGGCAGACTTACACATAAATCAAGGAATGGAGAGAAAGATCTAGGCAGAAAGGCAATCACCAGGGAAAAGAAAAAGGGGGTATTTTGGCAGACAGACAGAGAAGACAGGCTTTCCCCTCAAACATTCCTGAGACTTTTCTCACAAACAAAAAATCAAAACTAAGGTCCATATGTTAATAGCTAAAAGTGGCAGCAGGAACTGTTGTAAAATGCATGTTTTATTTATCAGTAGAAACAACACGGAGTATATTGTTATCAGCAAACAATAGTGCTTATTCAGGTGTATTTAAATGTATTTACATTTTCAAGTAATATATTCCACCTCTCACCACTTGTAATGAACACCAATTGGATACCAAAATGTTTAGCTTTCCAAAAGGAATAAAATACAATTCTGATTTCCAAAACTAATTTAACGACATGTGCAGTAACATTGTTGATTGGAGAAGTACTTACTGTTCTGTTTAAAATCAGACCTTTGGGTTTAATTACACTGCTTTAGTGGACTGGTCTAACGCATTACACATTAAATGACTGTCATTTTTAACAATGCCATATTTGTAGAAATGAAAATAAATTAACTGCTGCATATTGAAGGAATTAAACACCGAGGATGAGAAATTGGGCTCAATAGCACATAAAATCAGAGAAATGCACCTGCTTTTTGGGCTCTACAAGTCCCCTAAGAGCTGCAAAATGGTGTCCGTGGCACGTGCACAGTTGAAGTCAGCTGGAAATATGCAGTACAGGCATATCGTAATGTTATAATTAGCATGCAACAATGATTTGACAACAGCGCTGCCATTTTGGAGCTGAAGGCTCCAGCTGACGCTTTCTCTTAGGCTCGTACAGCTGAACATGCAATAAGCAGCAGGAAGGATTTCCACATCAGTGTAAAGGGATCACCAACTATATACATGTTAGTTGATGGTTGATTTCCACTGGCTATTGATATGTTTTTACATGGTTTGTTGTTTTCCATAAATATTTCACATTTGAAATGCTTACTAGGGCTGGTGTGACAGGTGCTGAAGCACCTTTTGCTGACTCCAATGTTTTTGCATAACCATTTGCTCCTGGACACGGGTGTACTCATAGGCCTTCCTCTTGGAATAAAGCATAGAATAGGGAAATGAGTAGAGGTTGAGAAGAGCGGGACAATCTGCTGGAAGAGGGAGGAGGAGGGAGATGGAGAAGGGTTTTCAGCATGTGGCTACATATGCTACAGTGTTAAGGGTGCAATTCTCCTACTTAAACAACAGTGAGGAACAAATACCTCCACTTCACTGAGGGAGCCTTCATTGGAATCTGCTGTCACAGCTATAAATGGAATCACCATTACAGAGACATGGGGTTGAATAATATGGGGAGGGGGATGAAAACAACTCGCACCACTGCACACCCCCCTTGCTTTTCAAGAAAGGAGTGAGAGGGAAAATAGAGAACTATAGGCGAGTTAGCTGAGCATCAGTTGTATTATGTAGAAGTGGAATGTATTATGAAGGAAGTGTTAACAATGCACTTAGAAAAGCATTGTATGATTAGAACAAGTCAGCATGATTTTACTAAAGGAAATACTTTTTGACAAATTTATTGGAGTTTTTTCAGGATTTTAAAAAATATATTCATTGACGGGATGTGGGCTACGCTGGCCTGGCCAGCATTTATTGCCCATCCCTAGTTGCCCTTGAGAAGGTGGTGGTGAGCTGCCTTCTTCAACTGCTGCAGTCCATGTGGTGTAGGTACACCCACAGTGCTGTTAGGAAGGGGGTTCCAGGATTTTGACCCAGTGACAGTGAAGGAATGGTAATATATTTCCAAGTCAGGATGGTGAGTGACTTGGAGGGGAACTTCCGGGTAGTGGTGTTCCCATCGATCTGCTGCCCTTGTCCTTCTAGGTGGTAGTGGTTGTGGGTTTGGAAGGTGCTGTCATAGCAGCCTTGGTGAATTCCTGCAGTGCATCTTGTAGATGGTACACATTGCTGCTATTGTGCGTCAGTGGTGGAGGGAGTGAATGTTTGTGGATGTGGTGCCAATCAAGCGGGCTGCTTTGTCCTGGATGGTGTCCAGCTTCTTCAGTGTTGTAGGAACTGCACTCATCTAGGCAAGTGGGGAGTATTCCATTACATTCCTGACTTGTGCCTTGTAGATGGTGGATAGGCTTTGAAGAGTCAGGAGGTGAGTTACTCGTCACAGGATTCCGAGCCTCTGACCTGCTCTCTTAGCCACAGTATTTATATAGCTAATCCAGTTCAGTTTCTGGTCAATGGTAACCCCCAGGATGTTGATATTAAGGGATTCATGATGGTAATGCCATTGAACATCGAGGGACGATGGTTGGATTCTCTCTTGTTGGAGATGGTCATCGCCTGGCACTTATGTGGCATGAATGTTACTTGCCACTTGTCAGCCCAAGCATGGATATTGTCCAGGTCTTGCTGCATTTGGGCATGGACTGCTTCAGTACCTGAGGAGTTGCAAATTGTGCTGAAAATTGTGCAATCATCAGCAAACATCCCCAATTCTGACCTTATGATGGAAGGATGGTCATTGTTGAAGCAGCTGAAGATGGTTGAGCCTAGGACACCACCCTGAGGAACTCCTGCAGTGATGTCCTGGAGCTGAGATGAATGACCTTGAACAACCACAACCATCTTCCTTTGTGCTAGGTATGACTCCAACCAGCGGAGAGTTTTTCCCGATTCCCATTGACTCCAGTTTTGCTAGGGCTCCTTGATGCCACATTCGGTCAAATGCTGCCTTGATGTCAAGGGCAGTTACTCTCACCACACCTCGAGAGTTCAGAGCTTTTGTCCATGTTTGAACCAAGGCTGTATTGAGGTCAGGAGTTGAGTGGCCCTGACGGAACCCAAACTGGGCATCAGTGAGCAGGTTATTGCTAAGCAAGTGCCGCTTGATAGCACTGTTGATGACCCCTTCCATTACTTTACTGATGATCAAGAGTAGACTGATGGGGCGGTAATTAGCCGGGTTGGATTTGTCCTGCTTTTTGTGTACAGGACATACTTGGGTAATTTTCCACATAGCCAGGTAGATGGTAGTGTTGTAGTTGTACTGGAACAGCTTGGCTATGGGTGCAACAAGTTCTGGAGCACAAGTCTTCAGTACTAATGCTGGAATATCGTCAGGGCCCGTAGCCTTTGCTCTATCCAGTGCCTTCAGCCATTTCTTGCTATCACGTGGAGTGAATTGAATTGGTTGAAGACTGGCACCTGCGATGTTGGGGACCTCCGGAGAAGGCCAAGATGGATCATCCACTCAGCATTTCTGGCTGAAGATTGTTGTGAATGGTTCAGCCTCATCTTTTGCACTGATGTGCTGGGCTCCCCCAGTATTGAGGATAGAGATATTTGTGGAGCCATCTCCTCCAATGAGTTGTTTAATTGTCCATCACCATTCATGACTGGATGTGACAGGGCTGCAGAGCTTAGACCTGATCCGTTGGTTGGGGATTGCTTAGCTCTGTCTATCACTTGCTACCTATGCTGTTTGGCACTCAAGTAGATCTGTTTTCTAGCTTCACCAGGTTGACATCTCACTTTTAAGTATGCCTAGTGCTGCTCCTGGTATGCCCTCCTGCACTCTTCATTGAACCAGGGTTGATCTCCTGGCTCGATGGTAATGGTAGATATGCCGGGCCATGAGGTTACAGATTGTGTTTGAGTACAATTCTGCTGCTGGATTCTGCAGTCTTGAGTTTTTAGATCTGGTTGAAATCTATCCTATTTAGCACGGTGATAGTGCCACATAACATGATGGAGGGTATCCTCAATGTGAAGGTGGGACTTCATCTCCACAATGACTGTGCGGTGGTCACTCCTACTGATACTGTCATGGACAGATGCATCTGCGGCAGGCAGGTTGGTGAGGATGAGGTCAAGTATGTTTTTCCCTCTTGTTGGTTCCCTCACCATCTGCTGCAGACCCAGTCTAGCAGCTATGTCATTTAGGGCTCAGCCTAGTAAGGTATCAAATACTAGTAAGGTAGATAAAGGGGAGCCAGCAGATTTAGTTTACTTGGATTTCCAAAAGGCATTCAATAAGGTGCCACACAACTTTAATAGGTAAGTTAAGTGCACATGGAGTTGGAGGTTATCTATTAGAATGGATAGAGGGTTGGTTAACAGACAGGAAGCAGAGAGTGAGTGTATGTGGGACATTTTCAAGTTGGCAGGAGTGAATAGTGGAATACCACTAGGATCATTGCTGGGGCCTCAGCTATTTATAATCTATATTAATGACTTAGATGAAGAGACAGTGAGTAATGTATCTAAGTTTGCTGATGATACAAAGCTGGGTGGAAAGGTGAGCTGTGGGGAGGATACAGAGATGCTGTAAAGAAATATATACAGGTTAAGTGAATGGGCAACAAGTTGGCAGATGGATTATAATGTAGGGAAGTGCAACATTATTCACTTTGGTCAAACGAGTAGAAGAGCTGAATATTTTTTAAAAGGTGAGAAACTTCTAAGTCTTGATGTTCAAAGAGACTTGGGTGTGCTCGTACAAGGAATGCAAAAAGTTAGTAAACAGGTACAACAAGCAATTTGGAAGGCAAATGGCTTGTTGGCCTTTATTGCAAGAGGATTGAAGTACAGGAATAAAGAAGTCTTGATAAATTTGTACAGGGTTTTGGTGAGACCACTTCTGGAGAACTGTGTATAGTTTTTGTCTCCACATTTAAGTTATATTTGCATTAGAGGTGGTACAGCAAAGGTTCACTAAATTGGTCCCTGGGATGAAAGGGTTGTCCTATGATGAGAGGCTGAGTAAGAGCTGGAGCTAAGAAGAATGAGAGGCGATTTCATTGAAAAGTACAAGATTCTGAAGGGGCTTGATAGGGTAGATGCTGAGAGACTTTCCGCTGGTTGGGGAATCTAAAACACAGGGGCACAGTCTCTGGATAAGGGACCAATCATTTAGGACTGGGATGAGGAGAAATTACTTCACTCAAAGCATTGTGTAAGCTTACGTGATAGGAGTCTGAATTTTTATGCTAGCAGTTGAGCTTCCACTGCAGCGCTCATGCTTTTGATGGAAGCTACTTGTGCTGCAATAGAAGCTGAGACATCACTCATCAGATGCTGCATTATGGTTGGGCCCACAGGTGTGCCAAGGGGGTTGGCTACCATTTTCATATTGGAAATGATGGATTCTAAGCTCTGCACAAAGCCCTGTACCAAGTTGGTGCCAGGCTCCTCCAAGATCTTTGGCATTGACTGCAGGCTTCCTGGTAGGATTTCAAAAGCACCAACGTTTTGCTGTGCATACCCTTCTTTTGTAGGCTGGCCCATTGAATTCTTCATCAGAGTCCTTTGTAGCAGAAGCTGTGTGTAACCTAGACGTCTGGCAAGCTGACACCTCTATCCTTGCCAATGCCTGGCTGCAGGGCATATGCTCAGTGTTTCATTACACCAAGATCCCACCTCTGTGCTAACTTCTAAGATAACACAGTGCCAATATATGAGCTGAAGGCTGAGAATGTGAAATAGCTGATGGCATTTCTTCATCATCACACTCTTCTTGCTGTTTCTCCATTACCTGGCCAGCTTGTAGTTCTTGGCTCTTTGAATGGATAAAGGTACAAGAATAAGGCCGTGGTGGAGGTGGGAGGAGCTGAATTGGAAAACGCATAGCTTAGTGCTTATCGCTTTGTTTAATAATAAGTAACGAGGGGTTGACAAGGATATTTCTCCCTCAAGGTGGGGATTTTTTTTTAGGAATTATGTTTTTGTTAGTGTGTAGAAATTATGTATTCCTGTACAAGGTTATGAGCTAATGTTAAGACAATCCAATGTTAAGGTAAAAAAGAATCATGGGAAACTATGTCAAGCTTCAAAACTTATTGAACAAGCTCAAATTCCATAGTAGATGTGACTCCATTGCATTCATTGTAAAAAAAAAGCAGGATGCCTTAAGCTAGAACTGAGGAAATTAGATGACCACAAATGTGGCAAAACAGGACGCTGATCAATGTTTAACATTGGGAATTGGGAATTGTCAGGGAAGAGAGTACATACAATCATTATCAGGCAACTGCTGTTTACATGAACACTATCTGATTGATCAAGAAATATATGAATGTGTGATGAGATGTACAAGTACAATTCTGATTGAATGCCTCAAGAGGTTCAGTTGGACGACAGCCAGCATGAAAAGAGACCAGTTGATCACATCTAATGCCACAGAGAGTTAGTAGAAAATGGAAGATAAGAAAATAAAAAGCAAGAAGACCAAAAACTGCAAGGGAAGAATGCGCTCCACCATCCAGAACTAATACAGGAAGTATGTAACCCACATTAGAATGTAAATCGCAGCCTGAGTTTATTGTACTTGCAAGCTTGTTCTAATTTTGTCTTAATAAAATAGCTTCACAACTGAAATTTCTCTGTCACATCCAATCCTGTATCAGTAAGGGGGCCTGAGGTTAGTGAGGTTGGTAGGATATGACATTTGAAGATGGATTCACTGATCTTGATCACTCATGTGAGGTCTTAAAACTTCTGGGCCTTGGTTCCTGGTATTGACCACAATGGCGATCTGCCCTCACCGCCTTTTAACTGTAGGTTTGGATGGACCCCTGCAGATACAGGGCGTTTATTCTCTTTTCCACCCCTCCATCAAGACCTCCTATGTGGTATCAGAAAATCTGGGTGTGTAATCTCTCTCATGTTCAGCCATTCTTCTCTCCAGGTCTAATTCAGTTCCCAAAATAACACAAAGCACTTGCTCCAGCCACAACATAGCTTCCCTTTAAGAGACGTCAGCTAGGTTTTAATATTGCTTTGCAAGCATCGATTTTGGCCCTTTGGTACAGCCGATCTACAGTGCAGTTAGTAGTATCTGCATGCAGAAATCATGTAAATCAATAGGCAGAGTGAAGGTGGCACCCTGCCTGTATAATGTTTAATGGACACATCGTGCATTGTAATCCCTCTTCCTGTTTTTTTGAGGGTAATCCAGTTTTGCACCCACCCACCTCCCCCAAGGGTATCTTCCAACTAGCTCCTGTTTGGGTGCAGATGTAGGAGGAAGTGTAAACTCATAATGAAGCAAGTAGTATTCCAATTTAATGTAATATTTCTGAAATGCATGAATTTTAAATAAGGTTAAATTAATTTTTTGAGCGAGTTAAGTGGCAATAGAAACATGGCAAGTGTTTACTAAAAGCTAATAAGTTGAAAACAAATGGTGTGTGTACATGTAACTTACAATTATTAAGCCATTTTGTGGTCCCAGAAACATTGGCAAAATATCTACTACAAGCAAAATCTGACAAGTATTTCCTTGGCTTTGTCACTAGCAACTCCATAACCCATTTTCAAAAAGATAAATATGGAAGACATTGTATTCTATTTCTATTGGCTACTTCAACCAGTGATTGGAATAATATTACCAAATTTCCTCAAAGCTGGGGATCTGATGTGACACATGAACCAACCACAACTGTGACTTCATGTTATCTAGGTCAGAAACTTAGTTCAACATGTTGAGATTAAATATATCACTATTGAGCGATGATAAAAACAGAAAGAGCTGGAAAAGCTCAGCAGACCTGGCAGCATCTATGGAGAGAGCAAGAGTTAACATTTTGAGTCCAATATGACTCTTCTTTGGAACTGAGTAGAGATGCTGTTGATAAAGGGGTGGGGGGTGTTGGGTGGAACAAATGGAAGGTCAGGATTAGGTTAGAGGCTGGGGATGATTTTATACCAAAGGCGTCGTGGGACAAAAGGCGAAGGGAGTGGTAATGGTTGTAGTAAGAAACAATGCATTGGTCCAGAGTAAGTGTTAATAGCAGAATAAAGATCAGCTCTCTCTGAAAGCAAATGCATGATAACAAGATCCAAACTTGGCACTTGGGGAAAATCAAAAATCAAAATGGAGGACAGAGTTCATGATCTGTTCCAGTGAACAAGAACAAAGAACAAAGAAAAGTATAGCACAGGAACAGGCCCTACGGCCCTCCAAGCCTGCGCCGATCATATTGCCCGTCAACTAAAACATTTTGCCCTTCCGGGGTCCGTATCCCTCTATTCCCATCCTATTCATGTATTTGTCAAGCTGCCTCTTAAACACCACTATTGTACCTGCTTCCACCACCTCCTCTGGCAGCAAATTCCAGACACTCACTACCCTCTGGGTAAAAAACTTGCCCCGCACATCTCCTCTATAGTTTTCTCCTCTCAACTTAAATCTATGTCCCCTAGTAATTGACTCTTCCACCCTGGGAAAAAGCTTCTATCTACTCTGTCCATGCCACTCATAATGAAGCACAACGCAAGCTGGAGGAACAGCACCTCATCTTCTGATTAGGCACTTTACAGCCTTCAGGACTCAACATTGAGTTCAACAACTTCAGACCATGAACTCTGTCCCCCATTTTGATTTCTTATTTTTCCCAAGTTCCGGTGTGTACCTTGTTTTCATGTATTTGCTTTCAGACAGAGCTGACCTTTATTTTGCTATTAACACTTACTCTGGGCAATGCTTTGTTTCTTTATTACTACCATTTCCACCCCTTTGATTTTTGTTCCATGACATCTTTGGTATATAATCCCCCCTGATCTATCATGACCTTCCCTTTTGTTCCACCTGATCCTGCTCTTCCCTCTATCAGCAGCAAAAAACCCATCATATTTCTACCTCTCTTCAGTTCTGAAGAAGAGTCATCTTGGACTTTCTTTCTCTCTCCATGGACGCTGCCAGACCTGTTGAGTATTTCTAGCACGTTCTGTTTTCATTTCAGCTCTCCAGCAATCATAACATTTTCCTTTTGCTTTTTTGCTTCTTTAGTCTCATCACATAAATGGAGTCTTTCATTTCGGCTACCATTCTAGTAAATCTGTCTGCACCCTCAATGAGGCTTTGACAAACCTTCGCAAAGCTCAGTTTACACAATTGACCACAATATTCAGTCAGGGCTTAATCAGCATTTTATAAATATTTAGCTTGTGTGCTTTATGCCTCTGCTTACAAAGTCAAAGATCCGTATACCTTTTATCAGAACCTTCTCACTTGTCCTGTCACCTTCAAAGACACGTGTACTTACACCTCCAGGTGTAAGTCTCTCTGTTCCTGCAACTCATTAAAAATAGTACTATTTTGTACAAATTGCCTTTTCTCATTCTTCCTACCAAAATGTATCACTTTACACTTCTCTGCGTTATATTTTATCAGCCATGCGTCCACCCAGTTCACTAGTCTATCTGGGCTGAATTTTTGCTACCGAGACAGGTAGCTCAAATTGGATAATTTCCCAACTCGGCAGACCTGCCTCAGTTTAAAGGGCCCCATCACACCCAATGTTTGCTCTGGGGAGATGGGGGCAAGATAGAGTTAGGCCAGCCAACCCTGGGAGCAGATCACAGGTGGCCACAGGATCAGGTAAGGGCCGAGGGAGGCTGGTTAGGAGGCCTGCCTTGGTTCTCTAGGACTTGATCCCAGTTGTTTTAGAAGTTGTTCAGCCCTCTAGCCCA
This sequence comes from Cetorhinus maximus, assembly GCF_964194155.1. Lineage (NCBI taxonomy): Eukaryota > Metazoa > Chordata > Chondrichthyes > Lamniformes > Cetorhinidae > Cetorhinus > Cetorhinus maximus. The sequence goes on from NC_135882.1 coordinate 151,193,652, forward strand.
CACCCCTCCTACCCCTCATCCCCACCACTCCCCATGCCCCCTCCAAGCCACTCTATGTCCTACATGCCCAGTCCATGCCAGTTCTATGCCATCTCATACCACCATGCACCTCCATAGCCACTTGCCCAGTATCAACTATGGGCGTACCTCAGAAGACATGTGGTGATGAGAAAAATAAACTTCTAACAATCTAATGGAGCTCTTATTCATACACACATGATACTGAAAAGAGTCCCATTCATGAAACCTATTCATAGATTTTAAATCCCTTCAAGTGACCAATCTATTATAAAAATAAAGTAAGATAATAACAAAACAAAGATAGCTAATCCTTTGAATGCCCCTTTAAACTGTCAATCAAAATGTGAACTTAGCACGCCCTGCTGAGATTAGTGCTTTTGTAGCTTTTGCAACTTAACCAACCATTCATAGTGACCTATAATAACAACTCTTGCAAAATGTCAACAAAGAACTCTACTGCAACTTCAGGAACAAATGGCAATGTATTTTTTCTAACCTACATCAGGAGGTCTGTCAATCAAAGCAGTCCAGTAGGGGGTATTTTTAAACTCTAACTGACAGTTTAAGCATTTCTTGTCTAGAGGGCTGGAGATTTAAAAATTTCAGATCATGACACTTTAAACAGATTTTATCCACCCTTCACAAGCATTTACATCTACTTCGTAAATTTGTGACTCCCACATTGCGAATTATGGCCCTTGGAACTCAGCACTAATTTCAAATAGCCTTGCTGCGTTTAGGTTTCTTGCCTTTGTGATTCAAGCCCTGCCCCTTTTGCTCTGCCACCAAAAGTGAGATCTGTTGAAAATGGGGCTGGGACTTCCACAACTGGGTCATGCCCACCATTTTTAAAGGCCCTTGGAGCCAAACCTCTGCCAAAATTGACGTTCTCCTAAGCTTTGTTACTATCCTCTTCATTGTTAGCTATGTTCCTGAGTTTGTATCATCTGTAAATGTGGAAATTATTCCATGATTACCCAAGTCCAGGTCATTAATATATATCAAAGAGCCATTTCATACTTTCCTCCAGCCTGAAAGGAACAATGTTAATCACTAATCTCTGCTTTCTGTCTCTTAGCCAATTTTAGCCCTTAGCCAAAGTGGAGTTGAGACCGCAATCAGATCTGCCACGATCTTACTGAATTGCAGACCAGTCTTGAGGAGCTAAATGGCCCATTCCTGCTGCTAAGTCCTACGCTCCTACGTACCTATCAATGCAGCCACTGTCTCGTTAATCCCCTAGACTTCTATTAGGGCATACTTCAATCAAATAATTTTTTGAAATCCAACATACACAACATCAAGCCCATTAATGTAATTGACCCTATCTGTTGTTTCAAAGAAATCAACAAAGTTAGTCAAAGACAATTTGACTTTAACAAAAGCAAAATGCTGCTGATGCTGAAAATCTCCAATGAAAACAGAAAATGCTGGACATTCTCAGCAGGCCAGACAGCATCTGTAGTAACAGAGTTAACATTTCTGGTCAATGGTCTTTCAGCCTGATAAAGGTTAGAGACGTAATAGATTTCAGGCAAGCCCAGAGGAAAGGGGGACACAGGGAAAGGACGAATGGAAGATCTGTAATAGGATTGATGGCAGGAATGATTAAATGGCAAAAGAAATGAAGGGATAAGGCAAAAGAGGGAGGTAAAGGGACATGAAGAAACAGAAGATGGGTCTGGAGGATCGGTAAATGGCAAAAACAGAATCATTACCAGAAACTGCTGCCTGAAAAAAAATTGATTATGATCTAAAATTGTTGAACTCAGTGTTGAGTCCAGAAGGTTGTAAAGTGCCTAATCAAAAGGTGAAGTAGTACTCCTTGAGTTCATTAGAACAGTGTAAGAGGCCAAGGATACTGATGACAACAGCAATAAATATGGGAGCTTATGTTTCAAATTTACTCACATTATATAACAAAATCTACCCATTAAAGTTATTAGTAGTGATAAACTTGTTAATTTGAGAATGTGTTTTTAATTCATTGAAACATGAAATCAAATTTGTCAATTCCACAACACTGAAGTTTCATGATGATGGAAGATCCTTCCAGAATCTCAGGTATTTTTTTTATGTTTTCTCTTCATTCTCAGGATGAGGATGTCACTGGCCAGACCAGCATATGTCGCTCATCACTAGCTTCCCTGGGAAGATGTCGTGGACCTTCCCCTTAAACCGCTGAGTGGCTTGTTGGGCCAATTCAGAAGGAAGTTAAGTATCAACAATAGTATATAACATCTAAGCCCCTTAAATTGATAACTGCCTTGGCTGTTACCTGTCCATCATAAGTAGATTTTATTACTGTTCTAATATAGGAGAATATTTAGGAAAACAGGATGGAGAGGGAAAATGCCTGGAAAACATCCAGTTAATGTACAAATGCTGCCCTTAATTAATGGATCAGTGGACAGAAAGATGTGAATAACAGGGATTATGAATCCAGAGCTGGCAGGGAAACTTTCCTTTTATTAGGCTTAAAAAAACCCCTTTAGATCACAATATACCTTCTGCACCAAATATCAAGTGATACACTTACCTCAGACTGCAACATCTGGTAGTCATTGGAAACGCATTTGGTAAAACGCGGAGGCTCCCAGAAAGCAATTCCCTCATCATCGAGGACACAATTTCTCAGGATTATTCCTGAGGACATCAAAACATTTAGTTGTAGCATTCTTCAATGTCATTATACAGAGAAATTACAATTAGCATTGTTCTCCTACAAATGATTCATTTATTTGTAGGTTGAGCCTGCATTTAAACAGAGATGGAATTTGCAATAACGTATTAAAAGCTTGTAAAAGAACAGTGAGAATCATCATTTTTGTCTGATAAAGTCAAAATAACATACTCCTAATTATTGATCTGAGCCCCAGTATTTTTCTTCCTTGGTAACAATCCAAGAGAAATTCATCTCATTAGTTGAAATAAATAGCAGGTCTCCTTAGTTGAGATGCAATTTGACTGGCTGTCCAAAACAATTTTCTTGTAGTGCATTCGCCTGTGATTAACACTAAGGATCCCATGACTTGTACACTCTGGCTGAGTGTCTCCTTCTTTCTCTTCCTACTCAGAATCAACTGTGTCAGCCTTTTCTCTTACCCTTCACTGCTTCTCATTCAGAAAATATAGTCCCTTGACAGCCCATGATTCAGGCAGCAATGTTTCCTGCTCTCACAGTATCTTCTGCCTCAAGAACTCTGTTCTGCTGTTGCCCACCCACCCCACCTGTATATTAAAGGCATTGCTTTTCTGTTTGGAAAATTCATAACAATTCGCTGCCACCATTTTAAATCTGTGTGACAGTGACAACCGTCAATGTTCTATATGGAGATTAGGAATCCCCTCCCAATATACTGACCATATGCAAAACTACCTATGGATATTATCTGGTGCCCAAAGACCCAGTTGGTAGAAATGGAACAAAGAGCCATTTAAATTGCGGCTACTCATCTCAATGAAGGCAATGGCCCCGGTATTCATGAGGAGGCAGGGATGGTGCGCAGTAGCTGGAGAGTTGTGAAAATCAGAGAGGCCAGGGAATAGGCAGGTCCTCCTTAAATTAACTTTAATTAATTTTAATTATAATTTTCTTCTTCCATTTCCTGCCTAAAAATTGCCTGGATTGACAGGCTGACAGTCAGGTGGGAAAACCAACGGCTGAATAGCCAGGGATCATTGTGAATGGTTTCTGACAATCGGGAGAGAGAGGTTGGTGATTAGGGGTGTGCCTTGGTGGGTACTTAGTGGGGGTAGCGGTAGTCAACAATCACCGCACTGAAGGCAGGCCACAATCAACAGTAAGGAACCCATCTTTGTGGGAAAGGAGAGACTCCTGCTCCTCTTGACCCACAAGGAGTGCCATGAAAAGGGGCTAACCTTCTGAAGCCAGCAGCTATTCACTGCTGGGTTTCCTAAGCCCTGGGGAACTCAGTTGTCAGACATTCATTTTCCATTGGTTTCTCAATTGCACTCTGGGAGCCTGATTTAAATGTGCTAACAAAGTGTCCCACCTCTCTAAGATGGGACATATGCATACCATGCTAATCATCATGAATAAAGGATAGTGGGGGGCACCTATCTAGTATTTTAGGGACGTGTTCATTGATTTTTAAGTTTTTTCCACACACCAATCCCACTTTTGGGCATTATGGGGGTGGGGGAGGGGTGGGAAGAGGGGTTAATATTGAGATCAATGTATTTCAAAAGGCATCGAAAGTTCCTAACTTCCCCATCCCTTAATTCCAACATTGTACTTGTTCAGATCTTCCAATTTTTTAAAGTGGTGATTCGATGCCCCCCTAAAAAGGAAGAGCAGGGCATACTCCCAGCTACTCCCTGCTAGAAACAATTACCTGCAGCACTTGGTGGGCAGCTGACGATCGCGGACTCTCCTGCTGGTGTCTTTGTCCACACCACAGAATTGTAATTTTCTTCCTGACAATACTCATGAGGTTCTGAAGCAGAAATTATGCCTCGGTTAAGTTAGATGAATAGTTTAAGCAAACACTTCTTTCACTCCTCCATACCATTTGGCAATGGGAAAAAAAAAATGGGAGAATTCAACTGCAGTGTCTGACCCTTTAATCCTGCATACATCAACTTGACTTAGCTATTTTGAAGGTGTACTCTGCCGCATGACAAAATGCCATTTCAGCAGCCCCTTTTTCCCAAACTGTGGAGAATTATCTGTCACCGTTGGAAGCTATGTCCTTGGAAACAAGGATAGAACTTTACCTGAGGCTGTGACATATGGTGGTTATGCACTTGAACTATAACTCATTGCCAGGATTGGAATTAAGACATGGCAGTTGAAGAACTGCAGCTAAGGTTTTGTACATTACATCTATGTGCCTATGTTAAATTCCCTAACATGATACAGGGTCTATGACATACTGAGATCAGTGAGCATGCATATTCTTCCATGACATAAATATTTTGCAATGCCTAGAAATGTAATAGACAACACATTGAAATTCATGTTAAGTACAGGTTGACATTACATCGACGAGCTTTGCAAGTGACCGAGTCATTCCCAACAGCAGTGCATTTGCAGATAATCTGTATGGGGAGATTTTCTTCCCGTCGGGGAGGTGGGTTGGGCGGGAGCGGGTGCGGGCGTGCGCGCAACCGATGGCCGCCCGCGATCGGCTCCACACCGCCATTTTACGTGGGCGGGCCAATTAAGGCCCACCTAGTGTGACATGCACCTGGAAGCACTCCCTGAGCAGGCAGGGGGGGGGGGGGGGGGGTGGGGGGGGGCGGTGGTGGTTTCCTGAGTTGGGCCCTGTGCTCTTTCGCGCATGCAGGCGAAAGAGCGCAGAAATCTCCCTGAGGCACAGAGCTGTCTCAGGGAGATTCATTTAAGTTCAAAAAAATTTAATAAAGGAAAAAAAATTAAGACATGTCCCCTCATGTAAAACTGTCACATGAGCTGGGACATGTCTATTAATTTTATTAAAAATTTTTACAAGACTTTGAAAGCCTTCAAGAAACCTCGTCCCGCCCGTGGATGAGGTTCCATGATAAATGCAAAGGCCGCCTGGGCTCTTGGCCTGCCTGCCGACCTTAAGGTTGGACGGGCAGCTCAGTTTATTGATTTAATTGATAGTCAACTGGCCTTAATAGGCCTTTAACAGTTCGGCAGAGTCGGCTGCGCGCCCGCCGAACTGAAAATCTGAATGACGCGCGGTGATGTTGGGACGCACGTCCGTCACCGCACATCATTTTACGCCTCAGCACCATTTGACAAGATGACTGGAATGGAGACGTGGGGCAGAATTTTGCCCTCATCGGGAAGGTGCGGCAGGTGGGCCCCAGAGCGGCCGTGGAGCCGACCACCGCCCGTGATCGCGCCCTGACATGGATTTCACGCTGGCTGGCCAATTAATGGCCAACCAGTATGAAACGCACACTGCAGCGCTGCTGGGGTGGGGGTGGCAGAAGCGCAAGCGCTGATGTTCACGGGTGCGCGCAGGAAAAGCTCCCTGAGGCACAGAGCTCCCTCACGGAACTGAAGATTTTTTATCAATATAAATAAAGATATTTAAAATATTGAAAACATGTCCCCTCATGTGACTCTGTCACATGAGCAGGGACAAGTAAAATTTGAGTGCAAAAAGTTTTTTTTTAAATCACTGGACGAAACCTCATCCCGCCCGTGGATGATGTTTCGCCAAAAATGCGAAGGCCGCTTGGCCTTTTAACCCGCCCGCCAAGCGAACGGTTGACGGGCAGCAAAAAACTCTAAATAATTAACTGACTAAGGGCCGTAATGGGCCGCTTAATTGTCAGCAGGTACGCTGCTGACTCCCACGCGCACCCGCCAACCAAAAATATCGTGCAAGTGCGCAATGGCGTCGGGACACTCGCCCAAGGTCATCGCGCGTCATTTCACGCTCATTCGGGCGCGCGCCTGCCCAACGAGCACAATATCCTGCCCATGGTATAAACATAGACATAGGCCAGGGTTTTAGAGCACCACCCGACCAACGGGATATTACGCTCCCGCCGAACTGAATGGAGATTTAAATGGTTCGCTGCATCCACCAGTGGGGGAGGCACTCCGTGGAGAGACTGTGAATTCCTGGCCATGGGCCCTGAGTCTTCCTGCAAGTGCGCGATCAGCAAATTGTGCCCGATGTGCTCCCAGTACTGCATCATTCTGGCTGTTGTGAAGTTGCATCCAAGCTTCTGGACAAGCTAATTAACCAAAGTCCAAATTTAAAATCTCCTATGGACAGAATTTTACGGCCCTATCGTCGCTGGGATGGGGTGGTGAGCTGTTCAAAAGTCCATTGATTTTGGCGGCAGTGGACACTCCCATCAGCACAAAATTCCACAGTGTGAACAACCAAAGTAATTGTGCATAATGGAATTGTGAGTGGAACAGAGCCGTAGACCCTTAGGGTGCAACGGTGAGGTATTATATAATGTGAGAAAAAGAATTCCCCTTCAAAGTGAAGACAACGAGTTAAGCAATGCTTACCGCTCTGCCCTGCAAAATTTTTAAGTAATTGATCTAAATTGTTCTTTGTAGTGTCTGAAGTATTTTTATCCTTTCCTGCTCTGCAGAGGACTAGCCAGAAAATGACCCATCCATCAAATTTTTATTAATGATGGATGATTTCTGCAGCAGCAGATCAGGACTTAATTTACTGCCGGCCAGCTGCTTTCTGCTGGAATCATAAGACCACAGCTGCCTGAAAATCTGGGCCTGGATTTTATGGGCCACCCTCGGGCAGGGAAACTAGTGGCTAGACCAGTAAAACAGGGTGCCTTGCCATTCGTGGTGCACCTGCGGCATACCCATCCACCCGCCCGCCCCCATCCTCGCCACGATTGTATGAGTGGCAGGGAAGGCACCAGGTGGGGCCCCCCGCACTCGTGCCCCAATTGAGGTGAACCACCGCCGAGGTTTCCTTTAACAATAGTTATCTAAGTCGCATGTCCAACTGAGGCAGAGACCGAGAGAAAGAGGTCATAGAGGAAGGTTAGCTAACAAATGTAGAAATACAGTAGAGTATCCACTGGAACCAGCCAATCTCATAGTGGAAAGTTAAGGGCCTGATAATTGAATGGTGCCCAAATTAGGGTGCTATCTCAGTGAAACGCACACTGAACATGGCTGATAATGTTGGAGGAAGAAGCGTGAAAGATTTGTTCAACTTAAGTGCTGGATAGTGGCCATCTCCAAGAAGGGCATTAAGTGGCATTACCCCATCTCAGTCCTTTACCATTAACATTTTGGGACCCACCAATCGCTAGAAACTCAACTGGGCCAGGCGCTAAAATGCTGTTGCTACAAGAGCTGGTCAGAGCCTATTCTGCAGTCTATAGGCAGAGTTTTAGACTATGCACAGCCTGATCTGCCTTTACTGTGGATGCCGGGTCACGGAAAGGACATGGAAGAATATAATTCCAAATTAGGCGACTCAGTGAAATTCGGCGGACAGTTGGTCCTACTGTCGATATATTAAACAGAATAAGGCAGCATTCCACCATTTCATATGTTGATATCTTTCATTCCTTTACCTCTGACCTTCAGTGGCCACGAAAGCATTCTTGTTACAATAAGTACTGCAGAGCTATGAGACAGCTGCTGGTGAGTTCAAGGCATTCAAAGGAATTTCAGAGCCTTATTTTTCACTTCTAACCAAGTATAAATTGCTTTTTAATCTGAACACATAATCCCTCCTACCCTGACCTTGATGCTTGCTTTTTTATTGTAATTATCCTTGTCACTCCTTCCTGTGATTTTCTATTTTTTTTAATAAAAACCTTGACAACCATTTGGAAACTGTGGTCATGGAAACGCTATCTATCGGTTGCTAAGTAACAGAGCAGATGGTTAATTTGAGTGTAATCCTCGACAATTTGATAATTGTGTCTCACTGCAGTAACTGTCAGCAAGTGCTTATGATGATGAGTTAAACATTAGAGTCCCTTGGGGCGGAATTTGTCGTTCCGGAGACGAAGTGCAGTGGTGGGCAGATTTCATGGCGCGTTTCCCGGCTGGGCGGAAGTTTATTAATTCTGCATCAGCGAGTAGCTCTCTGAATCACATGGCGTGGCAGGCAGTGATTGGTCCACTCAGCTGTTACCTATTGGGGTCGAAGGTCCCAGCGCCATGCTTAAACGCCACCTGAACACACACATGACTCTCAGCATGCCAGCTGTGTGCGAGAAACTTCTTGATACAGCTCCACTGAAGAAAAAAGTCCGCAATGACTCCCTTGAGCCCCTTATCCACCAGCACCAGAATGTCCTCTCCCCCAGGAATGGCTCCAGGGGGCCCAACAGACTCAGCCTGGGAGGAGGTTGCAAGGGAGGTCAGCTCGTCAAACATGCAACCGAGAAAGGTCATTTAGTGCAGGAAGAGGATGAGTGATCTCATCTGCTTCGCCAGACTAAGTCAATCTTCAGCTCACTCTAATCTCACACTCTCATAATGGCATCATGCATTCAAAGGGTTACACTGCTCAGGGATCTCACACAATATCAGCGGGGGAGACATCAGCACTGATTGTCTCACGGACACTTGAACATCACCAGCACCAGTTGGGGGGAGGTGGTGATGTAGTGGTATTGTCACTGGACTGGTATTCCAGAGACCCAGAGTAATTGTCTGGGGACTTGGGTTCAAATCCCACCATGGCAGATGGTGAAATTCAAATTTAATAAAAAAAAATCTGTAATTGAAAGTCTGATGATGAGCATGAAATCATTGCCGATTGTTGTAAAAACCCATCTGGTTCATTAATGTCCTTTAGGGAAGGAAATCTGCCATCCATAGCTGGTCTGGCCTATGTGTAACTCCAGACCCACAGCAATGTGGTTGACTCTTAAAAAATGCTCCCTGAACAAGGGCAATTAGGGATGGGCAATAAATGACTGGCCTAGCCAGCGATGCCCACATCCCATGAACGAATTAAAAAAAAATCTCACCTATCATGCAACACAAACTCCATTCTCAGCCCTTACTGGGGAGGGCTCAGCACACACAGTTGGCATGCATGCTTCCCGACCTTTCCTCCATCTCTTCCCATCGTGTCTCATTCCATTTATTTCCACACAGGCCAAGCTCGCCCGCAACCGGAGGATGATATTCCAGACGGGAAGAGGGACAGCAGAGCTGTCCCAGTTTGAGGAGCATGCTGCTGAGCTGACAGGCGAAGACAAAGATCCCTCCTGTGAGGCAGGCGAGATTGGCCTCTCCCAGCAAGCCAGTATGAATGAGCCCTCTATGAGCTGATCGCACCCTGAAAATCACAGTGAGTGACATGCAATGTTGTATTCTGCTTGCTTATGAACTAAATCTATCTTCTCTCTCTTACAGGCACCAGTAGGCCCAGACAGAGCTCCAGATCAATCATAAGCCCCAGTCCCCAGGCCACCTCAGAGGACGGTGCTGGGGATGCATCAGATGAAGTTCCATCACTGCGTTCACTTGCACCCTCCACCAGTGCAGGGGCACACATCCCAGTGGGTCATAGATCTAGATTAGGTTTGGGGTCACATTCTGGGGAACGCCTCATTGACACATCTCCACAGCACTTGGGAGGCAGTGACAGCTAAGGGCTCGGGCACTCGGAGCACTGCTGGAGATCAGACACCCACTGAGTCTGAGTCAGATGATGAACCTCTGCAAGTGGCCATCTCTAACATTCTGGAGATGCAACAACAGGCGGCAGAAAATCAGGTAGAGTTGCAAGAGGCAGTCAACAGACTAGAGCAAAGGATGGAGGAGTCCATCGTGTTCCGTCTGATGCTGTGGCTCCAGCAAGCGAGCACCTCGAGGTCTCCATGGGAAGGGTGGCAGCCGCCTTGGAGACCTTGTTCCAGCAGATCCTGCCGGATTTGTGCTCAGACCTGCATTCCTTTGCTATACGCTAGACATTGGAAGAGTCAGGCAGTGGCCCTCAGGAACTCATAGGCAGGAGCACCATAGCTGGAGATCCCGGGGCCATCCATCCAGGTGACTCCGAGAGTGTCCAGCTGATCCCAATCCCCTCTGCCTGTGACCCCATCATCTCCAGCTGTACAGGCCAAGGAGGGTGCACCTGCTTCACAGCAGGAGACCAAAGTAGGCCAGGGTCTCCAGATCTCAGCCCTCTAGAGGACACCCACCAAAATTACCAAAGACAACAGGGTGTAGCAGTCAGCAAGCTGCCTCCCCTTCTGCTGTGGATGTCGAGGTCCATCAATATGTAGGGTTAAAAAAATTAAGAAACTTTGACATCACTTCTGGGTCATGGATATTCAACCATATCATGTACCTTTGTTAATACTTTACTGTTCATGAAAATGGTCTTGCCATTTGAATGCATTGTGCCTATGCATCTATGTGCCCTCTTTTTGCAAGGGTGAGCCACACTCTCACTCAGTGATCGCCTCCCTTTGTGAGCCTCACATTCATGTGATGTGTAGCTGAGTCATGATAATTACTTTACCCTTTTGTTATGTCAGTGAGATGTGACCAACTCTTTACTGGAGGTGTTTGCAAAATGCGTTAGTAACCTCAGCTTCTTACAACACAACATGGAGTTAGGTGTGCTTAATAGCCTTGGAGGATTAGCTGTAATTCTCTCTCAAAATGAGTTGGCTGTCTTCTTTGATAGTGCCAAAGCACAAGACCTGCAGCCATAATGGGATCCACAATCATGCGCACATCTTAGTGCCTGCTAAAAGTTTCTCATTAGGTGGTGAAGACTGCATCAAGGCCTTTGGTGCAGCATTTGCACTGTTGTGCCGACTGTCATTTGCCAGAACGCGTGGATACAGGGTTCGCTGCTGACCTTTCCAAAGATTAGGGCCCGGTGAATCATGAGAGTTGAAGACGCAAGTCCAAATACTGAACTTGCTCTCGATGTTACTGGTTGTAAAGGCCTTCCAGTGCACTGGCACTAAGGGACAGAAGGAATGTGGCTGAGTTCCGTTGTTTGCACCTTACTCCTCCTGGTATCTTGTGGCTATCAGTGTGGCACGGGCATATCTTCCACATCGTGCTTCTTCGATGGCATCCTCACGTGGAAGCTGACCCTCATCTCCCTCTTGAGGTTCCTGCCCTTCCTGCTTTTCATTGTCTGAGGAGCTCTCAGCCTTCTCCATGTCTCCCTCTGGCAAGGGATCCCCCTTTGAAGCACCAGGTAGTGAAGGGTGTGACAGACCACGATTACGCAGGATACCCTCTGTGGAGAGTACTGCAGAGCCCCACCTGAGTGGTCCAAAGCGCATCTTCAGGATACCAATGGTCTGCTCGATGATGGATCATGTCGAACTATGCACCGCATTGTATCTCTCCTTCGAGGCACTCTGAGGACGATGCACGGGTGGCATGAGCCATCGTTTGAGCGGGTGCCCCTTATACCAAGCAGCCATCCCTGTAATCGCTGAGGCCCTTTGAATATGTGAGGCACCTGCAAGTGACTCAGGTTGTATAAGTCATAGGAACTCCCAGGATACCTGGCACAAATGGGCATAATGTGCTTCTGACGATCGCACACCAGTTGAACATTTAGGGAGTGGAAACCTTTCCTGTTAATGAACATCAGGGGCTGCTGCCATGGAGCTCTCAAAGCCACATATGTGAAATCAATTGCACCTTGTACTAGGGAAGCCTGAGATAGCTGTAAACCCCAGAAATCTAGCAGCCTGGTTAGCTTCATCAAGTGTGAACTTCACATAATGATGAGCCTTACAGTAGAGGGAATCTGTCACCTCCTTGATACATTTATGTGTTGAGGATTGTGAGATGAAACATAGATCCAGTGTGGATCCCTGGAATGATCCGCATGCAAAAAAATTGAGTGCAGCAGTGACCTTCAGGGCCACTGGCAGGGTATGTCCTCCCAGTCCATGGGGCAGTAGATCCTGCCGCAGAATGTGGCAGGTATGATGAACCAGCTCTCTTGACAAGCGCAGACGTGCGCGGCATTGTCTGTCGCTCATCTCCAGGTAGGAAAGTCTTCTTCCGTAGACCCTCGGTTGTGCGAGTCACCTCCATGGGATGGGTCTACCCTCCTTATCCTCTGGGTCTTGCTGGGACTCCCCTGGACCAGGGACCTTAAGTGGGCACTCCTCTCGAAGCTGTGCGAGGTGTTGTGGGCCCCTCTCCTCAATCGGATCGCTGCCATCAAGAATGCAGCATTGAGCACAGGTTCCATTATTCAATCCTCCTTCTCCCTGTGAACTGATACATGCAACAGATTAATGAACACCGGGAAAATATAGTAGATCTCCCACTCACAAACAGAAAGCCATGGCCATGCCCTGGAATTGCGGCTGCCAGACCAGCGTTTCGCTGATACAGCCTTGTAGCTGAGGTGCAAACTCACAGATCTAGGTGGCTAAGATGCCAGTCCTGATACTTGACATCTCAATCCCACTGAGGTTGGAAGAGGTTTCACTACATTCATGAAATGTGCCACTTTACCAAAGGCACCCCTGCAATCTCTGATCTGGTATACCGATTAAGCTCAACTTGCACTTCAGCAATGACTGGATGCCCTTTGGCCCATTACTCATGCCAATTGGAGAAAGCACATTACAGGCTTTCATTGATGATCTGGCAGATATGCAGTAGCTGTGCTTCCTTAACAGTTGCCTGCATTTTCCATTCTCACATATCTCTCAGTTAATGCTCAAATGGAGCAATTGTATTGTGAAATCAATGACTCCTGCAATATCTTGTAACAGCGCAACAAAAGGCAGTGGCTCCAATTGCACATTCTCAAGGAAGGATTCCTGTTTATCTCAGCTCTGCCTCTATTTCAATGCTGTGACTTAAGCAGTTTGAGGGTGCCCCCTGAAAGGGCCCCTTATTCTAGCTGTAGGCTCCTCGCACTCTGCATCAGACCCCTCGCGTGCAGATTCTTTTCCAGTTGCAATTTTAAGCTGCACAATAATTTCGGGGTTTCAAGATGGTAGTGCGGCATTTTTACTTTGAGACCAGCTTCGGCCCGCCACCTGCCATTGTTCGGGTCCCTCCAATCTTCCTGGAACTTCATGATGTGCAAGTAGACCTCATTCTGGTTATTGCCCAGCTTCCCCCAGAAACTCTAGATCCCATAGACATTGTGGTGGACATTCCAGCCCTCCCTGCTAAACCCATCACTTTTCATGTCCGCATGCCCCATGTGGACCTCACCCCTTACCCCATCTCGAGGCTGAGCGCACGATCACATTCAGAGAAGAATCCCCCCAGGAGAGCTTCAAATACAACCCCCCCACCATTACCTTTTCATTTACAGGCTGCAGATGCCTCCCCTAATCTTGACCATCCTATCTGCAGCCCAGTACCGAGCCAGACAAGCCCATCACCACGTACTGTAAGACCATGACCACACCCTGCACACCAAATTGTGCCTTATCCCAATTGAGCACACAGGCCTTGCCCTCTCTGGAGCGGGACTACGATGTGCATGCCATACATAGCCCTGTAGCATGGCCCACAAAGCCCCAGGACTGCCTTTAATCTCTCACCCTGACTATGAGGTGCACAAAGCTCCAAGAATACCTTTAATCTCTCATCCTGACTATGAGGTGCATAAAGCCCCAGGACTGTCTTTAAACTCTCACCCTGACTATAAGGTCCATAAAGCCCCAGGACTGCCTTTAATCTCTCACTCCAATCTCTTGGCCCCAGACCAGGGACAGTGACTGTCTGGCAATGAGCTCTTCTGTTCCTTCATGCCTGATTACAACACAGTCTCCCTTCCCCCCCTCCCCCCCACCCATGAGTCTCTGTGCAACCTGTCCTTCATGTGCAAGCCTTCCCCTCTCCCACGTCCATGAGTCTCTCATGCAACCCATTCCTCTTGTGCCACACTAACACGACTCCCTGCTCCTATTCCAAAGTCTGTGACCATCTGCTCCCATTCATACAGTTCGATTCCCATCCACCCCTTTCTGTGTCTTCCATGTTAGACTCCAGCTTCCCCACCCTTGGTCTCCCCTCTGCCTGCCATCATCCTGCTCCCCACCTCCTCCCCACCCAATGCCTCTCCAATCCCACCATATAATATTGAGCCCCATGTCTCTGTCATCTTTCCTCCACCAACATCACCCCCCTGCTCCCCCTCCCGCAGGTCCCCCCCCGGTCGCAATGCTGGTTTCTGTTTCAAAGTGAAGCCCTGCCTGAGATTCACAGCACACACTGAGTTCAGCCCTCCCTGAGTATGGGGGCACCCACCGTGAGCAGACCAACCCCACACCCCTAGCAGAGTGGTGTCACACTGACGTTGCTGAGAAACGGAACAGCGCTGCTGCAGGGAGGCTTTGAATGTTGCACTCACCTCAAAGTCACGAGTGAAATGAGGGCAGACAGCTGCACACCACTTATATTCAAGCTTGATTCCGGTGAATAGCGTTTTTAATGAGTATTCATGACACGGTATCGCATGCAAATGGAATTCCCGACATGGATCAGTGGGAAAACCGACTTGCCATCAGCCCACCATGAAAGTGGTGAGGGGAAAATTCTGATTTTTATTTCCTGCCTGCAGGATTCCAACTTTTGGCCTCTCTCCGAATTTTTTGATCCCACCCACCACAAAATCCGCTGCTGGCAGGACCGGAAAATTCAGCCCTTGAATGTGTCAATACCTTGTGCTCCATTCATAGCTCTCTATTATTGATACATAATTATTTAGCTTCTTGCCTCTTCCTGACTCTGTCTCATTACACAAAGGTTTCTAAGTGAAAGAGGTTTAGGGTAAGCTACTTCCAAGTCTCCCCTCCTGCCAATGACTTTTTTAAAGCAACTGCTGGACAACCCAGGCTGACTCCCTCCCTTCCTCCTCTGTACTTCCTCTGCTGAAATAGACATATCGGAACACAGGACATTTATGATACCCGAGACCATTCAGGCCAGCTTTGCAAAAGCCACCCGAAACTAATCCTTCTGACTCCCATCTCCCCATAATCCTGTTTCTATCCCTGCTTCAAATAATTATCTACTTGATGTAATGCTCTTTGCCACAATTTGTGCAGGAGACCAGTGGTGTAGTGGTAACATTACTGGTGTCAGAAGACCAGGCTAGTGCTATGGGTGTATGGGTTCAAATCCCACCATGGTAGCTGGTGAGATTTAAATTGGGTTAATAATTCTGGTTAGTTTCAATAATGATTGCCAAGAAGTTACCATCAATTGTTATAAAAACCCATCTGGCTCACTATTTGCCCTTACCCAGTCTGGCAAACATATGACCCCAGACCTACAGCACATATGGTTGACTCTCAGCTGCCCTCTGAAATGGCCTAGCAAGCCACTCAGTTGATGGGCAACAATTACTGGCCTTGCCAGTGATGCTCATGTCCCATGGAAGGATATTTTTTTTTAAAAATTATTCCTATTACAAAACATTCCAAACTCAAACTCTGCAATCTGTGTAATGATATTTACATTGAATTTACAGCACAGAAACAGGACCATTCAATCCATCAGATCCATATTTGTATTCGTGCTCCACAGAAACTCCTCCCATCCTATTTCACCTCACTCGATTATCATATCTAGCTTCCCCTTAAATGCACCTATGCAATTCACCTCAATGAATTTCATATTCTCACCATTCTCTGAGTAACAAAGTTTTTCCTGAATTTCTTATTGGATTTAACAGAGACTATCCTACAGTTATGACCACTAGTTTTGGACTCCCTTCCAGTGGAAAAATATTTTCTACATCTAACCTGTTGAACCCCTTCAGAATTTTAAAAGCGCTCTGTCAGGTCACATCTCAGTCTTCTCATTTCAAGAATAGAGTCCAGCCTGTGCAGAATTCCCCGATGCAGTTGTAATTCTTGTTAACTGTCTTCTCATTCCCTTACAATCCTTCATGTCTTGTTTTGAAAAGAACCTTGACTCAATCTCTTTTTATTTAGAAGAAATACCTTCATGTCTCAATGTTCTCAAAGCTATAATTTCCCATCCTTAGTGCGATGCTGGTAAATCTTTACTGCAGATCCTCAATAGATCACTATTTGTGGAATAGTAATGATGACCAAGAACTTCATTAGTTAATAGCACAGAAGGTTAAGACACAAAAACATTTCTCAAATGCACCACCCTCATTAATTCTAGATTAGGTCGTAGTCACAGCCCAACATATTTACCTGGGCACTTTTTGTCATTGCACAACCTGTATTCCTCTTGAGGTCCATCACATTGCAGTCCTCCAAAAAATGGCCCAGAGCATACCCTCACTCGAAGCTGTGTCCCACCATCACAACTTTTGGTGCATGGTTCCCAATTGCTCCACTTTTGCCATTTTCCATCCACTGTAACACAAGAAGGCAATGTTGCTAATGGACCGCCATTTAAAGTCTCATTAATCATGAATGCATGAGGTCTGGAGTTCCAGCGCTCCTCCATATTCCAGCCTTATGCAACATCTACTGATTGTAGCCTGCACTGAGGCAGTTGTATTCGCTTTCATGCTTGTAATTTACATAATGCTACATGGAGAAACTCAGCATATTAGAGCAAGGGTGCTCACTTCGCAGCCAGGTAGCTACTGGTTAGAATTCTAGGCCTTTCTGACAGGCAAATTCAACATCAGTTTTCAAACAGGGGAGAAAAATATATTTTTTAAGTAATGAGAACTTAATGATAGCAGTGCCGGTGTACTGGACAAAAAGTGCAAGGTACTTCAGGAACTAGCCTACCTGAGATTATTTGTTTGAAAGAAGCAAAAGGGTTCTGCTGCTTCATTAGTATCACTGTTACCTTTGGTCAGCATTATTTTAAATATCAAACAAAATGGGACTTGTGTTATTCAGCACTTGTTATCTATGGAGAAGATGGTGTAGACAGAGAATGGGCTTGTAGCTCATCTCACCAAATGGCTTGTGGGTTGAGTTTAGAATAACATCAGACCATCACTTGAGCATCACCAAAGTAGTGTTAAATGAGGGTGAAGCCTCAACTGCAGCTACCCTGCAGCTAATCCAATTTCACCATTCACAGGAGATTAAATTGACTGTCAGATTGACTTCATATTTCTTCACGGTTAAAATGACACCCTGTCCTCAGTATGCTAAAACAGAGCGCTATAAATCAGAAAAATCTTTCTTACCAAACAAAGGGGGCAATCATATTATAACGGTACATAGTGCAGGGTGCTCACTTCAATAATTCTGACAATAAACTATTGGCTGGAACAATCCTGCCAAAGCAGACATCATTTCACAAGTCAACGGTTGCTATGCAACATTACCAGCTTCATATTATTAACCTCATCATTTTCGACAGGGCCCAGGTCACTTATATAATCAAAGTGTTTTTAGACTCTGATGCACCATGCCACTGAGCAATGCTTTTACAGTATCTAGAAAAATATAACTAACAACATCCAGCTGTCGTATGAAAAGAGGATATGCAATGACTCTTTCACCAATATGTTTTGAAATTTGCAGCTATTATAGAATCCTTGTACAAAAATAAGGCAAGCGGCTGTTCAGATAATGGTCACCACAAATCGACAGAACATAAATTTGCTGAGAAAGGGTTCAGCAATTTGGCTGGGATCTGAATACTTTGGATCCCTATCTTGTTGGCGAGTTTCCATTGAGGGTTGTTTGCAGTGCAACCTCTAGTGGTAATGTTGCTAGTAGTAGGGAATTCTCATGTTGGGAAGTTCCTTTGGCTCCAGTTTTCATTACACTGAGCGGACAGTATACCTGGACGAACCAAACTTACTGGTTCCTATATCAGCTGTGTGAAGCCACCTGGTAGTCCTGGTTCTGGGCCTGGACCCCTAAGGAAAACGGTTATCCAAGGGGAGATTAAAAAGGGGGCCAAGTATGTCCTTTCAAATTTTTTTCATGGACCAAGACACCTGGCTGAATGGAATCTGCCCAGCACCACATTGTTTGCCCCCTCCTGCTCTGGTGGTGCCCAAAATGTGCCAATAGTGGAAAGGGCACCTCCCAACTATATTCAAAATAGAGGACATTGCCCTGAATGCTTTGACAGAGCCAGTGATGAAACATCCTGATGGGCACATGCCAGAACCTACACTAGGGAAACAGTCCTCGGAGATTTGTGGCCTGGGTACTTTCTCAGTTGCATTAGGAACACAGTTTAGAGGTTAATAAAAGAATTTGAAAATTTGGATATGGGTTCGCACTACATCCAAGAATAAAATCTGGAAGCTCATCCCTGCTAGTTAAGGCTCTCTATTTTACAAATTATCTTGTTAGTCATCAATTGAACCATTCTTAAAAGAGCACAGACCGATGCCCTGAATGAATAAAACCTACCTGGACACTGTCTTGGAAAGCATGGTCTGTTTTCAGACCAGTAACCCTGGCATTCAGCTCCGCCAAAGGAAGGCCCATTGCACTCCCTTGTTCGCTGTTGTGTCCCATTTGAGCAGGTGGCAGAACACTGACTCCAGCTGGACCAATCATTCCAGTTCCCATCAACTTATTGGAAAAGAAAACAAAGGAATATAAATATAACATCAGATTTTTATGGTTGTAATGGGAATTGGCAAAGATGTTCCAGGAAAATTGCTTACTAGCAGAATGCACAGGCTAAAATTATGAAGCTGGGAATATAAAACTAAGCTTGGTGGAACATTTTCAGCCGGAAAGTTACAGAATTATGATACAAGTTACCAGAGAAGACCATTGAAGTGTACAACATGAGGGAACTGGAGAAATAATTGCTTTTTTTCTGGAGATAAATCAGTCTGGGATGTATGATGAGAAGACAAGTAGGTAGACTCAATATTGCTGGATTTTTGTGAAGTTGGGGAGACTCCGCGGGCCACTAAAAATGAGGGGCAGGACTTGAATGTGGAAGTAGAGCCCTATAGGTCCAATTTTTGCCCTAGAGGAAAGGGGGAGGGGCATGATTCACACAGATGGGAAACTCGAACTCAGCAGGGTCATTTGAACTCAGTGCTGAATTCAAACAGACTCCATTTTGGCTGTTGCAGTGGCCTTAATGTAGAGTGTGGGAGTCGCAGATTGAAGGAGTAGATGCAATTGCTCTTGAAGGGGGATTAAGCACTGTATATCTTTCATGATCTGAAGTTTTTTTAATGCTCCACTTCTTTAAACTTTAAAAAAAAGGCTGTAGCTGTTAGTGAGAGTTAAAAAAAAACACTCTCCTGGACTGCTTTGATTAACAGACTTAGGTTAGAGAAAAAAATTAGCATCTGCTTATGCAGTGTCAAGAAAGTGTTTTGTTATTTTTTCCCCGAGGGATATAATTGTGTTATTATGAATGCTTGGCTGAATTTTAAAAGTAACAATCTCAGCAAGGGGTTCTGAATTCACAGTTTTATTGACAGTTTAAAGACTTATTAAAGGATTATCATTGTTTAATGTGGGGTATGAACAGAAGTTTACTTTTATATGAGATGTTTTTGCAATTGGAAGCCTGTGACAAGTGGTGTACCGCAGGGATCGATACTAGGACCCTTGCTGTTTGTGGAGTATATTAATGATTTAGATGTGAATATAGGAGGTATAAGCACCTAAGTTTGCAGATGACACGAAAATTGGTGGTGTTGTAAATAGTGAGGAGGAAAGCCTTAGATTACAGGACAATATAGATGGGCTGGTAAGATGGGCAGAGCAGTGGCAAACGGAATTTAATCTTGAGAAGTGTAGGGTGATGCATTTTGGGAGGACTAACATGGCAAGGGAATACACAATGAATGGTAGGATCATAGGAACTACAGAGGAGCAGAGGGACCTTGGTGTACATTTCTATAGATCCCTGAAGGCAGCAGCATAGGTAGATAAGGTGGTTACGAAGGCATATGGGATACTTGCCTTCATTAGCCGAGGCACAGAATATAAGAGCAGGGAGGCTATGATGGAGCTGTATAAAACGCTAGTTAGGCCACAGCTCGAGTATTGTGTGCAGTCCTGGTTGCCACATTATAGGAAGGATGTGACTGCATTAGAGAGGGTGCAGAACAGATTCACCAGATGTTGCCTGGGCTGGAGCGTTTCAGTTATGAAGAGAGGCTGGATAGGCTAGGGTTGTTTTCCTTGGAGCAGAGAAGACTGGGGGTGGGGTTCTGATAGAGGCATACAAAATTATGAGGGGCATAGACAGGGTGGATAGGGAGAAACATTTCCCCTTAGCGGAGGTGTCAATAACCAGGGGACATAGATTTAAGGTAAGGGCAGGAGGTTTAGAGGGGATTTGAGGAAAATATTTTTCATCCAGAGGGTGGTTGAAATCTGGAACACACTGCCTGAGGGGGTGGTGGAGGCGGGAACCCTCATCAAGTTTTTAAATGAGCACTTGAAATGCCAAAGCATACAGGGCTACTGGCCAAGTGCTGGAAAATGGGATTAGAATAGATAGTTGCCTGATGGCTGGCATGGACATGATGGGCCAAAGGGCCAGTTTCTGTGCTGTATAACTTTATGACTCTATAAGGTTTACCACTTGAGGAGATTTAAAAGCTTTGATTGGATTTTATCACTGGAGCCTTTTTCAGAATCAAGTGCGTAGGAGTGAGAGCTATATTAGATTGCTAGAAGTTTATTTTGTTTTCATCTCCGTATGGCTCCTGATGTTTGTCCATTGTGGTTACTGAGTGAGTGGCTCTAGAAGGGGCATAGAGGATATGAAAGGCAATCGAGGTGGATGGGGGGCATGAGTTAGCATTGAGTTGGCATTGAGTGTATGAGGGGCCATGGGAGTAGGTGGGTGGGTAAAGGGGTGTGAAACATGAGGGCTAGAGGGCCTAACAAGTTCTAAAACAACTGGGACAAAGACCCAGAGAACCAAGGTGGGCTGCCCAAGAATCCCACCTCGGCAATCATCCACCTCCGTGACTGCCAATGCTCTGCTTCTGGGGTGGGTGGCCCCGAATCTATCCTCCGATTCAAACTACCTGCCTCGTCGGCCAAATCAAGCCTAATCTGTCAACAAAGGTAGTAGCTCATTAGCCCTAATGGTCTTTTCCTGTTCTTGAAGCTTGACATAATGTTATGTTGTTATAACATATTTCTTTTCTTTTTAGTTCTATCATGAACATTGCAGTATATAATGGTGTCCTCTCGACCATTTTGACCAAACCTTTTGTCACCTATCCTAATCTTTGGCTTGGAGATATTTTACTATGTTAAAGATGTTGTATAAATGCAAGTGCTTGTTGTCACAACTTTGTATCACAATAAAACAAATTACTTATTAGGTGATGCTGTCCTCACCTGATGTGCACCTGCCTTGGTGGAAATCAGGGGGGATGAAGCACAACCTCCCCACTTTTGTATTCAATTCCCTTCGCAATAAATGATAACATTCTATTAGCTTTCCTAATTACTTGCTGTACTTACATACTAACTTTTGTGATTCATACATTAGGACACCCAGGTCCCTATGAACCTCAGAGGTTTGCAATCTCTCTCTATTTAGATGATATCTCTTTTTTATTATACCCCATTAACCAGATCTTTGCCCACTCGCTCAAACTAAGTGCCTCACTTCAGGCACATTTACAAGGGACTGTGTGTGTGTAACACAGTCAAACATGGCAGAAAGCCAAAGACAGTGTTAGAGCAGGGATTGTGAATTGGACAATTCACTAGTGCTGCTTCAGGTTCGCCAGAGCCAACAGACTGTTTAATGGAGTTTATTAAATGGATCCTATAAAGAAGTCTCTGGGGAATCTGTGCCATCAACACTGTTGTGAACTGAGCTAAGGAGGTTCCATAGGAGTGTGTCATTCAGGTGATGACCATATGTGAGGACCACAGATGGAATATAGCGACTGGCGAGTGTGAATCAATTGAGTGGGAAAGTGAGAGATCCTATGTACCAGGGGCCAAGTTAGAAAACTTTGGAACTGCATGTGGTGCCACACTTTGTTGTGCCAACAATTTCAATTGGAATTTACCTTTTTATTTCAAGTGCCATTTGCTGTTAATTCATGTTGAATTTGCATTGGTTCTGATTTGTGTTAAAGTAAAAGTTACAATAATTGAAGCCTTGTTAGTAATTTCTTCATTTGGGGTTATTTGGTAAAATTGTTTATTTTGGTTTACAGTTCCCAATGGGGATCACAACAATATTGGAGAATCGAGCCTGGAATATGAACCTAGAAACTGAAATGGGTTCACTGGAACTCTCCAGCATTTAAACAAGCAAGATTTCACATTTCCTTTTGCTATGGGCAGGGTTTTTACATTGTTGGGCGGGTGCAGGAGTGGTCGTGAAGCATGCCACTGCCCGCGATCGGGCCCCGACATTGATTTCACGCTGGCTGGCTAATTAACGGCCAACTAGCGTGAATCGTGCGCTACATAGCTGAGTACTATCTGGGTAGGGTCGGGAGGAGGCCCAGCGTGGAAGTTTGCGCATGTACGCGGGTGCGCGGAATGAAAGCTGAAAATTTTGAAAATCAAAAATAGAGAATTTTCAAAGGTTAAAAGCATGTCCTCTCATGTGACTCTGTCATGCTATAAATATTTCAAAATTTTTATTTTAGTTTTAATTCCTGTTGGAAACCTCATCCCGCCCGTGGATGAGGTTTCATAAAAGATCCAAAGGCTGCTTGGCCTTTGTCCAACTGTAAGGTTGGATGGGCAGTGAAAAATTGCATTCAATAAAACTTTAGCGGCCTTAATTGGCCTGTTAGTGGTCGGCAGGCGTGCTGCCGAATCCCGCGTGCACCCACCAACCGAAATATCGGGAGAGTGCGCGATGACGTCGGGACACTCGCCCGACGTCATCGTGTGTCATTTTACGCTCAAGTGGGTCGGGCACGTGACTGCCCGCTCAGCGAAAAATTCAGCCCTGTGTTTTACTGGGAAATCAACATGAGGCTCAGGCCTTTGTTGAGAGAGACAATCTGAATTGAAACAGTTGTGAGAAGATGATTGACAGGCTTTTACAGAGATGTGGGGATTAACATAAGATCAGGAGCTAAGAGGTATGGGGTTCTTAAAGAATTGTCTCGACATCTGGCGCTCAAGGATGAAAGGACTAGTCCCCTTGGTGATCGAGCACAACTGGCCAGAATTGAAAAAGAATTAGGACTAAGAAAGATTTGACTTAGAAAGAGGGAAATTAGAGAGGAAAGAGGTCGAGATAGAGAGAGAGAGAGAGAGAGAGAAAGGGAGAGAAAGAGAGATGAACATTGCAAAATAGAGCAGGAATTCCGATTATTCAGCTCGAGTTGACAAGGAGAAGTGAGACTAACTCAGAGAGAACTCCTCTTAATTTTGATTTGGTCAAGAGTTTTCATTTAGTACCTAAATTTAACAAGGTGGGAGTGGAGATGTACTTTGTGTTCTTCAAGAAAATTGCTATGAATCTATATTGTTTGAAAGAGCAGTGGGCTTTGCCCTACAAAGTGTTTTAGTAGAGAAGGCTTTGGAGATGTACTCATCTCTTTCAGCTGAGCATTTGTGTGATTACAAGTAAGTAAAGACTGTTGTATCCAATACTTAGGAGCAGGTGCCAGAGGCCTACAGGCAGAAATTTAGAAATTTGTGAACGAGTACAGACCAGGGAAAAGGAAATGGCATTCGATAGGTGGTGTAGGTTGATGAAGGCGGAATACAACTTTGATAACTTTAGGGAGATGGTTTTGGTGGAGGAATTCAAAAATAGTGTCGCTTTGGGGTTAAGGACTCATCTGGAAGGCTACCAAGTCTGTAAAATAAGTAATAGGTAATTGGTAATTACAGACGATTATGATTTAACTCAAAGGTGTCCATCCAAAAGGGCACCATACCTCTCCAAAAGGTACCTTGGCTATCCAAACAAATCCGCCAAGTTTTAGAGCAGCTTCTACCAGGTGTTTTCAGAACTTCTCATATCAAAATCACATGAGTGGAGGAAGCTGCGGATTTCTATGTGCAGCGTGCCATTAGAAAGCATCAAATAGGATCAGGATGCAGAAGAATGTTAAAAAGGCAAAGTTAAGGGCACCCTATCTGAATACATGCAGCATTCACAATAAGGTGGATGATTTGAAGGTACAAATAGATGTAAATGGGTATGATTTATTTGCCATTACAGAGACATGGTTACAGGGTGACCGAGACTGGGAACTGAATGTTCAAAATATTCGTCATTTAGGAAGGATAGTCGAAAAGGAAAAGGAGGTGATGTAGTGCCATTAATAAGGAACGAGATCAGTACATTACTGAGATAGGATCTTAGATTGGAGGATCGAGATGTAGAGTCAGTTTGAGTGGAGCTAAAAGACAGCAAAGGGTAACAAACATTGGTGGGAGTTGTTTATAGTCCACCAAATAGTAGTGGTAATGTTGGGCACGGTATAAACCAGGAAATTAGAGATGCATGTAACGTGGGTGATACAGTCATAATGGGTGACTTCAATTTACATATAGTCTGGGTAAACCTAATTAGCACTAATGCTGTGGAGGATGAGTTCTTGGAGTGTGTATGAGATGGATTTCTGGAGCAGTACATTGAAGAACCAACTAGAGGTCGGCTATTTTAGATTTAGTATTATGTAATGAGAAAGGGCTAATTAATAAGATTGCAGTAAAGGAGCCTTTAGGAAAATGGTGACAATAATATGATAGAATTTTACAGTAAGTTTGAAAGTGGTATAATTCATTCTGAACTAAAGTCTTAAATCTGAACAAAGGAAACAATGAGGTATGAGGGACAAGTTGCCCGTGGTGGATTGTGAAAATACACTAAAAAGTGATGGCAGACAGGCTATGGGTATTATTATTAATGGAGGATTACATGGTCTACAACAAAAATACCTACCTCTAGGACAGAAAAACCCAACAGGAAAATGTGTATCAACAAAAGAAGTTAAAGATTGCATTAGATCAAATGAAGCGACTTATAAGATTTCCAGAAAAAGTGATAAGTGTGAGGATTGGAAGCAATTTAGAATCAAGCAAAGGAGGACCAAGAAACTGATAAGGAAAGGGAAAAGAGAATATGAATGCAAGCTAGTGAGAAAAATAAAGATGGACTGTAAAATCTTGTTAAAGTATGTGAAAAGGAAAAGATAAGCAAGGAAAAATGTGGGTCCATTATAGGCTGGGTACTGGGAGGATATTTCCTTCTGTGGGGGAGACTAGAACTAGGCGACACAGTTTAAGAATAAGAGGTCTCCCTTATAGGACGGAGATGAGGAGAATTTTTTTTTCTCTCAGGGGGTCGTTAGCATGTGGAATTCTCTTCCTCAGAAAGCAATGGAGACTGTGCCATTGAATTTATTTAATGCAGATATGAAGTATTTTGATAGACAAGGGACTCGAGAGTTGTGGGAGGCAGACAGGAAAGTGCAGTTGGGACCGCAACCAGATTAGCCATCAACTTATTGAACGGTACAGCAGACTCGAAGGGCTGAATGGCCTGCTCCTACTCCAAAGTCCGACGTTCATTTTGTTATGGGCAGGAGGGGGTGTAATTTAAACAGCCCTGATTTCTCCTCTCACTACCCATCCATAAACAGAAAAGCATTTTGGATTTTTGATTTCCCCCCTTTGTAAGTGGTGGTGTATTTCCCATTCCCTTAGTTTTGGTGTGATCCAAATCCTATTAATAACCCCACAGCGAACTCAAGGCAGGGTGAACTAAAAGGGTTAGCTTATTTCACTCCCACTCAAAATGTGGGAGGGGATGATGCTACATAGCCCCCGGTACATTCATACAATAAAAGAGGGATAAGGGGCAAGAAGAGGTATGGGGCAAAGACCACTGAGAAAATAAGAATTATTGTTTTACGTGAATCCAGAGTCCAGAATCAAAATCCAATGGTGTATTCTTTCACAGAGTCAACAGGTTAAAGACGGATGCTGGATAACCCACTTTTCCGGTAGAGATGACTTCCCCATTGGGAAGAACATGCTGAAGTTCAGAAGTTCCAGCAGAAACAGTGTAGGGGGGGAGCCAGGGATTCATAAACCCAGACAGGGTCCGCTTTCTGCTGCTGCTCGCTGGGTGGAAAATGGCAATCTGCCTTTTGTCATCTCCAAAAGGTAATATTACAAGATTCTAGCTGCTTGGGGTGAGAAGGGGAGGTGAGGGAGGGGTGATTATGAGACATGACTCCCACTTCTCCACTTTGGTTTGGACAAAGGGTGTATATTTCTGATAAAAACACAGGACCTACTTTGCCAAATTTGAGGAAAACATAAAAATAGGTGGGAAGGCAAGTGGTGAGGATGACACAAGGAGTCTACAGAGGGATATAGACAGGTTAATTGAGTGGGCAAAAAAGTGGCTGATAGAATATAATGTGGGAAAATGTGAGGTTATGCACTTTGGCAGGAAGAATGGAGGGGCTGAATATTATTTAAATGGAGAAAGACTGCAGAAAGCTGCAGAACAGAGGGATTTGGGGGCCCTCATACATGAATCACAAAAAACTAGCATACAAGTTCATCAGGTAATAGGGAAGGCAAATAGAATGTCGGCCTTTATTTCAAAGGAGATGGAGGATAAAAATAGGGAGGTCTTGCTAAAACTATAAAAGGTACTAAGTTAGACCACACCTAGAATACTGTGAGCAGTTTTGGTCCTCTTATCTAAGGAAAGATATACTGGCATTGGAGGCAGTCCAGAGAAGGTTCACTAGGTTGATTCTGGGTATGAAGGAATTTTCTTATGAGGAGAGTTTGAGTAGGTTGGGCCTGTACTCATTGGGGTTTAGAAGAATGAGAGGCGCCTTTTTTGAAACATATAAGATTCTTAGGGGGCTTGACAGGGTAGTTGCTGAGAGGTTGTTGTCCCTTGTGGGAGAGTCTAGGACCAGAGGCATAGGCCAGAATTTTCCCGTTGGCGATTTGGGGACAGGGCCCACTCGCCGACGGAAAAATGACGTGGGATGACATTGGGAGGAACCCCCGACGTCATCCCGGTCCCTTTAAATTTTCAGAAAGGCGGGCGGACAGTGAAATCAGCTGTCCACCCGCCGACCTGTCAATGGCCAATTGAGGCCATTGACAGGCTAATTAAAGTAATTAAAGGCCCGGCCTGTCCAACCTTAAGGCTGGCGGGCAGGCCAAGAGCCCCAGCTCATCCACTGGCAGGATGAGGTTTCATGTTCCTTTTTAAAAACTTTAATAAATGTCATGTGATATTTATTAACATGTCCCATCTCGTGTGACATTGTCACATGAAGGGGACATGTTAATAATATATTTCTTTCTCTATTTTTTACATTTTTGACAGTGTCACTAATCTACCTGAGACAGCACTTTGACAGCTGGGGATTCCTGTTGGGCAGGCCGCTGGGCGGGCCTTAATTGGTCCGCCCACTCAAAATGGCGGTGGGCCCCGTTTTGGCGGCGGTGGTTGGCTGTCCACCCGCCGCAGAGCCGGTGGGGTCCGCACGCCCACCAAGGGCAAAATTCTGCCCATAAGCTCAGAGTATGAGGCTGCCCATTTGAAACAGAGATAAGGAGGAATTTCTTCTCTCAGAGGGTAGTTAACCTGTGGAATTCTTTACCGCAGAGGGCTGTAGAGGCTGGGTCGTTAAGTATATTCAAGGCAGAGATAGGTAGATTTTTAATCAGTAAGGGAATCAAGGGTTGTAGGGAAAACGGAGGAATGAGGAGTTATCAGATCAGCCATGATCTCATTGAATGTCGGACCAGGCTCGATGGGCCGAATGGCCTACTTCTGCTCCTACATCTTATGATATAATAGGAGATGGTTAATGAAATGGCTAATGTTTCAACCATTAATAAGTTCAATGGAGGTTTCCGGGTCCTTTTGTCCTCGCAGACGGCTCATCTCCATTGGCCAAGGGCCTGGCCTTAGAAATGTAAAGGTCTTTGTACAAGTCTTGGGGATTTGATCTCTGTAGTCACAAGGGCATTAGCACCTCTTCAGAGATAATGATGTTGCTGCTGTTCTGAAGGCCAAAAATTCCTTTTGTGTGAGTCAAAGCCAGTCATGACTTTAGTCAGTTTAAAGCTTATATATATATATATATATATTTTTATATATACATATTATATATATATGTAGAGTGAGGTCTTAGCCCCCTGCTCCAGGTCGTACATCTCTGGCTATCTATGAGGTTGATGTCAGGCAAGCTGAACCAATTAAGCAAAATCCCTCAGGAGCAATTCTAGCAAAGATGTCAAGGTCAGGGGGTAGGTTCAATTTATGTTAGATAACAATATGTTTGAACGCAGCCAAAGTAGTTGGAGTTCCCCCGTCATGCTGGTGCCTAAGCCAGATGAGATCCAAAGGTTCTACAATGTTTATTGAATCAATTGAGTGGGAAAGTGAGAGATCCTGTGTACCAGAGGCCGAGTTAAAGAACTTTGGAACTGCATGAAGTAGCACATGTCTGCAGGGCACAATACGGGTACTTGTGGCCAAATAGATATCTTTGTTGTATACCTTTTTATTTGAAGTATCATTTGTCTGTTAATTCATATTTAATTTGTGTTGGTTCCAATTCATGTTGAAGTAAAAGATAGAAAAAGTGAAACCTTGTTGGTAATTTCTTCATTTGGAGGTCATTTGGTAAATTTTGTTATTTTGCGTTCTGGTTCCCCCATCATAAATAACAATATTCAAAGTGTAAGGAGGTAATTTTAACCTAACTCACTGGGCTCAAAGCCCACAGGATCAAATGGAACGCCAGACTTACACCAGGCCAAATGTTGCTCTACAATGGGTCCAATGGAGACTAAAATCAGGTGGGTGACAAACAAATATTGCATCCACTCTCACCAGTTTCACAACTGGTGGGTTAGGCTAAGATTGTCCTCGAATTAAGTCTCAAAATTAGATGAAAATGTAACAAAGAAAAGACCATACCAGGACAAAGTGCAATGTTGCAGAACTTGGTTTGCTTCTCAGGTCCCTCACAGGGGTTTCCTCCAAATTGAGGTTGTATGCAGGAGCGGGTACGATCTCGGTGACCCCTTCCACATGTGGAGGAGCACAAGCTCCATGGCGACCATTCTTCCCAGACACCGTGGACTGAAAACAGAACAACAAGGTCTTGATCTCATGTTATGGTTAGGCCTATCTGTGAAAATTGGGGACACAGAGGACAGGTTATCAGTGTAAATCAGATGGGCCTGGAAATTTGATGTGACATAAGCTGTATAGCAACTCTGCTTCAATAATCACTCCAATATCCTGAAGAATGAATGCATTCTAAAGAGACAGCGCTTGCTTCCCGCACTGGTTAAATAATAACCTCTGAAATAACATAAATAGATTTCCCTATGACTCTGTGCAAGTGAGCTACCATGTGCAACTAAGACATACAGAACATAAAGGTTATAGATTTGATCCGTGGTCAGTGTTAACTTAGTTGACAGGGTGGAGTTATGGACACTAAAACTGGCCTTACTGTTTCTCGCTCATATAGAGGGAACATTAGCCAGAGTTCCAACTCCTGATTACCATCTGGCAATCTGGAAGGTGCCTAGACTGCCCGCCCCCACCCCCAACCCCACTCCATAGTCAAAGAGGTGAAAAACAATCATCATCTGGCCTCACATATAGAACGAGGAAGAAAGAACTTTTAATTTATATGGCACGGACATACTAAAACTCTTTATAGCCAACAAAGTGCTTTGGAAGTGCAATAACTGCTGTAACTTCAGCAACTAGCTTATGCATAGCAAATCCCCAGAAACAGCAATGAGCAAACAATCTTTATGGTGATGTTGGCTGAGGGATACATATTGGCCAAGCGACTGGGAGAACCTGTTCTTCTTCAAATGAAGCTTGGGATCTTTCACATCCACTTGATTTGATTTATGCCTCATCCAAAAGACAACACTTTTTACAGTGGACTACTCCCAATATGCACTAACCTGTCAATGTAATTTATATACTTAAGTCCTGAAGTAGGGTATGAATTCACAACCTCTGAAACAGAGGCAAGATTGCTATCATTGAGCTAAGGCTAAATTATTTTGGAAATGACAAATGGGGGGCAGAAAGTACAATGCAAGTGTACCCCATCAATATTTAATAATTTGTGGACAAGATGGAGAATATTGAAAATAAAAGCATTAACCTATTGTGGAAACAGAATGGTAAATTGTTCTGAGTGAGTTACCATTTACCTTACTCCATTGTCATATTCAATAACTAATTATTGTAATTGCAACTACACAAATAATCATAACCATTTGTCATTCAGTGCCATCAAATGCCATATAGTAACAGACAGAACCAAGTAGTGTACAGATTTCAGTGGGATTTGCTGCTAGACATGAATGTTGATGCTGCACAAGAGGTGTTCAGCGCCCACCTACACATAGACAGAAGTACACGTACCTCTTTGGCCAGACGATTAGTGCTTGTGGAGGCTCCAATTCCCAAGGTAGGCTGCAACAACAGATCCAATTGCAGAAATACTGTCTGCAGAGGCTGGCTAACCTTAATGCGGGATGGATCTTTGGAAGCACTCCAATTACAGTGTGTCATGTTTTAAATGGTGCTGCATAAAAGAAGGCATAATCATCCGCCAGCATAGCTGTGATTGTCTGAACCCAGCAAGATGCTACCAACCATATTTGTACACCTAATTGGCACTGTGGAACTGTCTTCACAGATTTCAAGTCCGCAGGGAGCCAAAGGCAGAGTTCTGCCATCTGCTGCAAGGACATCAGAAGTTAAACTGCATCAAAAAGATGGCAGTCAGTGATATTCTGCTCAGGCCTCATATCTGTCTCCATGTTCTTCCTAGCATGCTGCAATAATGATCTAAAAAGTATGCCCTGGAGTGGCAAACCAGACCACGCTTCCTGCAATCACCCCATACAGCACCATTTCTACTTGATCGGTCATCAAACAAGGCATCAAATGTTGGGAATTATGCCTGCAGGCTCTGTTTCATTTCTGAACATTGGGTTTCTTGTCACTTTTTTTTTTCCCCTGGCACTTCTTTCTCCTCTCTCTCATCAGGTTTGACAAAGACTTTTAATTGATCAAAATCTCTTTTCAGCTTTTTCAAAGTCTCCCGAGAATTATGCCACTTACCTTTTAAGCCTTCACCTCCTCATAATTTTCACTTGAATTTCATTATTTGCTAGTCACCCCTATTCGGCTAACTCCATACAATAAATGCTGGCCTAGCCAGCGATGCCCACATCCCATGAACAAATAAAAAAAGTGCAAAAGGTCTAAGCTGGACACAGAGTTATAAACAATAGCCAGTGCAGACTTGATGGTACAAATGGCCTCCTGCGCTGTAAAGATTCTGTGATCCTGTGTTTCTATGATAATGAATTGACTATAGAAAATGACATTTGCAGTACAGGTGAGCTGCACACTACGACTAAATTGCACCTGCATGAAAAATTTACCTTAGTCACTTAAAACTGAAATATGAAGCTCAAAATGTGGATAAACCTTCTTTGTCCCAATCTGTGCATTTGAGAAACACAAGTAAGAAGCTGTTTCACTGTTCATTCTTTAATTCTGCAGAACTCAATTAAACACAACACAGACCCATCCGAGGAATTCAATGTCCAGCCCAACTTTGCTTATTTAGGCTCCCTTTTTGTGTAAAACAGACTGTGTAGTGTACAAGAAACCAAGACCAAGCAAATAAACTTGGAGCTAAGGGAGATCTTGAATGTATGATTTCAGTCTTTTAAATCTGGGTCCCATTTCAACGGGCTTGGGCTAAGCATCTGGGCCAAAGCCAAGGGCTGTGTTGTTCAATTGCCACAAATAACAATTCACTTGTTCTTACTTCATTTTTATTCCACGACACGAAGTGAGAACTTTATGTTCTGCATAAGAGGAACACAATATAGTTAGGGGCTCGTTTGACAAATAAAGTCGGGGTGACCAAGTACGATGACATTACTTAACTGAACTCAAACAAAAGCTGACTGTGCTGCCCAGTCACCTCTCCATTTGCCCTCTCTTTCTGCTGAGTTTGTCCCTTAACAATTCAGTAGTTTCCTGTGGGATTATCAAAGGACAATGTTTCTTCTGCAATTCACATACCAAGTGGCTGCTGTGTGACCACTACTGGATTGTTGCCACCATCACTGCTCAGACATTATCAAATCAAAGAGCATACCCACGCGGGCCAAACTGAGCTCAGTATCTCTTTCCCTACAGCGTGCCAATTGGGAACCACAGTTTGCAATGTCTTGACTAATACCAAATTATGATATAAAGTGTAGTTCTTGGCAGGCAGTTGAAATTAAGCTGATAATGAACCTTTCTTACTCAAAGACATGCTTCCCAAGTCTGATGCCTGCTGCAGAGCTACCATTCAGGGCAGAATTATTCTTTTGATTCTGAAGTCGTAAGGGACTGAGTATTTAACTTTGATTGTGTTTCATTCCACAGAAGACTGCTTTCTTTAATAAATTACTGCACTTTACAGGGTTTTGGTGCATAAATAATAATGTAAGTATGCACAAAGTCTAACGCTATTCAGCCTGCCAAGCCTGCTCCTGCCACAACCCTTGCGCAATTTACTCTGACTCTACATTACCATGAAAGAAGATTTTGCATAAGTATATCCTGAATCCCAAAGGCAAACAAACACAATACCTAGCTATCAACACATTGCTATTCTTTGTGGGCTTTGTTGCTTTCCATGGACAAAATACCCCTTTCTTCCAGACACAATAACAAAGGAACTATAATGTCCCATTGTGCTCTCTCAGTTTGTACCAATTCCCATAAGCATCAATCTTCGTCCAAAAGAGTTCATCCTTTAGCTTGCAGTTGCGTTCATACCATCACATCCAAAAGTACATCCATGCATGGTGAACTGGTGTTCAGCATCTTCTTCATTTCAGCATGTGATTGGGGAACAACAGTTCTTGAGAAGTAGGAAACACAGCCTTTCGATGCCAGTTTAATTCAGATACTGTAATGTTGAATCTTTCTTACAAATAGACCTGCTACCCAGCTCAATTGCTTTTGCACGACAGTGTAAGTTAGAGAACGTAGATTTGTTCTGATAACCAGTCTCCTCTGATGTTTGTTTATTCTGAGTCTGTCCTTTAGCTCTTTGATAAATTATTTATGTCAAACAACTTGTTTATATCTTATAGTACAGAAGGAAGCCATTTAGAGGCCATTTGAAAGAGTTATCCAATTAGCCTCATTCTCCCACTCTTTTCCCCAAAGTCCTGCAAAGTATATATTCAATCCCCTTTTAAAAATTACCATTGAATTTGCTTCCACCAGCCTTTGAGATAGTGAAAACAAAAACAGAATTACCTGGAAAAACTCAGCAGGTCTGGCAGCATCGGTGGAGAAGAAAAGAGTTGACGTTTTGAGTCCACATGACCCTTCAACAGAACTGTTAAGTTGAAGGGTCATGTGGACTCGAAACGTCAACTCTTTTCTTCTCCACCGATGCTGCCAGACCTGCTGAGTTTTTCCAGGTAATTCTGTTTTTGTTTTGGATTTCCAGCATCCACAGTAGCTTTTTGTTTTTATCTTTGAGATAGTGAAGTCCAGAACATTGCAAACTGTTGCCTAATGAACTTCCACCTCTTTTCTTTGCTGGTTCTTTTGTCAATTACCTTAAAGCTGTGCCCTCTGTTTATTGACTTTCCCACCAGCGGAAATTGTTTCTTCTTATTTACTCTATCAAAACCCCTCATAATTTCAAGCAGCTCTAATAAATCTCCCCTTAACCTTCTCTGCTCTGGGAACAATCCCAGTTTCTCTGTTCTCCCCAAATAGCTGAGTTCCCCATTCCTGTAATGATTAAAATGATTTTGTTTCATGACATTGGAAAATATGATCAGATGAGGATATACCTTTTAATTCCCTAAGCATCCCATTAAGTATAAATTTAACAGAATTTATTTTGTTTTATTATTCATTCTTGTGATTTTAGTGTCGCTGGTAAGAGCAGCATTTTTTTTGTCCATCCCTGGGTGCCCACAGAAGGTAATAGTGGCAGCCATATTCTTGAACCACTGATACTAGCTGGCTTGGTGGCTTTAAACAGCAGCTATGAAACAACCAAAGTCAAGTCACATATAGGCCTGCAGGTTTCTTTCCTCAAAAATCATGAACAATTGAGGTTTTTGTGCAATCTGACAACTTCATACACACTTTTATTGATACCAACGTTTTATTTCCAGAATATTGAAACGGAATTTAACTTTTCAAACTGCTCTGATAGGATGTGAGTTCATATTCTCTGGATCACGAGTCAGACCTCTGGATTATTAATCCAGTATCATAGCCAATCTACTATTGTATCTAGTCTAGCAAACAGATTGGTGCAGCTTTTCTCTTCCCCACTGACAACAAATGAAAAATACATGGAATTGAAAATAACTGCATATTTTTCCTGCATTTCTGCCTCAAATTAGAATACAAAATTAGTGTGGATGTTAAAAGTATAAGTCCTACAACTCAAGCAGATTTTGGTTTTAAATATTAGGCATGCTACACAGATGAAAGTTCATTCTCTACAAATTAAAATGGGAGTCATTTACTATTAAATTTATGCTCAAGTGAATACACAGCACCATTTGCCTCCCTGCAAAGTACTGATAATTCCTAGTTAAAAGACCAGGAGATATATTTTAGTTCAATTTCTAGCTTGTTTAGTCACTACGTCTTTTCCTTTCCTGATTTACAAATAATTATTTGAGTTCACCGAATTTTGTTCACAAGCTTCATCCTACAATCAGTACTCTGACTGCACCTGGTTTCTTCCACAAATTCAAAGTTCACACATTTGCTAACATTAAACGTAATAGGGCATACTCACATTGATAGTCAGATTCATCCTGCTCAAGCAGCTATTGGGCTGTCTAGCTAGCTGAGAAGTGTGAAAATGTTGTAAACCTAGCAGTTTACTCACCCAGATGTAAGGAAATGTCAATAATAATAATGTTTTCATAAATCCGGATTTACTGTCCAGAGTGAGTATTCATTTCAAGTCCATTATCAGTTTTCAAATGCCTTTCCATTAAGAGCTTCTCCTGACCCAGCCACCAGCACCGATAACCCCCTCCCCAACCCCCGCCACACCACCCCACCCCCGCAGCTAGCTAATGCCTCAGCAGTCCTCCGTGCAGCCTACAGGTCTTACCTGAATCTTCTAGCTAGTGCAGAATATACCCTACCTTTCCCTTAACAACACTCAACATCTACCAATGATAGCTCATATTTGGAAATAAAGTTATAGCCCATAGGTCAGATGCAATTTAAATCTTCTGTGCATGTGAGAATCACTGATATTTGTAAAAAAATATATGAATTAAAAAGATCAATCATTTTATGTTTGGGCACTTTAAACATGATCGCTATCTTGTGTGGCAGTCGAAGAGCAATTCTGAATGAGGGAAAGGAAGATTTTCTCTGTGTGTTTTGTGTAACAAAATAATACATTTGTTATTTTCAAACAGGTTCTGTTCTAACAAGTCATTTTTAATAAGCGCTAATATTCTCTCATTTACACTTCATTTTGGACTAAATAATCCACTGCTTTCCACTCCTATGTGCACTCATGCTCTACAATGTCTGGAGGGAGCTTTTTGTTAATCTGTCATACTTCTTCATTACACGTATTCAGTTTAGGACTTGTAGGAACAAACTTGCGGTGGGAATTTGTCCATGTTCCAACTGTTTTAAAGATATTTTGCAGCAGGAATGCAGATTGGAAAGTCTGCTTATTCATGGGAAGCATGAATGATTAAACATTGCTCTTTCTTCAGTATATCCCTAACAGTGTGCTTGTACGCTATCATGTAGCTGGAGGTGCTATTAAGAATTTCTCATTCAAGATTTCCTTGTTGACAGACACAGAAAGGAAAGCCTAAGGAAAGAGCGTACATTTAAGGTGTATTCATACAACCCTTCTCCTCGCCATCTTGCTCCAAGCTCTCTACTTCTGGCTCCATGAATTGAAGGAGTTAGAGTGAAGAGTGAAAGCTAGTTGAATAAAAATATAAGTAATTCAGAGCTAGGAAAAGCTTTTTGGCTTATCAAGCCCATGTTATCCAGAGCCACTGCATGATTATCCTAGCACAAGCTTCCTCCCATCCAACTCCTTATCCTGTACTAAATTCCTTCCCCTAGTACTCAACATATATTGATCTAGCTGAGGAACAATGAGGAAAGGTTGAACAGGTTGGGCCCACGCTCATCAAAGTTTAGAAGAATGAGAAGTGATCTTATTGAAACATATAGGGCAGAATTTTATGCCTCCAACACCCGCCGGCAGGATCTTGCTGTTCCGTTGAAGTCAACGGAGCTTTGAACAGTTTGTTGCATTTTCCAGTTCTGCCCCCGTCGTGAAGGGGCCATAAAATTCCACTCATAAGATTCTGAGGGAGTTTGACAGGTTAGATGCTGAGAGGGTGTTTCCTCTCATGAGGGAATCTAGAACTAGGGGTCACAGTTAAAAATAAGGGGTCTTCCCATTTAAGATGGAAAGGATTTTCTTCTCCCAGGGGGTCGTTAATCTTTGAACTTCTCTTCCCTAGAGTGCTGTGGAGCGGGGGTCACTGAATATATACAAGGCTGAGTTAGGCAGATTTTTAATCGACAAGGGAGTCAGGTGTTACAGAGGACAGGTAAGAAATTGGAGTTAAGGCCACAATCAGGTCAGTCATGATCTTATTGAATGGCGGAGCAGGCTCGAGGCACTGAATGGTCAACTCCTGCTCCTATTTCTCATGATCAGATCCTTTTTTAAGACGGGAACTGATTCTGAATTAACAACCTCTTCTGGGAGTATTATGACATGCCTGCCAAACATCATAGAGAGGCACTAAACCGAAACATGTGCCATTGCCATAGATAAAGAAATTATGTGAGAAGCATGTTACAACAAAAATATTGATGTATGTATATCAATATGTAGTGGTAGTAGATAATAACCACTTTAAAGCCACGAATCACTATGAAGAACAACATCATTCTATACCTATCCAAATTTTTATGAAAAATACAGTGCCTAGAGGGGTCAGTGGGAATCGTGAATAGTTTATTCACAATACAATATGCCATCACACATGTTCTGACTCTTGGGGTAGATTTTGACTCCAGTGCAAAGCAGGTGATAGCAAATTGACAGCTCATTTTACATCTCTCACTGACTTCAATGAAAAGAAAGTGGGAGAGATGTAAACCGGTTGATAGCAAATTGAACAGTAAAAATCTACTCTTTGGAGGGTAAGCCAAATTCTACAAGTAATGTGAAAATCCATGGCCCACATTCACAAAGTAACTCATAAAAGTATTGTTTTCTGTACTTCAATGTTAATTTGCAGAATATTTCACAATGCATTACACAAAATAAACCACAAAAACTACAATTTCAGCAAACCAGGCAAAGAAAACTCTATAAGTGGTGTTTGTGTCATAGGTAAGCCATTTTTATGATTTTTAACCATTAAAGGCAATACAGCATACCCAACCAGGTCATTATGCAAATCTCCCTCCTTGCCCTTACAGGGCAGAAACCAATTTTTACTTGGCAGGTCAATCTGTAGCATTACTTAGGTTAAAGAAAATCAGTATTTTTTTTTCTATTCAAAGTCTATAACATTTTTTGCTGAAATGTTTACCTTTTACGATCATTTCTATCATATTGTCTGGATTCACTAAACAAAAGCCATTACCATTCCAGGAAGGCAGATACAGAAGCAAAGAAGTCATTTTCAAATGTGAAGTGATTTTCCATTTCAGGAAAGTGAAACTTTTGCAGTGAAAGCAACAGATAAGGAATTATGACTATGCTGAATAAGTTAAGTCTGGGGAATTCATGAGAGGATTATACTTTGAACTCTGGAACCAAGATTAAACCCAGAAAGCGGGTATCTTCTGCCTTAACATCTGCTAATAGTCCTAAACAAAGCAAGTTTGTCAAGTTTTAACCCTGCATCCACAGAAGTCTACATCTCAACACATTTTTAAAAATGAGCACTAATCAAGAAATCTTCACTTGTACAAATGTCTAGAAGAACTGAAGCTGCGGGGGAAAGATATGTCACATTTGATGTCTTTGGTACTGACTTTGAAGTTGGTGCATATCGTCAGGACAATCATAAAGGACATCAGCGCTGCATCAGACCAGTGTCATTCTTGACTCTGGAATTCTGATGCAGTCACTGGCAATTTCCCAGCACTGTCAAGGTCAAATACCTCGACAAGTTGCAAGCACAGGTTGGAATTAAGGAAGGAAAGAGAGCTGGGATAAGAAGGCAATGTACGGCAACAACAAGTGTTTCCATTAGTTCAAGCAAACCTGGACACACTGCTGAATTGTTGCACAGTCTCATTTCTCGCAGGGGTCCACTACAGGAGGTGCCATATGGAGATGATACACAGGATCTCATCCGGGTCTGTGTACCCTGCCCACAAGTCGAAGAACAGACAGTCCAGGGGGACCATTCCTCTGCTGCAGGGTCGCCTGAAAAAGAAGATTCATTTGAGTGTTACTCGGTTATGGCTTTGCTGCTGTGGAGTCTTCTTATTATCATTTGCCAGTCACAGTGAATGATAGTAAATAGATTATAACATAAAGTAGGTCAATAAAATGGTTTAAAAAAGATAACTGTGCACAAAGGGGAAAGGACAAGCAAATGAGGATTAAAGGGAAATGTGTCAAAATGAGGGAAAGCGAAAAAAAAAAATAATTGCAGCATTCTTGCAAACAGATAAGCGAGTGATAAAGAAACGGGAAATGCATCATGCTAGTAAAGGTGTTTGCAAGAATAATTATACCCAAGGTAAATGTGAAAAAGTTTGGGCAATTTTTCATGTCAATGGGGAATTCCATAAATAAATCAAAGGCTTACACAAAATAAAATTCTTTTGTGCTGTGTGCTTTCATACTTTGTAAAATTATACCTCAGGTTCTAAAACTGGAGCTCTAGCCACATTTCCATGGTGACTTTCCAAGAATTTAATATAATAGTCAAAATAGAGAAAATGGATTGATGCAGTGTTGATGCTCTGTTCATGTCTTTAGGTGTCTTGATGTGTAACTAACATGAGGTGGCAGAACATCAATGGTGTCCTAATCTTTACCTGGCTATTACAACATTGGCAGGCTTTCCAAATTAGACATCTCCAATCCATTCTACTAAACTCCAGCTAGAATGTCAGTCATCCATTCAATGTGTAGGCATTTAGTTAGATCCTGGTCCTGACAGCTCAACTCAGTTGTAAATTATTGTCCATTGAACTATGAAGGGGAATCAGTATTTTAGGGTCTGCTACTCTTGGATAACATAGCACTTGGATCTTAAGCACTGGGCAACCTAAGAAGGAAGCCTTCAGGCAATCCGCAAGATGGCAAAATACCAACTGGCACATGAAAAAAAGTTGCAAATGTCAAAACTTGAACTTTGGAACAACAGTACGCAGGTCAGAAAACTGGCTACAGCATCCTGCTTATAAGTAAACCCTAAAATCGAGAGAGCGCTCTTTCGCGCATGCGCACGCAAGAGTGCATTCATCTCCCTGAGGCTAAGTGCTGCCTCAGGGAGATCGGCTCTACTTTCAACAATATTGAAAATAGAAAAAAAAAATTCCCTTACATGTCCCCTCACATGAGTTGGGACATTTTCATAACTTCCATAACAACTTTATTAAAAATTTTTAAAACCCGACATGAAACCTCATCTCGCCGGTGGATGAGGTTTGATGTTTTTTCTAGTTGCCGCTGGGGCTCCTGGCCTGCCTGCCAACCTTAAGGTTGGACGGGCAGGCCCTTTAATTGCTTAATTGATCCTGTCAATGGCCTCAATTGGCCATTGACAGGTCGGCGGGCACGCAGCTGATTTTGCTGCGCCCCCGCCTTCCTGAAAATTTAAATGGGGCGGGATAACGTCGGGAGTTCCCCCCGACATCATCCAGTGTCATTTTTCACGTCGGCGAGCGGGCCCCACCTCCGCTCGCTGACAGTAAACTCCTGCCCGTGATTTCCCATTCATAAATCCATTATTTGTCCATTTATCACATTCTTTAGAATAGATTCTAGCATTTTCCCTACTACTGATGTAAGGCTAACAGGCCTGTACTTCCCTGTTCTCTCTCTTCCTCCCTTCTTAGTGGGGTGACAGTTGCTACCTTCCAACCTGCACAAACCGTTCCAGAATCTATAGAATTTTGGAAGATGATCACCAATGCAATCACTATCTCCAGAGCTACCTCTTTCAACACTCAGGGATATAGAATATCAGATACCAGGGACTTATAAACCTTCAGTCCCATTAATTTCTCCATTACAACCTTCTTACTAATACTAATTTCCTCAATTCCTCATTCTCCCTAGTCCCTTGGATCTCCAACTCTGGGGGCTTCCTTGTATCTTCATCAGTGAAAACAGACACAAAGAAATCATTTAGCTTCTCTGCCATTTCTCTATTCCCCATTATAAATTCTACTGACTGTCCATAATAGAACCACAATTGCCCTAGCCAAACGTATATATTTTATATACCTGTAGAAGTTTTTACAGTCCTTTTTTTTGTTTATTTGCTAGTCTACATTCATCTTCTATTCTCCCTTTCTTTATCAGTTTCTTGATCCTCCTTTGCTGTATTCTAAAATGCTCCAATCCTCAGATTTATTACTATTTCTGGCAACTTTATAGGCCTTTTCCTTTAATCTTATACAATCTTTAACTTCCTTTGTTAGCCACAGTTGACGGTACAAATATACATTGTATTAACATAGCCAATCACCTTGTTGTTCCTGCAGTTAAAGTCATTATATCCATGATGCCACGTTACCAAATTATTTTAAGAGGAAGAAAAGACTTCACATGACAATTAAAAAGCATGAGGAGAGAAAGGCAGTTTTACTGAAGCGTATCATTATTTTTAACAGGATATCTATTCTATATTGGAACCCTTGTCCTGCTATTTTCAAGCCATTAATGGGCAGTTAATCAAATATTTAGTTAACAGAAAATGTAATAAATAAGTTCATTTCTCTGAACAATAAACAGGCTTGACTATTAATTGTTCTCATCAATAGGAGCATGAAAAGAAAAAAAAGTCTTTCACATAGAGACCATTCTTTTCAAATTAACCTGATCGCAAGCATTACACGGAGCATTTCTTCACCCGAGGAAAGCAATTGCAAAATCTCCTCCTGCCATCCCTCAAATATAAACAAACTGAACACCAGAACACTGATTGCACCAAAGACAATGCATTTTACCTACCTGGGCCAACTGCTTTCCATGACCTATTTTCATTATCCCAACAGCTTGGGGAAGCATCATTATCCCCAAGGTATTCAGTGATCTCTTCTTACTCTTTTAATTATCAACCTCATTCCTAAACAGATATTCATGGAGCCTTTTTTTTTCAGAACAAGTGTTAATCACAAGGTTGTATTTTCACAGAAATCATTGAGAAACCGCAATATATCATTGGATATTTCAGTCTTTCATGCATCAGATAATTCTACTTATTAGAAAAATAATAAGTTACAGGGCTGAGTCACAATCTCTGAAGCTGAAGTAACATTTATGAACCAAGTGAGATTCACTCTCGTAAATGCCACGAATGTCAGAAATGGCATTTGCTGCAGCACAATTATTCTCAAACTGTCAATACAGTGACTGTGAGCCAATTCTTTGCTTTAGAACAGGTTGTTGTTGTGACTAGGTCTGTTGGAAAAATCTTTAAAGAAACAAAAGGACTCCCCGATTCAAAGTGGAATATATTCTTAAAGGGTCTTAAAAGGGAAAACATCATGGCCTTTTAACAGTGCTTTGTAACGTAAAATTTCCAAACTGGGAGCTGTTTGGCCTGGGTCAGCTCCCTATGCAATACCGTTGGTTTGTTTCCTGGATGAGTGCACTGTAAATTGCTCCTTAGATATTGTGTACAGGTATCAGAGAAATAATTTATGAGGAAGAAGTGTGAAAGCATGTTCTTGGCAAGCTGCCATTACTTAAGTTACTGAGCCAAAGTTGCCAATTTTGGCAGAAGAGCTGTGAGTCCCCTTTGAGGTGAGAGTGACTGCCCTTGACATCAAGGCAGGATTTGACTCAGTGTGGTATTTCAAGGCCCCAGCAAAATTGAAGCCAATGGGAATCGGGAGAAAACTCTCCACTGGTTGGAGTCATACCTAGCGCAAAGAAAGATGGTTGTTGTTGTTGGAGGTCAATCATCTCAGACCCAGGACATCACTGCAGGAGTCCCTCAGGGTAGTGTACAAGGCCCAACTATCTTCAGCTGCTTCATCAATGACCTTCCCTCCATTATAAGGTCAGAAGAAGGGATGATCTCTAATTGATTGCACAGCATTCAATACCATTTACAACTCCTCAGATACTGAAGCCATCCGTATCTATGTGCAGCAAGACCTGGACAACATTCAAGCTTGGGCTGATAAGTGTCAAGTTACATTCCCACCACACAAGTGCCAGGCAATGACCATCTTCAACAAGAGAAAATTGCATCATCATTGGGATGCCCGAGATGGTAATGCCCCTTGACACAATCTACAAGGCACAAGTCAGTGGTGTGATGGAATACTCACCCCTTGTCTGGATGAGTGCAGCTCTAACAGCCCTCAAAAAGCTTGATACCATCCAGGAAAGAGCAGCCTGCTTGATTGGCACCCCATCCACGAACATTCACTCCCTTGACCACCGACGCACAGTAGCAGCAGTGCACACCATCTACAAGATGCACTGCAGAAACTCACCAAGCCTCCTTAGACTGCACCTTCCTAACCCATGACCACTACCATTTAGAAGGACAAGGGCAGCAGATACATGGGAAAACCATTTGGAAGCTCCCCTCCAAGCCACTCACCATCCTGACTTGGAAATATATTGCCGTTCCTTCACTGTCGCTGGGTCAAAATCATGGAGCTCTCTCCCTAACAGCACTGTGGATGTACCTACGCCGCAGTGACTGCAGCAGTTCAAGACGGCAGCTCACCACCGCCTCTCAAGGGCAGTTAGGGATGGGCAATAAATGCTGGCTTAGCCAGCGAAGCCCACACCCTTTGAATGAATTTAAAAAACTTCCTTCAACATTCAACGGCATTACCAATGCTCAAATCCCCAGCAAAAATCCAGAAGTGTTTCTGCCATTTTTCCATTGCTTTTCTACTGAAGCTGAATGCATGGTCAGAAATCCCATGGAGATACACCCCTAAAGCTACTCACAGCAGTCAGTTACATGACAGTTATCCCACCATAACTACGCCAAAAAGCATTGCTTTAATGGTGATCAATAGAACCTTCAAAAATGCTATCCCCTATTATTTTGCTGCTTCTCAATTAAATCATTTCATCCAATTATTCTACAAAAAATGTATTTGCATAAATTGGGGCTCATACAATAAGGCAGTTCTTGATCTCCAGTAGTACTGGCATTCCGTGTTCATAGGGAATGCCACAGGACGAGAGAAGGCAATGGAAGACTAGGTAATCGTCCATTCTTCTTCCCTTCGATGTAAACACACCAACCATACACAAGGATTGGTGAAACAATAATGTGGGTTCTTTATTTGAATGTAAGACTATATACAGATAATATTTGCTGGGGGCTATGAGGTACATGCTTGGTCTCAACTACTGCTGCTTACAGACTGCCTGCAAGTCAGGGGACTCTTACATACTATCCTGTCGAGGTGCGTAAATATTGACCGTAGTTTAAGATACACTCCCTTAAAGCTATGTGCACATCATATCACAACATCCCCTGTTTTTCTAAACTCATGGTTTACACTTAAAGAATCAAATTATTTACATGAAAGCAAAAGAAATTAACATCATATCTGAATGTACTTTCACACAGAGCAATAAATTTACAAGTCTCAGAAATGTATCAGCAATTTGCTTATCTGGCCAGCTTTAGTTATGGCTGGAGGCTGCTGTACTTTTTCAAAATGTTGGTTAGGAGTGCTTTGTTTGTGTTGCATCTTAGACCGTGTTCTAGCTGCAATAGGGTTACTTGGTTTTTCTGATTTTGGTGTGTTCTGATTTGG
The DNA here is from genome assembly GCF_964194155.1 of Cetorhinus maximus. NCBI lineage: Eukaryota > Metazoa > Chordata > Chondrichthyes > Lamniformes > Cetorhinidae > Cetorhinus > Cetorhinus maximus. Next base: position 151,238,053 of record NC_135882.1, read on the forward strand.
CATCTGTTTTGTTGCACTGTCATGTGTCATGCCAGTGTAGGCATGACGATATCACAATCTTTTTTTAAACTGCATTCCTTTTAAAGTGGGCCCTGATGATTGGTAAAATGGCTGCCAAGAGGTCACCTGACTTTAGCAACTTCAACAGCCTGGCAAGCTTCCTGGAAAGTTTCAAATTGGATTATAATGGGCAAGGGTCTCCCTCGAGTGGACATGCCTAAACAATGTGGAATTTCACACCTGCTATTGTCAAAGCTTTCTCAAAAACACAGCGCTATTAAACTCGCAGACTCTCTCACTCCAAGTCTGCCATGTAATGAAGGAGGGTTACCGAGATTGAGTATCCACAATGAAGTACTAAAGACCACTATCTGCTTCCTATTGCATATCAATGGTTTTTGACCATGTGACTGAAATTCCTTCTTCACCATGAGAGACCACCATTTGCCTTCTATCATGTATCAATGGTCAATCGTCATGTGATCAAAACTTGCCCCCTGTACTGGAGACTCTTGTGTCCTAAAACTGAGAGGGATAGACTGGGCAATCTGCGAAACACCTTCAGTAACATCACAGCTACAAAGTAAGGCATCTTGCTGTGAGGTTTAATGTCTTTTAAAAGCCTCATATAACCTGTTTTGAACAGCTCTGAGTTCAGCTGTAAGAAACTGGATCTTCAGTTATAACAGCCATCAGGACCTCTCCAAATGACTTGCTGAAAAATCTTTACTTTGAAGGATCCCTGCAGTTAATCTGGGTTTGACACCAGCAATCTGAATTTAACTGAACTTCAATTCCAGAGTGGGCAAAAGCTCAAAGGTACATGAACTTCTAACTATTCTATTTGGTTTTAATATTTGTAAAAGTGCAGTATCATCTTTAATTGTATATTTCTTGGGAGGTTGTTGTGTGATTGATGTAGTGATTGACCTTTCTGGGATGAGTGTGTGAATAAATAATACTCCTGGTTTAAACCCATGAAAGTCTGCTGCTAGTTATACCAATGGCGGGGTTTGGGAACACACACCAGCCTTATCAAAATTAAATTACACTGATTACAGACAGAAGGGAAAGGGAATTGGGGGTTTCAGCTTTTCTCTCTCCCCTGTCCTTAACACATGACATTTGGTGTTTTCAATTGATACCATCTTGGTTCTAGGCATATGCTGATGATTTCTGCTGAATTTTAGTTACTGCCAGTGGGGTGTTGTACTCCAACTTTCTGTCTGATGTTCAAGTTGCATAATTTATTATCTGCATGCCAGTCATAGGCATCTTTCATCCTCCCCTGTTTCTTGTGTAATACATCAAGTACGCCTGGGAGTGTCAATGAGTGATGACTGGGGAGATTTGTCTGCACATGTCTGCCAAAGAGTCATTCTTCATTGGTTCCACATATGAAGTTTGCAAGTTTGCAATGGGTATTTGGTTCAAACAGTGTTGTTAAGCCTGTTGGCTGATGATCTACATTGCATAATTAGGTGATCTTCTCTTAGTGTAAGCACAGGGTTTCCAGTGTGCTTCTTGTTGTCTGTGGTCCTCGTCATTATCTTGACGATATGATGTATGATGCCAAGGACAGGTCCTTGCATGCCGATAAGCCTGTGATCACTGGACCTGTGGTGTCCACAATATAAAATACCTGGAGTGACCAAAGTGAGCTCCTGTAGTGACATCCAATGGATCCCAGGGATGGAATCTCCTGGTCATTGTGCATGGTGCGTTTAGTGTTGGTTGGGCAAATCATCAGTTGCCACTTCTGTAGGTATATACATTTCAGTGTGCAAAGTGAAAGGATGTTTGTACCTACACCGGCATCCAGTTTTGCTCTGTCTAATTTGCTCTTTCTAACTCTAAACAAGCCGGAGGAAACTTGTATAGCTGTCAAAAGCTCCAGATAGCATTAAAGTTTAGAGACAGTTTAGATAGGTCATGCTGACCCTTCATCTGTGGGCATATAAACAAAGGTTTCTGTTGGTACCACTGTGCCAATGAATTTTTTGATGTTCAATGTGCTGAATGTCAGCTCACCATGTGTGCATCAATGTGCTGGTCATCCTCATCATCTGACCTTGTAGCTTGGCTAAACATTTTATGGATCTTGTCGTACACTGTTTGTCACATGCTCTTCATTAATTAGTATGCTGTATGTATCTATCTGGTATTGGCTATGGCTTCTGGTGATGTCAAACAACTTGCTCTGGCCTTTGCTTTCTGCATTGACACTCTCAACATGCATCATTAAATGCTGGGTATTTTCTGGGTGCATGTATGAGGCCGCACCACCTGCATTGGTTATTGTGTCAACGGTGGATGAATTATGCATAGCCTGCAAACTCTGTCTACCCAATAGCGTGGTCCTGTACTTGTGTCCACTTTGCAGTAGTGCTTCCATGGCGTAATCTTTGGGTTGGTCCAAGTGGTGCTTTTGGAATGCTTCCACTGGGGTAGATGCTATCACAAGTTCGATTATTCTGTCAGCTAGCCCTGCAACATGAAGTTGCACTCAAGCCCCTTGGCTCTGCAGCTATGTCTGAATTGGTCAATGGTCTCTGTCAGTCATTGTCTAAAGGACATTAATCTCAGACAGCATATTCAGAAATTGAGCTTCATTCATAATTGATCTTGGAGTGTTGGCCATACCTTATCTGGATTTTTAAGATGGTCGTTGGACAGACGTGATGTACTCAGCCTGTGAAGGCCTTCATTGCCTATGGCAATTTTAATTTTAATGGCTTGTTTACCAAGTTCAGAAATATTGAGGTCTAGAAAACAAAGCTTGACATGTCGACAGAACAAAATAAATTCAGAAAGGAGATTTGCTGCTTTCAAATTTAATGTTGGAAATTTTGTGGTCATCTTTTAGCTTTTTGCAGGATTGTTAATGCTATCTGGAGCTTTTGGCAGCTATACAAGTTTCCTCCAGCTTGTTTAGAGTAATTTAGCTCTGAGCTGCAGTACCTTTAGTGGCCATGGTGTTAGTTTATCATAGGTTATTGCTAGACTACAATAGTGGCACTGTTGAGCTCTGTTTCTTCTTTCCTGGTTTAACTCTTAGCTCTTCCCACAAAACAGTGATTTAGGCAAGATAATGGCTGCAGACTTAAAATGTGGGGGAAAAAAAGCTTTCCCTGCAGGATTCTTCTGGTTTTTATGAGCTGTTACTGGATGGAATTTTCTTCCCAGCTCAGTTTGCAGTATTTTAACTTCCCAGAAGCAACAGTCATAGATCCTCTCCTGTCTATTAATTCTGCTGACAGTGATACCCTCCATACTCTGCTGTTTCTGTTCCTGCTTAAAGCTCTTGTTAGATAAGACCTTTACTATTTAAGCTCTCCCAAATTTGAACAATATTACCAGGACCTTATGCTTGCTGGCTAAGACGAGATGTGATCCCAGAATGGAGGTACAATGTGTGGAATACTTACAAAGCTACATAAATATTACATACAGTGAGTCTTGATAGTTGTTTCCCTTTCACACCAGTTCTTTTCTTCTACTGCATGCATATTTGAAGCTTGTATATTTTACAGTTAAATCTTCGAATACTATGCTGCCACCCTACCACCATGTTACATTCTTCTTCTCTTCAATTTAAACACACCAATCATACATAAGGAGTGGTGAAACAATAATGTGGGTTCTTTATTTGAAAATATGATTATATAAATATGGTATTCATTGGGAAATTGTGAGGCACATGTCTGACATTGTTCACTGCTGTTTACAGACTGACTACAACTCATGGGGTTATTACATTATATCCTGTTGACATGATTGACAGTAATTTAAGATATGTTCCCTTAAAGGTATACACACACCATTTCGCAACATCTCCCTTTATCTAAATTCAAGGTTTACCCACCCTTAAATGTGCACATCATCATATCGCAACAGATAGTATGAAGTGATGGATCTTAACAATGCAGTACCATCAAGGAAGTTAATCCTGAGATATGATACGATAACATATCAATCACAGTCTCTCTTATTGAATGTGTACTGAAACTTTGAAACATTTTTTTTTAAATGGTGTGTATTGGTTTTAGATTTCACAAGTAACCTGCATGTTTCATTTTACCTGCATTTTTGTCTTAGTGAGGCTGGTGCAGGGTGGCATAAGTTAGTTCTTCTGACTGAAACCAATGTTTGCCAAGTGTTATGAGTGCTTAATTTTATAAGACAGTTATGTTTTAAAATGTTTCCTATAGTTTAAGGTAAAGCAGAATGTCCTGAAGAGGGGAATGGTAATCATCCTAAACTCTGCCTGGAGACAGGTCGTAGGATTTGGTTGTCATGGGGAAAGAGACCCAGGCCAAAACCTATTGAAAATCAAGTGACAGATTTTCACACTTTGATGCAGAAGAGTCTTTCTGGACACAAGCTCTCAGGCTCAAGAGACCTGGAGAGAAAGAGAGAGAGAGATGCTCCTGGGTGAAGAAGCAGAGAAGCTACAATTGTGAGAGAAAAATGCTTGTAGGAGTTGGTTTTCTGTTCAGAAAGAAGAAGATGGAACAGACAGGACTTTTGGAGTCTCCAGAGTGAACCTCATGGCTGAAAGTCAGCTCGAGAATATTCAGAAGACTGAGTAAAAAGTAAACTGGAAGCCTTGCTCTGGTGTGGCAGGGAGGATGGACTCTGCTGTAAAGTCAGAAGGAGTGTGGGACTTAATCTACGAGGCTACACATCTGCTGAGAGTATGGAATAATGTACAAACAGGTCAGAAATTATTTTTGGTTGAGTTAATTAGTTAATGGGGAAGTAACAAAATCAATGTATGGCATTGCATTTTTATTATTTTTCCTCAGTTTAGTTGTTAATAAATTTGCTCTATCTCTAACTCAAGGAAACCTTGTTTGATTGGCTCCTTATTTTTCATTATTTAAATAGATAAATACATTCTGATTTGAAAAATGCACATCCACATAAAAAAGAAACTTAAACCTTAGTTGTGCCTAGCTGAGGAGGTTGAATAGCAATGTGGTTGACTCTTAACTACCCTCTGAAATGGCCTACCAACCGACTCAGTTCACGGGCAATTAGGAATGGGCAACAAATGCTGGCCTTGCCAGCAAGGCCCACATCCTGTGAAAGAATTTTTTAAAAAATAGAGGAGAGACAGTTCATGCCTTCTCACCTGGTCAGAACATGATTTCTTGCTTACTAATGCCTCTACATGTAATTACCCTCAAAATTTGGTTTCTTGTCACATCAGTGGAAGTTCAGAAGGGAGGGGCACAGTATCGTGTTTACAGCATTTAGTCCATTTTAAGAGATGAGAGGCTCTGGAGGGATATTGTGCAGGGGAACTGCGAGAGGAGAAAATAAGACAAACATTATTTCTTTCTGATGTTGCTGAAACTCTGTAAATACAAGAAAGAAAATATGTTATTCTTTGAATGTCTGGGTAGGGGCCATCAAATGCAATCGTGCGGTTCATGTGGAAGGTAGAGGCAGTGACAGTGAAAAAAATCATACCCTCTTATGACGTTAGAAGATGTGTCATAAGAACTGTGGCCACAAGAGCAGGTCAGAGGCTGGGAATTCCTGACTCCCCAAAGCCTATCCACCATCTACAAATCAGGAGTATGATGAAATACTTGCAACTAGCCTGGATGAGTGCAGCTCTAACAACACTCAAGAACTTCAACATCAACCAGCACAAAACAACCCACTTGATTGGCACACTATCCACCACCTGAAACATTTACCCCCTCCATGAGCAGGGTACAGTGGCAGCATTGCTTACCATAACAGCACCTTGCAACTCATGACTTCTGCCACCTCGAAGGACAATAGTGTATGGGAATACCACCACCTGCAAGTTCCCCTCCAAGCATAAACCATGCTGCCTTAGAACTATATTGCCATTCCTTCACTGTCACTGGGTCAAAAACCCATAGCTCCCTTCATAACAACACAGGGGGTGAATTAATACCAGTTGGGCTGTAGTGGCTCACCACCACCTTCGCAAGGGCAATTAGGGGTGGACCAACAAATGCTGGCTGCGCAGCTTCATTCACATCTCATGAAAGAATAAAAATAAAGAATTAAATAAACTCACAAGGTCTGTAAATGAGAATGAGTTGTTAGCTGGAGAGGCTTACTAAAGTACAGAAAAGTAAACTGATGTTCCTTGTCCTAATATTCAAGCAATGTACTTTGGGATATCATACAACACTATAACCTAGCATCAGACATACCAACTACCTTACATACACACACAAACAAAGGACAAACAAATAAGTTCTCTGCAGAGATTGGAAGGTAAAGAAAATTGTTATGAAAAGGATAAAGTTCTCAGTGTTTTGACATGATCTGGTGCTCCCTCGTCTGAAGATGGAACACTATTCCTAGTAAATGTCTGGAGGTGCTCACCAATGGAGCTTCAGCGTGGAGGAAAATAGAGCCAGTTCAATCTTAGGACCTCCTTCTTGTCTCAGCCTCTCAGGTTTACAAATATAGACAAGTTCCACTGAGGTGAAGATTCCTACTGGATACTGATAACCGCTCTATGTTTGATGCAAGGCAAGGACAGCGCATGTTGGGCAGCTTCTTGGTTTATTCCCAACTAAGTTCAAAAAAACAAGTTCAAAATATAAAGCTCATCTTTGCCAGCTGATTTCTATTAACTGACCAGGGCTTTGCTTTTAAAACAGTTTTTTTCCCCAGCCCTTAAAGTAAATACAGTTCAAATAAGGAAACAGCTCTCCTCCTCAAGTGCCATGCTGGTCATGTGATTTCTTGGAAAAGGCATACTTCTTCACAGTCCATAATTTTTTGAAAAATATCCAAGTCCATTCCCAAGTGTCCAAATAATGCAATGTCCTTCCAAATTATAAAATAAAATATAGTTCTTGAAAATATAGCTTCCCAACACATTCTATAACGCATGTGGGCCTATTTAATTCTTACATCCTAATCCTTCATTTTCTTCCACCTGTTATTACCAGCCATTCCATGAATCCTAACAGATTATGACTTCAGAATCTGGAGACTGTAAAGAAAAAAATCCATTTCCCCTCCATGAGAAAGCCTCACATAACATAACCATAAACATCAGGCCACTGGGGAAAGAAGCACAGGCATACACATAGTAACTCATCATGAAGAGGAGGCACTGCCAATCATTGGAAGCAGATCTGGCCTAGCATCTGAGGATGGGAATGTGGGAGGCAATGTGCCTTCAGTGAGCTGCTGAACATATAATTATTTTCGGATATAATATTTCTGTGCATTTTTAAAAGCTTCAAACAGTTCCTGACTAAGTATTCACACTTTCATCTTGGAGATGCATGACCAGCATGTTAGCAATCATTATGTTTGCCTCTGGAGGCTGCAAGCTGGGAAACAGAAGTGGAGGAGGAGCATAATTGTCAAGAGATTGCGTTCCCCTCTGTCACTGGCAACACTGAAGCACACTTAACTCAACCTGCCATTCACCTATTCCTTTGAGCTCAGCAGTCTGGAGACACTCAAGTCAGGGAATGAATGTAGTGAAGAAAATGAGGTCCAAGGAGAATTGGGGGTCCAGGTATAGAGATCATTAAACTGTTATGAAAAAGTACAGAAAACATTCAAAAAAAGCTAATGCAAAGCTGACCGTTATATCAAGAGGAGTGGAATACAAGAAGGTAGAAATTCAGCCATACAAATTTCTGGTCAGACCCCATAAAGCACTTTGGGCACTTATGGGCAACACATCTTAAGAAAGATATATTGGCTCTGGAGGGAGTGATTATACAAATTAGAGTTGCATTCCCTGAAATTAGAAGATTAAGGGGTTATTTGATCGGAGCATTCAAAACATTAAGAGAAATGGATAGGATAGAGAGAGAGAAACTATTTCCACGACTTGGGGAGTCTAGAACTTGGAGGCATAAGCCAGAGTTTTCCGGTCCCTCCCACTGTGGGACTGGAAATTCCCGTCAAAGTCAATGGACCTTTGGCTGGTCCGTCAAATTCTCTGTCCCACCCGCGACAATTCCCACCACGGGTGGGACTGGAAAATCCCAGCTATAGCCTAAAAATTAGAAACGTTTCTGGAGCAAAATCAGAAAACACTTCCAAACAGAAAGGTCGGAATGTTGTTCTCATTGTGGGGGTCCCAACAATGGGCCCGAAAGCTAGCGTAGCTGTTTGCAAGACCACGGCCACATTTTATGGGGTCAGGCAACTAATTAGTTGTCACAGCCCTGTACAGGAACTGCCAGCTAATCTGGGAACTGCTTGGCAACCTAGCTGTGCCACCAAGTGGTGACCACTTCTAGGGCAGCGCCTGGAAGAAGAGGAGGCCATAGAAGGGCACTCCCCTTCCCACCATCGCCCCTGCTCCCTCCAACAGATAAGTTGCGCTAGGGCCAGTCAGGCAGGTCCTGTACATGGAGTAGGAGGGGGGAGCAGGGTGAAGGGAAGAGGTCAGGGCAGATGGCACCAATGCCACTGGGGGGGCCTCTCCATGTGGCAAGTGGTGCCCAAATAGGAGGCCCCCTCTGAACCTGCTGGTAGGTCCTCTGGATTCATGTTGTAGTCTACCCAGAGCCTGCCTGCCACTGATAAAATGCCACCATCAGTGGGAAGAGGCTCTTAATTGGCTACTTAAATAGCTCAACTGACCTCTGGGAGGGAGGGCCATCCTCCACCTTCCTCATTGCTGGCAAAATGGCATACCAGAGGGAAGACAACTGGCACTCCACTCCCCTGCCTCCCCTTGCTGTTTTACGCGTACCCCTGCCACCTAACCTGCCCCAAGGGGGCTGGTAAAATCCAGCCCAAAGAGTAGCAGACATCTGGAACTCTCTTCCGCAAACTTCAAAAGATGTAGGTCAATTGCTAATTTTAAAATGGAAATTGATAGATTTTTATTAACCAAAGATATCAAGGGACATGTGGCAAAGGTAGGTATACGGAGTTCGATCTCACTGAAGGAACCAAATGGCCTACTCTTGTTCCCCTGATGAGAAATGATCATATGGTGAGACACAGAGCACAAGGGTGCAGGGGTGGAAGTCAAGCCTAAAGTATCTGAGTGGAGGCTTAAAAATGTCAACCCCTGGCTCTTGATGTGGGGTGAATGACGATCTTAGGGGTGCGGCAATGCAAGAAGTGATGTTGGTAAAATTCAGCTGTATTAGCCTATTTCTGTTCTTTGCCATCATTGTATTCATGGGAGGTAGATCAATCAGACACAGTCATTATGTACAAAACACTAGGATGCATGTTTGTCCATGAGTTTGAGGAAAATTGTTTTAAAATGAGAACCTAGTTTGTACTTACTTTTCTATATGTGTAGCTGGTGTTTCTCCTGCATTCTTCCTTCTCTAAATAATTCTATGAACAATAAAATTGGCATTGTAACTTAGCCTATAAAAACTGGACTAAAAACGTGATATTTTCACGTCATTCATATTGTCAGAGGTGGGTTGGGAGGTCTTACCTATTTGTCAGTAAACAATTTAAGGGGGATCAATTTCTACATTGGAGCTACAATAACATGATGCAGAGAGGATTTATTTCAGTGCGCAACTGGTGACAAACACTGAAGTATGAAGAGAAAATGCAAATATCTAATGCAATGTTGCAGTTGTCTTAAAGGAAAACAAATGGATAGGAAAGTTTTACTGAGTCGAATTAAATAATCTAAGCCCGTTCAGATCTCTGAAATACATAGAATCAACACAACAGATGGGAGGCTCTTTAGAAGGAAGCAATCCTGTAGTGTTTCCCTGATGAGAGTACATTTAATGAACTACTACCAACAGAGCTGGAGAGACTGCTGCCCTAGGCACCCTTATTAGCATACAGCCAGTGGCAGTTCCGAAGAGAGCAAGGACACGCTGGCTCTGCCAATAAGACTGAACAAAAGAGTCTGTAGCATGATATGCCTTTTATGTAACTCCTTCCCATCACACGAAGGCTTGCAAATGAAATAGCTATGTGTGATTTCTATTCTTTAATGGAATGATTAAAATGTACAGAATCACAGTCTATGGCCAGGATTTTCCAGCCCTGTCATGGCAGGACACACCATGGGAGATTCGACGGCCCAGCCAAAAGTCCATTGACTTTCGGCAGGACCGGACGATCCTGACGGTGGGCGGGGCTGGAAAATCCCACCCTATGGCTTTGTACACAGCCTTAGTAGACAAGAAATACAGACCCATTTTCTCCTTCTACTTATGCCACTGCTGTATTAACATGAAGGACGGGGGTAACCACTTTCCAAACAAGACCAAATGCGAGTCAAGTCTTCTCACCCCTCCTTGATTTTCATTGTAAACATCCTATAAGATTAACCAAGACAGAAAATGAAGGATTACAGGCAAATTCATCATCATCATAGAATGGTTAAAGCACAGGAAACATCAATTCGACCTGTCTTGTCTGTCCCGGCCCTTTGTAGGAGCATGTCACCAAGTCCCACTCAGCCACCTTTTCACCATAGCCCTGAAAATTTTCTCTCGAAACCTGCCTTGTACTGGTCATTAGAAGCGAAGTTAAATGGTTCAATTGATGTATTTCACTCTTAGTAAGGACAGTACAATTATTTGAGTATATTTTCACTTCTTATGGCCTTCATTGTGCTAGCATGTATGTTGTTGTAATGACATGAACTATGGGGAAGCGATGGCATCAAGGTATTGTTGCTGGACTAGAAATCCAGAGACCCACCATAATACTCTGAGGACATGGTTCAAATCCTGCCATAGCAGATAGTGGGATTTGAATTCAATAAAAATCTGGAATTAAAAAGTTTAATAATGACCATGAAACTACTGTCAATTGTTGTAAAAACACATCTGGTTCACTAATGCCCTTTAGGGAAGGAAATCTGCTGTCCTTATTGGGTCTGGCCTACATATGACTCCAGGCCCACAGCAATGTGGTTGACTCTTAAATACCCTCTGAACTAGGGGATGGGTAATAAATGGCTGGTTGGTGAGGCCCACATCCCATGAAAAAAAAATGAACACCAGTCACTCATAAGGGATTGTGGAAACATTTTGTTGATTTATTTATTTAAGATAGGCACATGAGAATATTTAGCAATAGGTAGAAAGCTTGAAGATATCAGCAGCAGAGTGCGCGCGTGGTCTGCTCAAATGCGAAAGTGAAACTAAGACTGGATCACACTTCCCTTCTAGTGACGTCATGCCTTAAAGGCATATTATAATTTCCTCCTGTCTTTCTTCAGATACTTTCCCCCCTTCCAAAGAAGCATAGCTATTTAGAATACATGTTCATGCTTAGTTACCATTACCTAAAGTATAGGACTGGTGAATCTATGGGTCTCTAAAACATAAATGCAATTTGCTGATATGCCCAGATCTTGTGTTGATAACCTTGTCTGGATATTTCTTTAGTTGCTCATAGTGAGCTGCGGGATTGCCATTCTTGTATGTTGTTCCTGGTTGCATTTGTGATCTTGTCCTCAATGCAATAGTACTTTACGGTGGTTGAGGAGCTGGAATGGATCTGATTTGTCCTTGGTTACGCCTCACCATTGCGCCTTTGTGTCTAATAACTTCATTGCACCTTGGTTCTGAACAAATCCTTGTCACCTTGGCTGGTTGCCACATACTTTCTGTGGGAGCCTGGATGCAAATTTATTGTTCCAACTGTAAATTTGGAAATTCTGTACCTGCATTTTTATCAGCACATTGGTCATCTTCTCTTGGAGTTTTAAAAGTTGCTCTCTAGTTTCTGGGAGAGTACAATGGGTAAGAATAAGTAAATTGGTATGCACCAGTCTGCCAAACATGAGCTCTGCTGGTAATGGAATAGGTGTCGCTCTCAGATGTAACATTGCAATGTGTAGATCTTGCTTGGTTTGTCTACATTTGAGAATTAGGGATTTCACTCACCGTGCAAATCATCTGTTCAGCTAGGCCATTAGATCTAGGGTAATGGGAAGAAGTAGTGTGATCAATATTCCACTTCTTACACATATCCTGAAATGGCTCATCAATAAACTGTAGACCATTATCCGTAATGATCTCTCTAGGCACACCAAATAAGCTGAAAATAGCACTTGGAGTGTGTGTGACAGCTGTGCTTGACGTATTGTGCAATTGTCTAATAATGGAATATTTAGTAAAATAGTCGACGATGACATTGAAGTCAATGCCATGAACATGAAAGAGGTCAGGTGCAACTTTGGGCCAAGGATGTGTAGGGACTTCATGTGGAATCAGCGGTTCTTTGTGCTGACTTGGCATAAGCTCTTGATATACCTTGCATTTCTTGACAACGACTTCATTGTCATTGTTCATACCCGGCCAACATACTGTCTCTCTTGAGAGACTTCTCGTCCGATCCATGCCCATGTGTGAGTGATGATGTTGGAGAACAGCAGGTCACAAAGAATCTGGTATGATGACTTGCCTGCCTTTAAAATGTTTCCCCGGGAGATGCCTAGCTCATCCCAGTAAGGCCAAAATGATCTCACATATTCGTGGGCATACTGAATTGAATCAGGCTATGCTTTTCCACAATTTCTGCAGCGTGGGATATTTTGCCGTTTCTTCTTGTGCCTCATGGCATTTGCATTGTACAAAATGTACCCGATTAATTGATGGACTTGCATCCTCCTACAAGTGTAAAATTGAAGCTCCCTTGAAACTGCCAATTTTTTCAAAACATTCTGGATATTTCAATGTTAGGTTGTGAACTCAGATGATAGAAATAGTTTCTGAGGTTGATCTGCATGTGATGTCCGATTAATTCCATGGATTGTTACCAGTGTGAGGTCATGGCATGCCGGTGGACCTACAATCACTGGGCCTTAGTCTCCATGATGCAGAACATCTGTGACACCCAGGAGGATTGATTGTATTTGCACTCCAGGACTATGGATCCTGCACATGGAATAAGTGAACCATTTTTCACTGAAAATTTCACAGTAGTAGGTTTTGCCATGGCCTTCCATGTCTATGGATACATGTCTTATAGGATCCACAGAGGTAGTATGTTGGCACTTGCCCCTTGTCAATCTTGGCCAATAATGAGTAGTTACCAACTTTCTTAGAGCAGATAATTTGAATCTTGGCAACAACTTTGGGTTGTGTGATGGCATCTATGTTTTCCATGAGATTGACAGTGTGAAACATGTGTTCAATGCTCCTTGTCTGGTCATGCACATCATTGCCGTTTTCTGGTTTGTCAATCACTTCATGTGTATGTTTCTGATGGGATACCAGATGGTCATTCTTATTGCTTGAAAGTGTCCATTGTATGCGGTCTGTTCAGATCAGTACAAGGCTCTTTGTAGCTGCATCAGCTTTTGCTCTCATGCATTCCTGCTGCCAATGGCCCTTTCTGTCACATGCTTTGCAGAATTGCTGGAAATCTGGGCATTTCTGTAGACCATGTGGAAGACCACACCTTCCACATGTCTTGCTAGGTTTTGGCATTCTGGTGAGTGCATCAACAATTGGGATTGTACTTAGGACCTGTAAGCTTCATCAACCTGCATAGATCACTTTGTGCTTATGTCCATCCTTGAGTGGCTCTTTGATGCTATATGTTTTGGGCTTGTCTAGCAGATCTTTCTGGAATGCTTCTGTGGGAGTGGATGCAATCAGCAACTCAACAATACTGTCTGCTAGTTTTGTGTCTGAGAAGTCACACTATGCACCCTTTTTTCTGCATCTGCTGATGGAGTGGGCTATGGATTCTGCAGGCTGTTCTCGAAATGATATGAATTCAAGTCGATGAATACAAAAATTTAAACTGATACTGAATTGGACTTCTAATGTAGTCCATATCTTTTGGGGATCCTTTCACTCTTCTTCTGCTAATCCTGATGTGTTCAGCCTGTGTAGGCCTTCATTGACCATGGACATTCTGATAATATCCCTTTGATGTTCCTTTTCTTTTAGTATCCGGGATGAGTGTCACTGTAGCTGCTTTTGCATGTTTTTCCAAAGCAGTACCCATTATAATTGCAACCTTCTCTGGCCCAATTTTTATGATTATATTCTGGGTTTTTTGTGACTCTTCCCTCGCTCACTATTGATCTGGCCCACATCCTGGTCACTTGCCTCTCCCGACTGAGCTAACCCGGTGCTGGTCCTCTTGTCTCACTCATGGAACTGGTAGGCTATGCGCTGAAATCTTACCATGAGCAATCCATCTGCTTACCAGCTCCTTATTTGAACTTTATCTCTGCACTGCGTCTTCAAAGCTTTTCTGTGCAGTCACCATGCAGCGATTTCAACACTCTCCAATGCAGCAGCTCTGTAGCAGTCTCACCAGAAGGTCAAAGGTTATCTCATGCCATGTATCAGGATCTAATGCTATTCACCATATTGTATCTCTACTTAATATTGCTGCCAAGCTGTTTGACTACCGTTGAGCACCATGTCATATTGTTATACTGATATAAACACCAATCACTCATAAGGTAAACACATTGTGGGTTCATTTATTTAGAACAGGCACATGAGAACATTTATACATTTGTAGAAGACTTGAAGGCATGAGCAGAAGAGTTGTGTGTGTGCTCTGATCAAAGGCAAAAGTGAATCTAAGACTGGATCACATGGCACACTTCCCTTCTTGTGATGTCATGCTGCTATCCCTTAAACAACAGCAGTGAGAGAAGGGGTTTCACAAAGTCACTGCATTTTACTGAGCAGAACAAGCACTGAGCAGCAATTAACAAATGATTATTTTAAGGCTTTGCTAGGAGACAACTATGAGAATATCTAAGCAGCATCACACATGAAAAACACTAACCCCTAGCCTCTATCTTCTTTAAAATTCACAGAGTTACTGTTTCCCATTTACATTTACTGCACTGACTGTCAACATTACTCAGTCATGCTCTTCCCTTCCATATCAAGATGATAAACTGCCATTGAGAGATGGCTCAGGTTTGCACTGGCAATACTAGTCAAGTCAGTCTGGAGCTGCCAAATGGAATGTGATTGCATGAGAGCAGCCAGAAGCAGATAAATTGGAGATGAGACTGGGGATGTGGTTGAGGCCAGCAGTGGATGCTGGCTTGGGTTTAGGGCTGTCCTAAATCCACAATTTTTCTGGTTGTCCTGTGATGCCAGTTGCCTTGTGGTGGACTTTTATTGAACAGATCAACCAAAAATCATCAGGCAATTCAGTCACATGCTCTCATTGGATTGTCCTGTCTCTAAATCAGTCGTACAAATTTTTTTGTTCGGACATTTCAACTAGCTGATGTGCAATATACAAAACTTTCTTCACTTGTGTCAGCCTTTATGTAATTCTCATCCTTGCGAGGTACGAATTCAGCATTACAATAGGCAGGCATATCCTAACTAACCAGTTTAATTTTATTTGTGGCATTAAAAACCAATGGTGTAGACTTGCAATTTAGTTATTTCCGCAACAGAGGGTCGACTAACCATGTATTTGCAAAAAGATGTAAAAATGGCCCGGGGAGAAAACCTGTGAGAATGGCATTACTATAATTGACAATGCCAGCGTGGTGCACTATATGCAGTTGTTATTGGTGCAGGGACCTTTGAAGGAAATGTCTGTGTGCAGTTTCAGCTGTCAGCAACCACCTCACAGCTTGGTGCAAACAGAGACCACCATAGCTGCAGTTCGCTGCTAACCCAAGACTTTTATCATGGCTGAGCTCCCTTGTCGTCCTTTGAGTGCTGAATGTCCTTCAGCCTTTTTCAAAGAAATACTTCAAAGTTTGGTAGTTATAAATATTTTAATGAGAACAAACGAGCATACCTCAGGCTTAAAGGACTTTTTGCCTCCCTGTCCACACAATTTATATTTCAAAGCTATTTTAATGCAATGCTATCAAACAGTCAGTTTTCAATCTCATTGTTCTTTCCTTTGGCACTACAAGGTTATCCATAGTCACTTTCGGGGACTGCTGTGCAGCAGAACAAGTTAGAAATTAAGTCAGCCTTCTAACCTGGTAGCAAAGTATAAGGTACAGTCATGTGTTGTGAACCAAACAGTAAAGGACATGACTCATGTTAAAGAATACAAGTTCCTGCATTGTGCTCATTCAATCACAAGAGAGTTTATGTGTAGTGTATCACTGAACCTTAGCATGTCAACACTCCTGGGAAATTCCAGTCTCCCTGCCTCAGCCATTTTTAATAATATTTTCAGTTCACGTTACGGGGTGTTGGAACATTGCACAGTTTTTCAATAATAAGGTACTACAATGCACGGAGCAATTCTATATCCATAATATTAATCTTCTACAACTAAACAATTCCAAGAGTAATTGCAAATAACAATAACTCTAAACTTCTCCTTATCTTGCCTTCCATTTTTCTTCTCTTCTCTATTCCTTATATCTTTCTTCTAGCTTTACTGCTCTAACTTAATTCATATCCCAGTGTTTTTATTGATATCGCTCATTAAGCGTCTTGGGATATTTACTATGTTGAATGTCCTATATATTAATATAAATTGTGGCGGATGTTGAATCTACTCGTTTTGATATATCATTCCTAATTTCCTTAAAAAAACCTTTAAAGTACAATTCCGGTTTTCTTGTGTGTCTTGGACCTCACCAAGCTTTTGGAGGTGTAAGTCATGTTAAAACTAAATCTGATTGGCTGAACGTCAAGGCTGAAAACAGGTCAAGGCTGAATTTTCTTTGCCTTTGTTGCCTATTTTCAGTGGGCACTGGCACTGGCATGAGCAAAGAAAGAGAATTAGCCTAAAACCAATATGAGTCATTACTGTTAATAAATTCCACCCTATCCTGGCAGATGAGTGCTGGCAGAACTGGTATCAAGCTTTGCACTCCTCACATTCTGGTTCTTACCTGCCTTTCTTTTTAAAGGTTCTGGAGGCTAAAGGGATCAGTGATGGGTCTTCCCATCTTCCTAGATTCCTGATCCATGACCAACTTGCCTCTAAAAATATCCCATACAAACACATCCAGTTCTTGCAGTAACAAGTTTCATGCTGCAGATGTTGCACAGCCCACACAATAAATACTGATATCAAGCCCCTGTGGGACACCTTCCAACCTCAGTATGTGATTAAAAGGAAATGTGTCCCATCAAGCCTGACTTTCACCACACTTCCTAACCTTATAAAAATCGAGGCTCCACCTTTATGAACTGCAACTTATGATGATTACTAGTTTCGATGGAGAGCAAAATAAAAGGAGTCTCCATTCATGTTCACATGTGCTTTGTGTCTCTCTTGCATAGTTTGTGTAAGAGCTGAAAGCCAAAGCTGAACACTTTATCACAGGAGGCACCTATACTACCTCTGGGTGGAGATAATGCTATTTATGTGGTTTACATAATTATTATACCCAAGGTACAAGAAAAATGTAGAACAGTTTGTCCATCATTAACAAGCCTTCCTCACTTTCACATAATTTCTGTTCTCTACTGTGGCATCACAATCTTCATGAGCAGGATTCAATACTCAAAACAAATATAAATGACATATAAAGGCAAGCATCACATGCAGGCTATTAAAATGCTCATTCCACGTTCCTATGTGTGCTATATTTACACATTAAGTTAATGCTTACATATAAATACAAGAATATAGTGCGGGCAAGTTAAATGTTTATGCAAGAATGTCACTTGATCAGAAGTTCTGCTCTGTAGTAACAGGTACAAGAATGGCTTGCTAGGCCATTTCAGAAGGCAATAAAGAGTCAACCACATTGCTGTGGATCTGGAGTCACATGTAGGCCAGATCAGATAAGGATGGTAAATTTCCTTCCCTGAACGGCATTAGTAAACGAGATGGGTTTTTATATCAATAGTTATCATACTCATAACTACTAAAACTAGCTTTATATGCTAAATGCATTTCACCAGCTGTTTTGGTGGGATTTGAACCCATGTCGCCAGAGTATTAGCCTAAACTGCTAGTCGAGTGACATTACCACTACACCACCATCTCCCCAAACACTGTACCAAACATCTTGGCATTTTGACCTGACTGTATGCCTGAAATTGAAAACTTGCATGAAAAATGATGTCTGGGTTCAGATTCAAATACTTCCTAGCAATGTGGATCAATCCACTGTGCCACCTGCCAACCCACATTCACACTTCCATCTAGTCCATCATTTTACTGAGGTCCTCTTTGCAAAGATGTAGTCTGATTTTGTTTTTAGCCCAAAAAGTATAACTTTCTTTAAAAATGTCTTCAGTATATTTTTCACATGTTCTGTTCCACCTATAGTCTTGTATTATACCTCATGAACTCATGCAATGACTGTTAACTACTGATGATCAGACCAATAGACTGAAACATCTAAGAGTAGCATTTCTGCTTTGGGTGACAAAGGCACCGGACTCACCCGCTGGCACCTTGATGGCCACATGTGTGCAGTCTATTGCACCCTAGACGCGGAGCAACTCAGCATTGCTGCAAAGCCTCTGGCTCTCTCCGCCTGGCTGGCCTCGTCCAAGCGGTAGTGAATGAAAGTCAATGCACACCTGAACAAAGCGTCTGTCACCAACGTGACACAACTGTGGACAGCTGATTGGGAGACTCCGCAAAGATCACGCACTGACCCCGGATGGAGCCGGAGGCAGGGAAGTTGAGGGCAGCCGCGACCTTCAATGCCACTGGCACGGGGTGTCCACCCACACAGTTGGAGCTGATCTCAGGGCCGATCATCTGACTAATGGAGGTCACTGTCTCCCTTGAGAGACGGAGCCTCCTTCAGCATTGCACCTCAGACATACTGAGGTACCTGCATCGCCACTTGTAAACCCTGGCAGTGGGATAGTGTCGTCTTCTGCGGCCCCTTCCGCCTTGCACTTCCTGTTGGCCCTGTGCCCCTTGTATCTGCGCCTGTCCTCCCAAAGGTGGCTCTCCTGGAAGCTGAATATGGACTTCTGGGCTCCTCCCACTTCTGGCCCTCTCTTCCTCCTCAGGAGGTGCCTCCAGTGGAGAGCACAATCCCATTCCCAGTGTAAGGGAAGGCTGCCTGAAACCTGCAAGGCCCCAAGAATTATGTTTCCTCCAGAGTCCTGACCTGAAGCCTGTTATTCCTAAAAGCAACTCTGAAGAGATTTGAAGTTCTCCTGTTCACACAAGCAAGTAGCAGTAAGTTTCTAAAGTAAATGGCTAACAACTCGCATTCGCGAGCCCACTCACCCCTCTTATCCTGCCCGAGGATGAGGTTTTTAAAAATGTGGCCTACCTGTCTGCCCGTTGCACCTTAGCAACACTGAAAATCATACAGGCGGTGAAAAATTGGCATGTGTTATTGCTTTAAGGACCTTAAGTGGCCCGTTAATTAATGGTGGGCGCGCCTTGGAATTCGTAGCGCGCCCGCCCACCGAAATATCGCGATGGTGTGCGGTAACTTCGGGACACATGCCCGACATCATTGCGCGTCATTTTACGCGCCGGCGTGCGGGACCCGCCCCCACGCGCCAACGTCAAAATTCTGCCCATCTTACCCAAAGTGCGCTTGAAATAGCACTCGGCAGCTTGCAGTTCAAGTTTCTGCTAAAATTCATCAGCGTGGTCACAGGTGTAAAATACAGCATTGACCAGACACAATCGAGCAGTAATATGGAACGCAATAGTTTCATTTTTTCCCTATTAAAAAAGTCATTAACACATTTAATTTGCAGTAACCTGATGCTGTTTTATTACTGCAGCTAAAAATGTTTTAATCAGCATTTTAATGTGGGTGTCCAGTCCTCTACACAAGTAACATTCCAAAGCCATGACCACTACCATCTAGGTGGACAAGAGCAGCAGATGCATGGGAACACCACCACCTAGAAGTTCCCCTCCAAGCCACATGCCATCCTGCCTTGGAACTATATCGCTGATCCTTCATTGTCGCTGGGTCAAAATCCTGGAACTCCCTCCCTAACAGCTTCGTGGATGTGCCTACACCACATGGACTGCAGCAGATCAAGAAGGCAGCTCACCACCACCTTCTCAAGGGCAATGAGGGATGGGCAATAAATGTTGGCCTAGCCAGCGATGCCCACATCCCATGAGTGAATTTTTAAAAATGATTTAAAAGTCACTAAAAATGACTGAAGAATTTAGTGGTTTCATTACTGCACGCTAGCCAGTTTCTAATTAAGTAATTTATGATATGAATAAACTTTCAGACCATGCCTAGCAGTGTTTGTGCACCTAAGAAACTAACACAATTTGAAGAGCCCTCCTGAGCCATCGTAAGTGCAAAACCTTGCAAATTCAAAAGCCTGGGACGGGGATAGTGGTGATGATGGGGGAAAACTCCAGATTCATGGATGGAAATGGAACTTTTGCATTGGCTCTGCTTATCTGTCGATATTACTGCTGCAAATTTGTCGTTTCTCTATTCCCAGGTTATATATGAAGAACGTTGAGTGAGTCACAACTTCTGCCTGAAGCTGCACCGAAAGCCTCCGTGCCAGACTTTGTCATTGGAAAAACCCATTTTAAAAGTACCAATATGTACCTGCAGTACTTGCTACTCCTGTGGGTGATGCTGGGATTGGCACTGATAATAATAAAAGATGTGTCAAGTAATGCTAGCTCCAAACCCAATGGTGGAACTGTAGTAACTGCCTTAAATTACTATGTTTGTAAGCCTGGAGCTCTATTAGAAATCCATTGGATGCAGTAGATGTTTATGAAGAGAAGTCTGTCTGCAAGGAATCTGCAGTGGAGCAGTGAGAACCGTCCCTGTATCCTGGAGTAGAAGGTTCTTGATCCGACCATATATCCAGAGTACATTTAGCTCCACATCCCTTCCCCTGCCAAACTAGAAAACTCCAGTGATTAAGAGCTTGATTGGACACTTCTAAAGTAGAAATGCATTCCAGAGATATACCTACCCTTGTTTCAGCTATCATGGTGACTTGGATAAATTTTGGAATTTCTTACCTTCACCCTTGCTACCGTGAGCACTGACACCTCATCACCTACCACCCAATGCCCTGTCCTGAAAGGGGCTGCTCTTGCTATTCTGGATGCCCTCATGTCTTGGGCTCCATATCCTCAACTGCATGCCTGTCCACCAAGCCCCCTGAAACATCCCTTGACTTTTTAAGGGCTGGGACCACTTACTGAAATTCCTGGTGCTTTAATTCTGGCCTGACATCCCCATCCTCAGAGCTCGTGTATAGCCTTGTCCGAAGCCCATGGGGCTACATAGAAACACTTTCCTAACCCAGCCCCTCGTGGCTATTCACAGCTTCAAATCCCCATACCCTTATTGAAGAATTATGATGAAAAATAGGAGGGGATGGTGCGGGGTGGGGGGCAAGGATAAATTCATGCAAGACAGCAGAAGTAATGATGCAGGAATGGGAATTAACATTGTCGGTGATTCTTTGGCTGGTACTAGATAGATAAGGGTAGGTGAGGGCAGTCTCACCCAGCAACACCAATATATTAAATCAGATAGGAATTTTCTGGATTTGCTTATTCATAATTAGAATCTATGACTGGTGACTGAGGAGTTGATCAGCAAACAACTGATCAGAGAGAGCCAGCATAGATTTGTAAATTGTAAGTCATGGGCAGAATATTACGCTTGGCGTATGGGCACGCGCTCAACATCCCCGAGCGTAAAATGATGCGCGATGATGTCGGGCGAGCGTCCTGACGTCATTGTGCAGTCTCGCAATATTTCATTCGGTGGGCGCACACCAGAGTCGGCTGCACGCCCGCCGACAATTAAAAAGCCTATGAAAGCCATTAGGAAGCTAATTAAAGTCAACTGTACGCTGCCCGTCCAACCTAACAGTTGACGGGCTGGTGAGAAGGCCAAGCGGCCTTTACATTTTTTAGGGCTGATTCGTCAGTACAATCACGTGACCCCTAAGACAGTAGAAAAGGTTTTACCTACAATCACTACAGTAGGGGTAAGGGAAATGTACTCCTTACGGCAGTGTTGCCCCTGATGAAATGGTATAGGGTTAACAGGTTCGCACTATTATTGTCAATGACTTAGATCAAGGAATGGAAAACCATTTATCCAAAATTCTCAATACACCAAATTGGATGATTGTAAACAGTATAGATGGGAGCAGAAAGTTTCAAACAGACATTGCTGAATTAAGTAATTGGCCAAAATGGTGGCAACTGATTTCAATGTGGGGAGGTGTGAGGTCACCTACTTTGGGCATAAGGAAGATGAAACCTCATTTGTCCTCCAGCAAGATCGCATCCTGCGCTATATGGGGAGACAGTGGCATTGTGATAATGGACTAGTAATCCAGATATTGGTGAACAGTCTATCACCAGAAATTGAGACAGAGAGGTCAAGGAAGGGAAAGGAAGTGTAAGAGATGGACCATGTGAAAATGATGGAGGGGTGGAAATTGGAAGCAAAATTAATACATTTTTCCAGGTCCAGACGAGAGCATGAAGCAGCACCGAAGCAATCATCGATATACCGGAGAAAGAGTTGTGGGAGGGGGCCGGAGTAGGATTGGAACAAGGAATGTTCCACATACCCCATAAAGAGACAGCCATAACTGGGGCCCATGCGTGTACCCAAAGCCACGCCTTTTATTTGGAGGAACTGAGAGGAGTTTAAGGAGAAATTGTTCAGTGTGAGAACAAGTTCAGCCAGACGGAGGAGAGTAGTGGTGGATGGGGATTGTTTGGGTGACTGCTTTGCAGAACACCTTAGGTCTGTCTCAATTTCTGGTGATAGACTGTCCACCAATATCCATTACAAGCCTACCGACTCCCACAGCTACCTCGACTACAGTTCCTCACACTCCGCTTCCTGTAAGGACTCCATCCCATTCTCTCAGTTCCTTCGCCTCTGTCGCATCTGTTCTGATGATGCCACTTTCAAAAACAGTTCCTCTGACATGTCGTCCTTCTTCCTTAACCCAGGTTTTCCACCCACGGTGGTTGACAGGGCCCTCAACCGTGTCCGGCCCATCTCCCGCGCATCCGCCCTCACACCTTCCTCTCTCTCCCAGAACCATGATAGGGCCCCCCTTGTCCTCACTTATCACCCCACCAGCCTCCGCATTCAAAGGATCATCCTCCGCCATTTCCGCCAACTCCAGCATGATGCCACCACCAAACACATCTTCCCTTCACCCCTCCTGTTTGCATTCCGCAGGGATCGTTCCCTCCGGGACACCCTGGTCCACTCCTCCATCACCCCCTACACCTCAACCCCTCCCACAGCACCTTCCCATGCAACCACAGAAGGAGAAACACCTGCCCCTTTACTTCCCCCCTCCTCACCGTCCAAGGGCCCAAACACTCCTTTCAAGTGAAGCATCATTTCACTTGCACTTCCCTCAATTTAGTCTACTGCATTCGTTGCTCCCAATGCAGTTTCCTCCACATTGGAGAGACCAAACGCAGACTGGGTGACCGCTTTGCAGAACACCTTTGGTCTGTCCGCAAGCATGACCCAGACCTCCCTGTCGCTTCCCATTTCAACACTCCACCCTGCTCTCATGCCCACATGTCTGTCCTTGGCCTGCTGCATTGTTCCAGTGAAGCTCAACGCAAACTGGAGGAACAGCACCTCATCTTCCGACTAGGCACTTTACAGCCTTCCGGGCTGAATATTGAATTCAACAACTTTAGATCTTAATCTCCCCCTCCCCCCATCCCCACCCCGTTTCTTCCCCCTCCCTTTTTTTTCAATAATTTATATAGATTCTTCTTTTCCCACCTATTTCCATTATTTTTAAATCTACAGCTAATACTTTGTTAGTCTTAGAAGGACGAAGGCAGCAGATAGATGGGAACACCACATCTGGTAGTTCCCCTACAAATAAATCACCATCCTGACTTGGAAATATATTACCGTTCCTTCACTTACGCTGGGTCAAAATCCTGGAACTCCCTCCCTAACAGCACTGTGGGTGTATCTACACCACATGGACTGCAGCAGTTGAAGAAGGCAGCTCACCACCACCTTCTCAATGGCAGCTAGGGATGGGCAATAAATGCTGGCCTTGCCAGTGATGCCCACATCCCATGAAAGAATAAAGGAAAAAAAACTCTTGCCATCAGAAGTGTCATGAGCATCTCAGATCCCATTTTTGGTTCTTATGTTGGTGGATTGCACTTAAAACATGGTGCTACATGACCCAAATTAACTCCCATTGAGTCTATGCCAATTGAAAATTTCAAGACTGAGACTGACAGATTTTTGCTAGGAACCAAGGTGGGTGAAAGTTAAGTTACATGGAGTTCAGATATATGAATGGTGAGTCAGCTTGAAGCACTGAATGACCTACCCCTGCTTCTATTTTCTATGTTTCTATGAAGTTAAGATCAGCTATGATCTAACTGAATAGCCTCCTTATGTTCCTCTGATTCCATTTTACAGTGTTTACTTTGCACTTGGAGAGCCACTTCATTGTGCCTTCTCCAAATCTTACTTCTTGCTGTAAACGGCCACTGAGATTGCCAACATTTTTGCTGTATAACACCTATGTGAGTTGATCTCACATCATATATGCACAGGAAACTTAATAAAAACATAGAGAAATTGGAAAGATTTCTTGTATTTTCCTGGAAAGAAAATAAATTCAAGAGCCTTTTCGTTCATCTTCCATTTTTTTCCCCTACGTTGTTGGTAAAGTTCCAGCTGTGCCATCACTCCACTCTGCACATCTGGAGCTGAAATTCAGAAGACCCTGGGCAGAATTTTCTGCCTGTCGGGTGGGCAGGCCCGACCCAATCTCCGGCGGGTGGGGAGCTGATCCCCGCCAGCGAAGCGGGCCGCACCGCCATTTTACGTGGGTGGGCCATTTAAGGCCCGCCTAGCGTGACGTCTGGCGGGAAGCGCCGAAAGAGCACACATCTCCCTGAGGCTAAGTGCAGTCTCAGGGAGATCGCTTACACTTTGAAAAATATTAGAAACAGAAAACAGAAAATTCCCTAACATGTCCCCCTCATGTGACAATGTCACATGAGATGGGACATGTTCATAATTTACAGATTAACTTTATAGTTTTGGACACCCTGCATGAAACCTCATCCCGCCGCTGGACAAGGTTTCATGTTTTCTCTATTTGCTGCCGGGGCTCCTGGTCTGCCCGCCAACCTTAAGGTTGGACGGGCAGGTCCTTTAATTGTTTAAATTATCCTGTCAATGGCCTCAATTGACAGGTCGGCGGGCCCGCAGCTGATTTTGATGCGCCCCCGCCTTCCTGAAAATTTAAATGGGGTGGGATGACGTCGGGGGTTCCACCTGACATCACCGCGCATCATTTTACATGTTGGCAAGCCCCGCCCCCCGCTCGCCAATGGCAACATTCTGCCCCATGTTTACACTGCAAGATTGGGTGGGCAGTACAGCTTCACTTGGATAGCTCCACTCTGAGATTGCTGATCTCAATCTTTGCTCACACATTAAAATCAGTGGTGCAGTCTAGTAGGAACTGCCTCACCATAACGCTGAAACTAATATGTGCATGCACCTTTATTGACTCCACTTGATTAAACCCCTCAGTCTAACAGGTCAAACTCCCCAACTTACACAAGAGCGCTAATGTAAGCAGAAATTGCTCTACACTATATTTAACAAAGCTTTTAAGTAAAGCAGTAAAAAAATTAGAATGACCTGAAGGCAGTACATCTTTAAAACAGTGAATATTGTTTTGTATATAGGAAAAGCAGTAGACAATTTGCGCACAGCATGGTCCCACAAACAAATAAAGTGAAAGACCCGATTAATTGTTTCTTTGTGTTGGACATTGGGGAATTTCCCCTGACATTGGGCCATAGGATCTTTAATGCCAATGTGATAGGGTAGATGGAGACGGCACTCCCTTAGCATCAACCGAGGATAGGTGGTCAAATCTCAGAAGTGAGACTTGAACCCACGACCATCTAACTCAGCACTGTTTTTCCTTTATTCTTTCATGGGCTGTGGGCGTCGTTGGCAAGGCCAGCATTTGTTGCTCATCCCTAATTGCCCTTGAACTGAGAGTGGCTTGCTAGGCCATATCAGAGGCCACTTAAGAGTCAACCACGTTGCTGTGGATCTGGAGTCACATGTAGGCCAGGCCCGGTAGGGATGGAAGGCCTCTTTTCCTAAAGGATATTAGTGAACTCCATGAGTTTTTTATGGCTTTCAATGATATTTGTCATGGTCACTATTGCTGAGAATAGTTTTATATTCCAGGTTTATAAATTACATTTAAATTCTACCATCTGCCATGATGGGATTTGAACCCATGTCCCCAGAGCATTAGCCTGAGCCTCTGGATTACCAGTGCATTGTCACCACTGAGCCAAGGTTGTCTGCCTCTTATGTACATGCTACATGCCTTTTTAAATTTGGTTGATCAGGACAGTATGTTGCAGGTGCCAACCCTTGAGGGAACTGGGAGAGGGAGTGCTAAGGAGAGGGTGAGGCAGTACTTGGATAGGGGAGGGTTCTGATGACTTTAACAGGAGGAAGTGGGGGAGGGAGAGGTGATCGATGGGGAAGAGGTGGAGATGGGACGGAGCTTTAAGCAGTGGTCAACAGCAGCCCACTGTTCTAACATGTGGTCGGGAGGAACACTCCATCTCTTCTTAGCTCCCCAATTGGCCAAGTATCTTTAACAAACTTAACTTTTTGGTGGCAGCCCCCTGCAATCCTTTCAATGTGGTAGCTGGCACTAACTGCCTCAGGGCAAATGGGTGTCGCAACTGGCGCCTTAAACAGACATTAAGTCCTTTGTTTGCACTGCATGCAAAGTGCCAAGTGCCCACTTCAAGTTTGGATCCCGGATGCCCATTTTTTGCTTGTATTAATATAACAAGTAGCATACTTCTGGCTCATGATGAGTGTACGCTTCCTGCCTGTCATATTGGAGGCTTAGTGCCTGCAAAACAGGCCCGGTACCTTCATAATTCTAGGCCTGAAAAGATCAGTCCAAAATTCATTGGTGGGCTCCCACCAATTAGGGAGCCCACCATTGCCTCAGTTGTCTTTTTAAAAAGAAGTTTGAAAAGACTCCATCCTCCAACTTTTAAATTGGCCAACAGCCAACTCACATTCCAATTCGACACCCAGCAGCTTGTACCAATCCAGTACCGGTTTCAGATGACTGAGTTAAAAAGAACAGAAAGTCCTTACTGTCAAAACAACTCAGCCAAACTCCATTTTAATTAGAAAATAAATTACTCCGAGGAAACACTACACACTTGCTGAGCTAAATGAACAGTGTTCTGCAATTTCAAATGGATGCATATAAATACAACATATTGCATCCAATAGCTCTTTCCCTCAAGTCAACTTGTCTGCGAAATGCAGGAGTAATATAAATCAGTCATACATAATACAGGCTGGATGGTGCTTTAGGAGACCTTTCCTGGCAGTAATGTGTGACTTCTGCCTTAACAAATTTGGTGGAAAATGCATGTTGTTGCTGCTGCAGCTTCTTCACTCTTCTTGCCTATGCTTCACAGTGTCGCTTCCTTTTCTTCTCTGCACTGAAAGAAACCTTGACATGTGACCGCACTGTCCAAGCTGCCGATTAAGAGAGCATTTCTTGCTGGCCAGCTTATCCACCGCATGATAAGAAGAGTTGATCCCCAAAATACTATGGGTACACTGAGTCTTTGGGTGGTGCTTGCACATTCCAAGTCAACATAGAAATATGACTCATCCTTTGCTGAATTATGCAGTATGCATGACTCAATGCGTTATTTTCTAGAACCAGCTGCTTCCTGATGGTTTCCTATTCAACCTGTATACAAACTTTTATATGAATAGCAATAAGCCATTTAACTCAACAAGGCTGCTCCCTTCAATTAGTCAAGGCAAACTGAGCATTTTTGTTTTAAAAAAAGCCCACATTATACAATACAGTTGGCTTTTCATCCAATTCTGAGCTGAAGGGTGAAAGGCGAATAGATATAAGGTGATTAATTCAATCTAACTACCTCGAACCTGCAGCAGAAAATCACTCATAATTCTCTCATAAATTGACAATATCACTCAGAAAAAAAACATAGGAATGGCTTGTGTGGGAATGGAAAATGTCATACTGGGCAGCAAAGACCAATTCTTTTGTGAGGTTTCAGAGAAAAGGTTCTAAGGCACATTGTTGGAGCAGAACAGAGGAAACATTCTCTCATGAATCTGGGAATGTTTCATGCCGGTACTGCCACTAAATGCAAATACTAAAGAGCGTTTGGCCTGGCAACACTTCTGTTCAATTGAACTCCCTTTTTCTGAAGTTGCTAACTGATGCTGAGGAATGGTTCCAAGGGTAGTGATATTGCAGAATGAGATTTAACTGGGGGCGATAGTGTTAAACTGGCAATTTCGCATTAGTCAGCCGTTACACGTTTCTTCCGGAAAATTGGAAGAGATGTATAGAGCTGACTGATCCAATATTGCCCATTTTATACCATTGCCCAAAATCTAATTTACATCCAGAGAGTTTAGGCAGTGAATGACAGCAAGCTATTTCACCGTCGGAACAAGGATTGTCTCAGGGCCAATTGTGTCCTCATCCAAATTCCAAACACTCGGGTCTCCAGAAGGAGTTGCTAGATGGTGATCAAGGTCAATTTACCCCTCCTGTTGACCCAAGGCCTGAGCCCATTGTAGTTATCCCTCCTTCACCACTGTTGTTCAGCTCTCCAGCAATTAGAAACCTTTTTGGTCTGTGTAGCTCAGCATCACATCACAAGCTGCACAGAACAGCTGATCAATCAGGAAACCCTCAGATTCTTAACATTTTCCCAACTCTAAATGATGCTGACATCTTACAACACAAGGTGCAGCATTTTCCCATTGACAAGCGGTAGGGGGCCCGCTCGTCGACGCGTAAAATGACGCGCGGTGACGTCAGGCGTCCCAACGTCAGTTCGAATTGTCAACGGCCACTAAAGGCCTTTAAAAAGGTAATTAACCCAATTAATGGACCTGCCCGTCCAACCTTAAGGTTGGCGGGCAGGCGAAGAGCCCAGTCAGCCTTCAGAAAAAACATGAAACCTCATCCACGGGTGGAATGAGGTTTCAAGAGGGATTTAAAACGTGTATAAAATTTTTAAATAAAAGTATTTATTTTGCCTGCTACCTGAAGAAGTAGTTTTGCATTCAGGGTGAACTTCAGGCTCCTATACTTGTACCAGATGATTTAATAAGCAGGGGAATCAAAATATACCTCAGTTCTTGAAACAGGGCAATATTCTAACATATATCCATTACAACACATACATACAGGGCAATATTCTAACATACATGCATCACACCATATGAAATGCATATTAAATACTTCCTTTCATATTGATTTTGTTTTCATTTTCTCCTCTTGAATCTGAATTTTTACTTATTTTTGAATGGAGGTGACTTTTAAATATTTCTTCCTTTTCTTATTTTCTAAAAAAAGACTGTGTTGTCCCTTTCCTTCCTATACTCTCTCAAAAGCAGTGACTACTTGCTGGGATATGAGCCCAGGGATATCAAATTCCTTTCAGCATCTCCATCCATCTGTTTGTTCTTCATGTGTGAACCGTGACAATTTTAGTAAGTTATTCAATTGCAGGAGACAAAGCCAACCTGCTCTTGTCAAACCAAAGGTCCCCAGATAGACATGTCCAGCAAGAGTCACTGGAATAATGGATCAGAATTACATCAAGTGTTCAGCACAGAAACAGGCCAGTCTGTTCAGCTAGTCTATGCTGGCACATATGCTCCACATGAACCTCTTTCCAACCTACTTCATCTAACCACATCTGCATATCCTACTATTCTTTTCTCCCTCTTGCGCTAATCCAGTTTCCATTTAAATGCATCTATGATGTTTGCCTCAACTACTCCTTGTGGCAGCACATTCCACCTTCTTTTCTTCTGAATTTCCAATTGGATTTATTGGTGATCTTGTTATATTTATAACCTCTAGTTTTGGCTAAAACAGCTTCTGTACGTCTACCTTATCAAACCCTTTCACCCTCTTAAAGTCATCTAACAAGTCACCCCCTCAGTCTTATCTTTCCTGTAGAAATAAGAGCCCTAACCCGTTCAGCTTTTCCTTAATCCAACTCTGGTATTAAGTGCCAGCTTTCTCCTTTCAAACCCAGGGGAACTAAGGCTGATTGTAACACGCCTATTGTCAGTTGATCAGCTCAGAGTGACTGGGCACAAACATTAGGGCTCCTCCTACTCTGTATGGCCCAGTTCTGCACAGCTAAAACCACTTATATGTTTTGCCAGCTGCCGCCTCACTTCAAGATTCCTTCTGCCACTCATCATTCCTTGGTCTGACAGACCTCTGTATTGCCATTCTTGTGCCAGGAGGCATTAGAGCTGCCTTTCAAATCCAGATCTCAGTTGTTCATGCATGGAGTCAGTTTTCCATATCTCCCAAAGTGAATTGGTATATTTTAAGCATGTATCTTACACTACTTATTTTGTCAACAGCCATGGATTCAGTCTTTAAATTCTTTAAATTGACCACCGTACAGAAGAAATATTCTATCATGCTTCGGAGTGATGGAATCTGGGTCTGTACCTCCAGGTTCTCTAGTTGATAAGCCCCTGATTTCAAAAATGTCAATCTGAGTTGTTGGTGGAAAGAGAGGGCACCTTGATCAAAGGGATGGTGGTTGGTGGGTGGGGGGGCGGAGGGGGGGCGGTGGAGAAGAGGTGGTGGGTGGCTTATGAAGCCAATATTTCTATTCATGTTTTTTAAATTTTCTACATTCTACGTTTTCTTCAAAACTACTTTATTGGCTGTAAGATACTTTCAGTGGTCTGGTGCCAGTCATCAGAAGCACCATATAAATGCAAGTCTTTCTTTTCTTTAATTCTATAGGCGTTTTTGCATATTTTTTTACATATAGCAGTATGGATGTGCACTGGATAATAGGACAGGATAGATTTCCCTCTGAAAAGCATTCCTTTGTTTTCCAGAAAACAAGAGAAGTAAAAAGGAACAGTGCAGAGTCCTAGCTCTAAAGATATTTCACGGCCAGCGAGCTCAAAGATGAGGAATTAGCATGTTGATTGAGGCTATGAGGGAGGTGGCTTGCAAACGTTTCCTCAGCTTTATTATGAGTATCACAGTCTGAGGTTAAATACACAACCCAAACTCTCCACTTCTTGAAGATATAAAAACGTTAGCCTAGAAATTCTAGCCTGTATTTGGCCTGGGAAACCATGCACTCTGGACAAGGACATAGGGAGAGGAATTCAGGGTGAAGTCTACTCCCACTGACATTCCTCCTCTTCTTTCCTGCACTAAAAAAAATCCAATGGTGAGGGGAGGGCGGAAGATTATCTGTCGTGGTATCAAGGTCAGGGGAAACACTGCTGGGATGATGACTCCAGGTGGAACTTGGGCCAATTCGGTCAAACTTAGAGTAAATGTAAAACGTACCTGCATGATGCCAGTGTATGTGCCATACACCTGATGCACATGTAGCCCACAATATTATTTTTAAACAGTAGTCAGTCTCAGAGATCAAATGTTGTTAGGACAGCACAAGTCACATTATAATTCAAGTCTATAACTTTTTTTCTTTGCCAGGCTGTTCCTATCCCCGGTTGACGGAGCAACAAGGAGCTGTAACAACATGCCAAACACCTCCACTGGGCAGGCACCCAGGGAGTAAATGGCTCAAGCTTTGGTAAATGATCCAATCCCCAAGTTTGGGGGGAATGCAGTGATCATTGCAGAAGGTTGACAAGTAGATGGCCCACTTTTGCCCCAGCAACAGCCCAACTGGAATTTGCAGTCTCTTTGCTTTCGTATATTTCACCGAATATTTGGTATGGGATTCTCTTCAATGTGCACCCTTGACAATGTACAAAAATCTATGGGAAATCACTTACTTGTTTCCAGTGACAGCTGTATCAAAACAATCCAAATCTGAATAAACTGACATTTCATAGAATCTGACATTTCACTTGTATGTTCGTTCCAGCCTAGTGCCCTCGCGGAGTTACGTTGAGCATGGAGTCATGGGTTTTTACACTTTGTAGGTAACAAAGCTGAACAACTGTGGAGGAGATCTCATTCTTGCAGACTGATAACATTCCGTCCAATATTTCCCACTCAAAATAATGCTACCTTATCAGCAGGAGCAGATACTGCAAAATCTTAACTAACCACCAGCAATTCCTTAATGGGGCACCGAATATCTCCAGAGGTGCAAGGAAATTTAACCAGATGGTCTGCAAGAAAACAATTATATCAGATCATACAAAACCCACCAAACCAAACTACATGAGAAAAGCAGCTAACCAGGCTGCCTTAAATGTAGCTACCAAAGCTGTGTAAAAGAGCACCAGAGCATGCTGCAACAGTTCACATTGGCAATGCAATGCCACAAAATTAGCTTTGGCAGTTTTTTAACTTCCACAAGCTACTCAGTCAAATGTTCTTCTAATTGAACATCTACTACTGGAGTTATAAATTAAATAGCAGCATTATATGATCAATAACTCCACTTGTACATAAGCCACTCATCCAATATCATTTAAGCCTTACAAGTAGAGACAATTAAGATATCACTACTGGACCTGGTTTATGTTTTCTGGATTATAAGGAATTACTTTACTGAAAAAAAAACATCAAAATAAATCCTTGGTTCAGTAAAATTTTAGATTACCAGTATCTAGTTCACATGAGATAGTGCTGCATGATGCCAGCAAAAAGGTGTGACTATTGAAAATACTGGATGCATGAATGTGGAAAACACTCAGTTATTAACTATATGGTATCAGATGGTCATGGGGATTGCATAAAATGCAATATCGGCAAATGGGTGATGATTAGATCCCTCAACCTTTGGTGTATGTCACTATCTGAACATCTCAATTGAGTTGCTATTGTGTAAAGCACAGAGCCATCTCCTGTGCAATAATAGTTTGACAATTTAATTGAGTGACAAGCACTGCATGGTGTCTTTGGTACCTGTTTACTAACAGGCACTATTTTCATGAAAAATGGGTTTGGAACTATTTGCCTGTTCACAGAATGAGAAAATTAGAAGAGTCATGGATTATCTCCAATGTTATTATACTATTCATAAATGCAATTCCGTTTTCAATACATTTCCATTGTTGTGAAAAAAAATGTTTTTCTGGATCTTTTGTTTCTATAACAAAGCCTCTTATGTATGGTTATGAGGGATGTGTGTAAATTGAGGTTATAATTGATGTAAGCGCACAGCACAGAGGTGTTGACATAAAACTAACAATCTCATTCAGAAAAACTGCAAGATAGCAGATGCTGGGTGCAAAAATATGTTGGACAGGTTCCGTTTCTGATTATAGGGCTCAGTGACATTACTGGAGCAGTGTAAAGGAGTGTTACTCTTTATCCAACTGAACACTCCCTGATCTGGGAAGTGCTCCCCACTTTCCCTGTCCACACTTAAAGGGCAGGAGTTTCCTTGGGATGGCATGAGTGGAGGGCGTTGGGAGGTAGGGAGTGATCAGGGAGCCATGCTGGGATGGTTCCCTGACATATTTCCACTACCGGGGAGGTTTCCCGGGCACAAGCAGATCAGATGCCCATTACAATGGGAAGCCAGTCTGTATATTTAAGCTCCCAATTAGAAGCCATTTAGAATGCTTGCTGGCATTTTTCTGGCAGCAGAACTGCCCCCCAGCACCCACCCCCCCACCCACCCCCCCACCCCACCATGTGCGCATACACCCTCCCTGCAGCAGTCGGGGAGCCATCGAAGCTGGAGGCTCCATCGCAAAAGAGGGGGCTACCAGATCCAAAAGCTGCCGCCAGAGACCTTTCCCTCTGATCAGAGGGGCCTGCTTGCTCGGCCCTATAAATCAGTTAATCATTTTGACCATCCCCAAGGGTGCTTCCCTGTTGAGGCGCCCTCATGGTCTCTGAGCTGTGCAGCAGTACCCGTTTCTCTCGGTGGGGCTGCTAAGGTCTAGCACTGCCAGTTGTCTGGTTGGGCCAGCAGCACCAGGAGCCCACCCACTGTCCTTAATAGGACAACAAGCTCGGAGGCTGTCTCCAGGAAAACAGCTGATCTGGTTTGGCTCCTGGCAAGTACGTGCTCATCATTCCCATCTGGTCCCAACGTCAGGGTCCCAAGGCCTGGGAGAAAGCCCAGCCCAAAGTGCTGCATTCTCCAGGATTATCTGGGAGGAACCGAAAGGGAGTGGGGGTTGGGGAGAGGAAGAGACGAGGGCAAGGCAACGGTGGAGGAGACGGCGGAGGGGATGGGGTGGAGGAGTAGGGGAGGAGACCAGGAAGGACATCAGGGAGGGGACAGGGGGAGTAGGTGGACGGAAGAGATGGTGTGGGGGCTGGGGGTGAGGAGATGGGGCGAGGAGAAGGGGGAGATGGGTTGGGGAGATGTGGGGAAGGAACGGGGGTGAGAAGAGTGATGGAGGTGATAAAGGAAGACTTTGGAAAGTGGGAAAGAGAGAATGGGAGAGGGATTTTGACAGATGGGGTGAAACAGAAATATTTTTTTAAAAGAAGCTTTTCGTAGAAAGATATCCTAAGTTATTTAATGACATTTTTGTTTGAAAAGTGAGTTGGTTGTCTCCTTGACATCAATTGCACATTGTGTGGTGTCCTAAGTATATTCCATACCAGTGTGAATTGAACCGCATCCACCTTGCTTTGACAGATAGCTCAGAGTATAAGGTTACATCAATGTACCTTTAGATTTCAGGGATTTTGTGACAAATATTTCTTAGGTTGTTTAATTATAAGGAATAATATTGTATCCGTACTAACTGGACGAAAATACAATGGAGTAATTTTGACTTTGCAAAATATTATGAGGCATTCTTTGTCTCTCCTGATTGTCATTGTCATTGAAGAAGGTAAGGAAGCACACACATGAATTGTGCAGTACTGTCAAGGTGCAGTCAGACATGCGATCTCTCAGAGACAGCACTCAGAGAAGTATACAATCTAGTCCATGCAGAAGTAAATTGTGAGATCTGTAAAAAGAACTATCAAAAATTAAGCTAAACAATAAGGTTATCTGGTGGGGAGGGAAGGTTAAGACCTAACAAGACTATAAGCAAGCAAGCCACAGGGCACACAACTAGAAATCTAGTAGAATCATGGAATCATAGAATGGTTACAGCATAGAAAGAGGCCATTTGGCCTGTCGTGTCTATGTCGGCTCTTCACAACAGCAAGTCACCTAGTTCCACTCCCTTGCCTTTGCCTGTAGTCCGGATTTTTTTTTCTCTTCAGATACCTATCTAATTCTCTTTTGAAGGGCTCAATTCAATCTGCCTCCACCATACCCAGACAGTGCATTCCAGATCCTCACCATTTGCTTTTGTTAAAAAAATGTTCCTCATGTCACCGCTGCTTCTGTTACCAATCACCTTAAATTAGTGTCCTTTGTTTCTGGGTCCTTCTGCCAGTGGGAACAGTTTCTTCCTATCAACTCTGTCCAGCCCCCTCATGATGTCGAACATCTCTATCTAATTTCTTCGTCATCTTCTCTTCTCCAAGGACAACAGCTGCAGCTTCTCCAGCCTACCAACAGAACTGAAGTTCCTCATCTCTGGAACCATCCTTGTAAATCGTTGCTGCACCCTCTCTATCACATCCTTCCTTGTAGTGCCCAGGGTTGGACACAAGTTGAAGCCGAACCATTGTTTCATACAGGCTTATCATAACTTTTTGTTTTTGCACTCTATGCCACTATTTATAAAGCCCAGGATCCCATATGCCTTATTTTCTCAATCAGCCGTTTTCAATTATTTTTGCAAATATACCCCCAGGTGCCTCTGCTGCTGCTTTAGAATTCTCTTTAGAATTGTACCTTTGAGTTTATATTGCCTTTCCTCAATCTCTTGACCAAAATGTATCATTTCACACTTCTCTACGTTAAACTTCTTCAGGCACTTATCCGCTCATTCCATCAGTCTGTCCATATTCTCTTGAAGTTTACACTGTTCTCACAGTTCACAATACTTTGAAGTTTGACATTTGCAAATTTTGAAATTGTGCCCTGTACACCCAAGTCACTAAGTCATTAATAGATCAAGAAAAGCAGGGCTTCTAACACTGACCTCTGGAATCCCACTATATATCTTCTTCCAGTCCAAAAGGCAACTTTTCACCACCACTCTCTGTTTCCTGTCACTCGGCCAATTTTATATCCATGATGCTGCTGTCTCTTTTATTCCATGGGCTCTGACTTTGCTGACAAGCCTGTTATATGGCAGTTTGTCAAATGCCTTTTGGAAGTCATGTACACCACATCAACTGCAGATGATGGAGGAGTCCATACAAGCCATGAGCTCTGCCTGTCACAAATGGGCAAGGGCTTGGTTTACCCCATGGGCATGTTGATGACCGTCATGGAGAGCCATGTTCAATAAGCTACTCAATGGCTACCAAATATGGGCCAGAATTTCCCCCTTGTCGGGGGGGTTGGGTGGGGGTGGGCGGGGTGGGGGGGGTGGAATTCCCTGAGTGGTTCCCTGCACTGTTTCGTGCATGCCTTATTAGGCCTTTGACAGTTTGGCGGGCGCACAGCCAACTTGGCTGCGCACCCGCCGAACTGACAATCTAAATGACATGTGGTGACTTTGGGACGCACGCCCAGCGTCATCACGCATCATTTTACGCGTCGACAAGCGGGCCCCGCCCCCTGCTCACTGACGGGAAAATGCTGCCCACATGTTCGGACCTGCATGTCATTGCTCTGACCGCAAGTTTGATACAGTTGCGACTATGCAAGAGGAGCACGAGGTGCTAGGACTTCCCTCGAACTGTTGACATCTCTGTGGCTGGGATGACAAGGATGCAGTGACTTTTCTGCATTTATTGGTGATTTGATGTCGGTGGATATGCATGGGTCACATATGTATAAGGGCCAGCGATTGGTTTTCAAAGGCATCATGTCCACTGAAACTTGTTCAGAATGAGCAATTCATGGGCCCCCGTCTGCTGTGCGAGAATGTGCAGTGCACTGCATGCAACTATAACCCGTGAGATCCTTTCAGGTGGATATTGGAAAACTCTACTGGAGAGGTCCAGGCAGCGGTGTTTCAACATTCTAATGGTCTTCATGATCTGTTCTATAGTAGCCATTGTGGGGCCATGGGAAGCATTGCAGCATTCCTCGGCTGGAGTACAAGGGTTTCGGACTTGTGTCATCAGCCAGCTTTTGAGGGGAGAACCCCTGTCACCTAGAATCCATCCCTGCAGGCACACAGGGTCTTGAATGGCTGTGGCACCTGGGAGTTGGGAATAATGTGTGGATCATGAGAGCTCCCTGGGAACTGAGCACACAGCTGGAGGATACAACTCCTGTAGCTGCACACCAATTGCACTTTAGTGGAGTAGGAACCTTTTCTGTTTGTGAAGGTTGCAGATTATTGTAGGATGGTGGTTACAGTTCAGTAGGACTAAAGAAGACTTCATAGTCATACACAGATTACCTGTAAGTCTTTATTGACTCTTAGAACTACTTACAAATATACAGTAAAGGGTACAAGCTAGGAGCTGTCTCCATGCTTGCTGGTACACTGTTTTGTCCAACACGCAACTGACCCTGGGTGCGGGTCATGTGCTCTCTTACATCACTGTGTGGGCAGTACTGTATACAGTCCCATATTAACCTATATGTGCCAGGCCCTTATAGTACACAGATAGGTCCCAGGGAACTCTGATCGCCACATGCATGCAGTCGATTAACCCTTGCACCTGTGGGAAAGCCACCAATGTCCACTAATATTGCGCCTTGTGCTCTGGATCTGAATTGAAGTACATAAACTCTTGGGCACTTTTAAACAATACATTTGGAACCTCTATGATGCAGTGATGTGTGCAAAATTCCACATATGCCCTCTGTGGAGCCCTGGAAGAAGCTGCTGGTGTAGATTCAATGCCGCAGTGATTTTTAAAGCTGCTGGCATTGGGCAGCCTTCCAGTCCAAATGTCCACAAATTGCACTGGAGTAGAGTACATAGGTCAGTGACTGCCTCCCTCAAGACATCCTCAACCATCATTGGCATTGCCTCTCAGTCAACTGCAGATAGCTAAGGAGGCTGCAGTAGACTCCAGGACTCCCATTATAGTTGCACTGGCCCCAGTTGCCTCCATACTGAGCAGCCTCAGGGTCTGGTCACACACCTTTTTTGCCTTCTAGCTGCTGTTGTACAGGACTTAATGCCACCCTTTTTCTGTGCCATTCCTCCTCCCCCCATGGTTCCAGGAACACTAGGTGGACAAGCCCAATTTTGCCTCCAGAAATTGAACAGAAGGAAGAAGCTATGTCGTCCACTGGTAGCCTGGCCTTCAACTAAAACCTTATGCTTATGAACGAGTGGTGGTCACCCTTGTGTTCTTCAACCACACTCTGGTGTTCTTCAAGCACACCCTGGCCTTGCTCACAGTGACTATAGAACTCCATTCAGTGTTCCTCAACATTCCCTTGGTCACCTTCGGACCTTCCCTTGATCGCCTCGATGGTCGCTCAGTCACCTTCAACCTCCCCTTGGCCAGCCTCAACCTGCTCCGTGATGCTTCTCAGTCTCCTCCCCCCTCTTTCAGCAAACCCTCCCAGTAACCACAGACAGCTCCAACTGGCTCATCTTTCACTTTGAAGACTGCCTCGCAAACTCCACACCAACTTTAACCGGTCGTGAAAGCGAAGCCTGGTGCTCCCTGTGAGCCTCCAACTTAAATCACAATGGTAGCATTTAATCGCAAAAACTTGTGGTTTAATGAGTATTCGTTGCACGCAAAGCCATGACACCTAGCTTCCCACCCTGCGCTGCTGGCACTGCCAACCTGTTTCCAACCCGTTGCTGGGAGAATTTGGTGCTTCTATCCCAACATGGGGGGCTTGAAACTTCATTTCTCACCCTATTCATTTGAACCCCCACCCCCTACCCCACCTCTTTCCCTGCTCCCTCAGCCAGCATTAAATTCCAATCATTAACCCTGTTTCTCTCTCTACAGGTGCTGCCAGGCCTGAAGAACATTTCCAGTATTTTTCTGTTTTTAATTTCAGGCTTTCAGCACCTGCAGTATTTTGCTTTTGTATATCTTCCTAAAGTTGTTACTATCGTCCTCACTGTTTATGATATTTCCTAGTGTTGTGTCATCTGCAAACTTAAAAATTATTCCCTGTATGTTCAAGTCCTGATGATTAAAACAGATCAAACAGGGCAACTGTCCTGATATCAGCTCTTGGGGGCACCAATGAGATTTTTTTTCTCCATTCTGAAAACAAACCATTCGCCATTAATCTCTGTGTCAGGACAAATTTCACACCTGCCCCATTCACCTTACGGACTCCAATTTTACTAATGCTTTTTTCAAAATAGTGCCATGGGATCTTTGACATCCACTTGAGAGGGTGGGTAAAGCCTTGGTCTAACATCTCATCCGGAAGGCAACCCCTTTAACAGTGCAGCATTCGCTCAGTAGTGTACTGGATATCAGTCTAGATTCTATGCTCATGTCTCCGTTGTGGAAAGTGAACCTACAACCTTTTGACTCAAAGGTGACAGTGCTACCATTGCACAGTGGGTGAAGCCTTGCTTTCTGTGCCTCCTTCTGAAGCACTTTATGATATTAAAAGGTGCTATATAAATAGATCTGAAATTCAAATCGGTTAAGACTTCGAAAAGATCCCAAATCTCACACTGCTTATGAATTTAACTTCACAGTGACGGGTATATTCGCATATGCATTTGATACAGCAAATTAGTTGGTAATCTGTTAATGTTGTGTGCAGTATACACATGAGATTCTTTTTTAAATGGAGTGAAATTCTAAATACAATTTATTTGAATTAGGAAGACCACTGACATTCTAGCTAACCATTTATAATTTACCAGTGTAAAATATGACTAGAATATCCAGTTTTGGACTAAATCCTAACACATTAATTACCCACAGGAGACCATTAAGTCCTGCAATTAAATATTAAGGCTTGAGTTATTCCCTTCCCGGGGCCCCATTATATTTTGAACTGAAAGTATGTGCGATTAAAAAAATCTTCTTAGAAATCCAGCTGGATAAACAGTATTACACTTACAGCAACCAAGCTTCTTTAAAGGCATGGAAAGCAAAAAAAAATCAAGCAGGTTTAGAGGTGATAGAGCAACACAGTGAAGCAATTTCATAGTGAAAGCTGTGGCAGACGTACAATGGGTTGGAGAAAGGGTTAGTATTGAACAAGGACTTTGTGTTTCACCACTTACCTGTCTGAGATAAGGAGTATCCATAGCGATGGAAACCGTCAACATCTTGGTGTTTCCTGTAGTCTATTGACCTCAGTGATTGGCTTCTGGAATTATAGCGTCCATATGCTATGGCAAGGCAATGGCTTGTGTGAATAACCTTTGCTTTCACTTTAAGCATCTTAAGGATTACAGTTTCACAATGAAATCACTTAAAGCAGGAAAAACGGCACATTATCCTACCCTAGCTTTTTGATTCCCCAAACCACAAAATTCAGAGCATTTTACCCCTCCCTCAGTCTTACTTTCCCATTTGTCTTCAGTATTTTAAAGGGTTAGTTTGGTACTACCAATTCACGACTACCTGGTATAGTTTGTCCTTCCTTTTGCTTTCTTTCACCTCCCTATTATGCTGCACAATGAGTCGTGTCTCTCTGCCTTGGGTTCTCAAATCAAAACAAAAGTAGTCATTATCCATTAGCAAGCCCTGATTTCATTACTTCAAGCACAACAGAACATAATCATGTCAATACAATATGCCGTGTTTTGTCGTGGGCTTCTAAAATCTAAAAGAAAGTGGGTGAAATCCAAATTGATGCCCAACATCCTGCTCGATTTATTCTTTTCCAGGATATCTATTCTGTGAGCAGGCTTGCCTCTTTCAATGTGTCTTTCCTCCTACGGCCTTCGAGCTTTTAAAACACAAGTTTGTTGTCGCCTGCGTTAATTTCTTGTTTCATCACCCTTGAAATCAGAACCTTCTCTTTGGAAGAGAAGTTTGTCATTTCCAGGTGGAAATCTGTAACTAATGGAGTGTTGCGGGGATCAACGCTGGAGCGTCAAATATTTGTGATCTATATTAATGACTTGGATGAAGGGACCAGCTGTATTGTGACTAAATTTGCTGATGTTACAAAAATAGGTAGGAAATAAAGTTGTGAGGAGGATACAAAGAGTCTACAAAGGGATATAGATAGGTTAAGTGATTGGGCAAAAAGTTGACAAATTGAGTGTATTGCAGCAGGAAGAATAGAAAAACAGAATACTATTTAAATGGAGAGACTGCAAAATGTTGCAGTACTTAGGGGCAGGCAACAAAGTGGCCAGAATCAGATTAGTAATGATCTTATTGAATGGTGAAGCAGGCTCGGTGGGCCTACTCCTGCTCCTATTTCTGATCTAATGATCATATATTTCCTTTGGAACAGAGGAGGCTGTGAGGAGATTAATTGAGGTGTATAAGCTTATGAGGAACCCAGATGGAGTGGATGTAAGGACCTAGTTTCCTTAGAAGAGAAGTTAATAACCAGGGATTTAAACCATAGATTTAAAGTAATTGGTAGAAGGACTAGAGGAGGCTTGAGGAGAAATTTTCACCCAGGTGGTGGTGAGGGTTTGGAAACTCATTGCCTAAAAAGGTGGTTGAGGGAGAAACTGTCATTGCTAAATAGTACTAAAAAGAACTTGAAGTGCCATAATCCACAAGGTTACAGACCAAAAATTGGAAAGTGAGATTAGGTTGGATATCTCTTTTTCGATCGGTGCCCACATAATGGGCCAATGGCCTCCATCTGTGCAGTAAACTTTTATGATTTTCAACCCTATTACTAACTGAATTATCCATGAATGGAACACTATCCTGATCTAAAAACTTTGGTGCAAAACAGTATATAAGGGGCTGGGTGCCATATCTGGCTACAGAGGGTGCCATTTAAAAGCAGTTTAAATAGCTTCAATACAGTAGTACTGGGCCCAAGGTTTCTGCAGGAAATAACCTAAGATTTAGCAAAGGTTTAAATAAATTGACAACTTCACTCAAAAAAGCCATGAAGTGTCAAAATGGAACATCATACTAGAGAGTAAAGGGCAGTGCCCTCTACAGTCAGGAAAGAGATAATAAAGGGACAGAAGTGGATCATTCATACTTTCAGATCTGTTCCTTCATTCAATGTGATCATGGCTGATCTGTATCCCAAGTCCCTTTGCTTCATATCTTTTTGAACTTGGCTAGGCAATGGCCTATTAATCTCATTTTTAAAAATTGAAGTAGCACCTATTTCTTTTTGTGGGAGAGTGTTCCACACTTTTAACGCCCTTTTCAGGAAGAAGCATTTCCCAACTTCTCTCCTGAATAGACTGGCTTTGATTTAAGTCATTACCCTCCCACTAGCAGAAAAAAGTTTCTCTCCACCTAGCCCATATATTCCTTTCAAAATCCCAAAACCCCCAACAAATTACCCCTTAACCTTCCATATTCCAGTGAATACAAGCCAATTCATTTCTCCTCAGTTTGTAAACTCTTCTCATAATTGAACCCTTGGAACCTTGGTTATATTCTAGTGAATCTGCACTGCACTCCATCCAAGGCCAATGGGACCATTCTGAGATGTGGTGCCCAGGCTCTATACAGTACTGCAGATGTAGTCAAACCAGGGCTATGTACAGTTGAGGCAAAACTTCTTCCCCCATGTATACTAACCTTCAAGTTATAAAGGCCAACATTCCATTAGCCTTTTTGATTATTTTTTGTACCTAACCATTATATTTTAGTGGTCTGTACACATGGGCCCCTAAATATCATTAGACCCCCACTGTTCTGAGCTTTTTACCATTTTTGATCCAAAATAAACATCTCACAATCGCCTGCATTTAAATCCACATGCTACAATTTTACCCACTCAATTATTCTCTCAATCTTTTGTAATTTTATGTTCCTGTCTATGCAACTTATTATGTTATCAACCTTTGCATCATCAGCAAACTTGGATATATGGCTATGTACTGTGTTATCTTAGTTATTAATAAATACAGTGAATATTTAAGATTCCATCGCAGGTCTTTGCACAGCCTACATTTACCAGAATGATACTTGGACTCCAAGGATCAAATTACCAGGTGAGATAACACAAATTAAGTTTGTAATCCCTGAAAATTAGATGGGTAAAGGGTGATGTGATCAACGTCTTCAAGATATTAAGGGGAAAAGCTTGGGTAGATAAAGATAAATTACTTCTACTTGTTGGCAAGTCTCGGACTAGGGGGAATAGTTTAAAAATTAGAGCAAGATCTTTCAGGAGTGAAATTAGGAAATATTTCCATTCATAAAAGGTGGTATAAATTTAGAACTCTCTTCTGCAAATGGCAACTGATGCTAGATTAATTGTTAATGCTAAATCTGAGATTGATAGATTTTTGTTAACTAAAGGTATTAAGGAATATGGGAGAAAGGTGGGTAAGGCTGGACTTAGGTCACAGATCAGCCATGATCTCATTGAATGGTGGAACAGGCTCGAGGGGCTAAATGGCCTATTCCTGTTTCTCTGTTCTTGTGGGATAACACTAGTTACTTCTTCCCAATTAGAGTACAAATTCAGTATCCCTACTTTGTTTTCCACCACTTAACCAATCTCCTAAGCAGGTCAATCACTTGCCTTCAATTCCATGAGGTTTAATTTTAGCCAACAGTCTCTTATCTGGAACTTTGTCTTTTGAAAGCTTTTATAGACTATATTTGTAGCCATTTCCCTGTTTATTACTTTAGTTACATCCTCAAAATACTCCATTAGACCTGTTAGACATGATCTACCCTTTACAAATCCATGTT
The DNA here is from genome assembly GCF_964194155.1 of Cetorhinus maximus. Taxonomy (NCBI): domain Eukaryota; kingdom Metazoa; phylum Chordata; class Chondrichthyes; order Lamniformes; family Cetorhinidae; genus Cetorhinus; species Cetorhinus maximus. The sequence goes on from NC_135882.1 coordinate 151,281,708, forward strand.
CACTCTCTAATCAGCTCAAATTTTTCTGAACGGTCTGCCACTCTTTCCTTAATTATAAATTCTAATAACTTCCCCGCAAAATATTAGACCAATAGGTCTACAATTTCCCAGTTTCTTTTTCTCTCAAGTTGTTTGAAATTTGCATTGTTCCAATCAAAAGGGACGGTTCCAGAAATGAGGGACCTTTGGACGATTATAGCTGAAGAATCTGCAACTTCCTCACCTACTTCTTATACAACTCTGGGATGGAAACCATCAGGTTCTGGGAATTTGTCAGGCTTTAGTGCTATCATTCTTTCAAACGCTGTTTCCTTGCTTATGTTAACTTTTGCAAGTTCTGTTCCTCAAGCCACTGGCAGCTTCTATGGAATGTCAGGTATATTATTCTATTTCTTAAATGCAAAGACTGACACAACACAATTACTCAACATGTCCACCATTTCCTCAATTTCATCTACAATATTACCCTAATCTGATTTTAAAGGGCTCTCATTACCCTTGTTTACCATTTATCTTCTATCTTAAACCTTTTGTGTTTATCTTAATGTTTCTTGGAAATTTATTTTTGTATTTCCTTTTGAAGTACTTACTTTTTCATTTTCCTTTTCTACTGCTGAAAAGAGAGACGTGTTGCCAAAGCTTTACATCTTGCACTCATCAGGATAAATGCAAGAATGCCAAATTTCAAATGATCACAGCAATTTATACTATAGGAGAAAAGGTTGCCGATTGGCTGGCAAGTAGACTCTGATTGCTTTCTCCATAGCAATGCTTCAGACAGAGGGGAACTAAAGGCTCCACAAGCTTCTGGGAAATGTTTAAAATTAGGCCAGCATTTATTGCCCATCCCTAATTGCCCTTGAGAAGGTGATGGTGAGCTGCCTTCTTGAACTGCTGAAGTCCATGTGGTGTAGGTACACCAGTAGTGCTGTTAGGGAGGGAGTTTTAAGATTTTGACCCAGCGATAGTGAAGGAACAGCAATATAGTTTCAATTCAAATAGGTGCAAGGCTTGAACATATTCCTTTTGCTTTCAAAAAACAGGTCCTTGCATACATCACTTCTAGAAAACATAAAAATGAACCACATTATGATCCCGACTGATTAACTAAATTGGTTGTTCACGTAGTTATTAGCGTACTCACAGTATTTCAACAAGTGTTGCTTAATCATAGAATCACATCTAACATAGATGTTTTGTTTTGGGTTTCGTAAGCATGAACTGGTTGAGTATGGTCTGTACGCAGTTTATTATGAACAGCAGAAGAAACATGTTGTTTCTTTGGATCGGCCAATTGTTGGGACATCCTACCTCTGTACCTGGCATCACACAGCCACTGAAATTCATCAAGGGCATTGTTTGATTGTGTGGTAGGCAGGACTTCCACTGTTGGATGTGATTCTGTGATTGGACAACCCCTGCTGAGTGTGCTAATAGCTACAGTAACAATTGATTTAAGATAATCAGTCGAGCTTGTAATGTGGCTCATTTATGCTTGCTAGAAGTGACATAAATTTATGCAAAAAGGCTCATTCTTTGCAATCAAAAGGAATATGTTCAAGCCTTGCTCCTTTTTGCATTACCTGGCGGCTCAGGGAGCCTATAGTTCCCCACTGTTTCCTCTAATGGCAACACCTTGGCCAATCAGAATGGACTTACCAACCAATCAGCACCCTTTTCTCCCATGGTATAAATTGCTGTGATCATTTGAAATTTGGCACTCTTGCCAAAAGGCAAAAAGCTTCAGTAACATGTCTCATTTTTCTACAGTATTCAAGCTCTGCCTTCCTTTTCAGTTCTTTATATCTAACCCAGTCCTTTACATTCGTTGCACTCTTGACCACTTTCTTTAGTTTTATGTTATTTCTTCCATGTTATTTTCTGGTCATAGCCCATACCCTTACTACTTACAGGTAAGTGTACTATCATTCAGCCAAGGCTGGCAATCTGTGCATTTAGCTTGTTAGCATGGTAGTCAAACATTAATATCTGCATCAAATAAGGGAAAACAATGTCATATGAATACATCAAGTACCCATCTGGTATTATTACTAACAATAAGGTTTAGACTCCATTCACATGATTTATTGGAAGGATAAGAGAACAAAATTATTTAGCAGTTCTGAATAGACTAAGGGTTTTAAATAGCCTAGGAAAACTGGAGTAAAGGATAAAAACATTTTATGTATTAAAATTATTCTTTATTTTTACAATCAGTCTGAGGAAATTTATTTAATTACTGATTTGTACTAATGGTGTTGCAGTCACACTTCATATGGATTTCACTGCAGAAAAGTACTGAGGTCTAAAGATCAAAGTGGAATGTATTTTAGCTCAAAAGGGAAAGTAAGACAAACTACTCAACTAGAATAAATATTTAAATTGCGTTCACATTTTGAAGCTCTCCCCCACCCTGCCGGAATCTAAGGAAGTGTAAACCTGTTGCCAAAAGTCCCATGAAAGTCTTCAGGAGTCACACAGCAATTTAGCACTCAATTCTCCTGTTCATTGCACATTGCTATTTCACATTGGATAAAAAAGATTTGCACCTTCAACTTAGACAAAATTGAATGTGTCCCTGATTGACAATTTCCTCTTTCCTTGATGCCGGTCAGTGATTTCTTAGAGTCATGGGAAAGGCTGGGCCAATAGGATTTGGGTAGAAATGGCAGGACTAACAAGGCCCATCAAGCTGATTTCTCCTGCAACAGGCTGCATAGATAAGGAAAGCAGGAAATACTCTTGGCTTTTATGAAGTCTTATTAAAATGGACATCAGAGATGGAAAAAGGGACATAGAAAAGCCATGGGGATTGCTTTTAACAATTACTAGAATGGGAGAATGACACCTTAATGTATCTTATTGAGCTAGAAAGATGAAAGAGGCAGTTGTACGCATTCTTTATCAAGTAAAAAATTATTTTGATGCAATAGAAAATTGACTGGGTTGCACAGGCGCGAATGGACAATTTGTAATGAAGCATGCCCCCTATTGAATTTGCTATCACGAATATGAGAATTAAGTTGTTATCTTCCCCTCTGACAAATGTGTGTGGAAGATTTTTTAGGTAGGGTAGGAATGCTTGTTTCTCCTGTGATTCATTTTTATGAAGCACTTTGTTAACCTGGGGAAAAACTCACAATTGATCGACACAGTTTTACTACACATTAAAATAAAAATTCAAAAGCACAGTTTTTCCCATATTGTGTTAATACAAAGCTCCTTGTTCTGCAATCATTCCTTCCCCCAAAATATAACATAACACATTTACTGGGTGAACTTAGGAGGGTATGAAATCATGCTGTGATAATAGCTGATGCACTTTTTCAAAATTCTGGAGTCCATTTCGATGGAGGTATTGATTTGTTTAACCAGGTCAACATATTTGTTACAATAGCAATTAATTGAATTTCACACAAAGGTGCTTTTACAGCAAATTATAGAGGGTGACTTCAACTCAGAAGTCTCACCATCAAGATCCCTTATTTAAAACAAATATCAGGGAGTTACAAAAGGAGTTGGTTAGATTTTTTTTTTGCCTTTCTGTTGATTTGGGAACTTGTTTTGTGCTGATAACATTAGGGGGATAGGCTTGTCACAAAGGAAGGTGTATCAGAAATTGGTCCCACTGTGGCTGGAATCACAGTAAAACTAAACCAAAGAGCTGAAAGTTTGTAACTGAAGAGCGCTAGCTAACTTTGACATCGAGATCGGTAAGTAAACCGATGGATGGGATCATATGAGGGAAGATGTAGTAAATTAAAGGGAAAGGACAAGGCTAGAGAGAAAGGTAGCAATAAAGGTAATGATAATCAGGGTGTGGCAGATAGGGACAGGTCGTGCAAAGTTAGAAATGCGCCATGAGGTAAGGCCAGAGTTTGCAAAAATAGTAAAAAGACAGGGCTAAAGGCGCTGTATCTAACTGCATGTAGCGTTTGTAACAAAACATATGAATTAACAGCTCAATAGAAATAAATATATGTGATCTGATAGCCATTACACAACATGGCTGCAAGATGACAAAGGCTGAGACCTGAATATTCAAAGGTCTAGCACATTTCAGAAGAATAGGAAGTTAGGAAAAGGTGGAGGGGTAGCTCTGTTAATTAAGCATGACATTAGTGCTGTAGTGACAGATGACCTTAGTTCTAAATATCAAAATGTAGAATCAGTTTGGTTAGAAATAAGAAACAGCAAAGGAGAAGTCACGTGTGGGAGTGGTTTATAGGGCCCCTAACAGTAAATATAGGATAGTAGGACTGTAGGATAGAGTATACATCAAGAAATAATGGGGGCTTATAAGAAAGGTACTGCAATACCATGGGTGATTTTAACCTACATATAGATTGAATGATTCAGATTGATAAAGGCAGCCTAGAAGATGTGTTCATAGAGTGTTTTCAGGACAATTTCTTAGAGCAGCACATTCTAGAGTCAACCAGAGAGCAGGCTATTCTAGACCTGGTAATGTGCATAGATACAGATTAATTAATGGCCTTATAGTGAAGGAACCTCTAGGTAGCAGTGATCATACCATGATTGAATTTCACATTCAGTTTGAGGATGAGAAGAGTGGGTCAAGACTATGGTTCTAAACTTAAATAAAGGCAATTGCAAGGGTATGAAGGCAGAGCTGGCTAAAGTGACATGGAAATTAGGTTAAAGTGTAGGGCAGTGGCAGACATTTAAGGAGATATTTCATAGCGTGCAGCAAAGAGACATTCTAGTGTGAAAGAAAATCTCTAAGAAGGATGCACCATGTGTGGCTAACTAAGAAAGTTAAAGATGGTATCAAATTGAAAGAAAAATGTACAATTCTGCAAAGATTAGTGGAAGGTCAGGAGATTGGACAAAATGTAAAAACTAACAAAGAATGGTTCTAAAAATGCAGGAGAACGTAGAATGAGGGAAAGCTGGCTAAAAATGTGAAAACATATAGTCAAAGTTTCTACAAGCATTTAAATAGGAAAAGAGTAATTAAAGTGTGAATTGTTTTTAGAGGTTATGAATGGGGAATTAATAATGGCAAATAAAGAAATGGCAGAAGCTTTGAACAGGTATTATGTGTCTGCCTTCACTGTAAAAGGCAGAAATAACATCAAAGAAATACTTGTAAATTAAGAGGTGAAAGGGAGGGAGGTACTTAAAACAATTAAAATCACTAGGGAAAGGATACTGAGAAAACTATTAGAACTAAAGGCTGTCAAGTTCCCAGGATCTGATGGCCTGCATCGTAGGATCTTAAAAGAAGCCACTGCTGAGATAGTATATGCATTGGGGTTGTAATTTCCCAAAAGTCCCTAGACTCTGGAAAGATTCCATCGAATTGGAAAATACTGAATGTAGCTCCTCTATTCAAGAAATAAGGGAGGCAGAAAGCAGGAAACTACAGACCAATTGTTCTAACATCTGTCAATTGGAAAAGTTTGAATCCATTATTAACGAGGCTTGAGCAGGTCACTTAGAAATTCTTAATGCAATTTGGCAGAGTCAACATGGTTTTGTGAAAGGGAAATTGTGTTTGACTAATTTATTAGAGTTCTTTGAGGAAGTAACAAGCAATGTGGATAAAGAGGAACCTGTACATATGGTGTACGTGGATATCTAAAAGGCATTTGATAAGGTGTCACGTCAAAGGTTACTACGCAGAATAAGGGCTCATAATGTAAGGGGTAACATATTGGGCAGAATTTTCAGGTTGGCAGGCAGGCGTGATCGGCGGGTCCGGGAGCACCCAGGGAACAGACCGCCAACCGCGATTGGCTCCGACCAGGATTTCGCGCTGGCTGGCCAATTAATGGCCCGCCAGCGTGAAGTGCGTGCTGAAATGCTCAGCGCTGCTGGGTTGAGGGCAGGAGGAGGGCAGGCACTGACGTAAGCGCGGGCGCAGGCGAGAGCAGAATGAAAGCTCCCTGAAGGCAGAGAGCTGTAAAGTATTAAATAAAGATTTTAAAATCAGGACGAAAATGCCCAAGCATCACAAACAGTCACTTGAACATATACATTATAAAAACGCTGTCCTTAGATTTTTATTTTTTTATTTAACAACGGAAACCTCATCCTGCCATTGGATGAGGTTTCATGAAAAATGCAAAGGCCGCCTGACCGATTCATCCATCTGCCAACCACGAAGAATCGGGGACGATTACAATTTTAATGGGCTTAATTGCCCTTTTAATTGTCGGCGGGTGCACTTCGACTTTTGCCCCCGCCCGCCGACTGAAATATCGTGCGAGCATGGGATGATGTTGGGACGCTCACCTGACGTCATCACGTAACCTTTGATGTGGCACCTTATCAAATGCCTTTTAGAAATCCAAGTACAACCTACGTACAGGTTCCTCGTCCGACATCATCACGCGCTATTTTACAATCCGCTCAAGCGGATTGGATGCACGCTGACCTGAAAATTCTATCCATTAGCATGGATATACAATTGTTTGGCTAACAGGAAGCAGAGAATAGGGGTAAATGGGTCATTTTCATGTTGGCAAGTTGTAACTAGTGCAGTGCCACAAGGATCAGTGCTGGGGCCTCAACTATTTACGCTCTATATCGATGACTTGGATAAAGGGACTGAATGTATGGTCCTGAATGAGCTGAAGATACAAAGATAGTAGGAGAGTAGGTTGTGAAGAGGACATAAAGAGTCTGCAAAAGGATATGGATAGGTTCAGTGGGTGGGCAGAAATTTGGCAGTTGGAGTAAAAGGTCGATGAGGGTAATGCTGTTGATGTGGTGTACAAAAGGCATTTGACAAAGTGCCACTCAACAGACTTGTGAGAAAAGTTATTGCTCATGGGATAAAAAGGACAGTAGCAACGTAGATACAAAATCGGCTGAACAATAAGAAACAGAGAGTAATAGTCAATGGATATTTTTTGGTCTGGAAGGTTTGTAGTGGTGTTCCCCAGGAGTCAATATTGGGACCCTTGCTTTTCTTGATATATTTTAATGATCTAAATCTTGGTGTGCAGGGAACAATTTCAAAGTTTGTGGATGATATGAAGCTTGGGACTGGTGTGAACTGCAAGGAGGACAGTGTGGAACTGCATAAATCATCGAGGGTAGCAGGACAGATGGAGAGAGCAGTTAATAAAGCATATGGTATCTTGGGCTTCATTAATAGGGACAGAGAGTACAAGAGCAAGGAGGTTATGCTGAATTTATTCAACACTAGTTAGACATCAGCTGAAGTATTGTGTACAGTTTCGGGTGCCACACTATAGGAAGGATGTAAACACATTGGAGAGAGTGCAGAAGAGGTTTACAAAAATAGTTCCAGGGATGAGAAACTTCAGCTATGAGGATAGATTGTAGAGGTTGGGACTGTTCTCCTTGAAGAGAAGAAGGCTAAGAGGTGATTTGATAGAGATGGTCAAAATCATGAACGGGGTGGACAGGTTAGATAGGGAGAAGCTGGTCCCACTCATAAAAGGATCAAGAACAAGAAAGCACAGATTTAAAGTGATTTGTAAAAGAAGCAAATGTGATGTGAGAAAAAACTTTTTCACGCAACAAGTGGTTTGGATCTGGAATGCACTGCCTTGAAGTTTGGTGCAGGCAGATTCAACTGAGGCACTCAAGAGGGCATTGGATGATTATTTGAATAGAAACAATGTGCAGAATATGGGGAAAAGGTGGGGCAATGGCACTAGGTTATTTTGCTCATTTGGAGAGCTGGTGCAGACATGATGGGCCGAATGACCTCCTACGGTGCTGTTAAAATCCTCTGATTCTGAGCAAAATTTGGGGAAATGTGAACTTGTTCACTTTGGCGGGAAGAATAGAAAAGCAGTATATTATTTAAATCAGGCATGTCCAATGCACGGCCCCGTGGGTCGGATGTGTCGTGCGAAGCCACCCCCGCCAATGTGGCTCCTGGAGGTAGTTTTCAAAATGGCAGTAAGTTCTGAAAGAAACTGCTCCTCCAATCACAGGCCTTTCCTCTGCAGCAGTAAATGTGGGAGAGAAGCAGTCCATGATTAGAGGAGCAGCAACACTGGTGGCAGCAAGTGGGCTCTGGAAATGGAGGTACTGGGGAGAGCGCGAGATCGGTAAAGTGAGTCACACTACCATGCTTTGCTGGTTGGGGGAGGGAGAGACTCGTAGCTGGGCCGGGAAGGGGGAGGGAGAGACTCGCAGCTGGGCTAGGAGGGGGAGGGAGAGACCCGCTGTTGGGCTGGGGAGGGAGAGACTTGCTCATGGCTAGGGGTCGGGGGGAGAGAAACTCAGTGCCAGGCTGGGCTGGGTGGGGATAGGGTAATTCGCTGTTGGAATGGGTTGGGTGGGGAGGGAGAGGCTTGCTGTCGGGTAGGGGTCAAGGAGGGAGAAGCTCACTGCCGGGCTGGGCTGGGCTGGGTGGATGGATGGGTGGGGGAGGCAGAGCCTTGCTGTCAGGTAGGCCAGGCGGAGGAGAGAGAGACTTGCTGCTGGGCTGGGCTGGGCTGGGTGGGGGAGGGAAAAACTCGCTGTCAGGTAGGGGCGCGGGAGGGATAGACATGCTGCCAGGCTGGAAGACGCCGGTGTAATGGTGCCGGTGGGGGATTGTGGGGAGGGTGCACGGTGAGACTCACTGCCCAGGGCAGGGGGAAAGAGACAGACTCAGTGTAAGAAAGAGAGAGAGAGTGAATGAGCATGGGAGAGAGAGTGTGTAGGAATGAGTGTGTGAGTGTGGGGGAGAGTAAGTGAATGTGGGAGGGAGTGAGTGAATGAGTGCGGGGAAGAGAGTAAGTGAGTGAGTGTGGGAGAGAGTAAGTGAGTGAGCTTGGGGAAGAGAGACTGAGTGAGTGTGGGGAAGAGAGAAAGCGAGTGAGTGTGGGAGAGAGTGAGTGAGTGTGGGAGAGTGAGTGACTGAGTGAGTGTGGGAGAGAGAGTGAGTGAGTGTGGGGAAGAGAGAGTGAGTGAGTGTGGGGAAGAGAGAAAGCGAGTGAGTGTGGGAGAGAGTGAGTGAGTGTGGGAGAGTGAGTGACTGAGTGAGTGTGGGAGAGTGAGTGAGTGAGTGAGTGTGGGGAAGAGAGAAAGCGAGTGAGTGTGGGAGAGAGTGAGTGAGTGTGGGAGAGTGAGTGACTGAGTGAGTGTGGGAGAGTGAGTGAGTGAGTGTGGGGAAGAGAGAGTGAGTGAGTGTGGGGAAGAGAGAAAGTGAGTGAGTGTGGGAGAGAGTGAGTGAGTGTGGGAGAGAGTAAGTGAGTGAATGTGGGAGAGAGAGTGAGTGAGTGAATGTGGGAGAGAGTAAGTGAGTGAGTGTGGGGAAGAGAGAGTGAGTGAGTGTGGGGAAGAGAGTGAGTGAGTGTGGGGAAGAGAGAGTGAGTGAGTGTGGGGAAGAGAGAGTGAGTGAGTGTGGGGAAGAGAGAGTGAGTGAGTGTGGGGAAGAGAGAGTGAGTGAGTGAGTGTGGAGAAGAGAGAGTGAGTGAGTGAGTGAGTGTGGGGGAGAAAGAGTGAGTGAGTGTGGGAGAGAGAGTGAGTGAGTATGGGGAAGAGAGAGTGAATGTGGGAGAGAGAGTAAGCGAGTGAGTGTCGGGGGAGAGAGAGTGAGTGAGTGTGGGAGAGTGAGTGGGTGAGTGTGGGAGAGAGAGTAAGTGAGTGAGTGTCGGGGGAGAGAGAGTGAGTGGGTGAGTGTGAGAGAGAGAGTAAGCGAGTGAGTGTCGGGGGGGAGAGAGAGTGAGTGATTGTGGGAGAGAGAGTGAGTGAGTGAATGTGGGAGAGAGAGTAAGTGAGTGAGTGTTGGGGGGAGAGAGAGTGAGTGTGGGAGAGTGAGTAGGTGAGTGTGGGAGAGAGAGTAACCGAGTGAGTGTCGGGGGGGAGAGAGTGTGAGTGAGTGTGGGAGAGAGAGTGAGTGAGTGAGTGAGTGAGTATGGGGAAGAGAGAGTGAATGTGGGAGAGAGAGTAAATGAGTGAGTGTCGGGGGGAGAGTGAGTGGGTGAGTGTGGGAGAGTGAATGGGTGAGTGTGGGAGAGAGAGTAAGCGAGTGTCGGGGAGAGAGAGTGAGTGAGTGTGGGAGAGCGAGTGGGTGAGTGTGGGAGAGAGTGAGTGAGTGAGTGTGGGAGAGTGAATGGGTGAGTGTGGGAGAGAGAGTAAGCGAGTGTCGGGGAGAGAGAGTGAGTGAGTGTGGGGGAGAGAGTGAGTAAGTGTGGGAGAGAGTGAGTGAGTGTGGGAGTGAGTGAATGAGTGTGGGGGGGGAGAGTAAGTGAGTGTGGGGGGGGAGCGCGAGTGAGTGGGTGTGGGAGAGTGAGTGGGTGAGTGTGGGAGAGAGTGAGTGTGGGGGAGAGAGTAAGCGGGTGTCGGGGGGAGAGAGTGAGTGAGTGTGGGGGAGAGAGTGAGTGAGTGTGGGAGAGAGTGAGTGTGGGAGAGAGAGTAAGCGAGTGTCGGGGAGAGAGAGTGAGTGAGTGTGGGAGAGAGAGTGAGTGAGTGTGGGAGAGAGAGTGAGTGAGTGTGGGGGAGAGAGTGAGTGAGTGTGGGAGAGAGTGAGTGTGGGAGAGAGAGTAAGCGAGTGTCGGGGAGAGAGAGTGAGTGAGTGTGGGAGAGAGTGAGTGAGTGTGGGGGGGAGAGAGAGTGAGTGAGTGTGGGAAAGCGAGTGGGTGAGTGTGGGAGAGAGTGAGTGTGGGAGAGAGTGAGTGTGGGAGAGAGAGTAAGCGAGTGTCGGGGAGAGAGAGTGAGTGAGTGTGGGGGAGAGAGTGAGTGAGTGTGGGGGGGAGAGAGAGTGAGTGAGTGTGGGAGAGCGAGTGGGTGAGTGTGGGAGAGAGTGAGTGTGGGAGAGAGTGAGTGAGTGTGGGGGGGAGAGAGAGTGAGTGAGTGTGGGAGAGCGAGTGAGTGAGTGTGGGAGAGAGTGAGTGTGGGAGAGAGAGTAAGCGAGTGTCGGGGAGAGTGAGTGAGTGAGTGTGGGAGAGAGTGAGTGAGTGTGGGAGAGTGAGTGGGTGAGTGTGGGAGAGAGAGTAAGCGAGTGTCGGGGGGAGAGAGTGAGTGAGTGTGGGAGAGAGTGAGTGAGTGTGGGAGTGAATGAGTGAGTGTGGGGGGGAGAGTGAGTGAGTGGGTGAGTGTGGGAGAGAGTGAGTGTGCGGGAGACAGTGAGTGAGTGTGGGGGGGGAGTGCGAGTGAGTGGGTGTGGGAGAAACAGGAAGTGAGTAAGTGAATGTGTGTGGGTGCGCGCGCCTTTTCATTCGCAGCCTCAGGATTCTCACTCACCCTCACACCCACTCACATGGTGGCTGAGACTGCGTGAGTGATAATCAAGAGATTGGAAGTGAGGCAGACAAACAGACTCTGTCTCTCTCACACTCTAATGGTGATCCTTATTAACTATTCTTTTTTTAATTATCAATTTATTGCTTTGACATTGCTTTATTTTTGCTCAGCAAGTTGTTTCTTTTCTTTATACCTCGACTTAATTTTGAAATTCACATTTAACGTCTTGCCAAACCTTACCTTTCTGAAATTTACTCATCGGCCCCTTGAGTGAGAAAACGGAAATGTGACCCCCCCAATGAAAAGGTTGGACAAGCCTGATATAAATGGAGAGATTGCAGAATTCTGCAGTACAGAGGATCTGAGTATCCTGGTACACGAATCACAAAAAGTTGGTATAAGGTACAATTAGTGATTAGGAAGGCAAACAGAATATTGTTGTTTATTGCAAGGAGAATCAAGTATCAAAGTGTGGAAGTTTTGCCACAGTTGTACAGCGTGTTGGTGAGACCACATCTAGAGTACTGTGTACAGCTTTGGTGTCCTTACTTAAGAAAGGATATAATTGCACTAGAAACAGTTCAGAGGAGGTTCACTCAACCAATTCCTTGGGATGAAGCAGTTATGTTGTGAGAAAAGGTTGGACAGGTTGGGCCTGTATACATTGGAGTTTAGAAGAATGAGAGGTGATGCTACTGAGACATATAAGATCCTGAGGGGATTTGATTGGATGGATGCTGAGAGGGTATTTTCCTATGGGAGAGACTAGAACTAGTGGACACAGTTTATCAATTAAAGAGTCTCCCACTTAAGAGAGAGATGAGGGTAATTTTTTTTCTCAGAGGGCCATTAGTCTGTGCAATTCTCTTCCTCAGTAACCAGTGAAGGCAGCATCATTGAATATTTTTAAGTTTGCATTAGATAGATTCTTGATTAACAAGGGAGTCAAAGGTTATAGGGGTAGACAGGAAAGTAGAGTTGAGGCTGCAAACAGATCAACTGTGATCAAATGGTGGAGCAGACTCAAAGGGCCGAATGGCCTAGTCCTGCACCTAATTCGTATGTTTGTATTTATGTTTGTATGTATGTGCATATGTAAATATTTATAGCTTTTTTGAAAGTTACATATTCAATCATGTACAAACAGCTTCCTTTGTAATATTGAAATTTAGAGCCAATTTAGAAAATACTTCCTATTTAAAGCTACAGTGTCTGAGTTTGTAAGGGAGATGGATTCCTGCACAGATCACTATCTTTCAAGTATGCTAAATATATGATTGTACCTACTTGCGTGAATTTAGCTTCACACTCCGTTATACTCAATCTATCCAGACAGTTGGATGAGGATGTCATATACATTCATCATTTCAACAGGTTTACCTCAAAATTCAACAGAAAAGTGATTGAACTGTATAAAGCCCTCATCGTAGACTATTCTGCAAATTTCTCCCATTATTTTTATATATCAAATTTTACATTTTAAAGTGTAATAATCCACAGCTGGTCTGCTAATAATCTTCCCAACAATTCAGTTCAATTGTGAAACACTCATGAGATTCATCTGTTTTTAAATGGTCTTAACTACAAGATTGTTTCTATTAATGTGATCATTAATAAGACTCCATCCTTTTTGCTGCATTTTTCCCTTCTTTCTGTGGCCATCCTCCAGCCTTAATTGAGAGAAGCAAAACCCAATCTCTGACAATTTTACTTTAAATGCAGGTCACTGAGGAGTTCATAAAAGCAGCTTTGAATGATTCTTTCTCCAATCTGTGTTCCCTACCTGGAAAGTGATTTTTTTTTTTAAATGAATAGATATGGAGCAAATTTCTCTTGCACATCAGATGAGGTTTTTAAATATATTTTTCAACTTGACAGGTTTATCAGAAACTAAGCATCTTGAAGTGAGTGAAGGAAGCCTCACTGCATAAAGGGTGATTAGGTTAGGCAGTAAGATCAAAGTGTGATAGTATTCACAGTTCTGCAAAAGCTGGGAAGTGTTGCAAGAACTTCATAGAAAGTCATATTTTTCCTGATGACTTTTCTCAGCCAATTTTCTCCCCTTGCTACCTCCTCTCCTCTTCTCACAGCATTGATTCCTTGTTACGGATGGTTCCACAAACATTTTCCACCCTCCGGTAGATTGGCAAGTGGCAACATTTCATGCTTGAGCCTTAATGTTGAGCATCATGAGGCTATTTTACTGAGGCTGCTTGATTCTTTCCACATCCACATCCAACATAGATCAGGCATATTTCTAAGAGGGATGACTGGATACCTGTTGATTAACCCTCCCTGACCCTATAATTATCCCAGCCAAGATCAGGTAGCTCCACACACAGATCTCAAACTGTCCCCCTTTATATGAATCAGCTTCTAAATGGATAAACTCATTAACTAATTAAAAAGTTAAATTTTAATATAAATATTGTGAAAGAAATAACAAGAAAAGGAAATAAACAATTCTAAAAGGTACAGTCCAGGATAATGCCATTATTTAATGCTGCAAAAGATTTACACCCAATTAAACATAATTCTTTATGACAGGGATATTGATGGTAAGTCTCCTGTTTAATGCAACAATATTAAGCATATTTGAAATACCACAGAAATCAGACAGTAGTATAACACACATTACAATTGTTACACATATCGTTTAACCTTTAGGCCATAAGAAAAGTAAGATGCGAACAGTAATGTTTAGAAGAATGAGTGAAATATGGGGTGAGATTAAGAGTGGAGGAAAGGGATTGAGTCATGATTGTGAAGAACAAATGAGAAACAGGGTGACAAATCCCAACACAAAGAAAGGAAATGTTAGAATGAGGACAGTTCCATCCGTTGAGGTCAGATCTGGACAGTGGTCAGCCCTGACAAACCAAGCCAGAACAGAGATTGCAGCCGACTGGAACAACCTTACAAATGACCAATTATGAAGATTTGAGAAAGGCTAACATAAGGTCAGCTAGAACTATTCTCTCAGTTATTATTGGGGATTTCTTGTATGAGTTCTGAGGCAGCCTATTTGAAGATGGCCATTTTTCTAGGAACTTATTCTGGGTCAGCTGTTGGCCTGTTTCATAAGAGTAGCTTAGAAACAGCGACTGAAGACAGAAGGTGGTGCTGGGTTTTGTATTTAAAATACAGTGTCATACTGTATTGAGTTGAATTGGGAGATTGGGTTGGGAGAACAGCTAGTGTTGGGTCTGACAGGCTGTGCTATGCATTGGTGAGAAAACAGGAGAGGAAAATTGAAGTTTTGGTTTTGTCACAGGAGATACAAGGAGGATGTGTGAAAAGTGCGCAAGTAGAAAGCAAAGGTCGGAAAGGAGAATAGAGGGAGAATCTCGGAGAACAGCTAAATCAAGAGGCCAAACTGTACAGTGTTCATTTTCCTATAAAAGAATTGAAACTTACTATTACAAGGCTGCTTATTGCATAATCTTCCTTCTTCTGAAATTCCTTCACAAACAAACCCTTCCTCTAACTGGGAATGGCAGGTCCTGCTTCGGGTCTGCAATCCAGCCCCACACGACTTGGTACAGTCACCCCAAGACGACCAGGCATTCCAGCCACCTAGTCAAGAACCAGAGCAGTATGAGATACAGGACTTTTTTTTTGTAATTTCCCGGCGCTTCTAAGCTACATTTGCTAACTACAATCAAGCCTATAAGAACAAATGAATGCATCATGCAATGAGCTTTACCCGTGGGGCCAATGAAGCCTTCTGCTTCTTGGCCCCTTCCCTCTCTCCTTTCCTCTGCCCATTAGCCTACAGCCAGTGGTATTCCTGTCAAAGAGGAGGACCTGCTGACTATGATCAAGGCACAAACAGAAAAGGATGTATTTGTAGCACTTTGGAGGTGTATCAGTTTTCTGTGCTTGCAATCAGACTCTGGCATCAATACAGAGAGATTTCATGCTGCTGTCCCAAATTTTTCAACCATCCTTTGAGAGAAGTTAATCTCAGTTGTTGATGGAAATAGTTGAGCTCAACTGATGATACTTGAAAGATATTCTAATGTCATTTTTGACTGGACTGCAGGTTGGTGGAGAGGGGAAAACCATAAAATAAGTAATGAAAAGACTGAAAAAAAAACTGAACCAGAAAATTAAATATGGAAATGCAAAAAGTAAATCTTTATGATGTAATATAAAGGCATATAATGAATTTTTTGTGTACTGCCTTTGCAAACAAAAAGGTATGTAAAGAGAAAGATGGCCCGATCAAAGCACAAGATGAGCCATTGTTTCCTCAGCCAATTGTCAACTTGTCGAGACAGTGCACAGCCGCATTCATTATTGCCTGCATCATGCATATTTAATAAGGAAAAGGTCTGATTGGTTGACAACTGTGTAAACACAAACAATAAATGAACAATGTTGGCCTGTTTCATCACCTTGCATTGGTTTGTGTTCCAGTGGTGCTTAAAACCAAGAAAATCCATAGAAAGCTATACAGTGAATTGCAGGGAGATTACTGAAAGAGGAGAAAGTGTAGAGTGACATTAAACTGCAAAGCCCACACAAAAAAACAATTGGGGTTGTGCAGTCTGCCTCTAAGAAGTCAGATTCTCTTTCAGCAACTCACTGCTGGCAGATCAAGTTTGAAAATAAAATGTCTTCAGTGATAAGTATTTTTTGAATCTCATTTCAGTCAAATTCTAGATTGTAGAAGCACCAATAAATAATGCAATTTAGGTGAAGGTAACTGCATTTCGGTTGTTAAAAAAGTTATTACCTCCAGAAAGAGAGCAGGAGGAAAAGAAGCAAACAAAGGGATGACAGGAGGCTGGGAGCCCAAGCTGAGAGAAAGAGGTATCAGAGAACAAAGAGTAAAGTGCATTCAAGAGAGTAGAGGAAAGGCTGGAAAAAGAGCTGTGACAGAAAGAAGGATGGGTGGAGGAACACATCTTTGTCACAAATAACAGAGAGTTGGACAAGTGAAGGAAGGAGAGAGAGCAAGCAAAAAGGTCAGTTAATAGATAGATTAAGAGTGCAAAAGAATCAGAGGCCCAAGTGGTATAAGTATTCGACAGCCATACGGGAGCGTGCAAGATATAGCAAACTTCAACAGCGCTAAAAGAAACAGCAAAGCATGGAGTCAATTAATATTTTTCTTATTATTCATTCACAGGATGTAGGCACTGCTGGCAAGACCAGCATTTATTGTCCATCCCAAATTGCCCCCAAAGGTGGTGGTGGGACACCTTATTCAATAGAACTGAATGGTTTGATAGGCCATTTCAAAGACACTTAATAATTACAAGTAGGCTACACCAGCAGATTTCCTTCTCAAGAGAACATCAATGAATCTGATGGTCTTTTACAATAATGCAGTAGTTTCATATTCACCATTACTAATACTAGTTTTTTATTCCAGGTTTATTTAATTAATATTCCCCATCTGCCATAGTGGAATTTGAACTCGTGTCCCCAGAATAATCATCCAGGCCTCTGGATTACTAGGCCAGTAGCATAACTACTAATCTACCGTAACTACTAATCTACCGTAACTACTAAACTGCCATACTCTGATTAGTAAATTAATGAGGTTCTAGCAAAGAGTAAGACATCAAGATCAGCAAAGGAAAAGGCAAGCAAAATACTGAAATATCAAGACTGGTCAGGGAAATCAAGACTGTGGCTAAGATCGATATAAGAAAGGAGGAAAGCAGGCATAGAGAAATATTGCAATTGGTAAGACACACATGTGGAAAGGACAGAGATTAAGAACAGCGATTCAGATAAAGATAGATAAGAGGAAAAACAATTGAAAAGCACCTTCTTCTTTTAGAGTTCTAATGATTATATTAAATATGCAACCAAATATTTTAAAGTCAGATTCACAAAATTAAACCAGATCCTTAAAGTACACCAGTGTTTGTTATTTATCCACGTGGTTTCTGACTCATTATTAAAATATTGTTCCACAAGTTAGATGCAATGTAATTTTTCACTTATTTTGACAAAAAAAAACAGTTCTTGGGCACATAAAGTTATGAATTAGAAATAAATGTTGCAAACACACGTGAGGGTAGGATACCAAGGTATCAGTACAATGGTCACAGCTCTAGAAGTGATCAACAACTCATAAACCATTAGAAACAAAATATATTGGAGGCAGCACAAATTTAGCTTTGATTTTCAGAAAATAGTCACATAAACCTAGAACAATAAATTGACAATTCGATTAATGCCAACAATGGGCTGAAAGCTATACATTTGCCTTACCGTATTTCTGCCTCACAGCAAATTTGACACGTAATAAGTATATCATAAAGGTGTGGTTTTCATTATTACAGAGTGTACTTAATTAATGTTCGGGATATTTTAAAATTCAAGTTTAAGACAGAGCGAGGGCAAAATCACACTTTGATGAAAGTGTAAAATGGGCAGTAGAGAATTGGCAGCCCATTTTTTCCCCCAACTGAATTCCACAGAAAAAATCATGGGCATGATTTACTCTGACGGTTTCCACATTTTGGCTGGAGATCAATTTCACCCTCAGCGCATCTTTTACCAAGTCTAAGACTAAACAGGAGGCAAGAAAAGGGGTTTCCTTGGGTAACAATGAAATCTCATTGACAATCTTACTAAGCATTAATAATTATTAATCTCATCATCATGAGACAGAGAAGTACATTGAAAATAAATGCAGTTATTAAATATCAATATTGAACTGTCTTATTTATTTTATCCAGATACCCTGTTCAAGAACCATTCTCTTCAGTCTAAGACTGGATGACAAACAAACTCAAGCTAGAAAATAATAACACACTGGCACTATTCCAGCTCTTACTGAATCATGTGCAAAACTGTAACTGATCACTGACATTATGGGGAACAAGTTTAACCTAACCCACCCAGCAGGAAACTGGTGAATGAGGTCAATTGTCTGTTTCACACCTGGCATGAATTTACTACCTATTAGTTTGATTCCATCAATTTCCTACTGGGCGAGATTGGGTAAAATAGGTTAAAATTGCCCCCTAAGATTCCGCCATCTGTTTGCATTTGCTTGAATCTCTGTGATTCAGGTTGCTGTAATCTTGCTGGATGAAAAATGCAATGCTCTACTGGCTCAACTGATTAGGTAGAACCAGGGGATCATCTTTGTGTCACCATCCTCTTCAGCATGGGTAACTGAAGAGTTGTACACCCAATCCAATTTTCGGGCAGCCAAAGTTCCTGCTAAACCATAAATAATAAATGCCAACTCAGGTCAGTTGATATTGTTATGACCGCTGGCATCATTTTTAGTTCTGTCCATTTTGTGACTACTAGACGCTTCTCCTACGCAAAAAAATGTGGATGACAGAGGTTAGGAAGTGGCCCTTTTGAGTGGACATGAAAGTCATCCTTAGCTACATTGAGGAAAGACTGGAGGCAGATTTGGCACTCAGTTTACTCCCGTTGCTTGTGTGCTTTGAGCCTGAAAGGCTTCCAATCTTTCAACTCCTTGCAGTTGCAGGCTCTGATAAACTTGCCCTGCCATTGCCTTCCTGTCCTGAAGCTTTTACCTCTTCCCTTTAAGGTGCTCCTGCAGGCCTATCAAAATCAATTGCTCACCGTAGTTCTCAGCCCCAGGTCAGTGAGCTGCCTAAAAGGAGTGCTGGCAGTTCAGCAAATTCTCTCAAATGAGGTGCAGCCATGAAAATTACTTGACCAGTACCCTACATCCCCTTAGTCTACCTCAACAGGTACCAACCAATTCAGGCTATATACTAAAGTTGCACTTCAGAAGTCCCCAGATTGGATCCAGGTCAAAATTGAGTTAGTCGTGCAACTTGGCTGGGGTGATGGTAGAGAATTTTAAAATTTGTATCCGTGTCCCTGGGCTCATGAGACAAAAAATCAACAAGATATCCCTGACCCTATCTTTACAGTGAGCCCTGCTAGAAAGTGTGGATGCATGGATTTTGGCAATGGTGGGACTGGACCTGGCTGTGGGGTCTATATGGTAAAATAGTCCACTAATCCTCAAAGTCGAAACTCACACAGGAAGAGTGATACTTCAAGTCAGATACTAGAGCAGAAAGGCAATTTGTGGTATTGTACGGCAGCTTGACTTGATGCCTATAGGAGAGGAGGGAGAATAATGAAGAACACAACAAATGTTGGCTATTGGAAAGGGACAGAGAAGTTAACGATTTGGTGCTAAAAGGTTCTGATGGCAGGCCATACACAAAATGTTAACGTTTCTTTCTCTCAGTTAAACATCGAGTGATTTGCTGCGCATTTCCAGCATTAACAGGATTTGTTTAAAATGTTCCAAGATTTCAATTATATTTTTCCTTCCTTTTAAACACTGGTGCACCTGAGCTGTTGCTTAGAGACAGTAAAAGATGACTTGACATCAGAAAGAGACAACAGTGCCAGCTAATCAGGGGATTATGTAATTCACACTATCAGCAAAACCACAGACTGGACTTTATTTCTCACATCATTTTTGGATATATTGCTAAATTTTGAATTCTTTACACATACAAATCACATTTTAATATATCACTGTGCAAGCAAATTAATGCGAATAACTGCTGTCCAATGAAAGCACCGGGGGACATTTTCAGTCACGATGTATGAATCAGGAGAGATATTTGGTCTAACATGGACCTGAGTGGAAATGCAAGCTGCAAAATTAGTGCAACCAAGCAAGATAGTTTGATTGGGATGACAAGAAAGGCAGGTAACAAGCTGGAAAGATCTCAATGTTGCAGATAATATAAAACCCCTGAATGCGTTAACAACAATTTCGTGCTCACCTAATAGGTTGTGAGCACCCCCTGCTGTCTGGACCAGACCTTACATTAATCAAGAAGTGATGAATTGCAATTGTCTGCAATTCTGCAGCCCATAAACATTCCTTCTAACCATGGATTTCTTGGATAGTAATTTGATTTGGAATGAATCTGCCTGTGCCCTAAGGAATTGAAATTCCTCTTTTAGCCTCTTTTAAAAATAGGCGACTGGAATTAATTGTGTAGAATCTACAGTGCCAAAACAGGCCATTCAGTGCAACTGGTCTATTACGGTGTTTATAATCCATGCGAGCCTTCTCCTATTCATGTTCATCCAACCTTATCAACATATTCCTTTCTTTTCTCCCTTGTGTTTATTTTTTATTCTTTCATGGGACGTGGCTGCTGATGGCAAGGCCAGCATTTATTGCGTATCCCGAATGTTGCCGAGAAGGTGGTGGTGAGCCACCTTCTGAACTGCTGCAGTCCATGTGGTGTAAGTACAACCAGAATGATGTTAAGGAGGGCATTTCAGGAATTTGAAGCAGTGACAGTGAAGGAACGGCGATATAGTTCCAAGTCAGGGTGGTGTGTGAATTAGAGGGGATCGTGCAACTCCATGTATTACCATGTGCCCACTGCCCTTGTCTTTCTAACTGGTAAGAGTTCACAGGTTTGGAAGGTGCTATTGAGGGAAATTTGGTGAGTTGATGCAGGGCATCTTATAGATGGTACACACTGCAGCCATGGTGCGCCTGTGGTGGAGGGAGTGATTGTTATAAGGTGGTAGATGGACCGCCAATCAAGCAGGCTGCTTTTTCCTGAATGGTGTCGA
Source organism: Cetorhinus maximus (assembly GCF_964194155.1). Taxonomy (NCBI): domain Eukaryota; kingdom Metazoa; phylum Chordata; class Chondrichthyes; order Lamniformes; family Cetorhinidae; genus Cetorhinus; species Cetorhinus maximus. The sequence continues at coordinate 151,302,465 of NC_135882.1, forward strand.
ACATTGTTGGAGCTGCAGGCATCAAGACAAGTAAAGCGTATTCCATCACGTTACTGACTTGTGCCTGGAAGATGGACAGGCTTTGGGAGGTCAGAAGGTGAGATACCTGCTGCAGAATTCTCAACCTTTGACTTGCTCTTTTGGCTACAGTATTTATGTGGCTGGTCCAGTTAGGAGCTGTGATTAGAATTGGGACACTGTACAATCATCAGTGTACAGCCCCATTTCTGACCTTATGATGGAAGGAATATCATTGATGAAGCAGCTGAAGATGGCTGGGCCTAGGACACAACCCTAAGAAACTTCTGGAGTGATGCCTTGGGGCTAAGAGGATTAACTTCCAACGACCATAACCATCTTTCTTTTTGCTAGTTATGACTCCAGACACTGAGAGTTTTCCACTCCAATTCCTATTGATTTCAATTTTGCGCAGGCTCCTTGATGCCACACTTGTTCAAATGCTGCTTTGATGTCAAAGGCAGTCACTCTCACCTCACCTCTGAAATTCAGTTCTTTGTTCCATATTTGACCAAAGCTGTAATGAGTTCTGGAGCTGAGTGGTCTTTGTTATTAGGAATCCTGTACCTGTCTGGTTGTGGCTTCCCATAATGTTGAACCACTTATTCTGAGCCTTTTGCTTTCTGCACTGACACTTACAACTTTCTCTGGTGCCACACATCTTGCGTACAGTATTAAAAGCTGGGCATTGTCTGGGTGGATGTATGAGACCACATTGCCTACATCTTGTACTAGACTTGCGTACATTGGATATTGTGCCAATGGTGATTGAATTACACATAGTCTGTAGATTCTGTCTACTCAATAATATGCCTTTTCACTTGTGTCCACCTTGTAGTAGTGCATCCCTGGTGTAACCTTTGTTTTGGTCCAGAAGGTCTTTTTGGAACACTTCCTTTTGGGTAGATGTTATCGTGAGCTTGATTATTCAGTCAGTTAGATCTGCTGTGAAATCACAGTCATGCCCCTTAGCTCTGGATCTACTTATGAATTGAACAGTGGTCTTTGTCAGTTGCTGCCTAAAGAGCATGAATTCCAGGTGAAATTGAGCTTCAATTGATCTTTAAGTGTTGCCCATACCTTATTTGGAATTTTAAGATGGTCCTCGGACAAACCTGTCATATTCAGTCTGGCAAGGCTTCTATTGCCTGTAGCAATTTTAATTTCAATGGCTTACCCAGTTCAAAAATACTGAGTTCCAGAAAATACAGCTTTATGTGTTTTAAGTAAATTCAGAAAGGATATCCATTGCTCTCCAATTTAGTGTTTGAAATTTTGTGGTCATCATTTAGCTTTATGCAGGATTTTTAATGCTATCTGGAGCGTTTGACATCTATGCAAGTTTCTCCCAGCACTTCTAGTGTTAATTTAACTTTAAGATGCAGTACTTTTAGTGGCTACTGCCTCAGCTGGTCTTAGGTTACTACTTCACAGCCATAGTGGCACTATTGGGGTCTGTCTGATTTTTCACGGCCTAAATTTTTCCCGTGTCGGGCTGGTTTGGCGGGAGCGGACAGGGGTGGTCGCAGAGCTGACTGCCTCCCACAATCGGCTCCACACTGCCATTTTACTTGGGCGGGCCGATTAAGGCCCGCCAGCATAATACGTGAGCGGCAGCTACCTGTGCGGGCGAGGGGAAGAGGGAGAGTCAGCGCCAGCACTCTTTCACGCATGCGCGTGAAAGAGCGCTTCAATCTCCTCAGGGAGGTTGAAGCGCTTTTGAGATAAATAAATAAACGGAATAAAAATTTAACGAAACATGTCCCCTTGTGTGACTGTGTCACATGAGCTAGGACATGTTTTTATATTTCAGAAACATTTTTGATTCAATTTGTTAAAGCTTTAGGAAACCTCATCCCTCTCGTGGATGTGGTTTCCTAAAAAAGTAAGGGCCGCTTGGCCTTTTCGCCAGCCCGCCAACCATTAGGTTGGACGGGCAGCGTAAGTTTGAAATTAATTACTTCCTTAATGGCCTTAATAGGCCTTGTAATTATCGGCGGGTGCGCAGCCAACTCCAGCACGTGCCCGCCAAACGAAACATCGCGAGACAGTGAGATGCCGTTGGGACGCACGCCCAACATCGTCGCACGTCATTTTACATGCCGGCCCCTGCACGCTGACTAAAAAATCCTGGCCCATGGGCTTACTTAAGATCTTCCCACAAAGCAGTGATTTAGTTTGAAAATAGCTGCAGAGCTTCAAAAGCAAAAAGTAAAAAAAAAAAACACTTTTTATAGTCTTCTGCTGGCTGTTATGAACTGTCACTGGACAGATTCTTCTTCCCAGCCCAGTCTGCAGGTACTTAGATTCTGCAGATGCCCTATAGGGACAGTAAAGAAGTGTCCTGCCTGTGGAGTTCTGCTTAAAGTGAGACCACCTAGAATCTGCTGTTTAATTTCTGTTCCTGCTTAAACTTCACAGCAAGTAGATTTGAACTATATAAGCTCTACCAGATTTAAACAATCTTCCCAAAACTCGATACCTGCTGGCTGTAGCAAGCTGCAACCACAGAATGGTGATTCAGTGTCTGTAAGATTTCTACAGGGCTGCAGAATCACTGACACATAGTGAGTTTTGACAGTTGTTTGATTTTCACACCAATTCTTTCCTCCAGCTGAATATGGAAGGGTTGAGGCTTGTTTTCTGCTCAGTCAAAAATCTTCAAAATATTGCTTCCACTGCTACCGCCATGTTACATTTTGCTTCTTTTCAAAGTAAATGTACCAATCATACACAAGGATTGGTTGAACAATAATGTGTGTTCTTTAGTTGAAAACAAGACTAAATACAGATAGAATTAACTGGGAGATTAAGTATGGTACATCTGATTTCTACCACTGCTGCTTGCAGGCTGATTACAAGTCATGAGACTAACACATCACAGCCTGTCAAGGTAGGCGTACAATAGTTTAAGATGCGCCCCTAAAGGGTGCATGCACAACACGTCATAACATCTTTGACACTGACCCATTGAAGGAGATATCAAAACATATGGCCAAAAGCTAGCTCAAAAATATAGGTTTTAATGATGCTCCTTCAAACCTAAGAGAGCGGTAGATAGGCCATGAGGGAGCTCCAGAGTCTACAACCAAAGCAGCTGAAAGCACAGACACCAACGGGGGATTGATTAAAATCAGGGATACGCAAAAGATCTGAATTGGAGCAGCACAGATATCTTGAAGGCTTGTAAGACTGGAGGAGGCTATTTAGACAGAGAGGAGTGAGACCATGAAGGAATTTGAAAACAAGGATGGGAATTTTAAAAGTGAGGCGATGCTTAACCAAAAATCAGTGAAAGCTAGCGAGCACAGGGTTGAAAGGTGAATGAGATTTAGAGCAAGTTAAGATACAGGCAACAGTGTTGGGATAAGCAGCCTTATGGAGGCTAGAACATGGGAGATCTGCTAGGAGTGCATTGGAATAATTAGGTCTAGAAGTAACAAAAGCTGGAGGGTTTTGGTAGCAGATGAGCTAAGGCAGGGTCAGAATCAAGTAACATTAAGGAGGTGGAAGTAGGCAATATTGGCAACGGTGTAGATATGTGGTCAGATACTCACCTTGAGGGTTAAACACAAGTTTCCAAACAATCTTGCTCAGCTTATGGCAGTTACCAACGATGGAAATGGACAGGAAACAGAGTTTGTGGCAGGGACAAAGACAATGGCTTCACAATATTTAGTTGGAGGAAATTTCTGCTTATCCAATATTGCATGCTTGACAAGCACATTGTGATGAATCAGAGACAGTAAAGGGGTCCAAGGAAGCAGTGGTGAGACAGAGATGAGTGTCATCAGCACATATGTGGAACATGGTGTGTTTCCAGATATCACAAGAGGTAGCATGTTGATAAAAAATAGATGGGGTTAAAGATAGAGCCTAGGGGACTCCAGAGGTTACAGTGCAAGAGTGGAAAGTGAAGCCATTGCAGGTGATTTTTCTGGCTCAGGGAGATTGGTTATATGGATAAGAATATAAATAAACTGGGACTGGGTCCACTCAGCTGGTTGACAGAGAAATGGCGTTGCAGAAGGATGGTGTGGTGAACCATGTCAAATGCTGGAGAAAAGACGAGAAGGATGAGGGGGTGCAGTTTATCATGGCCACAGTCACAAAGGATGTCACTTGGGCTATTTCCTACTGTGGCCTAGACAAAAGTTGATTCGAGGGATTCAAACATGGAATTGTGGGAAAGATAGGTATGGATTTGGCAAGTGACAACATGGTCACGGGCTTTGGAGAGGAAAAGGAGGTTGGAACTGTAGCAGGTGTTTGCAGGTACAGAGAGGTCAAGAATAGGTTTTTAGAGGAAAGGTGTGATGGCAACAGATTTGAAGAGCAGTGGCTGAGGTAGTGGGGGGGAAATTTCCAAGGAGAGGGAACTGTTAACACATTAGTTAACATTGTAACATTGGATTCAGGAAGGGTAATTGGGTGGACAACAATTTGGTCTGATAGAATAGAGGAAGCAGGAGGTGGGTTTCATGTACAAGGTGAGATTGGAGAGAGCATTGCGGGAGATGGAATGGAACCTAGGGAAAGACATGAATTCAGGACCTGGGGAGTTAGAAAAATGTTTGGGCTGACGGAAGAGAGGGAAGTGGCATAGACAGCCTAATGGATTCACTTGTTCTTTGTGACAAAAATGTCCATGATCCATAAATGTCAGGGGTGAGAGTGCAGGAGGCAGGGGAGAATGGTTTAAGATGGTCTGCAGGGAAGAAAAGACAGGGATTATCCCTGGATGATCTTTGAACGGTGAGCAGTTTTAACGATGGTAAGCATAACCTGATGATGCTTCATTTTCTTTCCATCCATTCAACACCTACCCATCACAGTCTAGTCTATATCAGAAATTCTTTGTGTACACAACTCTAAGAATGAGCCCCATGTCCCACCACAATGTTGCTGCACCACAATGTCACTGCTGTGAAAGGAGTTATATGTAAAAGGGGCTTGTTTCAAGGCACAATACTTAAATCTTTGTGTTCCTCAACCGTCTCTTTAAAGATCACTTTACATAGCTTCTCCTAAACCTCAAACTAGCTGAATCTTTACTAATTCAGACAGGAAATGAAGGAGCGGGGCTGTGGCATTCACAAAGACAGTCATACCTGCTAGAAAGTGCACATGCGTGCATTCTGGGTTACAATGACTGCAAGCTGCGATGTCAGAGCAGTTTCATTGTTAGCCAGAAAGCTGACCTAGAACTGCTGTATCTCAGTGATCTGTTAACATTCAACTGTTAGTCAACCTTTTTCCTTCTATTGCTCATAACAGCACTCTTCAACTAAGCACAAGACTGTTGACGGAGGAGTATATGGAACAGAATGTATTGACATCCAGCATAGATGTTCGATCTATACTGTACACAGAGTGGATTTCAGTTTCTAGTTCCATCTTTTGAGCCCTCCTAAGGAGTTTGGAAATGCATGCCCCTTCATATGTCTCATATTGTCTATATCAAAAGTACATGATAAGAACTCGTGATATACCTGTTCCTGAAATCTTTGAAACAATATTTACATAAACAATATTGGTTGTTTACTTCAAAGATACATCTCTCCAACAAGACTTCCTGACATAACTGTTCTGAATCCTTTGTAGAGTAGTTTTTATTCTCCATTATCTTTCCAAACCATGACACTGCATAGATCCTTCTAACAATGCTTATTGCCCCAGCCACCAAAGATACACCTTGTAGATTCATGTTTGACATCATTACTGTCACTTATTGCCTTGCACAAGCATTACTCATTTATAACACCCAGATATTTGGAGCAGAAGATAAGCCAAGCTTTCTTCACATGGCACTTCACAGGTTTATATGGTTAATATGCTCCTAGATACAAGAAAATGTTATTATAAATCTCTAACTCTCTTCGGATGTCCAACATACAACCCTCCAAGGTATAATTCAGGTCATAAGCTGCAAACTTGAATTTCCAGCATGAGATGGGTTCCTATGAATAGCCAAGCCTGGAGCTGCCCTCAGGTTGGTCTGAAGTCGCACATCCCACTTTTTGGCCAAGATAAACAAGGAATATCTGGTGATTTTGTAATGTGCTTATATCCCAGCACAATCTGACGTATCAGCAACATAAATCAACCATCCATTTACCTCAATCACAATCTCTCTTTCACTCTCTTTCAAAATTCCTTCTTAACATGAGATCTGTTGAAGAAACATGTCCTGGTGGGTTTAAATACAAATTACATAAAGATAAAGATCCTGTTAAGCTGAACAAAGCGGGCTCCTCACAATGTTCCCCTACACATCCCTCCTTTTTCAAAGCCATTTCAATAGACTGGAAGCCTTGAACCAAGCAATACTTTGCTGCCTGATAACATGCATTGCAGCCAAATGATGAAGTATATATAAAAGCTTCATAAAAACTCAAAATGTAAAAGCTCAGTTTGATTTTATTTTCAATAAACAAAGCTATCACCAATATTTTTTTTAACATGGTTTACTTAAGTATGAATTGAAATAAATGGAAATAATTCAAAGCTTTATTTAAATTAGTATTTTATTGAACTGCATGTTTTTCAATGGCATACCTTGTGTAAAAATTGCCAAATGAATCCTTTCCTGTTTGATCATTTCTTGTTCAATGAAACATGAAGATTAAAAGAAATATGAACTATTATAACCTGTAACACTTTAACTTGTCAAAGGATGATGTCCTTTCTTGCTCTGACTGGAAAGTAAAACAATTTCATTCTTTGCCGCCTCCTATCAGATGTTGTTAGAATATAGGGTGGGATTTAATTCCCTGTCTTTGGCGGATTGGGCATTTAATTGGGCAGGAGAGTGGCGGGTATGGACTCTATCACCTTCCCGCCTCTGCCCAGATTAAATCGATTGCGGGAAGGCCCATGGACAACCTTCCTGCTGCACTGCCAACTGAAGTCCTTAAGTGGGCAATTAATGTCTACTTAAGATCCTCACTGTGTCACCACTGGTTTTCACCCAGTGGCAGAGAAGGGACTCGCCACAGGGGAGTCTTGAATAGTACACATTGTCAGGATTGCTTGCAGGCTTCCGGGGGAGGGGAGTCCCTTGTTCGAAGGCACTCAGTGCCAGATCCCGGGACTTGGAATCGGGAAGTGCAGGGGGCCCCTCTGATTGCAGCATCTCTTGGCAGTGGGGAGTGGGACTTCCAATACCGGAGTCCTTGATTCCAGGAAAGGTTCGCTGCTGCGCAGTTAAGTACCATATTGGCACCCCATCCACCACCTTAAACATTCATACCCTTCAGCACCTGTACACAGAGGCAGCAGTGTGTACCAAATGTAAGATATATTCAGAAATTCATGAAGCCTCCTCTGACAGCACCTTCTGAGCTGGCAACCTCTACCACCTAGAAGGACAAGGGCAGCCGATTCATAGGAACACCACCACCTGCAAGTGCCCATCCAAGCCACACACCATCCTGACTTGGAAATATATCGATGTTCCTTCACTGTCGCTGGGCCAAAAATATGAAACCCCTTTCCTAAAAGCATTGTGGTTGTACCTACATCAGATGGATTTGCAGCGGTTCAAGAAAACGGTTTGCCACCACCTTCTCAGTGACAATTCAGGATGGGCAACAAATGCTGACGAGGTTTGCAATGCTCACACCCGCAAAAGAATTTTTTAAAAATCTGTCCCAACCTCACGTGATTTTAAACACCTCTATCAAATCTCTTCTCCATCTTCTCTAAGGAAAACAGCTCAAGCATTTCTAATCCATTTATATAACTGAAGTCTCTCATCCATGGAACCATTCTCATAAATCTTTTCTGCACTCTCTCTAATGCCTTCACATCCTTCCTTGTGGTGTCCAGAATTGCACACAAAACTCCATTTGAAGCTGAACCATTCTTTTATGGAGATTCACCATTATTTCCTTGCTTGTGTACTCTGTGCCTTTATTTATAAAGCCCAGGATGCTGTATGCCTTATTAACCACTTTCTCAACCTACCCTGTCACCTTCAATGATTTGTGCACATATAGCTCCAGATCACTCTGCTCCTGTGCCCCCTTTAAAATTGTATCCTTTATTTTGTTTTACCTCTCCTCATTCTTCCTACCAAAATGTATCGCTTCATGCTTCCCTGCATTAAATTTCATCTGCCTTGTGTCAGTCCATTTCACCAGCATGTCTTTGTCCTCTTGAAGTCTATCACTATCCTCCACTTTCAAGTTTTGAGTCAAGAAAAGCACTAGTCCCAATTCCAGTCCCTGGGGGATGCTAGGATATTCCTATGGTGTTGAGCTTCTTGACTGTTGTTGGAACTTCACTCATCTAGGCAAGCGGCAAACACTCTAATACACTCCTGACTTGTGCCTTGTAGATGGTGGACAGGCTTTGGGAAGCAAGGAGGTGAGTTACTTGCTGCAGAATTCCCAGCCTTTGATCTGCTCTTGCAGAGCTACAGTATTGATATTGTTGGTCTGGTTGGGTTTCTGGTCAATTATAACCCCCAGTATGTTGATGGTAGCCCTCAGGGAGTAGATAGGGAGAAACAGTTTCCATTGGCAGATGGGTTGTGAACCAGGGGACATAGATTTAACATGAATAGCAAAAGAAACAGAGGTGCCAACCATTTTTTACATAGTGAGTGCTTAGGATTTGGAATGCAATGCCTGAGATGTGGTGGAAGCAAATTCAATTGTGGCTTTCCAAAGGGAATTGGATAATTATCTTAAAAGAAAAAAATACATGGCTATGGGGAAGAGGCAGCCAAATTAGACTAGCCATGTAACTTGGCACTGACACAATAGGCTGAATGGCCTCCTGTGCTAACCATTCTATCATTATACCACATCCTCCAAGTCACACACTATCTTGACTTGAACATATCTGGATGTTCTTTTTTGTTACTAGGAAAAAATAATCACAGCGAGCTGCTTAACAGCACTGTGGGAGTACCTTCACCACATGGACTGCATTCAGCCATTATATCTGATTACCATGCCCTGCAGGCATTTTCCATGCTCAAGGAGTAGTTGAATAAATTTGAAACAAAAACAGAATTACCTGGAAAAACTCAGCAGGTCTGGCATCATCGGTGGAGAAGAAAACAGTTGACGTTTCGAGTCCTCATGACCCTTCGGCAGAACTGAAGTATAGTTAGGAGAGAGGTGAAATATAAGCTGGTCTAAGGTGGGGGGTGGGGGGAGAGAGAAGCTGAGGGTGGGGTGGTTGTGGGGACAAGCAAGCAGTGATAGGAGCAGATAATCAAAAGATGTCACAGACAAAAGGATCAAAGAGGTGTTGAAGGTGGTGATATTATCTAAGAAAAGTGCTAATTAAGAATGGATGGCAGGATACTCAAGGTACAGCTCTAGTGGGGGTGGGGTGGAAAGACTAACAAAGTATTAGCTGTAGATTTAAAAATAATGGAAATAGGTGGGAAAAGAAGAATCTATATAAATTATTGAAAAAAAAGGGAGGGGGAAAAAACGGGGTGGGGATGGGCGGAGGGGGAGTTTAAGATCTAAAGTTGTTGAATTCAATATTCAGCCCGGAAGGCTGTAAAGTGCCTAGTCAGAAGATGAGGTGCTGTTCCTCCAGTTTGCGTTGGGCTTCACTGGAACAATGCAGCAAGCCAAGGACAGACATGTGGGCAAGAGAACAGGGTGGAGTGTTAAAATGGCAAGCGACAGGAAGGTTTGGGTCTTTCTTGCGGACAGACCGCAGGTGTTCTGCAAAGCGGTCGCCCAGTTTGCGTTTGGTCTCTCCAATGTAGAGGAGACCGCATTGGGAGCAACGAATGCGTAGACTAAGTTAGGGGAAATGCAAGTGAAATGCTGCTTCACTTGAAAGGAGTGTTTGGGCCCTTGGACGGTGAGGAGAGAGGAAGTGAAGGGGCAGGTGTTGCATCTTTTGCGTGGGCATGGGGAGGTGCCATAGGTGGGGGTTGAGGAGTAGGGGGTGATGGAGGAGTGGACCAGGGTGTCCCGGAGGGAATGATCCCTATGGAATGCCGCCAGGGGGGGGCGAAAGGAAGATGTGTTTGGTGGTGGCATCATGCTGGAGTTGGCGGAAATGGCGGAGGATGATCCTTTGAATGCGGAGGCTGGTGGGGTGATAAGTGAGGACAAGGGGGACCATATCATGTTTCTGGGAGGGAGGTGAAGGCGTGAGGGTGGATGCGCGGGATATGGGCCGGACACAGTTGAGGGCCCTGTCAACGACCGTGGGTGGAAAACCTCGGTTAAGGAAGAAGGAGGACATGTCAGAGGAGCTGTTTTTGAAGGTAGCGTCATCAGAACAGATGCGACGAAGGCGAAGGAACTGAGAGAATGGGATGGAGTCCTTACAGGAAGCGGGGTGTGAGGAGCTGTAGTCGAGGTAGCTGTGGGAGTCGGTAGGCTTGTAATGGATATTGGTGGACAGTCTATCATCAGAAATTGAGACAGAGAGGTCAAGGAAGGGAAGAGAAGTGTCAGAGATGGACCATGTGAAAATGATGGAGGGGTGGAGATTGGAAGCAAAATTAATAAATTTTTCCAGGTCCCGACGAGAGCACGAAGCAGCACCAAAGTAATCATCGATGTACCGGAGAAAGAGTTGTGGGAGGGGGCCGGAGTAGGACTGGAACAAGGAATGTTCCACATATCCCATAAAGAGACAGGCATAGCTGGGGCCCATGCGGGTACCCATAGCCACACCTTTTATTTGGAGGAAGTGAGACGAGTTAAAGGAGAAATTGTTCAGTGTGAGAACAAGTTCAGCCAGACGGAGGAGAGTAAATTTGAACTTTGAAATAAAGGAGGGCAACTGAAAATTGATATCCTTTACATACAATCAGCTCCATTTTTTGTGCCTACCAGTTGCTGAAACCTTACTCAGTGATGACAGTCATTTTGAGTGAAAATGTAATCTATAAACGCTCAAATAACACATGTGGTGTTGTTTAGGACTCTATATTATGTAATTACATCTAAATGCAACAGAAGGATTGCTTCCTGAACATGATGCTATTATTCATTCTTCTAGCTGTTGACTGGAAGGTGATGAATCAACAAGTTAAAACATGAACCGGCTGAAAGACTGAACAGAACAGGAGACAAGATAAAGCACTAAGATGGTTCTGCGAAGGGTTCGATTTCACTTGAATTTGATTAGACACGCATGGGGTCAGTTTTTCCCAGCCTCAATGGGACCAGGAAGAAGGAGCGAAAGTAAAAAAAAAAAATAGCCTCGACATCAAAAGTCCTGCCTCCATTTCCACCCTTCCCAATTTTCACAAGGGTGGGAAGAGCAAGGGCCTTGGAATAGGCATGCACCTATTATGGGCCAATTATCATCCTTGTGGGCTTATTATTAGCCCATCTCTGAAATATTTCCAATATTCCCAGAGGGGCTGTCATTTAGCAGGTGTCTATGCCCTGACAATTTGCATAGTGCAGAGGAACCATGTCTGGGGCAAGGTGGGAAGAGTTTAAAAAGGTAAGTAAAAATGTTTCTCAAAGTACAAAGGGCTTAGGCCTTTGAAGTTAAAGTTGCAGCATCAGAGGCCAGGAGAAGATCCGGCATTCAGAACTTTGTCATCACTCTCCTAGCATCACATGGGCATTGGAGCAGTGGGAAAGGGGAAAAACTGTTTGGACTTCAATTGAGCACCAGAAAAGATGCACTTGGAAATGGCTGCTGCACCTTCTGAAAGTGAGGTCATTGCAGATGAGGAGCAGCAGCCTGCACAGGAAGGGCAGGGATCAGGAGACTAGTGGGGAGGGATGAGGGGCTCAAAGGAGAAGGAAACACTACCTAAGCATAGGGTCTACAGGCAGAGGTGAAGAAAACTGGACATGAACCAGTGCTGAAGGAGACCGTGACTCTCCAGACAGATGATCATGGACATCTGTGCCCTTGTCAGCTGTGGACCTTTGGTATCTCGCAGCTGGCTGCACACCGGTGCATCACCCAGGTGACAGATGCCCTCTTTACCGATGCTGGACAATACATCAGGATCACAGCTGATGGGTCATTGTGAGCTCAGAGGTGCCTAGTGCAGTCAGGTGGTGTCCTGCAAAACCCTCCTGCAAAGGTCTCTTGGTCATTATGGTGGTCTGCTGATCTATCCATAAATTGGCCCCCCCCTGAGGGGTGTGGGCCTTGATGATGGTGAAGTCCTAGAAGACAACAGCTCATCACGGGGGGGAGAAGCAGGAGGGGAGAAGAGGAGGAATTGGAGGCTGAGGGAGAGGATGCTGAACACAGTAGTGCCCCTAATGCATAATGAGCTTGCCTCCTACTGCCAGTCTCCAGGACGAGGAGCTCCCTCCTATCCCTCATGGGTGTTAGTCCTCTGGCTCCCCTCACTTCCCTGTCGTGCAATGCCAGGCTTTGGTACCAACTGTCTCTCTCAGGGAAACCAGCAACCTCAGTGATGGCTGCTGTGGGTGTCTGAAGCCTAGCTCCATTCCTGCCCCCACAAGTTTTAACTGGCCAGGAAGCCTGTCTCCATATCCACAATTAAGAGCTCATCCCTTTGGGAAAAACAGTTTCCCACTGGAAGCAAGCTTCTGTCACAAAAACCAATCCAGCTCCAGTTTTCCATCACCAAGGGAAAAATCCAACTCATAGCACTGTGTTAGAGTGTTAGCATGAACTGATGGAAAGCAATAGATATTAGCATAATTTGAGGGAGTTATAAGATGAAAGACAGTCAGCTTAAACTGGTTGGAGGGGGAGGCAGCAAGGAAGAAGGGTACTAATTTGAATTGAGTTGGAAGAGGTGGAAAGCAACATGAAATAAGATGACTTCTCACAAGAATATATTGTTGGCCATTTAGCATTTCACAAGAAAAATATCCTATCATGCTTAATACTGCAATGCAGATTTAACAAATTTTCCCTGCTTTTCTGGGGTTGAATTTAGCAACATTTACTCTGTAAACTCAAAGGGATACGAAGGTAATGCTGTCCTGTGTATCCAAAATTGTAATGTAGTCTTCTGGTGCATGAAACACCATGGTGGGAGGTCTTGTAAAATATACCTTTATATTTCATAATTACATGTCCAGTAGAAGGATTATGCCCTAGAGGTAATGCTGTTACTTATTGGTTAGCTATGAGGAGCTGTACTGACCAATATTCAGCTCATCTACTGATATCATGCGCAACCTTGGAATTGATCAAATTTGGCACAGCCATCTCAGGACAATGGTACATTGCAGTGAAGGACCTAAGGATGTGGATGGGAAAACAGGAAACAAAAGGTATAGGAAAAGAGGTTTATTCAGGAATTATTGGGCTGAATGTTTTGTGGCTGTGGCCTTCCCATTCTTCATAGACAACATTACAGGAATTTACAGAAAAGTGCTTTTGGATATGATACAAAACACAAGGACATGTGAAAGCCACAAAACAAATTCAATGCTCAAAAGGATTGCTGTTATCCAAGCAGCATTTGGATACAAAATCTGTGGAGACATTCTACCCCTGTAGATTCTTCAGTATCAGTAGCAATGTTGTTTCAACTGTGAAGTGTCTGGAGCCAGCGAACTTGCACATCAGTGCTTTATTGATCGGTACTCATCTTATCATTTCGATATTACAAAAACTGTACTGTACTCAGATTCAGGTCTTCAGTGACATTCATTCAGCAATTTTGCTCAGGCAGAAACATGTCTGTGGAGGGCATCAGGCCAAGGTTTAATAATGGTGACAGGATGGATTTTTCATTCTGCAGATTTGCTTGACTATGCTTGGGGATTAGGCAATATTTATTCAGAACTTTCCTCCAGGACTTTAAGTAACTGAGATCAAATTCATCATAGATGCTGTATGAAAGGAGCAGGCATGGGTATCTGGATGGTAATTTCTTATTCCATTTGTTCTTATATGAGTGTGATTAAAAAGAACAAATTCAGAAATATCACAATAGCATTTTAATGGCATCACCTCTATGGCAACGATTAACGTATCTTGTCAGAGTATTAAATTATCCTCTTCCATAGATTCAAATGTATCCATGGCCTTGCCCCAACATATCACTGCAACCTTCTCCAGCCATATGTCCTACCCCATCCAATCCTGGTCTATTGTGCATCTCCTCTCCCTCTACCTCACCAATGGTGGAAGAGCACTAGAATCTCAACTCATTATCTGTCTTTTCTCATCGCCTCAACTTCAGGAATATTTTCAAATAAGACATCAATTGCCCTTCTTAATCACATCCTCCAAGATTTGGCATCTGTTCTGTTCTCCATTCCAAATTTCCCCCTTCTCTACAATGTGCACATACATTATATAGATATAAATCTGAATTGTTACTGGAGATTACGTAAACAAAAAAAAAATATTTGCTTGCATAAGGTCAATAGAAATTAAGATTCTGAAAAGCAATATTGACAATCCTATGGAGCATGTATACAAATTCATGCTATATCCAGATGGCCTCCAGACATTTAATTATTTCAGTTTCTTCATACCAGATGTTTTATTGACCTCTACATATGTTGTCAATTCCAGAGCCAATATAACTGGATCCAAAATTTGTCCACAGTCTTCTTTTATGAAGATCGATGTGAAGAATTCACTCAATGTATTTGTAGAGGGTATTAAGTTGGCACAGTACAATAAAGGAAATGAGAAATAAGCAATTCTGGTTCTAAGAGAGGACCTTCATTGACAGTGTTGGCTGGAGGGACTGAATGACCTCTTCTCATCCTTAAATACAATCTGAAATGTACCACCTGCCTCATGAATGTTACCAAATATATCCTATCTACATTATGTTCTCATATCTGAATAAGCTGCAAATGAAGATTGGATCTGAATAAAAAGCTTCGCTGTAACATTCGAAGATGGAGCTCTGCCATATACTTCTCTTTTTATTAAATCAATAGTTGATTCAGGAAAACAAAATCAACAGCCAAGTTTGTGGAATACATGGTGCCATTTTGCAGAGGAAACCAACTTAGGATATTGTATTTTTCACACCTTTTGAAGGCCATTACTTTTCCTTGATGCATTGCATTTTAGGAACAATAGCCTCACTTTGTCTTCAAATACATAGCTGAACAATGTTTATGATATAATATTTTCTATGCTTTGAAGCACAGCTGTGCAAACAGTTGGTTATAAAGGAAGGAGGAAGAATCTGATTATTATAAGCAACTTTGCTGAATTGGCCTTAATGGCATGATTCTTCCCAGGATGCATTGTGTGAAGTCAAAGCAATGGCCCAACTTTGCTCAATTTTCTACATGTGACTTTTAAAGAAGCATACTTTCCTTATTTATATGAATATAATGTTTTATTAATAAACATGTCTTTACAACAAAAATAAACTTTTTACAAGACATCATACTGTTTATACATAACACTAAATCTTTTGTTAAAATTTATTGCTAATTCCCGAAAGGTTTCTTGAATAGGACTAATACCAATTACTTTTATGCGCCAAGCCAAAGTTACACAAAAAGTGGCAACAATTTTTTTTTAAAAAGAAACAAGTTGGGTTAAAAATTGGTTCATCCCGATTTTTGGGCTTGAGGCTTGCAGTTTCATGTCCTGCATGCCCTGGTTCCACTTTTATTTATTTAGCATGTACATAGTCACAGAGCTAAGCAATAGCCTTGTCAGTGGCTAGACAGAGTTATTTAAACCCGCCTTCAAGTTTAGTCAGCAGACTCTCCTCGACAATGCGAGTCACTGTTTGGACTGTACCACTGCAGCAGGCTGGATGGTCTTGGCGAACCCACAGAGGCCTTGGCCAGTCCGGAAACGGTTTAAAAAGGGTCCACTGCCGCCATGGAAGATCAAAGCTGGATGGGCGAACAGAGGGGTCTATGATGAGAGAGTGGTTTCTGGTGGTATGTTTTCTCCTGCCAGTCCTCCTGCCATAGGCCCTCAGCTGTTATTCCTCAGTGTGGAGGTTTAACCATGTGTGCTGCTGGTGGATTGAAAAGATCATTGGATAAGGGCAGGCTTGTCTGCCAGTAGCTTGCCTGCAGCAATTACCCACCTGACGTGGTGGGGTGGGAGGGAGGGTGGTGAGGAGGGCAATGTGGCTTCGGGATGGGAGCCAGAAGAGGTGAGTTGGTCAAAAAGCACCTATGACGGTGTGCATTGTTGAGTTGCTTTGCACATCGATAAGTTTGATTTGGCCAGATTGGAATCATACCGGGACACAGATTTCTGCAGTTGAGTACATGATAGCAAGAGCAGAGATCCCTAGGATCTTGGCCTGTGATCCTCATGAGGGAGGCCATACTGAGGAGGTTATAAAAACAGAAAACGGTGGAAAAACTCAGCAGGTCTGGCAGCATCTGCAGAGAGAGAAACAGAGTTAACGTTTCAAATCCATGTGGCTCTTCAGAAGAAAAATTGAACAGGATTGGGGCTAGGACAGACCCCTGGGGTCACCCATTCACCCATTTTCTCCAGACACTAGCCTTGGCATCCATATGCACCCTGAGCTATCTGCCCCAGTGCATCAGTTCAATAGCATCAGTGATCCAGAGATATTTTGATAAAAATGCCAGTGTGCCAGACTGTATCATACACTGCAGTGAGGTCAAGGAAATTTTCTTATGTTTTGAGATTCCTTTGAAAGCCATTTTCAACGAAGGTGGTTAATGTGAGGACCTGATCACATGTGCTTCTTCCTTTCAAAAGCCTGCTTGGTCCTCACTCAGGATGTTCTCCACTTCTGGCTTGATCCACTGCAGGATTAGGTACTCTACGACCTTGAAGCATACTGATAGCAGGGATATTGGCCGGTAACATAGTAATTTTTGGTCTTTGCCTGGTTTTGAGAGGCTGATGACTTTAGACATGCACCAGAATTTTGCCCTTATTCAATGACTTCCTCAACCCAACAGCAGTATCCCTTCTCTCATGACATCCCATGTGCTTAAACCCTTGCACATTAGCCTTGTAAAGAATTGGGCTAACCAGGAGGGCACCTGTGGACCAAGGTGTTTTAGGAACTCAGGGAGAATGTTGTCATTAGCAGCAGTGCCCAGCTTGATGGTTTGTAGTACTTTGTCCAACTCCAAGGTGACGAAGCGTACAGGTCTGGAATTGTGCTTCCTATGGAAGGATCTCTTCACTTCTTTTTTCCAGCGGTACCTTTCCCATGTGAAGGAGATGGCTTGTTACCTGATTATCATTTACAGATAGATGGCTTGGTGTTAATGGTTTTTGGGTTAATCCGAGGGGCATAGAGCTCTCCAATATTTCCGATTTGAGCTGGTGAAGTCCAAGTTTTTTGTTGTCTCTTCCCATCTGGCCCGGCAAGCACAATCCAGGGATTCAATTACATGGTCTGCCACATCTGGGTCACCGGGAGGACTCACATTGTTTGAGCAGGGAGGCAGACTCCTCTTCCAGGCAAGGCATTTACACAGGGCAGTATCTCCTTATAACCATCCTGGTGGCTGCTTTGTAGAAGGCTCTGCAGAAGCAACTGTATGCCAGCTGCGTGGGGATATTTTGGGATGGTGTCATTATAACACTTATTTCCAATATTTTACTGTATGGCCTTTCACAGGTTCCACCGCTGCTTCTTTGGGCTGTTGACTATCGGTAGTTGAAGTCCAATATGGATCAGAGGTTGTCTGTGCTGGCCGTGTGGAAAATTGGTTCTATTAGAGGTGGGCAGCACCATAAATGTAGTGTTCCCACTTCATTACCATGACTGTAGCATGCGGCCGAGCGTTTACTGTGCTGCTAGTTGCCTCTGTAGGGGACTGATTGGCATTATGCAGGTACCATATGGTGCAGGCTGTCCCTCTTAAAGGGAAAAGGCACTTAATAATATTGCTGAAATTCACAACATGTAAAACGGGATACAAGTAGGTAGAGAGGGTTTCAGGGTGATGCCGGAGGCATTTGTGGTGGAGGTGGGTAGGGGAAGTACCATGGTTCTGCAGGGAGCCAGGTGGCCCTTAAGGACCACCCTCAGATGGACAAGAACCCAAGAAATATGGGAGGTTAATTCCTATTGTCTGGACCCTGGGACTTGACAGCAGTTCCACAAGAGGTCTAGTGATCTCACGCAGGTGGTTAAGGTCAGGGAATACATCTTCATATGAAATCTTTTACCTACCGCAACACCAATCTTTCACACTGCTTAATGCACCACACACCCATCACTCACCCATTAGCACTCAGGACTCATCCCCGACATCCAGAGAGTCCACCTCACCCTCACATAAGTACCAATGCTGCCAGTCCCACACCCACTTCATGCAGCCTAAACATATCTTGAGCTATTCAGCTGTGGCAGACACATCACGGCACTGCATAATCTCTCTTGGTGCATAATCCAAAATGGAAAAATTAAACATTTGTCCAAAGGCATAAGCCAAAATTGATTGGAACTGCAAATATTACTACAACTCTAAGACAGTGCAGGAATTAAATCACTTCAGAATCACCTTGGGGCATATTTCTTAATGAAAATTGCTTGTTCCCCCACACCCCCCCACCAGATAACCTTAAAACTAAACAGGTTGATAGCTCTTGCAGAGCCAAGTGGTTGTAAAATGCATTTATTTAACAGGAAGCCATATTAAAAGGAACCCAAGACTGTGCATACTAATTTTAATTTCCCATGCTATCTATGCTCAATGTCTTTACCTAGTGGGGATAATTTTGGCTTAGAAGATAGAATCAAATGGGCAGTATCGATTCGGCCACCCGTTGAACAACATTCCCAGCTTTTGTTTCCGTCGACTTCAATGATCCAATAACGTGTGTTGTGCACTAATGCCCAAAGTGAAAATTGCCCTCAATATTTGTACATACAAAGCAGAAGAGTTTAAGTAAGGCACCTAAATATGATGGACTGGACTTCTTGAAAGAACGCTGTCCTTCACCTTGGCTAATTGGGTTCGCGAGCACCCTGGGCAGATGGGATAGAAGCTTCTCTCGCTTTCTGCAAGCCATCGCAGCACATCTGGAATTTTGGGATAGCATCAACTTAATTTCTGTTAGATGTAGGTCCACAACACTAACCTGCCTGCCATTTCAACATTGAGTTCATCATCATGTTAAGACGTGGGATGGCTGATGTGGGAGATGATACGTTACACGAGTGCAGCTCAAAGACATAAGGCTCTATAGGATATTGTTGGGACAGAGTGGATGAACGTTTAACCCTGCATCTAATCCTATTATGATCCTGGGATGAAATAGTCAAAGATAATGCTGGAAGATATAAATGGAAAGTTGCTTCATTTCCCAGTCAGATTTCTCACATGCCCCTTAGGAGCTGGCAGCAGTCAAGGAGCTGACATCACCCTGTCATCTTCTGTACAGGGGGCACACAGTGCGCAGAAATTACATATCTTCCTCTTAAAAGGCCCAGTGTGGAGCATAATATGTAGCACAATACCAAAACATGATTTTTAAAATTTCACGTGGAGGCTATAGCATCTCTGTCCAGAGGGAAAGCAAAATAAAAAAAAACTTTCACCTGATCATTAGCTGTTGCCCCCCAGGTGGTGAGTTACTGACAGTCAAGAGAAGCTGAAAATCTATGGGCGGAATTTTATGGCTCTTTCCACCAGCGGGATTTTCCGGTCCTGCTGAAGTCAATGGGCATTTTACGGCCCCGCACTGCTACAACAGGGCCGTAAAATTCGGCCCTGTGAGAAATGTAGAGAAGGGGGAAACAATTAAGTGATTAGAAAACTTGGTAATGAGGTGCTAGAGAAACTAGGGCTAATACCTTCCAGACCTGTGGAGATGGCTTTGCCAGCGGACAAGAAATGAAGGTGACAAATGTGGAAATTTGAAATGCAGCGCATTTTCCCAGAGGCAATCTCTCAGCAGCAATGGCTACTCCACCGGCAACAGCGAGTCACCGATTAAGCTTCTCAAGAGGGCAATAATCCAAAATTCTGGCAATGTATTGAAAATTTACCAATGGCTGTGTCCAGAGCCCAGCAACATTGAGAAGGCAGCTTCATGGTGGAGGGAGTGGTGGGGGGGTGGGGGCGGGGGTGCAGGGGGTTGGAGGGCAATTGTAGGTTAATGCACATGCTGGTATCAATGGCCCCCAAAGGCTGAAGGTGATACGTCTGAGCCCAAATGAATTGACATGGCGGCATTCCTCCTCCACGCCGATGATTCTGACATTTCTGGGCCTTTTTTTTTCAAGCATGCTGTCTGCACTCTTTCCTGCAGAGCACCTCCATTTTGGTCCCTAGCTCTCCCTCTGCCTGAGCAGAGCTTACCTCTGTCAGTAGGGCTGTCTGCCACCCTGCTGTCAGGCCCTCCCGTGTCTGTGTGCTGCGTGCTGTAGCTAATGCACCTGGACCCTAACCCGCCCATGTTGGGTTCAAAGCAAACCCCGAGGCAGTCTGTCAATTAATCACCTCCCCTAAAATTGAGCAGGCAGGTGGACCATCAACATGGGTGGGTTAGGGTCCGGATGCAATCCCGATACCCATCAGTTTGTTAAGTCTGGAAGATTCCAACCTGGGACACTTCATAATAGAATGGGGAAAGTAAAGAGGGGATGAGAGAGACATTCAAAATTATGAGGGGCTTTGCTAAAGTAAATAGCAACAACAAATTATCTTTAATTTTAAAAAAAATCTTTCATGGGATGTTGGCATCGCTAGCTAGGCCAACATTTGTTGGGCATCCATAATTGCCCTTGAACTGAGTGGCTTGTGAGGCCATTTCAGAGTTAAGAGTCAACCACATTGCTGTGGATCTGGAGTCACATGTAGGCCAGACCAGGGAAGGGCGGCAGATTTCCTTCCCTAAAGGACATGAGTGAACCAGATGCGTTTATGTGGCAATCAATGATAGTTTTCATTGCCACCGTTACTGTGACTAGTTTTATATTCCAGATTTTTTTAAAATTTATTCATGGGATGTGGGCTTCGCTGGCTGGGCCAGCATTTATTGCCCATCCCTAGTTGCCCTTGAGAAGGTGGTGGTGTGCTGCCTTCTTGAACTTCTGCAGTCCATGTGGTGTAGGTACATCCACAGTGCTGTTAGGAAGGGAGTTCCAGGATTTTGACCCAGCAACAGTGAAGGAATGGTGATATATTTCCAAGTCAGGATGGTGAGTGACTTAGAGGGGAACTTCCAGCTGGTGATATTCCCATCTACCTGCTGCCCTTGTCCTTCTAGATAGTAATGGTCATGGGTTTGGAAGGTGCTGTGGAGGAAGTGAATGTTTGTGGATGTGGTGCCAATCAAGTGGGCTGCTTTGTCCTGGATGGTGTCAAGCTTCTTGAGTGTTGTGGGAGCTGCACACATCCAGGCAAGTGGAGAGTATTCCATCACACTCCTGACTTGTGCCTTGTAGATGGTGTACAGGCTTTGGGGAGTCAGGAGGAGAGTTACTTGTCACAGAATTCCTAGCCTCTGACCTGCTCTTGTAGGTACAGTATTTATATGGCTAGTCCAGTTCAGTTTCAGGTCAATGGTAACTCCCAGGATGTTGATAGTGGGGGATTCATGATGGTAATGCCATTCAACAACAGGGGGCAGTGGTTGAATTCTCTCTTTTTGGAGATGGTCATTGCCTGACACTTGTGTGGCGCGAATGTTTCTTGCCACTTGTCAGCCCAAGGCTGGATATTGTCCTGGTCTTGCTGTATTTGGACATGGACTGCTTCAGTATCCGAGGAGTCATGAATGGTGAACATTGTGCAAACATCAGCGAACATCCCCACTTCTAACCTTACGATGGAAGGAAGGTTATTGATGAAGCAGCTGAAGATGGTTGGGCAAGGACCCTACCCTGAGGAACTCCTGCAGTGATGTCCTGGAGCTGAGATGATTGGCCCCCTAACAACATCAACCATCTTCCTTTCTGCGAGGTATTAACCAAATTTATTAACCAAATTCAAATCCCACCAACTGCCGAGGTGGGATTTGAACCCACGTTCCACAGCATTCAAAATTATGGGGCCGCCGGGGGAGGTGGCGGGGTGGGAGGGGCGGGGCCAGCAGACAGGAAAGTGGAGCTGAGACCACAACCAGATCAACCACGATCTTATTGCATGGTGGAGCAGGCTTAAAGGGCCTACTCCTATATTCCTATTAGCTGGGTCTCCGGATTACTAATCTTACCACCCTACCACCGTCTCCCCAGAATTATTCCATTGACAAGCAAGTCAGTAATTCGAGGGCATAAATTTAAGGTCTTTTTAATTAAATATAATTTTTAGGAGAGTTGTTAAGATATTCAATACCCTACCAGAAACAATATCCTTGCCTGCTTTGAAATTTGAGTGGATGTAATTATTGGACAAGGAACATTTAAGGGGGCATTTAGAAATGATATGAAGATATAACTAAGTGCATAGCTCTTTCAGAGATTCGGGGTAAGAGACACAAAGGGCCAAATAGTCTCTCCTTCTTTGCTAGCAAATTTTGTGATTCAAATCTAAACTCTTGTCAGAAAAATTGATTGTTCTCACCATGCATTTCAGAAACTTAAAAGAAGTTGTTGCCTGTGTGAATAGCTTTTTCTCCTTCCTTCCCCCAAAAAGCTGCTGGGTTTTGGCTGAAGAAAGCTGTTCTTTTGTGGTATTTTCTTTTAAAGTTCCAGCAGCAGCACGCCTTTCTGATTGAAGGTCACCTTGCGGTGTTTTCTGCTGTCATCTGTTCCATTAATCACCCATCGTTGGCCCAGAGAAACTGTAACATAACCCTTGAAATGTAATAACACCTTGCTCTTCTAAAATGGGAAGAAGGCGATGCGTTAAAGTACTTCAGTGCTCAAATATTGCTGTCACTTTTCATTGTCAGTCAGTTCTCAACTTTCAAAAAAAATTCTCACCTCCCTGCATTGAAGTCGAGACGCACACTGTCTCCTCCTATACTTCATTTCTATTGCTAGAAGCCCATGGGTGTGAAATTCCTTGCCTCTCAGATTTTCTTAAAACTCACCTCAACATTTGGCTTACTAAAAAAAAACCTGATTTTGTTTGAGGGCTCTTTGTGTCTCTGTGAAAATCTTTAAATGTGATTGGCTGCTTGGACAGCCTGATGACATGGCTTGTGCTCCACATTGGGAAATCCCCAGTAATGAATGCCACAATCAGTTGCAGGATCATTGCACTGTGATAGAGGTGCAATTCTCTCAGCGAGGCTCACTTCAGGTCGAGGGCAGGTATCCTTGCTTCGCCGCTGACTGAAAAATCCAGCCCAATTCATATTTGAAAAGGCAAATTTAAAAGGGTACAGAGAAAGAACATGGAATGGCCTACATCAGCACTGGCACAGTGAACTAAATGGTCTCCTATGGTCTTCCAAAGCACTCCTGGCCTGCCCTGTTCTACCCTCTATCAACGTGGTCATACAAGACTCTGCTTCTTGTGTCCTAAATCATACCACATTACATTTATTTATCATCCCTGTGCTGCTGATCTGCATTGGCTTAGCAACACCTTGATATTAAAATTCTCATCCTTGTGTTCAAATCTCACCATGGCCTTGACCCTTCCTTAACTCAAATCTCATCCAGACCTGCTGAGAAAACGCTGCTCCTCCAATTCTGGCCTCTTGAGCAACTGTGGTTTGAAACCACACTAACTTTGGTGACTGTGCCTTCAGCTGCCAAGGCCCTAAGCTCTGGAATTCCCTCACTGAATCTCTCCGCCTCTCTTTAACCAAGCTTTTATTTGATAACACTCCTGTGAAGTACCTTGTGGTATTTTACTGTGTTAAAGGTGCTAAAACAATACAGGTATTATTATTGTGCTATAAAATTATATAATTGCATAATTGCGGCTTTCAAAGGTTGAGTAATGGAAGTAAGAGAATTGGTGCAGGTGAGGATGTGGGCTGTGATGTTGAGCTGAAGCTGGAAGAGATTTGAGGCAAGGATGCCAATTGAGAGGGTTTAAGAGACCAAGCCTTGCTAACTAAAGCCTTGCACTAGAATTCACAGCAGAAAAGGGAACGATGGATGCAGAGCACATTTCTTGTGCTGGGAGAAAAAAGCAGATTTGGTAATGGAGAGGATGCCGATCAGAAAGTTAACCTTGAGATCTATAAAATAGGAAGTTCTACACCTCCTGATTCAGTCTGAGATGGCAGCTAAAGAGGCTGGCGGAATTAAGGCAAGAGGCCCAGAAATCATGACAGGAGTTGAAGAGAATGTCTCAGAGCACTAAAAAAAAAAATTCAGAACATTTTACCTCATCCAAAAAAGTGTTTCAAACCAAAAATGCTGGAAATGTACAGCATATCATATCATTGCCTTAAATGAAGAGCTTGGATAATGCTTTGGTTAGGATCAGTTACCCAAATTAGGGAAAAAAAATCCTCCTTGATGTGAATTATTGTCAACTTAGAGTTAAAATAATCTAACTTTCTCTTGATACTGTACATTTCAAGCATTTTCAGTTTATTCCACAATTTTATGCCACGCTTGAATGTTTAAGGATATAATAGCCACTTGTGAAGCACAAGAAACGTGATGACAAGACAAATAAATGTTAACGAGAGGCAGTGAAGACCTGACAGTTAATTGTTCCGCAGCTAAGAAACTGATAGATCACCTTCAGTTGAAGGTAGTTTCTTGTGGGTTCTACTGAAGGCTGCAATCGGATGTGATTATCTTTCATGAAACAAATCATCACAAATTGGCATTAAGATGAGCATCTTCTCTCAGCTCAACACAATCGATGCCATGCAGATAACCCAAGACTTTTGACCCTGAAGGTTATGTTTTATAGTGGTAATTCTGCTGAGCGAGTAGATCCAAAGGGTGAACTAAATATTCTCTCGATATGCATCTGAAGCTTGCCTGAGTTGTGACTTTTTGTAGATAGTATTTAGAATATTCTAGATAGAGAATATTGTAACCCACTGTAAGGCACATCACTAAAAGGTATCAGTTTATCTGAATTGCCCATTGTGAATGTTGTGCTGATAATGTGCAATGTTACTCACAAGGTTGAATTAATGGTGTACAGATTCTGCATTGCAGCAAGAATCTTTGGAACGTATTTTTTCCAATTTAAACCAAAAAAACCGTACCAACAAAGAAATTGGGCGGAATTTTCCATGCCCGCTGGCATCAGGCATCACGGTGGGTGTGAGCAGACAATATGGCGGGAAGACCAAAAATCAGTTACACGACATCGTGAAACCAGTTTGCAATCATCCACTCCTCCCAGCAATGGTGGGCCACGTTTCCCACCACCGCACGTCGGGAACTCCATTGTAATACCTCTGCAGATCATTATAAGCCCAGCTCACTGGATTCATCCCCCGCCACGCTGGATCATCCAATCATGCTGATGTGTTTCACTAAGGAACATAAGTGACATGCACTTGGCAACATGCACTTCACTTGGGACTTCGAGGTTTGTTTGCCTACCTTGGTTCGGGCAGCACTCACGGTCATCAGTGCCAGGCTTCGCAGTCAGCACTTTTACATGGGCTCATGGGCAGGTTTCTACTTACGAGACCAGCTGTAAGGCGGGGGTGGTTTTTCAATGGCTGCAGGGCTATGGCTTTCTTGGGGAAGGGGAGGAAGTGGCCTCAGGCAAGGGAAGAGGCTGCAGAGCTAGGGCATTACTGGGGAAAGGGAGTATCCCAGGATGTGTGCGGAGGAAAATGTTGATCTGTGCAAGTGGCCTCAAGTGGGTGAGGAATGAGGAGGCAGTTTCCAGAGGAGATGAGACCAGATGGAGATGCGAGGGTGTGTGCGAGAGAGTGAGTAGTGATGTCCCTTGAACTGGCAGTGAGTGAGATGAATGTTTGATGGCCTTGTGAGTGTGTGAGTTTAGAGTGATGGGATGGTTGCCTTACCCTGGCAGCACGGATGAGCACATTCATCCTCTTTCTACACTGGATGGCTGACCTCTTCTGTGCAGCGTTGGCACTGACCCACTGCTGCCACTGCCTGCCAAGCCAAAGCGATGTTGCTGCCCCTCCTGAAGCTAGAGTGGGAGTAGGGGACATCACGGCGGGCCTCCACAGCATCCAAACAGCACTCCAGGGGCATGTTACTGAGTCAGGAGGCTGCAGTCTTCTTGCCTTTAGAGGCCATGTCTTCTGTGGAGCAGCCATGGGCTGGAAGCCCTGAGAGGTGTGCACATGGCTGTTCTTTAAATTTGGTGCCTGGTATGAGGCAGCAGCGAGGTGACAGCGTGGTGGGCGAATGAGAGCCTGGGAATGCATGATTAATAAGGCAGGATTGAGACTATACGGTGTGAATAGCCGCCATTGCGGCCGGCGGGTAAAATGTTCTTTTTCCCGCCCGCTACCACACTTAGTGCAAATCTGGGATGATTCCGACATTGGTGATTGTGTTGACATTGCAGCAACACAAATCATGTCTCTGCATGATTCTTTCCTTGATCTTTGGTTTAGCTTCTTTACAAAGAATTTAGAGCAAAGTAACAGGCCATTTGTCCCAATCATATTGGGTAACAGTGACAAAGATTTAAAACAACAACCTATATTTATAGAATGCCTTTGATGAGATAAAATATCCCAAGGTGCTTCACAGTGATATTATAAAACAAGTTATGATACTGAGCCGCATAAGGAGATGAACAGCTTGTTCGAAGAAGTAGGTTTTAAACAGCATCTTAAAGAAGGGAAGGCAGACAGAGAGGCAAGGAAGTTTAAGGTGGAAATTCCAGAGCTTAGGGCCCAGGTAATTGAAGGCAAGGCCACCAATGCTGGAGTGATTTAAATCAGAAATGCTCAAGAGGCTGGAATTAGAGGAGCACAGACTCTGAGAAAGTTGTGGGGTTGGAAGAGATTACAGGGATAGGAAAAGGCGAGGCCATGGTGGGATTTGAAAACAAGGATATTTTTAAAAGCAAGGCTTTACTTAAGCAGGAGCCGTTGTAGGTCAGCAAGCACAAGGTTGATGGGTGAGTGAAACTTTTGTCGAGTTAGGCCATGTGGCAGCATATTTTTGGGCGGCCTCAAATTTATGAAGAGTAGAATGAGACATGCCAGCCGGGATGGTTTTAGCGATGGCCGGTATATGTGTGCTCAAATATAACACCAAGGTAAGGGAAAAGTCACGGTTAGTGTTAGGCAGTTGTGGGGAGAGGGATGGTGTTAGTAACTAGGGAGCCAAATTTGTGGCATGGACCAGAGACAATGGTTTTGGTCTTTGCAATAATTAATAGGAAGACATTTCTGCTCATTGAGGACTGGATGACAGATAATCAATCTGATAATCTATAGAGTGTAAAGGGGTTGAGAGAGGTAATGGTAAGGTAGAGCTTGGTGTCACTAATGTATATGTGAAACTAATGTATTTTCAGGTGATGTCACTGAGGGGCAGCATGTAGATGAGAAATAGGAGGGAGCCAAGGGTAGATCCTTGGGCTACACCAGAGATAACTCTGCATTAGCAGGAAAAGAAGCCATTGCAAGTGACTCTCTGGCTACAATTAGATAAGTTAGAATTGAACCAGTGGAGTGCAATCCTGCTCCACTAGGGCTATCTGTACCTTTGTTATCACATTCCTTAGATAATATCACCAGCTTCAACACCTCTTTGTCCTTTTGTCTGTGACATATTTTGGTTATCTCCACCTATCACTGGCCCTCTATCCAGCTCTACTTGTCCCACCCCCCCTTAAACCATCTTATATTTCACCTCTTTTCTATTTTCCTTAGTTCTGTTGAAGAGTCATACGGACTCGAAACGTTAACTGTGTTCCTCTCCGCAGATGCTGTCACACCTGCTGAGCTGTTCCAGGTATTTTTGTTTTTGTTTTGGATTTCCAGCATCCACATTTTTTTGCTTTTATCCCATTCTAAAACTATTGATTAACAATGTAGCCCACGCTACACAGCAATTGGGTAATACAATCACGTGGTCAATCTGCTTACATTCTCTTAAAGGTATAATCCACCTCAGATTACCACTTCCCTCCCCATTTACTCGAAGGTACAATTTATAATCTTTATAATGTATCAACTATTCACATAAATAAACTATTTACAAATTCAATCTATTTGGTGGCTTCTTCAAACATGTTGAACGTCTTAGTTCTGCGACTTCGGGTGGTTCATCCGAGGCCTCCCTCTCAGGAGTCACCTGTCCAGCAGGCCCTCCAATTGGAAACTGTAAGTTTGTTTCTTCAACCCTCTCAGGCTCAATGGATCCTACAGGTACTTCCAAACCAAGGGGAGTTACTTCTGCAAGTGGTGTAGACTCAAATAGGAATGCTTTCACCCTCTTTTGAGCCCAATTACATGCATTCCTGCTGCCCCTCCCCTCCAAGTTCAACAATACGAAGGTCAACTGTCAGGAGGGTTCTCAAAATCAGGATGTTGGGCAAGGATAAATTCAACACGGTATGATCAGCTTCCTGTTGTATAAAATAAAATAAAAATTCCGGTGCCTTGTCAGTAATTCCACTTGTTCTTCCTATGTGTCTTCTTTTTATGGGTTTTCTTCTTGGCAGCGCTGACTTTAACCTCAGCTTCCTTTTCAATTTCCCTATTGGCCAGACTAGACTCAGGCATGAGCTCAACTTGAGTGAACTCAGTGGTTGAGTCTTCCAGCATTTCCTCATCTGTCAGCTCCTTTGAAAACTCAGGGGCCTCTATTTTGAAAACTTCTTGGCTTTCACGTAGCTGATTCTTCAGTTCTTCCATTTCTTTTTTATATTTGTCAGTTGTTTCCCGGAGTATTAAGCATTGTTGTGTTTTCTTGGCTAATTTATTCTTCATCTCGGCCAGAGATATGCTGAATTCTTTCTGTTCTTCCTCATTACTTTTTAGTGGTACAAATTAGGATCTGAGGGAATCTTGCAATATGCGAAAGTCCTTCAGCAGGTTTTCTTTTTCTTTTTGGAGGTTACTGACTTCAATTCGAACTCTGTCCTGAAGCATCACCTCCACAAGTTTCTTTTGTTGAGTCTTTACATACTCTTTTTTCCAAACAGAACATTTCCTGCTTCTGATTGAGATCTCAGTAGTCTCCCAAGATTAATCTCTCTTAACCAGTTTCTTCCAAGGAGACTCGGTCCTCTGCCTGCTATCACCATGAGGGGTAGATTAACGCACTGATTTCCAGATTGTACTGGAACCTTGCATATACCTCTTACTCATATATCTTCACCAGTATACATCTTTAATTTGGCATCTGAATTTTCCAGATTTAATGAGTGGTCTCCTCCATTTAGATATTTGAATGTATGTTCCCCAATAACTGTCGTGGGTGTCCCTGTATCCACCTCCATTCGGATGGGTTTCTCGTTGACTTTCATTGTCATGTAGGTTGGCTCTGTTTTACCTATTTTTAAGTTGTATAGTGAGTAAATATCTGACTCTGTTTCTTCTGGTTCCTCTGTTATGTTGATTTCATGATTTCTACCTCTTTACTTAAAGTTCTGTCTTAATCTGTCTTTACAATGTGTCCATTATGATGGCAGAAGAAACATTCAATTCTTTTAAATTGTCATTCGTCTGCAGGCTGTCTGGTTCCATTTCTGTCATTATTATTGTAGGTTTTCTCTGTTAAGCTATTGCTTTTTGCTGGTCTGTTAATGGTGGTTGTTTTCCGCCTTTCCGTGGAGCTTTTGCATCATTTCTAACCGGTGCTTCCCTCCCGACCTGAAGAATGGCGCCATTTTGTGCCCCCTTGATTGCTTCTGAGTCCCTGACTGCGCTTTCCATTGTGAGCACCGACTCCAGCGCCTTGCTGAAATCTAAATTTATTTCTGACAGCAACCGTTTTTGAATGGTGTCTTCATTATTCCCACATACTAATCGGTCTCTTAACACGTCGTTAATTGACCTCCCGAACTCACAGTGCTCTGGCAATTGTTTAAAGGATGCTACATTGCAAGCGACTCTCTCCAGGGGTGCGACACCTCGAGTTAAATTTAAAACGCTGCGTTGTTACCGAGGGTTTTTGTCTGAAAGTGGCTTTTCATAAGATTTCAACTCATCAAAGCTCTTGGAATCTGGGGCGTTGAGTGCCATTAGACCACGAATTAGGCCGTATGTTTTACTGCCACACGTCATAAGAGGATTGCTCGACTCTTCTCCTTCCCTGATATGTTGTTGGCCAAAAAGATGTATTGGTGGCCATCAGTGATCTGATCAAATGGTTCGATATGGCTAATCTGTGGCATACTGGAGGGAGATAGCTCTGACGACTGTGATAAGGCTGTACTTAAAATCACCTGTAATATACGGCTCATTTGCTTCTGTTTAATTCCTGTGGCTTTCCTTGGTGTCGTTGAGTGGTTGCATTTTGCCTCGTCGCATGCCTATCGACTGATAAGGGAGCTGGTAATCAAGATGATGTAGATGAAGAGACCATTGTAAAGTGAAGCACATGCTGTTTATTCACCTAAGTAATGGAGCACTAACACATGTGTACTTCTCAAACCAAAACCCATTCTAACACTGCTGATTAACAATGTAGCACATGCTGCACAGCAATTGGATAATACAATCATGTGGCCAGCCTGCTTACATTCTCTTAAAGGTATATTGCTCCTCAGGTTATCACAATGAGCATGTGCTCCTCTCCACTTTCTGTCCAGACAACACTTTACACTCAGATAGTAAACACAATAACCTACACCCCCGACCCAAGTGTGTTTTACTTTTCATTCCCATCATATGGTATTATATCAAAGAATGGTTTTAGATCATTAAATATTCCACGTTAAAGACATTCCACACACTGTCACATGAAATAAATGCCAGGCCTCCATTCTGTTCAATGGGCCCAAACACATTGGGGAAAATTTTCTCCCCGTCGGGCGGGCCGGTCGGGAGCGGGCGCAGATCCGATCACCTCCCGTGATCAGCTGCGCGCTGCCATTTTGTGTGGGTGGGCCAATTAAGTCCCACCCAGCGTGACATGCACCCGGAAGCGCTCAACGCTACCTGTGCAGGCAGGGGGAGGAGGGAGAGTCGGGGTCTGCACTCTTTTGTGCATGCGCGCAAAAGAATTCAGAAATCTCCCTGAGGCACAGGGAGACTAATTTCAATATGAAAGCATTGAAAAACAGAGAAAATAAAATTATTCAGACATGTCCCCTCACTTGAGCTGGGACATGTTTATGAATTTTGATAAAGCTTTTTATTTCATTGATAAATCCTTCATGAAACCTCATCCCACCCGTGGATGAGGTTTCACGAAAAATGCCAAGGCCGCCTGGGTTCTTCACCTGCCCGCCAACCTTAAGGTTGGACGGGCAGCCCTGACAAATACTTAAATTAGTTTATTAATGGCCTTAACAGGCCTTTGACAGTTTCGGCGGGTGCGCAGCCGACTCCGGCACCCGCCCGCCGAACTAAAGATCCGAATGACGCGCAGTGATGTCGGGACGCAGGCCGGCCAGAAGATTCTGCCCATTGATCTCAATCTGGTCATCTAACCAAAGTCTCTCTCTCTCTCCTCAGCTTGTGGGAGCTTCACTGGAACAGTGTAGGAGGCCAAGGACAGAGAGGTCAGAGCGGGAGTAGGATGGAAAATTATAGCAACAAGCTCCACTGCACACAAGCTTTGAGCAGTTTGTTCCTTGCTTTCCATTCACTCCCTTGTTCAGTCCATTAACTTCACTTTCCCTTTCACATGCTGGTTAAGTGGTTGTGAGTTTCTAAAATTTCTTATTTTATTTCAGATACCAGCATTTGCAATTTTTCTTTCCCCCTTCCTTCTGAACAAACACACAAATTAGGAGAAGGAGCAGGCCATTCGGTCTGTAGAGCCTGCTCCACCATACAATCAGATCATGGCTGATCTAATGTCAGCTCAACTCCACTTTCCTTCCTACCCCCTTTGACTCACTTGTCAAACAAAAATCTCTCCAACACAGCCTTAAAAATATTCAATGATGCTGCCTCCACGCTCTTTGGGTGAGAAAGTTCCACAGACTCACAACCCTTTGAGAGAAGAATATTCTCCTCATTTCCACTTTAAATGGGAGAACTCTGATTTTTAAACTGTGTCCCCTAGTTCTAGTCTCTCCCTCCAGGGGAAACATCCTTTCAGCATCCACCATGCCAAGTCCCCTCAGGATGCTGTATGTTTCAATAAGATTGCCCCTGGTTCTACTAAACTCCAGTGGATACAGGCCCAACCTGTCCAGCCTTTCCTTACAGGCTGCACATCCCAGGAATCAATTGAGTAATCCGTCTCTGAACTGCTTCTAATGCAATTATGTCCTTTCTTAAATAAGGAAACCAAAACTGTACACAAACTCTAGATGCAGTCTCGCCAAGACCTGAACCAACTGTGGCAAAACATCCCAGATTTTATTTTCCACTCCCCTTGCAATTAAGGACAACATTCTATTTGTCTTCCTAGTCACTTGCTGTACCTGCATTCTAAGTTTTTGTGATTCATGTACCAGGACACCAAGATCCTTCTGTAGCTCAGAGTTTTGCAATCTCTCTCCACTTAAATGATATGCTGCTTTTAATTCTTCCAGCCAAAGCTGGTAAACTCACATTTTCCCACATTATACTCCGTCTGTCAAATTTTTACCCACTCAGTTTATCTATCTAAATCCCTTTGCAGACTCCTTATGCCTTCTTTACAACTTACTTTTCTACCTATCTTTGTGTCATTAGCAAACTTAGTAATCATACATTTGATCCCATAATCTAAGTCATGAACATAGGTTGTAAATAATTGAGAACCCAGCATTGATCCCTGTGGCATTGTTACAGCTTGCCAACTTGAAATTGACCCATTTATGCCTAATCTTTATTTACTGTTAGGTAACCAATCCTCTATCCATGCTAATATGTTACCTCCTAGACCACAAGATCTTATTTTGCATCGTAGCCTTTGGTGTGGCACTTTGTCAAATGCCTTCTGGAAATCTAAGTACACCAAATCCACAGATTCCCCTTTATCCTCATTGCTTATTATTTCCTCAAAGAACTCTAATAATTTAGTCAAACATGATTTCCCTTTCACAAAACAATGTTCACTCTAAATGATTGCATTAAGATTTCCCAAGTGCCCAATATAACCTTGTTCATAACAGAATCCAACATTTTTCCATGTGAAATATGTTAAACCAGCTGGCCTGTAGTTTTCTGCTTTCTATCTCCCTCCCATCTTGAATAGAGGAGTTATATTTGCTATGTTTCCAATCTGGTGTGACCTTTCCAGAATCTAGGAAATTTTGGAAAATTAAAATGCATCTGCTATCTCAGCAGTTACTTCTTTTAAGATACTTGGATGCCGTCCATCGGGACCTGGGGACTTGTCAACTTTTAATTCTAATAATTTCCTCGGTACTATTTCCCCGGTGATTGTCATTGTTTTAATTTCCTCCCTCCTTTTCACCTCTCTGATGCACACCTTATTTCCGGGGTGTTATTTGTATCCTCTACAGTGAAGACAGATGCAAAATATCTGTTCAATTTAACAGCTATTTCCTTTTTTTCCATTATTAGTTCCCCAGACTCACTCTCCAGAGGACACAACATTCACTTCACTTACTCTTTTCCTTTTTAAATACCCGTAGAAGCTTTTACTATTTGTTTTTATGCTTCTAGCTAGTTTTCTCTTATACTCTAATTTATCGTTCTTCTTTTAAAGTCATTCTTTGCTGTTTTTTATATTCTGTCCAATCTCTTAACCTGCTACTAGTCTCATTGGAATTATCTGCTTTTTCTTTTAACTTGAAAATATCTTTAAATTCCTTAGCTAGACATGGATTGGTACATCCTTCCCCGAAATCATTCTTTCTCTCTGGAATGTATATTTTCTGAGTGTTACAAAATAACTCTTTAAATACCTGCCACTGCATCTCTATTGACTTCTCCCTGAACCTAATTTCCCAGTTCACTTTAGCCAGCTCTGTCTTCACACCCTCATAATTGCCCCCATTTAAGTTTAAAACACTAGTCTTAGACTTACTCTTCTCTCCCTTTAACCGAAATTCAATCATGCCATGATCACTACTGCTTAGACAAGCCGTTACTATGAGGTCATTACTTAATCCTGTCTCATTGCACATTACCAGATCTAGAATAGCCTACTCTCTGGTTACTCTAGCACATGCTGTTCTAAGAAATTATCCCAAAAACAGTCTGTGAACTCAAGGCTACCATTGCCCATTTGATTTGCCTAATCTGTAAATAGATTAAAATCACCCATGATTATCACATTACCTTTCTTCTAAGCCCAAATATTTCATCCTGTATGCTCCATCCTAAAGTGTTGTTAAGTGACTTTCTCCCTTACTATTTCTTATTTCTATCCAAATGGATTCTACATCTTGATCTTTAAACTAAGGTAATCTCTTACGATTACACTAGTGCCATCCTTAATTACCAGAGCGACACTTCAACCTTCCTGTCCTTACGGAATGTCATGTATCCTTGAATATTCAGGACCCAGCCTTTGTCATCTTGCAGCCATATCCCCATAATGGCTATCAGATCATATATATTTATTTCTATTTGAGCTTTTCACTTATCGGTTTTGTTAAGAAGGCTCTGTGCATTCAGATACAGAGCCTAACTCTGTCTTTTTATCATGTGTGCAATCTCTGGCCTTATCTGCTGGTGCTTTCTAAGTTTGTATGTTCTGTCCCTTCCTGCCATACTCTGATTATCACTGCAGCCTTAAGATAAATCAGATAAACTTGCTCATTTTCATGCCAAATTTGTCCTGCAATCCTCAAAAATATATTTAACATGATTCTTTTTTAAAAAGGAAATAAAATCATAAATGGGAGTGTAAACACACCTATCACTAAAAGTACTGACACAGATTAACAAGGCCATAAAAAGAACAAACCAAGCACTGAATTTAATTTCTAGAGGGATAGAATCAAAAAGTGGAGTATTTTTGTTAAACATGTATCGAACCTTGGTCAGACAGCCCCTGGAGCACTGTACACAATTCTGCTCACCATATTATAACAAGATACAGAGTCACTGGAAAGGCTCAAAATAAGATTTACAAGGACAATGTCAGGAACGTGGAGGTACGCCTATCAGTAAAGGATGAAGAGTTTGGGCCTCTTTTCTCTTGAAAAGAAAAGGCTGAAGGGTGGCCTAATAGAGGTCTTCAAAATTGTGAAAGGTTCTGATAGAGTTGATACAGAGTGTTTCATCTTGTGGAAAAGAGCATCTCTAGAGTCATCGATATCCCTCCATGGGCCTCATTAATATCCCACCCTATCTCTGTCATCTCCTCCAGCCTCACAACTCTCCAAAATATCTGCACTGCTCTACTTCTAGCCTCTTATGCATCCCCGATTTTAATTGCTCCACCATTGGTACCTTCAGCTGCCTATTCCCTAAACTCTTCAATATCTTATCTATTCCTCTCCACTTCACTTTTTCCCTTTAAGCCACTCTTTTGAAACCTATCATTTTGACCAAGCCTTAGGTCATATGACCTAATATCTCCTTAAGCAACTTTATTTTATAATGCTCCTGTGAAGCACCTTGGAACATTTCACTTCGTTAGAGGCGCTATATAAATGTTACTGTTATTGCTTCACACATTCATATCAAATTTCTAACATAAAATTTATTTCAATGATGAGATTAGACTGATTAAAGTAAATGGACAATGCCTCTTAAAAATAATGTGGAGAATTTACCATGACCACATTCAAAGTTTGTATGGTAACAATCGCCAATAATAATTTCTAGCCTAGTAAATCCTAAAATCCCCATCAATTTTAAAACTGCCACATCCCAAAATCCATTACACATCCCATGGATTGGTATAAGTTAAGCTTTATAAAATATATGGCATAGAGCGATAATAATTGTGCCTTGGCTTCCCAATTCTAAAATCATTAGATCAGTACATCATGGCCCATATAACATGAGACAGCAGTAATTCAAATATAATTATTAAGAACCCCCTATTAAAAAAGCACAACGTTGTTAATTAAATTTTATAATTAGCTTTGGCTGAATGTAACATAATAAACGTAAACTGCTTTGCTTCCTGCTCCTGATCTAAAAATTGGGGTTGAATAGAAGGTTCATGTTGGAGCATGGTGCAGCACTTTCTGATTTTTGTCCTCTTGGTCCCACAGCCTTGGAAGACACGTTTTCATAACTGAGGTTATTAGAATATGGTATGAATTACCACAAGCCGAATCAAACATTTAAGAGGAAACCAAATAAACAGGAGGGAAAATTAATGAGGAAGGAACAGTGAAAGGGTTTTCTCTATTTTTTATTCATTCATGGGCTAGGCCAGCATTTATTGCCCATACCTAATTACCCTTGAGAATGTGGTGGTGAGCTGCCTTCTTGAACCAATGCAATCCATGTGGTGTAGTATAGTGCTGTTAGGGAGGGAGTTCCAGGATTTTGAACAAGTGATAATGAAGGAACGGCAATATATTTCCAAGTCAGGATGGTAAGTGACTTGGAGGGGAAATTCCACTTTGTGGTGTTCCCATGTGTCTGCTGCCCTTGCCTGTCTAGATGGTAGCAGTTGTGGGTTTAGAAAGTGCTACCTAAGAAGGCTTGATGAGTTCCTGCAGTGCATCTTATAGATGGTACACACTGCTGCTACTGTGCATTGGTGGTGGAGGGAGTGAATGTTTATGGATGGGGTGCCAATCAAGCAGGCTGCTTTATCCTGGTGTCAAGCTTCTTGATTGTTGTTGGAGCTGCACTCATCCAGGCAAGTGGAGAGTATCCCATCACACTCCTGACTTGTGCTTAGTGGACAGGCTTTGGGGAGTCAGGAGGTGAATTACTTGCAGCAGGATTCCAAGCCTCTGACCTGCTCTTGTAGCCATGGTATTTATATGGATAGTCCAGTGCAGTTTCTAGTCAATGGTAACCCCCAGGATGTTGTCAGTGGAGGATTCAGCAATGGTAATTCCATTGAGCATGAAGGGGTGATAGTTAGATTCTCTCTTGTTGGAGATGGTCATTGCCTGGCACTTGTGTGGCACGAATGTTACTTGCCACTTGTCAGCCCAAGTCTGGATATTATGCAGGTCTTGCTGCATTTGGACATGGACTGCTTCAGCATCTGAGGAGTCGCGAATGGTGCTGAACATTGTGCAATCATCAGTGAATATCCCAACTCTTGACCTTATGATAGAAGGAAAGTCATTGATAAAGCAGCTGAAGATGGTTGGACCTCGGACACTAACCTGAGGAACTCCTGCTATGGTGTCCTGGAACTGAGATGATTGATATCCAACAACCACAACCAGCTTTCTTTGTGCTGGGTATGACTCCAACCAGTGGAGAGTTTTTACGCTGATTTCCAGTGAATCCAGTTTTGCTAGGGCTCCTTGATTCCACACTCAGTCAAAAGCTGCCTTGGTGTCAAAGGGAGTCATTCTCACCTCACTTCTTGAATTCAGCTCTTTTGTCCATGTCTGAATCAAGGCTGAAATGAGGTCAGAAGCTGAGTGGCCTGGCGGAACCCAAACTGAGCATTGCTAAGCAAGTGCCACACAATAGCATTGTTGATGACCCCTTCCATCACTTAACTGATGATGGAGAGACGACTTTTGGGTGTGCTAATTGGCTGGGTTGGATTTGTCCAGCTTTTTGTGTACAGGACATACCTGGGCAATTTTCCACATTGCCGGGTAGATGCCAGTGTCATAGCTGCACGGGAACAGCTTGGCTCGGGTGGCGGCCTGTTCTGAAGCACAAGTGTTCAGTACTATTGTCCGAATGTTGTCAGGGCCCATAGCCATTGCAGTTTCCAGTGCCTTCAGCTATTTCTTGATATCACGTGGAGTGAATGGAATTGATTGAAGGCTGGCATCTGCTGGAGGAAGCCGAGATGGATCATCCACTTGGCACTTCTGGCTGAAGGTTGTTGCGAATGCTTTAGCCTTATCTTTAGCACTGATGTGTTGGGCTCCTCCACCATTAAGGAAGGGGATATTTATGGAGCCGCCACTTCCAGTAAGTTGTTTAGTTGTCCACCACCATTCACAACTGGATGTGGCAGGACTGCAGAGCTTAGTCCTGACCTGTTGGTTCTGGAATTGCTTAGCCCTGTCTATCGCATGCTGCTTATACTGTTTGGCACACAAGTGGTCCTGTGTTGTAGCTTCACCAGGTTGATGCCTCATTTTTATCTATGCCTAGTGCTGCTCCTGGCATGCTCGCCTACACTCTTCATTGAACCAGGGTTGATCCCCTGGCTTGGTGGTAATGGTAGAGCAGGGTATATACTGGGCCATGGCATTACAGATTGTGCTTGAGTACAATTCCACTGCTGCTGATGGTCCACAGCAACTCATGGATGCCCAGTCTTGAGTTGTTAGATCTGTTCAAAATCTATCCCATTTAGCATGGTGGTAGTAACACACAACACGATGGAGGGTATCCTCAATGTGAATACAGGGCTTCATCTCCACAATGACTGTGCGGTGGTCACTCCTACCGATGCTGTCATGGGCAGTTGCATCTGCGGCAGGCAGGTTGGTGAGGATGAGGTCAAGGATGTTTTTCTCTCTTGTTGGTTCCCTCACCACATGCTGCAGACCCAGTCTAGCAGTTTAGGCTTTAGGACTTGGCCAGCTTGGTCAGTAGTGGTGCTCCTGAGCAACTCTTGGTGATGGACGTTGAAGTCCCCCACCTAGAGTACA
The DNA here is from genome assembly GCF_964194155.1 of Cetorhinus maximus. Taxonomy (NCBI): domain Eukaryota; kingdom Metazoa; phylum Chordata; class Chondrichthyes; order Lamniformes; family Cetorhinidae; genus Cetorhinus; species Cetorhinus maximus. The sequence continues at coordinate 151,340,984 of NC_135882.1, forward strand.
TTCTGCACCCTCGCTACCTTCAGCGCTTCAACATGGAGAAGTACTGATTCATCAGCTGAGGGGTGGGGTTGGGCGCATACATCATATTTAGCAGGAGGTTTGACCTAATACCATGAGACTTCATGGGGTGCAGAATCAATGTTGAGGACTCCCTCCTGACTGTATACTGTCCTGCCAGTGGGACAGGACATACCCAGGGATGGTGAAGGTGGTGTCTTGGACATTTCTGTGAATATGACTATGTCAGGCTGTTTCTTCACTAGTCTGTGAGGCAGGTCTCCCAATTTTGGCATTAGCCCACAGATGTTAGTAAGGCAGACTTTTCCATGTCAACAGGCCTGTGTTTGTCATTATCGGTGCCTAGGTCAATGTTGGGTGGTCCATCCAGTTCCATTCCCTTTAGGCTTTTTAGTAGATTGATACAACTAATTGCCTTGCTAGGCTAATTCAGAGGGCATTTAAGAGTCAACCACATTACTGCAGGTCTGGAGTCACATGTAGGCCAGACCAGGTAAGGACAGCAGATTTCCTTCCCTAAAGGGCATTAATGATCCAGATGGGTTTTTACAACAATCGACTCATGGTCATCAATAGACTTCTAATTCCAGATTTTTGAATTCAAATTTCACCATCTGCCCTGTGGGATCCTGGAATAAATTAGCTCAGCAAGAGCCTGTTTTCACTGGTGGAAGTGGAGTGTTTGCTTTGATTGATTGACAACTTTATCAGGTTATAATAAGTTGTTCTTTCTTTGAACTCGTTCTTTCAATGACTGTATGTTTATTTGGATATGGTTAAGAGGTGTGAAGTAAGACAATGGTTCTGTTATTGTTACTATATTGATACAGTTTGGCTGACACTTTTTTAGGGTTGTAGAACAGCAGTTTCTTTTTCAAAGTAGTTTTCTGAATAAGTGTTTTTAAGTGTATTTTAAGACTTGCCATTGTTATACAGCTCACCCCTGACCAGTCCCCCATGTTACAGAGAGGGGGTATAAGGCATCAGGTAGCTCGCCTGCACTTAGACCTATTAAGGCCCTTAAGTGGCCAATTAATGGCCACTTAAAAACCTTATTCCATCTCTTCTGCTATAATATGTGCAACTGGGAAGGTGCATGGAAGGTGATCAGCCCTGCAGGTTTCATTGCACAGGCTAAAGGTAGGAAGGAAGGGGACTACTTCCTTGAGTGGGGGGGGGGGGGGGGCCTATGCCCAAGGTGGTACCTCCCACTTTGTGCCTCCGCCCCCAGCCTCTAAAACCTGACCCCCACCCCCACCTCGCCCGCCCCTTGCTGGGGTCTCCAATCCCTGCCCGACCAAAACGCCGGGGCTTACCTTCAAGTCCGGGATCTATGTTCTTTCTTCCTGGGGATGCTTGTGGCCCCAACAGTGACCACTATTTGCTTCAGCCACTGCTGGAATGACAAGAGCTGCCGGCCAATCTGATTGGCCAGCAACTTTCAAGGGCGGGACTTCCTGTTCCTGAGGGGCAGAAGTCTTACTTTCACCTTATTGAAGTCGCCACACTGCAACCCCACCCTGCACCCCCCCAGTTGGGGCAACCAAATTTAAAGTTGACAAGGTGCCGACTGACTTGTTGACTAGTGGCGCAAGCAATATGTCCCTTCACCACCCCCCCCCACCACCCCCCACCGCCCCCACCCCATAAAATTCACCCCCTATTGATTTTATTGGAGTTTTCAACTCTGACATCCGAATTCAAACCCAGAACAGATTCTCTGGTTATGAATGTCTCCTCTCGCTCTGCTGGGTGTGACAATCTTCTTAATCTTAGCGTTAATTAAAAGAATTAGGTTAAAGTAGAAAAGAAAGAGCATGCATTAAGTCTACAGCATGCAGAGTGGCCCCCTGTAGTGTGTACTTTACCCAAGGACTGATGTCAAGGCTTCACAGCGGGAACTTTACATAGCCAGCTGTTCCAAGCATCAAGAATACTCAAACATTTCCTAATTAATAAAATTCTAGGTATTCTAAGGGAAATAATTTTGGACAGTCTCCACTAGATTGAGCTTTGTGTTCACACCACAAAAACACCACATAATTCACTACACAGATTTGTTCATGCAGAAGGATTCAATTACGTCGTGTTCTTTGTCTAGATTTCTGTCATCCAGAAAGACCGCTGTTCAAATCTCAATCTAAGCTTCCAAAAATAAAACTAGCAAAACCACTTGTGCATACACACCATAAAACATTATTAATTTTAGAGATCGATTTCTCACTCGAAACACATCTTTATTAAGCTAAGAAAATGTCAACCATCATTGCTGGCTGACTGTACAATCTACAACACTTATTGCTTTGTGTAGGCTGTCCTCAGAGATTGTCTTTGCGTAAGTATTATTTGTCACTCACATTTGCAGTTGGAATTGGTGAATACATTGCCTATGTGACAAGTATTTGTTAGGCCAGATATGCTCCACAGTGTGCATCATTGTAATTGAGTCTAAGATCGTAGCCTAACCAGCTGCATAAAGACAACATTTTTTTTATTCCTTCACGGAATGTGGGTGTTGCTGGTAAGGCCAATATTTATTAACCATTCCTTTTTGCTTATGAGAAGGCGGTGGTGATCCCTCTTCTTGAATACAGTTGAGTGGATTGCTAGGCTATTTTAGAAGGCAATTAAGAGTCAATCACATTGCTGGTAATTTGGAGTCACATATCAGTTAGACCGGGTAAAGATGGCAGATTTCCTTTCCTTAAAGGGCTTTAGTGAAGCAGATGGGCTTTTAAGACAAGCCAGTAGCTTCATTGTCACCATTACTGATGCTAGCTTTTTATTCCAGATTTATATAATTAATTGAATTTAAATTTCCCAGTTGCCTGACTGCAGGGGATGGATGCAGGGGCAGAGGAAGGGCAGAATCAGAAGTGCCTAGTTATGGTACTCCAGGTATCATGAGTGGAGGGCAGGCTAGATAGACTAGCTGTGTTTACCTGCCTGATATTTTCATACGTTTGTAAGTACAAAACTAAAGCATACAAGATTCTGTGGCCATCCAACTTCTTGAATTTTAGCAGAGAGCTAATTTTTTTTAGCAACATTAAAGTTTGACTCCAATAATAGAATTCTGCTCCTGGGTGCAGGAAGTAAGAAGATATTTGTAGAGCTAGATTTTCCCTTACAAGAGAGCAGTGAGAGGTGAGCACTATAACTCAGGTCCATCAGTTCAATAAGCTGGTAATTAATCTCAAACTAGTACCAGTTGTATGTTATATTATCTCCTTTAAAAAAAAGACAGTTGGAGAAGTTGCTCCTTTGCTTGGAAAAACAGAAGTTCATCTGCCTCCCATTTCTGGCCATCTAATATGCCTACCCCAGGTTCCCCTACTATGGGACATCTGGTTTAATTGAGGGCAGGGAAAAACTGGAAACCTTCTTTAAAAAAACTTCCCAAGCTTTCAGTCACACAATATTGTTTATGTGCGGTATAAAATGAGTGACATAGGAATCTCTTTCAATGACCAGTTCCATGACTACAGCTCCTTCCTCATGCATAGCTTGAGCCCTCTTTTCAAACAAAACTTTGTGTTGGCCTTTTTTACAAACATGACAGTATGTTTGTATGTCCTGAAAATGACCATGTGAACAGAATTGAATTGTAAACCTCACCTTTTGAGACAGGATTGGATTTGCTGTGAGTGTGTTTTGTCTGCATTAAAATAGACTGAGTGCTTGTCTTCTTCAATTTGAAGCCTTCTGCTGTCCACGTCAGGGGAAATTAAATATGGACTTAACATGCTCAAAAAGGATAATATTCTGACCAGAAACTGTACGTCATAAAACTGAAATTCTGGGGTTCCTGATCCATTGCCAAACATTTTGTGGACTGGCATTTTCAGCCATCTGCATTGAAGATATTGAACCCATCATAAATCACTGTAACACATAAACTGTTGTGCTCAAAGGCACATGCTCAGCAGAATTTCCAGTATAAGCTTGGGATAACTACAGGCATGCCCACAAAGTGGGAAACGGACTGGGCAGAGCAGTCCTCCAGGAATTTGAGCGTAACTGCAATAAAGAAACAACACAGACAAATTCCCAAATTTCAGAACTCCCGCCCGCTTGGGTGAAGCACTTTCTTCTCCCCCTTCCACCCCACCAGGTTTTCCAGTCATAAACTTATGAAACTTTTAGTTTGCTTCACTGAGCATGGAGACGAAGTGTTGTGAGGTTACATAAAGATGTGAATGAATGCCAAAACTGGTTCACATCAACACACAACCTTATACTATAACTTCCCTAAAGATAGTTTAAACAGCACCAACTAGAAGATTCCAGTTCCTTCTACTACTCCAACCAGGACAGAAAGCTCAAGGAGCATTTGTACTATTAAGCGTGTCTGCTCCAATATATATGTTGGGCCTGAAATTCCTTGGGCCCTGCTCCACCATTGTAGGTTGAGAGAAGTGGATTGCCTGTTTTCCCAAGTATAGGATCATGAGCCACATCCCATATTGGTGTGCCAAGCCACTCAGTTCAAGGGCAATTAAGGATGGGCAACAAATGCTGGCCTGGCCAGAGACATCCACAACCCATGAAAGAATGATAAATTCCAGAGGTGGGGTCACTACCATAGTCTGGGCAGATCACCAGCAATTAATACAGTATAACCCTATTGATGCCCCCCTATCCACCCCACCCACCCTTGCTTAATCCATCCTTATAAAGCAGAGCAGTCCACAGTCACACCATCTGAGATCGTTGAATCTCATCCTAAAAATTTTTGGTTTTTGCTAATGCCTCAGCAAAACCCACGGGCAAAATTTCACCCATGTCAGGTGGGCTCAGCGGGGGGAGGGGGTCGGGAAGATGGCTGCTGCCTGTGATCGGGGCCGGAATGTGATTTCTCACTGGCGGGCCAATTAAGGCCCACCCAGTGTGAAACACAGGCGGCAACGCTCAGCGCTGCCTGTGCAGGCGGGAGGGCGGGATGAGTGCGAGCAGAGCGAGCGTGAGTGCCATTTGCAAATCTCCGTGAGGCACAGAGCTGCATCAGGGAGATGAACGGACTACAAAGAAAAATAAAGATTTTATAAATGTTATAAAACATGACCCTCATGTGACTCTGTCACGTGAGAAGGGACATGTTATTAATGAAAAATGAAAGTTTTTATTTAATTTTTATTTGCTTTTGGAAACTTCAGCTGTGGATGAGGTTTCCAAAAAAGTGCAAAGGCTGCTTGGCTTTTTTGCCTCCCCGCCAACCGTTAGGTTGGACGGGCAGCAAAAAAATTCTTTCAATTAACTTTTTAATGGCCTCAATAGGCCTTTTAATTGTTGGTGGGTGTGCTGCCGACTCCGGCACGCGCCCACTGACCGAAGTATCGCGCAAGTGCGCAATGACGTCAGGACAATCGCCCGACGTGATCATGCGTCACTTTACTCTCGGTCAGGTCGGGCGCATGCCCACCTGCCTAGCTAAAAATTTTACCCCATGTCTCTTCTGCTGTACCCTTATAAGTGTATAGTGGGTTGAATACCTGAAGGCTGCCTGTGAACTACCTCAAACACAAACCCTTATCATGGGAGGTGGTAAAGGAATCACACTGCCCCTTTACCGGAAAGTTGCGAAAAGTAAGAAATGGGGTTTATTCCCATTGGAACTGGATTCCTCCCCCTAATTTCAGCTGCGAACGGATGATCCACCCACTCTCTATCCTTGGATTGGATCAGAATTTCAGGCAGTGCCTATTTTTTTCGCAAAATGTACAACTGAACCAATATTGAAACAAACATACAGTTCATGGAGTATAAAGAGATCTCTATATTTTCAGTGATTGCATCCATCAATTTCACTAACTGCCGATTACTTTCCCAAAGCTTTCCCGCCGAGTTATGTGAGTTTTAAACAAATTCTTAAACAGCTACAGATGATTTGCAACTGCTCTCATAATGTACAATCAATCCCCAACTGAGAATCACTTGGTTTGTTTTCCTGCTCAACATGCATCTGCTTTATGGGAGGGAAGTGATTATGTTGGGAGGAGGCGGGGTGGTGGCAGGTGGAGGAGATTAATTACTGAATATAAATTAATTGTCAAATCAGCACAAAAGCCATAAAGATCCTGCTTTTGTTAAGAGCTCCTTTTTAGTGATGCTTAAATGGAATATTGCCTGGAGTTTCACGGAGTCAGGCCGATTTCAGAGGCCTTCAAAAATGGCAGGTGGGATACAATTCGAAATTCCTGTCCCCATTCCTGGTACTGGCAATTTTTGCCAGCGCAGGATAAGGGTGCAGGCTGCACCCTGCCCACACCCTGCACTCTAACCTGGCCAGTTCTATTGTGGGGGTAGGCATCATCCCCGTGGGGTCAGGGCAGCTTCTCGAGGATTCATGGTTCACATCTCCTCACAGGAGTCGTGAACCATCGTCTGGTTTTGGGGACCTTCTGAAAGATATGCATAAAAGGTCTTGTCCATGCCCATTCCATGAGCCCCGATGCCACCTCCATGCCCACTCACCCAGGTTGCATTATGTACAGATCCAATGAGCCATATAAGTGACAATTTTTGAAATGCTCATGCACAAAAATAAATCAAAAATTTCCTCTGAAAAATTGCTGGACTTACAACCCTGTAGCAGTGTTAATCAAACAGAGTCAGTATAGTCTTGCAGTTCAACCAAGCATTCATAATGAGGCCATCTGGCTTCATTATGAATGCTTGGCTGAACTTTAAGACTCACTAATGGATTAGCGATGCAGCGTCTGTTTAGATGGTCTGAAATGGAATGTTTGCTTTGATTGATTTGATTGACATTCCTTTGAGGTTATAATAAGTTATTATTTCATTGAACCCCTTCAAGATCTACATGTTTATTTGGACAAGGATAAAAAAGTGTTAAGTGAGGCACAGCTTCTATTATTGATACTAAAATGCTCCGTATGTTTGACACTTACATAGGTGTGCAAGAGCAGCAGTTTTGTCAAAAGAGATTGTTGAATGCTTTTGTACCTATAAGCATTTCAAGACTTGCCATTGTTATTACATGGTTCATTAGTTTTGTACGTAGTGCAGACTGGGTAAATGAGCATTGAGGGTGAATGATGGGAGTGAGGGAGTGACGGCCAAAGGGACTAACAGTTTTTAATATAACTGGGACAAAGTCTCAGAGAACTGAGATGGGTCTTCTAATCAGCCCATCTCAGCACTCCCCACTCACTGTGGCTGCATCCAGCCTGCTTCTGGAGTCAATCATGCTCCTTGGAGTGAAAATATTGTATGTGGCAGCCATTTATACAGACAGGTGTGCTGAGTTGGGAAATGTCCCAAATCAAGCTTCCCACCTTGTTGGCGAAAATCCATCCCAGTATCTCCTGCATTTATTCCTTAATTAGAAACTCAAATGAAACCTTTTTGGCTCTAAGTAATTTGGTATAAATCTAAATATAAATTCATGCCATCACGTAGGTAATTTGTTCAGAGCAGGAGGATAGGAGTTATAGCTTGATGCTTTTCTAAGAGTAGAAAAATTAGAGAATTGGAATCAAGCAGTGAAAAATAATCACTACAGTTTAAAGTATCTCCTATTCTCCAAATTATCATCACATGCTTTCAATCAATCTCAAACAATTTAATCACAATAAATACTTCAAAGAAGTGTCGATTATAAGAACATTTAAGGAGATTATTTGGTCTCAGCAATGTTCAGTGATCCTTTTTGTGGGCCTTAGAGAGAGAATACAGACTCTTCCTAGTTCTGGGTAGTGACCTTCCCTCATACTTGAACTAGTATTATGCCCAAGGTGCTTTGTCTATGTTTAAAATGGAAAACGTGGAGCTTTGATTCACCATAGTAGAAGGATACAACTACCCCCTCCTACAACCCCTAATAGTATGATCTTTATGGATTGATGACACAAAGGTGGTCTTTAGTGGCGGGTGGGGTCAGGGCTAGGGGAGTGTAGTGCAGGGAAGTAGAAAAAGTTAAGTAAGTGCTTGCTAACCTTGCTTCATTCTCTCCAATTTCATCCGATGGAACGCTATCTGCTTTCAGGGCCGACAACACTCAAGAAGCTTGACATAATCCAGAATAAAGCAGCCCACTTCACACACCTTAAAAACTCTCTCACTCCATCGCTAGCGTTCGTGGCAGCACTGTGTACCATCTAAGAGCTGTACTGCAGCAACTTGCCAAGCCTCCTTCAACAGCACCTTCAAAGCCGGAAATCTTTATCACCTAGAAGGACAAGAGCAGCAGATGCATGGGAACACCACCAGCTGCAAGATCCCCTCCAAGTCACACATGATCCTGATGTGGAACCATGTTGCCGTTTCTTCACTGCCGCTGGGTCAAAATCCTGGCTCACCGCCAATTTTCCAAGGGCAATTAGGGTGGGCAATAAATGCCGGCCTTGGCAGCAATGCTCACACCTTATGAACAAATTTAAAAGATAGGAAGTATTGCACAGTCAGTATTGGAGCTTAAGTCAGATTTTGATGATCCTTCTCGACTTACAACACAGTCAGTCTTGACTTATTTTCAAGTCACTTATACATCCAATGACAGATGTGGCCCAAGAACGAAACCCTTCCAACCATCCTGAAAAAATGATCCTCAACTCTTAGGGCTGGATTTAATGGAAATGATGGTGGTCTTGTCTGCTGGCTGGGAGCTCCATGTTGCCGCCTTTGGGGAAGGACAACCGCAGGCACTTAACTGGTCAGCAGCGGGCCCTTACCCTGGTTCAAGGACCCTGGGGATGGAATTCCCGTCGTCTGGCCAATCAGAGGCTGGCATATCCACTGAACAGCATCACCACCGGGGCTGCTGCTGGCATGATGCCCAGCCAGGGCCGAATATTGTCGCTGGATCCCAGGCCACAGGTGAATAATGGAGGGGGAGGGGTGTTGTGAGGCGGAGGTCAAGGGAATGGAGGGATAACGGGGATCAGAAGCAAGGGCAGGGGAGTAGCTCTCAACAGGGTCCCCCCTTCCTGATGCCAGGTCCCTCAATTGGGCACAGTGCCCTTCAACGAGGGCCCCATCCCATCTGATTAAATGCCCCCCCCCCACCACCAAACTCACCACGGGGGGAGGGCATAAATTCCAACCTTAGTTTCTATTTTCTCCCTTCTAACCAATTTTCAACCTAGTTTGCTATCCTCCCCCTAATTCAATTCTCCTTAATATTCTCTCATAATCACCTGTGTGGTATCTTGTCAAAGACAGTTCTAAAATCCATTTACATTACATCCATTGAATCTCCCCCATCTACCATATCTTTTGTACCTCCTTGAAAAAAATGGGTAAATGGGCATGGGTTAGGCATCCATTAACCCATATGCCCTCAGGCCTATTGAGGGCCTTAAGTGGCCATTTAAGTGGCAGACGGGCAAGAGAGGAAAGGTCATTTTTTTACAACGTTGTTGAGACGATGGGAAGGTACTGGGGTCATATAATCCGAGGGCTGCTCTGTGCACATCGGGGCCAGTCACCCAACCCCCAACCCAAGATCATGCTCTCCCTTTGTGCCTCCCCACCTCGCCTCCAGCACCCAGCCCCATCCCCAGAGTGCCCAACCCCTTCACACCCTAAAAGCCCAGGCATTACCTGGGTCCCGATAACATTGACGATCTCCGTGGGCCTCTTTGCTATCCCAGCAGCACCCAGTACTGCTGGAGCTGCCAGGCAAACAGATTGGCCGGCAGGTCTCTAGGGTGGGACTTCTTGTCCAGTGAAGCTCAGAAGTCTGACCCTTGGTTTGTTTAGATCACCCCAGTAGGTTATCACTGCAGGGCAGATTTTTTTTTAAAGTTAGTCCGTTTGGAAATGACTTTTCTTGAGGAGGCGAGCAGCACGCCACCCCCCACCCCCCCCATCAAATCCCCTATCCCCACCCCCCCAATAAAAAACAGCCCCTGAGCCTGAGATTTCCCAAGCACAATTGTTTGAAATCCACGCTGGCTATATTTATTTTTCTCTTTATTTAGAAATGTGGGAATTTCATCCCTAAAGACTAACATTTCCCCCAGCAAAGTTGCCACCCAGATTAGCTCGTCTCTCCCTTTTTTACAAATTACTGTTCCATTGACCATTTCACCATCCTGCAGGAAATATGTCACTCAACGGAGGCCTGAAATATAATTTCCATTTCCTCCTTTATCTCCGTCAGTATCCTGGTGCGTTGTTTTATTTTAGCCTGACTAGTTTATCTGAGATTTTCCTTTCGTCCACCGTAGAATTGCTCATTTGGTCTCATCCAATTTAAGAGTTCATCACTTCTCCAATACTCTTAGCGGAGTAGTTATTAAGTGCCTCCACCATTTTATGCTCATCATCCATATATTGACAATTCCCTCCTTACAGTAATATTTTTTATTCGTTCGTGGGATGTGGGCATCACTGGCAGCATTTATTGCCCATCCCAAATTGCCCTAATCAGAGGGCATTTTTTAAGAGTCAACCACATTGCTGTGGGCCTGGAGTCACATGAAGACAGCAGATTTCCTTCCCTAAAGGGCATTAGACCATCAACAATGGTTTCATGGTCATTATTAGACTTTTAATTCCAGGTGTTTATTGAATTCAAATTCCACTATCTGCTGTGGTGGGATTTGAGCCCAGGTCCCCAGAGCATTACCCTGGGTCTCTGGATTACCAGGCCCCCTCTGCTCTCTCAGGTGGACATTAAAGATCACATGGAAATATTTTGAACAAGAGCAGGGGAGTTCTCCCTGGTATCCTGGCCAACAATTATCCCTCAAACCTCTTCCACAGTCCATGTCCATGTAGGGGCTTGGCAACCATGGACTTCCATTGGATTGGTCCATGATTATGCTTGACAAAGTACGGCAGTGGTTTGCCATTGCCTTCTGCAGTAAGGCTGAGCAGGAACCATCCCACTCTTTAGTGCCTGCCATCAGGTGCATTTACAGGCTGATAATCAACCTATTTGGCCACATTATGCACACACCCTCCATGACCATCTGACCTCCCCCCACATCATGAAGTAGGACTTGAATCCAGAGCTTCTGGCCCAGAGGCAGGGATACTACCATTGTGCCACATTTCTTGTATTACAACAGGGACTGTGTAGCACTTAAGGACAACCCGAGGTTGTGAATGGCACTATATAGATGTAATTCTTTCTTTCTTCCTTTGAATGTAGATGAAGCCCAAAATCCAATTTCAGGCTTGGTCTTGGGTAGGCGCTGACTTGTACGGCTGGTTATAAACTCAAAAATGTGCAATAATCAACTTTTACCATATTAAATCCCAAAATGTTTATTTTCCGTTCTTGACCAGTTAACAGACAGGTTTCTTTTAATGCTTTTAAGTCTAGAATTTTCCTGAAATTAAATGTTTCCCATCTCCAACATTTATTTTCCACACTCTGCACCTTGCAAAGCCTCTAACTCAGCTGTACTGCTCAGGAAGATCCCAGTTACAATTCTCAGTTTGTGTTTATTTAGCTTAGGTTGAATGATACAATCAGCTTTGATCCCTTGGGACAAGGGGTGAAAAAGTCAACCAAAAGTCCCATTTAGTGCTCTTTAGGCAGAAAAGCTGTCAATTTGAGAACAGCTGCAAATTCCCTCATTGTTCAATCGTGCTCGATATCTGGGTTTATACGTGAAGAACTATCACATGGCTGAGGTAGACATGATGGCCAGTATTCTATAAGCTGCAATGGTTCAATACTTTGAATGTTTTTTCAGCCCGTTCTGGAGTTTTACTTGGAGCTGGTGTACTTGGTCACCGCCTTTGTCCCTTCTGGCACGGCGAGCTTGGCCAGTTCACCGGGCTGCAGCAGGCTCACGGCGGTCTGGATCTGCCGGGGGATGATGGTGCTGCGCTTGTTATAATGGGCCAGGCGGGAAGCCTCACCCGCGTCGCGCTCGAAAATATCGTTCACGAGTGAGTTCATGATGCTCATGGCCTTGGAGGAAATGCCGGTGTCGGGGTGAACCTGCTTCATCACTTTGTAGATGTAGACGGAGTAACTCGCCTTCCTTGACTTTTGTCACTTCTTGCCACCCTTTGCTGACAGTTTCTTTAAGGCTTTCTTGGCAGCCTTCTTGGGAGCTGGTTTCTTCTCATCAACCGTCTTCAGCTTCAGACACAGAAAAGAGGATGGACAAAACTGGGGGAATCATAGGAGTGTAAACACAAGTTAATGAGGGACAAGAACCAGTTTGAACATTGAACCCTCCTGGATGTACTCTGTGAGTGGGTAAAAGATGAATACCAGATTTTAAAAAGATTCATGTTTTCAGATAGTGATGCAATTAAGCAGGCTATGGGGTGTTAAATGGGCCATACTATATTTTTTCCAGCTTTTAAGAACTGTTTTGTAAACCATTGCTTTACATCACCTATTTGTTATCTTTTTGAATGTAGGTGCCAGCTGGTTGCCATCATGTATCTGCAATTGAAGATATTACTGCTTTCACTTGCCCTGCACACCTCAGTAATCATACACAAATGCATTTGTCCTATCAGGAGATTTTGTCACACTTGCTAGTCAACCACAAGATTAAATGTGATTGCTTGCAGAAATGTTGGAGCATGGGCATTCAAGAAAATCAAATTGGATTACTAGCCTGTTTAGCAGAGCATCAAATGTGACACTACAAAAAAAAATGGCAATAATAAAATTAAATCTTTCCAGCGGATGGAACATTAAAACTTATTTTAAACACGACAGTGAAATGTGGCAGTATAGATCAGAAATAGATCATTCAGCCCAACTGGTCTGTACTGGTTTACTATCTGAGCCGACTTCATCTCAGCCTATAGAATCACAGGAAGTTTACGGCACAGAAAGAGGCCACTTAGCCCATCACGTCTGTTCCAGTTATCTGCTTATGCCTCCCAATCCTTTCTTCCTCAAGAGGCAGTTATGCAACTTGCTTCAACTATTCCTTGCAGCAATGAGTTCCACATTCTATCCACACTCTGGCCCAGGCCTTCCGGCCTCCGGATGGTCATACCCCAGATGTACCCTGGAAGATCCTTGGAAGTCCCAACACAAGGAATCGGTGGGAACTGCCCGGGAAGTTGCAACTTTCATTCCCCACTGACTTCACCCCCACCCCACAGCCTGACTACCCCCCCTGCGGCCAACCAAACTCTCTGACCCTCCAACTCCACCATGACCACCCCCCAACAATCCTCCGGCTTGCCCAACCACCTGACCTCCCCCCCAACCATCTGACCTCGCCCACCGACCTTCTGACCTCCTCCTCAATCTCCCCCACCAATATTCGGACCTCTCCCACCAACTGCCCCTGACCTCCCAACCTCTTCCAACCCTGCGATTTCCCACTTGACATTCCAACATCCCTCCCGGCATCCTCCCCTGACTCCCTGACCTCCCCGGAACTCTCCAACTCTCTCAAACCTGCCAACATTCCCCCAACCTGCCGATTCCTTCCAGAGCCTCCGAATTCTCCCCCCAACCCTCTGACTTCCCTCCCTTGGCCATCCGACTCTCCCCAAACTCACTGACCACCCCTCTTACTCTCCCTGGACACTCCATCTCTCCCCTAACCCTCTGACTCTGCCCCGCCCAACACTCTGACTCCCAACCTAACCTCACAACCCTATTTACACCCCCCCCCCCCACCTACGACCCTACCCAACTGGCACTCTACCCACCATCCCTACCCTGCCATCCTACCAATCCTGCCACCGACCACCCTGCCATCATTTCCATTTACCTCACTCACACTCATTCACTAGCAAACTGAAGAACTATTTAAATGTTCCAAAGCTTTTCAGGGTGTTAGTGAATGAAGACTTGCTAAAATACGGCAGCTGGTGCTGTAAAAATGGTGCATGGCTTGGCTTGGCTTACCCTGACGATCCTACATAATGAGGAAGGACTCCGAGAATAGGTACACTCTGCATTTCTGAGGAGGCCCAGTTCAGAAGTCCGGGTCAAAAACATGGAGCTCCGGTGCTGTGTAAAAGATAGGGGTGGAGAGGCAATCCGACGGTGATTGCTATTCCTTGGAAGATTCAGCCTCTGAGTTCCTTTTCAATTCTCTATTGGATTTACTTGTGACTGTCTTATGTTTATGGTCCCTAGCTTTGATTTCCCTCACAAATAGAAACTTCTTCATTATGTCGACCCTATCATAATCTTAAAAATTGCTATTGATCACCCTTCAATCTTCTCTTTTCTAGGATTATCACCCCTCCACCCACACCAAACTTTCTATTTTAATCATCTTACTAAGAGTTTATTTACATCAGCATCCAGCTATCCTAAATCACTGCTTCAGTCCCAGGCGTGATCAAAGGCATCAGAAGAGTGAAAACAAAGCAGTCAACTGCATATGTGGGGATGTGAGGAGCTGCACCACTACTACGCTGGTGTGAACCCACTGGTGCGCAAGGTGGGCAGAGGACCCCTTCCCACATATGGGGTATATATACACTGCCTCCTGGTGTGCACCCGCCAGTACATACAGAGAGTGGATGACAACACAAAGCCTCTTCTGCACACGGAGCAGGTATACTGCCGGCGTGGACTTGGTAATGGGTTAGCAGGGCTGTCCGCTTCATGACATCCTTCCTACACAGCAAGCAGGCAAGCATCTTGTCTACAGCATGCACCTGCCAGCAGGTTCGCAGGTTACCCAGGCTTGTGAAGCTCTTGCCATGAACCGTACAGCTGGACAGCGACTACCTGATCCATAGGATGCACATGCCGGTCTTCAGCTGGGTCAGAAATAGGAACCTCTTCCTTCAAACCATGCACTAGTATTGAGAAACTACAATCAACCATTTTATAAACCTGAGTACGGCATAGCTACCTAGATCTATATTACAGCAGAAGAACAGGCTAGGGTTAACACCTTTTACTCTAAAGCAAAAGAGTGCTGGGAATTGGGGTGGAGCGGAGCTTGGGATTTCATCAATTGTGTATTAGGTTTCCAGCAAGTGCACAATGTAACTTATTTCTGACACAATAGCACAATCTGATGAAGAATATGTTTTCCTCCAAAGCAATGATGCCAGGTCTTGAAGGCAGCTACATGACCTGACAATGCAACACAAGCCTTCAAGGACCCAAACATTCATATTTTGTGGTGTCAATCAGGGCAGTGATAGGAATGTTATATTTGGCCTCATCAACTCCTGGGAAAAGAAGAGGCCAAATGTGCGATGACAGATGAAGTATAATATGGGAAAATGAGGTTTACACATTGGCAGGAAGAATAGAAAAGCAGAGAATTAATTAAATGGAGAGGGACTGCAGAATGTTCAGGTACAGATGGATCTAAGTGCCCTGATACATGAATCACAAAAGGTTAGTGCGCAGGCACAGCAAGTGATTAGGAAGGCAAACGGAGTGTTGTCAAAATGTAATATAAAAGTAGGGATAAAAGCAAAATACTGTGGATGCTGGAAATTTGAAACAAAAACAGAAAATTCTGGAAAAACTCTGCAGGTCTGGCAGCATCCGCGGAGAGAGAAACAGTCAACATTTCAAGTCCGATTGAAGAAGAGTCTTACGGACTAGAAATGTTGACTCTGTTTCTCTCTCTGTGGATGCTGCCATAAATGTAGGGATGTTTTGCCACAGTTGTATCGGGTATTGATGAGTCCACATCTAGAGTACTGTGTACAGTTTTGGCCTCCTTATTTAAGGAAGGACATAATTGCATTAGAAGCAGTTCAAAGAAGGTTCACTCAACTGATTCATGGAATGAGGGGTTATCCTATGAGGAAACATTGAATAGGTTGGGCCTTTATCCATTGGAGTTTAGAAGAATAAGAGGCAATCGCTCGAATGAAATACATAACATCCTGAGGGAACTTGACAGGGTGGATGTTGAAAGGATGTTTCCTTGTGGGAGAGACAAGAACCAGGGAACACCATTTAAAAATAGGGGGTCTCTCATTGTGGAGATGAGGAGATTTTTTTTCCCTCATGAGGCTGTGAGTCTATGGAGAGTGAAGGAGACAAGGTCATTAAATATTCTTAAGGCTGGGCTAGATAGATTCTTGATCGACAAATTAGCCAAAGGGTATAGGAAGGAGGAAGGAAATTGAATTGAGGGCACAATTAGATAAGCCATGACCTTATTGAATGGTGGAGCAGGCTCGAGGGGCCAATTGGCCCACTCCTGTTCCTAATTCTGAATTTATGTGTTATTCTGCACATGTGCTGATTCCAGATTTACTGCGTTTTCAATGGAGCAATGAGGGTAAATGTATGTTTGGATGACAGACCTCAGCATTTCAAGAAGTGGCTCACAGCAACCTTCTCAATGGCAATTAGGGAGGATCAATGAATGTTGGCCTTTCCAGCAATGCCCACATCCCATGAATTTTTTTTTAAAAAATGAATAGTTTGGAACATTGGAAATGACCATTAGTTTTCAGTCATAACCTTCAGTGAGATCACTGATTTACGTCAGAAGTGCTAAACACTTTGTCACACTGTTCCATTAAAATGTTTGTGCTATAGGGAGCTTCGTTCTTTTAAAAAGGGTTTTAAAGCACTTTTAGTCCTGATTGCTGACACCTTTCCACCGATACTTATTTTAAAGCTGCTTGTGAATACATGAGATACAACTGCAGACATGATTCATTGCTTTGCCTACCTTCCCGGAGAGTACTTTAGCATTCTGAATGAGAATGAAAAACAGGAAATGTTAGAAAGTGCAGGAATGATTTCAAAGCCAGTCTCTCTCACACAAAAGCGTTAAATAATGTGTCCTTCCAGAAACATGTGACTTTGAGTCTTTACATTGCAAAGAGAGAGTACAAAGGAAGGTTTTGTTTCATTTGACCAAGGACTCTGAGTTATTCAAAACCAATGGCATGTTTTCATCCTTCGTTCAGAGCTGCAAGCCAACTCAACAAATTTATGGCTAGGAGACTGAAGAGCAAATATATGATTTCTATGCAGTTTCAAGAGGAATTTTCAATAATGGAACCAAATTACCCAGACAACCAACGTTTATTCAATGGACAGAAAGTACTATGCATATCAAATCCTGAGCATTGCTGGAAATTTTTAAATTAATAACAATGTAGTTCAAATAATACTAAGAGGCATTAATCTCACCAATTCCATTATCTACATAGATATAATTTGCCATAATGGAATGCTTAGTGTGCCACGCTTAGGATTTAAATTAAAAATACAATACAGAGGGACATGACTGCTCCATTAATAAGAATGTAAGTAATGGGATCAATCGGTTATTGGAAATGTAACTCCTCTATTCAAGAAGGGAGGGAGGCAGAAAGTAGGAAACTATAGGTCGGTTAGCCTAACATTTGTCAGTGGGAAAATACTGGAATCCATTATTAAAGTAGTAGTAACAGGATCTTCAGAAAAGCATAAAACTATCCAGCAGAGTCAACATGGTTTTATAAAAGGGAAATCATGTCTGACAAATTTATTACAGTCCTTCGCGGATATAACAAGTAGAGTGGATAAAGGGGAGCCAGTAAATGTAGTGTATTCGGTTTCCCAAAAGACACTCAATAAGGTGCACATAAACAGTTACAACGTAAATTAGGAGCTCATGGTGTTAAGTGTAGTATATTAGCATGGAAAAAGGGTTGGCTCGTTAAGAGGGAACAATGAGTCAGGATAAATGCAAAATACTGCGGATGCTGGAAATCTGGAACAAAAACAAGAAATAGAAATAGCTGGAAAAACTCAGCAGATCTGACAGCATCTGTGCAAAGGAAGACAGAGTTAATGTTTTGAGTCAGTATGACTCTTCATCAGAACTAAAGAAAAATAGAAATGAGGTGAAATATAAGCTGTGAGAGGGGCCGGGACAGGTGGAACTCGATAGAGGGCCCCAGTTATGCGTGTCTCTTTATGGGGTATGTGGAATATTCCTCGTTCCAGTCCTACTCCGGCCCCCTCCCACAACTCTTTCTCTGGTACATCGATGATTACTTCGGTGCCGCTTCATGCTCTCGTCTGGATCTGGAAAAATTTATTAATTTTGCTTCCAATTTCCACCCTTCCATCATTTTCACATAGTCCATCTCTGACACTTCCCTTCCCTTCCTTGATCTCTCTGTCTCAATTTCTGGTGATAGACTGCCCACCAATATCCATTACAAGCCTACCGACTCCCACAGCTACCTCGACTACAGCTCCTCACACCCCGCTTCCTGTAAGAACTCCATCCCATTCTCTCAGTTCCTTCGCCTCTGTCGCATCTGTTCTGATGATGCCTCTTTCCAAAACAGTTCCTCTGACATGTCTTCCTTCTTCCTTAACCGAGGTTTTCCACCCAAGGTGGTTGACAGGGCCCTCAACCGTGTCCGGCCCATCTCCCGCGCATCCGCCCTCACACCTTCCTCTCCCTCCTAGGATCATGATATGGTCCCCCTTGTCCTCACTTATCACCCTACCAGCCTCCGCATTCAAAGGATAATCCTCCGCCATTTCCGCCAACTCCAGCACGATGCCACCACCAAACACATCTTCCCTTCAGTCTCCCTGTCGGCATTCCGTAGGGATCGTTTCCTCCACGACACCCTGGTTCATTCCTCCATCACCCCCTACACCTCAACCCCCTCCCATGGCACCTTCCCATGCAACCACAGAAGGTACAACACCTGCCCCTTTACTTCCCCCCTCCTCACCACCCAAGGGCCCAAACACTCCTTTCAAGTGAAGCAGCGCCTTCGGTCTGTCTGCAAGCATGACCCAGGCCTCCCTGTCGCTTGCTATTTCAACACTCCACCCTGCTCTCATGCCCACATGTCCGTTCTTGGCCTGCTGCAATGTTCCAGTGAAGCTCAACGCAAACTGGAGGAACAGGACCTCATCTTCCGATTAGACACTTAACAGCCTTCTGGACTTAACACTGAGTTCAACAACTTCAGGTCATGAACTCTCTCCTCCATCCCCACCTCCTTTCCGATCCCCTTTCTTTCTAATAATTTATATATTTTTTTCATGTATTTTTCTTTTCCCACATATTTCTATTATTATTTTTAAATTTATTTCCATCCATCGTTTTATCTCCACCTTTAAGACTATTTACCCCACCTCCACTAGGGCCATCTGTCACTTGCTCGTCCTGCTTTCCACCCTTAATGCCACCATTAGCACATCCTTTAGCTAATATCACCACCATCAACACCCCTTTGTCCTTATGTCTATGATATCTTTGGCAATCTCTTCTTTGCCTCCACCTCTATCGAGCTCCACCTGTCCCACCCCCCTCTAACAGCTTATATTTCACCTCATTTCTATTTTTCTTTAGTTCTGATGAAGAGTCATACGGACACGAAATGTTAACTCTGTCTTCCTTTCCACAGATGCTGTCAGACCTACTGAGTTTTTCCAGTCAGGATAAATGGGTCATTTTCAGGTTGGCAAGTTGTAACTACCAGTGTCACAGGGAACAGTGCTGGGGCCTCAACTATTTACAAACTATATTAGTGACTTGGTTGAAGGGACCTAGTCAAATTTGTTGATGATACAAAAAAAAGGAAAACAAATTGTGAGTTTGACACAAAGAGTCTGCGAAGGAATATAGGTAGGTTAAGTGAGTGGGCAAATTTGGCAGGTAGGGTAAAATATGGGAAAATGAGATTGTACACATTGGCGGGAAGAATTGAAAAGCAAAATATTAATTAAATGGAGGGAGACTGCAAAATGTTCTGGCGCAAAGGGATCTGAATGCCCTGATACATGAATCTCAAAAAGTTGACATGCAGGTACAGCAAGTGATCAGGAAGGCAAATGGAATCCTGGCTTTTAGTGAAAAAGGGATGGGCTATAAAAGTAGGGAAGTCTTGCTACAATTCTGCAGGGCACTGGTGACAACACACCGAGAGTACTGGGTAAAAATGTTGTCCCATTATTAAAGGAGGGATATACTTGCATTGGAAGCAGTTCAGAGAAGGTTCACAAGGCTGATTCCTAGATGAGGAAGTTGACCTATGGGGAAAGGTTGAGCAGCATGGGCCTACACTCATTGGAGTTTAGGAGAATGAGAGATGATGTCATTCAAACATATGATTTGGCAGGGACTTGAAAGGGTAAATGCTGAGAGGATATTCCAACTCATGGAAGAATCTAGAACCAAGGGCACAATTTCAAAATAAGGACGTTTCCCATTTATGAGATGAGGAGCAATT
The DNA here is from genome assembly GCF_964194155.1 of Cetorhinus maximus. Classification (NCBI taxonomy): domain Eukaryota; kingdom Metazoa; phylum Chordata; class Chondrichthyes; order Lamniformes; family Cetorhinidae; genus Cetorhinus; species Cetorhinus maximus. The sequence goes on from NC_135882.1 coordinate 151,361,099, forward strand.
TCTTCTTTCAAAACGTTATTAGTCTGTAGAATTATCTCCTACAGAGAGCAGTGGAGGCTGGGCCAATGAATATATTCAAGGTTGGGTCAGGCAGATTTTTGACCTACAAGAGAGCTAAGGGTTAGGGGAGGTAGGGGTGGGATGTGGTGGGCAAGCAGAGAAGCAAGGTTAAGGCAACAATCAAATCAGCCATGATCTTATTGAATAGCAGAGCAGGCCAAAGGGGCCAGATGACCTAATCTTGCTTCTATTTCTTATGTTCTTATGGTATATGTTGTTGGCCATGCTGCTTTAAATTTGCTGCAATGTTCACTGTGGCATATAGTAATCAGTTCTCCAACAAATTTTGATGCAAATTCATCACGAGAAGATCAAGGTACATAGCGGTTTACTTTATGTTCTTCATCCCTGATTGCCCTGAAGGCATTAAGAGTCAACCACATAGTATAGAACAGACCAGGTATCAATGGCAGGTTTATTCGAGGAGAGCATTAGCAAGCTAGTCGGGTTCTTATAAGAAGCTGTATCAGCAGGAAACAGGGCCAAGATCACCTACCCGGAGAGCTCAGCATCACATCAGATGATTGGCTCCCCCCATAGAGCAAAATGTCCACAGGAATGAGGTGGTCTCCATCACTTACCAGCTTTCTCTTCGCAGGGAACTGCAGTTGGCTGCACGATTAGAGCTTTCTCCTGGACATCCTGGTCTCACCTCCAACCTGCTACTGGCATGATGTTCGGAGTGGGTGGGCCAGAAGTCTGGTGTGTGATGTTATCTTGAGAAACAGCAGCCTTGCACATGTCAACTTCAGCTGCCACCATTTGATAAGGCCCTGGATCTGTTCCCACTGATCAGTAGGAAGGCTGTCTAATGGCAGCTGTCAGCTACTCAAAGCTACTGAGAGATAGCAGCTAGCATCCTACCACCCAAGTTGTCCTACCTATTCCTTACTGGCACAAGAGCTCCAGTCCATGGTTCCACAGAAAGGGAAGCAAACGCTGGTCCAGGGAATTTGATGAATACATGTCCATACTGCAGCACAATGGTAAACATTATTGATGCCATAAGGCTTGAGTACAGTCATCTGAGAAATATCTGTAAGTAAATGGAATAGGAGAACTTTTTCTTCATTTTATCTTGCAGTTCCACAGGGAAAAGCTGTCATCCGCATCCTGATCAAGTGACCATTCTTCATGTATGAGCCCATACAACAAGTGTTGGTGAGCTATTTCTATGAGAAGCATCATATCCAAGTCCCAATCCTGTCCTCACTGAATGTTCATAGATATGCATTTCCCAACAGTGATCACTGGATGATGATCAAGAGCAAGACCTCTCATGATTTATTTTCTTCTCCCCAACCAAAGAAGGATGCTATTTTAATTACTTGTGCTTTGGGTCAAACTAGAGAAAGTCATTTTGAAGCCAAAATTAAAATCAATAAAAATAATTACATATTCAAACTTCTTTATGGCATAAATACAGCCTTACATGCAATAAACTCTCATGCATCTCTTTCTGTTTGGCATTCAACCACCTCAAAAGCATGATGGAGAACAATTGTGACTAGGCTCACTGAAATAAATTGGGGTGAGGCCATGAAGCTTGCAGTAAAACCATTGCTTGAGTACCTAGCCATTAAAAGGTAGCCCTGTATAAAAATGTAAGTTACAGTAAAAGACCACTGTCACTTGTTTCACAAGTGGTTGAGGTCAGGATCTGGGGAGGTGGCCTGTGAGGTGTGGGGAGAATGTATTTATCTGACTTTAAATCAATCTTCAATATTTGAGGAGGAAAGAAAATCTGAGTTTCAGAGAAAAGCACCACACTCATCACTGATACATCATAACCTAATCTCAAATAGTAATATCTAATAAGAACTTGACTTCATCAAATGCACAATGGCCATGAAGCAGAGACCCGTAGAAGATCTTTAATGAACAGTGTTACCCTATAGGTCAAGTGTAATGGCACGCTCCTGAACAATGATGTTTTGAACTCTGCCAGTTATTTTCTCTCAAAGATGCACTGTCTTCATGAGAAAGTGGCTTTTGCCAGCTTTTAGTTGGCAAGCAAAAAGAGACATTGGAACAGTCCATGATTCTAATCACAATAAATGCCACACATAAGTGATACAGGATGTGATTTACATCGTAGCCCTGTGTATTTGCAATATGTGTTTTTTTAAAAAGCCTTTGCCAACATTTTCCAGAAGGTACTTTTTGAAAAATTCAGAGTTATGCTGTTATCAATAATACATTAGCAAAGATATTACTGTATCATTGATCCTTTTGTCAATAGCGCTAAAGATATTCAGCAGAACTTCTGCTGTAGTGTTCATCCCAATATATTGCTCTAAACTGTCTAAAGAATCTAGCTGAATTTTAAACAATCTTAATTAACTATCATAGTTACCACTCATTTGTACAAATCATACTTTTGGCTCCCCCAATTGCATTTGGACACCCCAAATTGCAGAAAGCTAATAAGAAGGCTCAAAAGTCAACACCTGAATCCCTGCTGAAATTATGGCTGGAATTTCCCAGCCCTATGGTGGCAGCTTTGGAAGCGGGGAGGAGGCCCTGGTGCTTTTCCTGGAAGCTCACCAGCAGCAGCAACGCGGCAGACAGTTAGTTAAACCAATTAATGAGGTACTTGGCAGGCATTTCGTGAGCAAACAGCAACCTTACCAGCATCACATGTGGACACCACCCCTCCCCCGCCCCCCTCCACTGGACCTGCACCGTGGTAGGTAAAAGGAGATGCTTACATATCGGGAGGTGGAGGCTGTGTTACAGATGATTGAGATTTAATTGATACTAGCAGAACATGGCAAGGCTGTTGTTTTCACAAGTCACAGCCTTGCCATTGAGAATGGAATTCATGAAGATGGATGATTTCGTTTGCCATGAGCCTTGTGATATTGAGCCGCTTCACCCGATGCTGGTGGTGACTTCAGTGATCCCCCGATGCTCTTGAGGCCTGGGTCTCAGCAGCTGGTCACACAGTAAGAGGCTGCATTCTCCTGAGCCTACAGAACCCACCCGCCATCCCTAATTGCATGACAAATGCAGAAGCGGCCTCTTAATTGGCCACCTCCTATAAAATTAAGCCAGTGGGCATGCTACTGAAACACATTGGCTTAGAATGTAAAAATGGTTGTAATGTTGGGTTCTCAACAGCTGCTGGAAAATTCAGCCCCTTAAACTGCCATTCTATCACAAGTCAATGTAAAAAGAGACACGTCTCTTTTTTCAGCAATACTCAAGCTCTGCCAAAGGACTACAAGTCAATGCCATGAGTTCAATGCCCTGGGTTTTAAAAGTTTAAAATCCTTTGCTAAATTATTTGAAAAATTAGAATATTTCACGTTTTCAAATACACAAACAAACAATTATACCTTTGAAAGATTAGAAATTTCACCTTAACTCTCATCCTGTAGCTTTCCCCTTAAAGTTTAATAGGTAGAGGCATTACCCAATATTGCACAAAGGCATACAGGCTGGAAAATCTCAGATTGACAATCTATAATAAATTAGCTGATTGGAGCTAGAACAGTTGGGCTACTCCATCTGTGCTCCAATTCCACTGCATAACACTATACCTGGAACGGGCACATATGTGGAACCAGGTTACAACAGGATCAGACTGAGCTGTGATGCCCTCTGCAGTAAACAGTCTGCTGGAAATCACCATACAGGCTGCCATGTAAAGAATAACACTCGAGCAAAGTCCTGGGAGTGTCCAGCAGACACTAGCTCCTTTCAGAGATGAAAGAAGAAAAGTGGGGAAAAAAAAACTTCTCCATCTCTAATAGCATCATAAACCCAGGTGCTCTCCAATATGTGGCTTAAATTATGTTAGTGAGTGATTTTAGAGTTATTTAGTGGACATGTCTCACTGAACCATTGATGCCTTCACTAAGCTGCGCTAAGATAGTGCGATAATTATTTTCTCTTTGGTGTTGAGGCACAATCTATTAACTTTGTTATAGGATCTTCATGATGCAGACTAACTCATTTTACACCTGGATTTTTAGCGGTGAGAGCTGCAGGATTTTATTCTTCAATTTTGGAGCTCTTAGGGGGTTGGCAGATGGAAATAAATCAAACGCATCTTTGTGCTTCAGAGAATCTAACTGCCTCAGTATTAGCGGTTTTAGGATCACCCAGACCTATGGCACATTAAATCCCATCACCATGTTTAAGAGTCTCCAAACCAATTCACACAGGCAGAGCTTGTACTAATCCAATATGGAGTGCACATTTTCTCCTGCAGGTACACATGCAACTTAATTCAGTGCACACAGGTTAGGAACAGGTTGACTGGAGTCAAGATATGGCAAAGCTTAAAGTTTTACTTTCTATAATAGATTGTTTCTTTGCTCGCTGGTCACATTACAGATAACTACAATTAGTTGATGTTTCAAACAACAGAGAACATACATTATAGTTTGGAATTTCAAAGACCACTTTAATGGCATCAATATTCTGATAAAGGTGGCACACCTGAAATGTCATAACCTGTGTTTTATAATTATAGATGATGACGTATCTCTTTATGTGGCCCAGTGTTAAATTCTGTTTGATAAAATTCCCGCAAAGCGCCTTGTGACATTTTACTACATTAAAAGTACATTGACCAGGATCTAGGGCTTAGTTGCATTGCAATAAAAGATTATTTGGTTTGAAGCCAGCACTGAGAAATAATCAGAAGGCTCTGTGACAGTGTATTGTCATGTAAGGTGTAAGTAACCAAAAATCAGATTTCTATTAAAGGCAAGAGTTGCATTTTTGTTGGTTTGACATTTTAAAATAATAAAGTTTGCAACTACTGTAACTAGAAGCAGAAGAACATAAGAAATAGGAATAGGTGTAAGTCTACTCCACCATCCAACACTATCATGACTGATCTTGACCTCAATTCTACTTTTCTGTTCAATTTCCATATCCAACGATACCCTTGGAGTTCAAAAACCTATATGTCAGCCTTGAATATACTTAACAAGGAAATGTTCTGATGGAATATTGTTCAATTACCTATTTAAATGTTGATTTTTTTTATTTAATATAATTCCCTGTGTCAAATGAGCTCCTGAGCTTCACTGCATTTATGAGGCGTGATCAAAGTTTACTGTCTACGTTGTTGGTCCACATATGCACAAAGTCATGAAAGTCAATCCCAAACAGAATATCTATAAACAAAACAGTCTCTGCAAAAGTTTTCTAACTTTAATGCTTAGATTTCAAAGTCGCTAATATATCATTACCCTTACGTTTTGTTTTGTTGTTGAATTTTTAAAAATGCCACTTTCTTTTAAATAACTTATTGCTAAAGATATTACAAGATAAATCTCATTCTTCCATTACCATAGAGATAGCAAGAAAAAAACTCTTAAGTTCATAGTCATGGTCTAATGCTCACTTTAACTTGCTTTAATGTAAGTTGACACAGTAATTACCAAGCTTGAAAGATGAAGCTGAAATTTGTAGCACATCACAGCTGTGAGTGAGTGACTACTACACAACGAGGCACATTGTTAGTCAAGCTAGCAGAATTTATAGTTATGTACCCATACTGGAAATAATCATTTTAACACACAATTTTACTTCAATTTTCAAATAACTGCTAACAAAACAGACCATCAGCAGTATCATATTACTGTTTATGGGGCCCGTCTATGTATTAGCTACCAAGTCTACCACCTTACAACAGGGATTGTACTTCAAAAATAGCCGGTTGGCAATAAAGCGCTTTGGGACATCCCGAGGTTGTAAAAGGTGCAATACAAATGCAAGCTTTCTTCTCCTTCAATTTTTACTTCACATGGAGCAGAAAATATGTAGTTTAAATAACATTGCATGAGATAGTGTGAAACTACAGTAGAAAATTGAAAGTGACTTGGCAGCTCAACTGGTAATGGAAAATTTTAATCATTCTTGAAGAACTTGCTAGTTGAGTGATCATAGATACCTGATTAGTGCAGAAACAGATTTGGTAATAGCTAGGGAACAGACAATTAATTTGAGATTCCACAAGCAAAGTCATGCAGCTAATGGTGCAGAATACCAAGTAATCTATGATTCAAAAGCAAGATGCCTGCCTCTTTCCAACTTTGGATTAACTAGATTTCAACACATCATTTCTCTTCCCTCTCCTCACCTCCTATCTCCAAACTTTCTCTTCTTTTCCCTCCTTGTTTACTGAAGCCATTGATTTTTACTAGAATATGATGCTCTATTTTTTTTCACTTGTTCTTGTTATATGGGTAAGGACTTACTGTTGATTCTAACTTGCCCTACAAAGTTCGTGGTGGGCTACCTTCTTGTACCATTGCAATCATTGTCTGAACATTTTTTCCTCAATCGTATTAGGTAGAGAATTTCAGGATACTGGCCCACTGTAATGAAGGAATGGTAATATATATCAGAATTAGATTGGTGTGTGACTTGAAGCAGAACACAAGGTGATGACATTCCCATAAGAATGCTGCTCTTACACTCGTCGACAGTAGAGCTTACAGGGAGGGAGGTGTGGTCAAAGTAGCCTTGGTGAATGCCTGCATTGCATTCTGTGAATATTAGAAGTTGGAACCATAGTGCACATCTGATGTAGGGGGTTGATACGGAATCAAATGGAACAAAGTAAACTGCTGTCTTCCAGTACTTTGCCCAAGTAGCCATTCTTCATTAGGCAGGATGTGTCAAGAACCAATTTGACTGTAAAAGCATCACAACTGAACCTGCTGTCCACTCACATTTTCCAGTTTCAATCCATTGTTTCTTTCTGTTAGCACTGATGGAGTCAATTGCAGTACTCCTAAAGGAGATTTGCAAACTCAGCCCAATATAATATTAAATCAGTGACTTGCCTGGTTTGGTTCAGTTCCATATCAGGATGCTCACTGTGCCAGTAGGAGTTCTCAGCCCTTTAGCTTGAGCTATTCTCAACTTCCTTCCTATTTTTCATGCAATTATGCAGAAAATTGCTATTACAAACAAAACTTATTAATCAGAGAGAAAAAAAAACTAACTTTTATTTAAAGCTGGAAAATTCCATGTCCCTGAATATATGGAAAGTCATTTTCCTTCCACCACATGAATGCTGAAGAGATCTCCAATATAAAGCATGGGAAAAAAATAGGAATTAAGACCGCCGACTAGCAATTCACTAAAATTTTTGAGTTAACGTGAAGCTATCGAGAAGACTAATTGTGTTCTGGGGTGCATCTTTACCTTTCAGCTGCCATGGAATTCTATCAGCGGCTCTGAAGGTGGAGAATGGTCTTCCTGCCAAAAGGCCAGTTGAGGTCCGTAAGAGGCCAATTAAGGGCCACTTAAAGCCACTTGTAGAGTCATAGAGTCGTAGAGTCATAGAGGTCTACAGCACAGAAAAAAGCCCTTCAGCCCATTAAGTCTGCGCCGGTCAAACAAGCACCTAACTATTCTAATCCTATTATCTAGCACTAGGCCCATAGCCTTGTATGCCATGACATCGCAAGTGCACATCCAAATACTTCTTAAATGTTATGAGGGTATCTACCTCCATCACCTTTTCAGGCAGTGATTCCGCCACTGCCTGCATTTTACCAGCAGCAAGGGGGCACTCCACCATGTGGGTAGACTAGAAAGTAAAGCCTGATGGCCTCCCTGTGGACTCGGAGAGAAGAGACCTCCTGATCAGGCACTGTGGCCTATGGAGGGAATTTCCAGGGGGCAAGCAGTGCCCCTCCAGAAACTCTATCCTGGCCCTCACTTGTTGGGCCCTGCCTGACAGATCCCAAAGATCCCACCCCGCTTACCTTCTTTTTGAGTGTGGCTTCCATGCTGCTGATCCTGGGTGACTGCAGTGCCAGCAGTGGCTTCTGCTCACAGCGGCGCGTCCTCCGATTGGCTGGCTGAATCTCATCCCTTCAAGGGAGAGGAGCCCCCACAGCAGCTGCTTGATTGCCACAGAATCTGGCCAGGGCTCCTTGGAATGGCTGAGGTAGGGTTTCCAGCTTTCTGGCCTGCCATTGGTGCTGCCATCGTGCCGAAAAAACTTGGTCCTATGATTCTATGGTGAGTAACATGTGAACTGGACTTTTTAAACTTGAACTTCAGGTCGCACAGTATTGCTGGAAATGCATGTCGATAATGACACAGCAATGTCAATGTTACACGTGGAACCTCACGAACATAGAACCCGACTTTTCACTATTGGTGGATCAAAACCACTACCTTCCTAACAGCACCGTGGGCGTTCCTACACCACATGGACTGCAGCAGTTCAAGAAGGCAGCTCACCACTAGCTTCTAAATGGCAATTAAGGATGGGGAACAAATGCTGACCTGGCCAGCAACACCCACATTCCATGAACGAATAAATAAAAATCATCCATGTCCTTAAGCAATAAAAGAATAGACATATTGCTAAAAAAAAAAGCTTTGCATCTTGCACTCGCAAGAATACCAAAGAAAGGGGAAAACAACAATTTACACTGTTTGGAAAGAGAGTGCTGATTGGTGGGCAAGCGGACTCTGATTGGTAGAGGCGTTGCCATGGAGAGTGCACCAATGCTGGTGACTGGCAGTTAACTGCCAAGCATTGTTTCAAATTTAAATCAGGCAGTTTGACACTAATTGGTGAAGGCATTGCCCTGAGGAATGAGTCAGTGAATGGCTGTCACTTATTTTGTTTAGCTGAAACAGGCACAATGTGCGTACATGCTCTGTTTGCAAAAAACAGGACCCTGGGTATTATATGTACCTTCCAGTAAACGCAAATGTGCCACACTACAAACCTGACTGATAATCTTAAATTGGTTGTCAGCATAATTCTTAGCAAATTGAGGATTATTTAGCAAATGTTGTCCAATCACAGAATCACATCTAATGTTGGACACTGTGTTTTCAGGTTTGCAAGCACATGCTGCTTGATACGATCTGCCAGTCTTTTTGGCTTGACAGCAGTATCCTGTTAGTGGGAAATATCACTCATGTTGCTACTGCATAGTAGCAGCGTGAAACAGCTAGCCAAAAAAATGTTCTGCCTATCACACAAATCAGTAATGTGGCATATGAATTTCAGTACCAGGGTGATGCTAGGCATGTAGGCTGAATATCCCAAAGACTAGCAGATCATATCAAACAGCATATCCCATTCACTGTTCGCAACAGGAAAGGCACAGACTGTACCCAACCAGCCCTTGCTTGCAAAACTCAAAATAAAGTGTCCAACATTAGATGTGATTTCACGATTGGAAAACATTCGCTAATTAATCGTCAGCATGCTAAGAATTACGCAGTCAGGGTCAAGCTGCCTGGTTTAAATTTCAAACAATGCTTGGCAATTAATTGTCAGTCACCATCATAGGGGCATTCTCCATGGCAATGCCTCTACCAAGCAGAGTCCACTTGCCAGCTAATCAGCCCTCCTCATACTGTATAAATTGTTGTATTTCCCTTATATTAGTATTCTTGCAGTGTCTGATGAGTTCAAGACAAAAAACACTTTTCAGCAATGCTCAAGGTCTGCATTGCCAAACAACTATCAATAGAGACATACTTAGAAAAATTAAAGGTAATCAGGCAGAGTCAACATGGTTTTTTGAAAGGGGAATCATATTTAGCCAAGTTATTGGAGTTCTTTGAAGGAGCCACATGTGCTGTGGTTAAAGGGGAACTGGTGGATATACTGTACTCGGATTTCCAGAAGGCATTTAATAAGGTACCACATCAAAGGTCCTTGCGGAAAATAAAAGCTCATGGTATAGGGGGCAACATGTTGGCATAGATAGAAGATTGGCTAGCTAACAGGAAGCAGAGAGTTGCCATAAATTGATATTTTTCTGGTTGGTGAGGTATAATGAGTGGTGTACCACAGGGATCAGTGTTGGGGCCTCAACATTTTACAATTTATGACTTGGATAAAGGACTGAAGGTATGGTCGCTAAATTTGTTGATGACACAAAGATAGGTAGGAAAGTAAACTGTGAAGAGGATGTAAGGAGGCTACAAAGTGAAATAAACAGGTGAGTGGGCAAAGATCTGACAAATGTGAAATTGTTCAATTTGGCAGGAAGAATAAAAAAGAACCATATTATCTAAATGGTGAGAGTTTGCAGAGCTCTGAGATTCAGGGGGATCTGGGTGTCCTAGTGCACAAATCACAAAAGGCTAGCATGCAGGTACAGCAAGTAATTAGGAAAGTTAATAGGATGTTATTGTTTATTGTGAGGGGAATTGATTACAAGAGTAGGGAGATTATGCTTCAGTTATACAGGGCACTAGTGAGGCCACAACTGGAGTACTGTGTAAAGTATTGGTCTCCTTATTTAAGGAAGGATGTAAATATGCTAGAAGCAATTCAGAGAAGATTTACTAATAACAGGAATGGGCAGGATGTCTTATGAGGAAAGGTTGGACAGGTTAAGCTTGTATCTGCTGGATTTTAGATGAGTAAGAGGTGACTTTATTGAAAACTTTAAAATCCTGAGGGGCCTTGACAGGGTGAATGTGGAGAGGATGTTTCCTCTCGTAGGAAAATCTAGAACTAGAGGTCATGGTTTAAAATAGGGGTCGCCCATTTAAGACAGAGATAAGGAGAATGTTTTTCTCTCAGAGGGTAATGAGTCTTTGGAACTCTCCTGCTCAAAAGGTAGTGGAAGCAGAGACTATGAGGTGATACACTTTGGTACAAAGAACACGGAGAGACAGTATAAAATAAAGGATACTATTCTAAAGGGTGTGCAGGAGCAGAGAGACCCTGGTGTATATGTACTTAAGTCAAAAGTGGCAGGACAGGTAGAGGGAGCTGTTTGTAAAGCATGCAGTATTCTAGGCTTTATTAATAGGGACACAGTGTACAAGAGCGGGGAGGTTATGATGAACTTATATAAGACACTGGTTAGACCTCAGCTGGAGTATGGTGTACAGTTCTGGGCACCACACTATAGGAAGGATGTCAAAGCATTGGAGAGAGTGCAGAAGAGGTTTACCAGAATGGTTCCATGGACAAGAACTTCAGTTATGAGGAAAGATTGGAGAAGTTGGGACAGTTTTCCTTGGAGAGGAGAAGGCTAAGTGGAGACTTGATAGAAGTTTTCAAAATCATGAGGGGTCTGGACAAAGTAGATAGGGAGAAACTGATCCTGCTCATAAACAGATTGAGAACCAGAGGGCACAGTTTTAAAGTGTTTTGCAAAAGAAGCAAATGCGAGGTTAGAAAAAAACTTTTTCACACAGCAAGTAGTTAGGGTTTAGAATGCGATACCTGGAAGTGTGGTGGAGGTAGGTTCAACTGAGACATTCAAGAGGGCATTGGGTGATTGTTTCCATTTAAATAATGTGTAGGGTTACGGGGAAAAGGCAGGAGATTGGCACTAACTTAAAATGCTCAGACAGCCGGTGCAGACACGATAGGCCGAGTGGCCTTCTTCTACACCGTAACAATTCTGTGATTCTGTGTTTCCTTGAGAAGTTCTGAGTGGATTGCAGGGTACTTGAGCAACATGTACAAACATACTTGAGCCCTGCAGTACTGAACCATCATTTTCATCATGAGTAGCGGCAGAGCTCTTTTCATACGAACTGAGAGATGAATAATAAGAACTTCCATTTATATAGCAGTCCAAGGTGCTTCACAAAAGCAATTACCAAACAATATTTAATACTGAACCACATGGAAATATTAGGACAGGTGACCAAAAGCTTGGTCAATGTTCTGACATTAACAAAAGTGAAGATGGCAAGACTGGCACATAAAAACTGCTAAGATAGATGAAATGTTTTTCATCTCTAGGAACCTACCTGATTACCTGCATGACTGAGACTCCACAGCTTAATCGTTCCCTTTCTAGGTCTCCAAGGATGAGTGACATATCAGGACTATAAATCATGTCATTAACTTGGTCCTTATAACATAAATTACCAGCCCTAAAAGGTTGTGGTGAGATTAATTTGCATTAATGGTGTAAATCCAGCAATTTCATGACACAATTAATTTCAACAGGGGGGACTCAAGGCAAGGTTGCGAGTTTTTTGGTATTTTCAAGGCTAATGTCGGAGCTGCACAAATTATCCAGCAATTTATGAAAGATCGGAAACCAAAGTTAACCTCTTCTTTGTCACAAATTGCTGGAATGTCTACCAATCTGTTGATTCACCATTATTATTCAAAAAAATTTGGAGCCAATGGTAATCAAATATTGTGTAAAGCAACATCATTTCTGACCCACAGGCATCATATCAAGTAAAGTACTGGTGAAGGGTGCATAATGTAAGCTGAGGTCATTATTTTGGAATTTGTTTGATGTACACTCGGAGATGCAGACAAAAACTGCACTGCTGACGAGAAAGTGGCTTGTACGTGATCTTTGGAACAAATGGACTTCATGGGCTGATGCAGCTTTCCTAATTTACCTATCAGCAGTGTTATGAAAATGATAGAATGAAGAAAGTGTCAATTAAGTCGCCTTTAGTCATCTTTTTAAGAAACAATCACATCAAACTAATTTGTTATTGACGCGTTACTTCATCAGGCTCTTAGCTATTTCTTCTGTTTAATTGCTCCTTCAAGGACATGGGAATTCTCGACACTTCCAAGTGGCATTAAATCCTGGTTACTGAAAAGAAAAATGAAAGGAAGACCAGCATTTACGTAGCTCCTTTCATTACCCAAGACGTCCCAAAGCGCTTTACAACCAATACATGACTGTTTAAGTGTAGTCACTGCAATTTGAAAAAAAACACAAGACTACAGGAAAAAGGAATGATGTGGGAATAGCTGGATTGCTTTTGAAGAGAGCTGATATGGGCTGAACTGGCTGAATGGTCTCCTTTTGTGCTGTGACAATTCTTTGCACTTGATGGGAATATGGAAACATGACAGTCAATTGTGCATAGCAAGATCCCACAAATAGCAATGAGATAAATGAACAGATTATCTATTTAAGATGTTGGTTGTGGGATAAATTTTAACCAGGACAGCAGGGAGATTGCCCTTCTCATCTTTGAATAGTGCCATGGAATCTTTTACTTCCAACTGAGAGGGTGTACGAACAAGCATGGGAACATACAAATTAGGAGCAGGAGTAGGCCATTCTGCCCTTCAAGCCTGCTCCACCATCCAAAATGACCATCGCTGATCTGATTGTGGCCTCATTCCACTGATCAAGTACAAGCCACTTTATAGTCGCAATAAACGACAACATTCCATTTGCCTTCCTAATCACAGGGCATCTGAAAGAGATACGAACACATGAACAAGGAGCAGGGGTGGGCCATTCAGCCCCTCAAGCCTGCTCTGCCATTTGATAAGTTCATGGTTGATCCGATAGAACCTGAAATCTGCATCCCACCTACCGCCAATAACCCAGTACTCCCTTGCTTACCAAAAATCTATCCACCCCTGCCTTAAAAATATTCAAAGACTGCTTCTACCATCTTTTCAGGAAGTGAGTTCCAAAGACTCTGAGTGAAAAAAATTTGCCTCCTCTCTGCTTTAAATGGGCGACCCCTTATTTTTAAATAGTGATCTCTAGTTCTAGATCCTTCCACATAAGGAAACATCCTCTCCACACCCACCCTGTCAAGACCCCTCAGGATCGTATATGTTTCAATCAAGTTGACTCCTACTCTTCTAAACTCCAGCGGACACAAGCCTAGCCTGTCTAACCTTTCCTCATAAGACAACCCACCCATTCCAGGTATTAGCCTGGTAAAGCTTCTCTGAACTGCTTCCAATGCATTTACGTCCTTCCTTAAATAAGGTGACCAATATTGTACACTGTACTCCAAATGAGGTCTCACTAGTGCCCTGTACAACTGAACCATAACCTCACAACTTTGTATTCAATTCCCCTTGCAATAAATGATAACATTTTATTAGCTTTCCTAATTACTTGCTGTATTTGCATGCAAGCCTTTTGTGATTCATGTACTCAGACACCCAGATCCCTCTGCACCCCAGAGCTCTGCAATCTCTCACCATCTAGATAATATCCTTCTCTTTTATTCTTCCTGCCAAAATAGACAATTTCACATTTTCCCACATTATAATCCATCTGCCAAATCTTTGCCCATTCACTTAGCCTAGCTATATCTGTTTGTAGCCTCCTTATGTCCTCTTCATAACTCACTTTCCTACCTATCTTTGTATCATCAGCAAATTTGCTAACCATCCCCTCAATCCTTTCCTCCAAGTCATTTATTTAAATTGCAAACAGATGAGGTCTCAGCACTAATCCCCGTGTCATGCCACTTGTCACACCTTGCCAACCTGAAAAAGGCCTATTTATGCTTACTCTCTGCTTCCTGTTAGCTAGCCAATCTTCAATCCATGCCAATATATTACCCCCTATACCATGAGCTTTTATTTTCTGCAATAACCTTTGATGTGGCATTTTATCAAATGCCTTCTGGAAATCTAAGTACAGTACATCTACTGGTTCTCCTTTATCCACAGCACATGTTACTGCATCAAAGAACTCAAATAAGTTGGTTAAACATGATTTCCCTTTCACAAAACCATGTTGGCTCTGCCTGTGCCTGATGAACTTGAGCTTATCCAAGTGCCCTGGTATAACTTATTTAATAATAGCTTCTAACATTTTCCCTACGACAGATGGTAAGCTAACTGTCCTGTAGTTTCCCGCTTTCTGTCTCCCTCCCTTTTTCAAAAATGGAGACACATTTGCTAGCTTCCAATCTAATTGGACCTTCTCCGAATCTAGGGAGTTTTGGAAAATTAAGATCAATGCATCAACTATCCCTCTAGGCATTTCTTTTAAAAGACAACCAGTCTCTTGTCAGCCCGCAGTTCCAACAATTTACTCAGTCCTACTTCTCTGGTGACTGTAATTTTCCTGACTTCCTTCCTCACTTCCATTTCCTGGTTTATAGCTGCTCTGGGATGTTACCTGTATCCTCTATGGTGAAAACTGAAGCAAAATACCTGTTCAATTCAACTGCAATCTCTTTGTTTTCCATTATCAATTCTCCAGACACTTTCTATAGGACCAACACAAACTTTGTTAACTCTTTTTTTATTAAATATTTATAAAAACTCTTACTATCTGTTTTTATATTTCTGGCTAGCTTTCTCTCATACTCTAATTTTTCCCTCCTTATTAGTCTTTTAGTCATTCTTCGATGTTCCTTATATTCTGTCCAATCTTCTAGCCTTCCGCCTATCTTTGCACAATTATATGCTTTTTCTTTAAGTTTGATACTATCTTTAACCTTCCTAGTTAACCACGGATGGTGTGTCCACCCCTTGGACTTTTTCTTACTCGTTGAAACTTATCTTTTCTGTGCATTCTGAAATATCCCCTTAAATATTAGCCACTGTGTCTCTATTGACCTATCCCTTAACCTAATTTGCCAATTCACTTTAGCCAGCTCAGCTTTCATGCCCTCACAATTGCCCTTATTTAAGTTTAAAAACATAGTCTCAGACACACTCTTCTCTCCCTGAAACTGAACGTAGAATTCAATCATATTATGGTCACTGCTACCTAGGGGTGCCTTCACTATAAGATCATTAATTAATCCCACGTCATTATGCAATACCAGGTCTATAGCCTGCTCTCTGGTTGGCTCCACAACATGCTGTTCTAAGAAACTATCCTGAAAATATTCAATGCACTCCTCATTTAGGCTATCTTTACCTATCTGACTTTTCCAATCTATATGTAAAGTAAAATCTCCCCTGATTATCACTGTGCCTTTCTGACAAGCTCCAATTGCTTCTTCCTTTATGCTCAACTCTACCATGTGGTTACTGTTAGGGGGTCTGTACACAACTCCCACAAGTGACTTCTTGCCTTTACCATTTCTCATCTCTACCCAAACTGTTTCCACATCTTGGTTTCCTGAACTTAGGTCATTGTACTAATACCATCTTTAACTAACAGAGCTCCCCTCCACCTTTTCCTCACTTCCTGTCCTTCCTAAATATCCTGGACCCATCAATACTCAAGTCACAATCCATGTCCTCCTGCAGCCATGTCTCTGTAATGGCTATCAAATCGTAATTATTTATTTCTAGCACCTAGGACAGGACAATAGTATTGCGCTGAAATGTCAGCCTAGATTTTGTGCTCGTCTCTAGAGTCGGACTTACTACGTGCATTCAGTGCTTTCAGAATCAACTCAAGTGATGGCATTGATCCAAAAAATAATTTCAGCACCTAAAATTACATGTACAATAACTTTCGATGTTAGGAATTTTTCAGTAGTTATGATTCTCTTAACTCAAACAGCAGGTATTAATGTGGCAGTTCAGCTTCTCAGCCTCAAATTTTCTCTTTTGGCCGTGTCACCCAAACCTGCATATTGAAGCACATTGCATCTACAGTGTGCCCTTAATTTAAAAGATTCAGGAGAGGAGTTGTGTGAGATGCTGAACATAATAGCTGCCTAAGCTCATTCATTCTTGCCTAATTTGATCCATTAATCTAATCACACTTGATATTCTCTGCACAGGATTGTATGCAAGCTTTACAGAAGAATAGTCTTCAATAAGAGATTCCTGTCACTGTAAAAGGCTCAAAAATGGAGGTTATGGTGTTTGAAAATTGGATTTCATTTCAAAGGTGTTCTTAAAATATAACATTTTATGCCAATGTTGGTGGAACTGGTTCATCTTCACTGCAGTTTCAGATTAATTCTGCTTTTTTCTGTGGTTGATTCCAAATTATAATGTTCTGGTACATTAAATGAGACTAATCAAGATATGATCTGTGCATACCAGCATCGAGTCATTTTCAAGATAGCGCTTAACCTAGTAGTATAACAGAGCAGCTCCAGTTAAAGGTCAGCTACCTGCAACGTTAACTGTTCCGATCTCCACAGATGCTGCCTGACCTGCTGCGTGTTTCCAACAATTTCTGTTCTTATTTCAGATTTCCAGCATCTGCTACATGTTGCTTTTGACTCAACCAACTCAGCTCAATTTCAAACACATGTCAACTGTATAATTTAATTATCTTTGTGGTCAATGCATCTAAAAATTGGCTTAACTTTATAGCAAAAAGATGGCGTAGGCTTACACCGACTTGAAGACTCTGGAGCAGCTCCAGTCCCACCTTATATTTAAGAATATCATTTGGTTTTCACAATACCAAGGAAACTGTGGGAAATATGTCAGAAAGTTGTGCAGAAAATTGAGCAATTTTAAATTAACTAGTAAACAAGCTAAGAAATGACATGTCAACAATGAAGAAATGTGAAGCCGTACACAATGTTAGATTGTCAGTTGCTTGAAAATAAAAGGTTGAGGGGTAAACACAAGAAGGATCTTGGCAACCAATGAAGATGCAACAGTAATAAATGCAATACTTAAGATTTGACCTTTTAGGAGATCTACTAGAAACACAAACTCCTTCAGTGCATTACTAATCTGTTTTGAACCTGGCCCCCACAGTGTACAGCAAGTTTCATATATTTCTTTGCCAAACATGCAGCTTATAGGTTTTCATGTGTTAGGAACATAGGAACACAGGAACATAGGAGCAGGAGCCTGCTCCACCATTTAACTAGATCATGGTTGATTTTCTACCTCAACACCATCTTCCCACACTATCCCCAAACCCCTTACTGTCATTGGTATCAAGAAATCTATCGACCTCTGCTTCGAGAGCCTCTATAGCCCATAGGGGTGGAAAATTCCAAAGATGCATGATCCCCTGACTGAAGAAATTCCTCCTCACCTCGGTCCTAAATGGCCTACCTCTTATTCTGAGGCTGTGTCCCCTGGTTCTAGAACCCGAACCAGCGGAAAAATCTTTCCTGCATCTACCCTGTCGAGCCCTGTAATAATATTGCACACTTTGTACATTTTGTAATCTCACAGATCAAATTTCGTTACCTGCTTGGCAACATTGAGATACATGAATAAGGGACTCAAGTTTATATCCAAGTCTCTGTTGACATGAGGGCAAATATATTGAATGAAGAGCACGAGGAAATCTGGGGGAATAAAAATGACCATTCCTTCTATCTCCTGGGTTCTAGTGAAGCCCTTGTGTGTAATGCCAAAATAGCTGAAATGCTGAGCTAGAGAGGAGAGAAAACCTATCCAAACAGCCTTCACAGCATCAGCCAGCAGATGGTAGATGTTTGGAATTTTTCTTTGAGGGGCTGGACCATGCAGATGTCCAGGTTAGACAGGAGTGCACGAGATACAGGGACAGAATAGTGATAAGGTGCAATTATATAAAAACTACTTTAAAATTCCTAAATCAATGTGATCACTAATGATGGCACCGGTATGTTGGCTTCCAGTAATGCCTGTCATAAGAACTACTTTGCCAAGTATTTTTCAAAGCTGATCTCTTTCCTGAATCATGTGGTGACAATATATTTGAATGTTGTAACAGTTATTGCTGTTGTTTGGTTAAGCATTTATGGCACACTTTAAAAGTGATTAAGGCAGTTTTACTGTGACCAGAAGATAATTTTATTGAAATTCATCTCTTGTATTTAAGCAACCCATATAATAATTACAGTCTCCCTGCGCTTTCAGCTCCACAACAACATTCCATCTCATAGATCATTACTAAATTACTCCCCATAGTTGGACCTTTTGTCTTAGCTCATAACTAAATAATGCCCCATTACAAGCTGTGCTGTAGATCATTACAAATGTCTCCCACACCCTCCATCTGAGCTCATTACTAAATTATGTTACTTAGCATTACTCCCTGTTTTAGCTTATTACTTAAATATTTCATCATTACTCTTTGAGTTTTCTCTCATTATAAATGATCCAATCCCAGTTACATTCTCTAACACAGCTCACTATGAGCTGACAATCCAGTGCTATGCCTGTTACGTCTGTCTTCTTCGACATAAATGTACCAATCACATAACAATAATATGGGTTCTTTATTTGAAGATAAGACAACAGATAATGCTCACTAGGAGGCTGTGAGCCACATGTCTGACCTCGACCACTGTTTCTTGCCTGCAAGTCATGGGACGACTACATCATATCCTGTCTCAAGGTGGTATTCGCTGACAGCAGTTTAAGATGCACCTCTTAAAAGATACACATCATATCACAACATCCCCCTTTTTTCTACTTAAAGGTTTAACATGAAGTGTCAAACTATATACATGGAAGCAAAATAAAAGAACATTGGGTGGAATTTTCCATGCTCGCTGGCAGCGGGCGTGATGGTGGCATGAGCAGACAATGTGGCATAATCAGTTTCACGATAGTGGGAAGGCAGGTCATGACTGTCCACTCAGCCCGCCAACGGCGGGCCACGTTTCTCACCATTGGTCATCGGGAACCTCATTGTAATACATCAGCATATTATTATAAGGGCATCTCACCAGGCTCTTGCACCCCACTGGATGGTCTGTCCACGTCGACAGGAAAGTACGCCAATGTGTTTCATAACAGCACAGAGGCGATGTGCACTTGGTGGCCCACACTTTGGGTGAACTGGAGGTGAGAGCACAGCAACATTCTGCAGAGCTTGCCAGGGTCGCCTGTTGCTTTGTAAGCTTCAGGGGCGCCGGGGGGTTGGAGTTAAGTGCTGCCCTGCCTCAGAGGCCACTTTTGAGGGTGAGGGGGAGCGGAGAACAAGTGCTGTTGAATATTGCGCACAAGCATTCGGGTGGAGGGGTAGGACGGGCAAGGGAAATGGCCACACATTCGAGAAACCTCTAGAAAGTGACCATTCCTCTGCAACTGAGACAGTTCAGGCGCAGCCACATTGATATGATTGGGGCAGGGCTCCTAGCTTATCTGCCCACTCAAGCAACGCAGAGGCATCAAAGTGCCTCCAAGTTCTCCAGAGCTCCTACCATGCACCCACCTACACCCCAGCACACACTGCAAATTCATGAGTGCTTTAATGGATTGCAGAGCATTTGGACTGCACACGTTGTACAATCTCCTCGCTAAAGCTGGCCATGTAGCAGTCACTGCTAGAGGCGCTCATAGCTCCTTACAATGTCAGCATCCTGGTTTGGACCTGAAAGAAGAGCATAAGAAATAGGAACAGGAATAGACCATTTGGCCCCTTGAGCCTGATCCACCATTCAATAAGATCATGGTTGATCTTCTTGTGTTTCGATTTCCACATTCCCATCTAACCCCAATAACCTTTGACTCCCTTGCTAAAAAGAATCTATCTAGCTCTGCCTTAAAAATATTCAATGACTCCGCATCCACCACCTTCTGAGGCAGAGAAATTCCAAAGTCGCACATCACTTGAGAGAAAAAATTCTCCTCATCTCTGTCCTAAAAGGGCGACCCCAAATTTTAAAACAGTGCCCCCTAGTTCTGGACTCACTCACAAGAGGAAACATCCTTTCTACGTCCACCTCGTCAAGGCTGTTCAGGATCTTTTATACTTCAATCAAATCAATCCTCACTCTTCTAAACTCCAGTGGAAACAAGCCCAGTTTGTCCAACTTTTCCTCATAAGACAACCCACTGACTCCAGGCATCAATCTGGTTTGAACCGCCTCCAATGCATTTACTTCCTTCCTTAAATAAGGAGCCAAAATTACACACAGTATTCGAGGTGTAGTCTCACCAATGCCCTGTATAACTGAAGCATGGCACCCTTACTTTTATGTTCAATCCCTCTTGTAATAAAGGATAGCATTCCATTAGACTGCTTAATTACTTGTTGTACTTGCATACTAACATATTGTGACTCATGTACTAGAACACCTAGATCCCTCTGCACCTCAGAATAATGCAGCCGTTCTCCATTTAAGTAATACTCTGCTTTTTTGTTCTGCCTGTTAAAGTAAACAACTCCACATTTTCCCACATTAAACTCCATTTGTCAGGTCTTTGCCCACACATGCAACCTATCTATATCCATTTGCAACCAGTCTCCCCCATGGTTCAAGCCAACAGGGCAGCCATGCAGTGCACTAATCTCTGGCCATCCAAGTGGTGGCCAGCACTCTCCAGGAAGCATTAAGGGGCCATCACACTTAACCAGGACAGGTTCTCAGTACACTCATGCTAACCACGTGTCTCTTTCTTTTGTCCTGCAGGAGGAGAATATCAAGATCAATGAGCCTGGAGAACTAGCTGTATGCCTGATGGCCCACAGAGCGTGAAGAAGACGGAGGAGAGAGCGACTGAGGCTCCTGGCTGCGCAGAGGCAGGAGCAGCAACCTCAAGAAAAAGGGGTTGCTGGGGCTCCCGCACACACTGCCCAGGAGCAAAAGCGAGCCGTCGCAGGATGGCACCTAGCGACACCCAGGATCTATAGATGCCGCCTTTAAATCCTGCAGATGACCGAGAACCAGTGTAGCCGAAGGCTGTGCATGTCTAGGGAACTGGTCGCTCACATCTGCCAGTTGCTGCAGGATTTTGCGCCATGGGGAGGGCATCCACTGCCAGTAGCTGCGAAAGTGGCCATGGCCTCAATTTCTATGCCAGTGGCTCCTTTCAGGGTTCCACGGGTGACCTCTGTGGGATCTCTCAAGCCTCCACCCACAAATTCATCCATGAAGTCACGGATGCCATCTTCTTAAGGGCACACAACTTTGTGCATTTCACCCGGGACCAGGACAGCCAGGATGCAAGAGCGATTGGATTCACCCAGATCTCAGGTTTCCCACAAATGTAGGGTTCAGTTGACTGCACTCATATGGCGCTCATATCTCCATCACAACACATGGTGGACTACATCACCTGCAAGGTCTTCCATTCGCTGAATGTGCAGCTGGTGTGTGACCATCAGGAAGACATCCTGCAGGTGTGCACATGGTTTCCATGGAGTGTGCACAATGCCTACACCCTCAGCTGGTCACAGATCCCTGGAGTCTTCCAGGATCCTCAGAAGCTACAAAGATGGCTCCTCAGAGACAAGAGCTGCCCGCAGAGGATGTGGCTGATGACAACCCTGCGGCGGCCTCAGACTGTCGCAGAACGACGATATAATGAGGCTCAGGCTGCAGCTCACAATTTGATGGAGCAGACCATCGGGATGCTGAAGATGAGGTTCCGGTGTCTGGACCAGTCAGGTGGAGCCCTGCAATACAGTCGCAGAGAGTGTCACGCATCGTCATCATTTGCTACGCCCTTTACAACCTGGCGCTGCAATGGGGAGATGAACAGGTTGAGGAGGAGATGGAGGAGCTGCATGTCTCCTCCGATGAGGAGGACGCCGACGGGGATGGGGCTGAGGAGGTCCTCGGAGGTGACGACGACGGAGATCAGGCCCTCACACTGGCTAGACGAGGCAGGCGTGATCAGGAAGTCCTCATAGCTGCTAGATTTGAGGGGGATGATAACGACCTGCAGTAAGGTGACCCCATAGTTCCTCACGTCACATTTGTGAATGTTTGACTCCAGTCTGGCTTATGGCAGCACCAATACCCTTTGTGAGAAAGATCCTGACATGGAGACGCAGTGGAGGCCCTAATAGTCACTTGATTGCAGGAGGATGATGATGACATGCAGTGAGGCCTCTCCATAAATCTTCACAAAGCCTCTGAGAATGCCTAACTCCTGTCTGGCCGAGGGCAGCTTGCTTGCGCTCTGTGATCAGGGTCATGTCATAGAGACACAGCCATGAAACTTTAGAAGTATCTGATGTCCGTCTTCAGCACCTGAGCCCTTCAGGAGCTAGGGCACAGCGTCAGTGGTCACAGATGCTGAAGAGATGGAGAAAGCCCTTCCAAAAAGGTGCTGAGAGCACACTGAGAGAATGGGAGTACCCTGTGGCACTTGCCTACTACATTCTGGCAGCAATGACGAGCACCACTGAGTTGCAGGTATCAGTAATGTCTCCAGGGAGTTTGAGGCTGAACCATCACTTTGGCCCGAAGGCTGCACAGAGCTCAGGGAAGAGGCCCTGGACTGAGACACCTGCTTTTATCCTGTGCAGAAATGTTTCACATCTGAGTGACAAGAACACTGCTCATCAGAAAAAGGAGCCACAGGCAGGGAGACATTCTTGGGAGTTTATTCACAATAGAGAGCAGTATGTACAAGTGATTAACACCCGTGCCTAGGCTGTGCAACTAATTCTCCTGAATGTCCTAACCCTGCCTCTACATCTTAGTGTACCCCGGACATGCACAGCAGAGGTGGGGCCTGTCTGTGATGACTTTGGCAGGTGTACTCTGGAGAGCCGAGACTTCAAGGGCCCCGGCCTGCTTTCAGGGTCCTGCTGTGTGGCAGTGGTGCCCTCCTTGGCCTGTGGAGCTGGAGCTGCTGAGGTCACAGGAAGAAGGGAGTCGGATAGGCCACACACTCTCGGAGTCACCTGGATGGATGGGACTGGAGTGTGCACCTACTGATTCTCCTCCCTCTGGGTGCTTGGGGGCCCCAGGCTGACTCCTTGAGGAGCAAGGGGAGCTGGGGTGAGGTTGAGCTGCCCGGTACTCCTCTCACGTACACACTGTTGGAGGCAAACTACGGCATCAGCGATGGAATTCTGCGCGCGTAGCAGTGCAGAAGCAAAGTCCTGCTTATCTGACCAGCTTTAGTCACGATGGTCTTTGCTGGAGGCCGCTGTAAGTGTTCAGAATATTGGTTCAGGGTACCTTGTTTGGTGTATCTGAGACCACGTTCCAGTCACAATAGCGTTACTTGGTGTTTTTGGTTAAGATATTATTCTGATTTGGCATCTGTTTCGTTGCACTGTCATGCCATTTGCTGTTCATACTTGATACGATCTTGATTCTGGACATGTGCTGACAGTTTCTGCTGGATTTCAGGTGCTATCAGCTGGGCATTGGACTCAAACGTTCTGTCCAACGTTCAGGTTGTGCAATTCATTACCCGCATACCGGTCACAGGTATCTTTCATCTTCCCCGGTTTTTGAGTCATACATCACGTAGTCCTGGGAGTTTTGACGAGCGATAACTAGAGAGATTTATCTGCGCTTTTCTGGCAATTCCGCATTGGTTCTATAATGGGATGAAGTGTGCACGTTCGGAATGGATATACATATTCAGTTCAAAGTGTCATTTGGCCTGTTTGCTGCTCAAGTTTGTGGTCAAGAAAGGTGATCTTCTCCTAATGAAATTTCAAATTGGACAGAATGTTTGTGGTCTGTGGCCCTCATCATGGATGGTGTCCAGGGAAAGGTCCTTGCATGTTGGTGGGCCTACGATCACTCGATTTGTGGTGCCCACAACATAACTGTCTGGGGTAACCAGGGTCAGCTTTTGCAGTGACATTGAGTGTAATGGATCCCAGGGATGGAGTTTCCAAGTAACTGCATGCAGTGAGTTTGGGTACAGACATTTCAATGTACAAAGCGGAAGGATGTTTGCACCTGCACCGGTATCCAGTTTTTCATTCAGATTATGCTGATCCTTCATCTGTGGGCATATACTCTCGATAGTCGTGTTGGTACCACTGTGCCAATACATTCTTTGATGTTTACCAGATGAATGTTGGCTCACGGTGTGTGTCAATGTTCTGGTCATCCTCATTGTCTAATCAGATAGCTGGGTGAGACATTTCATGGACCTTGTCTTTGCACTGGTTGCTATGTGCTTTTGGGTGATTAGAATGCTGTGCCTGTCTGGCCTCTGCTTGTGGCTTCTCATGATGTTGAACCACTTGTTCTGACCTTTGCCTTCTGAAATGGTGCTTCCAGTGTCCTCTGGTGCCACAAGTCTTGCATACAGCATTAAAAGCTGGGCATTTTCTAGGTGCATGAATGAGCCACAATGCCCACATTGCTTACCAGGTTTTCCTGCATTAGCTGTCATGAGGTTGGTCCAAGATGACTTTTTTGAATGCAACCAATAGGGTAGATGCTATTACGACCTCCATTATTCTGTTGGCTAGCACTGCCACTGTGAAGTTGCAATCATACCCCTTGCCTCTGCATCTACTTATGAATTGGGGGTCTCTGTCATTTCTTGCCTAAAGGACATGAGTTCCAGATGGTGTATTCTGAAGTTGAGCTTCACTTGTAATTGATCTTTGACTGTTAACCATATTTTATCTGGATTTTTCAGCTGGTCGTTGGACAGATCTGAGGTATTCAGTCTTTGAAGGTCTTCATTGCCTATAGCAATTTTAATTTTAATGGCTGGTATCTCTGGTTTCAAAATATTGAGGTCCATAAAACACAGCTTGTTGCATTGGCAGGATGAAGTAAATTCAGATAGGAGATACATTGTTTTCCAATTGAGTGTTGAAAATTTTGTGATCACTTGGCTTTTTGCAGAATTTTCAATGATACCTATACTACAGCTATGCAAGTTTCTTCCAGCTCTTTTAGAGTTAATTTAGCTCTGAGTTTCTGTACCTTTAGTGGCCATTGCCATAGCTGGTCATAGGTACTACTTGACAGCAATGGAAGCACTGTTGAGCACTGATTTTTCCTGGTTTTAGCTCTAAGCTCCTCCCATGAAACAGTGATTTGGGTGGAAAAATGGCTGCAGACTTCAAAAATGAAAAGTGAAAATAACTTATTCTAGCTGTTAGGTGCCTTTACTGGATAGGTTCTTCTTCCCAGCCTGCAGTGTTTAACTTGAGTAATGAATTCCCCTGTCTGCAGAGTTCCAATTAAAGTGAGACCACCTGCAGTCTTCTGTTAAAATTCTGTTAACTTTGCAGCCGTTGGGTTTTTACTAATTAAGCTCTCCCAAAATTGAACAATCTTACCAGGACCCGATACCTGCTACCTGGAACAAGGTGTAATCCCAGAATGACGGTACAGACTGTAGAATCCCTCAAAGCTGCAGAATCCTGAGACACAGTGAATCTTGATAGTTGTTTCACTTTCACACCAGCTCTTTTCTTCTGCTGGATATGTAGGGGTTGAGCCTTGTACTCTGCTCACTCAAATCAAAAAACATGCTTCCCCTATTGCCACCAAGTTACTTTCTTCTTCTTCAATGTAAATGTACCAATTAAACACAAGGATTGGTGAAGCAATAGTATGGGTTCTGGTATGTGTCCTTGTTGTCTTTTGGTAAAAATCACACTTTAAGCTTGGAAAGATGAGAGTTCTTCATGTTTAATGCTTGCCATGCCACTTTGTACACTAGAAAGACCGGTTTGAACTGGTTCTGTTGCACATCACATGAGTTACATGGTTATTTATATGAAGATAAGGCTATATACAGAAAATAATCACTGGGAGACTGTGAGGTACATGTCTGACCTCGACTGCTGCTTCTTGCTAACTCACTGCAAGTCATACTATTACTACATCATATTCTGTTTCAAGGTGGTATTGAGTGGCAGTAGTTTAAGATATGCCTCTTAAAAGGTATGTGCACGTCATTTCACAACAATACCTTCTCTCTTTGGTCATTACTAAATAATCATCATCCCCAAAGCTGCACCCTCCATCTTACCTCATACGGAAAGGCCCTAACCATCACTCTCTCTGCTAGCTCAATATTAATTGATCTGCTACCATTATTCTTTGTCTTATTTATTTCACTACATTGAAGACCATTACTAAAGGACCAACAGTAGTTACACACTTCAACTGAGGTGATATTGACTTCTGAACTGGCCTAGCAAGCCACTCATAAGTATATAAGAACATAGGAACATAAGAAATAGGAGCAAGAGTAGGCTATTCAGCCCCTCACGCCTGCCCCACAATTCAATAAGATCATGGCTGATCTGCCCCAGGCCTCAACTCCTCTTTAGTGCCAACTCCTCATAGCCCTCAACTCCCCGATATTTCAAAGGTTTATCCACCTCCTCTTTAAATACATGCAGTGATCTAGCCTCCACAACTCCAGACATTCACTACCTTCTGAGAGAAGAAATTCCTTTGCATCTCAGTCTTAAATGAGTGTCCCCTTATCCTGTAACTATGTCCCCTAGTTTGACATTCCTCCACTAGTGGAAACATCTTTTCAACATCTACCCTGTCAAGCCCCCTCAGAATCTTGTATGTTTCAATAAGATCACCCCTTATTCTTCTAAACTCCGATGAACAAAAGCCTAATCTGTTTAGCCATTCTTGATAAGTCAACCCCTTCATCCCAGGAATCAGTCTAGTGTTCTGGCACAGCAGTTGGTAAAGGCTGACTTGTTTAAATCCCAGAGGGAAACTTGAAACAACTGTCATAACTTATATTTTCAATTGGTATGTTTGAGATGCAGCTCTGAATTCAGGAATAAGACCATCAAGCCTCAAGAGGTTTTTTTTATATAAAACTAAAATAAACATTTATTAATTTACAACAAATTAAACACATACACATGTCTAAAAATTACAACCATAATAACTTTTAAACAAATCCCCAAATTATTTGCTCCCATGTAAATCTCCACCAAGGCAACAATAACCCATAGACTTTAAACAGACACCAGGCAAAGCACTTTTGACCTTACAAATTCAAAGTTACTTTCCTTAGAATTTGGTTCCTTTGCAGACACAGTTGGAGGCTTACAGGCTGGTTAGGTCTCAAATGCCTCTTCCTTACACACAATCTCCTTTCCCTCTTTATACCTAGCTTCCCCTTTGAATGTAAATTTTCTATGGTATCAATAAGCTTTTAACTTCACATCTGCTAACAATAACATTTTAATTCCACTAATTTTATTAGTAATATAAACACATTGCTTGGCATCTCCCAGCTAGGTGCAAGATTTTACTCCCGCTCTTGAATCCTTTATTCAACAAATGCAAATATGTATTTTACCTTTTAACTTACTTACTGTTTACTCAATTAACAACCCAAACTACTATACATCAAAGTGCCCAGACTAGCGGGCATTAATCCAATTAAGACACACACAGTCAAACACATAGACACAAACCCCACTACAACTCCCTTTTAAAAATAATTTCCAATAACATTATAGACATTAATATCTCTTCATGACACTAGTGAATCTCTTTTGAACTGCCTCCAATGCCATTCTATCCTTTCTTAGATACGGGGATCAAAACTGTACATAGTACCCGAGTTGCAACCTCACCAACACCCTGTACAGTTGTAACAAGGCTTCCCTATTTTTAAACTCCAACCCCCTAGTAGTACAAGCCAACCCCCTAGTAATACAGGCCAAAATTTCATTTGTCTTCTTAATTACTTGCTGCACCTGCATGCTAACTTTTTGTGTTTCATGTACAAGAACACCCGGGTCCCCTATTCTCCACTTTTTGGAGTCTCTCTTCATTTAAATAATAGTCTGCCTTTTGATTGTTCCTACCAAAGTGCATGACCTCACTCTTTCCTATATTACTCCACGTCTGCCAAGCTTTTGCCCACTCACTCAGTTGTATCAAACTGCTATGAAGCCTAAAGGGAATGAAAACGGACAGCCAACCTGGCATGGACCTAGGCACTGGAGGTGACAATGGTAAACCCAACCCTGTTGACCCTGCAGAGTCCTCCTTACTAACATTGTGCTGAAATTGGGAGAGCTGTCCCTCAAGTTAGTCAAACAACAGCCTGACATTGTCTGTAAGGTATGATTTGGTGAGTAAGATGATGTCCCAGACACCAACATCACCATCTCTCGGTATGTTCAGTCCCACTGGCAGGACAGACCCAGCACAGCTGGCGGCACAGTGGTATCCAGACAGGTGCCCTGGGAATCCTCAACATCGACTCCAGACCCCATGAAATCTTCATGGCATCAGGTCAAACATGGGGAAGAAAACCTCTTGCTAATTACCACTTACATCCCCTTTCAACTGATGAATCAGTACACCTCCATGTTGAACACCAATTGGAAGAAAAACTGTACAAGGGTACAGAATCTACTCTGGGTGGGGGACTTCAATGTCCATCACTGTGAGTGGCACAGACTGACCAAGCTGGCCGAGTCCTAAAGGACATAACTGCTAGAATGGGACTACAGCAGGTGGTGAGAGAACCAACAAGAGGGAAAAAGCTACTTGATCTTGTCCTCACCAATCTAACTGTTGCAGATGCACCTGTCCATAACAATATTGATAGGAGTGACACCGCAGAGTCCTTGTGAAGATGAAGTCCCGCCTTCACACTGAGGATCACCTCCATCGTGTTTTGTGGCACAACCACTGTGCTGGGTTGGATGGATTTCAAACAGCTCTAGCAGCTCAAAACTGGGTATCCATGAGGCACAATGGGCCATTTGCAACAACAGAATTGTATTCAACCACAATCTGTAACCTCATGGCCCAGTATATCCCCCACTCGACCATTATTATTAAGCCGGAGGAATCAACCCTGGTTCAATGAAGAGTGCAGGAAGGCATGTCAGAGCAGCACCAGGCATATCTAAAAATGAGGTGCCAACCTGGTGAAGCTACAACACAGGACTACTTGCATGCCAAACAGCAAAAGCAGCATGTAATCAACAGAGCTAAGCGATCTTACAAACAACTGATCAGATCTGAGCTTTGCTGTCCTGGCACATCCAATCATGAATGTTGGTTTTACAATTTTACAACTAACAGGAGGAGGGGGCCTATCCCCCACAAATATTCCCTTCCCCAATGATGGAGGATCCCAGCACATCAGTGCAAAAGATAAGGCTGAAGCATTTGCAACAATCTTCAGCCAGAAGTGCCAAGTGGATGATCCATTTCGGCCTCCTCCTGAGGTCTTCAGCATCACAGATGCCAGTCTTCAGCCATTTCAATTCACTTCACATGAAATCAAGAAACGACTGAAGGCACTGGATACTGCAAAGGCTAGGAGCCATGACAACATTTTGGCAATAGTACTGAAGTCTTGTGCTCCAGAACTAGCCACGCCCCTAGCCAAACTGTTCCAGTACAGCTACAACACTGGCATCTACCCAACAATGTGTAAATTGTCCAGATATGTCCTGGCCACAAAAAGCAGAACAAATCCAACCAGGCCAATTATTGCCCCATCAATCTACTCTTCCTCATCAGCAAGGTGATGGACGGTGTCATCGACAGTGCTGTCAAGCGGCACTTACTCAGCAATAAACTGCTCATTGATGCTCAGTTTGAGTTTTGCCAGGGCCACTCAGCTCCTGACCTCATTACAGCCTTGGTCCAAACATGGACAAAAGAGCTGAACTCCAGAGGTGAGGTGAAAGTGACTCCCCTTGACATCAGGCCACATTGGACCAAGTAGTATCAAGGAACCGTAACAACACTGGAGTCAATGGGAATCAGGGACAAAACTCTCCACTGGTTGGAGTCATACCTAGCACAAAGAAAGATGGCCGTGGATGTTGGAGGTCAATCATTTTCAGCTGTTTCATCAATGACCTTCCCTCCATCATAAATTCAGAAGTGGGGATGTTCGCTGATGATTGAAACATTTTGAACGATGCTGAACATTGTGAAGATACTGAAGCAATCTGTGTCCATATACAGAAAGACCTGAACAATATTCAGGCTTGGGCTGATAAAAGAAGAAGTATCATTCGCATCACACAAGTGCCAGGCAAAAACAATCTCCAACAAGAGGGAATCTAACCATCTCTCATTGACATTCAATGGCATTACCATCGCTGAATCCCCCAGCATCAATATCCTGGGGGTTACCCTTGACCAGAAACTGAACTGGACCCACCACTTAAACACTGTGGCTACAATAGCAGGCCAGAGGCTGGAAATTCTACAGAGAGTAAATCACCTCCTTGCTCCCTAAAGCCTGTCCACCAACTACAAGGCACAAGTCAGGAGTTTGATTAAATATTCCCCACTTCCCTAGATAAGTGCAGCTCCAACAACACTGAAGAAGTTCAACACCATCTGGGACAAAGCCCATTTGATTGGCATGCCATCCACCACCTTAAACATTGAATCACTCCACCACCATCTCACAGTGGCAGCAGTGTGTACCAGCTACAAGATGCACTGCAGCAGCTCACCAAGGCTCCTTAGGCAGCACGTTCCAAACCCACGGCCTCTACCACCTAGGAGGACAAGGGCAGCGTGGGATCATCACCATCTGCCCTCCAAGCCACATAGCATCCTGACTTGGAACTATATTGCCATTCCTTCTCTGTTGCTGGGACAAAAGCCGGGAACTCCCTTCCTAACAGCACTGTGGGTGCACCTACACCACATGGACTGCAGCGGTTCAAGAAGGTGACTCACCACCACCTTCTCAATACCAATTAGGGATGGGCGATAAATGCTGGCCTAGCATCCTAGGAATGAATAAATTTAACAAAATAATTTGCTCAAGTTCATTTTTTGTTTTGAAGCTGCATTCACACAGGCACCTCTACGAACTATCCTAGGCCTTTAAAAGAACCAGAAAATTCAGTGCAGATCTCGGTGAGAATTTTTTTCAAAAAGCACAAATGACTTGCAAGAAAACTAACAAAATGATTCTTATTTTCTGCTGCATCTGAAAATCTGGTCATAATTTTCAGGCAACCTCCGAGCAAACACAATGATATGAGGCACTGTGTCTTGGGGCCATGGTCAGTTTTAAGAGTGGAAATGCATTCGGGCAAATGGATCATTAGATGGCCAAAGACTGAGGAGGTTGAGCATTTGTAGTTATGTGATTGACACGCCCAGAACTCTGCAATCTTTTAAGCTACATAATTGGTTTCTGCCCAAGCTATGTCTCTGTCCATGGTACTGAGGTCAGATCTGTACTGCCATTCTCCTCAGCTCTTAAATTTGCTTGAACTGAAGATGGAAGGTCATTGTAAAAAATTAAACAAGAACATACACAATTATTGTAATCTGGGAGCTACTAATCGATGGATCAGAATAAATTAGAAAGGGAAGTTTTGAATTTTTATAGTGCCTTTCATGTAGTCAGAATGTTCCAAAACACTTCATTGATGCTTCTTTTTCAAGTGTAGATGTTGATGCTGTGTTGGTAAATTTTTCATTCAAAAAATTATGAATCTTTGTAATTTTCTATCCCAAAGGATGGTGAATACTCCATTATTGAATATATTTAAGGCTGAGATAGACAGGTTTTTGGCCTCCCAGGGAATGAAGGAATTTGGGGAGCAGTCAAGGAAGTGATGATCAGCCATGATTGTTTTGAATGGCGGAGCAGGCTCAAGGGGCTGTATGGTCTACTCCTGCTTCTGCTTCTTAAGTTCTTGTGTTCATTCCACCGCTCAATATCCATTTCTTCTTCTTTGTAATGTGCCAGTTTAAACATTAAACATAAAGGACAATATAAGTGGCAGCCGTTTTTCTGATTGTTGGCACTTGTATGGGCTTGAGATCCAGGCCTAATGAAAGTATTCAAAGCGTCGGATGTTTCAGGAGGAATGTTAAAGTGAGCAAGAAGTGGATAATGAGAAGGAAATTACCTGTATGCAGTCAGTGTTATGTTCTGATTAGAAGATTGTGATGGGCACAAAACAAGTGCCATATGGCTGAAGTTGGTGGCAGAGATCCCAACTGCAAAAATACCGCGTGATAAGTCAAAGATGACATGGCAGGACTGATTTTGAAGGAGATCAATTGGTATTACTAGAAGAAATTAATGGAAGATTGCAATGAACAGGCAGATGCAGGGCCAGTATAAAAGAGAGCACAATGGTGACATCTTGTGGTGTGTATGACCGAGGTGGCTGTGATAAATAACTGAATGCACAATGCCCATTTGTAGGTGCTTTAATGCGTGTTAACTCTAGCTGACTGCATGGTAGTGATGAAACAGATTAAACCTATCATGGGTCTGGGTTGTTTGTAGATTTTGTTTTGTAATTGGGAAATAACGGGTGCACTTTTCCTAAAACCAAAAATCTGGGAAAACATTCTATAAGAGACAAGTACCAAGGATAATGGTAAACATCGACACATTTCTATCTAAGTTGGAACCTAGTGGAGAAATCACAGCTAAAACTGACTACAGAAACAAGTATAAAACAAGTATGAAAGGATTGCCTTGAGAAAGACAGTAATGCTCAACTGTTTCCACTGGAAAGTTAGGCACTGAGGAATCCAGAGCAGTGGAAAACAAATAAAAACAGAAACTGCTGGAAATATTCAGCAGGTCTGGCAGCATCTGTGGAGAAAGGAACAAAGTTAACATTTCAGATCAATGACCTTTCAGCAACTGCTAACTCTGTTTCTCTCTCCATGGATGCCAGACCTAGGAGTATTTCCAGCATTTTCTGTTTTTCTTTAGATTTCCAGCTTCTGCAGTATTTGCTTTCATACTGGAAAATGTAAATTTAAAAGCCATCAGTCTGGGAAAAAACTCTTCCTTTTGCAATAATATTTAATTGATAACTTGTATGCCAAGAAAGTTTGTCTTTGGATTAGGGTTTCTCTCACAATTAATATAAAAGATTGATCAATTTACACATTTTTAGAACTACAGCACCTCTAATCATTCAATCAGTAATATAACCTCAAAGAAAATACTTAACAAAAGCAAGTGCTTTACAGTTGAGACTTCATACAGCCTTTGGATAAAATTTAGCAGTAGATTGATCCTAGTTCATGCACTAAGCAATGAAATCCAATGACTGGGAAATTTCACACTTGGATCAGAGCTTTGCATCTAATTGTTGAACATGGATCAGGAATTGCATGTAATGAAAAATAATGATGAGTTACAATTGAATGTCTGTGTTGGTGCAAAACAATCTGTTACATTAAGATGTCCATGCATGTTGAATGGAAGGAGTATGGACTGCATTTTCCCATTCTGCTGCAATTCTGATTTCAACTGTATTGGTATAGAGGCTCTCTGAACTGAGACTTGTTGTTTCCCTGCACTGGAGTTGGAAAACCAGATCTCTGGCGTGTAGTGATCCAGTGCAAGATCACAGAGAGAAATCAGGAAAGGGGGAAAAATTGTACGTCGTGTTGATGGGTCAGGCTGTTGTGCAGATTAAGTTAGTACTTATCTGGAGATAATTGCACCAATGTGCAAATTGAGCAAATGATCTTGGTGCTTAGAAAACAATGCAATTGAAGCGTTGGACAGAGTAATCAGAGGTAATTAATCCCCAGAGATAATATTTATCCTAGAATACTGAGAGACATTAAGATGGAGATCTGTTAAGGCACTGGCAACCATTCATGTGGGAGTCACTGGATGCAAAGAAGGTATATTCCAAAAGTGTGACAAAGTCAGCACAGACAACCGCATAACAATTAACGTGCTCCAATCCATCGCATTACACTTAACTAACTTAACAACAATCAGCATGGATTTAAAAGAGGAAAATCCTACCTGATCAACCTTGTGAATTTCTTTGAGGTAATGACAACTCAGTGGCCTGTGGGAAACCTATGACTTTGTGCACCCCAACTTCCAAAAGGCATTTGACAAAGTTCCACATAAAGGCTACTAATTAAACTTATGGCTGTGTGAATTCAGAATAAATCCTCAAAATTGATTTTTAAAAAACTGGTTGGAGAGTAGAAACAATGAATAGATATTAGAGGAGTGGTAAAAAACTATTGAGGGTCATGTCTTGGGATTCACTCTGAGATCTCGACTGTTTCTAATTTACATAACAAAACACACCGAGGTTCCCTAGAAAGCACCTTCTAAACCCACGACTGCTACAATCTAGAAGGGCAAGAGCAGCAGCTACATGGGAATGCCACCAGCTGGAATTTCCCCCCCAAACCACTCACCATCCTGACTTGGAAATATATCGCCATTCCTTCAATGCCGCTGGGTGAAAATCCTGGAACTCCCTCCCTAACAGCGCTGTGGGTGTACCTACTCAATATGGACTGCAGCAGTTGAAGAAGACAGCTCACCACCACCTTCTCAAAGGCAATTAGAGATAGGCAACAAATGTTGGCCTCGCCAGCAAAGCCCACATCCCGTCAATGAATAACCTGGATTAGAAACTCATTGCAGGGTGGTCAAATTCTATTGATGAAGCCTAACATCAATGAAATTAGAACAGGCTGCTCAGAAACCATGGATACCTAATACAGATATGCAGAGCAATAGTGGATTAAATTGAAAGAAAAAATGAAAAGTGCTATTAATAAGAAAAAAAATCATGTCTACTCCAATATTACATTGGAACAGATAAGAATGAGCTGGGAGCCAACAGAATATTTCACTGATGGCTCAGGAGACACATGCATCATGAATGTCATACTAAATCATATAGACCTGGAAGGTCCTGGGATGCTCTGCACTGATTGTGGGCTCATGAATAGGGTCTTAAATTTTATTTTTAAACATTAAGGGCTGATTTTTTTTTATGGAGCTGGGACAACTCCAGGGACCTTTAAAAATGGCGGGTGGTTCCTGGATGCAGAAGTCCAGGTCTTGTAGATGGTGCACACTGCTGCCCCTGTGCGATGGTGGTGGAGGAAGTGGATATTTAAATTGGTGGATGGGGTGCCAATCAAATGGGCTGCTTTGTCCTGGATGAGGTGAATCGGATGGGGGGGTTGCAAAATGGAGGCATGAAACAGCTAGTGGAATTGGCAGCCACTCCTCCAACACTAGCACTATCCTTGACACTAATCTGCGGGAGATACTCATACAACTGCAATCCTCTGCAGGCAAATGACCTCGGGCTTGCTGATTTGCAACTTTAACATGCAGCTTATATATTATTTTTATTGTTTTCCAACCTCCCACTGTGCACTTGCCTCCTGTGAGTTTACCGCCTGCAGGAGTCCCAGTAAAATCCCATTGCCCATGGAAAATGCCTGGTAATTGCTTCACTCGTAACTTCAGTTGGTTTCCTGTCGCTACCAGGCAGATTGCCGTCAGCACACATAAGCCGCATCCAGGAAAAATGGGAGGAGGAAGGAACATGTCAGCATTCCTGCCCGACATCCTTTTTCCTAATTTTCCTCACCTACCTCTCCTCCCCACCATCTGCCTCCAAACACTTTATAAAAACCACCCATTGCGTGTACTTCAATTGTCATTCTCTGCCACAGATGCAGGTGCCTGTATCACACCTTTTCAAAAATTAGTAGAATAAAAGAAAGAAAGCCAGTCACTTCCAGATTATTTCAACCTTTTAATTTTCTTCAGGATCTATCCAAGAACACTTAGGCTCTAACTCACTTCAGGAATGCCCAGCAATTGGACCAAGTGACTGTAAAAGTATGTTGTGTACCATAAGATAGGACATCCTCTGACTGCCATCAGCATCACCCATGGCAGGAGGATGTGGGGAGGGAATCTGCTTGCAAGCACATGAAATTATATTAATCATCTCTTGTTTGAAAGTTCACGGGAGAGACAAGGACTACAGCAGATATCATCACGAGATGCAGTTTAATAAGATGCATTCAACCAAATCTTGTGAGATAGTGAGAAATCTTGTAAATGTTTTTTTGCAGAAAGAAAACCCAGCAAAACTTGATAAATACTTGGTTTAAAAAATGCTAATTAGGGAATAACAATAGACCAGAAAAGAAAGAGCACTAAATCATGCAGTTTGTGCATGTTAAGTCATGAACTGGAACAATTGCCTGTGGCTACTTAAAATTCCAAACTAATTGTGACTTTCCGATTGCAGTGTGCATCACAACAATGTGTTATGCTGAGTTATGTCTGCTACTGACATGAATATTATTTTGTGATATATTTCTTTTGAAATTGCGTCCTTCAGCTAACTACACAGGCTGGATGTCAAATGTAGGCCCTTCCAATCTCGGTTCTACAATGGTCACGTGATCATGTCAGGCCTTCTTCATCTTAACCTACAATTTACTTTCTCATATCCTTCCAGAATACTGACCCTACCACCTTCCCATTACAGGGTATAACTATTTGTATCCTGGCCTGAACCACCCATGGTGTTAACTTTTTCCAACTATCAAGCATTGTCCACATAAACAAATACATACTGACATCTGATCTTCACCCAAGTTTGTACTCCTAGCTTTGATCTCTCATCAGATCTGAAAGTATTATTCCTGGTTTGCTTTTGTTATCTATACCTCAAAGATTTCCTGTTTTAAATTGAAATGACCTATCCTTGGGAGCTACACATTATTCATCCCTCTAACATGAGGGATCCTAATTGACCATTATAACAACTTCTATTTATATAGAGCCTCTAATGTAGTGAAACATCCCATGTTGCTTCCCAGGAACATTATCAAGCAAAAATTTGACACTCAGACACATAAAGCAACTTTAAGACAGGTGGCCAAAAACTTGGCCAAAGAGGCAAGTTTTGAAGAGTGTCTTAAAGGAGGATAAAGAGGTAGAGGGCCAGAGAAGTTTAGGGAGGGAACCTAGGCAGCTGAAAGCACAGCTGTAATGGCGGGTGGCGGAAATCGAGGATGCCCAAGGTGTCCGAAGTGGAGGAGCGCAGGTACCCAGGACAGTTCTAGGGCTGGAGGAGGATGCTGAGAAAGGGAGGGGCAAAGTCATGGAGGAGTTTGAACATAATTATAAGCATTTTCAAATCGATGCATTTCTGGACCAGGAGCCAATATAAATCATCAAGTGCACGAATCTGGGTGAACTGTGTGAGTTAAGGTATGGGCAGCAGAGTTTTGGATTAGCTAAAGTTTGAGGATGGGGGGGTGCAGGAGTGGGAGCAGTTAGCGCCAATTGTTGCAACTGATATATGCTGTACTTTGGAAGATGCAACAGAGCCAATAAAGAAATGAAATACTATTGGACTGAAAGGAATTAGAATCTTAAATTTGGATTCAGTGTGCTATAACTATTATTTGTATTACATTCCCTGTACAAAGATAATTGAGCTCCATTGATGTTAAACTGCAGGAGCTCCAGTGCCTTGTGGCTACTTTCATGCACAACAAAGATAAACGGAACAACGAGAAGCGAACATTTCTGATTCCTAAAGCAAAATTTTGTACTGAGCAAATTAAGGTTCCAAACCAACAGCATTTTTTTAAGTAAAGTTGGTGTATGTTAATTAAAAAGTGAATATTTAATTACCTTGGTAAGTTCCCAGCAATATTAAATCACATGCTGGATAATTTTTTCAATTTGCTAATGGGAGGAGATCCACCTTATACTGAGACTATTGAATTATTTAATTGATGAGCATAGTTTCTTCTGACTAAAATTAAATGTCCAGAGCTCGTTGATGAATAAATAAAGAGACTAAGGTTTTTCTTTCCTCCCAGTTAAAGAAATAATGGCAATAAACTGGGAAGCATATCTCTTAACCTTTTGGAAACTTCTTGTTATGCTATTATTAGAAATTTGAAATCAGCTAAGGTAGTAAACCTGAGATAAGTAGAACAACTGGTCAGTGCTGTCAGTTTCATTTTAGTGGAAACTACTTAAGAGTTTTGTGGGACCTTGCTGTGGGAAAATTGGCTGCATTCCTATATTCCCGTTTCCGACATTATAACAGCAACTTCAAACATACTTCATTGATTGTGAACACTTTGGGGTCATGATAAGTGCTATATAAATGCATTTTTTTCCCTTTCTTTCCTGTTTTTCCAGCACTGCCCTCAAGTCAGGTCCAGTGAGTTTATTAAACCAATATGGTCTTTGATTCAGAAATCAATACATCAGTAGGATGTAGATGTGTTGGAAGCAGTTCAGACTAGGTTTACTAGGCTAATAGCTAAAAGGGCGGGTTGTTTTATGAGGACAGGCTAGGCTTGTGTCTGCTTGAGCTTAGAAGAGCAAGAGGCAACTTGATTGAAACATATAAGATCCTGAGGAGTCTTGACAGGGTGGATGTGGAGAGGATGTTTCCTCTTGTGGGAGAATCTAGAACTAAGTGTCGAAGAAACTTTTTCTCTGAGTTGTTAGTCTTTGGAATTCTCTTCCTCAAAAGGTGGTGGAAGTAGAGTCCTTGAGTGTTTTTAAGGCAGAGGTAGACAGATTCTTAATAAACAAGGGGTTAAAGGTCATTGGGGATAGGCGGAAATGTAGGGTTGAGGTTACAATCAGATCAGTCATGATATTATTAAATGTCAGAGCAGGCTCGAGGGGCTGAATGGCCTACTGCTCCTAATTCATATGTTCGAATGTATTTCATCAATATATGATTTTATTCAACTCATTACAACATTCTGTCATTTTTCTTCTAATGGACCACATCACCTCCATAAATTATCTTGGATGTGGGAGCTTTGTTCTGCATTAGTTTTTTTTTAATTCTTTCATGGGATGTGGGCATCACTGGCTTGGCCAACATTTTTTATTGCCTAACCCTAGTTGTCTGTGAGGTGTTGGTGAGCGTCTTCTTGAACTGCTGCAGTCCACGTGGTGTAGGTATACCCATGGTGCTGTTAGGGAGGGAGTTCCAGGATTTTGGCCCAGCGACAATGAAGGAATGCTGATATAGTTCAAAGTCAGGATGGTGAATGGCTTGGAGGACAACTTGAAGTCATTGCTGTTCCCATGCATCTGTTGGCCTTGTCTTTCGAGGTGGTAGGGGCGCAGATTTGGAAGATGCTATCAAAGAAGCCTTCATGAGTTTCTGCAGTGCATCTTGTAGATGGTACACACTGCGGCCAGTGTGCGTTGGTGGTGGAG
Source organism: Cetorhinus maximus (assembly GCF_964194155.1). Taxonomy (NCBI): domain Eukaryota; kingdom Metazoa; phylum Chordata; class Chondrichthyes; order Lamniformes; family Cetorhinidae; genus Cetorhinus; species Cetorhinus maximus. Next base: position 151,400,391 of record NC_135882.1, read on the forward strand.
GAAGTGGATATTGAAGGTGGTCGATCAGGTGCCAATCAAGTAGGCTGCTCTGTCCTGGATGGTGTCAAGCCTCTTGAGTGTTTTTGGAGCTGCACTCATCCAGGCAAGTGGAGAGTATTCCAGCACACTTCTGACTTGTGCTTGTAGATGGTGGACAGTCTTTCGGGAGTTAGGAGGTGAGTTACTCTCTGCAGATTCCCAGCCTCTGACCTGCTCTTGAGGCCACAGTATTTATATGGCTGGTCCAGTTCAGTTTCTGATCAGTGGTAGCCCCAGGATGTTGATAGTGGGGGATTCCGTGATGGTAATGCCATTGAATGTCATGGGGAGATGGTTGGATTCTCTCTTGTTGGAGATGGTCATTGCCTGGTACTTGTGAGGCACATATGTTACTTGCCACTTATCAGCCCAAGCTGACGCACTGCTCTACTGGAATGTCTGAGAACTGACAAAACTTATAAAGTGCAAGTTTGTAATCTCTAAAATTCTAATCTGTGCACTTCTGGTCATGAAGCAAGTATATAAGGTTTTATATTTCTTCTCATGTGTTGTGATACCCCTTCATGTGAACAAATGAACTGAATCATTAAAGGGAATATTATTTTCCTGCATTAGTAAAATGCATTGCTGTACTTCTCAGGGATATAGTAATTAGATGGAAAAATGCAATTCAGTAGACACCTGCTTCATTAAATATAGGATAGGCTGCATACAACTGCAAAATGATGTTGAGGGTTAACTTATTTTCCCTGTTGTTGTAAGAATTGGGGTAAAGGTGCACTCAAAAGTAATGTTTTCCAGACTACCTACAGAAGTTTTACATTTTAGTTCAACAGTATTTTAATAAACCAAATACAGTTTAGTTGTAATGCCCACTAAATACTGGGCTCATGGGAAAATATTGGGGCCCTGGTAATGTCATTGGACTAGCAAACCAGAGATTCATGTTAATCTGCTGTGGGCATGGGTTGTGGTTCCACCCACTATGCAGCAGGTGGAATTTAAATTCAATTGATAAAAAAAATCTGAAATTCTAAACTAGTCCACGGTGACCATGAAACTATCATTGATTGTTATAAAAATCCATCTGATTCATTAATGTCCTTTAGGAAAGGAAATCTGCCATCCTGACCCGGTCCGGCCTGCACATGATTCCAGAGCCACATCAATGTGGTTGACTCTTAACTGCCCTCTGAAATGGCCTAGCAAGCCACTCAGTTCAATGGTCATTAGGGATGAGCAACGAATGCTGGCCTTGCCAGCGACACCTCTGTCCCATGAAAGAGTAAAAAAAAACTCCTCCTGCTTAAAATAACTTGTTAATTTAATGCAGTTAATCAACCTCCCAAAACTATGGAATTAATAACCATTCAAATACCATGCTGTTAATGTACCAAAACAACGTGCTGCTGATGTGCTGCAGATACAATAGTTAAGACACAAAATACTACACTCTGTTAATGACTCAAAGTAAATGCTAAGATTCAAAACACTGTACTGTTTATTCCCCAAATACTCTGGGGCTAACAAACAAATGTAGTTTTGTTTATAACACAGTATTTTGGGTACTAAGAACTGCCCCACAACAAAATAGGGTTTTGCTGTTACCTCCAAAACCTGCCTCTTAATCATAACTATTGAGCTTTCCTTAGCTGTGGCTAACTTGTAGATTTATATTCAGATACTTTAGATCACTGGCCGTGACCAGCAATTCAAAATGTATTATTTATTAATGGGAAGTTCAGGGGAAATATTATTGATACTATACTGGCATTCTCCAACAGACCCATGTTCAAGGAGTCAAGGGGAAAATTACAATAAATATCATGGCCAGGATTTTCCGTGCCCGCCAGCATTGGGTGTGTTTGGTGGCATGAGTGGACAATATGGCAAGAAGGCCAAAAATTGCTTCACAATGTCGTGAAACCGGTTTGCAATCGTCCGCTCCGCCTGCCAATGGTGGGTCGTGTTCCCTGCCTTCGGACGTCAGGAACCTCATTGTAATACATCACCATCATTATAAGGCAAGCCTGCCGGACTCATCCCTGCTGGATCATTGCTGGATCAACCACCCACGTCGGCGGGAAAACATGCCGATGTGCTACACAACTGTACATAAGCGACGTGCGCCTGGCGGGCTGCACTTCGCTCTGGACTTCAAGGTTTGTTTGCCCACCTTTCTTCGCTCAGCACTCGTGGTCATCAGCGACAGGCTTCAAAGGCAGCACCACATCACTTTTAGGGTAGGCAGGACCCGGCCTACCAAATCAGCCATATGTGAGTGGCTTTTCAACGGCTGCAGGGCAAGGTCTTGCTTGAGGAAGGGGGAGAAATGGCCTCAGGCACGGAAGGAGGCTGCAGGACGAGAACTATACTGGGGAAGGAGGGTATCCCAGGGTGTGTGGGGGCACATATTGATCTGGGATAGTGGCCTCAAGATGGTAAGGGCTGAGGAGGCAGCCTCCAGAGGAGATGAGGCCAAATGGATATGTGCGGATATGTGTGTGAGAATGGGTGGTGATGTCCTTTGAGCTGGCAGTGAGAGAGATGCCAATGAATGTGTGATGGGCTTGAGTGTGTGAGTTTAGAGTGATGAGATGTTTGCCATATCCTGGCTGCATGGGTGAGTCCATTCATCCTCTATCTGCATTGAATGGCCAACTTCTTCTGTGCAGCATTGGCACTGACCACCGCTGTCATTGCCTACCAAGCTGGACTGGCAATGTAGCTGCCCCTCCTGCACCAGAGCGAAGGCAGAGGGCATTGCAGCGGGCCTCCACAGCATCCAAAAGTCCTTCAAAAGTCCTCTTGCCTTTCATGGCCATGTCTTCTTTGCTGCAGTCCTGGGCTGGAAGCACTGAGTGCGGCTGTACTTTAAATGTGGTGCTGCCGTGATGAAGCGGCGAGGTGATGGTGTGGCGGGCGAATGAGAGCCCACCTGCCATGGAAACGGCGTGTTTCCTGGGACTGCATAAGTAATGAGGCGGGTTTGGGACAATACAGAGTGCAAACCCACCATTGCGGCTGGCAGGTAGGATGTTGTTTTACCCACCCGCTATTGTCCTTAGTGCAAATCTGGGATGATTCCACCCCATATTTATTTTTTAAAGCTTCATACTTGTCATGATGAGATATTAATGTCTATAATGTTATTGGAATTTTTTTTAAAATAGAGTTCCAGTAGGGCCTATGGGCAGAATTTTCTGCTTGTCCGGTGGGTGGGCCCGACCCAATCTCCGGTGGGCGGGGAGCCGATCCCCGCCAGAGAAGCGGGCCCCGCCGCCATTTTAAGTGGGTGGGCCAATTAAGGCCCGCCCAGCGTGACATCCGGCGGGAAGTGCTATGTACTTACTGTGCGGGCGGGGGGGATTCCCCAAAAGCGAGAGTGCGCTCTTTCACACTTGCGCACGACAAAACGCATATCTCCCTGAGGCTAAGTGCAGCCTCAGGGAGATCGCTTCCACTTTGGAAGATATGAAAAATAGAAGAAAAAGAAATTCCCTAACATGTCCCCCTCATGTGACATGAGATGGGACATGTTAATAATTTACATAACTTTATTAAACTTTTTAAAACCCTGCATGAAACCTCATCCCGCCGGTGGGTGAGGTTTCATGTTTTATCTATTTGCCGCCGGGGCTCCTGGCCGACCCGCCAATCTTAAGGTTGGACGGGCAGGTCCTTTAATTGTATAAATGATCCAGTCAATGGTCTCAATTGGCCACTGACAAGTCGGCGGGCCCGCAGCTGATTTTGCTGTGCTCCCACCTTCCTGAAGATTTAAATGGAGCGGGATGATGTCGGGGGTTCCGCCCAACCTCATCCCGCGTCATTTTACGCGTCGGCAAGCGGGCCCCGCCCCCTGCTCGCCAATGGCAAAATTCTGCCCTATGTGTGTATCTGTGTGTATCTTAATTGGATTAAAGCCAGCTAGATTGGGTGCTTTGATGTGTAGTAGTATTGACATGTTAATGAGGTAAACGTAAGGAGGGTAGAAGGTAAAGTGCAAAATTGCATTTGTTTAAAGAAACCATTCAAGATTGTGGGTGAAATCTTACACCTAGCTGGAAGAAGCCAAGCAATGCATTTTTTTTTTTCAGCTTACTAATAAAATTGGCGGGATGAAAGGATGTTATTGCTAGAAGAGGTAAAGTTAAAAGTCTAGTGATACAATGGAAAATTTACATTCAAAGAGAAACATATGTGTAAAGGAGAAAGGAGATTGTGTGTAAGGTAGAGACATTTTAAGGTCCAATAAGTGTGAGTAGCCTCCAGCCTGTAAGCCTCAAGCTGCTGTCTGCAAGGACCCAGGGCTGAAAGAAACTCATTTTGAATGCGACTGTCCAGGGTATACTTTGCCAGGTGTCTCTTTAAATCTATGAGATTTACTGTTGCCTTAACGGGGGTGTAACTGAGAGATTGATTAATTAAGGAATTTTTGTAGTTATTATAGTAGTAATTTTGTAGACATATGTATGTGTTTACAATCTTTCTTGTATTAATAAATGTTTCGGTGGTCTTATTACTACTGAATTCAAAGCCAGCATTTCAAAACATACAAATTGTAAAAATGGGTTATGACAGTTGTTTCAAGTTTCCCTCTGGGATTTGAACAACTCAGCCTTTACCATTTGCTGCATCATGATAATACTATAAATCTGGAATAGAAGCACATTGCTGTAATATGTAATTGAATAGCCAATATTATATATGCAATAAAGTGCAGTGATATAGAACCAAGTTAACGGCACAAAAGGAGGCAATTTGGCCCATTGTGCCTGTGCTGGTTGACAAAGAAAGGCCTAATCCCACTTTCCAGCTGTTGGTTCCTTGTCCTGTAGTTTGTTCCACTTCAAGTGCACATCTATGTTCCTTTTTTATTTGAAAGGAATGAGGGTTTCTGCCTTGACCACGCTTTCAGGCAGCGAGTTCCAAAGCTCTGCTATCCGCTGGGTGAAAAAATATTCTCCTCAATTACCCTCTCATTCTTCTATGAATTACTTCAAATTTATGCTCCTGGTTATTGGCCTCTAAGGGAAATAGGTCCTGCCTATCCACTCTCTCTAGGCTCCTCATAATTTTATACACCTCAATTAAGTCTCCCCTTAGTCTGTCCCAAAGAAAACACCCCCAGCCTACCCAATCTTTTCTCATAGCCAGAAAGCACAGCTCAAACAGGTTAAAGGCCCCAGTTGAAACATGATAAACTTCGACTTGTTCAACAGCATTTTATTTGCCAACAATTAACTTTGCTTGAAGAATCATAACAAAGGCCTTTGATACATCCCTAATTCAAGTGGTAGGCCACACAACTTCACTTCAAGTATTTTGCCTGCGTATGGTTTTCAAAAAAAAGAAAATGATGTACAAGTCTGATTCCTTTTCTTTTCTGTAATTGGGTGAAAGCCATGTTCCATCCATGTGACTAGTGAACCTTGCCAAGTCTGTCAGTCAGAAATGTACTACAAGAATGAAACATCCTCAAGAATGCCAATCATATGTAACTGAGGAAACAGTGTTGTGGCACATCATCAATTTGGGAGCAATGCTCCTTTAATCAGGCTTGTGAAGTATGAAGTGGAACATCCACAAGGGAACAGAACCACAAATAAATTCAATTTGTTGAATTGAAAACACGGTAGCACCACATGCTGGATCTTCATGTTGCAATTGTAATTCCATCCTTCAATAACAAGAAGTCCTTTCAGAAGTTTCGGAGCATATTCTGACAGACGAGAGCATACCCACCAGCCCTTCAATCTATCATTGCTACTAATGCTCCTTTTGATCTTTAATTTCCTACTTTAATCCTTAAATCTTCCCGGACCACATGCTAGTCTTCAGCCAAGGAAGATGATTATGCAGGACTTGGCCTTGGCCAATGGAATGTGTTCACCCATCTAATCTCCACCCCACACCCTCAACCCCCAACACACCTGAGTATTGGGACCCCCTGTGTACCATTTAGCACTTGCCCAATGCCAGAACTATGTCAATGACTGGGATTGTTACAAAGAAAATTGCACCTGGATACAGATTTCCTTCTACATTGGGAACTGCATCAACATTTCATGTCACCGCCTGGCCAGCACTTGCATTATGAGTGAGTAAACAAAGCTGTTAGCTTCTAATTGAAGTTAGAAATCAAGGGAAGAATGTTCCCGTCGGCAAGCGGGGGCGAAGCCCGCTCGCTGATGCGTAAAATGACGCGTGGTGACGTCAGGCGGGCGTCCCGACGTCACCGTGCATCATTCCGACTGTCAGTTCAGCGGGTACGCAGCCAACTTGGCTGCACGCCTGCCAAACTCTCAAAGGCCTATTAAGGCCATTAAGAAGGTAATGGAAGTTGTTAAGAATGTTGCCCGTCCAATATTAATGTTAAACCTAAAGGCCCAGGCGGCCTTTGCATTTTTCATGAAACCTCATCCACAGGCGGGATGAGGTTTCATGAAAGGTTTATTAATTAAATTAAAAAATTTGAAAAAATTAATGGACATGTCCCAGCTCATGTGACAGTTTCACATGAGGGGACATGTCCTTAATTTTTTTTTCTCCTTTATTACATTTTCCAGAACTGAAATTAATCTCCCTGAGGCAGCTCCGTGCCTCAGGGAGATTTCTGCGCTCTTTCGGGTGCATGTGTGTAAGAGCGCAGGCCCCAACTCAGGGAATCCCACCCCCCGCCCGCATAGAGAGCGCATAGCACTTCCGGGTGTGCGTCACGCTGGGCGGGCCTTAATTAAATGGCGGAGCGCACCCGATCAGGAGGGAAAATTCAGCCCCAAGAACCAGGAATCCAGAAGTTAAAACTACTTTTGATTTAAGTATTTGCAATCGCCTGTACACAGGATGTAATTTTCCCCATGTGATATAATCATGATGGGACTCTCATAACAGCATTACATTACAATATTACAACCGTTATTACATTTCAAAAGTAATTCATTGCAAAGCCCTTTGGAACATTTAGAGGTTGCGAAGGCATTATAAATATACCAGGTTTACTTTGGTAACCCAGAGATGCTGCCTGCTTGTACTTGTTAAGTTAGTACAATCACAGGGGATAAATATGTCAAAATTATAACTATGTGAACAGCGATAGACTCGCTTCAAGTCAGAAGGTCATAGGTTAAGTTCTACTGAAGGGTCTTGGGGCAGGATCTTCCGGTCGGGAAATGGGGGCGGGGCCCACTCGCTGACACGTAAAATGTTGCGGGATGACATCGGGCAGAACTCCCGACGTCACCCCGTGTCATTTCCATTTTCAGGTCGGCGGGAGCGCAGGGAGTCAGCTGTGCGCCCGCCAACCTGTCAACGGCCTATTGAGGCCATTGTAAAACTAATTAATGGACCTACCTGTCCAACGTTAAGGTTGGCAGGCAGGCCGGGAGCCCTGGTGGGCTTCAGAAAAAGCAAGAAACCTCACCCACGGGCGGGATGAGATTTCATAAGGGTATTTAAATTTTTATCAAATCTTTCAATAAAAGTTATGGACATGTCCCAACTCGTGTGACAGTGTCGCATGAGGGGACATGTCAGGGAAATCTTTTTTATCATTTCTATTAAAAATTTTAATTCCGAGCCGATCTCCCTGAGGCAACACTTAGCCTCAGGGAGATCTGTGCGCTCTTTCATGCGCATGCGCGAAAGAGCGCACTCCCAGCTGAGGGAATCCCCCCCGGCCTGCACAGGGAGCACACGGCGGGGGTAAAATTTTTCCTTTGAACTCAAAATCTAGGCCAATACTTCACTGTGTACTAGGGAGTGCTGCCTTTCGGATGAGATGTTAATCTGAGGTCCTGACTGCCCCCTACAGGTGGACATTAATGATCCCGTGACATTATTTTAAAAAGCAGAAACGATCTCCTGGTGTCTTGGCAAATATTTATCTCTCAACGAACATCACTCAAGCAAATTATCTGAACATTGTCTCATTGCTGTACGAGATTTTTCAGTGTGTAAACTGGCTGCGTATTTCTTGCCTTACAAAAGTAACCATACTTAAAGAACATTTTAGTGACTGTAAAGCATTTTGCTTTACAGCCATAAGGCCATCAAAGGCACTAAATAAATACAGTTTATTTCTTCTCAGTGTGTTGGAGAGGTATGTTTGACATTGAGCCTCTCTATCCGAAGGAAAAGAACAATGGGCAGGAATTTCTCCAGAGCTGAATCTACTTTACCATTTGTTCATTGAAATCTTGAAATTAAAAAACCTCTGTGTGTAAAACAGGCTTTCCACCATGATTCTAGTGGAGTTACAGTGGGAAAGCAGGACCGGCTCTGAGGATGTTTTGGGACACCGAATTGCTAAAAACACAAACAAAAACAATTGCTAAAATCATTCTCAGAGGAATAGAAATGACAGCTCCATAAAATCAATTGTACCTGTACTTTGATGTGTATATCTTGAATTCAAGTCATTGAGTATGCAGCAAGTAATCAAATTACTAACAAAATGCGTTCATTACATTTGGATTACGGCCAAAGCCTGAATATCAGCTGTAACAGAATAATGCTCCTATTAAATGCCTGACACTTTTGGTTTCCTCGCACATTATAAACAATGCCGGGTTTTTCCTTAGAAATGAGCTTGGGTCTCATTTTCTGGCTATTAAGGGCATCATCTTAGCCTATTCACCTTAACATGGGTCAATTTCAATCACAATGATCTGCTTGATGAATTGGAATAAAATATAACACATTCTGATTATTAATACCTTAATAAAGGAGTTCAAAATCTTGACTCCGGCTTATATTGCTTAATTATAGTGTCTAGTTCCTAAGAGCAGCTAAATATATCCTGGCCCAGCCCAACCAGGTCTGGATTGTATTTTCTTCATGTTCCCTCATGCAGAATGATTCTAGTGTTAATTTATCACCCCCAGATGAGCTTCTGACCACATATCTATGCCATCACTAATTCCACCTATTTCCAATTCCATAGCATCGCCTAACTCTGCGCCTGCCTCCGCTTGTCAGCTGCTGAATCCCTCATCCGTGGCTTTGTTACCTCTTGCTTTGAGTATTCCAAAGCACACCTGCTCAGCTTCCAGTTTTCACCCTCCATAAACTTAAACTCTTAACTCTACGGGCAGGATCTTCCAGACGGCGAGCGGGGCGGGGCCCACTCGCCGAAGCGTCTAATGACACGGGGCGATGTCAGGCGTGCGTCCCGACGTCACCGCGCGCCACTTAGGTTGTCAGTTCGGCGGGCGTGCAGCCAAGTCAGCTGTGTGCCCACCGAACTATCAACGGCCACTTAAGGCTTTTAAAAAAGCAATTAAAGTAATTAATGGGCCTGCCCGTCCAACCTTAAGGTTGGCGGGCAGGCGAGGAGGCCAGGCGGCCTTTAGAAAAAGCATGAAACCTCATCCATGGGCAGGGTGAGGTTTCTTGAGGGATTTAAAAATGGAAGAATATTTCAAAATAAAAGATATGGACATGTCCCAACTCATGTGTGACAGTGTCACATGAGGGGACATGGCAGCAAAATTTTTTTCTCAGCTTTATTTAAAGTTTAACATCTGAGCCGATCTCCGAGGCAGCACTTTGCCTCAGGGAGATCTGTGCGCTCTTTCGTGCACGTGTGCAAAAGAGCGCACTCTTGGCTGAGGGAATCACCCCCCTGCCCGCACAGGGAGCGCATAGTGCTTCCTGGCGAACGTCATGCTGGGCGGGCCTTAATTGGCCCGCCCACATAAAATGGCGGCGTGCCCCCAACCGGGGGCGCCGATCGGAACCCGTCCGCACGCACCCGCTGCCGCACATCCCCCCCCCCCACCCCCCGACGGGGGGAAAATGTTGCCCTACTTCACATATCCTAACTCCCTCCCATCACCCCTTTGCTCACTGATGTACACTGCCTGTTGAGCAACACTTCAGCTTTAAAATTCTCATCCTTGTTTTCCAATTCTCTCATGGTTTCACCTCTCCCTATCTCAACAGCCGACACCAGCCCCACAATCTTCCGAGATAGCCGAACTGCTTCAATTCCGGACTCTTCTGCACCCCTAATCTTAATGGCGGCACCATAGGTCACCAACAGCTATCAAGGCCCGAAGCCTCCCCTAACCTCTCCGCCTTCTTACCTCCTTGTTTGGCTCGGTATCAAATTTTGTTTGGTCATGCTCTCGTGAAGTGCCTTGCAATGTCAAAGTTGCTATAAAAATGGAACCTATTATTTTGGTTTTGTGTTTTTCCATCAGGTTTCATACCTGAATATCATTGTGTATTTTGCAAACCCAGCTGGCTGTTGGCAGCAATTCACTATTTATGTATATTTTTATTCCTTTTTATCATTTGGGCCGCAAAGCCTCAATTTTATTTTGACTCATGAGCTTTTTAAATAATGCCCTTTTTTTTTAAAGAAAGCCTTCACAGTCAAAACTGATAAAAGAAAATGTGTTTTGCGAATTCACTAAATTCCCAGAACGAAAGAAACTACTGCCTTTTATATCTGAACAAAATACACATTTGTATTGGGGAGAGGGCAGGGTTGTGTAAGAATTATTGTTTTTTTTCTTTGTCTGTGTATTAATATAGTCTGTGGGGGTTATGTTCTTTCTTTGCCCGTGTGCTGAATTGATCCATAAAGTAGATCTGTAGCCGAAATTTAAAAACCAGCCTGTGCTAGTTTAGAACCGAGAGTCGAATTGCAGGGGCGGTGTTATCACAAAGGATGATGCCATGCACAGGTGAATGCTGTTCAAATGAACACACCTATGATTGGACAAGAGCCACATGATTGTGTAGTGAAATGTACATTGTCAGTTCTAATTGATAGCCTCAGAGGAGCCATTGGGTGGGGGGAATGCCAACATAAGAACAGTCCTTCCAACAAAAGAACCAAAGGAAGGGAGACAAAGAAGCTGGAAACTATGAGGAAAGAAGTGCCCTCTGCCATACAGAAATGACACATGCAGCATATAGCTTGTGTTCTGCAAATCTCTGTCTGAACTTTACCTTTAGCATATAACTTTGCCCTGCCTTACTCTTAATAAAGCTGCTCTAAGACTGAACTTTATTGTCACATCCAATCCTGCTGTAAGTAAGGGATTCAACTCCTCCAGCTAGAAGATGGATTAAAAGGTTAAAAGGTACTGCCCAATATCAACCTAGATGTTAATATTACCCTGCATAAATTGGTGAATAGTTTGGTAAGGCACGGTTGATGACAAATCAAAGCCAGTTTATTTTTCAGAATTCACGTGACTAAACAAGACTTGACGATTCCAGACTTCATAAAGACATTCACTAATAACACAAAGATAGCAGGTACAAAAATGTTAGCTTCTAGACTTTAATTTCGTCTCAGGCCATGACCTGCCTTCTTGCAGCCTTTGTTAGGTCTGAATAATCGGTTTCCCTCACCTTTTTGTACATTCTAATCCCAACAGTATCTCAACAGCTTAATCAGCCAATTGTGCCAAAGAGGTCAAATGATTTCCAGTCACCTCAACCAGAGTATTTGTGGATGATCACTGAAAAGTCCAAACTAACTCTCATTTTCTGATGCATGCTGGTTCAGACACACCATGGCCAGAATTTTTAGCTTGTCGGACAGGCGCGTGCCTGACCCGAACTAGCATAAAATGACGCGCGATGACATTGGGCGAGTGGCCCAGCGTCATCGTGCATTTGCGCGATATTTCATTTGGCGGGTGAGCGCGGGAGTCGGCAGCACGCCCACCGACAATTAAAAGGCCTATTAAAGCCATTAAAGTCATAATTGAAAGAAATTTTTCGCTGCCCTTCCAACCTTAAGGTTGGTGGGCAGGCAAAAAGGCCAAACGGCCTTTGGATATTTTATGAAACCTCATCCACGGGTGGGATGAGGTTTCCAACAGCTATTAAAAATGAAGTAAAAATTTAAACATTTCATTAATAACATGTCCCTGACAGAGTTACATGAGGGGACATGTTTTTTTAACATTTTACAATTCTTTATTTTTCATTTTCAAAACTGTTCATCTCCCTGAGGCAGCTCTGTGCCTCAGGGAGTTTACCCAGTGCACACCCACGCACATGTGCGAAGTTGTGCGCTCACCCTCCTCCCCCCCAACTCGGGGGACGCTGAGCGCAGCTGCACACGTTTCACGCTGAGCGGGCCTTAATTGGCCCGCCGGCGTGAAATCGTCGCCCAGCCCTGATTGCGGGCGGCAGTCGGCTTCCCGACTGCTCCCGCCCACTCCCGCCAAGCTTGCCCGACGAGGTGAAAATACTGGCCCATCAGTTTCTTAATATTCACCGGTCAGCCAATGCTGTTCTGTCAACTGACACTTTTGAGAGCTCAGTTTAACTCAAGCATTTTTTAAATAAGTTAACCCTAGATTCACTTGATAGTTCAATACAACTGAATGGCCTGCTAGGACATTTAAGAGTCAACAGCATTGGTGTGGGACTAGCATCATGTTAAATGCCAGAGTGGGTAAGGATGACAGATAAAAGCAAAGTACTGCAGATGCTGGAAATCTGAAACAAAAACAGAAAATGTTGGAAAAACTCAACAGATCTAACAGCATCTGTGGAGAGAGGAAAAAAAACAGAGTTAACGTTTTGAGTCTGTATGACTCTTCTTCAGACACTTCTTCAGGATGACAGATTTTCTATTCTAGAAGTTTCTAAGTGAACCAGATGGATTCTGCAATAATCAGAAGGTAAAGTGCAGAACGGGATTGCTAGCTGAGCAGAGTAGATTGTTGGCTGGCAAAATAGATCACTAGCTGGCTTCAAAGCAGAAAGTAGGGAGTAAAGGCTAGTTATCCAGAAGGTGGGAAGTGGTGTTCCACAAGGATCAGTGCCGGGACCACTACTGTTCACAATTTACAATAACGATTTTGACTTTGGAATCAAAAACACAATTTCTAAATTTGCAATACTGAGGGGGAACTGCAACAAATTATAGGAGGTCATTAATCATTAACCAAGTTGCAGAATGGCCAAATAATTGGCAAATGAAGTTCAACGAAGATAAATGAGAGGTAGTACATTTTAGAAAGAAGAATAGGGGAATCACTTATTACTTGGAAGATGCAAGTCTGGGAACAAAGTGTACAAATACATCAATCAGCAAAAGTTGTGCCATAAAAAGAAACAAGCACTAGGCTTTCTTGCTAGAGTGCTGGAATTGAAAAGTAGGGGAGTTATGCTAAATCTATATCAAACCTTGCTTAGACCATACTTCAGAGTACGGTGTTGTTATGACACAGCAGTTGGTAAAGGTTGTTATTTAAAATCCCAGAGGGAAACTTTAAACAACTGTCATAACCTATATTTTCAATTGGTATGTTTGAGATGCACCTCTGAATTCAGAAATGCTTCTCGTACTCGTAACCTTAAGATTCACCAATTCCAAACCAATCAAGGAATTATAAATATTATCCCGCTAAGAGCCCCAATCTTTGAATGGTTTGTTAAACAAAATGCAAATGTACTCTTTACCTTGCTTCCTTACTGTTTAACATCTCAAAACTACTATACATCAAAGCACCCAGGCTAGCTGGCTTTAGTCCAATTAACACACACACACAGACACAGACTAAACTTCTATTTAAAAAAAAAATTCCAATGACATTATTTATATATATATATTATATATATACACATTAATATTTCTTCATGACAGGTGTGCATTTCTGGTCGCCATATTATGAAAAAAATATAAAGGCATTGAAGAGGATGCAGAGAAGAGTTATATGGATGATAACAGAAATGTGTGGGTATACATCTCAGGAAAGTATTGACTGGCTGGGTCTCTTTACTCTTGAAAAAAAGATGGCTATGGGAGGACATGGCCTGGATCTTTAAAATTATGAAAGGTTTTGATAGAGTGGATACAAGGAGATTGTTTCCTCTTGGGAAGAGCATAACTAGAGGCCATCAATAACATAGTCACCAAGAAATCCAATAGGAAATTCAGAATAAACTTTACTGACAGGGTGGTGAGAATGGGAAACTCGCTACCACAGGGAGTGGTTGAAGCAAATAGTTCAGATGCATTTATGGGGAAGCTAGGCAAGCATTTGAGGGAGAAGGGAGTAGATGGTTACAATGCTGGATTTGGATGATGAAATATGGGAGGAGGCTCAAGTGGAGCATAAACACTGGCATGGACTGTTTGGACTGAATGGCCTGTTTCTGTGCTGCATATCCTCTGTAATCTGTAGCTTCACGGTCACATTTTTGGTTTTATTGATTCTCCACATTATTTTTGTTGAGCTGAATTCAAGATCTCATACTGCTTTGGTATGATTTGAACTTGCATTACCTGCTTTATTAGTCCAGACCTCTGGGTTGCTAGTCCGGTAACACATGTACTTGTTCATGTATTCACCATTTTGACAGTCTTTTTCTAAACTTGACAGGTACCACAAACAATGCATTTCCTAAATTTCATTTCAGTAGGTTGAGTGGGGATCTGATGGAATTATGCAAAATGATATGGGACACTGATAAGATAAATAGGGGAACTATTATCACTGGTTAATAACTAGGGGGCATAAATTACCAAAGTTGTGCGTGGGTGGGTTAGGTTCTTAGCATGCAGAATACCCTAACAAAAAGAATAATGAAAACATAATCTGATACAGATTTAAAATGTTATAGATACATTGTAGAAAATGAAATTTAAAAATGCATGGGGAAAGAGAATGAAATAATTATTTCAGCAAGCCAATGCAAACAAAATAAGCCAAATGGCTTGCTAATACGCTACAAAATGCCAATACACAACCGCCAGTAATTTGTATTTCTTCACTCATAACTAATGAGCTTGATGTGATAGCAATGAAGAAGATGATGCTGAAACAGATCAGAACTGTCCCCTCTTCGCTGAACAAAATTATTGATCTGATGCTAGTACATGAGCCCAGCTGTGATTTTCCTCTGTACTTTGTTGCAGGCTTAGCAATTAGCACAGTAAAGATACATATTTCAGAATTACATTAGAGAATTCCTTTAACATTGATGCATTAGAGCAGGAGCATTCAAGCTTCTTTTTTTTTGTTTTTGTGGACTGCTTAGGTCAGTGTAATGGTGTCTCAATGGCCACATATAAAGTTTAAATCTGTGCTATCATTAACTTGCACATTTTCAGGCTGAGGAGACCAGCAAATTTTGGTGTTCTGATTTACGACGCATGTATTAATAAGGTCATGCTGTGAAGAACATCCATTTCCAAGGCTCCAGAGTCATGAAATTAAACTACACCAATGAGTAAATCAAGACTTGAGTAGCTTTGGCTTTGTTGGGTGGATGGCTAGGAATCGTAGGTTGCATATAGCCCATCAGTCATAGTTTGGACACACCAATACTGCAATTCATTCCTGAAGAAATTCTATAGATTATAATTAACAGAACTGCATCTTCTGAATTGGCCCTGTAATTGACCTATGTTTACCACAGATTGAAAGATAGGTATTGATGTGTTCTCATACGCAGCACAAATTGTTGACAAATGAAATTGGGCATAAAATTATTTTTTCCCTGAAGAAAGAGAATGCCCAAGAGGAGGGATCTCTGTTCTCAGCAATGCAACATTGCACCAAGTGTCAATACTCCAAAATCAGACCCCATGTGGGTTATATACAGATAAAGCTTCCTGTATGCTGTTCCAAACATGTACTTGAATCACCTCAGAAAAGTACCCTCAAATACTCTAGTCTGACATCCCACATCAGTCATATCCTTGTGGTCTTTCTAGATAAGATTGTGAATTTAGTACTGATTTTTGGAGATTTCACCCCTGTCAGTGGTTGTTCACTTATCCCAGCACAGTCAAACTTGCAAATTCGTCTTCAACATTTGGAACTAGCATTAAAGTGAGAGGGCTATACCATAGTCACGTTACAATTCAACATAGTTCTATTCAGAGTGTCATATATCAATCAACAACCCACACATCACCATCCCTGGGCATGTCCTGTCCTACTGAAAAGGTAAACCCTTCAAAGAAGGGGACACAGATAAATACACAGTTAGGTGGCAGAAGCCCTCTGAGTTCTTGATATTGACTGTAGACTCATGAAGGCTTCAAGCTGAATTAAGATTCCTGCTTATCAGGACCTACTGTTACCCCAACCGCCAACACCGCCACCCCCCCCCACACTTAATTGGCAAATCAGTGTAACTTTGTGTTGATTATTACTTGTGCAAATTTCTAAGGGAATCATAAAAATGAGTGGGGGTCTTTGATACCCACCACCAGTCCACCAGTCATGGCTCGGTAGTACCACCAATGATCAAGTTGGATGAATTCTGAGGGATTTGGCTGCCAGACTGTGTCGCCATTTGATAATGAGAAAACCTACAGGAGGAAGTAATCTACTTGACTTCCCCCTCGCCAGTCTACTTGTTGCAGAACTGTTCCTCCACAATGCATCTGTTAAAAATGACGACTGCACACAATGAAAACAAAGTTAATTCTGCACAGTAAAGACTGCATACTCTTGTGACAAGTCTCCTGACCAGCTCACTTGATGAGTTAATCTGTGCCCTGTGCCATTAGATTCAATATCTACCACACCCATCACCAGCATACCGTAGCTACTGTATTAATAATCTACAGGATGCACTGCTGCAACTCGCCAACATTATTTTGCAGATCCACCCTCCCCTCTGAGCATTACTGCAGAGAACAGCAATGTTGTGAGATCACCATCTCCAAATCGCACATCACCCTGACGTGCAGGATATCACTATTCCGTCATTATCACTGAGTCAATGTACTGGAATTCCTTACTGAACACCATTGTGGGAGTATCATCGCTTCAGGGGCTTTAAAGGTTTCAAGGTAGGCTAATACCAAGAAATGACTATAAAAGTTGTCATAAAAACCCCCCAAAGTGTTCACTTATGTTTTTTTTTCAAGAAGGCAAGCTTTCAGAGCAGACATGAATGGGAAATTCTGCCTTGCAGGCATTGCCCAGGTCCCAGAAACATCTTTTAAAAATGAAACAATTCACATAAATTGCATCCCATGTTTGAGCAGCACGCTTATACTTGTGCATTGTTTTATTTTTGATAGTTCTTTAATTCCCTTTAGGCTGTCCAGCTGCAGCAGCCAAGTCAAGAAAGAGTGCATTATTCAGGACTATAAACCAGTCATGGGAAGAAAGGAACAGTGGGGAAGACCATGTCTGTTTTTTACTGACTTGCCAGCTCCAAAACTGACCTATATAGAAATAGGCAGCTTTCACACATCCAGCAATTCTGATAGGATTGAACTCCAAAGGGAATCCAAGGCACATGTTAATACCCAACAAAGCATCAGTAGTACATGTAGGGCAGCTCAAATCAAAGAAAATCCAATTAGTTTCCTGGCTGCTCAGCTCTCAGTTGCACACTTCGCACATGATGTGGTGTAAATCTCAATCAGCTGGCACTTTATGGAGCTCTGTCTTTATGGGAACTGTTTGGCAAATATGGAACAAAATGTTCTGCAATGCAAAATGCAAACATGATGGCACAATGGGCATCCAAATATGTCACTGATCTGTAAAAATGCCTTTGCACTTGTTCCTGATGAAGAGAATGATGAGTTGACTGTTTCAAACATGTCCTTCCTTTCTGCAATGTGCCTTTAAAATGATCTTACCACCCACTTAACATAGTGCCACTTGCAAAAGAGATATCACTGTTTAAAACATCATTTTTTCTTTCTGTCTAGTGGTGAAGGAGTTGGATCAACATTTGATGGATGGTAATTAACTCAAGGAAGCTCAATGTCTAGGTTAGCTCAATTCTATCAGCCCTTAATATGATATAAGTTCAGCTGACATATAGTTATCAGCAATTGGCTGGCCGTGGACCTATATAAATGAGCTGGTTTAATTATTCTGTCTCCACTGGAACAAAGGCCTGAATTTTTGGGATGGCGGGGTCTCGCTTCCTGAACAGTTAGCGGGGAACACATCCCCACCCACTCCAAGTGACCCACAGCTATTTCACACTCGAATGAACATTAAGTGGCTGCAGGCGGGACTTCCACCCCTCACTTGGAAGGATGTCCCGGCTTAGAGAGCTGCTAGCCAATCTGACTGGCTGGCAGCTCTCCAGTCCCTGCAGCGATAGTGCTGCAGTGGACAGAAGGAGAAATATAGGAGAACGTCGAGCCCAAGTCTGGGGCCTGAAGGCCTGGGTAAGTTCAAGGGGTCCCAGGGTGGGGAGGATAGGAAAATCCTGGGGGTTGGAGGGAGGGTGCAAAGGGGTGATTGGGATCTCAGGGGAGAGGCCTGGAGAGGAGAGAGGTTCAGAGGCCATGGAACCTTACGGCTGGGGGGGGTGCCCCCAGTCAGAATGGGGCTTCTGATGGAGGCATCCCCTCACTTCCCACCCAGATCAAACTCTGTTCTTTTTTAAGCTCCCCCCATGGACGTTCAGTCCTCCCTCCAGCCTAAAAATTGAGGTTGGGTGGGGAACGACCCTCGAATGGCCAATAATTGGCCCTCGAGGGCCTCAGTTGGGATACCGGCTTCCCTTCCAAGGTTCTGCCTGCCCCAGTGTAAAATCGCTGTGTGGTTGGGGCAGGCGAAACCTGGAGGGAATCCCGTTCCTTCAATTTCACGCCCCCCGCCCCTGCCTAAAAACCCGTTGGTGGGGAGCGTGAAATTCTGGCCAAAGTGTTTTCTGGATGCAACGTGATGCAATTTCCAGCTGGTATCTGATGGAGAACAACGCCAGTTAGAAATATGCACAGGAAGTCAAACCAGAACTCCAGTGTAGCTCCAATCTTCCCAAACCTGACTAGCAAAAAGGGATAGTTTATGTTTTTACAAAAAAAAGAAAACCCACACCAATATATCTGCAGGTCAGCATTTGCAAGCAGATATTTTAACATTAGTTCCAGTGGATCCAAACCAGTTTGTAGTGGCAGCTCCCCGACTGGTTACTTTGTTCAACAGTTCCTTTTACAAAGCAGTTACTGTCTGATTATTAAGTAATCTGGTGGGAGGATCACATGACATATCGTTTAGTAAGCCCAAGAGCAGCCTCGATTTTTTTTACACGTAACTTGTCATGTTTTATTAAATTAGCAATTTTATTTCCCCAATGGTTTCTATGGAGATCATCATCTCCACTGATGTTATCCGAGACTTGTTCTCAGAGCACTCTGGTACTGGGTAACGATATGAACTGATATAGAGGTGCAATCTGTGCACCTCCATTTTCACCACTCTGTCTAGTACTTCATTAGAGTCTAATCTCATCTCATTACGGTGTGGCTGGACTGTTGCCTGAGATGGCCAAATGTTCTTACAATAATAACTAATTCAAATAAAGTACCAGGCACAGTGTTAAAGTCAGAGAAACTTTCAACATAAACATGTGTTTTGGTGGATTTGATAGGGAGAACCTGTCCACACTGGCAGGAGAGTTGATAGCCATAGGACAGATCTATCAAGAAGAGCCTGGGAAGATTTTTTTTTTATTTTGTCTTTTACACAGCATGTTATGATGATCTCGAAATACACTGTCTGAAATGTGGTGAAAGCAGGTTCAGTAATAATTTTTACAAGGGAATTGGATAAATACTTGGAGAGGAAGCATTTGCAAGACAATGGGAAAAGAATAGGGGAATCTAATCGGTTAGCTCTTACAAAAAGTCAGCACAGGCACAATGATATGAGTGATCTTCTTCTGTGCTGTAAGATTCTGCATCACCCCATGTTGTTTTCCTGTCCTTGAGCACTTGGAAGGCAGACCAGGAAGCCATTCGCATCTTAGATGGGTGTTCACTTAATTCTACTCATTTTTGCAATACAGGCTCTTGAGATCTTCAGCTTTGTATGGATCAAGCTAAACCCCTGAAGTCACAATCAGAGTTAATTTGTAGAAATGACTGTGTCGAAGTCAGCAACGCCAAAGTGGATGCAGCTGAACTCTTCAGTAGGTATGCACTGACATTTTTCAAAGGAAGGAGAGTGCTCCCATTTTACCAGACCCTTGACCAATCAATGAAAGCCTGCTTTCAGCTTAGTTTTATCGAACACACAATTGGAGACAACTTCAATATGCTTGCCTCTAATTTGTGGTTTGTCCCATTGGGCCCACTTCAGAATCCTATTAGAATCTTCAGTGCTATCACTCATTGGAAAAGCATTCATAAAGGGACAGTGGACAGAATAATATTCTGTAAAACTCATCCAAAAATTAACTTTATCTGGTTAAAGGGCCTTTTTCTTTTGGTGGGGGAATGGGGGGTGTGTAACCAAAAACAGCCTGCTCCGAAAACTTGATTACATATATCCATCTATTTCATCTAACTGCCTCGTGAATGATGCACTGATTTTTGTCTCCATTATCCAAACAAGAATAATAATCCAGACAATTTAGGCCTCTCTTTTGTGAGGGAGTGCTTCTTGACATCAGTCCTGATTTCAACCAGTTTATAAGTACCTGCTTGCTGAATGTGCATGGGGAAATGTTCTAGTTCAACCATTATTGTCAAATGGCCATTGGAAGATGAAGCATGGCAACTGAACTGAAGTGCTAGGTGAAGGGATCAGGGACTGATTTAATCAGTAAAGTGATTATCAGACAATAGCAGCATATAAAAGAGGGAACTGAGTGAGCAGATTTAAGGCCATTCTTGAACAAAGATCAGGTAGGTGGTTGAACTTACATGGATTTGATGGGACACATATTCTTTTTTATTTATTTGTTCATGGGATGTGGGTGTTGCTGGCTAGGCCAGCATTTATCGCCCATCTCTAATTTCCCTTGAGAAGATGGTGGTGAGTCACCTTTTGAGCCGCTGCAGTCCATGTGCTGTAGGTACACCTACAGTGCTGTTAGGAAGGGAGTTCCAGGATTTTGTTCCAGCGACAGTGAAGGAATGGTGATACAGTTTCAGGTGAGGATGGTATGTGGCTTGTGAGGGGGACTTCCCACAAGTGGTGGTATTGTCATTCATCTGCTGCCCTTGTCCTTCCAGATGGTAGAGGGATTGGAAGGTGCTGTCAATGGAGCCTTGGTGAGTTGCTATGTTCAGCAGGATATGGCCTTCCAGTATGGGTTTGCTGTGTAAATGAAAAGAAAGCTTGAGCCTAACCCCTTTGAACAGCAGTTTGTGCTGTACACATGAAAAGTGTTTTGGCCAATCCTGAAAGATCATTGACCTGAATTGTTAACTCTGTACCTCTCTCTGCAGCTGCTACCTGACTTTTCAGAGTTGAAGCATCCGCAGTATTTTGCTTTTGTACTTGACCAATCCCTTTCTGATGCAAGTGTGTGCCATACACATGGAAAGGAAGACAAATAAGGATCAGATGGTATCCACGATTCAGAGAAAGGGGAGGACGCCAGTAAAGGAGGAAGGTGGCACATTGGTGGCTAACTTGTGACCATGACACATCGACCATCTCCCAAGGCTGAAGCCTATGTTTTGCGAGCAGTGGTGAGGCAACAGCGCTTGTCACTGACCTCAAAGAAAACTGCCCATGAACATTGGGCGATACCTTCCTTGCAAAAAATTAATGAAATATTTTTGTGCAATGTCAACTCCTAGGGGCCTGAGCAGCTTTGGTTAACCTGTTGAAAACATTAGAGCATGTGGGGCAGTCAAGAGAAGAGATGCCCCCAAAATCTGCCAAAATTGACGGGGGGGCAAGACATGGCCACAAGTTGGACCTTAAAAAGATGTGAGTAGTGTTCAAATTACCTTTCAGACACATTGGAAAACTTTTTACAACCTTTTAAGAATTTTTAAGCAGTTCCCCAAAAAAATTGAAGAAGTAATTTACAAAGTCAAATGAGCATGGACACATTTTTTAAAAAGCATGTCACTGTGAGAAAATATTAAAAAGTCATATATAACAGCAAAATTACTTTAAGTTATTTAAGTGTGAGCAAATTTGTATAGCTGTAAAAAAAAAGAAATTGAAAGATTGGAAACCTGGGACTTGCAGCTGTTTCAGTTAAGTTTATTACAGGCAAATCTTCTTTCAGTAGAATAGCGGACTCCTTAAATATCTGCAAAAGCCAGATCAGGTTCCTTGTGTCACCTCACGTAAGCATTAAACTTTTCTGGTGAAGAAAGTTGGTAAGAGGTGGGAAATTTGCCCAAAGTTCATGCCAGTCCATTGTTTTGTCTACTAATTCCAAAGTCAGCAATAGTGCTGTGGAGTGCAGAATCACTTACACCAACATCTGGAATTCTGAGTTATTCTGTGCACGTACACACTCCGGAAGCTGCTGTCAGTTTCAATGGAGTAATGATGGTGAACGCTGACAGTTTCACTGTCATTTTCATTGCAAAATCCAGGCCAATTTGATCACTCTGAGGTTTTGAGCTCTACTTTCCAGATAAAAGTTGTTTAAGTACTTCTTGTTGTAATATGCCATTAAAGGATGGCAACCTGACATCACTAGAAGGGAAAAATGTCATGTGATCCAGTTTTTGTTTCACTTTGCTGCGAAAGATGTCATGTTGCTATCCTTTAAAGGTATATTACAACACTTAGATAAACTGTCATCAGTGTGCACAAACCAAATCAGTTTTATAGCAATCTCATCGTTCTATGAATTAACACAACCTATCGTGTCAAATCAAAGATATCTTTAAGACACATAGTCTGTGGAGCCATATACTGGTATAGCCAATAGCTTCACTGGTTGGGGCAGGGGAAGAGGGGAGGGAGGGAAGAGCAGACAAAAGAAGAGACAATTACCAATTTTATGATTTCCTAAAATGTACTATCGCCCATTTCAACTAAAATGTCATTTTCTACATTTAAAATGAGATTCAAATGCTCACTTATTCATTGATTATAGACATATTCCACAGCCCAGAGCAGATACAATGCACCTCAATGCAATTTGAGCATTCCTAGAAATATCAGTACTTCTCTTGGACATAAATCAAAGATGTCAAATATGTGTGTATGACATCCAAATTTAGACAATAAACATCAGCATACATCTGATAGGCAGCCTAACTGCAATAAAATTGTTGTTTGATTCAAGTCTAATTAGGAGGAAAACAGACAGTCAAAGCAGTGAGCTGTTTTAAGGAATATTCCTTCGCAAGTAGAAAAGATAAGAACATCAACCATGAGAGCCGGAATATCATCTACACTGGGTGTCTACGCTGAGCACTGTCGGGTCAAATGTTGAATGTGATCAGCTATGGAGCAAGGCTCCTTCTACACAATCCTTCTATGTTTACTCAATCCCAACCTCAGAAAATCACACACCATAAAACCCTCATTAAACTTTTTTTTCTCAAACCAGGCTAACTCAGGATATCAATTTGATGCCAGTCAATCTCATATTGTGGCAGTTTTGTACAAGGCCCTTGCTCCAAATTAATTTCAGTTACAAGGCTTTGAGACCAGCTGACTTTTATATTCTTAATGAAAGTTGAGTCCCAGCAGTGCCCAGTTGCTTTAGAATCACATTAGAAATGATAGATTAAAAAATGGGGTTAAAACTTTGAAGTTAACAAAATAAATTTATTTGGTGATATCCAATTTTCATGATTTGTATCTACAACATTAGCTTTTGCAATTGCAGCAGGATAATTTAATTGTATCAGTGTGAAAGTGTGTCAAGGGAGAAATGTCAATGGGCAGAAAGGAGAAAAATTTGTGATTTGCATTTAATTTTTGAAGAGCACTTCTCATCACCTTCTCACAGCATTACTGTCCAGGATCTTCAAACCTTTGTGTGAACTGGGAAGATCAGAGGCTTACAAAAGCCGAGAGCATAGTGTTAATGACACTGGACTAGTAGTACAGAGGCCCAGGATAATGGGGACATGGGTTCAAGTCCCATCATGGCAACTGGTGGGATTTAAATTCAATTAATTGAAAAAAAAAAATCTGGAATGGAAAGTTGGTCTCTGTAATCTTGACCATGAAACTGTCATCATAAAACCCACCTGGTTCACGAATGCCCTTCAGGGAACGAAATCTCCCTCCTTACCTGATCTGGCCTACATGTGACTCCAGACCTGCAGCAATATGGTTGACTCTTAACTAGCAACTGCAGAAAAGTCAACAAAAGGAATAAAACTAAATGGACCAGCTGGCGTTGACTTAGGCACTGGAAATCGCAATGGCACCCCCAATCCTGTTGACCCCACAAAACCCTCCTCACTAACTTCTGGGGGCTTGTGCCAAATTTGGGAGAGCTGCCTCACAGATTAGTCAAGCAACAGCCTGATATACTTATGAAATTATACCTTACAATGTCTCAGGCACCACCATCACCATTCCTGGGTATGTCCAGACCCACTGACAGGACCGACCCAGCAGAGGTGGCAGCACAATGCCAAACAGTCAGGAGGGAGTTGTCTTGGGGGTCCTCAACATTGACTCGGAACACAATGCAGTCTTATTGTGTCAGGTCAAACATGGGCAAAGAAACCGCCTACTGATTACTACCTGCCACCCTCCCTCAGCTCATGAATCAAAACTCCTCCACGTTGAACACCATTTGTAAGAAGCAAGAGTAGCTCCATAGCGCCACTACTTACCCAGCTGGCTGGGTCCTGACATCTGTCAAACTGGGCCTACAGCAGGTGATGAGGGGACCAACAAGAGAGAAAAACTTACTAGAGCCTGTCCTCATCAATCTAATGTCACAGTTGCATCTGCCCATGCCAGTCCTTGTGAAGACAAATTTACGCCTTCACACTGAGGATACCCTCCAATGCGTGGCATAACCACCATGCTAATTGGAATAGATTCAGAACAGATCTAGCAGCTAAAAGCTAAGCGTCCATGAGGTGGTCCAGACCATCGGCAGCAGCAGAGTTGTATTTAGCCACAATTGGTAACCTCATGGCCCAGCATATCCCCCACTCTACCATTACCATCAAGCCAAGGGAACAACCCTTCCTCGATGAAGACTGCAAGAGGCATGTCAGGTGCAGCACCAGGCCTACCTAAAAATGAAGTGTCAAGCAGCGTGCGTAGCACTAAGCAATCCCATAACTAATGGACCACATCAAAGCTCTGCCGCATTCAGTCGGGAATGGTGGTGGACAATTAAACACTAACGGGGGAGGAGGAGGAGGCTCCACAGATATCCCCATTTTTAATGATGGGGAAGCCCAGCATGTCAGTACATTAAGGTAAAGTGCTTGCAACATCTTCAGCCAGAAGTGCCAAGTACATGATCCATCTTGGCTTCATCCTGAGGCCCCCAGCATCACAGCTGGGAACTTTCAGCCAATTTGATTCACTCGACATGATACCAATAAACAGCTGAAGGCACTGAATAGTGCAAAGGCCAGGGGCCCTGACAACATCCCAGCAATAGTACTGAAGACTTGTACTCCACATCCCTAGCCAAGTTCCAGTACAGCTACACTGGCATCTACCCAACAATTTGGAAAATTGCCCAGGTCTGTTCCATCCACAAAGAGCAGGAAAAATCCAATCCAGCCAATTACCGCCCCATCAGCATCCTCTCAATCATCAGCAAAGTGATGGAAGGTGTCATCATCAGTGTTATCAAGCAGCAGCTCAGCAATAACCTGCTCACTGAGGCTCAGTTTGGGTTCCTCCAGGGTCACTTGGCTTCTGACCTCATTACAGTCTTGGTCCAAACATGGATAAAAGAGCTGGACAACAAAGCGCTAGGAAAACTGGAGTAAATGGGAATCAGGGGGAAAACCCCACTGGTTAGAGCCATGCCCAGCACAAAGGAAGACAGTTGTGGATGTTGAACGCCAATCATCTCAATCCCAGGACATCACTGCAGGAGTTCCTCAGGATAGTGCCCTCGGCCCAGCTGCTTCATCGATGACCGTCCCTCTATCATAAGATCAGAAGTGGAGGTGTTCGCTGATGATTGTACAATGTTCAGCACCATTCATGACTCCTCAGATGCTGAAGCAGTCCATGTCCAAATGCAGCACGACCTGGACAATATCCAGGCTTGGGTTAATTATTAGCAAGTAACATTCGCACAACACAAGTGCCAGTCAATGACCATCTCCAACAGGAGAGAATATAATCATCTCCCCTTGACATTCCATCGCTGAATCATTGCCATTCAGCATTACCATCTCTGAATCCCCCACTATCAACATCTGATGGTTACCATTGATCAGAAACTGAACTGGACCAGCCAGTGTCATACAGACTCGAAACATTAACTCTGTTTCTCTCTCCACAGATGCTGTCAGACCTGTTGAGTTTTCCCAGCATTTTCTATTTTTACTTTAGCCATATAAATACTGTGGCTGCAAGAGTTGGTCAGGGGCTGGGAATTCTGCAGCAAGTTACTTACCTCCTGACTCCCAAAAGCCTGCCCACCATTTACAAGACTCAAGTCAAAAATGATGGGATACTCTCCATTTGCCTGGAGGATTGTGGCTCCTACAACACTCAAGAAGCTCAACACCATCCAGGACAAAGCTGTCCATTTGATCGGCACCCCATCAGTCAACTTAAACATTCATTCCCTCCACCATTGATGCCAATGGCAGCAGTGTGTACTATATACAACATGGACTGCAATAATTCAACAATACTTCAACAGAGTCTTCTAAACTCGCACAACATCTACCATCTAGAAGGACGAGGACAGTAGGTGCATGGAAACACTATCGTCTGCAAGTTCCCCTGCACACCACACACCATGCTGACTTGGAATTATTTCACCATTCCTACGCTGCCATTGGATCAAAATCCTGGAACCCCTTCCTAAGAAGACTGTGGGTGCACCTACACCACATGGACTGCAGCGGTTCAAGAAGACAACTCACCACCACCTTCCCAAAAGCAATTGAGGATGGACAATAAATACTGGGCTTGCCAGCGACATTTATATCCCACCAGCGAATTAAAAAGAAATGTTTTTGAGATGTTGATTGCGGGATAAATATTGACAGGACATCAGGGATAGCTCCTCTGCTCTCCTTTGAAATAGTGCCATGGGATATTCTATTCAATGGAGAGGGCAGGCGGGCGTCTCAGTTTAACGACTCATTTGCCAGTACAGCATTCCTTCAGTATGTTGAAATGCAACATTATAACAGTGCTTACACTTCAAAAGTACACATTTGGCTATAAAGCACTTTGAAATGCCTACTGGTCGTTAAAGTCACTATATAAAGGCAAGTCTTTCTTCATTTCTTTGCTACACTTGGGTGTCAGCTTTGATCTTTGTGCTCAAGTCTCTGAGCTAGGATTTGAACCCACCATCTTTTAAGGGGAGAGTGACATCAACTGTGTCACAACTCACAGTCTTACGTATCCCATTTATTCTTTCCAGGACCCACATGTTTTCAAATCTTATGTCCCTCACTCTTCTCTCCCTGTAATAACTGATGAACTTTTAAAACACAAACTTGCATCTCTAATCATTATTTTTTTGATCTATCAACTCCTTCTTCCTTATGAGCGTCATCTTATCCCGCACCATGTTCATACCCTCTTCACCTACATAAAAAATTGAGGGTTTTCTCCAAACCATTTCAAATAGACTCCCTCCCTCCCACTTGTTTTCACTATATGAAGCTTCATCCAATGCTCTCATTGCCCTCCTACATCCGGAATAATAATAACTTCTACTGCTACACTGAGTACTCAAAGCAGTGCAGAACAGGGTTTCTTGATCCAACACCATAACCCTGTACATAATGCCATTGTCTTTTTAAGACATCTGCCAAGTAAAATGTTACCTTTGTAACAGTAATTATCAGTTCATGAACTCTACTGTTCTTCTGTATTACAGATAAATGATAGAGTATGTATGGATGCTTAGAGGTGGGGTGGGAGATTTGGGAGGGAGAGGCAGTGAGAAATAGGGCAGGCTGGAGAGTAAGAGTTGGAGAGTGATTAGAAGTTTTAACAAAGGAATAGTGAGGGTAGACATAAGGGTAGGCAGGGATAGCGAGAATTCTGGCCTGAAGGATTTTAGCAGTATAAAATCAAATAGTACAGAAGGAGGCCATTCAGCCCATCGAATATATGTCACCTCTTTAAAAGAGCTAGCCAGTTGGTCTAATTCCTCCACACTATGCCCTGAGGACTCCATGTTTTGTAGGTTTGTCCTTCAATTTTCTGTTTGCCTTATTGAAAAGTGTTTTCTTCATTCAAAAGCAAAATTCTGCATATGCTAGAAATCTGAAATAAAAACAGAAAATGCGGGAAATAGGCAGCAGGTCAGATCAGACAGCATCCGTGGAGAGAAAGAGAGTTAAGGCTTTAGGTTGTGAACCACTTCACTATTTGTGGTTTCTTCATTAGTCAGAGACAAAGGCAGGCTAATGACCAGCTATCATCGCTCTGACTACACCACTAGGTGTGAACAAATGAAGGTCACTGGTTGACTCATGGTCCAATTTTCCTTCCGTTGCTTTGGGGAAGTATTTCATCTCTGTTCCCACATACCCCAAACCTCTTTCCAATAGCTTATTTGAATTTGGAAACTCCTGGCGATAAGGATTCACACACGTGTGTACATCTCTTAGCTCCATAGTTTAGCTTCAATTCTCAAGTTATTTATTTCTTTTCAATACTGAAACAATAGGAACAAGCAATTATAGATTCTAATTAAGTTCAATGAAGTACGCATCCATTAAAACCTTGCTCATGATTACAAACTAAAGCTTATCTTCTAGTAGCACACCATTGACCATAAGGGAAAGTGGTTGCATAGTGGTATTGTCACTAGGCTAGTATTCCACACAGACCCAGTGTAATACTCTGGGCATATGGTGAAATTTGAATTCAATAAAAAAAATTTGGAATTAAAAGTCTGATGATGACCACAAAAACATTACTGATTGTTTCAAAAACCCATCTGGTTCACTAACGTCCTTTAGGGAAGGAAATCTGCTGTCCTTACCTGGTCTGGCCTACATGTGACTCCAGACCCACAGAAATGAACAAGGGCAATTAGGGATGGGCAATAATTACTGGCCTAGCAACGCCCACATCCCATGAATGTATTAAAAAATGTTAGGTTTCATTGCATTTGTACATTTTTTTATTCTTTCACAGGATGTGGGCGTTTCTGGCTAGGCCTGCATTTGCAGGCCATCCCTCATTGCTCCTGAGAAGGTGGTGGTGAGCTGCCTTTCTGAACCGCTGCAGTCCATGTGGTACAGGTACACCCACAGTGCTGTTAAGGAAAGGACCTTCAGGATCTTGACCCAGCGACGGTGAAGCAATGACATAGTTCCAAGTCAGGATGGTGTATGGCTTGGAGGTGACTTCCAGGTGGTGGTGTTCCATGCATCTGCTGACCTTGTCCTTCCAGGTAGTAGAGCTCAGGGATTTGGAAGGTGCTGTTGAAGAAGCTTTGGCATGTTGCTGCAGTGTATCTTATAGATGGTACACACTGTTGCCACCGTGCATCGGTAATGGAAGGAGTGAATGTTTAAGGTGGTGGTTGGAGTGCCAATCAGGCAAGTGGGCTGCTTTGTCCTGGATGGTGTTGAGCTTCTTGGGTGTTGATGGAGCTGCACTCATCCAGGCAAGTGGAGAGTATTCCTTCACACTCCTGACTTGTGCCTTGTAGATGGTGGGCAGGCTTTGGGAAGTCAGGAGGTGAGCTCCTCACTATAGAATTCTCAGCCTCTGAACTCTTGTAGATGTGATGCTCTTGCAGCCACAGTATGAATATGGCTAGTCCAGTTCAACTTCTGCTCAATGGTAACACCCAGGATGTTGATAGTGGGGGATTCAGCAATGGTAAAGCCATTGAATGTCAAGGGAAGGTGGTTTGATTCTCTCCTGTTGGAGATGGTCATTGCCTGGCACTTGTGTGGTACAAATGTTACTTGCCACATATCAGGCCAGCCGATGTGATTGTATTGCATCACTCCATCCCAATACATCCTCTGGGGGTCTAGTATGGATGCTGAATTGACCTACAGAGTTCACAAAGGTTTGCATCCATGGAAATGAAACAATTCAGCTAGTTGGAGGTCTTGTGGCTCAGTAGGTAGAAGTAGGCCAGAAGCTCCAGGTTCAAGTCCCATCCCAGGACTTGCTGACCACAGAAGGAGTGCTTATGGCGCAGTTCAAACAGGTTGATAATCATCCTGCTGATACTTCCAACAGTTCCCCACTATTCCCCAAAGGGGCAGAAAATGTATGTGAAGATACAGAACAAACTAATCAGTTCAACTAATTTGACACAGATGGACAGATGTATGCAAAAGGTCAGATCCAATGGAAAGAACAGAAGCATATGTCAGAGGCAGCACTAGCATAACTTGAAATGAGGAGCCAACCCAGTGAAGGTAAGAAAAGACTACCTGTATGCCAAGCCAAAAAGCAGCAGATATGCAGAACTAATTAGTCCTATAACAGATCAGAGAAAAGTTCCACTGTCCTATCACATTGGGAATGTTGGCTCAGGCTCAATTGGGAAGGGGAGGCTTCATGTTCATCTCCATCCTCAATCATAATGGAGCCCAGCACACATGCAAGAGGCAATGTGTGCAAACGTCATCAAGAAGGTTATAAACTGTGACAAAATCCAAGCTGTAGTTTGAAAACCTGTGCACCAGAACAAATGACCCAAATAGCCAAGCTCCTCCAAGTATAGCTATGACACTAACCTCTATCCAATGTGGAGAACTCCATAAGTAGGCCCTATGCATAAAAAACAGGTCAAACCTTGATCATTTAATTAACATGAAATCAATCTCTCCCCAATCATCGACAATGTGATGGAAGGAGTCCTTAATAGAGCCGTCCAGTGGCAGCCATCCCCAGTGGCCTACTTGCCATTGCTCAGTTCAGGTTCTGCCTGAATCAATCAATTACAGAACTCATCACATCCTTGACCAAATATAGAGACAGAGGCTGAATGCCAAAGTAGAAGTGAGAGTAACTGCCCTTGATAGCAATCACAGAGTCTAGGGGGATCAAGGGGAAAATATTCCAATGGCTGATATGATACAAAAGATGACAATGGCTCTTTGAGGTCAATCAACAGAAGTTGATTATTATAGCCCCAGAACATCATTGCAACAGTTCCTCGGGTAAATGTTTTGTATCTTTAGCTGCTTTACTAATTACATTTTCTCTATTAGAAGATCAGGAATATGCTGTTTCCCAATGATTCCATAGCTTTCAGCTCCATTATAAAACATCTGATAATGGAATAGTCCATGCCAGCTCAGTCAGACCTGGATAACATGCAGGTTCTGTGCTGACAAAAGGCAGGTACTGATCATCTTCCACAAATAGAAGATCAGAAAGCCAAATACCTCTTCTTGATCTTCGTTATTAATGGATAATCTAGTCCCCCACCATAAATATCTTGGTGGGGGCAGGGGAGAGGGGGGTGGTGGGGGGGCGGGGGTGGCGTGGGGTGGGGGGGGGGAACATTGAGGGGGATGTTGGTTACCATTGAACAGAAGCTGAAATGGAGAGGCAAGATCAACATTCTGATTACCAGAAAAGGTCAGGTATCCAGTGACAACAATTCATTTCTTGTCCCCTCAAAGCCTCTCCATCACCTACAAAACACATGCGGTGAATGTGTGAGAATATTCTTCACTCACCTGGATTCATATTCATCACAAGAGTATTAAAGTTACAAACCTTCCAGTTGACCAGTGTTTCCCAGACCCTTCCCTTCGCTGATGAAATGTAAACTGTTTCTTCTTTAAAACTCACTCGTTGCCCTGATTTCAGCCACAAACAACCAACCACAACAATATAACAGCAACTCATGTCGTGAAATAAAAAACGGTACCCAAAATGTTTCATATGAAGACACAACTGATCATTGCAAATATTCTTAGGGTGCTTTTCCACTCCCCATGTTTAGTTGAACTATGTTATGGAGTCACTAACCATGTAGTGTAAATCAAGGCGAGAATAACTCTCAAGCTTAATTCGAATTAGACCACCTCCTTCAGGGCAACTTACATAGGCTCATTCCATCGTCAGGTCAGGCCCTGATATCTGATTCAAGCTGCTTTTACACTGTAACTGCAGCATTACTGCAGGGCCAAACCACTCAGCTCCCCTGCTACAGCTGGACTATGAATGCACCCTTAAAAGTAGCCAAACTCTGACAATTTAGGGATATTAATTGAATTCTGAGCAGCTCCTTATAACTACAGCTTTAAATCTAATGTGATTCCAATCTTAAACACTGCCTCCATATAAAGTGCTTGACAGTAAATTCCAGAAAGCAATAATGATTCTGTATCAGACAGCTCAAAATTAAAACAATTTTTCTTGGAAGTCTTTATCAAATTCTTGTTCCTCATGAACTGTCCCCATTCACAAAACATGAAAGGTATCAACTGACTGCGCAAATTTTGCTGTTCGGGTATGTCTCCAGTTAGCAGCTTTCCAAAGCCCTTGTTATTTTTTTTCTAATCATGTATGAGAAGTTTGGCATTGTGTTATATTGCATTAATCTACTCATTGGTCCTGCAGTTAACCAGAAAACTCTTGAGCATTCACTATTAAATTCTAATTCACGTGAAACTTGTGTTTCCATATCTGACAATTTCCCATTCATTTTTTTTTACTGTCTGTCCCTTGGCAGTCAATATTGTACTAGTACTGCTGAGATCGGCGACTAATTGTGTAAAAAGTGGCAGGTGAGAACCCACAACAAATCCTTGCTATAACTCATCAAACGTCTACATCCTATATCAACATGGCACCCTAACTTCCCAAATTATTTTCCCAAAGCTTTCTGATGGCATCTTCAATTGTGTTTGTAAATATTTCTGAATAAAGTTCTCTTTTGCTACTTCCTTTGACCCACAACTGAAACCTTTGTTTAACTTCATGGTTAAAGATTAATAAAGAAAAAAAAAACTGCATTTATAATCACATCATTCAAGATCTCAAGACATTCCATAGTACTTTACATTGAATTAAGTACTTTTTGAAGTATTTTTACTGATGTAATGCAGCAGGCAATTGGCACACAAGATCCCACAAACAGCAATGTGATAATGACCAGATAATCAGTTTTAGTGATGCTGGTTGAGAGATAAATATTGGCCAGGAAGCACTCCTCTGCTCTTCTTCGAAATGGTGTCATTCTACCTCAACTCTTCCCCCAAATCCTTGAAAACCTACATTGTTTCTCTGTTTCTTCAGGCAATTGATTTCAAAATCCTTATTGTTGTTGTTAAGCTCTTAGGACAGAGACAACTATACATTCAGTCAGAGACTTTCAGAAAATGCTGTTAAACATGGATCCTTTATTACTTATTATTCACTTCTTAGCAGACTCCCTCTGCTGGTACATCTGTGTATGGTAGCCTCAAGTGGACAAAACGCACAATGCAATTTTCAATACACAACAGTTGCCTTCAACTCCCTACCTGCCCTCCCCCCACCTCAGCCTCAAATATCTTTCATATGCCTACCTTTGCAACTTGGTCCAGCCCTATCGCTCCACATACACCATGCACTCTTTAACTCATCTGTTCTACAGCTTTCAGCTATCCTACCCCTAATATATGTATAACGACCACTTGGAGGTTCTTCTTTGCAATAAGATGATTGAAATGGGACATAAGTCTCATCAATGTGGTATTTCACCCTTACAAGGCCAAAAATGTGGTTTATTACTTATACTGTATTGCATAAAATATCAGTGATGAATCTAGTTGCCGGCTTTTGCTGATAAAAATAACTGCAGCAAATTTGATTCCATGCCTATTAAATCATATCATGCAGCCACATTAATCATTATTCTTGCTATACAGTGCTGCAATAAAATTCAAACATTTATCCGGCAGACATTTCAACAGCTCCCCAAATGGAAGGAAGACAAGTAACATGAGTGGGACAATCATCCTGGGCTGTTCTTATTTATCTAGTTCCAAGCTACAGTTTCTGACTGAGGCAAGGGAGCATATCTACCCTCTAAGCCTTAATTGGTACAAGGTTCAGGGAAACTATAGAGAGAAAAATAGAATCTGTTTGATTTTGTACAGTGAGCTCTAAAAGCTTACATAAACACTTCTCTTAAAGCTGTCAATTTATGCCAAAGCTGATGCTGAACAAAGAGAGGGTAAAAGAGGGTAGAATGGATTAGAGGTTTAAGAACTGAGGTTTCATACGCTCCTGATAAATGTTCATCTACGTTTTACAACCTCAATGATAATGATGCCTCTATATCATGTAACATAGAAGTAAAAAGTATGGTCTTTCATTTTAAAAAGTAATCTTTGCAGTTCTGATTTTAAAGAGGTCTGGAAAAACTATGTTTCATTCACCTGGGGTGAGGGCACACTTCTCAACAGTAAGAAGAAACTTAGCAGCCGCACACAATCCGTTGCTTGGGATGTCCGTGTCACTGGCAAGGCCAGCACTTATTACCCATTTCAACTGACATTGAGAAATTGTGGTAGGCCTTCTTCTTGAATCACCGCTGCCTATGTGCTGAAGGTACTCCTGGAATGTTGTTAGGCAGGGAGTTCCAGCATTTTAGCCCAGCGATGATGAATGAACGGCACCATATATTCAATTCAGGGTGGTGCATGGCTTAGGTTTAGGAAGTGCTGTTGAAGAAGCCCCCATAGCAACCTATTCCTGAAACCCTTGTTTAAATAAAAACTCCCCTTTCTCTTCTCATAGGAGCCCCTGTGATTAGGCAGAGGAAGCTAATAACAGCCGGGAACCCACTACCCATCACAACTGGTCACTCACCCACTCCACCTGTTTGAGGCAACATGCAGATCGTCGATGCCTGGAAATTCTGTGTCCTATCCCACTGATGTCACCTTTCCACAATGTTGGAAGCACTGTCCCTTGAAACAAAATTCTCAGAAAGTTCTACTCATCTCCCACCATAAACATGACGAGGAACTGGCAATATTCACTTCCACTGGAAACTGGTCTGACAGGGATGTGACTCCAGTCACATACTACTTTTGAATCCTAACTGCCCTCAGATGTGGCTTGACAAACCAGTCAGTTGCATTCAACTAGTGGACTGACAGACCAACACCTTAGGGCAACTAGCAATGAGCAATAAATGCCAACCTAGCCAGCAACATCACATCCCAAGAGTAATATATATACATATATTTTTTTTTTAAATAATAATAAATGCTTAGATGTCTCCAGGATTTATTCTATTTCAATGCTTAGGGTTTTTTGCCACCTTGTTCTTTCACTTCTTATCTTCACATTTGAAGGTAAGTTGTCCAATTATTGCTAAAATAAGGACTACTTTGTGAATTCCGTTCAGGGGGAATTGAGTTGAGACGGCTCATGCTAATTTGTAAAACTTTCACCTGTTCCTCAGTAATCTTTCTTTCTATAAGGAATTGTATAAAGGAAAAACCTGTGGAAATAATTGAAAAATGAAAGAGTGCTTTAATTGAGTGCAGTAGTATATGTGATTCCATTTCACTTGTCCCTCCCCTCATGGCCACCTTCTTGCACCGTACCTAGTGTAATATTACATAGAAACATAGAAACTAGGAGCAGGAGTAGGTCATTCATCCCTTCGAGCCTGCTCTGCCATTCATTATGATCATGGCTGATCATCCAACTCAATAGCCTGGCCCCGCTTTCTCCCCATATCTTTTGATCCCTTTCGCCCCAAGATCTATATCTAACTCCTTCTTGGAAACATACAATGTTTTGGCCTCAACTACTTTCTGTGGTAGCGAATTCCACAGCCTTACCACTCACTGGGTGAAGAAATTTCTCCTCATTTCAGTCCTAAATGGTCTACCCCGTATCCGCAGACTGTGACCCCTGGTTCTGGACTCCCCCACCATCGGGAACATCCTTCCTGCATCTACCCTGTCTAGTCCTGTTAGAATTTTATAGGTTTCTATGAAATCTCCCCCTCATTCTTCTGAACTCCAGTGAATATAATCCTAATTGACTCAATCTCTCCTCATATGTCAGTCCCGCCATCCCAGGAAACAGTCGGGTAAACCTTCGCTGCGCTCCCTCTATAGCAAGTACATCCTTCCTCAGATAAAGAGACCAAAACCAATTCATGTTGTACAGATAGACAGTGCCCTTTAAATGTTGGTGAAGGAGGGTGTGGGAGGAATATGATAGACAGAAAGCTAGATAAACACATTATGGAGAAAGAAATAGATGGTTATTTTGATAGGGTTAGATGAAGAGAGATGAAAGGAGGCTCATGTGAAGCATAAACACTGGCATGGTCCAATTGGGCTAAATGGATTATTCTGGTTCTGCACATTCTAAGTAATTCTATGTCATTCTGAATTAGCTGATCTCAATCTTAGATATGTGCCCAAATTAGATGACTCAATACAAGCCAGAGGACCAGCTCCAGAATATTCCCTTATATCAGAATGTTTGCCAAGTGCTAAACTCAGAATGAATAACTCAAGTAACTTGTAGCTGAGAAACCAAATTGCAGCACACTCATAAGTCAAAATAGTTTCGCTCTCAGTTTCTTCATAAACTGAGAAAAATGGAATACCAATTGTTATTAAATGATCATTAATTTCAATTGAATCATAGCAAAATTCACTCAACAGTATTTCTTAGAACCTACAACACTCTAACCTGGAGAACATGCGTAGCAGGTGGCAATCATTGGTCCTCTGTTTGCAACATTTTTCCAGAATGAAGGGACTTTGCATGATCTGAATAAGTTCTATTCTAGAACAGTCATCTTTGTTTAAAAATTCATTTATGGGATGTGGGTGTCGCTGGCTGGGCCAGCATTTTTTGCCCATCCCTAATTGCCCTTGGCGGTGAGCTGCCTTCCTGAACTGCTGCAGTCCCAGGCCTGATCTGAACATCCAGCATTCTGGAACTGGGCCACTGAGAACAATCCCTAAACTAGAACAAACACCACTGGCCACATAGACACATCAAAATCTATTGTTAAATTTAATGGAAAAAGCAGAGATGGATCCAGGTGCATAATGGAAACCTGATGCATAAATCTGGGTCACAGAAAAAAACATGTCATCTTGCAAATGTTACAGAATCTGTTTCTTTCCTTAGTAACGATAGAGTAAGTACTTTAATGAGCAACTATTATGTAAGCATCCAAGGATATTTCAATTAAAGAAGCACTGCTCCCTAGCTTTTTAAATGTTACACAAACACTACAAACTACACAATTCCCCAGTTACCAGGCAGTGAACCAAATTGTAAACTGATTGGCGTTTTTGTCTGAAATTAGGTTTACTAGTTAATAAATTGCACGGCAGCACAACCCATTTCATGTCTAATTCAGGAAACTATTTCCCTGAGCATATCCCTGTCTGGAAACATCAGAAGGAAAAATTTAACTGAAACACAGGTGGTAATTTTAACATAATGCCATGAGATGGTTTGGATTCAGTGCAGAGTAAAATCAGATGGGGTGTATAAACAAAGCGGGGAGGTTGTGGCATACTGGTATTGTCACTGGACTAGTATTCCAAAAGTCCTAGGGTAATTCTCTGGGATCTGAGTTCAAATCCCACCACAGCAGATGGTGAAATTTGAGTTCAATTTTTTAAAAATCTTAAATTAAAAGTCTGATGATCACAAAACCATTGCCGATTGTTGTAAAAACTCATCTAGTTCACTAATATCCTATAGGGAAGGAGATCTGGCCCACATGTGACTCAAGACCCACAGCAATGTGGTTGACCCTTAAGTGCCCTCTGACCAGGGCAACTAGGGATGGGCAATAAATGCTGGCCTAGCCAGTGATGCCCACATCCCATGAACAAATAAAAAAAATGTAAAATCAGGCAGCCCATCCCAATCCTGACAGTTTTACACCGGGCAGATTCATGGAGCCATAGAATAAAAGAATCATAACACACAGAATGAGGCCATTTGGTCCATTTTTT
Source organism: Cetorhinus maximus (assembly GCF_964194155.1). Taxonomy (NCBI): domain Eukaryota; kingdom Metazoa; phylum Chordata; class Chondrichthyes; order Lamniformes; family Cetorhinidae; genus Cetorhinus; species Cetorhinus maximus. The sequence continues at coordinate 151,438,141 of NC_135882.1, forward strand.
TTCCTATGCCAGGAAGTGCTAGTCAATTAGTCCTAATCCCCTGTTCTTTCCTAATAGCTCTGTAATTTTTTTTCCTATGCAAATATTTTTCCATTCTGTTTTGAAAGTTGCTCATGAATTTGCTTCCACCACCATTTCAGACAGTACATTCCAAATTATACAATTCCTAATCAAGGCTTAGATGAAAATAACTCCCATTATCTTTTGTGGGTAATGCGTCAGCAGACCACTGGTTATGGCAGTATCACACAAGCTGCTGACTACACTCTGCGGTTTTCAAAACGATGGATGGAGAAATGGAATGTGGGTAGCCCTATGACTTTGTAAATTTATTACATAGGTTTCAGTTTCTGGAAGTTGAGTGACATTATTGAATTATGTTTGGGTATTGCTTCCAAATCACAGTAGATAGTTGTCCATTTATTTGAAGATATGGTGAAAAGGGTATTCACCCATATTAAAATCTATAGGGCAGAACTTCTGGTTGGAGACATTTATATACAGTTGCTTCATGTGTTGTAGATATTACTTTCCTGTAGCTATTATGTTGACAGATGTTAACCCATTTAATGCCTATGCAGGACTTTGTAAGCATGCAATAAACATTCATTGAGCATCACTGATCAGAAGTTTAAATTTGATATCTCTAATGTTTGCATTTTTAAAATGCAAAGCACCCCAGAATATATTCTCCCAGCAGATGCCAAAAATATTCCACTGCTTTTCTTTCCAGTTATGAACTATGTGTGCCTTACTCCTTCATCTTTCAAATCCCACATATATAACCAGTCACTTGAACTGGCCTCTGCACAGTACTTTGCATCTTTCCAACTCTTCAAAATCTACTCATAGATCATCAGAGCTGTTCATTGATTTGAAGTCTTGTCTTCTGCCTGTTGTTTTCTCTTCTGCTTCTTGGTTATGTCTTGGTTGGTCATTTTTCATCCAAGAAATCAGCTTCCCTGGCTTGAGAATACCAGTCCTGATAAAGAGTCAGTCTGAAACATTCAGCCTTACCTTTGGTCTTCCAGATACTGATCAATTTGTTTTTCACGCACGGTCTAGTTTTACTTCAGATTACATTCATTTGTAGTACAGAGTTAGACATCCAATGATTACTATTATACCACTTCACTGATTTAAACATAACATACTTATTGGCAATATTAATGTCATTCGGATTTTGTAATAGCAATTTGGAGATTACAGGTGTTCATGAATTGAATCATGCCAACTCTTCAACCCCCACCTGCCAGCCCTCCCAACCACAACAGCCAACACCTTGATCTGACATTGTATTTCACTGGTAACATATCCCAAAAGAGACCTATCTCAATAAGAATAAAGGAACTCAATGGCCTTCAGGTAAATCAGGCTGTTATTCACAGACACTCAGAGCTAACACACAGTGCTCCAGTTATGTACTCAGGCTAATACATTCTTGAACTTCTGACCTCCTGCAGAAACAAAAGTACTCTGCTGAAAGAGTAACTGATTGCTGAGCAAACAAATATTATTCTAAACACCATTTTTTTAATTAGGTTTTGGTCCAATAATGTCACCTCATCTCTTTGTACTTTCATAAGTCCTGGTAGTTTTTCCAGAGCAGCCATTCTGTAAAGGTCAGCCCTGACAACATCAGCAGCTTGTCAACTGTGCAGAGCATTAAAACCTGGAACCATCTATTCTCACCCACTCAGCTCCACACTCACAGCAGTCAGTGGCCAGAAATGTTCTTGAGCCCAACAGCAATAAAGCTAATTGTAGCACTGGCTGAACATTCAAATTGAGTATAAACCAGGGGCTGAAACTAAAATCTTCCAGTCTGTAATGCTCAATATTACACCAGGGATTGCCTTTACCCGTTGAATGTTAAGATGAGCTGACAATACACGCAAATTAGAATTTGAAATGTAACAAAAAAAAACTGCAAGGCAAATGCTGAATAATCTTGTTTTTCAATTTTCAGCTGGCTCTGAACTGGAAAGGAATATTGTCCCCCTGTGGTTTCCTTCTACGCTATATGGGTCACCTGAAAACAGTATATGGATTGTCTAATTCAGAAATGCTTCCGAAACTTAGAGGTGCAAAGTGTTAGATTAACTGCACAAATGATTTCTCACTCACTGCTGTGTTACTGAGGGTACCAATTTATTCCAGAAAGTAGCCTGTAATCTGTATTTCTAAATAGGTAGATGCCCAGCTGGCAGACATGAATTCTGTTGCTTTCTACACCTGTCACCAGTACATGCTGCACTGATCTCACTGATACAGCTGTGCTCCCCGGGCAGTTCACCTTAAATATTAGGTGACAGTAGGAAGGGATGTAAGCTTAATTCTTGAAATTTTATAATTCTTTATTAAAGTTAAAAAGTTCCTGCAGAGTCCAGAGGAACACTTGGGCATTTTAAAACAATCATCAGTGCAAACACCCAAGCAATGAGAAATTATTAAGTAGAAGTTGTGTGCCAGAGAGTCTTAGCACTGGTGTGGAAGTGATAGGACATTAGCAATAAAGGGTACCCTTCTTTTTGGTAGGAGAGGGACTAGGTATCACAACAACATATGGAAAAGAGCATTTATCTCACTGAATCTCATCCATTTAGTACCCTAACTCTCCCATCTAGTAGCTAGCTGTATTTTCAGTCTCCCAGTACCTGAAGGACTACCCTACATGATTACCACTGAAAGTAAAGAGATCCTCTCTACTGTTTGTTTTGAACTCAGTTTTGAATTTACAATAATGTTCAACCACCTCAATTGCTTTAAAGCAACATTTGAGTTTAACTTACAAATAACTCAAGAACAGCAGGGAATGTCTGTTTTGGCAGAGATGCAGCGTTTGGTAGGAAATTAGAGTCTTCTTCTCATGCCTCCGCTCATTTTAAGAGCTCCAAGTAAAATAAATTCCGGATGATTGAGTCAAGCTTTTATCAGTGGTCTCAATAGCATTAGTAAAATATTATCTATAATTTCAAAATAAGGAATGAGCTGACTCATTTATATTGAAAGAATGGGGACAGTATTGACTGGAGAAGAAACTGTTATTAGTTCGAAATGTCCTAAAGGTGTGATAAGATAAATAATGTGAGTTTCCTTCCATTTGTCAGATGAATCAGTAAAAAGGGGATATCAGGTTATCCTTAATTATAAATCATAGAGGTGAAGATCAGGTAAAAAGTCTTCATGCAAGAGATTATTATAAGTAAGGAGGCATTACTAAAGTAACTACTAAAAATAAATACTTGCATTTATATAGCATATTTTTCCACTTCAGGGGCATTCCAAAACTTTTTCCACTTCAGGGGCATTACAGCCAATTATATCCTTAAATTGAGTCAATCATTACATTCAAAAGACAAATATTTAAGAGTGCATGAAAATGAGATTAGAATAGAGTAGGCGGTTCTGATGTGGAGCTAGCACCAACAGAGGCAAGATGAGTCAAAATTGCTGCCTTCTGCACTAAATTTGACACTAATTGGATGTTTCATTCAAGGAAACATCATACATGGTGTCCGGAAAATGGAAACATCACACTAGCGAAGGAGGTACATTTCTAACATTGAGGTTAAAATATATTGTTGAGGTAGCACAGAGAGAATATTCATTCAAAATACTCTGCGTGGGGGAGGGAGGGGGTTGCTGTTTTCCTGAGCATTTGTTGTAACTTCAGTGGAAGAATGGCCAACATCCAGTTTATGCAGTGTTTCTGTGGTTTCCAACCATCTTCTAAAGTTACCATGCCTATCAGGACAATCCCAAAGGAAATCCCCATCAACTATTCTGCATCCGACCAATAATACAACAGTGCAAGAACGCATATAAACAGAAAATTCCAAAAGTCTCAAAGTAAAGCATTCTCCAGCAGTGACTTTAATTTGATGACACAAATCTACTCTGCACAAATAATTTCTTTGATACATAATAAACAATGTAGGGGACTAGATGACATAATGGGTTAAAGCTCTCTAAAATGCAAGTTCACACCAACCCAGGCAAATGAGTGAACATTATGCCCCCTCTGGTAACAGCAAGGATTTTTTTGGGAAATGAAACAGGACAATTTTAACTCCATCCCTGAATAGCAGCAATACAAAACACTAAAACAGATATTCATTTGGCTTAATTGGCAATCTCACTCAGAGAGGCCAAAGATGGCTGATGTGGAGAATGATAAATGTCTCTCTCTTTTTTTAATTTACTTGCTGCCACTTGAAGTCTCCTGCAGACACAAGATCAGCTTTCACTGACAGGCTGCTGGTCCCTAGCACTACCTCCCCACCACTTCCCTCAAACCCCTTGAACCCACTTCCATACTATCAGACTCCCTACTTGAACTCACTTCTTGGACAAATCTCAACATCTTGCAACTGAAAAACTGGAAGGCCAAACCAGTTTCCTTCAGCCCTCACTACAATATGTGCTCCTCTGCTGTCAATTCCAGCCCCCTGCCCAGCTATTCTCTCAGGATGACCCAGACTGTGCATAATCTTTCCATCCCATTCAATTCCGAATTGAGCTTTAAATCCTTTCATCCATCACCAAGACCACTTACCTTCACCTCTTCTGCCTTGGCCTTCACTTATCCCCTGCACTGCAGTAACCTTTGTACTTGCTGTCATTAGTTCAACACTTGACCACTCCAAGGCTGCACTTGTTAGCCCTCCTTCTCTCAATAAACACTACTTGTCCAAAACTCTGCTGTACAGATTCTGTTTTGTACTACCACTCATCAGTCATTCCCATCCTTACTGCCCTACACTTGTTCACTGTTGTTCGATACATCATGATTCAAATGAACAAGAGTCTTCGAAAAATAAATCCCTCCATAGCCTTGCCATGCCTCATCTCTGAAATATCGTACAATTCCCCTCCTGACTGCTCCATTCCTCTGACTCTGATTTTCTGCACAAAATGCTCAGCCACCTTGATCCTAATTTCACACTTCGGTCTTACCACTTTTGAAAATGTCAATGCCTATCACTTTAACAAAGTTTTTAGTTACCCCTCCAAATTTTTCCTTTCCTGCTCAACATGTTTTTAGTATCTGCTGGTGAAGTATCTTGAGGTGCTACATGGATACAGGTTAGTATTAGTATTGCGGTTGCTCTTCTGAAGTGGGGAGTAAAGCATATTAGTGAAATCAAGGAAAGGGGTCTTGGTTTTGTGTCAAACTGTGTTATAGTTGTGTTTAGTTTTGGCATTGAATACCCAAAATGGAAAATAATTTCCATTCCCAATACCTCACCTTGATGTGTACAATATTCCTTAAAAAAAAGAATTGCATTATTTTTTATAGTTAGATTAAATGGGCAAAACAGTCCATATTATATATTGCATTATTTTTAAGAGAATTATTTTAAAATTGATTGGGATGCTGCCATTGATCTATATTAACACAAGTCCTGTACATAGTGATGTAAAATTAATTTCTTCTTTGAAAAAAAATCCCCTGCTCTTCTGATAGCTCACAGTCACACTGGGATATGTTCCACAGGAATAATGCATCTTGTAGTATACCATTCAGGTAGTCATTTATTCTTTGACATGAAAGTCAGTAGGCTGTTCAACCGTGGAGGCTATTAGAGCAGAGGCTGGCACTGTGCTTGCTAATACCCACACACATGTACAGTTTCGAAGGAATCACTGGATAGTGCAGCTAACAGCTAAAGAATGGCACATTTCACAATGCTGGATGAGGGAAATTAAAATACTTTCTTTCAATATGTTATGATTGCAACAATAAAAATGAGACATGTTGTGGGGGGGTGGGGGGGTGGATTAGAACTTCATTTTATACCACCATGCTTTATTCTGACAGGTGCTGCATAATGTCAAATACAAATTAACATGATGAAACACAATACACCCACCTATCTTAAGTTCAGTTCACTTAAAACTAAATAAATATGCACTTAAACTTATTGAAACTTAAAACTGATTTAATACTCTGTTCCTTATTTATAAAAGCTGGATCTCATGTATTTATCTTTTATTGCTCTATTGACTTTCTCCTCAAATTTTAAAGCACAATAGTTATTCCAAAAAAAGATTATGTAAAGCCCTTTGATGTAATTTGCCAATGAGATAGACACTATATAAGTAACAATATTCTAAACTTGTTCCAGTGAAGCTCAACGCAAACTGGAGGAACAGCACCTCATCTTCCGACCAGGCACTTTACAGTCTTCCAGACTGAATATTGAGTTCAACAATTTTAGATCATGAACTCTCTCCTCCATCCCCACCCCCTTTCTGATCCCCCATTTTTTTTTCCAATAATTTACATAGATTTTTCTTTTCCCACCTATTTCCATTATTTTTAAATGTATTTCCATCCATTGTTTTATCTCTACCTTTTAGCCTATTTCGATCCCTTCCCTTCACCCCACCCCACCCCCACTAGGGCTATCTGTACCTTGCTTGTCCTGCTTTCTACCCTTAATTAGCACATTCCTTAGATAATATCACCACCTTCAACACCTCTTTGTCCTTTTGTCTATGACATCTTTTGGCTATCTCCACCTATCACTGGCCCTCTAACCAGTTCTACACCCACCCCCCCCCCCCCTTTTAAACCAGCTTATATTTCACCCCTTTTCTATTTTTACTTAGTTCTGTTGAAGAGTCATATGGACTCAAAACGTTAACTGTGTTCCTCTACGCAAATGCTGCCAGACCTGCTGAGTTTTTCCAGGTATTTTTATTTTTGCTTTGGATTTCCAGCATCCGCAGTTTTTTGCTTATATAATATTCTAAACTCATTTGCTGGGGATTTTCTGACTGAATATCAGCTATACGGCCCTGGCTTCAGTCCCTGAGCAACTTGATAATTTGCTTCAGATGAATCTTGTTAATAAAGAGCATTCAACAGCAGTAACTGCTGAGTTTTTCCAGGTAATTCTGTTTTTGTTTAGCAGTAACAACAACTTGATTCAACTGCATTTATGTAGCACCTTTAACATAGTTTTAAAAAGTCCTAAGGTGCTTCACAGGGGTGTTATCTGACAAAAAAATGTCAATTAAACAAAGGAGACATGAGGACAGATGATCAAAAGCTTGATCAAGGAGGTAGGTTTTAACAAGCACCTTAATGAGTGGGAGAGGTGGAGAGGCTCAGAGAGGAATCCCAGAGCTTGGGCAAGCAGTTTTTGAATAAATTACAAAGGCTGCAAAAAAAAAATTTCACCAATGCCAGTAAATTGGAGGCGCCATCTCACTGCTGTGAAAAATCCTCATCACTCATTCTGCAACATAACATAAGCAACAGAAGAACATAAGAAATAGGAACATGAGTAGGCCATATCACCCCTCAAACATGCTCTGCCATTCAATAAGATCATGGCTGATCTTCCACCCGAATTCCATTTTCTCTTTGATTTCTTTAGTGCTCACAAAATGACTTGAGTGCTGCAGCTTTTACATTCAGCCAAGAGCCACCAAAACACAATCAGCAGTTAAATGATCTCTACACATTATATTTGCATTTTATTAGTAACTTTTACAAGATCCATAAATAAAGACAATTGTTGCTCATTCCAATGTAAGTCTTGCATTCCATGTTTCCAATTATGTACTAAAATCTAATGACCAAGTTTCTTGGTAAAATAACATTTAGTTAGCTTTTATTCGATGTAGATGAGGAGCATGAATATGCCGGAGGCAAAAGTCCCTCCTTTTGTACTTTCTCTGCCACACTTCTGTAACTACTTATGGATCACAGAACATCTTGATAGTTAACTGAGTGGCCTGGTGACTAGATGACAGATCTTAGCATCTGTAACTAGCCACTAGAACAGCTGAGCAGCTGATTTGTCACAGCAAATTATTTGCTACAGCTCAAGTGTGTCCAGTGAAACCACCCTCTTCTACCCAGAATTTTTATTCAAAAATTGCACAAATTGCTTACTATAAACTTGAGCATAGAACAAGAAAATCCATTCAGCCAACTGCTTTCGATCAATAGCATTAAATTCACAATTGATGGACTTATCACAAGTTATTTAATTTTCTGATAAGGTTGAAGGAGGAAACCGAAATATTTCACATAGTAACTTGTGCAGGGAAAATGCCAAGGTAAATTGTAATGTACATTATTCAATACTGGCTTGTGGCAACCATGGGCTATATTTCCATAATCGTAAAAAGACTCAAGTCACCATGTTATACAAATGCATGAGGGTACTTGAGAGTGAGCTCAACCTCCTCTAGTCTTTTCCATCTCACTGGCTGTCGATACCAATAATTCTCCACACAGTAACCCTTGACTAAAAGGGGTGAAGAACTGAGGTAAACCCTTGCCGTCACAGTGTTCCTGATGCGATCAGGAACAGCCCGGAGGGAGAATCCTGCTCTCATCAGTCAGTGTCCATATGGCAGAATGTTGGTGGATTGGCTCATTGCACTAATTGCCTGCCTAAAAGGTTCATACACTTGTTAATATTACTTTTTCTGGTTTTTTTTGGATCATTTTGCAAATAAAATTACAAAAAATCATTATAATATAATCTGGAGGCCTATTACACCAAATGGTAAATGAATTATCTCATTCATGAACAGGAGCATTCTATTTCATGGCCTCCCTGTATTTTTCACAAGCAAGAGTAGAATTATCAAAAAGCATGAAGAAATTCTCAAATGCATTCAATTCATGATGCAACACTCACTGCTGACTTTTATATGCTCTTTCTGGATACCTCATTAAGCGTTTATATGACACATGCCCTCACAATAGCACTTTGTGATATCCACTTATTGTATAGGGTGCATCATTTATAAAGAATCTATTCCAAAACAAGTACCCTGCATGCCATGAATGAATGCCATGCATTCATTCCAACCTTCATTATTTATGGTGCCCTCTCATTATGAGACAATTTACATATAACCATTATAGAAGTCACCTGCCAATGATGGACTTCGTTTAAAGCTCCCAATAACTGTAATTTGCCTCAGCCAACACAATCTTGAGATGGGTCTAGTGCAGCTGCAGTGATATGTTGGCTTTTTCCCCACAGAACTAATCTCTGAAATCTCCAGTGTTTTGAGCTGACACCTTGTAACAGGCGTCTACTGTTCGGTTGCTGAGGACATCGCTTTATGTGCCCATTGCATAAATGCTGTGAACTCCACTATTTATTCACTAAAAAACCTACCATACATTGAAGATGTGTACCCTCTGATGGTGACGTGCTGAGCAACCAAAGATGGCCGACAGAGATTTAAGCCAAACAGTACAACTGTGTTGATAATAATGGGAAGTTGGCAAATCTACACAAGCCAGTCAATTTCACTTTTGTAGCTTGTGATGTTGCCGCCCACCCCAAAATGTGTTGCAGTGAGACTCCGAATACATTCTCAATTCACTATTGTTCTGTAGATGCCATAAATCAACGTGTCTTATCTTGACAAGTAACAGCACCAAGCACACAAGGTACAACATCGAAGTTGTGAAAGAAAGTGTTTGGGGGCCATTCACAATTGTCATCCTTCTCATTAAAAAATCCCAAAAAAAGCATTTATTGCATATCAAGGGAGAAAACTTGACTTTAAGATACAATGCACGTATAACACCGCACATGGACTCCCCAGCCTTCCCCATTCCCCAGAGGACTGTGAAAACAATGACAAGTAGCTGGGATAAATTTTGATTCAAATGCAAAGATTTGAATGCTGCATATATTGCACGTACAATCCACACCCACTTTACCAAAGGCACGTGCGATAACTCTTAGTATCACCTCTACCCTCGAACCATCGCCAGTCCTCAACCTAAAATATTTCACACTTGGTTCTACGGTTCCCGTGTGTGTCCGGGTCCCTCCCCCGTCGCTTCTTTGAAAAAATAATCCTCTTGGCAGTCCTCTCAAACTTGAGTCTCCACAGATGCTGTTTGACCTGCTGGGTTTTTCCAGCATTATTTTTTTTGTGTTTTTGCTTACTTTCTGTCTGAGATTTCAAAAATTCTGCAGTGCTTGCATTTTGTTGTTGTTGTTGTTATTGTTATTGTGGGTACCCCCGTTTACTGGGCACAGATTGACAGGTACAGGACAATGGTATGGATCCCAAGGGTGGCGCTCTGAAGGAAGAAACGGCCATATAATCGTCCAGATCTGAGGGATTTGGAAATAGCCAATAGTGGGAAAGTTGCAGCGTGTGAACAGCACGGTATTTTTCAACCGCAGGGAATGAATGGGGGAGGGGGTGGGGGAGAGACACATTGATCCTTACTTATACTGGATGCTGCACTGCATTGTATCTGCACGCCACCCCTGGGTGGGAACCGGCTACGAGCAAGCCTCGTCCACAGACCCAGTTTAACATTTCAAAAGGTGTACAGGAATTTATTCGGCAGACAATTCTTTTTCATGATCCAGTAACCTTGCTGCGTTGAAAGCGGCTGTTTGTCCTGGTCCCGCTTCTGAGTGGGGAAAATGTAGAGGAAATACCGTTTCACTTTCTAAAAAAAGAGACACAGTTGCTCTCAAATGACGACAACCCACAGCCTCCCCTCCCCCTCATTCCCCCCAAATAAAATCAGAGGAGGTCGGTTTTATTGCGAGACTGCGAAGGAATCAACAGGTACACATTATGATACTGAGAAAGTTTGAACTTAAAAACTCCTCGGGAAGGCATAACCCGCGTGCAATCAATCGCCAGTCGGGTTGATACCAGGCTGCAAAAGACAAAAAATAAAACACTAAAAGCTAGTACGGATTTAGTGAAGAAACGATGAAAGGCTTAGTTTAGTTATTGAAATCGCATCACTTGCAGCAATCGGTGTGTGAGAGAGAGAGAGAGAGAGGCTGAAGTGTTTTGAAAGCTGAATCATTAATAAGCGAGAAACCCCCACTGGGAATTCTCAATTTGACCTTCCAACCCGCACCCCCTCCTTCGGCTTCCGAGACCGATCGACAGTCAGGGACATGCCAATTTCGGAACCTCCGAACTCACTGAGCAGCTAAGTCTCTGTACGATCACTCGCACCTTAATAACCCCAATCAGGGCCATCCATACATGTCTCGTTTACAGAAACAAATCTCTTGGATTCAAGTCGAGTCGGTTCGGGGTCCGCCAGCAAGGTATTTTTTTTTTTAAAAGAGAGAGAGAGACAAAGATATATATGTATATAAAATAAAGAAACACACAACAGGTATTTCGAGCTGAAATATAAATTTAAGGGAGCTCTCCCAGCGAGGAGGGCAGCAGGTTCTGATTGACTTACCGCGGGAATCTGGGTCTGTGTTCTCTTTGGGGTTCTTGATGCAGTGCTCCAGGTAGACTCCGTCTTTCAAACAGCTATCCCCCTTCTTGTTCAATCCCAGCATCTCGGTGGACTGCCCCATGCTCTCGCCCCTCGAGCAGTGGCAAGGGGTCTGCATGATGCCACAGGGGCGGGCGCTGGTGCTGATGGCCAGGCAGGTCTCCAGCCACTTGCAGAGCATCTGGCAGGCCCCCTTGCTGGGGTTTCTGTTGCCCACCACCAAGTATTCCGCCGAAAACTCCTTGTCTTTGGGTCGCACCCCCCTGCCCCGGGACCGGCCGCCGGTGCCGGGCGCGACCTGCTTCATCTGGAGGTACTGCTTGCTGGACTGGAGGAAGGCGTAGCGGGCGGAGGGGTCGCAGAGCCTCAGCACCTCGTCGAAGCTCTCCACGCCCAGGTAGGTGCGGGTGCTGGTCAGGAAGGAGTCGAACTGGTAGGTGCGGATCTGGTGGCGCTCGCAGATGTTGCTGCTCTTGGCCACCTTCATGTACAGCGTGTATCTCCTGGGATCGGGGTTCTGGATAATCCAGGAGCAGACCGAGGAGTTGGAAGCAAAGACCATAGAAGAGGAGAAGTACCCGAATAGTTTCCCCTGGACCAGAGTGGTGCACGGGTTTTGCCCCAGGTGAAAGCCGCTCACGGTCCACAGCGCGGCGGCAAATATCACAGTCACCGCGGATTCCGTGTTCCTCATCCTAGGTCAGTCAGCCCAAGAAACGCCAAGGAAATAGCAGCAAGAGTCCAGACCATGGACATAACAGGATCGACTTTCACAGAGACAGACCTGGGGATGATTTCATTGCAATTGTTGTAAGTTTGTCCAAGGTCGCCCCCTTCTGGTAAATTCCTGGAATTGATTTCTTTTCACATCTACAAAGAAGTAACCCTGTGAGTCCCGAAGTGGCAATTGATCCTACCCCCCCCCTCTCCAACGCAGCGTGAGGTTGTGGTTGATTCAGTGCGCTCAGAATTTTGCAACACTTGTTCGCAGGAATTTTTCCAGCACGTCAAGGCAGGCTCTGCAACTCTCAACGTCGAATCTGAAATCATAAACAGAAATGAACAGGTATCACTTTCTTATAACATCCTCGAGGACCCCAACAGTTAGCATCTCCTGTTTGAAGTCACCCTCATTTTTTTAAAAAAAATGTATAGATTTGCTCTATTCCCCGTAACTGTTCCAACAAGCGAGTCCCCAGGGGTCGGTGACATTTTTAACATTTGAAGTGTCAGATCAAAGGCACAATTCCTGTTAACTGGTGGCCACTTGAAAATACGCAGTCATAAGAGAAACTTATTTTCACGCCGGTGTTTTTGTTTAAAAAAAAAGGCTCGTTTGGCTCCCTGTGTCTAATCAAATCTGAAACTACACGTCCGCAAACAAACTCGAAAGTATTTTGGTAATTAACGCTGATTAAAATGCAGCTTTTTCGGTCCCGATTATCCGATAAACACCCCGAATCTAATTGTCATTTATTGATTTTGCTCTTAAACTGCTGCAAACAACGCACTTAAATAGCTTAAGCTCATAAACCGGGAGCTCACCCCTGTTACTAAAAGGCAACTAACTTCACTAACCAAGGCCTCGAGTTAGAGCAATAATTCCTCATGTATAATTACACTTAACCGGATTAACAAAGATATATTTTATAACCATTAGTCTACAGTCACTTCAGAACAATGAGACAACCATCTTCCACTCGACGTATTCCAGGATAAAAATGCACAATTTTGAATCTTTTTGTCTGTCTTCCGACAATGTTATGTCAGTAATCCCAGACTGAACCCCCTGTGAGTTACACGTTATTGAATAGCATCATTGTGCTTTTTTTTTAAAAAAAAAGGTGAACTACCGTGTTGTTGACGGATTTAGTTTATGCAGGTTGTAATGTGTTCAGTCCATTGAAGTTTTGCCCCGTTTTAAGGTGGGGGGGTGGGGGGGGGGAGTAATAATCAGTCTGTTTGGTAACAGTAATGTGTGCGGCGATGAACCGTCCCGCCGTTTATTTCCCGTGTTTGTTTTCCTCGCAAAGAAACGATTGAATCTTCTTCAGAGCAGCCCAATGCTCGCTCTGATTTCGTTCGCTTGGACTTGCGCCGCACCTACCTCGAATACCTGCTGCGTTGTGGCATGAACAGGAGGCTGGGTCCTCTCTGCCCGCGTCTCTTTCTCCCCCCCGCCCCCGATTTAAGACGAGACGTGCATTAAGGAACTACTAATGAGTGGCAATCTCCGACCTTCCTCGCTTTTAACTGTGTTGTAATAATATCACCCTTACCAAAGACTAGACTAGAAAGACTGAAGGGGGGTTGTGGGGGTTGTAGAATACACGTTGGAACAGGTACACAACCTTTGAGAGGGCGGGTGTAGGATTCGCTCGGTTACCTATCTAACTTGCGCATCGGCAGCACATTTTCTGTTGTCGTACATGAGGACGCGCTGCTTCCCCTCTCTGGGGATTGCAAGCGGGGATTTAGACGGCGGTGGGGGGTCTGCAATCGCCGCTCACGGGTTGCATTATCCATCTTCACTAACCGCGAGTCGCGCCTGTGCACTGGTCATGCAGATCGACCTCAGTCGCGCTGTGGACATGGGCTAAAAGGGGGTGGGTGGAAGGGGTTACCGCTGAGTGGTTAACCTGGGTAAGAACGGGTAAGACCTTGGCTGAGCAGGGGGTGGTGGGTGGGAGGGAGGAGATACAAAGCGCCGGTGACAGAGCTAGAATGTACACAGTGCAGAGCGAGGTGTAGAAACAGATCGCACTGTCTGACTCATCATGCATCAACATATTGTTAAAAGTTACTGTGTGATAACAAAGCCATCTGCATGAGCCGAAACAGGGAAGAGGCAGATAAAAGGTGGCAGGATTAGCGCTGGGCTGTGTCGTGGGCGCTTTATAAAAACTGCCCGCTGGGTTTCAACAAAGCATGTTCTCTTTGTCCATTTTGTGTGGGGGGTGGGGGTGGGAAAGCTCTGTGTATTGTGTTTATTCAAGATAGAAAACACATTTTGTGTTTTCTTTTTTTAATATAGGCAAATTATAATCGAGAATGAACAGAGACCTTGATCATCAAGACAGTGGCGCTGTCTGTCTGTCTGTCTCTGTCTGTCCATACACTTGCTGCCATCGATTCCTCTTTCCTGGGGTTGTATGTGCGCCGGTGGCTGGGACCGGTGAGCGGGGAGACTCAGGATCAGAGCCCGCTTGCTTCCTTTTCGTTATTGGCACTGAAATTCCGCTTCCAGTCGCTAGCAGGCAGTCAGCCCCCTTACACCCAGTGGAGATGACACCCCCCCCCTCCACTCCTAGGTGAGCCCATTGGGTGGGTGGGTGGGGGCTGAGACACCGAGGTGGTGCACCCCCCCCCCTCCCTCGCACCCATTCCAGCGGGGACCCCCTGAATGGCGAAGGGGTTAATAGGAACTGAAGTGACTGGAACCCAGGGAAAGATTCTGTCTTGGAGCCTGCTGATTGCTGTGCAGTTATCCCGAGTTATTTTATTCCAGTGAATCCGTCTGATCTGTTACCAAGAAACGGGCTCCAGTGGAAAGAGGGAGCTGGGGTTCCCGTCCGCCTGATGCATCATAATTGATGCCTAACAGGTTTACAGGCTAATCCACATTCCCCCCCTCCTCCCCCCGCTAATAGTAAGGATCACAGATTCTGCCTTTTGATCTAATGACATCCACAAATGCGTCAGATTAATTAGCCGCCAATGAGTTTGGATCTATTAAAACCTGGTTTTCCAATAAACATTTTAATAAGGTACCCACTGTACAGCCGGGAGTTGGAGCGGATCAGATCTCGCTCCTCAACATATGCGATTAACCCTGTCACTGCTGAGCTCATCTGACTTGATAGGCTGCCGGCCGTCACATTTAACATCGGAATGGAGGTCCCCGGTAGTTGTAAAGGTGAGGGAGCGAGATCAAGAGCGCTTCTTTCAATGACTGAATCAAATCCACAAAAGCAGACCCAAAACCCAGTTTACAGCGACGGAGTAGACGGCTCCCCCTCTTCCCTGAGCCACAGTCATCTAGCTAACGGATTGTCTCACATTACTGGCATGGTGCGCTGAGAGGTTTGACAGTTCGCCTGCTTTTTTTTTTCCAATTAGCACAGAGCCGATGCTGCGTGAATCTATTTCCCACGGAACCGACCCCGCACCTTCGCCGCATCGCTCACTGCCACCGCACTCATAAAGCTAAGCCCAGCATTGCCGCCCGAGCCAAAAGCGAACAGGTCAGGATGGCACTATTCACCCAGAATCTGCATTTACAATAAGAAATGGCGATTGGACCCCTCTCGCCAATCAGTTCGGCATAATTTTGCAACTATTTAGTACGAGCTGGTGTTAAATTTCCCAGACATCTGTACTTTAAACGACCGGGCAGAGTTTCTGTCTAACAGCACCGATTTCTTTTTACCCGAGACTTGCTCAATATCCTAATAAAGGTGCTCTGGCATTATGGTTTGCATCGGCTTAGAGCCTTTTACTTCTGTTTATCAGCCCTCAAGCCTCGGTGCACGCTGTCTAAAGTGTCTTGACATGGGGAGAGAGAGAGAGAGAGAAAGAAAGAGAGAAAAACAGATAAATAACTTGTAGGCAATTGGCTTGCTATGCAGCAATCATCCTTACCTCAAAGTTTCTAAGTAAACAATTGTACTTTTTTTCCCCCACGCTCCGGTGCAATCACCAAAAAACAGAGCAGCTCCAGCTTTTTTTTAAAAAAAAAACCAGGGTAAATAGTAAAGCGCTGGCGACCATAATCTGCGGCTGGGATACCTACAACACACACACACAGACACAGACGCCGGCAGAAGTGAAGATTTGGTATTTGAAAAGAGAAAAAAAAAGGCTAGGGATATCACTGATGCACAGACGGATGTCCTCTGATTAATCCGAGCGAAAATCAAAATGTAACAGTCAACAGCCTGGGAGTTTACATCCAAAGGAAGGAGGACTCCTTACTGCTCTCTCGAGTGTGCAGACACTGCCTCTTGGTGCATCCTTCTGGTAAAGTAATGTGATGTAGGAAATGGGGAGGGGGGGGTGGGGGGAGGTGAAAGTGGCCGTGATGTTGCAAAAGATCTGACAAGGCGTCCAGCTCTCCTCTTGATTTCCCACCTACTGAAGCCAAGAGCGTTGGAGCCGGGAGTGTATTAGTTACTTACGTCAGGCTCTGACCAGCTTTCCTAATCAGACGTTGGAGGACGGAGATCTCTTAAAGCGCAAGAATAAAAAAACACACACACACAAAGAGGAATCGAGCAACGAGCTGATCCGAGGCACCCAGCACCAAGGAAGCTCCCCTTGTCAGACTCTTGAATCCTCCTGCTGCATTAGCCTGAGGCTGCATTCCCGCTGTTTTAACATGGGTGCGATTCTCCGAGGCTTGCGCTCTGTATCGCCCAGCCAGCGCCTGAAGTCGCCTTTTCGACATTTCCGTCTTATTATTTTTTTTAAACAGCGTGCGGACATCGAATGGAAATAACTTGAGTTACCGGATTGGGGTGTAAAATAGGAGCCAGCAAAACCCCGGGACAATTCCTACTCCAATTCGCACTCAGTACCTACTAGATCGGGTCCTTTATCCGGTACCTGATTTTAAAAAAAATAGGAGTACAGTACAAATTGAATATTGATTTCGTTCGTAGTTTACCTGAATCAGTTGCCTGATTCCCTCCCCGTTTATCAGATCGTTTTACATATGTCTCTAGTTTGTAAGGATGCAGTCGGAATATGTAGACAGGGAAAAAGATTTGAGCCAAAGTAGACTCGTGTCACTTTCATTGAACGCTGAGGTCCCGCGTCCATCCCTTTTCCTGTTTGCCCCACACACTTGTCTTTATTAACAAAGATTCGTCGCAGCTGCCCGAATTCCCATTCGCCGCCCTCAATATCAGCTAAATACATCCCTGAGATGCCGGGCTATCTGTGGCCACATCTACCTCCGTGGGTAACAGATTCAAGCTACCGTACTGTACTGAGTACAACCACTCACTCTCAGGTAAAGTATAGCCACCGCCCCCAGACTGTACCAGTCCCTGTCACTGTTCACTCACTCGAAGGAATTTCCCTTGTGAAACCAACCTGGCCGGGGAGGGAGGGCTTTATCCATTTTATTTATTTAATTCCCAAAGCCGAAAGCAGCCGCGAAGCCCACAGACCTCCCCCACCTTTTAGATACATATTTATTTATATATAGGGGCGTTATACCCGCTCTGACCTTTGTCAACTGGACTGATCTGTCATTTTAAGTATCGGTCTAAGTACCATTTCCCAATACTGTAAGTCAATGCCTCATATCGACCAGCTCTAGTTATAAACACGCTGGCGGAAACGGAACGCTATCCGGTGCCTCCAACTAACCTGAGTGACTTGAATCTTGCTTTAAATGTGTACATCTGTATAACTTCAATATGTCTGGCCTTGATTCTGAGGTCAGCATTATTTTACATTTCAACGTAACTTTGCAACAATGTGTATTTGCTTCCAGTTCAAAGATACCGCCGTTTGAGATTGTTCTGTGGCTGTCCAGTGGGGTCCAGCATGGGCGGGGGAGGGAGAGGGGGAATTTCCCTTTGGATGCAGGTTCCTGGCAAAAGGCCATCGACCAGAAACGTTAACTCTTGTTTCCCTCTCCACAGACGCTGCCTCGCTTGCTGGGCGTTTCAACATTTTCCAAGGCGCTAACATTTATTCCGCTCCTTCCCTCCACCACCTCCTCCCCCTCCTCCTCATAAACCGACAGCACAGGGGACTCCAATGGCGCTTGCAAGCTTTGCAAAGAGTTCCCAGTCCCCGCTGTACGGTGCGCAGACCATAGGGGTAGTGGGTTGGGAACTGTTGGATCGCTTTGCCTGGGGGCTGGGGAGAGCAGCTGCTCGATGGCACTTTTCGTTTCCTCCAAACTAGGGTTAAGGTCCGCTAGCTCCATAATCCGGGAGAGCAGAGCAGAGATTTTTTTAAAACCATAGCTTCAAGCGCCTGGGAGTTCCCAGCGCCGAAACAACTCGTGCAGGCGACCACACCAAAATTCACATCCACCATCCAATGACCTGGTCTGGAGTTTCTTTGTGTTTGGAGGGGAGGGGGGGGAGAAGATGTAGCGGATGGCCATAAAATTTCCCGCCCCACCCACAAAAAAAGCTTCTGATATCTGGTGGGATGATCGATCAATAAATTCTGCAGAAATGATCACCGTCGAACGGATCTGAAATTGAAATCCCTCTGTAGGTCGTTGATGAAACCAGCCTCACTCCCCTCCCCCGCAGTAAATCGCTTAAGTATTGTGTTCCTCTCGCCCTTGAGAAGAAAAGCATTGGCTTCCGTGAAATGGTAATCCACTGGAGGTCCTGTAACCTCTCTTAGTACTCAAAAAATACCTTTAGGTAGGGAATATTTCACCTGTGCGTTTTGTTAATGGACAGTATTGAATCCCTAAACAAAAATAAAAACACCTGGACAAACTCAGCAGGTCTGGCAGCATCCGAGGAGAGGAGCACAGTTAACGTTTCGAGTCCGTATGACTCTTCAACAGAACGAAGTAAAAATAGAAGAGAGTATTGAATCCCTAACAGCATTGAAACTCATTTGTTCCTGACAGAAAGGGAGGAGGGTACAGAAGACGAGGGGAGACATTAGGAAAAGAAACATCTTCAATTGCATTGGGGACTTCTGTTTCACAAGCCAGTTAAACCGCATGGTTTTTTTTTTGCAATGGGACAAGCTTTCAGGATGTAAGGATGCAAGAAACACAGTATAGCCATGTTTGAGGTGTTAACTCCAATCTGCACTCACACCACCTCTAATCTTGTCATTCGCAAACCCGACAGTTTGTGACTTCCTCCCCCTGGACAAACCAATATGACTGTTCCACTAAAACAAGAGACTCACCTTGCCCTAAGGCCAACAAATTAATTTCCTCTTATTTCATTTCTATTCTTCCCCTTTGTCCAGTTTCTGTGCATCCACACCTGCCTTCTGATGCCTTCTGTCACAATGGTGATTTAAGGCTCTAGCACCAACTGCACCCTTCCCCAGGCCACTACAGAGGTTTAACTGGTTAACTGCAGTTTAACTGGTTTGCTACGAGATTTCCAGGCCCCCTCGCACATCAGCCCAACCAGTCACCATCCTCAACCATCCCCCTCCATCTGCTTAAGTTTTTCCTAATACAGAAGTAAAGTACTGTGAACGTTGGAAACCTGAAACATCAGCTGGAAATACTCAGCAAGTCAGGCACAATATGTGGTGAGAGGAAGAGTATGTGACTCAGGTTGGTGACATTGCCTCGCTAAAATAATCTTTCATATAATTCAACCCAATGCACTCCTCTCTGTGATTGGAGCCTCCTTATTTTCCTAAAATGCTTCATCTTTCAGTGTTCGACACTCAAAGCATTCTCTCCAAAGGTACTGACAGACGTATTGTGCAATTTTTAAAAACATATTCTGTTTTCTCCTTCATTTTGATGAAAGGTCATTGACCTGAAGCATTGGCCAGAATTTTACGCATGCCCGCCCAACCCAAACGGACATGAAATGGTGCGAGATGACGTTGAGGGGAGCATCCTGACATCATCCAGCACATGAGCCATCTTCAGGTCTGCGGGCACACGCGCGTATCAGAACCACACCCGCCAACAATTAAAGAGCCACTTAAGGCCATTAAAAATGCAATTGATCCCAATTTTACATTGCACGTGTGATTTTGCACTCATCACATGGGCAAAATGGGCAGGTGGGCAGCCCACTTTTAACAAAACCTCATCCAAGGGCAGATAGAAAGGGTCAGTAGCATTGCCAGTGTGAGAAGTGAGGAGTTTAGGAGATAGTTTGCTGCTGGTTGTTTATTTGAACTTGACAGCTTCATCTCTGGTCTGAGCTTCAGTCTTAGCATTTCCAGGCTTCATTTCAGGACTCATGAGTGTCTCCAAGGCCCCTTCCCAACCCCTCCCCCCTGCAACCCCTCCCCCACTCCTAACCCCTCCCCTCTCTCCCCAACCCCCACCCCCTCCCTGGGAGAAATTTGACGGTGTGGACCCTTCCAGGCACCAGACAGCCTTCTGTTACCAGGGTAATGGGGATTGTGGTCTCTACTGGAGGCACCTCTTCCTCTGAGAAAGAGAGGGGCAGGAGAGGAGGCCAGGTGTCCCAATGCAACTTCCAGGGGAGCGACCTGTGGGAGGAAAGGCACAGGCACAACGAGCACAGGGCCAGCAGGAAGTCCAAGGCAGAAGGGGCCGCAGAAAATGCCACTATCCTGCTGCCAGGGTTTACAGGCGGCGATGCAGCTACCTCAATATGTCTGAGGTGCAGTGCCGAAGGAGGCTCTGCCTCTCCAGGGAGACTGTGACCTCCATTTGTCAGATGATTGGGCTTGAAATCGCCTCCAAATGTGTGGGTGGACACCCCATGCCAGCGGCTCTGAAGGTCACAGTGGCCTTCAATTCTATGCCTCTGGCTCTTTCCAGGGCTCAGTGGGGGATCTTTGTAGAGTCTCCCAATCAGCTGTCCACAGTTGCATCAAGCTGGTGACTGATGCTCTGTTCAGGCAGGTAATGACATTTATTCATTTCCATATGGACGAGGCCAGCCAGGCTGAGTGAGCCAGAGGCTTTGCAGCAATTGCTGTGTTCCCTCACATCCAGGGTGCAATCGACTGCACACATGCCATCAAGATGCCAACAGATTGGCCGGGTGCCTTCAACAACAGGAAGGGCTTCCACTTGATGAGCATTCAGATAGTTTGTGACCACAAGACGCAGATTCTGCAAGTCTGTGCACTGTACCCTGGCAGCTGCAGAATCACTCCCAAGTGCCAAGGCTCTCCACTGCTCCAGCTCGACTGGATGGATGGCTCCTGGGTGACAAGGGCTATCTATTGAAAAGATGGCTTATGCGCTTCTCCACTACCCAAGAACAGAGGCAGAGCGCGGTGATAGAGAGGACCATAGATCTTCTGAAGATGTGCTTCCGATGCCTGGACCGTACAGAGGGAGCACTACAATACCCTCCGGAATGATTGTCATGGTGAGGAGAATGCTGAGGGTGTGGAGCCAGACCTCTGTATCCTTCAGGGAAGCAGGGATACCAACGCTCCTTCAGCTGGTTTGTCAAAGATCTGCTTCCACCTCCATCCCAGATGTTTGAAATTACCCTTTCATTTGAACCCAAAGTCCACTTGGTGCCTGTGCAATTAGCTTTAGAACCACTCATGTCCAGTACTGATACTGGCATACCCTGTACCTACAAAACAAGTGAAGCATTCTCAGGCCTTTAAGACAAAAGTAAAATTTATATCATGTTGGCACTCACATCAAATGAACATAAGTATAAATAGTGTTAATGGTCACACTAGTAAAATAAACATAATAAAATAAACTAAACATATTAGAACAGAAGATCATTCGTGAAGTCACTCTTGAGCATATGGTGCCTTAAACTTACATTTGTGAGTGCTGCATCTTGTTGCCCATCCTCACTGGCAGTGGTGTTGGAGACAGCCTGCTGACTCAGCTGTCCCGTTGGCCTTGATGACCTTGGCGGTCGCCCTCTGGCCAGTGTAGCCAGTGCTGGCCCCGCCTGGGAGAGCGCGGCCAGTGCCATGGCTGGCCTCTCCCCAGTCATCGCAGCCTCATCAGATGCCACGGTTACTGGCAGAGAGGCGGAGGAGCTGCAGCCGTTATCTAGAGCACCCTGAGAGAAGCCCGCAGAGTTGGCAAGCAGCTCGTGTGCCAACGTGAGGTCGCACGGGAACTCCCTGCTCACCATTGATGGACGGGCACCTAACTTGGACACTGGGTGTCTCATCCATCTCCCACACTGGCACTGACCTCCTGAGGTAATTATTTGTGTGAGAGCTTGCAGGTCCGAGCGCAACCCCAGGAGCCCCCGATTCTGTCCCTGCAGCTGCCTCTCCATGAGAGTCACCACTCTCTTAATGGAGGAGGCAGTGTACTCAGTGATAAGCATCATTCTTCGCATGGACTCCTCCACCACAGAGACTGTGGCACGTATACCCTCATGGATTTCTGCTAGATCCTCCCGCACATCCCACTGGATATCCAGCATCTGCTACCTAATGGACGATTTCAGAGGGTCATCATCAGCCTTCACCTGAGCATCGTCCTGGTCTCCAGTTCTTCGGCTGCCGGCGCCCTGGGCACTCTCTGCCTCCGCCTGCACCTCAAGCGAGCATAAAGTGTCCTCACGGCTGTGTACTGACATTCTAACCGACGATCGGTGCCCACCGAGGTGCTGGTATCTGCGAAAGTGCCTGGTTCTGAGAGGGGGTGTGACGCATATTCATCTAAAGCCCAGTGGTCCTCTAGCATCAGGGGTGGCTCTTCAGGGTCCAGCGTTATTGGGTGAGCTGGCGGTTATAGGGGAGAACAATGACATGTCATTAGTTTAAGCCATCACACTGTCACTGTGTATGCCAGCCTTCTGATGAGACAATGGGGATCTTCATCATTGTGTCATCATCTTTCAGTGATCAATGGGGCCTCCAGGTTTGAGGCTTTCATTAATGATGAGACTACACAAGAACGTTTGCACAATCTGACACTCTCACCTCTGTGCACTGCACTTTTACCTTCGTCAGAGACCCCTGCCTCTCCACGACCGGCTGACCAAGGTGGGTGGCAGCTCTCCAGCTCCAAGGCATCCATCTCGTACCTCATCAGAATGAGGAGGTTTGAGGGGCCTCCGCCTGTCTTAGCTCTTTCATTGGTGTATTGCCTTCCCTTCTGAAATGACAGAGGAGTGTTGATTTGTCCACTCTCTACATGCAGCCTGGCAAACTCCACCCTCCCGGGACACCTTGCAGGGCACATCCGAGTTGTAGCCCTCAACTCGCAAGGCACTCAGGCCAAGCAGCCAGGGCTCACCCCCTTGGCCAGCTTCAGTGTCAGTGACAGTTGGCGCTCAGACTCTAATGTCCCTGAGTTCCACGGAGGGCAGCCAGCCCTTACCACTTCTCCACACTGACCCATGCCAAATTGGTACTCACCCTTGCTGAGCACAGCAGATCATTGAACCTTTTGTAGCATTGAACTCATGTGCGCCGCACAACGTCGTGGCTGCTGACCTCGGCTGCCACCTTCTCCCAGGCTTCTTTGGTCAGGTGCGGTGGCCTCCTCTTGCCATTCCTGGGTACTAGAGTGTCTCGGCTGACATCGACCTCCTCCACAAGGACCACGAGGCACTCATCCATGAAAAGGGGGGAGCTGAGTCCCTACCTGATTTACTCTCCTGCCTGACGTTTCCAGCTGCTCTTGAGGCCATTGTTTGAGTGAAATGGTTTCCTGGACAGACTCCAAAGGTTCTCCCCTGGCAGCCTTCAGGGAGCTGCCTCTGCTGATTTTAAAGCACCCACCAGGTTGCGATTGGACCCGGCCCCCGACAGGCTCCCGCCCCTTCCTGACCATTGAGAGGATACGTTTCACGTTGGGCAGACCTTAACTGGCCATCCAGTGCGAAATGGCACCTGTATTGCGACCATGGCCGGGAGCGGATTCCACACCCGTTTCCACTCCCGCAAACTGAGCGCACGCCAAGCATGAGATTCAGCCCATTAACTCTTGTTTCTCTCCCTACAGATGCTGCCTGACCTGCTATGTATTTCCAGCATTTTCTGTGTACATTTAAGCATGTTTTATCCTTGGTCAATCTGTGACTTCACCAGTTCCTCCAGACGAAAGGTGTCTTCATGGGAATCCCAGGGAATCTCATAAATGCCAACCCTCTTATAGGATATGTGTTGTGGCTTAGCCTCTCCAAGGCAGAAAGGCTAGTTAGCCTTCTGGGTGTAGATACTTCATCAGAGCATAGACCACGGCCTTCTTTCGAACATTTCAGTACTCATTTTAGATCTTCATCTGCCAGGGTTGTGTTCATTTCTCCATAGGTTAGAATCTGGAATGCACTGCCTGAACGGATGGAGAAAACAAATTCAATAATAATTTTCAAAAGGGATTGGATAAATGTTCGAAGGTGAAACGTTTGCAGAGCTATGGAGGAAGAGCAGGGGAGTTGGACTAATCCAAAAGCTCTTTCAAAGTGCCAGCATGAGCACAAGAACGTCCCCATTCTGTGCTGTATTATTTTATAATTGCCCCTATTGTCCTCACCATGTTTACTTAGGTGGTCCGCTCACTATATTAGCATATTCTTTTTAAAATTGCTCAATATTGCCTTACTGAGAAAATCTTTCATCTAATTTAACCCACTGAGCTGATCTCTGCTGTTAGGCTCTCTGTTGCCTCTGTTCCCACACCTACCTTATTTTCTGGCTATCCTCCAATATTTCATCTGTCAGTTCTAAAAAAGGGGCCTACCAAAACAATAACCCATATTTTTTCTCTAAAGGTAATCTCTGACCTGCTTTGTAATTTACTTTCAGCATTTTCTGATTTTCCTTCATTTTTTGAGCATTTACAGATTTGTTTCCTTTTTATTTACCTAAATTGAGGTTCCCAAGTTGAATATGGGTCTAATTTTGGTGCTGTTTATTGCACACAGATGCATATCACTCTCCAGTGCACTTCAATATAAGAGTGACAATATAATTGACCATCTCTCACTAGAAAGTGGCAGTGTAACACCACGCTCCAAGAATCTGTTTTGCACAATTTGGGTTTGACATTGCCCAGTTGCGTTGAATTGTTTGGCAACCAGATTTAAAAACCAAGCTATGTTGGATTTCACATTTATTAATTTACTGTAGGATCATATTAATGCTTTGAAAAAACAGATTCTGTCACCTGCGCTCTCAAAATCTCAATAATTGAGAAACACTGTTCATGCACATCCATAAGCACGTATGTATTCCATAAGACCATAAGACATAGGAGCAGAAATTAGGCCATTTGGCCCATTGAGTCTGCTCCGCCATTCAATCATGGCTGATAAGTTTCTCAACCCCATTCCCCCGCCTTCTCCCTGTAACCTTTGATCCCCTTACCAATCAAGAACCTATCTATCTCGGTCTCATCAGAATATAATTCAGTGGCAGGCAATGTACCAGACATCTTGCCAGTTGCAAATTACACTCCACCTCTCCTTATCTCAGACTATTAGTGTAGAGGTATGGCAGGTGTTTATATTGTCAGCTTCAATATAACCAAAAATGGTGTAAAATCAATTTTCAAACACAGTAAATACATTGGACCGTCCTCAAGGTACTGAAAAGATACCCAGATAGTCAGGTCTTTACTGCCATTAAAACGTCATCAGCATTTGGATGCCGATGAGTGGAGCTCTGAGCATGCATTTTAATTATGCTGAAACTCTGTTATGTCCAAAAACAGAGTGGTATGGAGCCAGCAGTTGCTGGTGCCAAACTAGTACCTGCAGTATAACGGTGGCATTATGTGAATCCTGATAAAAGCTTTGCAGTGTTACATCCACGATTCTGAAATGAAGTCTCAAAATTGTGCTGTGTGGTAGCAGTCTACAAACATTGACAGCATTGATATGAAATTCCTGTGCCTGCCATACTACTGAAGCCATTGAACCATTTATTTAAAATGGGTTTTTACTTATGTTAATTTAGTAAAAGAAATCCAAATCACAGCACAAAGTGCACATTCAAGTGCTAACTGTAGTATAATTTTAAGGTCTACAAGAACATTTAGATTTTTGTACCCCATTTTGGAAGCTCTTTATATGCAGCAATAAGGATCTGTCTCTCATATCATTAACATGCTATGCAAATATGAAATGATACACAATCTACCTGATTTGTATTGGTAAAAGATCAATATTTGTACCAACCTTTCTACTGACAGCCTTCAATTTGAATGTCTTTGGTTATGGTCTATACTACCAAACAAGAATGTCAATTATCCACTGGGCCACTAGACAATGGCCCAGCCTCATAGAAGGAAGCCCATCGTGTCCGTGCTGGTCAACAAAGATCTGACTACACTAATCCCATTTTCCAGCGCTTGGCAATGGTAACTTGCATTATCTAAATACTTCTTAAATGTTACGAGAGTTTCTGACTCAACCACCCTTTCAAGCAGTGAGTTCCAGACTCCCACCACCCTCCAGCTGAAAACGTTTCTCCTCAACTTCCCTCTTAGCCTTCTACCTCTTACTTTAAATCTATGCCCCCTGGTTATTGACCCCTCTACTAATGAAAAGTGCCTTCCTGTCCACCCTACCTATGCCCCTCATAATCTTATACACCTCCATCAGGTCCCCTCTCAGCCTTCGCTGCTCCAAGGAAAACAACCACAGCCTATCCAATCTTTCCTCATAGCTCAGACCCCCCCCAGCCCAGGCAGCATCCTGGTAAATCTCCTCTACACCCTCTCCAGTGCAATCACATCCTTTCTATAATGTGGTGAGCAGAACTGCATGCAGTACTCCAGTTGTGGCCTAACCAGTGTTTTATACAGTCCTAACATAACCTCCCTGCTCTTGCATTCTGTGCCTAGGCTATTAAAGGCAAGTATCCCATATGCCTTCTTAACCACCTTATCTACCTGCCCTGCTACCTTCAAGGATCTGTGGTTATGCAGTAGTTTCCAGGGTCCTACCATTCATAATGTAATCCCTTGCCTTGTTAGCCATCCCCAAGTGCATTACCTCACACTTTGTCAGGTGGAATTCCATTTGCCACAGCTCTGCCCACCTGTCCATTGATATCCTCCTGCAGTTCACTGCTATTCTTCTCACTATTTACCACCCTACCAATTTTCGTGTCATCCACAAACCTCCTGATCATGCCCCCTACATTTAAGTCCAAATACTTATGTGCATCACAAACAGCAAAGGCCTCAGCACCGAGACCCTGCGGAACCCCACTGGAAACAGAGTTCCAGTCACAGAAACATCCCTCTACCATCACTCTCTGCTTCCTGCCTCTCAGCCAGTTTTGGATCGAACATTCCACTTTGCCTTGGATCCCATGGGCTCTCACTTTCTTGACCAGTCTGCCATGAGGGACCTTATCAAAAGCTTTGCTAAAGTCTATGTAGACTATGCATTACCCTCATCAACATTCCTGGTTACCTCCTCAAAAATTTGACTAAATATGTCAAACACGACCTTCCTTTAACAAACCCATGCTGACTATTCCCTGACTAATCCAAGTCTCTCCAAGTGCAGATATATTATGTCCCTCAGAATTCTTTCTAGTAACTTCCCCACTACCGAGGTTAGATTGACTGGCCTGTAATTCCCTGTTCTATCCCTTCCTTTTTTAATAATAGAAATAATTTTTAATTATAGGAAGCGTTAGCTGTCCTCCAGTCCTCTGGCACCCCACCTGTGGCCAGAGAGGATTTGAAAATTGTTGCCAGGGCCACTGATCTCTCTTCCCTTGCCTCCCTCAACAGCCTGGGATACATCTCATCCGAGCCTGCGGAATCATCCACTTTTAAGGCCATTAAACCCGCTAGTACCTCCTCTCATTCTATTTCCTCCAATATTTCACAGTCCTCCAACCTGATGTCTATACCTGCATTGTCCTTTTCCATTGTGAAGACCAACGCAAAGTATTCATTGAGGACTGTACCCACGTATTCCAGGTCCACACACAGCTTACCTTTATGGTCCCTAATTGGCCCTATTCTTTCCCTAGTTATTCTCTTGATCTCTAATACTTAAAAAAACCCTTTTGGTTTTCCTTTATTCTATACACCAA
The DNA here is from genome assembly GCF_964194155.1 of Cetorhinus maximus. Classification (NCBI taxonomy): domain Eukaryota; kingdom Metazoa; phylum Chordata; class Chondrichthyes; order Lamniformes; family Cetorhinidae; genus Cetorhinus; species Cetorhinus maximus. The sequence continues at coordinate 151,466,072 of NC_135882.1, forward strand.
TGCTTTCTCATAGCTCTTAGCTTTCCTAATTTCCTATTTAAGTTCCCCTGTGCACTTTTTATACTCCTCTAGGGTCTCTGCCTTATTGAGTCCTCGGTATCTGCCATAAGCTTCTCTTTTTTTCTTAATCCTAACCTTTATGTCCCTTGACATCCAGGGTTCTCTGGACTTGGTCTCCCATTGTCTTTATGGGAACATATTTGCCCTGTACTCTTGCTATTTCCTCCTTGAATGCCTCCCACTGCCCTGACACAGTTTTATCTGCAAGTAGCTGCTCCCAGTCCACTTGGGCCAAATTGTATCTCATCTTAGTAAAATTAGCTTTTCCCCAGTTTAGAACTCATACTGCTGGTCCAACCTTATCCTTTTCCATAACTATCCTAAATCTAACTGAGTTATGGTCACTATCTCCAAAATGCTCCCCTACTGACATGCCTTCCACCTGCCTGGGCTCATTTCTGAATATTAGGTCCAGAACTGCCCGCTCCCTTGTTGGGCTTTCTACATACTGGCTAAAAAACGTTCTCCTGGATGCAACTTCAGAGTTTTGTTCCCTTCCTACCTTGCACACTAAAACTATCCCAATTAATATTTGGGTGTTAAAATCCCAAACTATTACTGCCTTATTATTCTTACACTTCTCTGAAATTTGATTACATATTTGATCCTCTATCTCTCCCTGACTGTTTGGGGGACTATAGTACACACTCAACAGCTTGTTTGACCCTTTTGTGTTTTTTACTTCTACCCATATGGCCTCGTTTGATGATCCTTCCAAGATATCATCCCTCCTCACTGCTATAATTGATTTCCTTTTCAATAATGCAACCCTCCCCTCCTCTTCTTTCCCGCTCTCTATCTCGCCTGAATACCCTATAACTAGGAATGTTGAGCTGCCAATTCTGCCCCTCTTTTAGCCAAGTCTCGGTCATGGCTATGATATCATACTCCCACATGCCTATCTGTGTCCTCAGCTCATCTGTCTTATTCCTCAGGCTCCTTGCATTAAAATATATTCCATTTAGCCTTGTTAAACTCACTTCTTTCTTATCTAGCCTATGTTTCCTCTGCCTTCCAGACTCTATCCAGAAATATTAAAACTAGTGTTTTAACTTCTAATTCCATTTCAGCTTCTCTCCCCTCTGAACTATTTTTCAGGACCCCATCCCCCTGCCAATTTAGTTTAAATCCACCCCAACAGCATTTGCAAACCTCCCCGCAAGGATGTTGGTCCCATTCCTGTTCAGATGTAACTCATCCAACTTGAACAGGTCCCACCTCCTCCAGAAATAGTCCCAATGCCCCAGGAATCTAAAGCCCTCCCTCATGCACCATCTATCCAGCCACGGGTTCATCTGCTCTATCCTTCTGTTCCTATACTCATTATTGCGTGGCACCGGGAGTAATTCGGAGATTACTATCTTTGAAGTCCTGCTTTTCAATTTTCTACCTAACTCCCCAAAGTCTGCTTGCAGGACCTCATTTCTCTTTCTTCCCATGTCATTGGTCCCAACATGGACCATGACCTCTGGCTGTTCACCCTCCTCCTTCAGAATGTCCTGACATCCTTGACCCTGGCACCCGGGAGGCAACATACCATCCTGGAGTAATGACTACGGCTGCAGAAGCATCTGTCTACTCCCCTCACTAACAATACCCCTACCACTATTGCCCTTCCACACTTTTTCCTCGTCACCCCCCTCCCCACCCCCGAGCAGCTGGACCACCCAACAGTGCCATGGCCTTGGCTCTGTTTGGCCTCCAGAGAGGAGCAGTCACTCCCACTGTTTTCCAAGGTCAAGAAACGGTTTGCGAGCGAGATACGCTCTGGAGGTTCCCTCACCACCTGCCTGGTCTGATTCTTCTGTCCGGCAGTCACCCATTCCCTCTCTATTTGCACTTCCTTAAGCTGCAGGGTGGCCACATCTTGAAACGTGCTATCCACAAACCTCGGAGCCTCATGAATGCACAGTAGTACCCTCAGCTGCCACTCAAGCTCCAAATCCCGGAGCTTGAGTTGCTCCAGTCAGTGGCAGTTCCTGCGCATATGGTCATCCAGACCACCAGGAGTGTCTCAGATTTCCCACATAGTGCAAATGGACCTGCAAATCATGGGACTGAGCTCCCCAGGTATATTTTAACTAAATAGAACATGGACTCTTGCTTTGATTTTACCCTTACTCCTACTTGAGTATAGAGTAGATTCTAGATCTTCTGGATAGACTAGATCCTTTCGGTGCTGCTGTCTGCCTGTCCCAGGGTCCTCCTCTCACACTCTCCTCTAGGTGCTGTTGACCGCTGGTCCCAGAGTCCTCCTCTCGCACTCTCCTCTAGCACTTTCCTCTTAGAAATTCAGAGTGGGCTGATTTGCATGTGAAATAGATATAGGTTAATGTTGCAATGTGTCTCTTAATCTGAAATGATTCCTGATGTAATATTGAGAACGTTAGAATTTACCTTTGCAATGTTCCATTTCAATTTTGTTTGACTAGCTTTGCAGTCCCAGTATCTTTTGTTGATTTTTTTTGAAGATTTATGGCATTTAAATTTTTCTCTTTTGCTCTCTTGGCAGAATCGTCCCAGATTTGCACTAAGTGTGGGAGCGGGTTGGAAAAAAGAACGTTTTACCCGCCGGCCACAATGGCAGCCTTTCACGCCATATCGTCCCAATCCCACCTCATTAACTATGCAGCCACAGGGAATATGCCATCTCACTGGCGGGCAGCCTCCGATTTGCCCACCAGGCCGTTACCTTGCCGCTTCCTCACGCAAGGCGCCATATTTAAACTGTAGCCACACGCACACCTTTCAATACTTGCAGCCCTGGACTGCTCCAGCAAAGACATGGCCGCAAAAGCCAAGAACAGTGCAGCCCCCCGAGTCAGTGACGCATCCCTGGGCTGGCCTTCTGGAGGCCCCTCATGATGTCCTCTATCCCGGCTCTGGCCTCAGGAGGCCCATCAGTCTCACCACTCCGGCTTGGGAGGCGGTGGCAGAAGTGGGCAGTGCCAATGCTGCACACAAGAGGTCAGCCACCCAGTGCAGAAAATGGATGAATGATCTCACGCATGCTGCCAAGGTCAGGCAAGTAAACTTACACACTCAAGCCCATCACACATTCACTGGCAACTCACTCACTGCCAGCTCAAGGGACATCACCACTCACTCTCTCACACACACCCTCCCATCTCCACCTGGCCTCATCTCCTCTGGAGACTGCCTCGTCAGGCCTCACCATCTTGAGGCCACTTACATAGGTCAACATGTGCCCCCACACACACCCTGGGATACCCTCTTGCCCCAGTACAGCCCTTGGTTTGCAACCTGTTCCCTTGTCTGAGGCCACTTTTTCTCCTTCCTCAATCAAGCCCTTGTCCTGCAGCCTGTTGAAAAGCTCAACCCTGCCTCATGGCTGGCCTGATAGGTAGAGACCTGCCCCTGAGCCCCCCGTAAAAGTGGTGTGGTGCTGCCTGCGAAGCCTGGCTTTGATGACCACCAGTGCTGCCCGAAGTAAAGCAGACAAAAAAACCTCGAAGTCCCGAGCAAAGTGCAGCTTGCCAGGTGCATGTCACTTCTGTATTGTTGTGAAACACGTACACGCCGATGTGCACGGGTGATCCAGCAAGGGAGGGCGCTGATTCCGGTGGGCAGATCTTATAATGAGATGCTAAAGTATTGAAATTAGGTTCCTGATGTGCAGCGGAGGGAAAGGCGGCCCCCATTGATGGGTGGAGCGGACAATCGCAACTGGTTTCACGATTGTGTAAAACCAATTTTTGCCTTCTCGCTATATTGTCCGTCCACGTATGCCATGACACCTGACGCCAATGGAGGCAGAAAATTCCAGCCTCTATCTCAGGAATGGTCACATTTATGTCATAATTAAAATGTTGAAAAAATGTACAAATGTACTTTACCACTCAGGCGTATGTTTTGATTATATTTCGGATGATGGATGTGACCATTCAAAAGAAACTTGACTATGGGTAAGGTGCCTGCCCTCAGCTTTCAGTATTGTGAAGAGCTAAAAATAATTCTTTTGCAATTTAAAAGGCCACTTGCCTTCCTCAGCCTGAGTTAACGCTTTCATGAGAGACAATTGTGGATAAAAGGCATTTAAATCCACATATATATATATATATATATATATAATATATATATATATATATCTATATAGTATAAGTGGGGCTTGGTCTGACCATCACCAAAGTTGCCCCCTGAAGTCATAGATGCTGAAGTACTCACTGACAAGAAGTAAATAGATGTCCAGCTGGGCTGAACTTACTGTGAGCTGTACTCCTGTGAGATGGACACCTCCCAGTCTGCACTTGACACTCTCCTGCGGCTATCTGTCATGGATAGCCATGGGATTCTTGTATGAAGAATCCTCAACACTTGAGCATGAGAAGGCTGTACACTGCTTAGCAAACGGAAGGACACCTGCCAAGGATGGAATCCAAGCTGAGCCACTCAACCTCGGAAAGTCCCAACGGTTGCCACGCCTTTATGATCTTCTCCTTTGCTGGAAAGTAGGCTCTGGTCCACGGGAGTTGAGTGATGCAAAAATCATCACACTGTACAAAAACAAAGATGATCAAGGAGACTGCAAAAACTACAGAGGCACCTCACTCCTTAGCATCACAGGTTAGCATCCTTTGCTGGGGTCATACTTAAAAGACGCCATCTACTCCTATACCGAGTGAACTGGAAACACAGTGTTGACGGCGAGGTCGGCGCTGCTCTACCAGGTGAGGATCCAGCAGTGCCACATCCATCAGACAACCATGCTGTGAGTGATGTGTCCTGTTTCACAGGCCACTGCCATGCACTAATTATCTCCCCTTGCTTTCTCAGGCACATCTGCCAAACAGCCGATAGAGTCTTTGACCCAGGGCCTCCAATCAAGCCCTGAAGAAACCTCTGAAGAGGAATCTTGAGGCATCCTCCCTGAAGCCCCATCACAGCGCTCACCCACACCCTCCACCAGCGCAGAGACACACACCTTGGTGGAATCTAGCTTTAGAGTAGCTCTGAGATCACAATCTGGTGAGCAAATTGCACCGTCTGATCCACTGCAGGTGGCGGCAGGGTCTTCCCAGGTGCCCGGCACTTGAAGGACAGCTGGAGGCCAGAAATTTGCTGAGTCCGAGTTAGATGAAAAGCCTCTGGATTCGGTCATGTCACAGTTGCTGGAACTGCAAAGGCAAACTCGGGAACATCAGGAAGGGATGTCCGCTGCACTCCTCAGGTTGCAAGGCACGATGGAGGAGTCCATCCGTCTTCAGGCTGAGGTGATAGTGCCGGCATGTAAACGCACCGAGGTCAACACCAGTAGGACGGCGGCCGCCATGGAGACCTTGGTCCAGGACTTCGCTTCTGCACTACTGCGCAGGCTCAACTCCATCGCTGATGCCATAGTTGGCCTCCAACAGTGTGTATGCGTCCTGCTAGTCCTGCTCCACAAGGAGTCAGTCTGGGGCCCCCAGGCACCCATAAGGAGGAGGATTTGCAGGCACATACTCAGGGCCCTCCAAGTGTCGGACCTCCAGAGGACACCCGCCAAAGTCATCACAGACAGGGCGTTGCAGTCAGCAGGCTGCCTCCTCCTCCGCTGTGGATGTCCGGGGAGCACCAAGACATAATGGCGCGGTTAGGACAGTTAAGGAGAATTAGTCGCACAGCCGGCGCAGGGGTGTAAATCACTTGTACACACTCTTCACTATTGTCAATAAATTCCTAAGGATGCCTCCCTGCCCATTGCTCCTTGTTCTGATGAGCAGTGCTCTTGTTACCCAGATGTGAAACATTTCTACACAAGATAAAGGCAGGTGTTCACCAGGGCCTCTTCCCTGTGCTCTGTACAGCCTTCAGACCAAAGTGATGGTCCAGCCTCACACTCCCTGGGAACATCACTGATGCCTGCACCTTGGTGGTGCTGTTCATTGCTGCCAGAATGTAGTGGGCAGGCGCCTCATTCTCTCGATGTGCTCTCAGCACCTTTAAACTGGGGCTGGCCCCCATCTCTTCAGCATCTGTGACCACTGATGCTGTGCTCCAGCTCCTAAAGGGCTCAGGTACTGAAGGTGGACACAGCATCAGATGCTTCTTAGGTTTCATGGCTGCGTCTCTATGATATGACCCTGATCATGGAGCGCAAACGAGCTTCCCTCAGCTAGACAGGAGTCAGATATTCTCGGAGGCTTTGTGAAGATTTATGGAGTGTCCTCACTGCATGTCATCATCATGCTCCTGCAATTGAGCAACTATTAAGTCTCCACCATGTCTCCATGACAGGAGCATTCTCACAGAGGGTATTTGCGTTGTCATAAGCCAGACTGGAGTCAAACATTCATATATGCAATGTGAGGAACTATGGAGTCACCTCACTGCATGTTGTCATCATCCTCCACAAATCTAGCAGATATGAGGGCTTCCCAAGCACACCTGCCTCATCTAGCCAGTGTGAGGGCCTTATTCCCATCATCAGCATCTCCGAGGGCCTCCTCAGCCTCATCTCCGTTGCGCCCTCTCATCGGAGGAGACATGCAGCTCTTCCATCTCCTCCTCAGCCAGACTGTTTCCCCGTTGCAGTGCCAGGTTGTAAAGGGCGCAGCAGACGACAATGACGTATGACACCCTCTACGGACTGTTTTGTAGGGCTCCACCTGACCAGCCCAGGCACTAGGACCTCATCTTCAGCATCCCGATGGTCTGCTCCACCAAATTGTGAGCTGCAGCATGAACCTTGCTATACTGTTGCTCTGCTGCAGTCTGAGGCCATTGCATGGGTGTCATCAGCCACGGCCTCTGCGGGTAGCCCTTGTCCCCGAGGAGCCATCCCTGCAGTTTCTGTTGACCCTGGGATCTGTGACCGACTGAGGATGCAGGCTTCATGCACACTCCCTGGAAACCATGCGCACATCTGCAGGATGCGTTTCTGGTGGTCGCACACCAGCTGCACATTCAGCAAATGGAACCGCTAGCAGCTGGTGTAGTCCACCATGTGCAGTGATGGAGATCTGAGCGCCACATGAGTGCAGTCGATCACACCCTTCACCTGTGGGAAACCCAGGATCTGGGCAAATCCAATCGCTCTTGCATCCTGGCTCTCCTGGTCCCGGGCAAAATGCACAAAGTTGCGTGTCCTCGCAAAGGTGGCACTTGTGACCACATGGATGCATTTGCGGATGGAGGCTTGAGATACCCCACAGAGGTCACCTGTGGAGCCCTGAAAGGAGCCACTGGCATAGAAATTGAGGCCGTGGTGACTTTCACAACCACTTGCAATGGGTGCTCTCCATGTCCCCGTGGCACCAAATCCTGCAGTAACTGGCAGGTGTGAGTGACCCTGGGTGCCGCTAGGCACCGGCCCACAGCGGCTCACTGTTGCTCTTGGGCAGCATGTGCAGGAGCCCCAGCCTGAGGTTGATGCTCCTGCCTCTGTGTAGCCAGGAGCCTCAGTCGTGCTCTCCTCCATCTTCTTCGCATTCTGTAGGCCATCAGGCAAATAGCTAGTTCTCCAGGCTCCATGACCCTGAAGCACTCCTCCTGCAGGATAAAAGAGAGGGACACGTGGTTAGCACGGCTGTACTGAGAACCTGTCCTGGTGAAGCGTGATGGCTCCTTAACGCTTCCCGGAGAGTGCTGGCCACCACTTGCATGGCCAGAGATTAGTGCCCTGCAAGGCTGCCCTGTTAGCTTGAATCATGGGGGACACTGGTCCAAACCGAGATGCTGACATTGCAAGGGGCTGTGAGTGCCTTTAGCAGTGACTGCTACATGGCCAGCTTTAGCAAGCAGATTGTACAACGTGTGTAGTCCAACTGGTCTGCAGCCCACTAAAATGCTCATGAATTTGCAGTCTGTACCAGGGTGGGGGTGGGGCTGGGGGATCGGGGGGAGGGTAGATGAGCTCTGAAGAACTTGGTGGTAATTTGATGCCTCCGTGTTGCTTGAGTGGGAAGATACGCTCGGAGTCCAAGCCCAATGATAGCAATGTGGCGACACCTGAACTGTCTCAGTTGCAGAGGAATGGTCACTTTCTGCAGGTTTCCTAAATGCATGGCCACTTCCCTCACCCACTCTACTACCCTCCCCCCACCCTGAATGCTTGTGCGCTATATTCAACGACAGGCTGCCCTTAATCAGCAACCCTCGTCACCCTCAAAAGCCGCCTTCGGTGCACTTAACCCCTACCAACCCGGTGCCCCTGAAGCCTGCAAAGCAACAGACGACCTTGGTGAGCTCTGCAGAACATTGCTGTGCCCTCACCTCCAGTTCAACCAAAGTGCAGGCCTCTGTGCTGTGGTGAAAAATGTTGGCGTGCTTTCCTGCTGACGTGGACGGACAATCCAGCAGTGGTGGTGCAAGAGCCTGGCTGAAGGGCCTGAAAATGATATGCTGCTGTAGTACAATGAGGTTCCCGATGACCGATGGCGGGAAACATGGCCCGCCATTGGCAGGCTGAGCGGACAATCGCGACCTGCCTTCCCGCCATCATGAAATCGATTGCACCATGATGTCCGCTCATGCCACCTATCACGCCCGCCACCAGTGGGCACAGAAAATCCTGCCCATTGCCTTCAGAGAACTCCTGTACGCTGATGATGCTGCCTAGCTGCCCACACGGAAACTCAGCTACAAAGACTCATGGACTGTCTCTCCCATGCCTGTAACTTGTCCTCCTATTATAAAGGTCAAGAAAACTGTGGTCATGGGTTAAAGTGTTGCATCTCCGCCCCTGATGACACTAAGTAGCACCCCTCTGGAGGTGGTTAGCAAATTCTGCTGTCTTGGGTTCATGGTGACAGGCAACCTATCCCTTGATGCTGAACTTGATACATACACAGGGAAAACAGCTGACATGTCAGGCTGACTCATGAAACGTGCATGGGATAACATCTTGCTGACCCTGAGAACCAAGCTGATGGTTTATAAGGTTTGTGTTCTTAGCACCTTGCTGTAAGGTTGTTAAACATGGATGACTTACAGCTATCGTGAAGAGAATCTCAATAATTTCCCTCTTTGCTGTCTGTGACGCGTTATGGATTTAAACTGACAGGACAAAATCACGAACGTGGCAGTCCTCTCAAAGGCAGAGCTCCCAAGTTTGTTAGCATTCATCAAACAGAGCCAGCTTCATTGGCTCAGGCATCTCCGCAGGGTGGAAGATGACCGCATATCGAAGAACTTAACCGTATGGTGATGTAGCTGGGGCCAGATGATCAGTAGGATGCCCAAAGCTTCACTTCAAGGATGTGTGCAAGCGTGACATGAAGGTCCTAGATATTAACCGTCGTACCTGGGAGTTACTAACTGATGACAGAGGAAAATGACGACATCTCATGTGTGATGGTGTGCATCACCATGATCACCAGTGGCTGCAGCAGCTTAGAAACAGGCACTAATGCTGTAAACAACAACAACGTCTCTTGGTGTTTATGGCAGGACCTGCCTCTCAAGGATTGGCCTTGACAGCCATCAGCAAAGGTGCATCAAATAAAGACACCCAATCTGAAATGGACTTCTGTCAAATTCTTTGTTTCTGTGACTTGTTTTGCTGCATTTCCATCATCTCTCATTAATGGAAGGGTGTCGGTGCAAGTAGCAAGGAAAATAGTAAAAACGTAATTAGCCAGCTATTACAACAACTTGTATTTATGTAGCACCTTTAATGTAGTAAAGCATCCAAGACACTTCACAGGAGCGTCACTAATCAAAATTTGATGCCAAATTACAAAGGGAGATATTAGGGGAGATGGCCAAAAGAGGTATGCTTTAAGGTGTGTCTTAAGGAGGCAAAAGAGGCAGGGAGGTTTAGGGAGGGAATTCCAGAGCCTAAGGCCTTGGCAGCTAAAGGCACAGTTGCCAATAATGGAGCAATTAAAATCAGGACCAGAATTGGGGGATTGCAGATATGCTGGAGAGTTATTGGGCTGGAGAAGATTACAGAGACTGGGAGGGGCAAAACTATGAAGAAATTTTAAAACAAGGCCGAGAATTCTAAAAACAAGGCATTGCTTAACTGGGAGCCAATGTAGGTTGGCAAACACAGGGGTGGTAGGCAAATGGGACTTGGCGTGAATTAGAAAGCAGGCAGCAGAATTTTGAATAAGCTCCAGCTTATGGAGGGCAGAAGTTTGGAGGCCAGCCAGGAGTGTGTTGGAGAAGTGAAATGTAGAGGTAACAAAGGCATGGATAAGGGTTTTCACTGCAGATGAGCTGAGGCAGGGAGAGAGTTGGGCAATGTTTTGGTGTTTGAAATAAGTGGTTTTAATGTTGGCACAAATAATGTGGTCAGAAGCTCATCAGGTTTGAGGTGCTCCCAAGCTGTATGGATGAAAACGAGGTCTTCAAGGTGGATGAGCTGGCTGGCCGTGTCACTGTGGTACAGGAAGCCATTCAAGCTGGGGGAGCAAGAAGGAATGTAGTGGTAACAGGGAATAGTATAGTGAGAGGGATTGACACTGTTCTCTGCAGCAAAGAGCGAGAGTCCAGGGACGGCCTGCCCGGTGCCCGGGTTTGGGACATCTGTTCAGGGCTGGGGAGGAACTTGCAGTGGGACAGGGAAGATCCAATTGTTGTGGTCCATGTAGGTACCAATGACATAGGTAGAACTAGGAAAGAGGTTCTGCAAAGTCAGTATGAGGAGCTAGGTACCAAATTAAGAAGCAGAACCTCAAAGGTAATAATCTCTGGATTATTAGCTGAGCCATGTGCAAATTGGCATAGGGCAAATAAGATTAGAGAGGCGAATGCGTGGCTCAAAGACTGGTGTGGGAGAAGTGGGTCCCGGTTCGTGGGGCACTGGCATCAGTACTGGGGAAAGTGGGGCTGTACCATTGGGACAGTTTACACCTGAACCGTGCTGGGATAAGTGTCCTTGCAAATCGCATAACTAGGGAAGTAGAGAGGGCTTTAAACTAAACAAGAGGGGTGAGGGATCAAGCTTAGGTAGCGGTGTCAATTCAAGGTGTAGAGTCAAGCCAGGAGAGCAAAATAGTAATATGAGAAATGAGGGTCAGAGAATGACAGGAAGGGACAGAGAGAAAAAACCTAAGAATACATCAACAGTCAAGACTAGATGTTACAATGATAACAAAAAGACAAAACTGAAGGCTATGTGCATTCCGATAGTGAGCCTTCTATCCAGCTTCGTCTGTCCCATCCCCCTTAAACAGTATATATGTCACCACATTTCTACTTCTCTTTAGCTCTGAAGAAGAGTCAACTGGACTCAAAATGTTAACTCTGCCTTTCTCACAGATGCTGTCAGACCTGCTGAGTTTTTCCAGTAATTTTTGTCATTGGAAAAATCAGATTGGCCGCAGTAGCCTGGATGAAGAGTTCTTAGAATGCTTTCAAGATAGTTTCTTAGAACAGGACGTTCTGGAACCAACCAGAGAGCAGGTTATATTAGACTTGGCGCTGTGTAATGTGACAGGATTAATTAATGACCTCATAGTAAAGGCACCCCTCGGTAGCAATGACCACAATATGATTGAATTTTACATCCAGTTTGAAAGGGAGAAGAGTGGATCTAAGACTAGTATCTTTAAGGGCAACTATGTGGGGATGAAAGCTGAGTGAGCTGAAGTGAACAGGGAAACTAGACTGGAGGATAGATCAATAGAGAAGTCGTGGTAAATGTTTCAGGGGATATTTCAGAGTATTCAGAATAAGTACATTCTTATTTTAAAGAAAAATTCTGAGGGGAAGACCCACCATCCGTGGTTAACTAAAGAAGCTAAGGAAAGCATCAAACTTCAGGAAAAAGCATACAACCACAAAGATGAGTGGCAGGTCAGATGATTGGACAGGATATAAAGAATGGCAGGGAATGACTAAAAGGTTAATCAGGAGAAAGAAATTAGAGTATGAGAGGAAGCGAGCTAGAAATGTAAAAACAGATAGCAAGAGTTTCTACAGGTGTTTAAAAAGGATAAGAGTAAGTAAAGTGAGTGTTGGTCCCCTTGAGAGTGACAGTGGGGAGTTAATAGATAATAAGGGAATGGCAGAAGAAGTGAACAAATATTTTGCTTCTGTGTTCACTATGGAGAATACAAAAAACATTCCAGTAATAGCTACAATCAGCAGCTGAACGGGAGAAAAGAACTTTGTGAAATTGAAATCACTCGGGAAATGGTACTGAGCAAATTATTGGAGCTGCAGGCTGGCAAGTCTCCGGGTCCTGATGGATTACACCCTAGGGTCTTAAAAGAGGTGGCTAATGAGATAGTTGATGCGCTGGTGTTAATTTTCCAAAATTCGCTAGATTCTGGAAAGGTTCCTTTAGACTGGAAGTAGCAAATATAACCCCCCTGTTCAAGAAGGGAGGGAAGCAGAAAAATTGAAACTTTAGGCCAGTTAGCTTGATGTCTGTTGTGGGAAAGTTATTAGAATCGATCATTCAGGATGATCTGGGCACTTGAAAGAGCTCAAGGCAATCAAAAAGAGTCAGCATGGTTTTGTGAAAGGAAAATCATGTTTAATCAAGTTATTGGAGTTTTTTGAAGGAGTAACATTACGTAATGGAAAAAGGGGAGCCTGTAGGAGTGCTGTACATGTATTTCCAGAAGGCATTTGATGAGGGGCCACATCAAAGGTTATTACTGAAAATAAAAGCACATGGTGTAGGGTAACATATTAGCATGGATAGCAGATTGGCCGGCTGGCAGAAAGAAGGGAATATCCATAAATGGGTCTTTTTCTGATTGGCAGGATGTGACGAGTGGAGTCCCACATGGGATCTGTGTTGGGGCCTTAACATTTTATGAATTACACCAATGACTTAGATGAGGGGAGTGAAGACATGGTAGCTAAATTTATAAATTACACAAAGATAGGTAGGAAAGTGTGTTATGAAGAGGACATGAAGAGGTTGCAGATGGATATAGATCGATTGAGTGAATGAGTGGGCAAAGATCTGACAAATAGAGTTAATGTGGGAAAATGTGAAGTTCCTCACTTTGGCAGGAAGAACAAAAAAAACAGAGTATTACTTAAATGGAGAACGGCTGCATAATTCTGAGGTACAGAGGGATCTAGGTGTTCTAGTACATGAGTTACAAAACGTTAGTATGCAGTTACAGCAAGTAATTAAGAAGCCTAATGGAATGCTATCCTTTATTATGAGAGGGATTGAACATAAAAGTAAGGATGTTATGCTTCAGTTATACAGGGTGTTGGTGAGATTGCATCTCAAATACTGTGTGTAGTTTTGGGAAGGATGTAAATGCATTGGAAGTGGCTCAAAGAGGTTTACTAGACTGATACCTGGAATGAGTGGGTTGTCTTATGAGGAAAGGTTGGACAGACTGGGCTTGTTTCCACTGGAGTTTAGAAGAGTGAGGGTGCATTTGATTGAAGCATACCAGATCCTGAACAGCCTTGACAAGGTGGACGTCGAAAGGATGTTTCCTCTTGTGGGTGAGTCCAGAACTAGGGGGCACTGTTTTAAAATTAGGTGTAGCTGTTTTAGGACAGAGATGAGGAGAATATTTTTCTTTGGAATTCTCTGCCTCAGAAGGTGGTGGAGGCGGGGTCATTGAATATTTTTAAGGCAGAGGTAGATAGATTCTTGTTCGGCAAGGTGGAAATTGAAACACAAGAAGATCAGCCATGATCTTATTGAATGACGGAGCAGGTTCGAAGGGCTGAATGACCTACTCCTGTTCCTATTTCTTATGTTTTTATCTCAGGGTCAAAAGAAAACACTAATACAGCTAACAGGAGTTACATTACACTTGCTCTAGAAAAGAAAATGCACCTTTGGAAACAATTTCTATGGCTCAAATCAACCTGTCTTAATTTACTGTTATGTTTAAAAGTAAAAACTCACAAATAATGAAAGGACAAGGAATGAAATAGCTGATTGGATATTCTGGGATTCTTTTTAACTGAATAGAAAGTGAGAATTGTGGAATTAATTAAAAGGAAGTGTTATGATTCTTGACCAGACACCCAAGTTTTTGGCATGGTCCAGTTAGGGACCATTAACTTTTTGTTTAAAGTAGACAAAGTTTGAGTTCCAAGACACTTGCAAAGAGAACAAAGCCACAAGATTCCACGGCTTTTGAACAAACAAAATAAACTTTACTAAAGAAGGTCAGAAAGATCAAACAATTTACAATATCTCTTGTACTCTAATATTCAGGGTTAATATGCAGTACATGTGAATTAACAGGCAAATTATGGTCAAGCACACCACACTCCACAATATATAGCAGTTGCGACCAAGACAGAGTCCATGGATTTCTCAACGACCCACCAGCTGTCGGTAAACACTGCGAGTCAACCAATCTCATTGAAACTCTGTCTGTCTGTATCCCTAGAAGGATTCCAATCTTCACATTTGAAGATCTCACCTTGAAAAAGTCAGTCCAACTCAGATGCCTCAACAACGGCCCACCTCACAGGGTTTCAATCTCAGCTCCTGAAACTCACATGCAACTGTTCAACTTTTTGGCCATGCTGAGCAGAATACTGCTGCTCCAAAGGGTTCCCTTGGCCCCAACGGACCACAGCACGGAGTCACCAACCTTCTTCTGCCTTCTTAGATCTTTAGGGCTTCTCCTGAGTCCCCATTGCTTGAAGTCTGCTAACTGCAGCCATTTTTGCTGCTTGGACCCTCTATCTCTGCTCAACTCTCTTTCTTAACTGGGAACCCTCCTTGTTCCCTGTCTGGGACTCCACTTCTGGAACCTCCCCCTGTCCTCTCTCCTTGTTGCCTGCTTGAGACTTCTTGATTATGGTGCTCAGCTCCTGGGTCACATAATCCAGGGTTCTCATCCCATTTTCTTTCTTTTTAACTCTTCATGCGGGCATACTGGACCCATACTCAGCCCAAAGAGCTACAAAATGCCGGAATGTGCATGCACGGCCCGCTCCCAGTGCACACATGCACAAAACCTCTGAGGCCTGTCTGGACTTGGAGTTCCTGACTTCCAGCTGACAATAAGGTAAGTCGGGCCTCACAACAGGAGCTTCTCAAAGGCACTGGGCCTTAGAAGTTTTGAAGAGTGCAGACCTATATTAAAAAATATATATTCTGGAATGATTTGTATCTATTTTACATAATAGGCTGTAACTTCCAGTGCAGTGGCAATTGAGTCGGATTGCCACTCCCCTCATAGCTACTTAATAGTTGTTCCTACCTCGCCTAACCTTCTGACTCAACCCTCAGACAGGCGAGGTCTGTGTCATGCAACGGGTTCCCAAAGTTGCAAAAAAGGAATGAAAGCGAACGGACTACCCAGCATTGACCTAGGCACCGAAAACGACAATGGCAATCTCAGCCCTGTCGACCCTGCAAAGTCCTCCTTACTAGTGGGGACTAGTGCCAAAATTGGAAGAGCTGTCTTTCAGATTAGTCAAGCAACAGCATGACATAGTCACCCTCATGGAATCATACCTTACAGATGACGTCCCAAACACCACCATTATCATCCCCGGGTATGTCCTGTCCCACCAGCAGGACAGACCTAGCAGAGGTGGCAGCACAGTGGTAGACAGTCAGGAGGGAGTTGCCTTGGGAGTCCTCTACATTGACCCTGGACCCCATGAAGTCTTATGGCATCAAGTCAAACATGGGCAAGGAAACTCCCTGCTGATTACCATATGCTGCCCTCCTTCAGCTGATGAATCAGTGCTCCTCCACAGTGAACACCGCTTGGAGGAGTCACTGATGGTGGCAAGGGCGCAGAATGTACTCTGGGTGGGGGACTTCAATGTCCATCACTAAGAGTGGCTCGGTAGAACCACTACTGACCGAGCTGGCTGAGTCCTAAAGGACAAAGCTGCTAAGCTAAGTCTGCGGCAGGTGGTGTGGGAACCAACAAGAGGGAAAAACATACTTGACCTCATCCTTACCAACCTGCCTCCCACAGATGCATCTGCCCATGACAGTATTGGTAGGAATTACCACTGCAGAGTCATTGTGGAGATGAAGTCCCGCCTTCACATTGAGGATGCCTTCCATCATGTTGTGTGGCACTACCACCGTGCTAAATGAGATAGATTTTGAACAGATCTAGCAACTCAAGACTGGGCATCCATGAGGTGCTGTGGGCCATCAGCAGCAGCAGAATTGTACTTGAAAACAATCTGTAACTTCATGGCCCAGCATATCCCCCACTCTAACATTACCATCAAGCCAGGTGATTAATCCTGGTTCAATGAAGGGTGCAAGAGGGCATGCCAGGAGCAGCACTAGGCATACCTAAATATGAGGTGTCATCCCGGTGAAGCAATTATACTGGACAACTTGCATGCCAAACAGCATAAGCAGCATGTGACAGACAGGGCTAAGCGATCCCACAACCAACGGATCAGATCTAAGCTCTGCAGCCCTGCCACATCCAGTCGTGAACAGTGGTGGACATATTAAACAACTCACTGGATGAGGAAGCCCCACAAATATTCCCATACTCAATGACGGAGGAGCCCAGCACATCAATGCAAAAGATAATGCTGAAGCATTTGCTACAATCTTCAGCCAGAAGTGCCAAGTGGATGATCCATCTTGGCCGCATTACAGATACCGGTCTTCAGCTAATTCAATTCACTCCACGTGAAATCAAGAAATGGCTGAAGGTACTGGATACTGCAAAGGCTATGGGCCCTGACAATGTTTCGGCAATGGTACTGAAGACTTGTGCTCAAGAACTTGCCGCACCCCTATGCAAGCTGTTCCAGTACAGCTGCATCATTGGCATCTACTCGGCTATGTGAAAAATTGTCCAGGTGTGTCCTGTACACAAAAAGCAAGACAAATCTAACCCAGCCAATTACCACCCCATCAGTCCACTCTCCATTATCAGTAAAGTCATGGAAGGGGTCATCAACAGAGCTATCAAGTAGCACTTGCTTTGCAATAACCTGCTCACTGATGCCCAGTTTGGGTTCCATCAGGGCCACTCAGCTCCTGACCTTATTACAGCCTTGGTTCAATCATGGACAAAAGAGCTGAACTCCCAAGGTGAAGTGAGAGTGACTGCCCTTGACATCAGGCCGTGTTTGACAGAGTGAGGCATCAAGGAGCCCAAGCAAAACTGGATTCAATGGGAATAAGGGGGAAAACTCTCCACTGGTTGGAGTTATGCCTAGCACAAAGGAAGATGGTTGTGGTTCTCGGAGGTCATCTCAGCTCCAGGTCATCACTGCAGGATTTCCTCAGGATAGTGTCCACGGTACAACCATCTTCAGCTGCCTCATCATGTCAGGCAATGACCATCTCCAACAAGAGAGAATCCAACCACCGCCCCTTGATGTTCAATGGCCTTACCACCACTGAAACCCCCACTATCAACATCCTTGGAGTTATCATTGACCAGAAACTGAACTGGGCTAGCCATTTAAACACTGTGGCTACAAGAGCAGGTCAGAGGCTAGGAATCCTGTGACACATAACTCACCTCCTGACTTCCCAAAGCCTGTCCACCATCCACAAGGCACAAGTCAGGAGTGTGATGGAATACTCCCCACTTGCTTGGATGTGTGCAGCTCCCACAACACTCAAAAAGCTTGACAAACCGTCCAGGACAATACAGCCCACTTGATTGGCACCACCTCCACAAATGTTCACTCCCTCCACCACTAATGCACAGTAGCAGTAGTGTCTACCATCTACAAGATGCACTGCAGGAATTCACCAAGGCTCCTTAGACTGCAAATTCCAAACCCACGACCACTACCATCTAGAAGGACAAGGACAGCAGATAGATGGGAATAGCACTAACTGGAAGTTCCCCTCCAAGTCACTCACCATCCTGACTTGGAAATATATCGCTGTTCCTTCACTGTCCCTGGGTCAAAATCCTGGAACTCCTTTCCTAACAGTACTGTGGGTGTACCTATGCCACATGGACTACAGCGGTTCAAGAAGGAAGCTCACCACCACCTTCTCAAGGGCAACAAGGGTGGCCCAGCCAGTGAAGCCCACATCCCTTGAATGAATAAAAAAATGTTTGTGATTTAAATCGCATTTTTGGATGGTTCCCAGTGCTGGACAATTGCCCATCGGAAGTTTGCATTTCCTGGGCAATTGACCTCTAATCCTTACCTGGGAACTTCTGGGTGGGGGTTCTCCGGCACATCTTTGGGATACCCTCCAGATACGCACCCCCCAGAGCTCAGAAGTTACAGCTCAATGTGTCCATATATACAAGAGATAGTCATATACATAATAGTTCATGTAATGAGAACATAGTGTTTAAATAGGAAAGTGGTTATTCTATCTTCTCTCTTTACAGAATAAGAATCAAATGATCTTCAGTTCTTATCCAAAGAGGAATATTTCCCAAAACACCAATCATACCCGTGCACATTTATATTAAACAATAATAAAGGCACTTGATCCCCAAAATATAAAGTGATATAGGTGAAGAAGCATGAGCTGAAATACCAGGCACTTGTGAGAAAAGAATGGCAGAAGTAAGGACTAATATGGAGTAAAGGTTTTTCATTCTGACTGTTCTCCTGAGCTGTCTCAGAATACTGACCTCATAACACTGCATGGATTGTATTGAGCAGCACTTGCCTCTATGCTATCCTTCTGCACACTCGCCATCATGTTACATTTTTGAATCGGTAGGCTGAATAAAAGTCTGCTGTTATACATGGAATAATATCAATGGTGTTTGCAGTGACAACCTCAATAATGCAGACAGATTGTTATGATTATCACCCATAAATAAGTGGGTGACACTCTTAAATAAATAAATAAAACTCATAAATGACTGCCATGAATGTTCCAAGACCTACGTTCTGAGTAATCCTGACCAACTTCAGTTCTATTGACAATGTTTACAGACAAATATGAAAGAGAAATTTTTAAAAATCAGAAATACCCACTACGTTTTGTTCAAAGAGATCACCGAGGGTTATGAATACATGCCTTCCAGCAGTAAAATATATTGTTGCAAGGTTAATGGTGAAATCTATAATTCAGCCACTTACTACTCATGTCAGTGACTATTTCATACCATCACAAAGTGCAGCACAAGCAACTGCTGATACTGCATTCAAAGCAACGAACGCACAGTAACTTGAGTGTTAATGCAGATACAGTGGGTGAGTAGCATGGAACCCTAGAGATATAATGGAGCTCAACAATTGGTCAAGGCACCAGCATTAGTCAATGTAACTAAGTGCTGAGGAGTCGGATACATGTACAAGCCTTACCAAAAAATTCGCAAGTCTTCGGGGTAATCACAATAGCAAAACTAATTTATAATATACACCAAGGGCACTCAAACATTGATTCACTGAAGCATTGAAGAATTATAATTCATCTTTAATTAATCTTGTATTCTGTCATTACTTTATTATGCAGGAAAAAAAAGTGTCAGTCTCCCAGAAGCAAACAAAATGGAACATACACTATGTAGTTCTTAGTAAAAACTAAACAGATAAAGCAAGTAGCATTTCTGTGATTGCAAATCTACTCAATAGGAAGTAATAATGGACAACTGCACAGCTCACAGAATGAACTAGACAACGAGACTCTCCTGTACCTGCCTCACTGGCTGCTGTAGCTGGTCTGCTGATAGTGGCTGCGAACCATCACCATCCTGCTATTGTGTGTCATTATAACAATTAAGAATCCTTTTGATATGTTGGCTAAAATTAAGTTCCTGAAGAAACTGAACTACATGGCAGGATTAAGTACTATGCCTGTTAAAAAAAAATGCATGTGCTGGCAAAGGTACGTGGGCTGTAGGCGAAGCAGCTTCAATGCGATTAAAAATAATGAACTATTGGAAAGTAGTGAGCAAAAGTCCTAGTGGACGGTTAATAAAAAGATTTTTAAAAAGGCTTTGAGAGCATTAAAAACAAGATAAAGGGAAAACCATCATGACAGGTAGGCTATCAAGTTTGAAGAAAACAGGTAAAGTTGCTGTCATCAGAAAGGAGGGCCTGAATTTTTAGCCCTTGAAGGGGGTGCACCAATAGGTGGGCAGGCACGGAATTTCATGCCGCAGACCAGTGTGCCAGGTTCCCGGTACTGTACCGCCCAAACCATTTTCTCAGAGGATTGGTGGGGGCGGGAGAGGGGGGTGCGGTGTCAGGGGCTTTTAAAAAAATATTAGGCATCGCTGGCTGGGCCAGCATTTGTTGCCCATCCCTAATAGCCCTTGAGAAGCTGGTGGTGAGCCACCTTCTTGAACCAGTCCATGTGGTGTAGGTACACCCACAGTGTGTTAGGGAGGGAGTTCCAGAATTTTGACCCAGCGACGGTGAAGAAACAACGATATAGTTCCAAGTCAGGATGGCTTGGAAGGGAAATTGCAGGTGGTGTGTTCCCATTGTTATAACCAGGTTAACAGGGGTGAACTGACTCCTCTCTTTGACCCACTCCTGAGTTCGTTATAACAGAGTTTGAATTTAAAAGGGAGGTGATATTACCAATTTATTATATATTTAACTGCAACCAGCTTGGTGCAAGAAATAAGCCAGCCAAGTTCCTTATGTTAATAAATAAAGAGTTAGTTTTATTGCTAAAACTCACTCAGATAAAGATGCAGAAATTATTAACCGAAGGTTTAAAATGTACAAGCATATCCAGCTACTCACTAATGGAAAAAAATCACACACACAATGCCCCCTCAAAGCATGCATAAGGATATAAAACTCTGCAAAGTATCAGATTTTAAAAAACTTAGCCAAGCAACAATTTGGGAAAACAATTATTCATGGATTGTCCAGAGGCTTGTTTACAGCTGAAGGCTCCCTTTCCACAGTTGCTGCTGGTTCTTGGAGTTTCTCACTGGAGGCAGTGTTGTTGATTCAGAATTTTCTTTTTAAAACTCTCAGGTTGCAGCAATGAGGTCTTCTGGTGGGTTTTTCAACTCACAAATTGCATAGCTTTGATGAGAGATGTTTCAGAAGACAGAGGGATAAGGCTGTTGCTCCTGTGGCAGTCCCTCTCTGACTATCCTAAATCCAATATATTTTCTAGACCTAAGAACCGGATCACGTGACCTCTCTCTGACAGTCGCATGGACTCTGTGTCTTCATAAAGGCAGCTTGTGTCCTTCGCAAGTACAACATAATAGCTGCTGCAAGCCATTATTCTATGCTTAGGAAAAATGTTCTTCTCAAAAAATTTCAGCCAATGACACTATAAAGTGATATATGTCCAACTGATTACATTATAAATTAATATTTTATATAAAACATCTTCATAACACCATACATCTACAGCCCTTGTCCTTCAAGGTAATAGAGATCATGAGTTTGGAAGGTGCTGCCTAAGGAGGCTTGGTGAGTTCCTGCAGTGCATCTTGCACACACTGCTGCCACTGTACATAGCAGGTGGAGGGAGTGAATGTTTGTGGATGGTGTGCCAATCAAATGGGCTGGTTTGTCCTCTATGGGGTCCAGCTTCAAGAATGCTGTTGCAACTGTACTCATCCAAGCAATTGGAGAGTATTCCACCACACTCCTGACTTGTACCTCGTAGATGGTGGACAGGCTTTGGGGAGTCAGGAGGTGAGTTCTTCGTCGCAGGATTCCTAGCCTCTGACCTGCTCTTGTAGCCACAGCATTTATATGGCTAGTCCAGTCAGTTTCTGGTCAATGGCAATCCCAGGATATTGATGGTGGGGAATTCTGCAATGGTCATGCCATTGGATGTCAAGGGGTGATGGTTAGATTCTTTCTTGTTGGAAATGGTTGTTGCCTGGCACTTGTGTGGTGCAAATGTAGCCAGTTAAGGCTAGTTAAAGGCCTATTGCCAGAGGTCGACTGGAATGTTCCAATTGGCCTTCAGGTCCTCGAAATCGTCAAGGAAAAGTATAGTTGCCTGGAGGCAGCAGACCTGGGGGGTGGGGGAGGGGGTTGTTTAGCTTTTCAGTCATTTTCTTATTCCACATTATAAATCCTCTTGTCTCTGCCCGAAATGGGCCCTCATTTGTCTTTGCTAATCTTATCCTTTTTACATACCTATGGAAGCTTTTACATTTCCTTTTTATGTTTCTTGTTAATTTTATTTCATATTCTATTTTCTCTTTCTTTATCAGTTTCCTGGTCCTCCTTTGCTGAATTCTCAAATGCTCCCAATCCATAACAGTCTTGATCTTCAATCGCTTGCTGTTCCTGCTCACGTAAGCCCATATTGAGTCCTCTGTCCCTGTTGATACTGTGCATCATGCAGAATACAGACTTGTCCAATTATCCAAAGCATTGCTTCAGTACTCCTAATGTCAAAGAATCAACTTGCATTTATACATTGCCTCATGGCATCCTCTGAATATCTCTAGTACTTTACAAATAATGGATTAGTTTTGAAATGCAGTCATTGTTGTCACATAAACAAGTGCAGCAGTCAAACCACACACAACAAATTTCTATAAACAGCAATTCAATGAATGACCCAAGTGGTTGAGAGAGGAACATCGACCAAGAAACGCTTACTCCTTTCTTTTCTCCATGTTGTGTCATGGGTCTCTTTTCATCCAGAGAAGCAGTTTAACCTCTCCACTAAGAAACACCAACGATGTGGCATCGCCACAATATTGCATTCTTGATTGGGTAATCAAATTTGTGATGAGGTTTGAACCCAAAATCTTCTAACTCACAGGCAGGAATGTTACCAACTGAGCCAAGCTGACAGTTTGTGATGGCTGTGGTTTTACCTCATCGGAGCTGTTCTTTCTGGAGAACCAGTATTTTATGAGGTAGATACACAGAGTAAAAGACTTGCATTTATATAGCAACTTGCATGACTCCAATCATCCAATAGCACTTTTTTATTATTCATTCAAGGGATGCAGGCTTCCCCGGCCATGCCAGCATTTACAGCCCATCCTTAATTGCCCATTAAATACTTTTGAAGTGTAGTCATTGTTGTAATGTAGGAAACGACAGTCAATTGCACAAAGCCACGACCCACTAACAGCAACGTGATAATGACCAGATGATCTGCTTTTCTGATGTTGGTTGAGGGATGAATATTGGCCAGGGTGCCAAAGATAACTCTCCTCCTCCTCTTCAAAGTAATACTATCAGATCTTTTAGGTCTGTCCAAGTGGCAAACGGGTCCACAGTTTAAAGTTTCAGCCAAAAGATGGTACCTCTGAGAGTACAGAATTCCTTCATTTCTATACTGAAGCATTAGCCCATGTTTTATTTTCAAGTCCATGAGTCTTGTACCCACACCCTCTGACTTAGAGGTGTGAGCACTACCTGGGTCACAGCTGGCATCTGGGGGTCAATATTAACTCCCCCACAATGGGCAAAAGGAAGTTGGAGTACAGGGTTAAGCCTGAACAAGATAGGAATTGCATCCCAATC
This sequence comes from Cetorhinus maximus, assembly GCF_964194155.1. NCBI lineage: Eukaryota > Metazoa > Chordata > Chondrichthyes > Lamniformes > Cetorhinidae > Cetorhinus > Cetorhinus maximus. The sequence continues at coordinate 151,489,367 of NC_135882.1, forward strand.
CCTGCTCGTATGCACCCATCGCCATTTTTATGGTGGTGGGTTGCGAGGTGAGTGTGTATTCTATCTTGAAAAGATAGGACACATTATTATCATATTTAAGTCAGGCAATAGTGCAGCCAGGAACCTGATTTAAATTTGACAACGGTTGACCAGGAAATATAACAGTGAAATGGAGATAAGATGCTAATTGCTATTTATAGCACACGCGTGGGCAAGAAGGTGCAGGAGTGCTCCCAGCCCTTCAAGAAACCCTTTGGCCTCCCTTTGGCCAATAAATCTCATCTCCAAACTCTGTCCTGCCCCATGATTCACCTCTGCACACCCCCATCACAATGTCCAGCCTGCCCAGCAATCGAACACCCACCCCAAACCCCTGATCACTAGCATTATTACGATCCCCTTAGAAAGCAATAGCTTTTAAAAAGCAATGAATTTCCCAGTAACCAACAGAAATAATGAATGGACAAGATTTCACATTTTAAAACTTTTACTGTAAAACAAACAAATGAAGATCAACCTTGTTCAAACATTAATTAACAGGCAGCTAATATATCAAACTCAAGGAAAGGTACTTCTGCAACAAGTAATTAACAGAATCAAGATATGTCTTACAAAACCTTTTTGCTGTGCGCTGCACTTCTTGCAGATATGCAGCATTACAGGACCAGTTCTCCAGTAATTCCCAGCTCTACAGCGGGCTCCCCACAACAACAGATCAAAACTTCAAGTGTCCTTTGAAATTCATTACACTCAGCCTGAGATTCCTGGATCTGATTTTTCACCAGCAAGGCTCAGCTTAGCGACTACCTGGTCCTTAAACCTTCAAGAGCCCTGTCTGTTCTGTCCTGTTCCCTTCAAACAGACAATGAACTATCACAAGCATCCTAGTTGGTTGTTAATAGGCAACGGTCTTTCTCTGCTTTTCCACAGCAGTATTTACATTGTCTCCCTGCCTCTCAAAAAGCAGTTGTCCTGTTTGCTTTGAGGCACTATAAATAGGTTTTAAGACTGTCACTTGGCATTTCAATAGGTTTCTGTTTCAGTTTCTCCTCCATGGCAACCAGTTCACCCAGGCCTGTCTCCAAGTGAAGGTGGTTATAATGACCGAACCATCTCACTTTTCAGAATTTTCCATTCCACCTGAAGTTAAGGGGGACATTTTAAAACATAACCACCTTGTAAATTTCAGTGTTTTTGACCAGCATGCCCTGTGATTTACCTCCTCACCACAAAATACTCCAATTTCCTGCCTGTTCTATGATCAATATTTCCACCTCAACCCCTGATCTTTGGCCTGCTCCACAATCAACCATGCCAACCCATGCGTTCCAGCCTGCCCTGCAATTTCTATTGTCAGAGACGATCCACAAAGCTCCCCACTGCAGCCTCCCACCCAGCAGTCAACCGTCCTATGAATTTGACTGGCTGCTGGGCAGAAAATTGAAGAAAAAAAGTTATAATGATGTCCTGCCATTAAATTCGACAGGACCTTGATGTGCCAGGTCTTGTCAGGTTTTCCCCTGCTCCTCCAAACAGCTCCCCTGCCTCCCCATGTATAGGATGACACTGCTACATTAGGCAAGTCCACATCGTTGTTTATGCCTTACTTTCTCATGAAAATTGACATGCTATGCCTACAAACATAAACAATGGGATGAATTTTGATTTGGGGTGGGAAATCAGAGCCGGATCTGTTTCCAGCTCCCAGACCAAGAATGCAAAATGAGGCTTGGCTGAGAGCCCAGACTCCCATAAAAGGTTATACTCTGTTGACACAGCTGGGAGAAGGGAAACTTTTTCTGATTGACAGCTTTAAGATGTTACAATAAAGCTGTTTTTCTGTGATCTGTTTTGTCAATGGCTCAATGTTTGTTTGCACAAGGTAAAGAGGGGTCAAGTGTTTATAGCTTCTATTATTAATGCTTTAAAGGCCTGGGTGATTGTAGAGTTGTAGCAATAGCAGTGTTTTTTAGAGAGTTATGAACGAGTGTTCTTTAAAGCAGGTCCATCCATGCCATTGTTAACTTAGGGTTCATTGTTTCTGTACAGAGTGTATACTGGGTGAATGGGCATGGAAGTGTCATGTGTTGGCATGGAGGGTATGGGGCTATTGGGGTTGGGTAGGGGTCATGGAAGGTATGAAGGGCCATTAGTGAGTGGGTGGAAGGCATGATCTGGTATGGAGGTGATGTAGGGAGTGGGTGGGGAGTGGATGAGGGGTTGTGAGGGGTGAGGGCTAGGCAGTCTAAGATATAAGAAAACAATTGGGAGTAAGTCCCAGAGAATTGAGGTGGCTTTTTAAACAGCCTGCCTTGGCACTCTTCCAATCTGCTTCCAGGGGCAGCAGGCCCAACTCCATCCTGCACCTGCAATCCCCCACCCCACACTGAAGCCAAAATTGGGGCTCACAGGGCACCTTTTTACCCAGGTGGGTTTGAGTCATAACATTTCTCTACTCCAGCTATCCACTTTGAAGGTGAAAATCCTCCTCAGTGTCACCACACGCTGAGGTTCTATCTGGCCCCATGTTACGTAGGATGAGTTTGACCACGTTGTCATGGACTACTTCATTCAGTTGAAACATTCAGTACCACCTGTCCTTCGTGGAAAAGTTTATGCAGAGAAATACCTCTGACCACAAATCCATCAGGCAGTGTTCCACACGTAACATCCTTGAAGCCCTGTAGGAAAAGAAGATGGTGGATCCTGTCAGATGGTTCCTTGAGGTGACCATCCCAAGGTGATTCGGCAGAATGTCTCATTGCTAGAACTTGCAAACAAGCACCGAGGAATCGCTTGGCTGATGATGAAAAGGAGCTTAGATCCATTCTGCACCCCTGGAGTCTCACCCCTTCTGTGTTGCCCTCGAGGTGGCTGCCATGGGCATTGTCTACCTGCTTCTGGAATGTGCCTTTGCAAGCAGGTCTGAAATAAGATGCAACTTTTTGTCGAGGTTCATCCCAAATTTGTTTGTAATGCAAGGCTCTGTCCTCTACGGGCTGTTCCCAGAGATGCACACTGACATAAACATCAACTGCAGCTGGAGGACCATCAAATCAGTGAAAAACACTTTTTGGTCTTCCCAAAGCTTGTTGGTCTTCCAGTGCAAGGAGTTGTCTATGTCCGAGTGTTCAGACTGGCACATTCGAAGGTCCAGGACCACGTGCTGAGGGATGTACAAACGCTTGGGAAAGCTGCCACAAAGTCGTAATGGGGTCAGGCCACTGTCTAAAGCCCTTCAGCCTTAGTACACTGAGGGGCTGGAAACTATGGAAAACCCTTTGAGCTGTATGTTTGACATGTAATGAACATGTCAATATTGACTGCAATTGTAAATGTACTGAATTACATACAGTATTGGAAGAAACTGATTTGTTTTATGTAACAGAAACTTTGAACAGTCATGTAACGTACTTTTATAAATTTTATGAATAAAGTATATTTTTGGGAAAAAAAATCAGTTTTAATTGAATAAATTTGGATTGGTATGTTTAATGTTTAACATCCAACTGTATTCATGTCAATGTATTTTCATTCTTAAAAGAGCACTGTCACTTTACTGGACATTTTCAGTTTGGCAAATAGGATAATTTATGCAGCAGCCAGTTCCATGCCAAGGGTCAAGGGAAGATGAACCTTTTGCGATGCATTTTGCTTTCTCTCCGTTTCCCTGCTAACTTCAAAATGAACGCGGGCAGACAAAATAATATTGTGAAGTTGTCACATCACTGATCAAATTATCGCGCACTCCTCCATTTACACCTCGTCATTGCTAGCACGTGACAGTGGCCCTTCGATATTCCTCCCTCTGAAGATTGTTTTATCCTTGCTAGGATTGAGTCATTCTTATCAAGAGGTTGCTTGCTGTTTAATATTTGAGAAAGATAAGCTTATGGAATTTTTTTGCACTGATCCAATCTAATTATTAACTCAGAAAATGAATCATGACAGAAATGAAAGGTTAACATCCCACATGGCTGCCATATTCGAACAAATATGTATGACTGTGTGGGAATATTTGTCCCTCTCTAACGCCCCTGGTGACACACAGTTTTTTTAAAATCCTGAATCTATATTCACCTATCTGTGGAGTCTTTAATGACACATCGCCAAACCACATAATTAAACTCATAATTTATTGCACAAAATGAAATTTAAATTACAACAGCATTATAAAAAGCTGTTGTAGAAAACTGTTGAGGACTAAAATTTCAAGAGTCATGGGAATGCAATTATGGCTTATGATTTCTATATAATAGGTCGTCTCTGAATTGAAAAAACTCGCACTTTTTCTATAACCAGATCACTCAAAAATCTACAGAGTGCACTTTCTAACCCACAAATGTATAATTCACTAACAATTCAAACCTCTTCTTCCAACCTTATTCATTTAACAAGCAGGTTTACTTTCAGTTCAGGTTTCCATGGATACGGAAGTGGCTTGTTTACAATATCTGGTTGTACAAGAAAGGATTATTTATTCCATGGGTGTGAACAATGCAAGTCAATGCACCACTGATGTGTTGATACATTGCAATAAAATTAAGTGGAAGATGCAAAATGGAAAGAAACAAATGACTTAGAATAAATCGCCACAAGGCACAAGGGCATTTGACCCAAAAGTGTCTAAGATATCTAGAAGGTTGAGAAGGTAAAATCTGTTTTAAACATGCTTAACAACAAGAATGTGAGTACAAGGAACTTTAATGATGGTTAAACCACTTTAAAGTGCAAGCTGAGAAACGTGAATATGAAGGAACATTAACAGAAATATATCTGTCAGACAAAGGCAGCTGGTAACCAAGGACAAAGCTCAGGTTGCTACGGGATCAGCAGAATGGACTGGTACATTTTTGAGATAAAACACCACTGAACAGCAGTAAGTAACATGCATTGAAGTAACCCTGCTAAACTTTGAACCAACTGTGACCTGAAGTGATATAAGCACACCTGAAGGAACAAGTCACAGAGCATTGCATGTGAGAATAACGAAGGAAGTGTGAACACAAAGAATACAAGACCTTTCCATTACAGTTGTTTAGGTTACTTGTGTGCAAGTCTAAAGGAAAGAAGACATCTAACAATTTAATAGACTTCGTCTAAAGATTAAATAGGCTTCAAATGATTGTCAGTTTGGCCACTGGGCACTTAAAGACTCCAGGAATGTTGTGTTAAAAACACTGTTGCATTTCTTAGTTAATCTTTGTGTTAGTAGTTACATAAAAGATCTCTGTGAGATGTATTAGATGTATGTGTTTCTGTTAAGGCATATTTAAGTCCATGAACTCCACACTAACATTCGCACTCAGGAGATGTAAAAATTGTAAATAATCCCTACAGTTAAAAGAACTTCTTGTTGAGCTATTCATCATTCTTCATACGTATGTTTTGTTTCTAAGTCTAGGCTGACACTGCAGTGCTGCACTAAGGTTCAGGGAGGGAACTCCAGAGCTTAGGACCTACAGCAGAAAGCACAGCTGCTAAAGTTGGGGTGAAGAGAGTTGGGGATACACAAGATTCCAGAGTTGAGAAACATAGAGCTCTTGGAGGATTTTAGGGGTGGAAGATATTACAGAGACAGGGACGGGCAAGTTCATGGAGGAACACGACAATGAGAATTTTAAAATTAAGGCATTGATGGACCTAGAAACACTGTTGGCCAGCAAACACAGGGGTGTTGGGTGTGGAGGACTTGGTGATAGTTAGATTATGGACAGCAGAGTGCTGGATGAACTCAAGTTTGTGGAGGAATAAACCAGGGTTGTCAACCAGGGGAGCATTAGAATAGTCGATAAAAGCAAAAAACTGCAGATGTTAGAAATCCAAAACAAAAACAAAAATACCTGGAAAAACTCAGTAGGTCTGGCAGCATCTGCGGAGAGGAACACAGTTAACGTTTTGAGTCCAAATGACCCTTCAACAGAACTAAGTAAAAATAGAAGAGAGGTGAAATATAAGCTGGTTTAAGGTGGGGTGGGACAAGTAGAGCTGGATAGAGGGCCAGTGATAGGTGGAGATAACCAAAAGATGTCACAGACAAAAGGACAAAGAGGTGTTAAAGGTGGTGATATTATCTAAGGAATGTGCTAATTAAGGGTAGAACGCAGGACAAGCAAGGTACAGACAGCCCTCGTGGGGGTGGGGTGAAGGAATCAAAAAAGGCTAAAAGGTAGAGATAAAACAATGGATGGAAATACATTTAAAAATAATGGAAATAGGTGGGAAAAGAAAAATCCATGTAAATTATTGGAAAAAAAATGGGGGATCAGAAAGGGGGTGGGGATGGAGGAGAGAGTTCATGATCTAAAATTGTTGAACTCAATATTCAGTCCGGAAGGCTGTAAAGTGCCTAGTCGGAAGATGAGGTGCTGTTCCTCCAGTTTGCGTTGAGCTTCACTGGAACAATGCAGTAAGCCAAGGATGGACATGTGGGCATGAGAGCAGGGTGGAGTGTTGAAATTAGAATAGTCGAATCTGGAGGTAATAATGTACAAATGAGGCTTTGAGTGCAAGCGGAAACAGGGGAAGAGAAATGCAAAGAGAAGGGAGATGGTAGTAGGCAAACCTTGAGATGGAAAGGATATGGGGTCAGAAAATCAGCTCAGGTCTGCAGATAATCTGAGAAAGTGGCCAAGAAGGAGGACGGAATCAGTGATGAGTTTGTGGCACCTGCCTGTGCATTGATGAATAAGTATATGTGCAGAAATTGGGAGAGAGCAAAGCCAGGCTCAGCCGTAGATGTGTTCTCTGTTTAAACAGTCTGACAAATTCTAGTGTCTAAGGCTCATAGATAAAGAATGGCCACTTAAATGAGGAACCAGAATCCTACTTGCACCTTAGGTACCACATCCCAGGATAGCATTGCGTTCCCAGGAGAAGGGATTAAAAAGTGAAACAAAAGGAAAAAGAAAAGCCCAGGTAGGGTACAAAGTATTTGAAGAGGTAACTTATGTTCTTGTTATAATTCATTCCCATGGAGTAGCATGCAATTATAACTCAGTACCCCAGCCTCCACAATGACTAGACAGTTGCCGGACTGAGACCAATGTCTATTAAAAAAACTGCTTACCTTATAATTGGTAGGCATCAATGGTCAGAGTCTGTAAAGGGCTCAGTTTATGTTGACTCAGCCACTGCCCATGATCACCAGTAATTTCCTCAGGCCATCGTTCGACCAGCTGCATTAGCTGTGGCAGGGAGCTTTGTTTACCATTTCTGCAGCGGTTTTACCCCATCCTTCTGCTGAAGTTACGAGAGACATTAGGGAATTGCTGTTGAAGTACAAGCCCCATATATTCTTACGTTCTTCATAAAATGGAAAACAGAGGATCGTGAAAAAGATAAAACTAGAGATAGAATGCAGAGGACAAAAGAGGAGAAAAGCAGAAAACTCAGGAAGAAAGCAAAAAGATGTGAGAGACAGAAACAGATAGGCAGATAGAAGTGGGCAAACAAGAGGTGAGCAGAAACAGAATGAAACACATAGACAACAGGCAGACAGATGGATAGATAAAAATATTGTTCATTGAGCTATTCCTCCAAGAAATGCCAAAGTGCTTCAGGTACAATAAATTACTTTGAAGAGCAGTGACCATAGTTATGTAGGTAAATTCAACGCCTGCAATGCCCTGCAAACAGCAATGGGATTAATGACAGTTCTGGTCTCAACTTTACAAAAAGAATATAGAGACACTGGAGTAGGTGCAAAAAATGATTTACAAGAATTATGCCAGAATAGAGAGGTTATACCCATCAAGAAATATTGAAAAGACAGGGCTGCTTTTCTCTAATAGAAGAGAAGGCTGAGCGGTGAGTGGATAAGATAATGCAAAGGTCTGACAGGGTACATATAGAGAAGTTTCCACTTGTGGAACTAGTGTCTATAAATATAAGACAATCACTAATAAATCCAAACTTGTCCAGAGAGTGGTTCAGGCAGAGAGCATAGCTGCATTAAAGGTGAAGCTAGATAAATAGAGGATAGAAGGGAATAGAAGAATATGTTGTTGGGGTTAAATGAAAACGGTTAGGAGGAGATTAGTGTAGAGCATAAACAGGGCATGAAACCATTGAGCCAAATTTTTTTTTGCACTGTAAATACTTTATAACTTCTGAGTTGTTTCAGTGTTGGTCCAGCAACAAGAGTACTTCAGGTAGACAGAGTATTGATTTAACATCTCATTTGAAGGATAGCACCTCCAACAGCACTTCTCTAATATTGTGCTAAAGTGTCAACATGTATTACATGCTCAAGTCCTGGAGCAGGCAATGCTTTCTGACTCAGCAGCTAGAATACTACCAAACTTAGCCAAGCTGACAGAGACACTGCAGAGAAAGCAACATGGATATAGAGGGAAAGAAACAGACAAAGAGAGACAGACTGAGAAAAACAAAGGAACATATAGAGACATGGGAAAGCATAGAGGAAGAATATAAAAGATGGGAGAAATGGCTGGGAGGGAAAACAAGCAAGGTGGTGAAATTGATTGTGTCAAGAAGTTAAGTGCAAAAGTCAGCATGAATACAAATCTTACTATCAATGCTAACAAAATATTGACAGGAGGAATTTCACCAACAAAGAGAACATGGAGGACAGTGTCAGGAGAAAGTTGGAAAAAACAGGAAGGTGAAAGGAATGAGTATAAAAATCTGCTCACAACATGATCTGCCACCCCAAAAACCTATTTGTTCTTCATGAAGGGTACTGTCTTCTGCTTTCACTCTGTTAAGCAGCACCGTGATGAAGACTTTGCCAGGTACTGACAGCAGTGTTGTGTCCCTCTAGATTTTGCAGTCACTGACGTTCCCTTTCTTTGGCAGCCTGATGATTACTCCTTACCTCCAGTCCTTCGCAGTTCAGGCCTTGTTGATCAAGTCTGTGGTGACTGTGTTCTTGCCATATTTCAATAGCTGTGCTGGCATCTTGTCAAGCCTAGGTGACTTGCTGTTCTTCAGGCTTTTGATGGCTCTTTGAACCTCTGATCTGGCAATTTCTCCCAGGTTGATGAGGTGCGGTACTGTCATCGAACTCGAATGTTGAGCTGGGTTGGGCTGGTTGAGGATTTCCTGAGAGCATTCCACCCACTTCGCCTCCTGCTCCTCACCCATCAATAGTGTCCTGTCACCCTTGCCCATGATTGAGACAGTAGCGTTGCTTCTTATACCAGTCAGTTTCAATAAGATCCTGGACGGCACCTTGGAGTCACTCCAATTTGCTGCTACTTGTGCATCCTTGCCTTTTAACTCTATCCATCCTCATTTGTCTCTCATGCAGCTTTCTGTACTTCTCATCGTCTTCTCATCTTTTCTCAATGCTCTTCTCCTGCTCCCTCTTGCTCTTTGCCAGTTTTCTTTCATCAAACAACTTCTATGTTGAGTCAGTGATCCATTGCTCTTTGTTGGTTCCTTTCCTTTGTTCGATGGTGACTTCTGCAGTCACCTGAATCCCTCTTTTGAAGATTTCCCACTTTTTCTCTGTTACCCAACATGAGTAGCACTTCGAATCTGTTGAAGAGGGCCAGCCAGAAACTGCGCAACATGTCTTTGTCAGTATGGGGTGTGCGAGGAGACAGGCGACTACTCCAGAATGAGATGGAGACTGAGTGAGTAGTGAATTAGGTTCATGTGATAAGTTCTGGCAAGTCTGTCTCAGGTTTTAACTATAGATTAAGAATCAAGATCTGACACAGTACTAACCTTCAAGTAAACTAGGTTAGCTTGTTAAACAGAGAACTGCCTGGAGTGGCAGTTATCTGTCAATCACATGAAAGCAGTTGGTTCAAGTGGTGCCAGTTACTGTAACAGTAAGCTAAACTAGCGACTGACTCATCAGAAGGTCTATAAAAGAGATAGGCTTTTCAAGCCATAGGGTCAATAAGACACACAAGGAGATAGGCAACTATGCTGGGGTGAGACGCAGCCTGAGTCAGCAGCGAATTAGGTTCATGTGGGAATTCAGTGCAAGGGGGAAAGTGGTGTGGTATACACAGGAATTATTCTAAGTTAATTAAATGAGCAATTAAATTAAGTTAACTAAATAACATAAGTAACAATGGCAGGACAGATGTTATGTTGCAGCTGTGGGATATGGGAGCTTTTGGACGTCAAGGCGATCCATGACAAATATATCTCCAGAAAGTGTAAGCAGCTAGACAAATTCTGGATCAGGATTACTGATCTGGAAGTAGAACGGCAGACACTGTGCAACATAAGGGAGGGGGAGAAATACCTGGGGCAGAATTTTGCCCTTGGCGTGCAGGCTTTGGGGTGGGCGGGGGTAGTCGGGAATCCGACCGCCGGCCCGGAAAGCAATTTCATGCTGCTGGCCGATTAAGGCCTGCCCAGCGTGAAACGTGAGTGGCAGTGCTCAGCACTGCCTGCCCGGGCGGGGAGGGAAGAGCGCGAGCCAGCTGAGCAGGACCTTCACGTATGCACGCGAGTGCGCGCTACATAATCTCCCTGAGGCAGAGAGCTGCCTCAGGGAGATGAATTGATTTAAAAAAAAATTAAAGATTTTATAAATGTTGTGAAATATGCCCCCTCATGTGACTCTATCAAATGAGTGGGGACATGTTATTAATGAACAAATAAAGTTCTTATTTGATTTTTATTTGCTTATGGAAACCTCATCCCGCCCATGGATGAGGTTTCCAAAAAAAGTGCAAAGGCCGCTTGGCCTTTTCGCCTGCCCTCCAACTGTACGGTTGGATGGGCAGCAAAAAAATTCTTTTAATTAACTTTTTAATGGCCTTAAAGGGATTTTTAATTGTTGGCGGGCATGCTGCCCACTCCAGTGCGTGCCCGCCAACTGAAATATCGCGCGAGTGAAACCTGTCATCACGCGTCATTTTACACTCAGTCGGGTCGGGCACGTGCCCACCCTCCGAGCTAAAAGTTTTACCCATGGACACTTTGTTCCAGAAGTCAGTCATGCTTCTTAGAATAGGGTCGTCGGTTTTGGTCAGCAGTGAGGTACAGGAGGATATGACCATCAGTGAGGCAGATAATGGGACTGAACAGACAGTAGTGGAGCAGCCTCAGGCATTGCAATTTTCAAACAGGTTTGAGGTGCTCACAATCTGTGTGGATGAAAGAGTGGTCTGCAAGGTGGATGAGCAGGCTGGCCATGGTACAGGAATCCATTCAAGCAGTGGGAGCAAAAAGGAATGTAGCGGTAGTAGGGGACAGTATAGTGAGGGAGATTGACACTGTTTTCTGCAGCAAGGAGCGGGAGTCCAGAGGGCTGTGTTGCCTGGTCGGTGCCTAGGTTCGGGACATCTGCTCAGGGCTGGAGAGGGACTTGCAGTGAGAGGGTGAGAATCCAGTCATTGTGGTCCATGTAGGTACCAACAACATGGGTAGAACTAGGAAAGAGGTTCTGCGTAGTCAGTATGAGAAGCTAGGTACCAAATTAAGAAGCAAAACCTCAAAGGTAATAATCTCTGGCATAGGGAAAATAAGATTAGAAAGGTGAATGTGTGGCTCAAAGACTGGTGTGAGAGGTGGGTTCCAGTTCGTGGGGCACTGGTATCAGTACTGGGGACAGTGGGGGCTGTGCCATTGGATGGTCTACACCTGAACCATGCTGGGATGTGTGTTCTTGCAAATCACATAGCTAGGAAAGTAGAGAGGGCTTAAAACTAAACAAGGGAGGTGATGGATCAATCTTGGGTAGATGTGGCAAATGAAGGGGCGGATTCAAAGCAGGGGACTTTAATAGTAATATGGGAAATGAGGGTCATAGAATAACAGGAAGGGACAGAGAGATAAAACCTAAGAATACATAATAGTCGAGACCAGATGCTACAAAGACAACAAAAAGACAAAACTAAAGGGTCTGTATCTGGATGCACGTAACATTCATAATAAAGTAAATAAATTGAAAGCGCACATTGAAGTAAGTAAACATGACTTGATAGCCATTACGGAGACGTGGCTGCAGGATGACAAGGATTGGGTCCTAAATATTGAGGGGTATATGATATTCAAGAAGAATAGGAAGCTAGGTAAAGGTGGAGGGGTAGCACTGTTAATCAAGGATGGCATTTGAGCAATAGTTAGAGATGACCTTGGTTCAGGGTTTCAGGATGTAGAATCGATTTGGGTGGAGATGAGGAATAGTAGGAGAAAAAGTTGCGAGTGGGAGTGGTCTACAGACCCCCTAACGATAACCACAACACAGGACAAAGTATACAAGAAGAAATATTGGGTGCTTGTGATAAAGGGATGGCAATAACCATGGGTGATTTTAAGCAACATAAAAACTGGAAAAAACAGCCTGCAGTAGTAGCCTGGATGAGGAATCCTTAGAATGCTCTCGAGATAGTTTCTTAGAGCAGCACGTTATATGGAACCAACCAGAGAGCAGGTTATATTAGACTTGGTATTGTGTAATGTGACAGTATTAATTAATGACCTCAGAGTGAAGGCACCCTTAGGTAGCAACGACCACAATATGATTCAATTTTACATCCAGTTTGAAAGGGAGAAGATAGGTCTAAGACTAGTATTTCAAACTTAAATAAGGACAACTACATGAGTATGAAATCTGAACTAGCTGAAGGATTGGGATACTAGGCTAGGGGATAGCTCAATAGAGAAACAATGGCAGACATTCAAGGGGATATTTCAGAATATTCAGAACAAGTATATTCCTATTATAAAGAAAAATTCTAAGGGGAGGACCCACCATCCGTGGTTAACTAAAGAAGTTAAAGAAAGCATCAAACTTAAGGAAAAAGCATATAACTACGCAAAGATAAGTGCAGGTCAGGTGATTGGTCAGAATATAAAGAACAGCAGAGAAAGACTAAAAGCATAATCAGGAGAAAGAAATTAGAGTATGAGAGGAAGCTAGCTAGAAACCTAAAAACAGATAGCAAGTTTCTATAGGTACTTAAAAAGGAAAAGGGTAAGTAAAGTGAGTGTTGGTCCTCTGGAGAATGACAGTGGGGACTTAATAATAGATAATAAGGAAATAATGGATTAAATGAACAAATAGTTTGCTTCTGTCTTCACTGCCGAGGATACAAAAAACGTTTCAGTAATGGCTGTAAATCAGGGGGTGGAAGACAGAGGGGAGCTTGGCGAAATTACAATCACTAGGTTGAAGCTGCGGTTTGACAAGTCTTCGGGTCCTGATGGACTTCATCCTAGGGTCTTAAAAGGGGTGGCTAGTGAGTAGTAGATGCATTGGTGTTAATTTTCCAAAATTCGCTGGATTCTTGAAAGGTTCCATCAGACTGGAAAGTTGGAAATATAACCCTTCTATTCAAGAAGGGAGGGAGGCAGAAAATAGGAAACTATAGGCCAGTTAGCTTGACTTCTGTTGCAGGGAAGTTAGAGTCGATCATTAAGGAGGTTATGGCTGAGCACTTAGAAAAACTCAAGGTAATCAGGAAGAGTCAGCATGTGTTTGTGAAAGGGAAATCATGTTTAATCAATTTATTGGAGTTCTTTGAAGGAGTGACACGTGCTGTGGATATAGGGGAACCAGCAGACGTGCTGTACTTGGATTTCCAAGAAAGCATTTGATAAGGTACCACATCAAAGGTTATTGCGGAAAATAAAAGTTCATGGTGTAGGGGGTAACATATTAGCATGGACAGAAGATTGTCTGGCTGGCAGAAAGCAGAGAGTATGCAAAAATAGATCTTTTTCTGATTGGCAGGATGTGACGAACGGAGTCCCACAGGGGTTTGTGCTGGGACCTCAATGTTTTATGATTTACCTCAATAACTTAGATGAGGCGAGTGAAGACATGGTAGCTAAATTTGCAAATGACACAAAGATAGGTAGGAAAGTTTGTTGTGAAGAGGGCAGAAGGAGGTTGCAGATGGATATAGATAGGTTGAGTGATTGGGCAAAAATCTGGGAGATGCATTGGAGGCAGCTCAGAGGAGGTTTACTAGATTGATACCTGGAATGAGCAGGTTGTCTTATGAGGAAAGGTTAGACAGACTGGGCCTGTTTCCACTGGAGTTTAGAAGAGTGAGTGGGGACTCGATTGAAGTATATAAGATCCTGAACAGTCTTGACAATGTAGGGAAATGTGAAGTTGTTCACTTTGGCAGGAAAGATAAAGAAGTATTACTTAATTGGAGAACGGCTGCAGAATTCCGAGGTCCAGAGGGATCTAGGTGTTCCAGTGCATAAGTCTCAAAAAGTTAGTACGCAGGCACAGCAAGTAATTAAGAAGGTGGATGGAATGCTTTCATTTATTACGAGAGTAAGGTTGCTTTGTTTCAGTTATACTGGGCATTGGTGAGACCACATCATGAATACTGTGTGCAATTTTGGCCTCCTTATTTAAGGAAGGATGTAAATGCATTGGAGATGTTTCAGAGTAGGTTTACTAGATTGACACCTGGAATGAGTGTGTTGTCTTATGAGGAAAGGTTGGACAGATTGGGCTTGTTTCCACTGGAGTTTAAAAGAGTGAGAGGTGATTTGATTAAAGTATATAAGGTGCTGAACCTATCGACGGTGGATGTGGAAATGATGTTTCCTCTTGTGGGTGAGTCCAGGCTAGGGGACACTGTTTTAAAATTAGTGGGCGCCCGTTTGGGACAGAGATGAGGAGAATTTTTCTCTCTCAGAGGGTTGTGAGACTTTGGAACTCTCTGCCTCAGAAGGCGGTAGAAGCGAGGTCGTTGAATATTTATAAGGCAGAGGTAGATAGATTCTTGTTAGGCAAGGGAATCAAAGGTTATCGGGAGTAAATGGGAATGTAGAATTTAAAACACAGACATATCAGCCATGATCTTATTGAATGGCGGAGCAGGCTCAAGGGGCTGAATGGCCTACTTCTGCTCCTATTTCGTATGTTCATATGTCCTTCAGTTTTTCAGTCTCAAATCTTTACTCTCAGGAGCATCATAGAGCAGACACGAGAGTATCGGAAGCCACTTGTTAGCAGCTTCATTGAATTCAAGAAAGCTTTCGGTAGCATCCATCGGCAGTCACCCTGGTACATTGCAAAACAGTACAGTATTCCAGAGTGGTATATTAACATCTTCAAAGCCTTATACTGCAACTCCAGCTGCTGTGTCAAAGCCAGCACAGGCACCACAGACTCCTTCAACATCATCACAGGAGTACAGGAAAGGCTGCATACTCTCCCTGTTCCTTTTCCTCTTGGTTATTGATTTCATCATGAGGAAGGCGATGGTGGGTGCAGACTTTGGCATCTCGTGGCAACACCACCGGTTGATAAAGCTGGTTTTCGCAGACAACATCACTTTGCTGGCCAAAGAATCATGTGGCTCCAAAGTATGCCCTCCAACCTTGAGACTAGCAGCGCCAAGGTTGGTCTGTGCATCAGCTGCAAAAAGACCAAGACAGTGATGACTTTTCGGCAACAAGGCCTCCCCATCACCATTGGGCAACAGAACATCAACGTTGTCGACCACTTCCCCTATCTAGGAAACAACATCTCCAGGGTAGGAGATATAGAAATCAACATTCACACATGAATTGGCAAAGCAGCATTGATCTTCCAATGGCTTCACACGGTCTGTGCGTCCAACACATTTTCATAGTAGCACCAACTGCAATCTATGCCAGTGAGGCATGGAAGAGAACAGCAAAGGTATCACATAGGTTGGACATCTTTCACTAGTGCTGCCTAAGTAAGATTCTGCACATCACATGGAGAGGCAGCATCACCAATGAAGTGCCACAGAGAACAGGTCAGAGACACCTGTGGGACATCACGACATAGAGATGTCTGAAGATGACAGAACGAGTATTTCACCTCCTGGATGTACGCCCTGCCAGAGTGGCAGGAGAGTGGATGCCACCAGATAGAAAATGAAGTCGGGCTGGCCAAAGATGACCTGGCGAAGTACAGTTAAGGGGGAACCTTCAAGAGCAGGACACCACCTGGGCTGGAGCGTAAAAGATTGTGATGGACCAGGGCCGGTGGCGGAATCTTGCTGCCCCTTTTCCCATCATGGAACAGGATGAACTCAGCCTAGGTAGGGAATGAGAAAATTTAAAACAAGAGTAATAAGAGAGTAGCAACATCAGCTCGAGAGGTGACACATGAGACTCATAAATCATCAGTAATAAACTAATCCTAAACCCAGATTGGAAAACTAACAGGTTCTCCATGAGACTGAGATAGGGAGACTCAATTCCAACTTTGAGGGCTGCAATCTGCTGTGAGCCTTATGCTAATTTTAGAGGCTAGTTCAAATTTGGGATCTGTACATGAGCATGAGTGGTCAGCCTGTGTGCGAACTCCCTGGAGGGCAATGTCGCACACCAGTTCCACTACAAGGGATGCAAATGAGGAACAGGTTCGGGCAGACCACAGTTGAAGGCTGGTAAACCAGCACCGTGAGATGTTTGGTGCAGTGTCAGGCTTGACAGACAGCCTCCAGTCAATTGTGATGTGTATGGAGGAGTCTGACATAGTGTCACAGGGCATTATACAGATGGAGCCCATTTCCTTCTACTGTGGAAGTGGTGAGCACCTCCTTGGAGGCACTGCTAGACCAGCCCATAATGGAATGTCTGCTGGCCACTCTCTCAGCTTCCACTGCAACACAGGCAGAGGTCTTCCAACATTTCGCTGCTCAACTGGAAGCTCAGACGGAAGTCATGAGATCCCTGGCTCCTGCTGTCCAATCTCAGACTGCCGTCATCCAGGCATTGAGAGGTAACAAGGGCACAGAATGCACTCTGGATGTGCAGGAGGGCTTCAATGTCCATCACTAAGAATGGCTTGGTTGCACCAATTCTGACTGAGCTGGCCAAGCGTTGAAGACAGCCAAACCGGGCCTGTGACAGGTGGTGAGAGAACCAAGAAAATCAAGAACCTATTTGACCTTGTCCTCACCAATCTGCCTGGCACAGTGCATCTGTCCATCACAGTATTGCCATGTTCCAGATCATGTGGCCCTACAACTACTGCCCCCATTTCCATTCAAGGCAATGTTACTTTCTGCCTTCCTGTGACCAGCAAAAACCTCTAAATTTTTCCAGCAACTCATCACAGTGCCTCCACAAATTTTGTCTGACAAGCAAGTAAGTCAAAAGCACCTCGGCAGTAACTTGTTGAGTGGCCCTGTCAATAGCCCCAGAACAGGGCCTATCTTGTTTCCTAATGTTTGTTGTTTCAGGAGTGAATAAGGAAGGCATTACCTGCACATTCCTTGACCAATGTTGGTATCCTGGCATTGCATCGACCCGTTGGCATCTGTGACATCATAATTACGCATGTTCAGTGATTTTAGATGCACGCAGGAGACACTCCTGTGTGAACCACTCCAGTTCACTCATGTCTTGAGGGCTATGCAGGAAGAGGGCAGCTTCTGTGCTTAAGTCTTGTGCGAATGAATTTCATGCCCTCAGAATTTTCCAACTCCCATTATTAAGTTCTTTCAGAGATGCTCACTGCCAGCCCCTGATGTTTGATTTATCATATCCCAGGTATAATTTCTGAAGTGATAATTTGCAAATTATTTCATGATCCAGAAATAATGATGACTGCATGACTTTGGGTTACCAGGATTTATGACCATTGCCAATATTTTTTTCTGGAAATTACTGTTATAGATAAATTAATCTTCTAGGGACAAATGACAGGATAAATGAGAAATGACAGCATGACTCAAATATTTTAAATGGGATGCCAACTTCATTCAAATAGCGCAGACAATTACCAGATGATAATGTAGGGTATATGATAAAGTAGTTAGGGAGACACCGGGCAAAATTTTACGGCCCCATCTCGGCGGGGGTGGGGCTGTAAAATGCGACGAACCGTTCGAAACTCCATTGACTTCGGCGGGACCGTAAAATCCTGGCAGCATAAAATCGTTTATATTAAAAATTTTAAATCCGAGCCAATCTCCCTGAGGCAGCACTTAGCCCCAGGGAGATCGGTGTGCTCTTTCGCGAGTGCACTCCCGGCTGAGGGAATCCCCTCCCCACCCGCACAGGGAGCGCATAGCGCTTCCCGGTGGACGTCACGTTTGATGGGCCTTAATTGGCCCGCCCATGTTAAATGGTGGCGCACCCCCAACCAGGGGTGCCGATTGGAGGCGTGCCCGCCCATGACCACCCCTGCACTTCCCCCCCTAACGGGGCGAAAATTTTTCCCTGATTCTACAAGGATTTAGGCAAAAATAATACACTTAAAAACATTCCACAGACGCAAGTAAATCCTCAGTTTTTTATGTGTGGTTTATATTTGGAAAGTGTCATCTTGAACATTGAATGTGCGATAATCAAAATATAATGACCCAAATTTTGTGGTCAACTGTGTAAGAACAGAGCCAGTTATTCATTAAAGTTACAACTGCACAGACCTTCTACAGGCTTTACGCTGGAAATCATGGTTATTTGAAGGGAGCATGGGACCAGGGTGAACAGGGCACACAATTTTGTATCGCCTTAACCAATTAGATAGAAAAATCCTTACTGACACACATGGAGAGGGAGATTCATCTCCAGCAGTGCCAGATAATGGGAGGTATCAGATCGTCCATCTCTTCTATTTAGTTCCTTTGCCATCTATGGAATTAAATATCAGGTGCCATGCATAATGGGAGGCTGGTCTGATGCAGCCTGTTTTATGCCAATGCCCGAGATGCATTTCTAGCCCATAGAGCCTAAACCAGCGGGAGGCCTTGTGGTGTAGTGGGTAGTAAGCCTAGCTTTGAGCCAGAAGCTCCTGGTTTGAGCCCCACTCCAGGTGTTGATGGCTACAGAAGGTGCATTCATAATGCAGCCAAACTGGTTGATTGTCAAGCTGAAAAATCTTCCAACATGTCTATGGCAAGCGGGAAAGACTTCTGCTCAGCCATGCTTGATGCAGAGTGGTGCCCGTCAAGCTATAGCCTCTGGCTTCAGCCTAGTGACTTGTTCCAGGAAAAACAAATTGCGGAAAATAGACATAAGCATGTGCTTTGTCTGCCTCATGCTTCTGTAGCCATGGGAAGTTTTCTAAGAATCTAAGCCAGGAAGTTTAAATTAGAATAGTTTATTCAATGCTAAATTATGTGCAGAAAATGAAATAGAGAGAAGGGAAATTGGAATTGAGAGAGAGAGATAGATAGAAGGGACAAAGAAAAAACTAAAATAATATTATTTTTCAATCCCCAAAAATAAATAAAATCTGAAGGAATGCAACTTCACATTTGTAAAAGTTAATTTTCAGTGCCAGAAATGTTGTTTGGCAGTAATTAAGATTTTACATGCCATTAAAAATTTCTTGCATTTGAATGGAAATCTTAAGAATGCAATAGGTAGTAGCATGAGTAGGTGACACAGTACCTTGAGCCTGCTCTCTCATTAAGTAAGATCATGATTGATCTACCCCACTTTCTCACCCTATGCCTTTATTCTTTGGTTCCCTTAGTGTCGAAAGACCTATCAATCTTAGTCCTAATATACCAGTTCAATAGAGTATCCATAGCCCTCTGGGGAAGAGAGTTTGGAAGATTCACAATACTATTGAGTGAAGAGATTTCTACTCATCACAGTCCTAAATGATCGACCCCTTTTTCCTAAGCCCTCTTCAGGAACACTGAGTAGAATGGGTCCGAGCCCTCTGAAGTTTAGAAGAATGAGAGGAAATCTTATTGAATTGTATAAAATTATACAGGCCTTGTTTCCCCTGACTGGAGAGGCTAGAGCTAGGGGACATGGGGATGGATTTTCAAATGCCGGTGCATTGCGACTTGGTGCAGGTGAGATTTAAAAATCGTGATCCTGGAACTCGCCTTTGGATTCTGATGCCTCTGGGACCGTCTGCAATTTTAAAGCGAGGATGGGGAGTGAGAATGGGGAACCCACCCGTCTCTAATTAATGGACAATTAAACTGCTTGTTAACGAGCTGGGGAGGTTGGGACTGCAATTTTCAATGGAGATTTTGGAGAACCTGAACAGTTTGGCACATGGAAGTGCACAGCTGTCAGGTTCACTGCCGGCCGAAAGCGAAGTACGTTTTAATGTTCAAAATTATCGGGCCCTCAGATTTCCCGCACCCGAAGGCGTGCATTATCTCTATTTTGGCCCTTTGCACTCTGTTTCACTCTCTTATTCTCTTGGCTCTCTGATGAACTGTCTGTTCCATTCAGCAAGGCAGCAACAGTCCCCATCATGGCTGTTGCCTATCTTTGCCATTCTCGTCAGGCAGGCAGATCGCAACTACTGGAGGTTTTTGGCACCATTAATTGGGTGCCAATCTCACCTCCTGCCTAATTAGAGCATTGGCATTTATAATAGCGTCACATGAATGATGCCTGAATTCATCTGGGTGTCAGGTTCCCAACTTCACTTTGAAAATCTGGCTCACACTCTCAGGATAAAGTATGGACATATAGGACTGACATAAGGAGAAATTTCTTCACTCAAAGGGTTGTGAATATTTTGAATTCTCTACCCTGACCCTTTCTGGTGTATTTTGTAGATCTAACACGTTAAGTATCACCAACTTCATGCAGTAGGATTTATTTGAATGCCCAGTCTCCTTGTGAGGTTCCAGTATAGTGAAGCATCTGGAGGAGTAGGGGAACTTGAACAACAACTTCCTAATGTCCATGTTTGGGTGCCGAAAGCTGATCTCCTATTTACTTCTTAATAACACTGAGTGCTGATATCCTCACCATTATGTGTCCATCACATAATCCAGGGCAGGTATTAAAATCACCAAACGGGACATAAGACTATAGAAAATACGAGCAGGCCCAGGATTAGGCCATTCAGCCCAGGCAGCCTGCTTCATCATTTGGTAAGATCATGTATGATCTGATCATGCCTTTAACTCCACTTTCCTGCCTGTCTTGATAGCCCTCAACTTCCATCACAGAATCACGGAATTTTTACAGATCCGATCAAAAATCTGTCTAACTCAGCCTTGAAGCCTAACTCAGCCTAACTTAGATCATGTTGGAGTTGTATAGAACCTTGGTGAGGCCACAGCTGGAGTACTGTGTGCAGCTCTGGTCACCACATTATAGGAAGGATGTGATTGCACTGGATGGGGTGCAGAGGCATTGACCATAAGGTGCTTTTTGGACATCCTGAGGTAATGAAAGACATTGGGCTGGATTTTACTGTCGGCGAGTGGGGGCGGGGCATGCTCGCCGACATGTAAAATAATGCACGGTGACATTGGGCGGAACTCCCGACATCACCACACCCCATTTAAATTTTCAGGAAGGCGGGGGCGCAGCAAAATCAGCTGCATGCCCACCGACCTTTCAATGGCCTATTGAGGCCATTGACAGAGCAATTAAAGTAATTAGTGGACCTGCGCGTCCAACCTTAAGGTTGGCGGGCAGACCAGGAACCCCGGCGGGATCTAGAAAAAACATGAAACTTCATCCACGGGTGGGATGAGGTTTCATATAGGGTTTTTAAAATTTTAATAAAGTTTTTTTGGAAATTATGAACATGTCCAAGCTCATGTGACATTGTCACATGAGGGGACATGTTAGGGAAATTTTATTTTTCTATTTTGAGCTTTTTCACATTTAGAGCCGATCTTCCTGAGGCTGCACTTAGCCTCAGGGAGATGTGCGCCCTTTTGTGCACATGTGCAAAAGAGCATACTCTCGATTTTAGGAATCCCCCACCTGCCCACACAGAGAGCACATAGCACTTCCCTGCAGACATCACACTGGGCGGGCCTTAATTGGCCCACCCACGTAAAATGACGCCGTGCGTCTGATTGGGGGCGCCGATCGGAAGCGCGCCCGCACGTGCCCACCCATCAACTTCCCCCCATGACGGGGGGAAAATTCAGCCCATTATATAAATGTAGGTCCGTCTGTTTTCTTTCCTTTCTTTCTTTGCCTTCAACCCCCTTACTCATTATCCATTTTTTCTTGAACACATTCATATTGATTGCCCAATGGCCTTAACACTCGGTACCTTATTCCACAATCTGTTACCTTTGTGTGAAACATTTCCAACTGATTGCCCTTTTTATTAATTGATTAAAAAGTTATTTGGGGCAATGTGAGAATGCAATATAAATGCTTTCTTTGCAACATCCTTATTTTTACCTTGTGTTCCTTAGTTATTGAACACTTTACCATTGTGGAAAATTTCCTTGAACCACCTTATCCCTTCAAAATCTTGTAAAAATTCTCAATTACCTTGTAACTTCCTCTGTTCCAAGGATATAAAGCCCAGTATCCTTAGCCTTTTGACTTAGATTGCTAAGAATAAGGTACTTGTACAACCGTAAACAATCAGGTTGTATGTTCTCTTCCAATTACCAATAGAGACACATATGCACTCTTGGCTAAATATAAGAATTAAAAATGCGATTGCAAGCACACAGAGTGGTTAAGTGATTAAACGATCCACCCTACATGGCACTGAACCCCACCAGGCTAGAAATGTCCTATGCTTGATTCCTGGTCTGTGTTGAATGAATTGTTCAGAGGCAGGTCAGCATTGATATGCTGCAATTGGTCTCAGTGTTCCTTGGTTGAGGCATCAACCAGGATTCCCATTCCTGATCAAATTCCAACGACCCATGCTGGAAAGCATGCAGGGACATGAAGTGACTGTGCCAACCCGCTCCTTCCCCCATTTCCAATAGGGCTAGCAAACCCATCCCCCACTCCCTGCTGAGAGAAGATAGGAGCTGCAGATAATTCCTGAAGTTGTTCAAGTTAATATTAGGGTCAGAGAGTTATAAAGTACATAGTTGAAAGCTAAGGGGCCATTCGCTAAGTTGGCTTCGTCATTGAACACCCCGACAATATCCATGCCTATATGCAAAGAATAGAGACATGGGAGAGACAGAAAAGAACTTTAATTTCCCAGTGAACCATACCTTTGCATAACTCTGTGAAGGAGAGAAATAAGAGAGAAATGGACCAGTCACAATGTCAAGGTTACAATATGTTTTATACCAGTCATAAAATCTGCTGTTCAAGGACTGTTGCTAAGAAGCAGAATCTCTCAATTCTTTCACATTTTTTTCTGCATAAAGGTTTTCCAGAGTCCCCATATATGTTAACAGAATGATAGTTAGGTAACTGCTAGTGAAGCCCACATCCTGTGAATGAATAAAAAAAAAGGTAGATTATCATCCATATACACTGCATATGCATTCAGAAATATATCCCATATAAAAAATGCTTAAAATCATATTTCTGGTGAACTGGTCCATTTCATGAACAAAAAATATTTCTCATATGCTACATTTTTGACAAGGGTTTTATTAAATTGAGGATTCTATTTGATGGGTCAAACACCATGGTTATAAATACAAATTAACCTTCTTATCATTTTGTAAAGTATGGTTGAATAGCCCATATCTTGTAGAAGTGAGCGATATCTGATTTATTTGTTTTACTTTGTTGAACCATCTTTATTTCATTGATAGCAATAGCCTAATCAATCAAGATTTCCCTTTAGTAATCATCTTTTTCAACTTCACAACTTGCTAAATTGCCTTTCATTTGCATGAATAGTGGAATCTTTGTAAATCTAATAAAAGCTTGGAGAATTAGCAGAATAATAGCATCCTTCACCCCCTGGGATCTCAGTGTATTAATACTGGAATCGTAACATTACCAGCTGCCACATTTGGAATACGATGGGGTTGGGTGAGTGGGTGGGTGGGTGGGTGGGTGGAGGGTAGTTGTGGGGTGCACTCAACTAATTTGCTGAGGAAACAAAGGCCAGAATTTTACGTGCTAGTTTTGGGCGCGCGGCCGTCCGGAAGAACGTTAAATCACTCGTGATGACGTCAGGCCCGCATCCCGATGTCATCGCATACTCGCGTGATAATACGGTCGACAGACAGGTGCAGGAGTCGGCAGCACACCCGCCGACAACTAATCAGTCACTTAAGACAATTAAAAGGGCAATTAACTTGAATTTTATGTTGGCCGTGCGATTATTCATTCGGCGCACGGGCAACACGGGCAGGCGGCCACTTTTCTCATCCAAGTGGGGTCTAAAAGGGGGCAGGAGCATTAGCTGTGTGAGTTGTTAGGAGTTCAGGTGAGAGTTTGCTTTTGATTAATTGTTGAGATTTCACATCAGAATCACAGAATCACACAGTGCAGAAGAGGCCCTTTGGCCCATCGAGTCTGCACCGACACGTGAGAAACACCTAACCTACCTACCTATTCCTTTTCCTTTGGTTTCTTCTGAAGTATTTGCTTTGTTAGCCTTGTTCTGAGGACTCTTTCGTTTGGTTAACTCTGTTGGAGCATTTCTGCCCAGTGCAGCCTTCAGTGCACAGGGCAGTGACACCAGCAGCTCAGCAGGTAGGGATTGTGTACTCCGCTGGGGCCACCTCCTCTGAGGATGAAGTGAGGGGCAGAAGGGAGAGGAGGCCAGGTGTCCTGTCATGAAAATATCATAATTTACATAATATTGTTGTGATTTATTGTAAAGATAGGTTAATGGTGGGGTTTGGATTAGTTTCTTTGTGTGGATGTGCGTGTGGGCGGTTTAACTGAATTGCAGACAGCTAGCCTGGAGCTTTTGAGTGGTCAAGAAAAGAAGCTAGGTTTGAAACGCTAAATATGTAAACATGGATGAAGTTTTAGAATGTGAGGTGTGAGGAACATTTGCATTTTTAAATAAACCAGGATAGTGAATTTCAAAGAGATGTAAGTTGTTTCACCTAGCCTTATGGGGCTAAGCCAAACAGTGTGTTTATTTTCCCAAAGGATACTGATAATACGAGTACAATGGAAGAATTATATTATGGAAAAAGTAAAGTTGCAAAGACATAATTGAACAATGGAATTTACATTAAAAAGGGAGAAAAGTATAAGGGGTTATGTGTAAGGGGAAAGACATTCTAAGATCTAACAAGTGTGAAAAGCCTTCAGCTTCTATGCATCAAGCTGCTGTCTATAGGAACCGAAGGTAAGAAGACTCACTTTGAATCTCCCTGTCCAGGGTATTGTGTGCTTTGCCTGGGTCTGTTGAAATCTATGGGCAGAATATTGCGCTTGTCGAGCCGATGCGCACCTGACCCGAACGAGCGTAAAATGACGCGCGATATTTTGGTCAGCGGGCGCGAGCAGGTGTTGGCAGCGCACCTATCGACAATTAACAGGCCAATTAAGGCCATTGAAGTAATAATTAAATGAAATTTTTCACTGCCCGTCCAACCTTACAGTTAGCAGGCAGACGAAAAGGCCAAGCGGCCTTTGGATTTTGTAGGAAACCTCATCCACGGGCGGGATGAGCTTTCCAACAGCAAATAAAAATAAAATACAATTTTAAAAATGTCATTCAAACCATGACCCTGCTCATGTGACAGAGTCTCACGAGTGGAAATGTTTTTAACATTTTAAATGTTTTATTTTAAAGGTCTTCAGCTCCCCGAGGCAGCTCTCTTCTCAATATGCCAGTTACAAGAGAAGTGTTGGGAACAGGGTATACCTCTTTACCTTACATTTGGAGATCTCACCGAGGCATTCAACACCATCAGCAGAGTAAGACTATGCAGGATTTTGTTGAAAATTGGCTGCCCACCAAAGCTCCTCAGTTTCATCCACTCCTTCCATGGCAACATGCACTGCACTGTACAGTTTGATGACTCCAGTTCTGCCAGTTTCAGAGTGAAGAATAGAGTGAGACAGGTTTGTGTCCTAGCCCTCACTCTATTTGGAACTTTTATTCTCCATGCTCCTGTCCTCTGCCTTCCCTGGGCCAGGATTTTCCGGTGGTCGAGCAGGCTCAGATTGTGGGCGGCGATTGGCTTCCTGACTGTTCCTGGGCCAACCCGCCAAGCCCGTCTGACCACCAGACAATCTTGGCCTATGTTGTTTTACTGCTGCCTTAACAGAGGTGTAGCTGGGAGTCAGGTTAATTAGGGAAGCTTGGAGTTATTAGAGTAGTAATTCGTAGACCTATGTATGTATGTGCTTGCAATCTTTTCTTCGGTTAATTAATGTTTAATTTAGTTTTGTAAGAAACCTCTAAGCCTCGGTGGACTTGTTACTACTGAGTTCAAGGCATGCATCTGGAAATAAAAACACAAATTGCAAAACAGTCATGGCAGCTGTTTCAAGTTTTCTTCCTAGCAGTTCAGCTCACAGCAGTGCTCACGGTGGCTTAAACTTACACTTGCGAGTGCTAAATCTTGGTGCCCTCCGCCTCACTGGCAGTAGCATTGGAGACAGGTTGCTGACTGCTGTCATGTTGGCCCTGATGACCTCATTGGCCATCTTCTGGCCAGCAGGGCCTGAGTAGCCTCTTCCCGGGAGGATGTGACCAGCAACATGGCTAGGCAAGCCTCAGGCATTGCGGCCTCAGAAGATGTCACGGTCACTGGCAGAGAAGTAGAGGAGCTGCCACCCCCATCCAGAGTGCCATGAAAGGAGACCACAGAGATTTTGACAGCTCGTCCACTAGCGTGAGGTATGTCTGGACCACCCTGCTCACCATTGATGGATGGGCACCTAGCAGAGACATTAGGTACCTCACCCATCTCTCACACTGGCAGTGACCTCTTGAGGTCATAGCCGGTGTATGGGCTTGCAGGTCTGAGCATGTCCCCAGGATTCTCTGATTCTGTTCCTGGAACTGCCACTCCATGAAAGTCACTACTCTCTCAATGGAGGGGGCTGTGCACTCAGTGCTCAGGGTCAACACAGCGCTAATGCTCCACATGGACTCCTCCATGACAGAATCCATGGCATGCAGACTCTCAGGGATCTCCGCCAGATCTTCCCACGCATCCCGTTGAGCACCCAACATCTGCCATGTAATGGACGACCCCAGAGGCTTGTCATCTGCCTCAGACTCAAAATGATTCTGGTCTCCATTAGTCCTCTGACTTCCGACACCCTGGGCACACTCTGCCTCTGCCAGCTCCTCATGCGAGTGGGATGTGCCTTCACCACAGTTCACTCCAAATGGAGCCAATACACTATAGCCTGCTGATATATCTGCGCTAGTGCTTGGGGCAGAGGATGGATGTGATGCGAGTACATCGCTCGGCGGTTCCTCCTTGGGCGTCAAGGGTGTGTCCTCGGGGTCAGCTGCATGTCATGAGGATGGTGCTTCTGAGGGAGAAACAGAATATGTAAGTTGAGAACATCATCACTAAATGTCTGTGCAAGCACGACAGTTGGTTGTGAAAACAGACATGTGCCTCACTGAGTCACTGTGAGTGACCAAGCGATGGAGACTCTGGATTTTAACTTCCCTTAACGACCCTTCCCTTTTTGTACACTCCTCCAGTCTCTCATCTGCCCACTGCACTCTCACTGTCCTCCGAGACCTCTGTCTCTCCAAGACCTGTGGACCTTGCTCCTCATTCACATTCCTTGTCCAGGGTGTCCATCTCAAACCTGGACAGAATCAGGATGTTGGGCACCCCACCACCCGTTCGTGTGCATCCCGTTATGACTTCTCTTCTCCTGGACGTAAAGAAGTGCATTTGTTAGTCCATCCACTACCTGCAACGCCATTCCAGCCTCGTAACTCACCACCCTCGGACAGCCAGCTTGATATGCCCATCAGATTGGCACTGCTCACCCTTCTATACACACAAGGTGAGCGGCAACATCTCCCACCCTTGGCAGGCACAGGAATACATGCTATTTGGCACTATGCATCTCACAGCCCTGAGCACCGCAACTTACAACCAACCTCCAAGACATCTATATTCAGTTCCATGCCAAGTTGGTACTCACCCTTGCAGAGTGGTGAAGATCAATGAACCATTTCCAGCACTGGATCCACGTGCGGTGCATCACATCATGTCCGGTCACCTGGGTAGCCACCGCTATCCAGGCCTTCTTCATCTGGTGGGTGGCCTCCTTTTGCCATCCCAGGGCATGAGTATTTCATGCCGGGCACTCACTGCCTTCACTAGGGAGTGCAGGAAGTTGTCTGAGAATCATGGGGCAGAGCGCCCAACAGCATTGGCATCCCACCTGCAGTGGCCCACCGGGTGCTGAGGCCATCACTTATGCCAAATTTTCCAGTCTCTTGTCGACAGCTCCGTTAGGCTCCTCCCCAACTCCTGGTAACCTTCACGAAGCTGCCTGGACTTGTTTTATACCCCGCTTCAGGCCACCATTCCGCCTGGAGCCTGCCATGCTCTCACTCCCGCTGGCAGTGCTACACCAATGTCTGGGCACGTTTCACATTCGCCAGCCCTTAATTGGCCTGCCAGCCTGAAATTGTGTCGTTCCGACGTTCGTGAGTGGAAGAGGACAACGTGGCCATTTCCTGACCCGCAGTTCACATGCACCAGATGAACGTGAAATTCAGGCCAACGAGCCTAATGGGAGATCATGGGTCTCCAAAGTCCAGGTCCAATATTGTGGACTTGGAGGAGGTCTTTGGAAAGTTCTACAACCTAAAGAAAGTAAATGTATTCTTATCCATCTAAAATGTACACACAGGACTTATTTATCAGTCACATTTATAATTATGAATCAAAATGCAGCCACCCAAACATGCTAGGGTGATTGGGGGGGGGTAGATGGGGCGGGGTGGAAATCTACCCAAGTGTCTCTAAATTTGGGACAAAATGTTTATTTGATTGTCACTTTGATGGTACAACAGTCAGTACAATTTATAAATGAATTATATACTGCCATGTGCAACTGAACAAACTGGCTCTACGAACATTGAATAATGTTTTTATTGCTGTACAATAAGTACCCTTGCAAAGTATGCAATTAATAATCACATCTACAAACTTTAAAAAATTTTTGAGCCTCAAAGACAAACGATCAGAACAGATAATAGTACATTGGCACACAGGACATTTAAAATCCAGCACTGAAAGAGAGTGGACATCATGATAGGTCAGTGCCATAAGCAAACAAATGTTGTGCTGAGCACCATGTGTTGCTTCAGTGCTGTGGTACAGCTATCTCATACACCTAGACTCCATTCCCACTAAACTACTGACCCCAAACCTTTCCCTCTGGTCCCCAGGATGTCAGACATTGCAAACACTTTCCTCTCCTGAGGTAATGAGCCTTTTCCTTTAGAATCTGCCATCATCTCTCACTCCTTCAGCATAACCTTGACCCTTCTGTCCTTGTAAACTGCCCAATCCCCCTTCCTCTTTGATGTTCTTAAATACATTGTCCCTTCTCAAATCCATGTCCAACTTTCCTGCAACTCCAAGTATGAATCTCTCCAATCAGGTTTCCATCCACATTCAAAAAATTGCAATGGCCCTAATTAGTCACGTATAACATAATGCATGATGCAAGTTCCCTCAACAGCTATTAACAGGTTGACCACACCACTTTCTTCCACTGAACCTTTTCTCTTCAACCAACTCAGTGGATTTCCTCTCGCTTAGCTATCCAATCATAACCAGAGCATCTCTTGCAACGGCTTCTCTTCCCATTCCAATCCAGAGGAATATCGGAACAAGGATAGGTCATTTAGCCCCTCAAGCCAGTCCTGCCATTCAATTAGATCATGGCTGATCTGTGATCTAAGTCCACATATCTGCTTTTGCCCAATATCCCCTCATATCTTTTCATAAAAATCTATCAATCTCAGTTTTAAATTTAACAATTGATTTCACATCAATTACCATTTACAGAGGAGAATTACAAATTTCGACCATCCTTTGTGTAAGATTTTTTTCTAATTTCACCCCTGAAATCTTAGTTCTAGACTCCACAACCAATGGAGAACATTGGAATAACTATGTATAGGTGACAAAAATGTTTAAAAGTGTTTCATCAGATGGGCTGAGGTGGGGCATAGGTGGGCAATGTTATGGAGGTGGCATTAGGAATTAATTAATACCTCAGTAACATTGCCCACCTTTTCTCTTGCCTCAATCCATCTGCTGAAACATCTTTCTACATCACTTTCAAATGACTATTCCAATGGTCTCCTCGCTAGTCTTGCATCCTCTATACACTGTAGACATCAACTCATCAAAGCTTCTGCTGCCCATATCCTATCCCATACTGTCCCATTAGTCAGCATCCATCACTCCGTGTTCTCCTCCTCCTAATCTCATTAATCCCCTTCTGCCTTCGCGAAGCCCCTTCCCACCACCTCCCCTGCCCCTGCAGCTTTCAACTCCTCTGACTTTGGCCTCGTGTATCTGTTCCCTTCACAACAGATTTACCAGCCTTGCCTTCCAGCATTTAGGTTCCATGCTCTGAAATTCTTTCCCTAAATCCTTCCACCTGTCCACCTCCTTTTCCTCCTTTAAGACTCTGCCCTAAACCCACTACTTAAACCAAATTTTAGGTCATCCCTCCTAATATTTTGGCTTGGCATCCATTTTTGTCTACTTATGCCTCTGAATGTTTTTCCTTGTTCAAGGTGCTATATAAATACAAGTTGTTGTACACATACCATTCCAGCATCGTATTGTAAACTCTTGTGGCCTAAACACATTAAACTGATACCATTCTATAAGTATTTGCAGTGTTCAGCAGTGACAGATCTAAAATTAGTCACCAACATACACTTTCCAACTGTTTAGCTTAGATATTCAGATACTCATTCATACAGTACCCAGACAGAGGGCCTTAGGCTAAACATCTGGAAGACAAAGGTCCTCTACCAACCTGCTCCCACTGCGCAACACTGCCTCCCCAGCTATCAAGATCCCAGGTGAACCATTGCACAATGTTGATCATTTCTCTTACCTCGGGAGTTTCCTCACAATGAGGGCAGACATCGATGAAACTTAGCATCACCTCCAGTGTGGCAGCTTAGCCTTTGGCTGTTTGAGGAAAAGAGTGTTTGAAAACAAAGACCTCAAACCTGGCACCAAGCTCATGTTCTATAGGGCTGCAGTGCTACCTGCCCTCCTGTATCCATGCGAGACGTGGACAACTTACAGCAGACATCTTAAATCCCAGGAGAAGTATCACCAGTGATGCCTTAGCAAAATCCTGACAACTCAACAGCAGATTAGACGCTCCAATATCAGTGCCCTCTTTCAGGCCAACATCCCCAATATTGAGGCACTGGTCATAGTTAATCAGCTATGTTGGGCAGGCTACATCATCTGTGTGCCTAACACAAGGCCCCCAGAAGAAGCTCTCTGCTCCGAGCTTCGTCAAGGCAAGTGGTTACTCAGAGGTTAGAGGAAATGTTTCGGGGGTGTCCTCAAAGCCTCCCTGAAAAAAATGCACCATCCCTACCCACTTGTGGGAATCTCTTGCTTGATACCACCCAAACTGGGGGAGAAGCATCCGCGAAGGTGCCATCCATTTTGAACTGACTGGCGTGGGTGGAAGCCAAGCTCAGACAGTGGAAGCAGCGTACCAAAGTCCGAGCATCCTACCCACCCGCCTTATCAAACCCTACCCGTCCCATCTGTGGCAAAGTGTGCGGATCTTTATAGTCTTTGGACTTTATAGTCACCTCAGGACACACAACCCTTGGAATGGGAGAAAGTCACCCTCGGCCCCGAGGGGCTGCCTAAGAAGAAGAATGAGACCCAGACTGATTTCAGAGAAGTGAAAACAGCCTTGCGTGGCAAGTTAGGAGAATTAATCAAATCTAAATATTAAAATATTCACCCCTAAATGAAATCAAATTATATCTTATCAGGAATAAATAAGTTGCTATCTTGACTTGGTTTAATTTATGCAAGTAGATTAATTAATAAGCCACTGAGGTACCATTTTAGCCCAATTTAAAATGTACCATCCGTCTGGATTCTGCCATCCTTCTCTCTTGCAGGATTAAAAATTAATATTCTGCAATTATTCAGTGTCCCCTATATTTGACTCGCTTTTTACAGGAAAATCTCAACCAGTAGCAACTGGTGGGCAAACCACTGTGCATACATAAGGCCATAAGATGTAGGAGCAGAAGGAGGCCATTCGGCCCATCGATTCTGCTCCACCATTCAATGAGATCATGGATGTCCTTATTATCCTCAACTCCACTTTCCTGCCTTTTCGCCATAACTCTTGATTCCCTTACCGTACATGACAGGTTTCTTAACAGTGATTCCACAAAAAGACCTACAAAAAGTCATTGATCATTTGGTGTATGGATCAGTCAGCTTTCAAATTAACATTCAAAGCTCCATGTTAATTTGTATTGAACACCCTCAGCTGCTAATGCTGAAAACAGATCTACACATCAATATTTGTGGCAACTGAGCCAGCTGGAGAACAACTCTGAATTCAAATGCTTGAGTTCCTACCATCTCTGAAAATGATGATCTCAGTGAAGGAGTGTCAAAATCACTTCTCGGTGAAAAGTGCAACTTTAGTAACTCCTTGTGAACTGTAGAAGGATAGTATCCCATGTCCCAGGGAAATATGAGCAGTTAAAGCTGCAGGGATGTTCCTTTTTGAAATTCTATCGCCAGGAATTTCCACCATGTTCTCCCACTCCGCTGCCATAACTTTGACAGAAAGCTCGTCTACAGGAAAAGGCTCAAGAAAACTCCCGGTGTATATTTTTAAAATTTACATTGAGGAGCCTAGTCAAATGGCTAAGTTAGGGCACCACCATGGATGAAAAGCGTAAGAGGGAAAAAAAAGTAAATCATGAAGTAGTGGTAAATTGAAAAAGGATAGATGAAGGGGTTTAACATAGGGACTTGACTATTCCCAGAAAGAATGGCAATGGTTGAATCAACAGTACCTCCATCAATCATGCCAGGTGACCACAATGCTTTAAGTGACTGGGATTGATTTTACACACATAATTTGTATTATGTAACTATCCTCTGCTCAGCACGTTTTTATACATACCTGTCCATCTTCAATAACTCAGTGCTATTATTGTAGGCACTTGGTTATGACAGTGTGTTCTATCAAACACAATGCAACATCCCTTGCTGCGCCCAGTAACAATAGGATCTTGATGACAGCACTCAACGAATGTGCATGCAGCCAGTGCTGCCTGAGAAAATGCCACACTTCTAACTTTGATGGGAATTGCAACAGTGTTGTTCTGCTGCTTACTTCTGAATGAAATATATGTTAGAGGAGACAAAAGGTGATAATATACATTAATGCCACATGATAAACCATAGAATCATAAAATGATATAGCACAGAAGGAGGTCATTTTGTCTAGCACGGCTGTTGCTAGCCCTTTGGTAGAGCTACCTAATTAATTCCATTTCCCTGTTCTTTCCAAGTAGCTTGGTAAAATTTTCCCTTATTGATTCAATTTGCTTTTGAATGTTACACCCGTTCTGGGCATTCCAGATCACAACACTCACTGTGTAAAAATAAAGTTTCCCCAGTTTGGTTCTGGTTCTCTTGCCAATCACCTTAAATTGTGAACTCTTGTTACGGACTCTTCTGCTGTGAGAAACAGTTTCTCTTTATTTAATCTATCAGTAATGTTGATGATTTTGAATACCTCTATTAAATCTCCTCTTAACCTTCTTTGTTCTTAAGAGAACAATCCCAGCTTCTCTAGTCTGTCCATGTAATTGCAGACCTTTATCTTTGGTACCACTCCAGTAATTCTCCTCAGCTCCCTCTCCAAGGCCTCAGAAGTTCTTCTTGAAGTATAATGTCCAGAGTTGAATACTATAGTCCATCTGAGGCTTACCTATTGCTTTATAAAGGTTTAGCATAGCTTCCTTGCTTTTGTACCCTGTAACAATCAGTAATTCCAAACATAGTTTTTGCATTTTAAAACAGCCTTCTCAACTTATTCAGCTATCTTCAAAGACTTTTGTACATACATTTCAGGTTTCTCTGTTCCTGCACCCCCTTTAAAATTGCAAATTTAGTTTGCAACTCCTCATTCTTTCTACCAAAGTGAACCACTTCACACTTTTTTTTACATTAAATGTGATCCACCATGTATGTGCCTGCTTCTCCAGTTTCCCTGAAGTCTATTATTTTACTCCTCACTGTTTACTTCAATTCCACATTTTATGTTCTCTGCAAATTTTGAAATGATGCCCTGCATCCCAAGTCTAGGTCATTAACATAGGTTAAAGAGCAATGCTCCCAACACTGAGCCCTGGCTGACAACACTGCACGTAATCTTCCAGTCTGTAAGACAATCATTCACCAGCAAGTTTACGAAAAAAAGAGTTATCTTCTCTTCAACTGTTTTGGAGTGGTGGTTGGAACTTTGAGGCCAGAAATTTCTCCCCATCAGGGTGGTTGTGTGGGGGCGGGCACGAACCCGATCGGCACCCACGATCGGGTCCGCTTCGCCGTTTTACGTGGGCAGGCCAATTAAAGCCTGCCCGTCGTGACGCACGCCCAGAAGCGCTGAGTGCTCCCTGTGTTGGGGGAGGGGGGGGGGGGGTGCGGGGGGGTGGAGGGGGTCCCTGAGTGGTTCCCTGCATGCGAAAGAGCGCAGAGATCTCCCTGAGGCACAGAGGTGTCTCAGGGAGATTTGTTTCAGTGCTAAACTTTTAACTAAAGGGTTTTAAAAACTTTTAAAACTTGTCCCCTCATGTGACACTGTCACACGAGCTGGGACATAGAACCATAGAAAAGTTACAGCACAGAAGGAGGCCATTTAGCCTATCTTGTCCATGCCAGCCCGAGGACACCCAGGTGCCCTTTCTAATCCCACCTTCCTGTGCCCGGCCCACAGCCCTGCAGCTTACAGCACTTTAGGTGCAGATCCAGGTACTTTTTAAAAGAGTTTAAAGTTTCTGCCTCTACCACCAACTTGGGCAGCGAATTCCAGACACCAACTACCATCCGCATAAAAAAGTTCTTCCTCATGTACCCCCTACACCTTCTGCCACTTATCTCGAATCTATGTCCCCTGGTTCTAGAATTCTCCACCAAGGGAAACAATTTTATCCTGTCCACTCTATCTACTCCCCTCATAATTTTGTACACCTCAATCAAGTTACCGCTCAGCCTTCTTTGTTCTAAGGAAAATAACCCCAACCTATCCAATCTCTCCTCGTAGCTACACTAACCCTGGCAACATTCTTGTAAACCTCCTCTGCACTCCAGAGCTATTACGTCCTTCCTGTAATATGGTGACCAGAACTGTACACAATACTCCAGTTGTGGCCTCATCAGTGTTTTATACAATTCCAACATTAAATCCTTACATTTATATTCTATACCCCTGCCAATAAAGGAGAGCATTCCATATGCCTTCTTTACAACCTTGTCTACTTGAACTGCTGCCTTCAAAGACCTGTGTACTTGTAGGCCAAGATCTCTCACTTCATCTACCCCTCTTAGTATATTCCCATTTATTTTGTAATTCCTGTAACTGTTTGACCTCCCTAAATGTATGACCTCACACTTCTCTATGTTAAAATCGATCTGCCACTTTACCGCCCACTCCACCAACCCATCTATATCGTTTTGGATATTATGGCTATCCTCTACACTATCCACTACTCGGCCAATCTTTGTGTCATCTGCAAATTTCCCAATCATGCCCCCCACGTTCACGTCCGAATCGTTAATATATAACACAAACAGCAAGGGTCCCAACACCGAGCCCTGTGGAACACCACTTAAGATAACTTTCCATTCGCAAGGGCATCCATCGACCATTATCCTTTGTTTCCTGTTACAAAGCCAACCTTTTATCCAGTTTTCCACATTGCCCTAAATCCCATGGGCTTTTACTTCCCTGACCAATCAGCCATGTGGGACCTTGTCAAATGCCTTACTAAAATCCATGTACACAACATCCACTGCACTATCTTCATCAACCCTTCTTGTCACTTCCTCAAAGAATTCAATCAAATTTGTGAGGCAAGACCTTCCTTTAACAAATCCATGCTGACCATCCCTGACTAGTCCATGCTTTTCCACATGACAGTTAATCCTATCTCTCAGGATTGATTCTACTAATTTGCTCACCACTGATGTAAGACTAACTGGCCTATAATTGTTTGGCATTTCCTTTGATCCCTTTTTAAACAATGGAACTACGTTTGCATTTCTCCCGTCCTCCAGTACCTCCCCTATATCTAGTGAAGATTGGAAAATCATCCTCAGAGCATCTGCTATCTCCTCCCTGACTTCCTTCAGCAACCTCGGAAATAATCTACCTGGCCCTGGCGACTTATAAACTTTCAAGGATTTCAACCTTTCGAGTACTTCCTCTCTCTTTATGACCATCCAATCCAATATCTCCTGGACTACTATATCCAAATCCTCCCTTTCCTTTGTAAACACGGAGACAAAATATTCATTCAAAACCCTTCCCACAGCCTCTGCATCTACACACAAGTTTCCATCTTCATCTCTGATAGGTCCCACTATTTGCTTAACTAACCTTTAGCATTAATGTATTGGTAAAACTTCTTTGGGTTATCTTTAACTTTACTTGCTAATCTTTTTTCATGCCCTCTCTTTGATTTCCTTATTTCCTTTTTTACTTTGTCCCTGCACTTCCTATATTCATCTAGGCTATCTGCAGTGCTTAGTTCTTTGTGCCTATCGTACGCTTTCTTTTTCTGTTTGATCTTCCCCTGTATTCCTCTAGACAACTAAGGAGGTCTAGATTTGGCAGTACCACTCTTATTTTTGTAGGGGACATATCTACTTTGTACAATTAGGATCTAGCTTTTTAGTGCTTCCCACTGGCTTTCCACTGTTTTATCCTCCAGCAGTGCTGTCCAGTCCACCTTAGCCAAGTCCCTTCTCATTTCTGCAAAATTTGCCTTCCCCCAGTTCAAGACTTTTACTCCTGCCTTATCTCTGTCCTTTTCCATGGTAATGCTAAATCTAACTGAATTGTGATCACTGTCCCCGATATGATCGCCAACTATCACTTCACCCACTTGCCCTTCTTCGTTCCCCAAGACTAGGTCTAGAATTGCATCTCCTCTCATTGGGTTTGTCACTAATTGGTTGAAAAATTTTCCTGGACACACTGCATGAATTTTTCTCCCTCAGTGCCCCTTATATTGTTTGAATTCCGGTTGATATTAGGATAGTTGAAGTCTCCTACTATTATTGTCCTCTTGTTCTTACAAGCAGAAATTTGCCTACATATTTGTTCTTCTATCTCCCTTTTACTATTTGGGGTTCTGTAGTATACTCCCAGTAGTATGGCTGCCCCTTTTTTATTTCTAAGCTCAAACCATAAAGCCTCATTTGTTGACCCATTTAGCGTATCATCCCTTCTCACAACTGGAATTGATTCTTTAACCATTAGTGCTACCCCCCCTCCTTTTTTATCTCCTACTCTATCGTGTCTGAAGACTCTATGACCAGGGATATTAAGCTGTCAGTTTTGTCCCTCCTTTAGCCAGGTCTCCGTTATAGCAATGACATCCTGCTGCCATGTGTCTACCTGTGCCCTTAACTCATCTACCTTGTTTGTAATACTCCTTGCATTGAAGTATAAACAGTTTAACCCCATCAATTTCCCTGGCTGGACACTTTTTAAACTTTGCTTCTCCTGTAACTCCATGTCTGTCACAACGTTCCTAGCTAATGTTCTACCTCCATTTTTCTGATCTGAATCTGACCTATCTGATCCTACTCCTGGGATCCCATCCCCCTGCCACACTAGTTTAAATACTCCCCAACAGAACTAGCAAAAGCCCCCGCAAGGACATTGGTCCCAGCTCTGCCATGTCAAAGAATAAATGTATAAATTTTTATTAGATTTTAAAACAGTTCATGAAGCCTCATTCCGCCCGTGGATGAGGTTTCATGAAAAATGCGAAGGCCGCCTGGGCTCTTCGCCTGCCCATCAACCTTGAGGTTGGACAGGCAGCTCATTAAATTGAGTTAATTAGGTTTTAAATGGCCTTAATAGGCCTTTGACAGTTTGGCGGACGCGCAGCTGGTTGGGCTGCGCGCCAACCGAACTGAAAATCTAAATGACGTCTGGTGACATCGGGACAGCCGCCCGACATCACCGTGCGGCATTTTGCTCATTGGCAAGCGGGCCTCGCCCCCCTCTGCTCACCAACAGGAAAATGCTGCCCTGTAGCTGCATATAGTGTTAGGAACTAGTTGATTTTAAGTAAGTTATATTTGTATTTGTGGGTGTTAAGAATAAGCTAAACTTTAAGTTTAAGTTTTAGGTTTAAGTTTAAGTTTAATTTATATTTTTGAATGTGTGTGTTAAAAAAGGGGAAATCTGTTCACTTTAGAATGTTGCCTGCAAATCTGTGGATTTGTTTGTATACCTGTATTTTAATGAGGTTTTATGATCCTTGAAGTGGTTTAGGGAAGTTAAAACAAAGTAGGGAAAACTGCTGTTGATTAGCAACAGGGACCAACAGAGGCAGAAAAAACAGAAAGCTGTCTAAGTTCAGTTGAAGGGAGCAGTTTAAGTCTCTTTCTATCTCAACATACTAGCAGATTGAGGAGGAAAATAAGTCTAAGAACCTTTAACTTCAAAAGTTAAAGTAACAGTGAATTCAAATGAGTTCTGGATCTCAAGGGAGATACCAAGTTGTCAGCAGTCTACGAGTAGAGGCAACTGCAGGGAGCAGGTCCAAAAGAAAAAGGAGAAAGGTCACAAGAAGACCTTTAAGTTAAGTCAAAAGACAAGGTCAGGAATCTGGAATAAGACCTTGCTCAGTGAAGTTAAAGTAAGGGGCAGAGGAAAAGGCTCCAAATTAAAGAGAGAAAGCTGTGGGGAGCAGAATCAAGGCAAAGTGAGCTTATGAGAAGCCAGAAGATCCAAGGAGACAGCCAAAGATTGGTGACTCCTTACTACAGACCTGTGAAGCAGTGGTGTTCTGTTGGCATGGTTAAGTACCTGAGAGAGAGTGCATGGAATGTGAAGCTTGAATGCATGGGGAGAATTTTCCCTCCGTTGGGGGGGTTGGGCGGGGGCGGGCGCAGACCTGATCAGCACCCCCAATCAGGTCTGCACTGCCATTTTAAGTGGGCGGGCCAATTAAGGCAGCTGTGTGCTCCCTGAGCGGGCGAGGTGGGGGTCCCTGAGTCGGGAGTGTGCTCTTTCATGCATGCTTGCGAAAGAGTGCAGAAATCTCCCTGAGGCACTCCCGACTCAGGGAGATAAGTTTTAAGTTTGAAAAAGTTTAATAAGGAAAAAAAAATTTTGAGACATGTCACATGAGCTGGGACATGACAATGAACTTTAATGAAAAACTTTATTTAATTTATAAACCCTTCATGAAACCTCATCCCGCCCGTGGATGAGGTTTCATGAAAAATGTAAAGGTCGCCTGGGCTCTTCGCCTGCCCGCCAATCTTAAGGTTGGACGGGCAGTTTTCTCAATAGGTTTAATTAGTTAATTAATGGCCTTAACAAGCCTTTGACAGTTCAGTGGATGCACAGCCGACTCTGTTGTGCGTCTGCCGAACTGAAAATCTAAATGACGCGCAGTGACATCAGGACGCACGCTCGACATCACCCCGCGTCAATTTACACCTTGGCGAGCAGGCCCTGCCCCTGCTCACTGATCCGAAAATTCTCCCCCTTGTGGCAATACAGGGGAAAGGAACATCAGAAGCAGAGTTTGAAACACTGGAGATGCGTCTTTACGGAAGATGTCCAAGTGAAAGCGTTGTTTAGGAGAAGATTCCAAAGTGAGTTCTTTGAGCATTGAGACTTGGGAGAAAGTTCCATGAGACCAGAGGCTCATGGTGTGACAAGCATCTGGGGGGAACTGATGGGAGATCCATAGCATCTGTTTTGGGGCACATCTGCCATTTGATCTTGGAGTGTGGTGTATCTGACCACAGGTTGCCTATTGGTTTACATGGACTGTATACTTACTGTGAACATTAGAGTGTAAGATAGGTATTTTCTAACTTGTGTTCTTCTTACAAATCTGTAAAGGTATGATTGTGGGTGAAGGACTAGTGTAATATGGTTCATCTTTTTCTTGTTTAATAAATGTTTTATTCTTTTGTTAAAAGTACATCAGCAGACTCTGTGACTCTGTTCAGTAGGGAACCCTCCACGTTTCTAAACAAAAAATAAAAATTAGAATCTATCAAGCTAGGAATCTGACTTGTCCAGTAGTAACATCAGCTGGGATCATAATAATAGTGGCAACACTTTTCCTATCCAGCATGAAAATAATTAGATAATTCCTCTGTCAATCACTCTTGTTTACCACTCTGATGCAAGCAACTATGACTACACATAACTTGTATATAATTTTCTTCAATCAGTGAAGTTTTCTGGAGAAACACGCAATTTGTCTTATGTAGCTATTCTCGGCACTGCATCTTGCTGGTGCAATCATTTGCTTTCACTGGAAGGAGTTGCTGTAATTTCAGCCATGAGTTCTATACCATCTAGTTTGTAGAGGCTCTTTTAATGGACTCTGTAGACTATGGGCAGAATTTTACGGCCCTGTTTCAGCAGGGACTGGGCTGTAAAATGCGGCGGTCCGTTATAAACGCCATTGATGACAGTAAAATCCCGCTGTCGTAAAATTCTGCCCTATGTGTCATAATTCTTAAAACAATTAATTATATAAATAAATAAACCTCTACATATGACATTATCAGCCTTTGAATTTCAAACTCATCATCGAGATGTCGCAAGAAAAGTTAAAGCCAGATTTTATCATTATCAGGAACCATTTGAAAATCAAGCGATGGTAAAGAATTATGATTACAATTCTTTTGCTTTACCGTTTCAATTTCTGTTTCTTTTCTCAAGCTTTATTAAACCAGGAGTGTTGACGATGGAATCAGAGTTAAAGAGAAAAAAAAATACATGTATGAATCTGGTTCACTAGTACATGAAAAGTGAAAACATAGAGTTTTAGTGTAAATCTTTCATCAGGCCAAATTAGTAGATTGACTTAGAAACTGATAGTAAGGCAGAGCTGAATTAACATACACAGCTGATGCTTAATCATTCCCTGGTTTCTAATAGCATTACCACTAATAATAATTCAGCTCCCTAATAACCGAGCAGTTCCTTCTAGCCTCTAATGCACCCTCATTATTCATACAAAAAAATGGGAAGCACAAAGAAAAATGATCTTAATGTTCATTATAATTCTTTGCAACTGATGTTTAAAAGGTGACTGATAGCAATACCCCTTCTATTAGCATTAATCAATGTATGGGACTAATTAAGGGTGGGCAGCTTTGCTGAAGGACAGGATATTGGGTCAAGTCTTTCAATCATGTCTGTCCTCCTTTATCATTTTGTCTCATGATATTGTTCTTAGAAGAATATTTAAAGAAACATCTTACAGCTTTTCTGTGCTTCTCAATCAAAATAGATAGCCAAGCAAGTATGTTAATAATAGCTGACATGTAATGGAGCTGAGAATTGAAGGGTCACTCAACCATTACATACTGTGCATGTCGTGAAGTTGATTACTGTTATTAAATTATGTATAATATTCTCATGATTTTATGGATATATTTAACTGTTGGATTTTCATACTGAACATGAACCAATGCTGAATCTTGGCCCGAATTTTCGTTCCCAAGGCTGGTGTGTAGCGTCGGGACCTGCATGGGTAACACGTTTTGCACGGTGTAGAAAAGGAGGGCCTGCAATGAGTTCCTGCTG
The DNA here is from genome assembly GCF_964194155.1 of Cetorhinus maximus. Taxonomy (NCBI): domain Eukaryota; kingdom Metazoa; phylum Chordata; class Chondrichthyes; order Lamniformes; family Cetorhinidae; genus Cetorhinus; species Cetorhinus maximus. The sequence goes on from NC_135882.1 coordinate 151,530,722, forward strand.
TGAGGCAGGAAGTGCTGCCGTTGCTCATAGGAGACGTCAATCAATAGTAGGTGAGCGCAAACTGTAATAGTTGTTCAACTGATTGGAAAGGCTTTCCATAGGAAAATACAGTTATGACTTCGGCCTAATCACATAGTACTGAAGGAGCATAAGGACATAAGAACTAGGAGCAGGAGTAGGCAATTCAGCCCCTCGAGTCTGCCCCGCCATTCAATACGATCATGGCTGATCTTATTTCGGCCTCAACACCAATTTCCCGCCCTCTCCCCATAACCTTTCAACCCATTACTCATTAAAAATCTGTCTACCTCCTCCTTAAATTTATTCAGTGTCCTGGCATCCACTGCACTGGGAGGTAGTGAATTACACAGATTCACAATCTTTTGAAGAAAGTAACTCCTCCTCATCCCTGATTTAAGTCTACCACCCCTTAGCCTAAAACAATGGCCTCTCATTCTAGAATGCCCACAAGGGGAAACACCCACTCCACATCTACTTTGTCTATCCCCTTTAGCATCTTATATACCTCCATTAGATTTCTTCTCATCCTTCTAAACTCTAGCGAGTATAGGCCTAAACTGCTCAATCTCTCCTCATAAGACAAGCCCCACATCTCTGGAATCAATCTAGTGAACCTCCTCTGAACCTCCGCCAATATAATTACATCCTTCCTCAAGTAAGGGGACCAAAACTGTGCACAGTACTCCAGGTGCAGTCTCACCAATGCCTTGTACAGTTGCAACAACACTTCCCTATTTTTATACTCTATTCCTTTAGCAATAAATGTCAAAATTCCATTGCCTTCCTCATTACCTGTTGTACCTGTATACTAGCTTTCAGCGATTCATGCACGAGGACACCCAGATCCCTCTGCACTGAAGCATTCTGAAGTTTCTCTCCATTTAAATAATAAGTTGCCTTTTTATTCTTCTGACCAAAATGGATAACCTCACACTTATCCATGTTAAACTCCATCTGCCAAACTTTGGCCTATTCACCTAACCTGTCCACATCCATTTGTAAATTTCTTATTTTGTCATTGCAAACTCAAGCAGACTCAAGTTAAGGCTGGAAAGGCATCACAAGACACAACCAGGGAAATGGCAGCAACTTGGCATCATCAGCTGCTCACGATATTCTATATTGACTCAGATTAGTATAATGCCTCAAGGGATGAAGGATAAATGCCACCTTTGCTTGGAATCTTTTTCCTTCCACCTACCCTCTTTCCACACATCTCTCAGGGTGCAGTTGCAATTGAGCTTTGACCCTCACAGCTGTACTCTGTCACAGCAGAACAGTGTGACTCAGACAGAGAGCAGGCCAGCAGGGTAGTTTGTAGTAGGGAGCACAACAAGCCACCTGGGGGTGACAGGAACAAATGGCAGGCCACCCTGCATTCATCCAGTCCCACTTCCCCTCACCCCCAACAATAGGCATTTATGAGTTAGAGAACATGGTTCGTGTATGGAAGCAGACATGTGTGTGAGACCATTCAAAGCAGGAAGCCTTATATGCCCATGTTTTTATTTCATTTGTCATGTCAGAATGTCACAAATCAGGCCAAGTGGGGAAGGAGCGAGATGGACTGCGCCCCACTTCAGGTAACCAGGATCTGCATATCCTGGTCGAGGAGGCCCAGAGTTGCCACAACACATTATGTCCCAGTGGCTGGTGGAACCTGTTACAGTGACCAAGAGGGCATGGCAGCATATAGCCTCCGCCGTGAGTGCAACAGGGGACTATGCCCGATCTTGTATTCAATACAGGAAAAGAGTCTACGACCTGCTGCCTTCCAGCAGGTGCGTTGCTCAGCACAAGCTCACAGTGATTCTTCACATCTAAATGTTGGACCAGTGATGGGAGACCTGACATATGCCCCTCCTATAATTGGGGGGCTGTATGTCCAAGCTGGTCCTGTAGGTGTGCACAGTAGAGATGTGACTATGCACTACAATGCACTACCAGGTTCAAGAGATTTGAGCCTGGTGCCACTATATGTTAGGCTAACATCACTCTGTATGTTGTATCTGCAGGACAAAAGGGCCCATACTGCCAGGGAGATGGCATGGGCTGTGGTGGGTCCATGGGGTGGGTCCATGAGGCTATGGGTGATCAGGAACGTGGAGGAGACAGATTTGGAGTTAGCCAGGGTGCCCACCTGGCTGGTCGTCTGGGTTGAGAATTGTCCATAGCAGGCACTAAAGGCAGTGGTAGAAAAACTTTGGATCATGGTGGTAATGGCGAAGTCGATGCTATTACTTCATTGAGAAGAAGGAGATGTTGGTTTGAGAGGGGTTACAAAGGTTGGGTTGCTTGATGAGGGCACTGCAATTATAGTTAGAGGCTAAAGGCAATGATGAGTATCAGAGCGTGCTCTCTCTATTTAAAGGGCTACATCTCATTAACTCCTGCTGTGCCTCACACAGATACTAGTGCCACTCGCTCATCTCCCCAGCCTCTTAGGCCAGTTCATCCATTGGACATCAGGAGGAGGAAGAGATGCCCGAGGATGCAGCATCACATTGGACTAGCCCACAGTCCACCAGCACATATATTGGCAGATTGGAGGGATGTAGTGTGCATTTAGACTCAGTGGCTCATGGTGAATGGCACCGCACCAGGGTACAGCAGGAGGTGTCTGAGTCAGAGACATCTGTGCGCAATCTACTCCGGAGGAGAAAGGACAGTCACGATGAAGCTCCAGTAGGCTTGGAGGTAGGGCCTCAGGAGTCACTTTATGGTACACGGTATTTGGAGCATCAACAGATGTGTGGACATCTGATGGAGTTCCATGAGGCAATTCGAGCTCGCACCCTGCAAATAGAGGAGTCCTTGGCAGTGGTGAGCTTCATCTTGTCTCAAAGGCTCAGCCGCATAAGCCCCAACCATGAGAGAATGGCCAGATGCATGGAGAGACACAGGCAGCATCAGTTGGAGTGAATACAAGAACAGCATAACTGCTCGCAAAGGGTACAAAGCTTGCTCAGTAGCCTGGAGCAGTCCACTCAGTGTACGAGTGTTGAGAGCCATGGAATACATAAGGAGCTGCATATCTTTAACAGGATGTTCATACTGGTGGCACAACATTTACTAGAATGAATGACTGCTACACCCCTAACCCGCGTCAAGGCCAACCTATGGATGTGGTGGTTAGTGAGGAGGGTGGATAGTGAGGAGGGTGTCGGTTCTGAGAGCATCTCAGCATCCTCCTATTCTTCTAACTCTCCTGCCCCTCTGCCAGAGCCCTTGTCTGCTCTACTTATCCCAGTGACAACAACTGCCCCTGCAGAAATGCAGAGGCCACAGTCTGAGGTAGTCACCAACACAGTGTCCCTGCACAGTGAGGCCAGTCACCACACTCCTCACTGCCATATAGCATGAGAGTCGAGCAGGCTGCTTCTACTTCCTCTAAGGTAACACGGAGTGGGGGCAAAATGTAAGAGCATTCAAGAGCGCAGGGCGCCGTGTTACCTCGATCACTGATAGGTTCACTGTGGTTACATTTCATATCACTTTGTTTATATCACAATTAAGCACATTGTAAATAAAGAAAATGCCAAAAATATCTCAGTCTGCTTTTGTACACCAGTACTCTAATACACCAATATGAGAATGTTTGCAGAATGGAGGAGGTCCTTCACATTAGCAGTGGAGACTGCATGCTGAAGTCCATTCTCTTACTGGTGTCATCTGAACAAGGCTGTGCCCTTCTCTAGACCTTCAGATATGGTACACCAAGGGGTGCAGCTTCAGATGTTCCTTGCAACATTTCTTGTCCATCAATGATTGTCTTTGTCAGACTCAAAAATCAAATCCAGTTTATCAGGTACTCTGTTGAAGACATTCATCCAAATGTGATTGCTACATAGTCACTTAAGTGGATTTTAAGATGCCATGTATGCTCCAGGGATTCATGCTTGTGTGGTTACTCCACTACATTTGAAGCCTTTATCTTTTGGGCAGTAGAGGCCATAGGTTCACAGGGAACCGAGGAGTTTGGCAGCAGTGCATGTTGCAGATGTCACACGCTCCTAACACAGGATGCCATTGGTGAATGGATAATGTGGAAGGTAATAGAAGGAGGTGCAAACACATATGTGGTATCTCCCTGTACAATGTGCAGTTGCTGCAGTGCTGTTAGTGCATACAATCATATCTGAAGGTCGTGGGTATAAAGTCCTACTTCCGATTGGCACTCTTGGCATGGCAGGCATGCTGTGACTAGGCACACACGCGCAGGAACACCTTGGCAAGGTCACACACCACCTGCACATTCAAGGATTTCCTATTTATGAAGAAGCCCAGTTGATGATTTGTTGCCCTTATGGTGACATAGGTGCAGACAATAGCCCCCTGTACTTGATCTGCTAATTCTGCAAATCCCCTGGCCTTTTGCATCTCTGACACCACATCCATTGCTAAGTTTATGTGCTCCCTCCACCCGAACAAAGAGGGCAGCTGTAATTGCCTTGATGCACTTGTGTGTGGCTGATATACTGCAGAGATCATTCCAGGCTGATGCCAGGAATAAGCCAGCAGCATAACAATTTAGAGGCACTGCGACCTTAAGTGCCACCGGCAGGGCATGCAGATATTGCAGACTGTGGTGCCAGATCTTGTTGTGCCATGGTACATATCTTGGTAACCAATTTCTGGGTTAATCTGAGCCAACTTCTGCATTGGTTTTATGCCATATCTGGATATGATCTCCCCAGCTGGTATACCCATATCTCAAGGTAAAACCTTGTTGTCCTTCTCTTCTGCCTCCAGCTCATGGCCTTGTCCCACACAAGTGCATCTATGGCATGAATATGTGGAGGTGCCTTCCACATTTTGCAGATGCACACTCACCCCCTTCTCTGGCACACTCTCCTCACTCCCACCTGAAGTCAGGAGGGCCGAAGATATCTGCCCTTCCAAGGTCACAGGCCCTACCCTCCAGCTCCCTTGGGTGTCAGCCAAACACCAGTGTTTGAAATGGTTCAGCCTCTGTGGCATGTGCTGAAACATTTTTTGAGCTCTCAAAAAGAGAACCTGACCTATTCAAAGGCATTCTGCTAGTTTTATGACTTTTACACAAAGTCATAAGTTCCACAAGTCAGGATCTGGAAATTGCAGAGACCAAAAATCATTTCTGATTGTAGGCAGCCACACTTTTAAATGTACTGCTGCTTCAGTGAACCACGCATGTGTAAAATCCACCCTGCTCCCATTCTCCCACCCCACCCCCGGCGAAAATGGTGGGTGTCGGATATGGGAGGTGGGGTGGGGCGGGGAGGGGTGTGGGGGTGGTTGAGATTTTTTGTTTTGGGGAACTGGTGCTATTCTGGATAAGTCAGAGTCATTCCAACACTGCAAAAATTCAGCCCTTGTTTCAAACCATTAAATTGCTGTACTATATTAAATACGTTTTTCAAGACCACAAACCACCACCAGGGTCAGACATACAGTTTGTAGAAGTCGTAAAATCGAGCAAGGAGGCTTGTTGTACACTGTCAGCTATGACTCTGTGGTAGCACTCTCATCTCTGAGTTAGAAGGTTGTGGATTCAAGTCCCGTTGCAAGGACTTGAGCACAAAATCCAGGCTGACATTCCAATGCAATACTGAGGAGGTGCTGCACAGTTGAAGATGCTGAGAGGTTAAATTAAGGCTCTAACTGCCATCTCAGGTGAGTATAAAAGACCCCATGGCACGATTATGAAGAAGAGTAAAGGAGTCCTTCCCCAATTCCCTCAATTAACAATGAGAATAAGAAGTTTTAAAATATTAAAATCCATATCCCAAAAACTTAGTCATTAAAAACATTGCCATTGTGGTGATGAGTGCAAAACCTAAAAGGGTCCTTGTGTATCCTGGGCCTGAGGTGGGTTGCCTGAATTTAGCCAAAACAGCAATTATGTGTTATAATTGACTTGAGGGCCAGGCAGGAGAAAAAAAGCAAATAATGCCCATTTCTCAATTGGAATTCTGCTGCTCCCATTGCAAATTTGGCTGTTGAATAAAAAAAAGTTTGGCAGTGGAGCTCTCCAATAATGGAACTGCTTTCTGAGACCTTCAAAGCTCACAAATGAGAAAAGGCACTTGGGCATTTCACCAGATGGATTCTAATCTTTAAGTGAAGCACATTGACTTTTACATAGGGCCAACTGTAAGCTGTAAATATTCCTCAGTCGAGGATTGTAGCTCTCTGCACCAACCAGCCTAGCGGTGAGGAGAAAAAAAAGAAAACAGTAAATGCTGGAAATTAGAACAGAAAATATAAAATGTACAGCAAGTCAGTCAACGTGTGAAAGAAGAAATATAGATGAACATTTTTGCTTGCATTCTCTATGGAAAGTCACCTGTTAGGAAATAGAAATAGTTTATGAAAGTTATAATTGTATTTGTGGGTGTTAGGAATGAGCTTTAGCTTTAATGTTTAAGTTTAATATGTATTTCTGTATCTGTATGTTAAGAAAAGGTCAAATTGAGTTTTAGTTTCACTTTAAAAGGTGACTGCATTCTTAATTAAAGTTTTATGACTGTTGCAGCTAAGTTAAACAAACATGAGTAGAGAAACTGCCTAGCCACAGGGGTCCAAAGAGGCAGGTCCCATCTGCAGACACACAGAAGAAACTAGAAACAGCAGTTTGATTTGGAAGCTGTTTGAGTTCAGTTGGTTTTGAAAGTAGCTACCAGGAGAGACTGGAGCAAAGGAGATAGATAGCTAGTCCCAAGCTGAAGTAAAGACCCCAAAGTCCAGGGGAGTGGAACAGGAGAAAGTCCTAAGCAGACCTTCTAGTCAAAGGAAGTACAGGAACCTGGAAAAGGTCCTACTAAGTGAAATTAAGAGTACGGGGCAGACAGAAAGGCTCCAAGCTTCAGATTTAAAGAACAAAAGCTGCAGAAAGCAGATTTAAAGTGATAACAGTTTTGCAAGAGGCCAGAAGGTCCAAAGAGACAGCAGAAGGTCTGTAACTCTTTGTTATAGGCATTTGAAGCAGTGGTGTACTGTTGACAGCTGAGTCGGTGAGAGAGAGAATGCGTGGAAGACAGCCTGAATGCATATGGTGACCCAGGGGTGAGGAACATCAGAAGGAAAGTTCAAAATCCTGAAGGTGAACTGTTGTGGAAGGCATCTGAGAGGAAGCATCATGTTTAGGAGAAGATTCCAAAGCAATTCCAAACACTCATGTCGCACTGTCTCCACTTTTCACAAACTATATTTTACAAATATGATTTAAAAACTTTAATGTTTATTATAATAGATTAATTTAATTACCACAAATATAAAATTACACTTTCAGAAACCAGTAGTAGTTATGTGCTCTGCACGTTGCTAAAAACCCAGTTACATTACATTTCAGATTGAAAACAGCGCACGAGGAGAGGCAGTCGGGAGACTGAAAACAGCGCGCGAGGAGAGGCAGTCTTACCTTTCGGGGTGAGAGGAGTCAGACCTGCATGGGAGCACCCTTCCTGAACCGCTCGGTGGATTTGAAAAAAGTGTGAAAGTGACATCACAGGAAAGTTGTGAGCTGATTGGTTCTTGAGCAGCTGCTGTTAGGGGTTGTGTTTCAACCTCAGTAATTTTGCAAAACGTAAGTTTCTAAACTAGCACAGGGAAAGTAAGAATTTATAGGCACAGGCGAGGGGGCTGATTTGTGAGCAAGGGCAAAGAATTTCCACTTTCTACTAATCTCCAGTTTATAGTTAATAGTACAAGAGTCAAGTTAAAGTAAGTAAAAGTAAGTAAAGTTAAAGTAAATAAAATGATTTAAAGTTTAAGGTTAGGGCATGGCAGGACAGCTCAGCCAAGCGGAATGCCCATCCTGTAGCATGTGGGGAGTCGTGGGCACTTCTCGTGACCCAGACGAGCCCATGTGCAGGAAGTGCCATCGGTTGCACAAGCTTGAGCTCCGCGTTTTGGAGCTTGAGCAGCAGCTGGAGTCACTGAGCTGCGTCCGTGAGGCAGAGAACTACGTGGATAGCACGTTCAGAGAGGTGGTCACATTGCAACTTAGGGGCAAGCAGGCAGATTGGGAATGGGTGGCCACCAGGCAGTCCAAGAGAAACAGGCAGGTAGTGCAGGAGCCCTCAGAAGACCCACTTACTAACTGGTTTTCCATTCTGGATATTGGTAAGGGCGATGGGTCCTTGGAGGAGTGCAGCAAGAGCCAAGCCTGTGGCACCGCGGTGACCCAGCTGTGCCAGAGGGGATGAAGAAGAGTGGAAGGACAGTACTGATAGGGGATTCTTTAGTTAGGGGGACAGACAGGCATTTCTGTGGCAGTCAACTTGACTCCACGATGATTTGTTGCCTCCCTAGTGTTAGGGTCAAGGATGGCACAGAACGGCTGCAGGACATTCTTGTGGGGGAGGACGAACAGCCAGAGGTCATTGTCCACATTGGTACTAACGACATAGGTAGGAAGGGGGATGTGGTCCTGCAATCGTAATTTAGGGAATTAGGTAGAAAATTAGCAAGCAGGACTTCAAAAGTAGTAATCCCTGGATTTCTCCCAGTGCCACGTGCAAGTGAGTACAGAAATAGGAAGATAAGACAGATGAATGCGTGGCTGGAAAGATGGCGCAGGAGGGAGGGCTTTAGATTCCTGGGACAGGCTCTGGGGGAGATTGCACCCATACATGCCGGACGGGTTGCATCTAATCAGAGCCAGGACTGAGTTCCTTGTCGGTTGTTTTGCTAGTGCTGCTGGGGAGGTTTTAAACTAACATAGCAGGGGTGTGGGAACCAGGTGTGAATATTAGAAAGTAATACCAGGGTGTACAGGATGCTGGGAGAGGCAGATAGCACTAAACTAGAGAATAAGAAGTTAATAGATGGAGTCGGAGTAAAGAAGCAAGTAATGAAGCCTAAATCAGAGTTACACTGTATGTGTGCGAATGCACAGAGTATAGTTAATAAAATTGGGGAGTTACAGGCACAGATTGCCTTGTGAGATTATGATGTTGTGGCAGTAACGGAGACCTGGCTTAAAGAATGGCAGATGTAGCTGTTTAATATTCCTGGTTACAAGGTGTTCAGAAAAGATAGGAAAGGGAAAAAAGGAGGAGGGTGGCATTTTTAGTTAAGGAGAGTATTGCAATGCTGGAGAAAAAGGATGTGTCAGAGGGTTCAAGGACAGAAATGATTTGGCTAGAGCTAAGGAATAAGAAGGGTGCAATTACATTGTTCGGTGTAATCTCTAGACCACCAGCTAGTGGGAAGGGTATAGAGGAATAAATCTGCAAGGAAATTACAGAGCGGTGTAAACATCATAGAGTAGTTATAATGGGGGACTTTAATTACCCATATATAGACTGGGATAGTGGTAGTGTAAGGGGCAGTGAGGGACAAACATTCATAGAGTGTGCTCAGCAGAACTTCCTACAGCAGTATGTGTCCAGTCCAACAAGAAAGGAAGCACTGCTAGACTTGGTTCTTGAGAAGGAGGTGGGCCAAGTAGATCAAGTGACAATGGGGGAACAATTAGGGGACAGTGATCATTGTATCATAAGATTTAGGATGACGACAAGCAGGCAGATGGGGAATGGGTGACCACCAGGCCCATTGGTCAATCCAGTTTAAGAATAATTAACTGGCAGAGAGCGGACTTCAATGGGGCAAGAATAGAGCTGGGCCAGATAGACTAGAACCAAAGTTTGGTGGGAAAAACAGTAGCAGAACAATGGGCTACCTTCAAAGAGGAGATGGTTTGTGTACATTCAAGGTATGTTCCCTCAAAAGTGAAGGGTAGGACAAACAAATCCAGAGCTCAATGGATGACAAAGGAGATAGAAATTAAGATAAAGTAGTAAAAGTGTGCTTCCGACGTGTCAGGTAGCAAATACAATTGACAACCAAGCTGAATACAGAAGGTTCTGAAGGGATGTAAAAAAGGAAATACGAGAAGCAAAGAGGGATTATGAGAAAAGACTGGCAGCTAACATAAAAGGAAATCCCAAAGTATTCTATAAGCACATCAATAGTAAAGAGGTGATAAAAGGAGGAGTAGGGCCGATTAGGGACCAAAAAGTGGATTTACACAGAGGCAAGAGGCATGGTTGAGGTGTTAAATTAATACTTTGCATGTCTTTACCTACAAGGCAGATGTTGCCCAGGTCATGGTGACAGAGGAGGAAACTCAGTCACCAGAAGGGTTTAAAATTGATAAGGTGGTGGTATTGGATAGGGTGTTGGTACTTAAAGTTGATAAGGCACTGGGACCAGATGAGATGCATCCAAGAATATTGAAGGAAGTGAGAGTGGAAATTGCAGAGGCACTGGCAATAATCTTTCAATGTTCCCTGGATTCAGGGGAGGACTGGAGAATTACAAACATTATGCCCTGGTTCAAAAAAGGTTGTAAACATCTACCCTGCAATTACAGACCAATCAGTTTAACTTCAATGGTGGGGAAACTTCTGGAAACAATTATTCATGATAATTATGGAAAAATGTGGATGTATTCGGAAGAGCCAGCATGGGTTTGTTAAAGGAAAATCATGTCTAACTATCTTCCTGGAGTTTTTTTCAAGAAAGCAGGGCCGTCGATGTGCTGAATATGGATTTCCAAAAGGCATTCAATACAGTGCCACACAACAGAATTGAGGGAATTTATAGGTCATAGAATAAAAGGGACAGTAGCAACTTGGATACAAAATTGGCTGAGAGATAGAACGCAGAGAGTAATGGTTAATGGGTATTTTTCGGCTGGAAGATGATTTGTAGTGGAGTTCCCCAGGGGTTGGTATTTCAATTTCAAATTTTGCGGGTTGACACAAAACTTGGGAGGATTTTAAACTGCGAGGCGGATAGTGTAGAACTTCAAAAGGACATTGCCACTTTGGTGGAGTGGGCAGATAGCTGGCAGATGAAGTTCGATGCAGAGAAGTGTGAGCTGATACACTTTGGTACAAAGAACATGGAGAGAAAATATAAATTAAAGGATACTATTCTAAAGGGTGTGCAGGAGCAGAGAGACCTGGGTGATTACGTACATAAGTCATTAAAGGTGACAGGACAGGTAGAGAGAGTCGTTTCTAAAGCATACAGTATTCTAGGCTTCATTAGTAGGGGCATGGAGTACAAGAGCAGGGGGGTTATGGTGAACTTATATAGGACACAGGTTAGGCCTCAGCTGGAGCATTCTGTACAGTTCTGGGTGCCACACTATTGGAAGGATGTGAACTCAGTGGAGAGGTTTACGACAATGGTTCCAGGGATGAGATACTTCAGTTATGAAGAAAGATTGGAGAAGTTGGGACTGTTTTCCTTGGAGAGGAGAAGGCTAAGAAGAGACTTGATAGAAGTTTTCTAGATCAGAGAGATCTGGACAGAATAGATAGGGAGAAACTGTTCCCACTTGTGAATGGATTGAGAACAGAGGGCACAGTTTTAAAGTGTTTCACAAAAGAAGCAAATGTGAGGTGAGAAAAAACTTTCACACAGCAAGTAGTTAGGGTTTAGAATGCACTGCCTGGAAGTGTAGTGGAGGCAGCTTCAACTGAAGCATTCAAGAGGGCATTGGATGATTATTTAAATAGAAACAATGTGCATGGTTATGGGGAAAAGGTAAGAGATTAGCACAAAGTTAAATGCTCAGAGAGCTGGTGCAGACATCACAGCCCGAATGACCTCCTTCTATACCATAACAATTCTGTGATTCAATAAGGTGTTACTTTTCCAAGAGTTTTTACAGCTAAAGCTAATATTGTAAAAGTGCACGGTCTCATTAGTTGTGATTTCTAATTATGGGGACGTGTAGATCAACAACAAAACATGTGTTTATATAATTTACAATTATATTTATTTAACTGTGCAGGTGTGGACTCCAGAATTTGCTCTCAGTTTCAGAGAACAATGATGGAGAACACAAACTGTTTTTGCAATCATCACTATGGTAAAAATCAGGGTCTATGAGTATCTTTTAGATCCAGTACCACATTTGTGACAAGTAAGGAAAGTTACTTAGACTGGGCCATAACTTCCGGTGCAGTGGCAATTGAGTCGGATTGCCACTCCCCTCGTAGTTACTTACCAGCCGCTCCTATCTCACCTGACCTTTTGACTCAGGCTAGGCGAGATCTGTGTGGTGCAATGGATTCTCGAGACCTACAGTCAAGGGCAGTTCAGGCAAAGTAAGTCAGTCATGCAACCTTTTTCACAGCACAAGCTGCTGTCAAGCAGGTAAGATTAAAGATTCAGCCACTTTGACAAGCTAGGGAGAAGGTAAGTGTCTAAAGTAAGTGGGTAGGATTGGGGGGAGGTGGGGGAGCCCTGTTGGAGATTGAGGGGGTTATTGGGGGTGGGCAGGGATTCCCATCAGTGGGAGGTGGGGGGAGTCCCGTCGGGGAAGACCCATGGGCGGGGTGGGGAGATGGGGGTGGGGGGAGGTGGTTGGGTCAGTGTTATGGTTACCCAGAAGCTAGAAGTGGTTTTAATTCTTCTAACCTTTTCTGGGTAACTGTTGCTGTATGACAGTCTGAACCATCTGAAGTTTGCAATTTAAATCGTATTTTTGGATACGATTGCCCATCAGAAGTTTGAATATCCTGGGCAATTGCCCTGCAACTCTTGCCTGGGAACTTCTTGCAAGGGTGGGGGGGTTCCCCAGTGCACCTTTGGGGTACCCCCCACCGATACACTGTCCAGGAGCTCGGAAGTTACAGCCCAATAAATGCTGGATGAAGTATCTGTCAACTGGTCAAAAACAACAACGTTGAACTAAAAACTGTCCAATTCTATTATGAAACAACGGTTTTAAAAATTCAGGAAGCCATTGCAAAACACAGGCGATAGAGGAAACACTATTGGCCAGTGGTATGTTGACTTATTTTGTGAATAATGCAACAAAAACACACCGGATGTTCATTTTTTGGAAAAATATACTTTATTCATAAAATATCTGAAAGAACATTACAAAATATTTCTAAATGGCCATCACAAAAAGTGCAATCAGATTCAACTTTTACACATGGATCACGAGGTGATTCAACACAATCAATGAATATTACAGTCATTTCAATATGGTCATTACAGACAGTGCAATGGTATTGGAGTTATTGACATACATCATGTTGCACTCTGAGGTGCTTCAATACAATTTTAATACATTTATTATTCACTACATACAATCTTTGTGTGTAATACAGCCCGAGGGGTCTATACAATTCCCAGCCCCTCAGTGCACCACGGCAGAAAGGTCTTAGACAGCGACCTTTCCCCATTGTGCCTTTGCGGCGGCTGCTCCAAGCTTTAGTGCGTCCCTCAGCACATAGTCCTGGACCTTGGAATGTGTCAGTCTGCAACACTTGGTCAGGGACAACCCTTTGTGGTGGAAGACCAACAAATTTTGGGCAGACCAAAGAGCCTCTTTCACCGAGTTGATGGTCCTCCAGCTACAGTTGATGTTTGTCTCGGTGTGTGTCCCTGGGAATAGCCCATACAGCACAGAGTCCTGCGTCACAGCACAGCTTGGGATGAACCTCGACAGAAACCACTGCATCTCTCTCCAGACCTTCTTTGCAAAGGCAAATTCCACAAGGAGGTGAACAACGGTCTCATCCCCACCACAGCCACCTTGAAGGCAACGTGCAAAGGGGGTGAGATTCCTGGCTTTTCTCACCACCAGCCTGGTTACATCTTGGTGCTTGTTGGAAAGTTCTGGCGATGAGGCATTCTGTCAAATGACTTTGACTGTCTGCTGGGGGAACCATCTGACAAAATCCACTAAAACACACTGTTGCATTCCCTCTATACTCACCTGCTATTATAGTTAATGAAGCACAGTCGGGAGAGGGGGTTATTTATAATGTTCTACCTTTTGGTTTCACATTACAGCGTAATTAGCACATCAACACTCACTGCAGTTGCTGGTTTTGTGTTCCTCCGTTCATTAAAATGCTGTTCGTGCATAATTAGAAAGCCATGAATGACACTCAGGGGAATTCGAACAAATAATTACTGGTCTCACTGTTCCTCGGTAGTCTTTTACAATGAAGGGTACTTGGCTACTTTTTTGGGAGTGGGGTTGGGGACAACAGTATGACATTTGTTGTTGGAAATGTAAGTAAAATTTTGCGCCGGCAGAGAGAATTGGCTGCTTTGTGTAGTTGGAAGAAATGGGTTGCAGTAAGAGAGCCCTCCCCAGTTTCGGTCGCCAGCAAGAGGCGCTGTGCTGTTTTGAACCAGCTGTACACACACGATTTATGTAAATACACTTTGTCTAATAGGGGTGCTGACCAATTATTGTGTTTGCAAAATGTAGCCTGTTCGCCGTACCGTTGACTCGTGCGCATCCAATTTGTACAATGAATTGCTGACTGTCTGCTTAGTCTGAAGGAAGTATTGTGACTGAATGAAGTGGCTGACCAGGAAAGTCCTGCAGAGGTCCTGCGGTGTTAAGTCATTACTACGGCCTGGGGGTCATGATAGCAAAATGCATCCGTTTCCTGCTAATTGCCAATCCAATCCGAAAACAAGGCTGCTGCTTTCTTTTTGTTTCTGTTGGGACGTAATGATAAACACAATGTTGACCCAATGTTAGTTCCCCTTGTTTAAAAAGAAAGCATTTCACATCAATCGGGTTTGTACCTTCTGCGAAATTCAGGAGCGGAGTTGGGATTCAGACCTCGAATTCTCAAATTTGAATGGCCGCTGGTGTTGAAATGTTAATTTTGGTTATTAGCGACTGCACATCACAAGACCAGGTAGTTGAACAAGTAGTCAGTTCTTTTCAATATAAGCCTCTCAGATTTTTGCACAGAACGTACTCTTCCCAGAAAACTAGCTGATGGGAGCCCTATGATTGTTAACACCAATGTTAAAGGGCGTTAGTGCACTTAATAATGTGGCAAATCTTGATCTTGCCACACTTAACTATTCGTGGGACTTTGCGGGGGAAAAATATATCTGTAGAATGAACGGTAACACCTGAACGTAAGGGATAAGTCGTGCTGAAAGATGCCAAAAGCTCAAATGCCAGTGCGTATCGAAATATAGCATCGAAAAACAACTTAAATACTGAAAACAAAACAGCTGATATTGATATTCAAGCCGAGTGAAGGAACAAAATGCAGTAACCTAAAATGAAACGGCTGCACAGTGCATCACAGTAAAGGTCCATCAGGTTCGAAAGCTTTGAAGAGCAAGTTTAGCATTGGTACCAAGAAATATTTCTGAACGCAAAAGGGTCAATCGCCATTCGGAACAGGCTGTGGCACGAAGAGTGGTTGAGGCCAGAGCACTTGTCAAGAAACAAATAGGTACTGTAATGGGAAGATGGAAGTGCTGACATTCTGGACAGATGAGGAAAAAAAAAACTGTTTTCTTCATCTCAATCTATCTTGTGAACTAAGAGAAAACATTGTCCTTGTGACACAAAATGCAATCAATTACACTGAAGTCTCCATCAGTGTGGAAGTCAGATCTTTGAAATTGTGCAATATATTTCATGGAAAAAATACAGAATGTGAAAACATGATGTGGAGTATTTCATTTCCTCTCTTTATGGTTAAAAAAATCAGTTTTCATTTCATTGCATTCCACCCCCACTCCCACTGTTATTTAGGTAAATGTCCTTTCTTCTTTGACCCCTGCTGATGATGTTCATTCACTGGTACCATTCCAAACCCAATCCATTTCCTAAATCTAAATTTGCATAAAACAACATGAAAACAAATCACAGTTATGAACAGAGGTCACTGTGTCTCAAAGTATATGGACAATATTAGCTCAGGGATGACCAGGGGTGGTGCTACTGAATAGAACACTTAAAATGGTGGAGCAAGGAATTTGACATGAGCGTATTAACAAGGTTTTACTAATTCATCTTGAGTAGGTCAACACCTCCACTAAAATAGCAGAGGGAATAAATTGATGCAATCATTTGTATGAGGACAGCAATTGCAATAGGTTCCAGCTGCTGTTTTTAGTAACACGGGTTGGGGGTTCCCCCTTCTGCTTCATGGGCAATTGAAGAGTCATACAAATCAGGAGGGTTCAATCATGAGGCCCTGTTGAGTTAGTCAATTCCCTTTTCAATAATTGGCCTCACTGCCCCTGGGTTAAATGAAGAAAAATCATCCTGAATTCCTTTTCCTCATTACTGTCCAGTAAGCCCTGCTGTGGTTTCTGTGTAAACGATGGTGGTCTGGAATCTTGCTGGTGCCAGATCGGTTTTAAAATAGGTGCCTAAGAACTGTACATGCTATCTAACCCTCATAGGAAGAGTCATAGTTCAGACTGATATTAGAGAGAGGGATGCATAAGGAAAAACAGTGATGGCAAAGCAAAGAAGATGACAGTTGGAGGGGTGCCCTAAAACATGTACAGAGTGGTGGAGTTTAAGAAGGGTCTTTAAAGGAGGTGGAAGGGTTTAGGGAGAACATTCTGGAACATGGAGGCTGGGCAGCATCAGACTGCTGCCAATGGTGGGATGAAAGAATTGAGAGTTAGAGGGATGGTGTTGTATGGCTGGAGGAGGTTACAGAAATAAAGAAGCATAAATAATGGAGAAACATAGAAAATAGGAGCAGGACATTTGGCCTTTTGAGTCTGCTCCATCTTTTAATATGATTATGGCTGATCTTCTATCTCAATGCCATACCCCTACTTTCTCCCCATACCCCTTGATGCATTTAGAGTCCACAAATATACCCTATCTTGTCTTAAATATATTCAGTGACTTGGCCCCCACAGCCCTCTGTGGCAGAGAATTCCACAGGTTCACCACCCTCTGAGTGAAGAGGTTTCTCCTCACCTTTGTCCAAAATGGCCTACCCTATATCCTGAGATTGCGATACCTGGTTCTAGACCCCACCCCAGCCAGGGGAAACATCATCCCTACACCCAGTCTGTCCACCCCTATCAGAATTTTATACATTTCAATGAGATACCTGCTCATTCTTCTAAACTCCAGTGAATACAGGCCTAATCAGCTCAATGACTCCTCATACGATAATCCTGCCATCCTAAAAATCAATCTTGTGAACCTTCGCTGCACTTCCTCTATGGCAAGTATATCTTTTCTTAGGTGAAGAGAACAAAACTGCACACAGTACTCCAGATGTGGTCTCACCAAGGCCCTGTACAGCTGTAGTAAGACACCCTTGCTCCTGTGTTCATCCTCTCACAATGAAAGCCGACATACCATTTGCCTTTTTAACTGCTTGCTGCACCTGCATGCTTGCTTTCAGTGATTGTTGTACAAGGACACACAGGTCCCTTTGTACATGAACATTTCCCAATCTATCACCATTTAAATAATGCTCTGCCAGTCTGTTTTTCCTACCGAAGTGGATGACTTCACATTTAACTATGTTATACTGCATCTGCCATGTGTTTGCCCACTTACTCAACCTGTCTAAATCGCCTTGTCATCAGTAAACTTGGAAATATTATAATTGATTCTTTCATCCAAATCATTGATATACATTGTGAATAGCTGGGGCCCAAGCACTGATCCCTGTGGTACCCCATTAGTCATTGCCTGCCACCCCTGTATGCTAACTAATTCTCAATCCATGTTAATATATTACCCCCAGTCCCATGTACTTTAATTTTACACACTAACCTCTTATGTGGGACTTTATCAAAAGCTTTCTGAAAATCCAAATACACCACATCTGCTGGTTCTCCCTTATCTGGTCTGCAAGCTCCTCAAAAAAGATCCAGCAGGTTGTCAGACATGATTTCCCTTTCATAAATTCATGTCGATTTTGTCTAATCCCGTTAATATTTTCTAAGTGTCCTGTTATCACATCCTTTATAAATGGACCCTGGCATTTTCCCTACTACTGATGTTAGGCTACTCTGTCTATAATTTGCAGCTTTTTCCCTCCTTATTTCCAAGGCCACCTCCTTTAGTACCCTGGGGTGTAGATTATCAGGCCCTGCGGAATTAAGGCCATCTCCTCAGGGCTGGAGAGGAACTTGGAGTGGGAGGGGAGGGATCCAGTTGTCATCATCCATGTTGGTGCCAATGACATTGATAGGACGAGAAAGGAGGCTCTGTTGCCACAGGCAAACTGGCATAGGGTAAATAAAGTCAAGGAGTTAAATGTGTAGCTCAGAGATTGGTGTGGAAGGAATGGGTTTTAGTTCATGGGTACTGGCACCAGTACTGGGGTAGAAGGGAGCTGTTCTTGCGGGACAGGCTTCACTTGAACGGTGCTGGGACAAGTGTCCTGGTGAACCGAATAACTAGAGCTGTAGAGAGGGCTTTACACTAAATAGAGGGAGGGTCCTGGAAAGGGGATACATAGGCTGACAAAGCAAAAGGACATGGCAGCCACGCAGGGCAGCTGTTTAGGTGATGATACGCAGAGTGCGACAGGAAGGGACAGAGTGTACAAACATTAAAAAAGCAGCAAATAGGATCAAAGGGGGAAAAAATGGTAAAAGGGGAAAATTAATGGCCCTTTACTTAAATGCACGTAGTATTCGGAACAAAATAAATGAATTAACCACACAAATAGAGGTTAAAGGGTATGATTTTATAGCCATTATGGAGACGTGGTTACAAGGAGATCAAAGCTGGGAACTAAATGTTCAAGGGTATATGACGTTTTGAAAGGATAAGCAGGAAGGAAAGTTTGGCGGGGTAGCTTTGCTAGTAGGAGACAGAATAAGTATGATAGCAAGAAAGGATCTTGGATCGGAAGATGTAGAATCCACATGGATGGAGGTAAGAAATAACAAGGGGAGAAGACACTGGTGCAAATAGTCTATAGGCCCCCTGGCAGTAGCTATACTGCAGGATAGAGAATAAATCAGGAGATAATGAGGGCATGTAAAGAAGGCAGTATATTAATCATGGGTGACTTTAATCTTCATGCAGATTGGGAAAATCAAATTGGCAGAGGTAGACACGAGCAGGAATTCATAAAGTGTATTTGGGACAGTTTCTTAGAACAATATGTCTTACATCCAACCAGGGATTAGGCTGTTTTGGATCTGGTGATGTGTAATGAGGCAGGCTTAATAAATGATCTCAGAGTAAAGGAGCCCCGAGGAAACAGTGACCATAATATGGTAGAATTTAGCATTCAGTTTGAGAGTGAGAAACTTGGGTCGGAAACAACAGTGCTAAACTTAAATAAGGGTTGGAATTAGGGCAGAGTTGGCTGGAGTGGACTGGGAAAGCAGTTTGGCAGAAGAGACAGTTGACAAACAATGGCAGGTGTTTAAAAAAGTATTTCATGACTCACAACAAAGATATATCCCCGTGAGGGAGAAGGATTCAAGGAAGGGGATGAACCAGCTGTGGTTAACCAAGGAAGTTAAGGAATCAAATTGAAAGAAAAAACATACAATGTGCAAAGGTTAGTGGTAAGCCAGGGAAAGTTTTAAAAACCAACAAAAGATGACCAAAACAATAATAAAGAGGGAGAAAATAAACTTTGAGAGTAAACTAGCAAGTAATATAAAAACAGACAGTAAGGGTTTCGTTAAATATATTAAAAGGAAGAGAGAGGCCAAAGTGAACATTGGCTTCTTGGAGAACGAAGCTGGGGAAATAATAATGGGGAACCAGGAAATGGCAGAGGAGTTGAATAAATACTTTGCTTCAGTCTCCACAGTAGAAGATACTAATAGCATTCCAAAAACACTAAATAATCAAGGGGCAAAAGGGGAGGAATTAAATACAATAATTATCACTAAAGAAAAAGTACAAGGGAAACTAATGGGACTAAAGGACAATAAGTACCCTGGACCTGATGGGTTGCATCCTAGGATATTAAAGGAAGTAGCTACAGAGATAATGGCTGCACTGGTATTAATCTTCTAAGAATCCTTAGATTCTGGAAAAGTCCCATAGGATTGGAGAATGGCCAATGTAACACCCTTATTCAAAAAGGGAGGGAGACAAAAAACAGGTAACTATAGGACAGTTAGCTTAACATCTGTCATTGGGAAAATGTTGGAGTCTATTTTAAAGGATGTAATAGCAGAGCATTTAGAAATACAAAATCAAATCAAGCAGAGTCAGCATGGCTTCATGAAGGGGAAATCATGCCTAACAAGTTTATTAGAATTCTTTGAGGAGGTAACAAGCAGGAAAGATAAAGGGAAACCAATGGACGTAATATATTTGGATTTCCAAAAGGCGTTCGATAAGGTACCGCACATTAGGCTACTTAATAAGATAAGAGCCCATGGTGTTGGGGGTAGTATATTAGCATGGATAGAGGATTGACTAGCTAATAGAAGTCAAAGAGTTGGGATAAGGGGGGCATTTTTGGGATGGCAAACTGTAACTCGTGAAGTGCCACAGGGATCAGTGTTGGGATCTCAATTATTTACTATACATATTACTGACTTAGATGAGGGAAGTGAATGTACTATTGCCAAGTTTGCGGATGACATAAAAATAGGTGGGAAGGCAAGTGGTGAGGATGACACAAGGAGTCTACAGAGGGATATAAATAGGTTAAATGAATGAGCAAAAAACTTGGCAGATGGAATATAATGTGGGAAAGTGTGAGGTTATGCACTTTGGCAGGAAGAATAGAGGAGCTGAATATTATTTAAATGGAGAAAAACTGGAGAAGGCTGCGAGCTAACATACAAGTTCAGCATGTTATAGGGAAGGCAAATGGAATGTTGGCCTTTATTTCAAAGGGAATGGAGTATAAAAATAGGGGAGTTGTGCTAAAACTATACAAGGCACTGGTTAAACCACACCTGGAATACTGTGAACAGTTCTGGTCCCCTTATCTAAAGGAAAGATATACTGACCTTGGAGGCAGTCCAGAGAAGGTTCACTAGATTGATCCTGGGTATGGAGGGATTTTTTTATGAGGAGAGGTTGAGTAGGTTGGGCCTGCACTCATTGGAATTTAGAAGAATGAAAGTTGGCCTTATTGAACCATACAATATTCTTAGGGGACTTGACAGGGTTTGAATTTGAGAGGTTGCTTCCTCATGTGGGAGAGTCTAGGACCAGAGGGCATAATCTCAGAGTAAGGGGATGCCCATTTAAAACAGAGATGAGGAGGAATTTCTTCCCTCAGAAGGTAGTCAATCTGTGGAATTCTTTAGCACAGAGGGCTGTATAGGCTGAGTCATTCAGTATATTCAAGGCTGAGATAAACAGATTTTTAATCAGTAAGGGAATCAAGGGTAATGGGGAAAAGGCAAGAAAGTGGAATTGAGGATTATCAGATCGACCATGATCTCTCTGAATGGCAGAGCAGATCGATAAGCCAAATGGCCTACTTCTGCTCCTATGTCTTATGGTTGTATGGTCTTATTTAACTGCAAAGCGCCAGGAATAAGGGAAATTTAAGGCCAATATAATAAAGTAACATAAATAACCCAAAGTAGAATAAAGTTAACATAAGGGAAGTAGAGTTAAGACATGGCAGGGTAGCTCAGTCAAGTGGGATGTAATATGTGCGAAGTCATGGACACTACCAATGTCCTAGACAACCACATGTCCAGGAAGAGCTGTCAGCTGCAGAAACTTGATCTCTGGGTTTCAGAGCTCGAGCAGCAGCTGTATTCACTGTGATGCACCCACAAGACTGAGAGCTATGTGAATAGCATGTTCAGAGAATAGCTCATAACGCAGCTTAAGGGCCTGGAGACAGAGAGGGAATGGGTGACCACCAGGAAGCCCAGATAAGTAGGCAGGTAGTGCAGGAGTCCCCTGGGGTCCCGCTCACAAATTGGTTTTCCGTTTTAGAAGCTGGTGAGGGCGCTGGTTCCTCAGAAGAGTACAGCCAGACCCAAGTTTGTGACACCACGAGCGCCTTGGCTGTACAGGAGGGGAGGAAGAAGAAAGGAAGAGCTACAGTGATAGGAGATTCAGGAGATTCATTGTTTATGGGAACAAACAGGTGTTTCTGTGGCTGTAGCCATGACTCCAGGATGGCTAAGTTGCCTTCCTGATGCCAGAGTCAAGGATGTCATCAAGCGGCTACAGGACATTCTTCAGGGAGAGGGTGATCAGCCAGAGGCCGTGGTCCATATTGGTACTAATGAGTTGGGTATGAAGAGGGATGTGGTCCTGCAATCAGTATTTAGGGAGCTAGGTAGAAAATTAGCAAGCAGGACCTCTAATATAGTAATCTTCGGATTACTCCCAGTGCCACGCGCCAGTGAGTACAGAAATAGGAGGATAAGGCAGATGAATGCATTCCTGGAAAGATGGTGCAGGACGGAGGGTTTTAGATTCCTGAGGCACTGGGACTGGCTCTGGGGGAGATGGCACCTGTACCAGCTGGACGGGTTGCACCCGAACAGAGCCAGGACTGAGTTCTTTGCGCGGTGTTTTGTGAGTGCTGTTGGGAGAGCTTTAAACTAACTTGGCAGGGGTGTGGGAACCAAAAAAAAAAATTAGAGAGGAATACCAAGGTACACAAAATACTGGGAGGGACAGATAACACTGTATAGAGATTAGTAAGTTAATAGGTAAAGTCGAGGTAAGGGAGAAAGTAACAAAATCTAAATCATGGTTACTATGCATGTATATGAATGCATGAAGTATAGTAGATAAAACTGGGGAGTTACAGGAGCAGATTGCCATGTTGTTGTGGTGACAATGGAGACCTCGCTCAAGGGCAGAATTGGGTGTTAAATATCTTTGGGTACAAGGTGCCCAAAAGAGATAGGAAAGAAAGGAAAGGAAGAGGGTGGCAGTATTGGTTAAGGAAAGCATTGCAGTGCTGGAGAAAGAGGATGTCCCGAAGGGTTCAAGGGCAGAATCAATTTGGTCGAGCTAAGGAACAAAAAGGATGCAATTACATTCCTCGGTGTAGTCTATAGACTGCCAAATAGTGAGAAGGGTGTATAAGAACAAATCTGCAGGGAAATTACAGATAGATGCAAGTATTATAATGGGGGACTTACATTACTGTAGAATGTAGACTGGGATAGTGGTAGTGTAAAGGGTGGAGAGGAGCAAAAGTTCTTAGTTTGTGTTCAGGAGAATTTTCTACAACAGTATGTGTCCAATCCAATGAGAAAAGACACTTTTTCGCTCTGAAGAAGAGTCACACGGACTCGAAAACTTTAACTTTGTTTTTCTCTCCACAGATGCTGTTAGACCTATTGAGTTTTTTCAACATTTTCTGTTTTTGTTTCAGAAAAGGCACACTGTTGGACCTGGTTCTTGGAAATGAGGCGGGCCAAGTAGATCAAGTGTCAGTGGGGGAGCATTTGGGAGACAGTGATCATTGTATTGAATGTTTTAGGATGATGATAGAAAAGAATGATAGGCAATCCAGAGTAAGAATAATCAACTGGACAAGAGCTGACTTCGATGGGGAAGAACGGAGCTGGACCAAATAGACTGGAATGAAAGATTGGCAGGAAAAACTGTAGCTCAACAATGGGCTACCTTCAAAAAAATAATTGGTTCGGGCACAGTCAAGGTATATTCCATCAAAAGGGAAAGGTAGGGCAAAAAATCCAGAGCTCCCTGGATGAAAAAGGAGATTGAAATTAAGATAAAGAAAAAAAAGTGCGCTTATGACAGGTGTCACGTAGAAAATACAATTGAGACCCAAGAGGAATACAGAAGGTTCAGAGGGGAAGTGAAAAAGCATATTAGAGAAGCAAAGAGGGATTATGAGAAAAGACTGGCAGCCAACATAAAGGGCAATCCCAAAGTCTTCTATTGCATATAATATTAAAAGGGTGGCAAAAGGAGGAGTAGGGCTGATTAGGGACCTAAAAAGGAATTTACACATGGATGAAGGGACCATGACTGAGGTATTAAATGAATACTTTGCATCCGTCTTTACCAAGGAGGTAGATGCTACCCAGGCCATGGTGACAGGCAAGGAAACTCTGTCACTAGAAGGGTTCAAAATTGATAAGGAGGAAGTGTTGAATAGACTGTCGGTACTTAAAGTTGACAAGGCACTGGGATTGGATGAGATGCATCCAAGGATATTGAAGGAAGTGAGAGTAGAAATTGCAGGGACACTGGCCATAATCTTTCATTCTTCCCTGGACTCAGGGGAGGTGCCAGAGGATTGGAGAATTGCAAACATTATGGCCCTTGTTCAAAAAAGTTTGTAAGGATAAGCCCAGCAATTACAGACCAGTCAGTTTAACTGCAGTGGTGGGCAAGATTCTAGAAACAATTATTCAGGATATCAATAGCAGTCACATGGAAAAACATGGGTTGATAAGGAAGAGCCAGGATGGATTTCTAAAGGGGAAATCATGTTTAACTAACTTGCTGGAGTATTTTGAAGAGGTAACAGGAAAGATAAATGAGGGTAATGCTGTTGATGTGGTGTACATGGACTTTGAAAAGGCATTTGACACAGTGCCACAGAACAAACTTGTGGGGAAACTTATTGATCATGGAATAAAAGGGGCAGTAGCAATGTGGATACAAAATTGGCTGAAAAATAGGAAGTAGAGAGTAATAGTCGATGGACATTTTTTGGGCTAGAGGAAGATTTGTAGTGGTGTTCCCCAGGGGTCGGTATTGGGACCCTTGCTTTTCCTGATATATATTAATGATCTAGATCTTGGTATGCAGGGGATAATTTCAAAGTTTGCGGATGATACGAAGCATGGGAGTGTTGTGAATTGTGAGGAGGACGGTGTGGAACTTCAGGAGGACATAGACAAGTTGATGGAGTGGGCAGATAGGTAGCAGATGAAGTTCAATGCGGAGAGTGTGAGGTGATGCATTTTGGTAGGAAGAACTTGGACAGACAATAGAAAATAAGAAGTGAAATTTTGAAGGGGGTGCAGGAGCAGAAAGACCTTGGTGTATACATGCATAGATCATTGAAGGTGGCAGGACAAGTGGAGAGAGCAGTTAATAAAGCATATAGTTTCCTGGGGTTTATTAATAGGGGCATGGAGTACAAGAGCAAGGAAGTTATGCTGAATTTATGTAAGACACTCGCTAGACCTCAGCTGAGATATTATGTACAGTTCTGACCACCATGTTATCGGAAGGATGTGAACACATCGGTGAGAGTGCAGAAGAGGTTTACAAGGATGGTTCCAGGGATGAGAAACTTCAGCTATGAGGATAGATTAGAGAGGTTGGGACTGTTCTCCTTGGAAATTTGATAGAGATGTTCAAAATCATGAGGTGGCAGGACAGAGTAGATAGGGAGAAGCTGTTCCCATTCGTAAAAGGATCAAGAACGAGCGGGCACAGATTTAAAGTGATTTACAAAAGAAGCAAATGTGACGTGAGAAAAACTTTTTCATACAACGAGTGGTTCGGGTCTGGAATGCACTGCCTGGAAGTGTGGTGGAGGCAGGTTCAACCAAGGCATTCAAGAGGGCGTTAGATGATTATTTATTCAGAAATAATGTACAAGGGTACGGGAAAAGGCAGGGTAATGGCACTAGGTCATAATGCTCATTTGGAGAGCTGGTGCAGACATGATGGGCTGCTACAATTCTGTGATTCTGTTTTTAAGAACTCTGCATGCACTCAGAAGCCTTTAATGTTGTCTTTTTTTCACCATTTTCCTTACCTTGACCCTGTTTTCTGATATGCTGTTCTGTTTGGATGTTCTGTCCCTTCCTGTCATGCTCTGGTTATCATTACCTTTGTCATTAAACTGCACTATTGTCTTGTCCTTCCTCTTTAACTTTCTAAATTTCCCGTCATTTGGACCACCCCTCCCCCCACCACAATTTAGTTTAAAACCCTCTCTGCAACTCTGGTTATTTGATTTGCTGGCCCCTGCATGGTTCAAGTGAAGTCCATTCCAGTAGAACAACTCCCTCTTTCCCCAGTAATGGTGCCAGTGCCCTATGCATCAAAACCCATTTCGCCCACACCTCCCTTTGAGCCACGCATTGAACCCTCAGATCTTATTTACCCTATGCCATTTTGCTCATGATTCAGGTCGTAATCCAGAGATAATCACCTTTGTGGTTCTGCTTTTTAATTTAGCCCATACCTGCTCATACTCCCTCAGCAGACCCTCATTTTATAGTCCTACCTATGTCGTTCGTACCTATGTGGACCACAAGTGTATCTTTCCTCTCCCTCTCTAAATTCCTCTCCAAACCTGAGGATTCCTCTTTAACCCTGGCACAGGGTAGGCAACACAATCTTCAGATTCATGCACTTGGCTTCAGAGAACAATATATTTTTTCCCTAACTGCTACATTTCTTTTAAGTTCCCAGCTTTACCCTCTACTGTGCTGCTGTGGTCAGTGTGCTCATGCTCATCGCAGTCCCTGGTCTCCTCCACGCAGGCTGCAAGAACCTTATACTAGTTGGATCTGCTCAAGGACTGAGTCTCCACCGATGCTTCCTTCTGGATTCCCATACCTGCCTCACTTGTAGTCACACCCTCCTGTTCCTGATCACAGACCAAATTACAAGTACTAAACCTAAGGGGTGACTGCCACCTGGAACAAAGTGCCATGGTAACACCCCCCCTTCCTGATGCATCACTGTGTCTGAAGGCCAGGCCCCAGATCATCAACTCTGAGCCGAAGTTCTTTGAGTTGCAGACACTTGCTGCAGATGTGGGCGTTGTGGATCACACTGGTGTCCACCAGTTCTCACATGCTACAACTGCAACACATCACCTTCCCTGTCATCTCTATTGTATTTTGTTTGACCAATTAGATTTTCAAGTTTTGAAGTATCACCCAATTGTCAATTTATAGTTTTTAATCTTGGTAATAGCCTTGTTTAATTTCTTTAATTTCATTATACTCTTTAGGACTTTACTGTAACTTAGCCCACAGTCCTAATTTAACCCAAGTTGGTTATATTTATTTTTATATATGAAGCAGGACTTCTTGCACAACCCCCCGCCCTCCCAATCCCTGTCAACCCCCCCTTCCCCCCAACCTATTGAATGTCCACACTCTTTAAATTGGCTTGCATACTAGGAAACTGCACTGAGGTGAAGCTGCTCTGTGCTAATGCCCTTATTAATAACTCTTATGTTCTTATGAATGTCCACTAGTTCTCCTTTATCTACCCTGTTAGTTATCACAGGTGGACACATTCCACTGATGAGGAAAGGAAGGATCTTCCTGGATATGGAGGTTAAGAGGAGATTTAATGGAAATGTTCGAAATCGTGAATAGTTTTGACAGAGTAAATATGGAGAAGTTGCTTTGAGGGATATAAGGACCAGTAACCAAAGAGAACAGATTTAAGATAATTGGTGAAAGAACCAAAGGCGACATGAGGAAACATTTTTTTTACACAGTTGATCACTGTGACTTGGAATGCATTGCCTGAAGGTGTAGTGGAAACAGATTAACTTGCAACATTCAAAGAGAATTGGATCAATGTAAGGGAAAAAAGTACAGAGTTATGGAGAAATAACAACAGAGTGGAATTAATTGAATAGCTTTACCAAAGAGCGTGCACAGGTACAATGGACCAAATGGCCTCTTTCTTTGCTGGATCATTCTATGATTGTATGGTTCAAAAAACCTCCCTTGCCAGCTGATTTGTTCCAAAGAAAGCAAGATGTGACAAGTGAAGTCAAGTTAAAAAAAAGCGTTTTGGAATGTAAGTGATTGAAATGCACTTTTCTGTCCAGTACATAGAGATGTTAAATCCCTGACCAATTTTGACATGATGTTATTTCATGTAAAAATAAATCTAATATGGTGGTGGAATTAACAATGAATTTTACCTGACATAGGGCAGGATCATCCCAGAATTGCACGAAGTGTGGTAGCAGGCATGAAAAATGGCATTTTACCTGCTGGCCGCAATGGCGGGTTTTCATGACATATCGTCCGCTCCCCGCCTCATTAATTATGCAGCCATAGGAAACATGTTGTCTCGCTGGCGGACAGCCTCTGAATCGCCCGCCATGCTGCTACTTCACTGTTGAGGAACCCTGGGTGCCATATCTAAACTGCAGCTGTGCACACAGTTCTCAATGCTTGTAGCCCAGTTCTGCTCCATTGAAGACATGGCCCTGAAAGCCAAGAAAAGTTCAGTGATCCGTCACTGGAATGCCTTTTGGATGCCCGCCTTGATGTCCTCCACCCCTGCTCTGGCCGCAGGAGGCTCAGCAATCTCAACGCCCTGGATTGGAGGCAGTGGCAGTGATGGCCAGTGCCAACACTACACAGAAGAGGTTGGCCATCCAGTGCAGAAAGAGGACAAATGATCTCCCCTAGTTTGGCCAGGGTAAGGCAACCATCTCATCACTCTAAACTCACACACTCACAAGCCCATCACACATTCACTGGCTTCTCACTCACTGCCAACTCAAGGGACATCACCACTCACTCTCTCAAACACACCCTCACATCCCCATCTGGCCTCATCTCTGGAGACTGCCTCCTCAGCCCTCACTATCTTGAGGCCACTTACACAGATCAACAAGTGCCCCCACACACAACCTGGGATACCCTCCTTTCCCAGTACAGCCTTTGCCCTGCAGCCTCTTCCCTTGCCTGAGGCCACTTCCCTCCCTCCCCCAAGCAAGCTATTGAAATGCCACCCCTGCCTTATGGCTTGTCTGCTAGGTAGAGGCTTGTCATGTGTCCCTCTAAAAGTGATGCGGTGCTCCTTGCGAAGCCTGGCATTGATGATTGCAAGTGCTGCCTGAAGCAAGGTAGGGAAACAAACCTTGAAGCCCTGAACGAAGTGCAGCTCACCAGGCGCATGTCGCTTATGTACATTAGCATGGTGTCCGGATGATCCAGCGTGGGGGGAAGATTCCAGCGAACAGGATTTATAAGATGTTAAAGCGTTGAAATTAGGTTCCTAATGTGGGGCGGCAGGAAACGCAGTCCTCCATTGACCGGTGGAGCGGACGACCGCAAACTGGTTTCACGGTGGCGTAAAAGTGTTTTTTGGCTTTCTTGCCCACTCACGCCGCCAAACATACCCACCACCAATGGGAGTGGAAAATTCCGTCCATAGTCTCAATAGACTGCCAATGATGTATGCTGACATGATGCAGTGTAAGTGTGGTTACGGAATCAACAAGTGCTGCAGTGGATGCACAAGAATTCTAGAGGAATTTAAAATGTAATTTGCCAATTGTATGGGTTGACTGTTTTTAGCTACTTCCTCTTCAAATTCTAATGTGGCTCCTCTGGTTTACATCTCCCATTTTTAAACTTTTTTTTACTTGCAGAACTGTCTTTTTCCTATCTTTCTCTTTACTATTATGAAGAATCCAAATTGAGGTTTTTAAGGCCCTTAATGTAAAATACAACCAAACTTGGATGGAGTTAAAGTGAAGATGAGCTTAATTAAAATTACCTAACAGAAACCTTAAGGTTTTCAACACTTGTTGACTTTCGGAAGAAAGAAAGATTAAGGGCAGAAATCCCCCCCCCACCCCCCTTGTTGGGGGGGTGTTGAATGGGGGCAGGCAGGGACGGGCGTGAACCCGATCAGCGCCCCCAATCGGGGACACGCCGCCGTTTTATTTGGGCAGGCCAATTAAGGCCCGCCTATCGTGACACACGCCCGGAAGCGCTGAGCACTCCCTGTGCGGGTGGAGGGGGATTCCCTGAGTAGTTCCCTGTGTTCTTTCAAGCATGCGTGAAAAAGAGTGCAGAAATCTCCCTGAGGTACGGAGGTGCCTCAGGGAGATCGCTGGGACATGTCAATGAAATTTTTCAAATTTTTTAATTTAATTAATAAATCCTTCATGAAACCTCATCCTGCCCATGGATGAGGTTTCATGAAAAATGCGAAGGCCGCCTGGGCTCTTCGCCTACCTGCCAACCTTAAGGTTGGATGAGCAGCTCAGTTAAGTATTTTAATTAGTTTTTAATAGTCCTTAATAGGCCTTTGACAGTTCGGTGGGCACGCAGCCAACTCCGCTGCACGCCCGCCGAAGTGAGGATCAGAATGACGCACGGTGACGTCGGGAGGCTCTCCCAACATCACCGCGCGTCATTTTACGCGTCGGTGAGCAGGCCCCGCCCCCCGCTCGCCGACGGGAATATGTTGCTCTAAGGGATGGAAGTAGTTCCAGAATTTCTGAACCATAATCTTGTGAGCTCACGCCCTATTTCTGATACTTCAGCAGATAATCGAGGCTGACACTCCCGGTTCAGCAGTAAGGGATTGCTGCACTGGCACAGTTGCTGTCTTTCAGATGAGACAATAAACTGAGGCCCTGCCTGCCCTCTCAGATGGGGATAAAAGATCCTATGGCACTATTATAAAGAGCAGGGGAGTTTCTCCTGATGTCCTACCAATGTTTCTCTATCAACCAACATCACTAAAACAAATTATATGGTAATTTATTCCTTTGACATTTTGTGGGACATTGCTGTGCACAAATTGACTGTCATGTTTCAACAATGACTACACTTCATATGTACTTCATTGGTTTTTAAGTGTTTTTGTATATCATGTGGTCATGAAAGGCACTATATTAATGCAAGCATTTGTAGTAAAAGGGTCTGGTATAGAAAGGGTTAATGTGGGATGGGTACAGTACAGCCCACAGTGTGATGTAAAGGGACACATGACCTGACTCTAGAGATCAGTCTTGTACTGGACAGAGATGTGTGTAGAGGCAAGCATGGAGACAGCTCCTAGCTTAGACCTTATACTGTATATAGTCCCTAATAGTTAATAAACACTTACTGTGATACTATAAAAGATTCAGAACCTCTTCATGAGACCTACCGAACTACATACAACATCTTACAACAGTCTTTATTTTTGATTTCAACACATTGGAATGAAGGGGGTGAGTTAGTGCAATTAATTTATTAATTAATTTAATACAAGGCTTGAAGCCCTGTTTTATCCTTGGAAGTCAAAATATGTTTCATGGGGATGACATTAATTTATGGGGATTATTAGTTACTCAATTATTTATTCCAGTTTTATTTTTAATAAAAACGTTCCTATTAAGGCAACTGCAAAGGGTAGGAAAGCTTTTGGAAGAAGACATAACTTGTACTTAACAAAAACAGAATTACCTGGAAAAACTCAGCAGGTCTGGCAGCATCGGCGGAGAAGAAAAGAGCTGACGTTTCGGGTCCACACGACCCTTCAACAGAACTGAAGTATAGTTAGGAGAGGGGTGAAATATAAGCTGGTTTAAAGTGGGGGGGGGGGCGGGGGGAGAAAAGTTGATCTTTCCACCCCACCTCCACTAGAGCTGTACCTTGAGTATCCTGCCATCCATTCTTAATTAGCACTTTTCTTAGATAATATCACCACCTTCAACACCTCTTTGATCCTTTTGTCTGTGACATCTTTTGATTATCTGCTCCTATCACTGCTTGCTTGTCCCTACAACCACCCCACCCTCAACTTCTCTTCTCCCGCCCCCCCACCTTAAACCAGTTTATATTTCACCCCTCTCCTAACTATACTTCAGTTCTGTTGAAGGGTCGTGAGGACCCGAAACGTCAGCTCTTTTCTTCTCCGCCGATACTGCCAGACCTGCTGAGTTTTTCCAGGTAATTCTGTTTTTGTTTTGGATTTCCAGCATCCGCAGTAGTTTTTTGTTTTTATAACTTGTACTTAAACCATCTTTGGACTAACTTAACAGCTGCTACAAGATCGGTCATGATATTGTGTATTGTGAGGTTAGGAGAGGTATTCGGGAGATATGCAATCAATGGGTTATCTTTATCAATGATCACATGTAAATATACAAAAGCTACACCAAGTCATGGCAATAAAAGTTCTTTGGAGCCAGTATCAATGACTGGGCATGTTCTCCAAAGAATTGGACAACATCCACCACCTTACACATTCACTCCTTACACCACAGACACACACTGGCATCAATGTGTACCATCTACAAAAAGCATTGCTGCAACTCACCAAAAATTCTTCAACAGCCCCTTCCAAACCCGCGACCTGTACCACATCAAAGGACAAGGGCAGCAGATGCATGGGAACATCTGCAAGATCCCATCCATGCCGCACACCATCCTGGCTTGGAACTATATCACTCTTCCTTTGCTGTCAAAGGGCCAAAATCCCGAAACTCTCTTCCTAGCAGCACTGTGGGTTTACGTACACCACAAAGCCACAGTGGTTCAAGAAGGCAGTTCACCACCACCTTTTCAAGGGCAATTAGGGCTGGGTAATAAATGTTGGCCAAGGCAGCAATGCCCATACCCCATGAAAGAATTTTAAAAATTGGTTTAGGCTTTATCAGTATACAAAGAGCAGAATTATCCTCCTGTCAGGGGGGAAGTTGAGAAGCAGGCGCACCTCTGATCGGTGCCCCTGATTGGGGGCATGCCAGTATTTTATGTGGGCGGGCCAATTAAGGCCCGCCCAGCATGACGTCCGCAAGGAAGCACTATGCGCTCCCTGTGCAGGCGTCGGGGGGTGGGGTTCCCTGAGCCGAGTGTGTGCTCTTTCGCGCATGAGCATGAAAGAGCGCACTCATCTCCCTGAGGCTAAGTGCTGCCTCAGGGAGGTCGGCTCCACATTAAAAAATGTTAAAAACAGAAAAGAAAAATTTCCATGACATGTCCCCTCATGTGACACTGTCCATCACTTTTAGTTACACTTCTATTACATTTTTAAAAACCTACATGAAACCTCATCCCGCCCATGGATAAGGTTTCATGCTTTTTCCAATGCCCGCCAGGACTCCCGCCCCCTGCTCGCCGACCAGGAAATCCTGGCCAAAGACAATCAAGTTACCACCTGACCCAATAGACTGTAGGAGGAGCTCATCTGTCTGGGGACTGGGGAAAAAAGTGACTGTGTTGTGCAAATAGAAGATATTAGTTAACCACTTCGGTGTTGGCAAGTGAACTCTGCGCTGTATTATCCAACGAATGGTAGTGCAGCAAATGTGGATAGTATTGATAACAAATTCCGAAAAGCTGCTATTTAGGTAAAAAGATAGAATAGTCCTGAAGAACACTGGCTTGGAGCTGCCATTCTAGTGGTTAGGTACAGATTGGACAAAGAAAGGACACACACTTATCTAGCTCCTATTGTATTCTCAGGATGTCTCAAGGTGTTTCACATAGAATGAAATACATTTGAAGCACAGTGGCTGTTTTTACATGACAGCCAATTTTTACATTGAAAAGTCACACTAATCGCAAGTGAGGTAAATAAGTCATTAACCTCTTTTTCAGTGGTGTTGGGTTGACATACTGGTTAAGGTGCCCAGAGAAATCCATTCTTCTTCACATTGTGCCATGAAACCTTTTATGTTCACCCAATCTTTTATGGGAGTTGAACATCTCATCCCAAAGACCCGAACCGCTGGTACTGTAGCACCCCAGCAGTACTGTGCTGGAATGGCAGCCCAAATTGTTATCTTAAGTTCTGAATAGGTGCATCTGGCTCAGAAACATCCAAGCGCTGAACTGAACCAAGCTGGATACATAAGGTAGCACACCCTCAGTATTCCACAGCAACGTTTGGATTTCGGCCCACAGGTTAGGCAACACCTACTGACGCCAGTAATCCTGAAAATGGTCCATCAAGTTATCATAGCATATAATTTTCAGGTTCAAAGAATAATTGGAAAGTAACGTGCTGGATTTTGCTGCAGGATAGATTGTAAATTGCAGAGTATTGTTAGGCTCAGGGTAAACTCGCTCACAATGCCTCCATTGATCAACTTTAATGCCACATGCGGCCCTCACAAAGAAGCTGGGAGCAAGAAGATTACTTGGTCAAATTTTAGATTTTATCTGGAATGTGTAATCTATGTCCAAGATTTTTGAGAGGCTCATTGAACTTATCTCTCTCAAGCGAGAGGAGTGAGATAAGGTCATCCAGTGTCAACCACCCTAATCCGTATAATTTTCAATGATGCGTTAGATGGCATTGTAAGAAACAGGCTGCTGCTTCTAAAATAATTATGGCACTCCTTTTCCCAAATGACATTGTGTTGCTGGTAGACTTGCCAGGGAATCTATTTTGCTCCACTAACCATGTTGAACAATGGACTAACTAGTACAATACAAAGAAAGTATTGCATTTATATAGTGCTCTTCATAACTTCAGGACATCCCAAAGTGCTTTACAGTGAATTAAGTGCTTTTTGAAGTGAAATCACTGTTGTAATGTGAAAACTATGGTGTTAAGCGTCCTACTTTGAAGTTTTATGGCTTTGCACGGAAAGAAAAGAGGTCTCATAGGTATTGATTGGAAGACATAAGCTTGGAATATCTATCCCAGTTGTTGACTTCATTCAATTCTCAATGGCTGGGAACCAGGACCATTCTCAATATTAAAAGCTTGCAGGATTATATGAAGTCAAGCAGAAAGAATTCCAACTACCATTGGCAGCCCTACCTTTCCAATTTCCGTTAGTCAGCCATTGGTGGCTGGTTAATCAAGAGTGCGCCAAAACATTACAAACCTGCCTGATTTAAAGACCAGGGGCTGAATTTTGTGCAAAAGAGCGCACATCTCCCTGAGGCTAAGTGCTGCCTCAGGGAGATCGCTGAAAGGTGGTGAAAGTTAAAAACTAGAAAAATAAAAAAATCGTTAACATGTTCCCCTCATGTGAAAATGTCACATGAGATGGGACATGTTAATGAAGTACACAAAAACTTTATTAAACTTTTTAAAATCCGAAATCAAACCTCATCCCGCCAGTGGATGAGGTTTGTTAAAAAATCACTTACCCGCCTGTCCATTGGGCCCGTGCGCCAAGCTGAAGTTCGCTCAAAATTGTCGACAATTGGTGACTTAATGGCCTTAACAAGGCCTTTAATTAATGGCGGGCGTGCGTCCCGCTGTATAGCGCGCGCGCCGACCTAAACATCGCGATGCCGCGCGCTGACGCCGGGACGCTCGCACGACGTCAACGCGCGACATTTTAAGCGCTGACGTGTGCGCTCCGCCACCCACACTTCAGCCAGAAAATTCAGCCCCAGGTTTCTGGGCTTGCCACAGAGGAAAAGCCTGGTTTCAAACTTCCATCAGTGAATATATCAAAGAGGCCTTGTGCTTACCTATCATCAGCCACAAAAGACAGTAACATTAGTTGTTAGACAAATGAGAAGCAAAGGTTTGCACAGCAGATGCCAGGAGTACTAATGTCCTAACTGAATCATTTAGCACCATTCTACTCACCACAAAAATGATATATAATACTCCATGCAAGGTATTTAAAGTTCAGATTCTCAGCAGCATCAGCTTCACCCTTTGCAACTCAATCACAGTAGGCACCAAAATTTGGGTATATTAACACATAATCCCATAATTGGGCTCTAGGTAATACCTATGCCATTCCAATTCTCAGATCCACATCTTGTGATATATCAACCACCATGATGTTCTAGACATACAAGTACAAGGCCACATAGCAGGTTTAATTATTATTGACTACTTAATCCTGGCCGTCTTGTGAGGAGAAGAAGAGAGGATGGAGCAATATTCCATGTCCTGATGAGCTTCCATCCTTAGTTGAGTTATTCAAGGGGCCAGTGAAGATTGCTCCCTTAAGGGAGGGCAGGAACCTACAGGGAGAATTATCACCTGGGTCTTTTCGTAAACATTCTAGTTGCTAATTCAAGACCAAAACAGCCTTGGCAGCACGGCCTGTCCACTGTTTCCATATAGGAAGGGATCAGAAAGGGAGAGGCACAGAAGCATGTTTGGAGTGAATAAAATGTTCTGAAAGGAAAAAAAAATGGATGATAATTTATTCAGTAGCTAATTTTAGCAGCGAGTTTAAAATGTAGAGATGACTTAACAGAGCAAAAAAAAGTTAATAAGCAGGCTGCATTATATCGTTTGTGACATAGCATTATTGTTGAGCAGATTTATCTCCATTACATTCCACTGATTGTCATGTGAGACGCATAATGCACTGTGAATTTTAGTTACTTTACAGGCTTCACTTTGGTTCAGTCATATGAAACATAACTGGAATGAAGTTTGATGATTGGATCAAAATATTCTGAGATTCATTGTACTTTTCTTCTGCAAATGTAAATGGAATGCGAATCATTAAGTTATCTTCTTGTTTTTCCTGGGATAGTAATATAGAAACCCTGTATGGCTGTTGAAAAAGAAAAAGAAGAAAATTTTAAATGAGAAAAGGTTACTTATATTAAGGCTGCTCCTTCTGAGGTCCATAAATAAACTGAGCCATTGATTCGTCCCCACCTCCTAAGCCATCTATTTATAGCTCTATAACATTTTGTCCCCTTTCTTGGTTCATACTGACCAATTACTTTTTAAAATGTATTGCCTGACTTATGATGATGACCCAAAATTTTAGCAGGACAATGAAGAGAACTCGTTGTTAGTTCGACTTAAACTTGTCCATTTAATGTCAACAATATTTTGCACAGCAAGTTGCTGTAAGTGCAAGATGGAAACATTGCCGTGCCCTCTACAGGCAATTTGGGATTTGAGTGAACAGTGTGGCTGTGCTTTCAGCTACTGAGCTCTGAAATTCCCTCCCTAGATCTCTCCTCTCTACTTATCTTTCCTCCTTTAAAATAGTCCTTAAAATCTACTTATTTGACCAAACATTTGCCCTAATATCCCTTCATGTGGTTTGGTGTCAAATTTTATTGATAGTGCTCCTGTGAAGCACCTTTGGACATTTTATTATCTTAATAGTGCTATATCAGTAAAACTTCTTTTGTTGTTGAGATGATTTGACTTAATTTTCTATGGTGAGTTTACTTTGCAGCTTCATTGTAAGTAAAGGGACTTCACTTTGCTCAGTTCATTTGATTGAGAAGCTACATAGTGAATTGCCAATTTTGCAAAGCTCATGGGTGAATGGTGCATCTCTGACAGTAACTTTTCAATTTCCTTATTTAATTATCCATCTGCCCTCACCTGCAGTCACTGTGGCATTTGTGCTCTTAAACTTGCCAATATCTTGACGCAAAATTTTGGACCATTATATATTTTTCTGGTAATGTAATCTATACTATTGTGTGGAAATGTATAATTCTCCAGCAACCTGAGTTGTTCCTGTAATCTTTCTTATTCTTTCCTTTCCTCACCTGCTCTCTTTCTTTCATAACACGTTACTGAGCATCCTTTGACACATGTGAGTCATGTGTCAGGGGGCTAAGACCTCACTCTTTATTTTTATAAAATATATATCATCCTGGCTAATCTATAATTTTTTTTTAAACTGGACAAAGACTTTAAATTGAGTGAAGCCATGATTGGCTATGACTCATGCCATAGAGATTCCTAGCCTTCAGAACAGCAGTAACCTCATTATCTCTAAAGAGGCACTAATGGCCCTGTGACTGCAGAGATCAAATACCAAGGAATTGTACAAAGACCACTTACATTTCTAAGGCCAGCCTCTGGTCAACGGAGACGATTTGTCGGTGAGGACAAAAGACCCTGAAACCTCTTTCTAAAATTATTAATGGATGAAACATTAACCATCTCAAGAATCCGGACAAGGAATATATGTCCTTTGTCCAACCAAGATCGAGAAGCGGGAGTCATGTCACATAACACCCCTCCCCCCAAAGCTGCTGTAACCAGTAATATTGCCTTGTGGAGCTGAAAAAAGGCTGTCTGCCATCTTCCATCAACCAAACAACAGCAGACACAAAGCTCTGTCCAGATTTAAATTGACTGGCCCTTACCTACAATGTTTCTACAGGAGCTTCTGAACTCCTGTACCAGCGCCTACAAGACTAATTCATCCCTACAGGCTCATCTCATCGTGGAAGTCATCTCTATTGGAAAAGTGAATAATCCAGCATCAGTCTTCAGTGGGCTGACTCTGAAACAATACACCATTGGACTTTGATCCTGGACTCACGTGAAGCAATAATTCTTATCTTCTCAAGTGGTCTTTGCCCTGTACCTCATTCTTTCCCTTATCTCTCCTTTATTGTATGAATGTACTGGGGGCTACATAGTGGCACCCCCTCCATGTCTTGATTGTATGTAAAATAAATTAACCCTTTTAGTTCACCCTATCGTGAGGTTGCTGTGGGATTACTAGATATTAGAAATTGGATCACGCCAAAACTGAGGGGCTGGGAAATACACCACACTTACATGGGGGGAAACCAAAAATCAAGAACACCTTTCTTATGGATGGGTGGGGAGAGGAGAAATCAGAGCTGTTTAAATTAAATCCCCACCTGTCCATAATAGTTGACATTCAAAATTTACAAATAAGCACATGTAACTGGAGAACGTCCTGTGGCACTAATAGTAGCTTAGAGAATATATATTTTACAAGAAGAGGACTTTATACAATATAAAGCAAAATGAGTTTATGTAGTACCCTCCTGCTAAAATGTAGGTTTCTTGCCTTGCTGTCAAGACACTACATAAATTCAGTCATTAAAATTGTGTTGATATTGTAACTTTGATACTTTGTATTGCTGGAGAGTTTGTCCATACATTCTAAATGGCTGACTTTGTTTATAATTCTTTTCAAATGTGACCAAAATTTGCAGTAAACATTTGAATTGTGACAGACGGGGACTGTTGGACACATATATAAAATATAATCTATCGTTAGGCAATGGGCAATTCGGCAGACTACTTCCTTCTTTCAAATTTTCTCAGTTTGGACTCTGCCAGCACCACTCAGCTTCCAACGTCATTGCAGCCTTTATCCAAACACTCAATAGGTGAGGTGAGAATTACTGGCCTTGACATCAAGTCAGCATTTGACTGAGTGTAGTGGAACCCTAGCAAAACTGGAGTCAATGGGAATCAAAGGGAAAACTTGCCACTGGTTGGAGTTGCATCTATCACCAAGGAAGATGGTTGTGGTTGTTGAAGGTCATTTATCTCAGTCCCAGGATATCGCTGCAGGAGCTCCTCAGGGTAGTGTCCTAGGTCCAACCATCTTCAGAGGCTTCATCAATGACCTTAAGGTCAGAAGTGGGGATCATTGCTGATGATTGCACAACATTCAACACCATTCACAACTCCTCAAATACTGGAGCAGTCCATGTCTTTATGCAGCAAGATCTGAACAATATTCGGGCTTGGGCTGATTATTGGCAAGTAACATTCATGCCACAGAAGTGCCTGTCAATGACCAACTCTAACAAGAGAGAATCCATCCAGCTCGCCATGACATTCAACGGCATTACTATCGCTGAATTCCCCACTATTAACACACTGGGGGGTTACCATTGACCAGAAACTGAACTGAACCAGCCATATAAATACTATGGCTACAAGAACAGATCAGAAATTGGGGGTGATGTGGCGAATAACTCACCTCCTGACTCCTCAAAGCGTGTCCACCATCTACAAGGCACAAGTCAGGAATTTGAGGATTACTCCCCACTTTCCTAGAAGAATGCAGTTCCAACAACACTCAAGAAGCTTAACACCATCCAAGACAAAACAGCCTGCTTGACTGGCACCCCATTCACCACCTTAAACAATCACTCCCTCCACCAGTAACGTGCAGTGGCAGCAGTGTGTACCATCTACAAGATGCACTGCAGCAACTCACCAAGAGTCCTTTGACAGCACATTCCAAACCCATGACCTCTACCATCTAGAAGGACAAGGGCAGCATAGGCTTGGGAACACCACTACCTGGAAGTTCCCCTTCAAGCCACACATCATTTTGACTTGGAGCCAAGTCCTTCATTGTAGCTGGGTTAAAATCCTGGAACCCCCTCCCCAACAACATTGTGTATGTACCTAGACCACATGGACTGCAGTGGTTCACGAAGGCAGCTCATCACCTCTGTCTCAAGGGCAATTAGGGATGGGCAATAAATGCTGATCTCGTCAGTGACCCCCAGATCCCATGAACAAATAAATAAGAAAAAGTCTGACTATAAGCATGAGAAATATTTCTTTAGCTAACTGTGAACTTTCACTTGAGAGGCCAGCCCTTGTGCATCTAACCACATCTTACATTTTATAAATTGGATTGGCTCAAAAGGGGTTTCCCTTTTAGCAAGATTTCTGCAAGTTTCTATCAACCTAGACTCAGAGGTCATTGCTTGGATCTTTTCCATTTTCCTGGATTTCTGAGATGGATGTTCATTTGGAAAACTCTACCCCATTTTTCCCAAATCTAACAGTTTTAGACACTGACATTTGGGTCCAAGCAGATAGGTCAGAACATTTCAAAAACAAAGATGTTCTGTTCTCTATAAGGAACCATTTATAGCTCCTCAAACTAAAAAATCGAGCTGTATATTATCACAGAATGCCAAACCAGTTTTTACACTTGCATGCATATTATTGTACTGCAGACATCTGGAAAATGCATCAAAAATGTCAACAATATAAATTTTCTGAAGAA
The DNA here is from genome assembly GCF_964194155.1 of Cetorhinus maximus. Classification (NCBI taxonomy): domain Eukaryota; kingdom Metazoa; phylum Chordata; class Chondrichthyes; order Lamniformes; family Cetorhinidae; genus Cetorhinus; species Cetorhinus maximus. The sequence goes on from NC_135882.1 coordinate 151,570,846, forward strand.
GCTCGCCCCTGGGTTTCCTAGAAAAATAATGTCCATAAATGTTGCAAAGTATATTCACTTCTAAGAAGTACCAATACACTGCAGCCTCACAATTCACACTTTTGTTTTCTTTGCAGAAGAAATGTGCAATCACTGTACGCCACATGCAGAGACTAGAGGTGCAACAGGATGGCCATCACAAAAGCTTTTTGGCCAGGAGAGTTTTCACTGCCTGGGGGTTGTTGATACTGGTGGAGGTGACAATGCTTGCCGCTTATGAAATGATAATGGGCAGATATTCTTTGGACCATTGCTTGTACTTCAATCAGGCTTACCGCAGTGCTTTTCTGCTGTGGTTAAACCCCTGTCTTTGTAGCTGTAAGATTCTTAACAACATACTTGAGCACATCATCTGTCTTTTTTTTCATTTTAACAGCAAAGCTCCAAGCTCAAGGGGAGGAAGAGGAAAGACCTTGTCTCTTATTACAGCAGCTCATACCTCAACAATCGGTGTAGCATGCTCAGAAACAGGGAGCTGTAACGAATTCCAACAGAGAACCTTCTGAGTCACACGCATCATGGTTGAAGATGTGGAGACTGTAGAAAACTAATATTGCTCCGAGGTTCCTTGTGGCCGTGGGCTCAGCAGCTTTGCAATTCTGCCCGCAACAGGACACAAATAAAACTGAGGACCTGTTACAAACTGAACAAGAGTCTTGCTTTAAGACACAGATTTATTAACCATTTGAGCACTATTGGAGAGCAAGGTTTCTCAGAGCTGCAAACTGCAAAGGAACAGCATCGGTTTCGACAATGAGTATTGCCAACGCTACTGTAGAAATTTCATTAAATGCCATAATTAAAATTCCTGAGGGGCTAAGTATCTAAAATCCACAGCATGATACGATCTTTACCTTAAGACACACTGCACCTGCTAATTCCCTGGAGCAAACGTTGGAAATGGGTAAAATGTAGCATAAACTCCATTAATGCCAACTCATTAATTTACTGCACATTAGGGCACCATTACTGGGTACAGCAAAGCGTAGAGGTAATTAACTCCATTAGTGTCAATTTGTGCTGCATTATGGGCACTTTTGTGCTGTGGAAAGATATATACTTGGAATTGGGTTGAGGCTGTTGAGACTTATTATACTTCGTACCCTTGATGTTTCCAGGGAGAGGAGAGTTTCATTGTATCGGTACGAGTGGATTTGAGTCCCGGAGGTGTGTGGAGTCTGCTAACCTTCATTAACTGTCAAGTCCCTTTCTCTAAAGTGAGATATTCGCTTAATAATAGACTTTGTGCAACATATATTAAGAAAAAATAAATTTGTTTGGCTGGAATTAGTATATCTTGCCCGATATAATAATATATCAAATTCTAAAAGTAACTATAAAATACTCCAACCTTTAAAGGCAGAGATAGAAGTTATGTACATTTATCACAAGGTAGGGTAATATTTTAAAGGTGTCTGTCCATAAACTTTGCAGCCTGGCCAACTTATATCAGAAAAATGCAAAAGGCAAAATACTGCAGATGCTGGAAATCTGAAATATAAACCAAAAATACTGGAAGCACTCAGCAGGTCAGCAAGTATCTGTGCAGGAAGGTAAAAAAAGGCAATTGCCTGAATTTTACTGATTGGATGCACAATGTGGCGGGGTTGGGGGATATTCGGGTGGCAAACGAATAAGCAGGTGGCTAGGCCCTCAGTAATCTTACGACAAAGAGCCTATTAAGGGCCACCAGGCATGGGAGCAGGCCAATTAAGAGTGGTGGGCAGATCATAGTGCCAGCCACTCACTGCGAGTTGTCATTTTTAAAGGCATGTGCAGCATTCAACCAGGCTGCAGACAGAGGTCCAAAGGAGGGAGTTCTATATCAATCGAGGATGTGGAGGAGCGGCTCCACCAGGAGGAAAGGGCTCTCCCGGATTCAGTGAGGCGTCCCTGGAGGTGCTTCTTCAGGCAGTGAGAGGAAGGAGAGATATTTCCTATTTCCAGCAGACCAGCAATCCAAACAAAGGCATAGCTGGAGGTGGCAGACATCGTGAGCAGCTGAAGGGTGGCTTCAAGAAATTAGATCCAGTTCAGGAAGAGATTTAATAACCCGGTGTGGTCTGGAAAGCTGAGTGGCTTTTAGAACTACAAACTGGAAGCCCAGCATGAATGAAAAGGCATGAATTATGATGCTGACAGGTACAACAGGATGGTAAGGGTCTCAGCAAGACCTCTTCTGGGAGATAATTCCCTGGTTCGGTGGCCCCTTGCATTTGTCCTCATGTGAAGAATCTGCTGATCAGCGAGTCACGAGTCTCCCTACCATGAATGACACTGTTCTGTGAGGTGGACCCTGCGGTGACATCTTCATTGGCTGGCACTGGTTAAGGATTCTTATGCTCATTATTTTCCACTGAGGATGTGGCTCGCTTGGTATCTTTTCTGTCACCACTCCCCCCTGGAGCGTCAGCTTGTGCAATGCTGGGCAGATGACAACAGTGCAGGTTATCATTGAAGGTGAATATTCCAGGGTTCCTCCATATTAATTGAGGTATCTAAACTTTATCTTCAGCAGGTCAAAAGCCTGCTCGATGGTGGCCTGGAAGTCATATATGCAGTTATATGTCTCCTCTGTCTGTGTGTTTGTGATGTGAACAGCGGTCAGAAGTTATGACTTCAATAAATACCCCTTGACTCCCAGAATCCAGCCACAAATGCATTTGGGTGGCATGAGGAGATGAGGCAATTGAGACTGTCTAAGATGTAGGAGTCATTGAAGCTTACCAGAAACCTTGCGTACACCTGCATGGTTCACTTGTTGTGGTTGCAGGTGACTTGAGCATGGAGGGAGCGGAGCCCCTTTCTTTCACAAAGGTGCCTGGCTGCTGTGAAGGAGTCTTGATGGCTGTATGGGAACAGTCAATGATGCCATGCACCTGGAGGAATCCAGCCATGGTCATGCAACTGACTGCCCTCTGAGCCTGACAGGCCTGATTGGTTGTGAACTTGGTATATTAGCCAGTCAGACAGTACACGGCATCCATGATCTCTTATGCAGCGATGGACTGCTGGCTGAGAGATATCACATAGATCTGATAGGCTGCTGAATGAGAGATATATAGATCTCCAGAAATGGGGTGCTGACTGAGAGATATCATTTAGGTGTCCAGCAATGAGCTGCCAGCTGAGAGATATCACTTAGATATCCAGCGATGGGCTGCTCACTGAGAGATATCACATAGATATCCAGCAATGGGCTGCTGACTGAGAGATATCACATAGATGGGCTCCTGGAATAAACGACTGGTTAAGTGTCAACATCACCTTTAAGTCCACTTATATGATCTCCAGCGATGGGCTGCTGACTGAGAGATATATAGATGAGCTCCTGGAATGAACCATTTGTTAAGTGCCAATGTCACCTTTAAGTCCACTTACATTGGGTGTCTGCCAATTCCCAATTACATCACTTTCTGCTCCGGCATACGGCACAGCTCTGCCACTACCAGCTAGGGGAGACACAGTATTCATGGACATTGGTGCTTGGACACCTCTATGAAGCTGAGACTATGATGGCCCTTTGAACTGGGTAATTCCTTCTGCTGCCATAAGGTTGCCCTCTTGCCCCCATGATCTCTCCTCATTTATGCCCAATGGCTTCTTCAGTTCTTTGGAGCCCTACTATACTGCACAACAGCTCCATGTGGCTGCATTTCCATCTGCCTGTCACTCTCCCTCTCACTGGAGGAGTCAAAATCTGAAAGCATTGACCCCATAGGCAAATGAAGCTTCCACTGTGACGAGCTTCTCAAGAACATTTACTTGCCTCCAGTGGCTGCTGTGGACCTGGAAGACACCATTCCACTAGCAACACTTCACCCTGGCCCCATTGTCTGCAATACTTCCAAACTTGAAAGCATCATTTCTTCAAAACATAGGCTGCCAGTTCCCTCCACATCTCAATTCTAAGTCTCTGTGCATCCCATGAGCCATACGTAAAACTGGAAAAAAGGAAATACATATCAATTAGCTCCTTAACAACGTTAATTGCCTGCAATAACTGATGTGTCTGCCACTGATCCATTCTGCAACTGCCATCTTCTTAAATTGTTTGGCAGCAAAATAATTTCGGGGAACCAGGCCGACATGGGCCCACGTCATTTTACAGCCTCCCACCTTACCAGTCCACCCCACTGCCTCCGTGCTCACCTCCCTGGGCCAGTAAAATTCTTCCCTATGCTTCAGATCAATGACATTTCATCGGGGAAATACATGGTTTTATAGTCAATAAAGACATCCTGATTCATAGGCAAGGGGGGGGTCAGAGGGGATGTTTTCAGATTCTTCTCCTCTAAATTCGGTTGTGTTGCCTCTCCCAGGAGATTACATGGCTGTTGCTGGGTTGAGATGTTATAAATAATGATACCTAAAGCATCACAACTGTGGGGCAGGCTTGATGAACCTTGATGGATCTTTTCCTGTTTTTTAAACACCTCTGCCTCAATATCTGATCTTTATGTGTCCTTGGGGGATGTGGTGATACTGGCAACGCAGTAGTTATTGTTCATCTGTAGTTGGCTCTGCAGGATTTCCATGTCCTCACACATGCAGATAGTGTGGCACTGGAGTAATATGGAGGTCAGACCAGTTAGGGTACCACGTCCCTTCTCTGAAAGATATTATTTAGTCAGTTAACTTTTAATTAGCTTTAATTTTTTCTATGCAAGCACAGAAATAACAACATTTATTGAATTTAATTTCATGATTTTCCATTGGCAATGTTTTAACTCATATCCCCTGGTTTGTAAGATCAGTATGTTAACCACATGGCAACTGTACCTTGTGTATTATATTGTGCCTCATCTTGTCCTCATGCGATGGCCATGCATTTGATAGGAAGAAAAGACAAAACACAACTTACATTTATATAGCACTTTTCACAACCTCAGGGGCATCCTAAAGCACATTACAGCCATTCAAGTGCTTTTGATGAACAGTCACTATTGTATTGTAAGGCGGTGAATAACTGGAATCTCACTGATATTTTTCTGCTCACTAACCAAAGGCTCTGTGGCTGATTGCAGCACCTCTAACACTGAAATCAACTAACTTGTCAAAGACCAGAGAACTTGTTCTTTGTATAGTTCAGCTTCAGATTAGACAATTCACTCCACAACAGAAGCCATTAGGGTAGTTGACTCATTAGATGCAGGGAGATATTTCGCCTCATAGGGCAATCTAGAACAAGGGGGCACAGTTTAAAAATAAGGGGTCAGTTCTCATTTAAGGTGGAGATGAGGAGGAATTTCTTCTCTCAGAGGGTTGTTGGTATATTATTGAGTTTCAATAACTCATGAAGACTGTTAGCTGTAAACACTTGAACTTTATTGTAACATATTTACAGTTATGAGACACTCCCTTACACTAGCTTCTTTCCACACTGTTTTCTCCCAGGGCGGAATTTTCTGGCCCAGTTGGCATTGGGCATTGTGGTGGGCATGAGCAGACATTATGGTGAGAAGGCCAAAAATCGGTTTTATGCTATCGTGAAACCAATCTGTGATCACCCGCTCCACCTGTCAATGGCAGGCCGCATTTCCTGTTGCTGGACATCAGGAACGCCATTTTAATATATTTGCATCTTAAACTTAAATACAAGAAATTATGAGGGCATGAAAACCAAGCTGGCTAAATTGAATTGGCAAATTAGGTTAAGGGATAGGGCAATAGAGATACAGTAGCAAACATTTAAGGGTTTATTTTAGAATACACAGAATAAATACATTCCAATGAGTAAGAAAAAGTCCAAGGGACGGACACACCATCCGTGGTTAATTAGGAAGATTAAAGACTCAAAGAAAATGTATATAATTATGCAAAGATAGGAGGAAGGCTAGAAGATTGGACAGAATGCAAGGAATAGCAATGGCTAACTAAAAGGCTAATAAGGAGGGAGAAATTAGAGTATGAGAGAAAGCTAGCTAGAAATATAAAAGCAGATAGTAAGAGTAAGAGAGGAGCATAAATGGGACTTTTTCAGGTTGGCAAGATGTAACGAGTGGTGTGCCACAGGGATCAGTGCTGGGACCTCAACTGTTTACAATTTATGTAAATGACTTGGATGAAAGGATAGATGGGATGGTTGCCAAATTTGCTGATGACACAAAGATAGGTAGGAAATTTGTGAAGAAGACATAAGGAGGCTACAAAAAGATATAGATAGGTTAAGCAAGTGGGCAAAGATCTGGCAAATGGAGTATAATGTGTGAAAATGTGAAATTGTCCATTTTTTCAGGAAGAATAAAAGAAAGGCATATAAATGGTGAGAGACTGCAGAGCTCTGAGATTCAGAGGGATCTGGGTGTCTGAGTGCATGATTTGCAAAAGACTAGTATGCAGGTACAGCAACTAATTAGGAAAGCTAATAGAATGTTATAATTTATTGTGAGGAGAATTGAATATAAAAGTAGGGAGGTTATGCTTCAGTTATACACAGCCCTAGTGAGACCACATCTGGAGAACTGTGTAAAGTATTGGTCACCTTATTTAAGGAAGGATATAAATGCATTGGAAGCACTTCAGAGAAGGCTTACCAGGCTAATACCTGGAATGGGTGGGTTGTCTTACGAGGTAAGGTTGGACAGACTAGGCTTGTGTCTGCTGGAGTTTAGAAGAGTAAGAGGCGACTTGATTGAAACGTATAAGATCCTGAGGGGACTTGACAGGGTGGATGTGCAGAGGATGTTTCATCTTCTGGGAGTATCTAGATCTAGGGGTTACTGTTTAAAAATAAGGGGTCACCCATTTAAAATGGAGATTTTTTCTCTCAGAGGGTTGCGAGTCTTTGGAACCCTCTTCCTGGAAAGGCAGAGCCTTTGAATATTTTTAAGGGAGAGGTGGATAGATTCTTGGTAAGCAAGACGGTGATATGTTATTGGGGGTAGGCGGGATGCAGATTTGAGGCTATGATCTTATTAAATAGTACAGCAGGCTTGAGGGACCGAATGGCCTACTTCTGCTCCGTGTTTGTATCTTCATACGTGCACCTGGCAAGTTGCACTCTGCTCGGGACTTCGAGGTTTGTTTGCCTACATTTCTTTGGGCAATACTCACAGTCATTAGCGCCAGGCTAATGATCGCAGACAGCACCACATCACTTTTAGGGGGCTCATGGGCAGATCTCCAACTACCAGACCAGCCATAAGGTAGAGGTGGCTTTTCAATGGCTACAGGGCCAGGGCTTGCTTGGGGAAGGGAGAGAAGTGGCCTCAGGCAAGGGAAGAGGCTGAAGGGCGAGGGTTGTACTGGGGAAGGGCCTATCCCAGGGTGTGTGTGGGGGCAGGTGTTGATCTGTGCAAGTGGCATCAAGATGGTGAGGGCTGAAGAAGCAGTCTTCAGAGGAGATGAGGCCAGATGGTAATGTGAAGGTTTGCGTGAGAGAGTGAGTGGTGATGTCCCTTGAGCTGGCAGTGAGTGAGATTCCAGTGAATGTGTGATGGTCTTGTGGGCATGTGAATTTAGAGTGATGAGATGGCTGCCTTACCCTGGCGGCACAGATGAGATCATTCATTCGTTTTCTGCACTGGATGGCCAACCTCTTGTGTGCAGCATTGGCATTGACCACCTCTGCCGCCACCTACCAAACCGAGGTGATGAGACTGATGGGCCTCCTGTGGCCAGAGTGGGGATAGAGGACATCGTGACAGGCCTCCATGGTGTCCAGAAGGCATCCTAGGGATGCTTCACTGAATCGGGGGGCTGCACTCCTCTTGGATTTTAGGGCCATGTCTTCACCGGTGCCCTCCCGGGGTGCAAGCATTGAGAAGTGTGCGTGCGGCTGCAGTTTAAATATTGTGCCCTGCATGAGGAAGCGGCAAGTTAACAGCATGGCAGGCAAATTGGAGGCTGCCCGCCAAGCGAGGCAGCGTGTTTCCTGTGGCTGCATAATTAATGAGGTGGGAATGGAATGATATGGTGTGAAAAGCCACCATTGTGGCCAGCGGGCAACACCCGCTACTGCACTTAGAGCAAATCTGGGACGATTCCGCCCCTAGACTCTCAGATCACATGAATATATGTCACTTACTTCAATGAAATCGCAGGCTATTGTGGTTAATGCATTATGGGATTTAGTCTAACATACTCCATTATACTGTAGTTAGTGTTTGGAATTCTCTTCCCCAGATAGTAGTGAAGGCTGGGTCATTGAATGTAGCTAAGGTTGAGTTAGACAGAGTTTTAACTGACAATGTAGTCAAGGGTTATGCCGGGGGGGCATGCAGGAAAATGGAGTTAAGGCCACAGTCAGGTCAGTCTCGACCTTATTGATTGGCAAAGCAGGGTTGAAGGGCCGAATGGTCTACTCCTGCTCTTATTTCTTACGTTCTTATGTTCTTCCTGTCCTTTTCAGATGTAGGTTTCATTTGATGGATAACGCAATAAAACATCATCAACGAATTAAGTAGGTGACTCAGTAACAAAGGCCGGAATTTTCTGGCATTGCCCATCTTCCAGTCCTGCGGAAAGTCAATGGACTTTTGGCTGGCCCACCGCATCCCCACAGCGGGTCTGACCACGCCCAACTAGAAAACCCCAGCAAAAGTAACTTCCTTTCTTGCAGTGTCCTATCACACCATCTGGTTCACTAATGTCCTTTGGCTGTGGGGCGTGGGTGTGGGGGCGGGGGGGGAATCTGCTGTCCTTACCTGGTCTGGCCTACATGTGACGCCAGACCCACAACAATGTGGTTGACTCTTAAATGCCCTCTGAACAAGGGCAATCAGAGGTGGGAAATAAATGCTGGCCGAGCCAGCGACTCCCACACTCCAGGACCGAATAAGAAAAACTCCTCTACTTACACCAAAGTGATCATTATTATATCCTTAAATAAAAGCAAAATACTGCAAATGCTGCAATTCTGAAATAAAAAAGATAAGTACTGGAAATACTCAGCAGGTCTGGCAGTATTTATGGAGAGAGAAACAGATTTAACATTTCAAGCCGCATATGACTTCTTCAGGAATGAAGGAAGGTAGAAATGTGATGAGTTTTAGGCTGTTGAAAGCGGGGAGGGGTTGGAAGAAAAAAGGGAGGGTCCGGGATAAGGATAGAGTAAATACAGTGTTATATATAGGAATACAAAACACTCCTTGCAGGTGAAGCAACGGTTTACTTGTACTTTTTTCAATTTAGTATGCCCTGTACTGCAGTCGCTGCTCACAATGCAGCTTCCTCTACACTGGGGGGAACCAAATGCAGATTGGGTGGCTACTTTTCTCAGTCCACAGGCATGGCCTCGAGCTTCTGGTTGCTTGCAATTTTAATTCACCATCTTGCTCTCATGCTGACATCTCTGTCCTCAGCCTGCCGCAATATCCCTATGAAGCTCAATGCAAGCTCAAGGAACAGCACCTCATCTTCTGGTTAGGCACATTACAGCCTTCCGTAAACATTGGTTTCAACAATTTCAGACCATGACCTCTGTCCCCGCATTTTGATTCTGTCCTTTCCTTTGCCATTTGCCGATCTGAATCTTGTTTTTTCATGTTTTGCTTTCACACATAGCTGTTAATTATTCTGCCATTCACACTCAATCAGGACAAATGATATGTTTCTTCGCTACATCCAGTCCCATTCCCTTTGGCTATTGTTCCACGACATCTTTGTCACTTAATCTCTCCCACTCTCTACCCTTTTCCAGACTTACCCTTTTGTTCTTCCTCCTCCTCCTCTCCCCTTTCAGCAGCATAAAACCGATCACATTCCTTCCTTCAACCCTGAAAAAGACTCATATTCAACTTGAAATGTTAACTCTGCCTCTCTTGCCCAAGATGCTGCCAGACCTGTTGAGTTTTTTTCAGCAGTGTCCGGTTTTTGTATTTATTTCATTATTCTATTCTTGTTCTGATTAGACTGCAGAGTGATTGGTCCCAGTTACGGTGAAGCACAAAGTTCAGGAGCAGGGATGTCTTACTGCAGCTGCACAGGACTTTGGTGAGACCACACCTGGAGTATTTTGTGCAATTTTGGTCTCCTTACCTAGGAAAGGATATACTTGCCATAGAGAGGGTGCAATGAAGGTTCGCCAGACTGATTCCTGAGATGTCAGGATTGTCATATGAGGAGAAATTGGGATGACTAGGCTTGTATTCGCTGGAGTTTAGAAGAATGAGAGGAGATTTCATTGAAACATAAGATTCTGGCAGGGATGGACAGACTGGATGCAGGCATGATATTTCCTCTGGATGGGGGGTCTAGAACAAGGGGTGACTGTCTCAGGATATGGGGTAGACCATTTAGGATAGAGGTGAGGAGAAACCTCTTCACTCAGAGAGTCGTGAACCTATGGAATTCTCTACCACTGAAGGCTGTGGAGGCCAAGTCACTGAATATAGTTAAGAAAGAAATAGATAGATTTCTGGACTCCAAAGGTGTTCAAAGGTAGGGGGAAAGGGCAGCAGTATGGTGTTGAGATAGAGGATCAGCCATGATATTGAATGGCGGAGCAGGCTCGAAGGGCCAAATTACCTACTCCTGCTCCTATTTTCTATGTTTCTATATTACTCCAACTGGGTTGTATATAGAAGTTCTCACATGGTTTATTGAGACTTATACTGATCTGTGTCTGACGCACAAAACTGTGTTAAATACATCATAAAAAGTGACCTTCTATGCTTAGATCAGTGTAACTGTTTTTAACAGTGTAACTTGAGAATCTCTAGTCATTATAGATGAAGTTCCAAACAAGGACAAATACTGGTAGTGAATTGTGAAGATGTCTTGTCAGTAATTATAGATTTCAATGTCAAAATCACATCACAGTTAGTATTCATCATTTTTTTTTTCAAAACTATAATGCAAGGAATGTTGAGTAGCATTTGATGACAAGGTCCCACATGGGAGACTTATAAAGAAGGCAAAGGCACATGGGATACAGGAGAATTTGATAAGGTGGATTCAAAATTGGCTTAGTTGTAGGACGCAGAGGGTGATGATAGAAGGATGCTTTAGTGACTGGAAGCCAGTGTCCAGTGGCGTACCACAGGGATCTGTGTTGGGTCCCCTATTATTTGTCATTTATATAAACAACATAGATGACTATGTAGGGGGTAGGATTAGTAAGTTTGTGGATGACACAAAGATTGGCCAGGTGGTTAACAGTGAGATTGAGTGTCTTGGGCTACAGGAAGATATAGACGGGATGGCCATATGGGCAGATAAGTGGCAGATGGAACTTAACCCTGAAAAGTGTGAGGTGATACACTTTGGAAGGAATAATTTGACAAGGAAGTATTCAATGAACGGCATTGCACTAGGAAGTTCTGAGGAACAAAAGGACCTTGGCGTGTGTATCCATAGATCTCTGAAGGCAGAGGGGCATGTTAGTGGGGTGGTGAAAAGTGCATATGGGACACTTGCCTTTATCAATCGAGGCATAGATTACAAAAGTAGGGAGGTCATGTTGGAGTTGTATAGAACTTTGCTGAGGCCACAGCTGGAGTACTGTGTGCAGTTCTGGTCACCACATTATAGGAAGGGTGTGATTGAATTGGTGGGGGTGCAGAGGAGATTCACCAGGATGTTGCCTGGGATGAAACGTTTAAGTTATGAAGAGAGGTTGGATAGACTTGGTTTGTTTTCATTGGAGCAGAGAAGACTGAGGGGCGACCTGATCGAGGTGTACAAGATTACGAGGGGCATGGACAGGGTGGATAGGGAGCAGCTGTTCCCCTTAGTTGAAGGGTCAGTCACAAGGGGGCATAAGTTCAAGGTGAGGGGCAGGAGGTTTAGGGGGGCTGTGAGGGAAAACCTTTTTACCCAGAAGGTGGTGACGGTCTGGATTGCGCTGCCTGGGAGGGTGGTGGAGGCGGGTTGCCTCACATCCTTTGAAAAGTACCTGGATGAGCACTTGGCATGTCATAACATTCAAGGCTATGGGTCAAGTGCTGGTAAATGGGATTAGGTAGGTAGGTCAGGTGTTTCTCACATGTCGGTGCAGACTCGATGGGCCGAAGGGCCTCTTCTGCACTGTGATTCTGTGATTCTGTAATTTTGTATGATTCATTTTATGAAAATGGACAAAAATAATTCTAAACTTAATAAGACAGTGGCTGATGGTAAGAATTGATTAACGTAAGAATTTCGAAGAACAGGTGAAGGCTATTTGGACCAACAGTTCAAAAGTTTCGACTACAGCTTTTCCTTCAACTTCGTCTTTGTCCAGAAACATATCAAATTTCCCCAAGGTAATTTCTACTGTTCACTTAAAAGTATTACAAATGTCTAATACCTTTTGTAAAAGAACCTTCTGCCTAACTTCTGACTTAACAACAACTTATATTTATATTGTACCTTTCACGTATTAAAACGTTACAAAGCACTTCACAGGAGTGCTACTGCTAACTCACAAAAAAAAATTGTGCCCTATCGTTTTGTTAATATAATTCAGTTCCTTATTTAGGTCCTTCACTTTGCCAAAGACTGTGGGACGGTTTCATGAATTTATTTACAAAAATTCTGAAATCTTTTCTCATCATTACATTGGGCAATGACCTGTATCTGCTGCTCTGGGCCTAGTTACCTAAACAGATCCCAATTCTGCTTCCTCTGATTGTGCTGCTCTCCATCCTGTTTAGGTATCACGTGAAAAGGTAAAGGGGTAGAAATTGGTATACATTGCACCTATTCTTTTGGATATAAAACTGGCACAACACTGACCAACTTAGCAGTGGGATGGCCTATACCCAAGCTATGCAGTTGTTCAGCCCACTACTAAATTTGTTAGGCCCATGTTTTAGATGTTCTAGGTGGCCAACTAAAAAAGCTGTTACGTACTTTGCATTTGGTAATTAGAGACCTGAGGTATTTTTAAAGGCCTGAGTGCCAAATTGGGCGACCATGAGTGGTACAGGGACTGGACCTACTATGTTCAGGTTTTCCAGGCTTCCATGTGCCCTATAAAAGTGGGCACCATGGAAAAGATAAGTAAAAATCTAAACTCTATTAGAAAAGCAGCTGAGGCAACTGAATGGATGGACTCAATCTTAATGAATTCAGAGAGGGCATGAAGGATCCTCCTCCTCCTTCAGGTACCATGCCCTATGAGGGCATTGGCAAGCATGGATTGGTCCATGACTATGCTTGACAAAGTACTGCAGTAATTTGCTATTGTTTTCTGCAGTAGGGCTGACCAAGAAATTCTCCTACTCTTGAACACCTGCCATCAGGCATATAGGAATCATTTGCAGGCTGATCATCAACCTGTTTGACCACCCTACATGGCCATTAAATCCTGAAATGGGACTTGAACCCAGAGGTGAACCTACTGAACCACAAGGCTTCCCACGAAGCGATATAGGATAGAAATTAGAGATAGATGCTGGTTAGGGCAAGGAAGGAGCCTGGCGTCTTATCGGGGGAGGAGAAAAGCAGCTGAGACAACTGAATGGATGGCCTCAATCTTAGTAGTTAAGAAATCCATGAACACCTCACATGTTATTAGAAGTGTGGGTGTAGACAAGAGAGAGGAGAGGTTTAATGAGAAGGTTGGCAGTGCAGAAAATAAGGCAAGGGTTTATCTTTACTTATCAGAATGGTCCTGGAATTGTGAACAGGTTTTGGCACAGAAATGAGGACCAGTAACCCAGCCAGATCCAGTGATAGCTGAACCAATTGCACGCAATTGCAATTACACTCAAATCTACACTGCTTATGCCTGAGCAGATGAAGTTTGGGACCCATAACAAAGGGGTTGACTAGATTGGGAAAGACTAAATGTTTTGTTTAACAAGGGATTAAAAGGTGGATGTGAGGAAGTGCCTGAGCAGATCAATGGCACCAGAACAATGAAGAGCCAAATAACTTAGGAATCCATTTTGGATTTAGAAAGTGCAAAGTAAGAATTGTTTCCTGGATTGACTTTCAGCTGGTCTCGTTTGAATTCTAAATTTTTATGTCACCTTCTTGTTGTTTTCCCTACTATAGCGAAGTCCCTTTCTAGTCCATGAACTCCCTTCATTACTTAAACCACTTCTTCTCCTATATGGCAGTGTCGGCCATGGCTCAGTTGGTAGAACCCTCAACTCTCAGTGGACTGTTGTGGATTCAATTAGCATTTTGGAGGCTTGAGCATTAAAATCTAGGCTGACACTTCAGTGCAGTTATGAGGGAGTACTACACTGTCGGAGGTGTGACACAGAACAAAGGCCCAGTCTGCTGCCTCAGGTGGATGTAAAAGACCCCACAGCAATATTTTGAAGAAGAGCAGGGAAGTTACCCCTGGCATCCTGTCCAATTTTTATCTCTCAATTGACATCACGAAAGCAGATTCTCTGGCAATTATCATATTGCTGCTTGTGAGATCTTGCTGTGTATAAATTGACTGCTGCTCTTCCTAGATTACAACAGTGACTACACTTTAAAAGTACTTCATTGACCGTAAAGCATTTTGGGACTTTGTGAAGTTGTGAAATGTTCTATGTAAATGCAAGTATGTGTTTTTATACAAAAGCTACTCATTGTTCTATGGATCATCTAGATTAGAGTCTGATGTAAGTCTGGTTGTGTATGGTCAGCACCGGACTAATTATTATATTTAATTTATATCCCATATTGTGGAGTGGAGGAGCAGAGGGAAAGATGTCATGCTGATGTCTCAGATGAGACAGCTCAATGAGCAGATGCACTGATTGAGTTGAAAATGTATTTCTACCCTTGCATCACATGCTTTGTTGATCATTCCGGCTTTGCCTAACATTATCCATCAACATAAATGCACTCTGAGGTTGTGTATTCCATATTGAGAGAATATGAAATGTAATATTTGGGGTTCATATCTATTCCAACATAATACTGATGTATCCCACATTATTTTATGCATGTTCTTCTAAGTGTATAGTTGATAATTTTCAGATAATAGGAATAAATAGGCAACCATAAAGCTTTATCCTCCAATGCAATTATATCATTGTCCAATGGCTAGGACCTCTCTTACCTGGTTCCACATCCAGTCATACACAGACAATGGCTTCTCAGCTGCTGTCACACCACCGAATCTGGACCCCCAATGATTTATCCTTCGCTCTTGTTTCACTTGTACATTCAGCTCCTCAGCAACAGAACATCAGGCCCCGCATGTTTGCTGATGACAGCCAGCTCTATCTCACCACCACTTTCCTCGGCCATAAGGGGAGGTGATGGCATAGTGATATCGTCACTGGACTAGTAATCCAGAGGCCCAGGGTAATGCTCTGGGGACCTGGGTTTGAATCCCACCAAGGCAGATGGTGGAATTTGAATTCAATAAAAATCTGGAATTAAAAGTCTGATGATGACCATGAAACCATTGCCGATTGTCGTAAAAACCCATCTGGTTCACTAATGCCATTTAGGGAAGGAAATCTGCTGTCCTTACGTGGTCTGGCCTACATGTGACTCCAGACCCACAGCAATGTGGTTGACTCTTAAAAGATGCCCTGGAAACAAGGGCAATTAGGGATGGGCAAGGAATAGGAGTGGGCCTAGCCAGCGATGTCCACATCCCATGAATGAATTTAAAAAATCCCCTACCTTTGATTTGTCACTCACCTTGTCTGACCGGATAAGCAGAAATTTCTTCTAATTAAATGCCAAGGACAGCGAAGCCAGGCTAGACATTCAGAAGTTGTTTCTCCTGGCTGGGGAATCTAGAAGGTGGGGGCGGGGGGAGGGTGCAGTTGCTTCAGGATAAAGGGTCGATCATAGGACCATAGAGAAGTTATGACACAGAAAGGGGCCATTCAGCCCATCGTGTTTGCGCGGCCAAAAAGAAAAAAAGGAACAAGCCGTTAATTTTAATCCCACTTTCCAGCACCTGGTCCGTAGCCTTGAAATGAGGAGGCTTGTGAACCAAAGAGTGTTATGAATGCTCTATCATTGAACATATTCAAGATTGGGATAGATAGATTTTTGATCTGCAAGGGGATCAAGGGTTATGGGGGAGAGGGTGGGAAAGTAAAGTTGCTGCAGAAGATCAACCACGATCACGTTGCACAGTGGAGCAGGCTTGAAGGGGCCAAATGTCTACTGCTGCTCTTACTTCTTATTTTCTTATGTTTTTGAATCCTGCTACAAACTCACATCCCCATCCATCGCTCTCATTGGCGACCTCCTGAGGCTAAACCAGATGGTTCACAACCTTGATGTACTGTTTGATCCTGAGCTCCGCTGCAGAGCCCGTTTCCTCTCTCTGAAAGTTCGGCGTTAGTGAAAAACTGGCGTGAGAATAGAAGAAGGAATATGTACTAAACAAGGTGCCCAAAGAACAAAGAAAAGGAACAGGCCCTTCGGCCCTCCAGGCCTGCGCCGATCATATTGCCTGTCAACTAAAACATTTTGCAGTTCCGGGGTCCGTATCCCTCTATTCCCATCCTATTCATGTATTTGTCAAGCTGCCTCTTAAACACCACTATCGTACCTGCTTCCACCACCTCCTCTGGCAGCGAATTCCAGACACTCACTACCCTCTGCGTAAAAATCTTGCCCCGCACATATCTCCTCTGTAGTTTTCTCCTCTCACATTAAATCTATGTGCCTTGTAATTGACTCATCCACCCTGGGAAAAAGCTTCTGACTATCTACTCTGTCCATGCCACTCATAATTTTGTAATATTCTATCATGTCGCCCCTCAATCTCCGTTGCTCTAGTGAGAACAATCCAAGTTTCTCCAACCTCTCCTCATAGCTAATAACCTCCAGACCAGGCAGCATCCTGGTAAAACCTCCTCTGCACCCTCTCCAATGCCTCCATATCCTTCTGGTAATGTGGTGGCCAGAATTGCATGCAATATTCCAAGTGTGGCCTAACCAAGGTTCCATACAGCTGCAGCATGACTTCCCAGCTTTTATACTCAATACCCCTGCCAATGAAGGCAAGCATGCCATATGCCTTCCTGACTAACTCATCCACCTGCGTTGCCACTTTCAGTGACCTGTGGACCTGTACACCAGGATCCCTCAACCCGTCGATGCACTTAAGGGTTCTGCCATTTACTGTATAATTCCTGCCTGTATTAGACCTTCCAAAATGCATTACCTTGCATTTGTCCGGATTAAACTCCATCTGCCATTTCTCCGCCCAAGTCTTCAACCGATCTATATCCCGTTGTATCCTTTGACAATCCTCTTCGCTATGTGCAACTCCTCCAACCTTAGTGTCGTCTGCAAACTTACTAATTAGCCCAGTTACATTTTCCTCCAAATCATTAATGTATACCACAAACAGCAAAGGTCCCAGCACTGATCCCTACGGAACTCCACTAGTCACAGCTCTCCATTCAGAAAAGCACACTTCCACTGCTACCCTCTGTCTTCTATGACCAAGCCAATTCTGTGTCCATCTTGCCAGCTCACCTCTGATCCCATGCGACTTTACCTTCTGTACCAGTCTGCCATGAGGGACCTTGTCAAAGGCCTTACTGAAATCCATGTATATAGCATCCACTGCCCTTCCATCGTCGATCATCTTTGTCACTTCCTCGAAAAACTTGATCAAGTTAGTGAGACACGACCTCCACTTCACAAAACCATGCTGCCTCTCACTAATATGCCTATTTGCCTCCAAATGGTAGTAAATCCTGTCACGAAGAATAATCTCCAATAATTTCCCTACCACTGACATAAGGCTCACCGGCCTGTAATTTCCTGGATTATCCCTGCTACCCTTCTTAAACAATGGAACAACATTGGCCATTCTCCAGTCCTCTGGGATCTCACCCGTAGCCAGTGAGGATACAAAGATTTCTGTCAAGGCCCCAGCAATCTCCTCCCTTGCCTCCCTCAGTACTCTGGGGTAGATCCCATCTGGCCCTGGGGACTTATCCACCTTAATATTCTTCAAGACGCCTAACACCTCCTCTTTTTTGATCTCAACATGATCCAGGCTTTCTACACACTCTTCCCTGGACAAATCGACCGCTAAGTCCTTCTCTTTGGTGAATACTGATGAGAAGTAATCATTTAATATCTCTACCATTTCTTCTGGCTCCACAAACAGATTCCCACCACTGTCCCTGAGTGGGCCTATCCTTTCCCTGGCTACCCTCTTGCTTTTTAGATATGTATAAAAGGACTTGGGATTTTCCTTAATCCTGGTTGCCAGTGACTTTTCATGACCCCTTTTAGCCCTCCTGACTCCTTGCTTAAGTTTCTTCCTACTTTCTTTGTATTCTCCACGGGCTTCATCTGTTCCCAGCCTTCTAGCCCTTACGAATGATCCTTATGATGGTGCCATAGCCAAAGTGACTCAGAATGAATTTGATGACTTCTTTGCAATGAATTTGACAGTTTTAAAATGCTTTGATTGTGGTCAAAGGTATCTTTGTACAATTAATTAATTCAATTAACCATTAATTTAATGTGAATAATTGGGTTTTCAGAGTGGCAACACCAACAGCCAGGCAATTCATATTTTATACTTGGCATAGAGGGTGACCCCTATGGGTCACCTCACCTTGGGATTTCAGCTCTTTTGTCCATGTTTGAACCAAGGCTGTAATGAGGTCAGGAGCTGAGTGGCCCTGTGGAATCCAAACTGGGCATCAGTGAGCATGTTATTGCTAAGCAAGTGCCACTTGATAGCACTGTTGATTGCCCCCTCCATTACTTTACTGATGATTGAGAGTAGGCTGATGGGGTGGTAATTGGCCGGGTTGGAGTTGTCCTGTTTTTTGTGTACAGGACATACCTGGGCAATTTTCCACATAGCTGAGTAGATGCCAGTGTTAAGCTGTACTGGAACAGCTTGGCCAGGGGCGTGGCAAGCTCTGGAGCACAAGTCTTCAGTACCATTGCCGGAATATTGTCAGGGCCCATAGCCTTTGCGTTATCCAGTGTCTTCAGCCATTTCTTGATATCAGGTAGAGTGAATTGAATTGGCTGAAGACTGGCATCTGTGATGCTGGGACCTCTGGAGGAGGCCAAGATGGATCATCCACTCAGCTGAAGACTGTCGCAAATGCTTAAAGGTTAATTAAAAGGTTAACTTAAAGGTTAATTAGGCTTGTTAATAAGCCCATTGACTTGAATAATATGCTAACCATCCCAAATTACATTTGGAGTGGGCAGTCGGGCAGGAGTGGACGGGCTGTTTTTTAAGGCCTGCATGAAAAAAGGAAGGGGGCCACTTCATTTGCCCAACTGACTAGTAATTTTGTCCTGAATCATTTGTTCTAAAAGTTTCCCCACCGCCAAGGTTAAACTGACTGGCCTGTAATTGCTGAGCTTATCTTTGCACATTTTTTTGGAACAAGGGTGCAACATTTGGAATTCTCCTATTCTCTGGCACAACTCCTAAGCCTCTACAATTTCCACCCTCGTTCCTTCTGTATCCTTGGATGCATCTCGCCCGGTCCTGCTGCCGGAACAACTTTAAGTAAGAACAGCTTATCCAACACCTCTTCTTTATCAATTTTAAATCCTTCCAGTATCTGAATTAGCTCCTCTTCCGCCATGACCTGTGTAGCATCTGCTCCTTGGTAAAGACAGATGCAACGTGTTCATTTAATACCTGTCATGCCCACTGCCTCCATGTGTAAATCCCCTTTTTGGTCCCTAATTGGCCCGACTCCGCCTCCTAACAACCTTTTACTATTTATATGGCTACTGAACACTTTTGGATTCCATTTTATGTTGGCTGCTAGTCTATTCTCATACTCTCTCTCAGCTTCTCTTATTTGCTTTTCCACTTTCCATCTGAACCTTCTATATTCAGCCTGATTCTCGGTTGTATTATCCACCTGACGTCAGTCATAAGCACACTTTATCTGTTTCTGAATCTCTATGTTCTTCATCATCCATGGAACTTTGGATTTGTTTGCCCTACCTTTCCCCTTCATGGGCATATACTGTGGATGGAATCTTTCATTCTGAGACTAAGCCCGGTGGCAGGTGGAAAAGTTGGCATGATTCCTGCTGGGTGGTGGGATGGGTGAGCATGCACAATCTTCTGCTTTTAAGTTCATTAATTATGCATCAGTGCAGAGCTCAGCGAATCTCGTGGGGGGACGGGCAGGAAGTTGGTCACCCCGCCATTACCTCATGGGCTCGCAGGTCCTGGCACCATATTTAAAGGGCACCCAGACAGACATTCACTCATTGCAGGCCAGGAGCTCCACACTGCTACTACAGAGTCCTGCTGCCTGAACAACTCAGAGTTAGGTTGAGTAGGTTGGGCCTGTACTCATTGGAGTTTAGAAGAATGAGAGGCGACCTTATTGAAACATATAAGATTCTTAGGGGACTTGACAGGGTAGATGCTGAGAAGTTGTTTCCCCTTGTGGGAGAGTCTAGGGCCAGAGGGCATAAGCTCAGAGTAAGGGGGCACCCATTTAAAACAGAGATGAGGAGGAATTTCTTCTCTCAGAGGGTAGTTAACCTGTGGAATTCTTTACCGCAGAGGGCTGTAGAAGCTGGGTCATTAAGTATATTCAAAGCTGAGATAGACAGATTTTTAATCAGTAAGGGAATCAAGGGTTATGGGGAAAAGTGGAGTTGAGGATTATCTGATCAGCCTTGATCTCATTGAATGGCAGAGCAGACTCGATGGGCCGGATGGCCTCCTTATGCTCCTACATCTTATTGTCCTATTATGGTCTTATGGTCCTTGCAGCTGCAATTTGTATTGGAGAAGTTGGCAGATGTGAGCAACAACATCCCAGGACATACAAGGGCACCTCCCATGTTGCCTTTCGCCTATCTATAGATGCGAACACTGCCAGCGATACACCCATGTTCGGGGCAATGCTGGCTGTTGCCGTGGTCCATGCTCACCAGCCTCTTGACCTTCTTGAGGCCCCGTTGCCTCTTGCTGCTCAGGCCCTTGCTCCTCCTTCCCTGCATCAACCTGCGATGGGCCCTCCTTCTCTTCATCTGGATGAGAGCTATCACCAAGGCAAGACACCCTACAGCTTCCATCATCGACACCTCAGTGGATGTGTGAGCGAATTGAAGTGATACATGAAGTGAGCATGTCCATGGGTTTCCCTCCATCTCAAAGCCAGCAAGCAAGTGCTAACCCTTTCACCTGGCCTCCAACTAGACATGGCATCCCCACTCCACCCCTTCCAGGTAAAGAACATTCTGGAGGACCAGAGATGGGTGTTCCTCCCGTTCATACATGAATGCATATGGTGACATTGCTTTTTGACCAGGGTAATGAGAGCCATGTGCAAGACACTTTTCCACTTGCCTCCACTGCCCTTGAATCTCAATAGTGAGACCATTGCCTTGGCAGCATAGAAAGACTAACCACATGATCCCTTATCAGCCACGACCATTCACCCGGGAGAATGAAGGTTTGGAGTGGTAAGTTGGCTGCCCTCCACCAGCCGTGCCCCTTGGAGGTATTCCATCTCCTTCCCTCCCTCCCTTCATCCCTGCCTCTGACTGCAGCTGATGGCAAATGGCACAGAACGAACAGCAGCTCCACATCTTGCTGGGATTTCGATTTGGGAACCACAAGTTGGGAACAAACCTGCTGCAAGGTGGACTTCATCATAGAGAGGAGAACACAAGTGAGAACCTTTGATATCCAGCTGCTTCATAATTATTAGGGTGTCCTTACAGTCTGACGTTGAACTCCACCCACCTGAAAAAACCATCCTCCCACATCTCTGCCTAACTGTGAGGTAAAGGTAACCTTGGACAAATGGTGTACATCACCTTATAAACTCACTCCACCACCTTCTACTTTCCCCCTTTCACCCACCAACGTCCCTCCATCACCATAGACCCAACCAATATCACCATTCCTCTCCCCTCTGCCACCCGTGAACCTCTCCCTTTACCCTGGACCCTATTATGATCCACCTCTACATGCCTTTTCTCCCCTCATAGCTGACACTCATTACCATCCCCATGCCGATGAGGCCTTCACCTACCAGACTCTCACCCTGGCCCTGGCACCCTATCGCACCCCACTTCCCCCACTGACTGTGACTGGATCCTCCTATCACCAGTATCCTGAGTTCTTCCCCCAGGACCCTACCATCGACACCATCGACCCCACCCTCTAAGACACCACCCACCGCACACCCCCCACCCCCTGGACACTCTCACCTCCCTGCTCCCCAGACATCCTCCCCTTTTCCCCTGACATTGCCACCCCCATTCCCCGAGCACTCTCCTCACCCTTCACCCATAAGCCTGCCTCCCCTGTTTAGCCTTTGCTCCACCCTTCCACACTATTGCCCCTTCCTGCCTTTGCCTGCCTCCCTTGTCCAGTCTCTTGTGTAACGTTCGCTACCAGCACTCGGTATGAGTGAAGTTACGCAAGGCCCCCAAGAACGGGAAAGCAACACCTATGGACCTCAAAGTTGTGGAAGGGATGAAGCTTGCCCAGTGCATGCCACTTATTTACAGTCGTAAAACTGAATGTTCTCAATTCTCGCTGGCAGGGAACTTAATTAGGAGGGGGAGCTTAATTCCAGCGAGGTGGCCTTTTAATGGATATGCATGAGATGCTAAAGCATGCAAATATGGATCCTGACATTGTTCGTCAGGAAGCTCGACCCGCCTTTAACCTGCCTTGAAAATCAGGAGAACAAAATTCCAACACTTTATCCCACTATCGGAAAACAGATTTTTTGCCTCCCGACAACCCGCCGTGATTCCTGCTGCTGGCGGGTGCGGAAAACTCCGCCCATTGACTGTACTTGAATATCTTTTCTTTACAGGCAGGCCAGTGTTCAGTTATAGTTTTGCCTGCTGATCTTCGATTCCAGTTTATCTGGGCCCGGTCCATTCTTATCCTATTCAAGTTGGCTTTCCCTGAGTTAATTAGTCTTACTCTGGATTGCTCCTTGTTAATTTCCATAGCCAACATAAACCTTATGATACAATGATCACTCTCCCTAAAAGCTCCCTTACTGACTCCTGATCCACTTGGCCCACCTCATTTCCAAGAACCAGGTCCAGAACTGCCTCTGAAAATCGTCTTCCTACAGATCCTTTTCACCAAGGATGAGAACTTGTATCACCATGGTTACAGTGAAGATGCAAGTTTATAACCTTATACCCAATCCCCATTCATACGTAAATATTGTCTCGTTACATTCTTTCAGACATGAAAATTTGCTTTGGAACAGGAACATCTGTTAACAAAAGAGTGCTCTCATCTCACCAGAGAGAGATAAACATTTCATATTGTCAGCAGATGGTGTTACCAAGAGAGCCTTCAATCCAGCCTTCACCACCATTCAGAATGGTCATTCTCTTGAATGCTTTTTAAACTCTGACTGTGGGGTTGATTTTAATTCAATGTGGGAATGAGATGGTTGGGGGTTAACAGTGTGAGCAGCAAGTCCCAATTAGGTATTATCACTGTGAAGCCTGGGCTTTTTTTTAATCACCTCAGTATTGTTAATATTTGAAGTACAGGAGTGACTCTGATCACCGACAAGATCTGACAGCCTAGCAATCTGCTGCGTGCTCTTTCTCCCATGATTCCCAAGGCAGACTTAAAGTGGGGGTGCACCTCTTAAAGTCAGGTTGGACCCCAAGCTTGTTTTTCTTAAAGATCTACTGTGGAGGCCTGGCTGGCTCAGAAGCAACTTGCTGTATTGCCCCCAACTTTCCTGATACCCAGTGGAGGAAGCTTAAGCCAGGCGGGAGACCAACAGGGATAAGTACACCTCTTTCATACTCCTTACCCCTGCCTTTCAACTGTTGCTCTCTATTGCATCCTTCAACATACAATCACAACAGCACACTGAAGAATCTCTCTCACTCAATCCAAACGCCTCCAACACTTCCCTTCCTCTCTTTACAATAACACTTTTCTCTTATTTACATATTATCACTTGCACAGCTGCCAGCTACTCTTAACCATCCTTCCTCACTTCACATCAGGCTGCTTCCTTTATATTCATCATCTAAACTTGCCAACATGTCCACCACATACAAAAGATCCAACACATTTACAACAATCTCAGTGCACATTCATTCTCTTTGTGTGAAGGAGAAGACTGCACATAATGTGAAGAAGAATAACAAAATGGTGGGAGAAACTTCCAACATCATCACCCTCATCACCAAGGGAGCAAGAAGCCTGGATATCACTGCCTGGGCAGGGTCATGAGTGGGGTTGTCCATCAGCGTGTCTGGACAGCACTCGTTGTTTAGGTGTTGGTTATATCTCACTAGGTTTTAATGA
Source organism: Cetorhinus maximus (assembly GCF_964194155.1). Taxonomy (NCBI): domain Eukaryota; kingdom Metazoa; phylum Chordata; class Chondrichthyes; order Lamniformes; family Cetorhinidae; genus Cetorhinus; species Cetorhinus maximus. The sequence goes on from NC_135882.1 coordinate 151,595,015, forward strand.
AGTCTTCGTAGCCTGAAGTAGGTTAATTGTAAGCCTCTATTAGCTACTAGAACTATTTCCAGATATAGTAAAGGGAACAAGCTAGGAGCTGTCTCCATGCTTGGTCTGTACGCAGCTGTGTCCAACACAACATTGATCCCTAGGTGTGGGTCATGTGTTCTCTTAAATACTGTGTAGGTGGTTATATACTCAGTCCCACATTAACCCTATATGTGCCTGACTCTTCACTACACTGGTATCCCTTCATTCAACTCAACACAGATGCAGGGAGCTAAGCTACTTCAACCTGTTTTCTCAAGACTGCCAGCTGATTATGTACAGCTTTTAACTCTCATCCGAACTCTTTACCCTTTTCTCTTTATTTTAGCTCCTCTTCAACACCAGAAGAATAGATTTCAGAGAAAAACTATCCTCCTGGGGATGGACATTCCAGCGATCCACCTCTTCCAGTCACCAGCTTGGATATTGTCACTCTGAGTGGGTTAGAGAGTGAACCAGAAAGGTCAGCAGCTGGTGAAATACGCAGTCCCAGTGAGCTGCAACAGATAGCAGTGGCCAGTACAGCCCAGGGTAGACTGCAGAGTGGCTTTTGCCATGTGAGACTACACCACAGAGACTGGATGCAGACTCCTCCATGTTCTTGGCCATAGGGCTGAAACCTTTTTGCGTTGGCTTCCAAAACCTTGTACAGCTGTTTGTGTGAGGCTAGCAGGTTTTTCTGAGGGACAACCTCCCTCAGCTCTGCTGAGGGCGACAGAAATAAGGACTTGGTGGGACCAGCCATGAGACGAAAAATGGTGGCCCACACAATCATCTTACCAAGGTTTCAAAAGGCTTATCCTAGACAGTTTCAACGCTATGACTTAGAGTGCGGAAAAGTCCGCATCTATCGCCTGTTGTGTCATATCTCATTACAACACCACTCTGTCATTTACACGTTCCATTCCAAGTCACTCACCATCCTGACTTGGAAATATATCACCTTTCTTTCGCCATCACTGGGTTAAAATCCTGGAACTCCCTTCCTAACAGCACTGTGGGTGTACCTACACCAATGGACTGCAGCGGTTCAAGAAGGCAGCTCACCGCCACCTTCTCATGGGCAACTAGGGATGGGCATTAAATGCTGGGCCAGCTAGTAAAACCCACATCCCGTGAGTGAATTAAAAAATCAGAATACCATTATAAGACCATAAGACCATAAGCCATAGGAGCAGAAATTAGGCCATTCGGCCCATCAAGTCTGCTCCGCCATTCAATCATGGCTGATAAGTTTCTCAACCTCATTCTCCCGCCTTCTCCCCGTAACCCTTGATCCCCTTACCAATCGAGAACCTATCTATCTCGGTCTTAAATACACTCAATGACCTGGCCTCCACAGCCTTCTGTGGCAATGAATTCCATAGATTCACGAGTCTCTGGCTAAAGAAGTTTCTCCTCATCTCTGTTCTAAAAGGTCTTCCCTTTACTCTGAGGCTGTGCCCTCGGGTCCTAGTCTCTCCTACTAATGGAAACATCTTCCCCACGTCCACTCTATCCAGGCCTTTCAGCATTCTGTAAGTTTCAATCAGATCCCCCCTCATCCTTCTAAACTCCATCGAGTATAGACCCAGAGCCCTCAAACATTCCTCATATGTTAAGCCTTTCATTCCTGGGATCGTTCTCGTGAACCTCCTCTGGACCCTCTCCAGGGCCAGAACATCCTTCCTGAGATACAGGGCCCAAAATTGCTCACAATATTCTAAATGTAGGCGGACTAGAGCCTTATAAAGCCTCAGCACCACATCCCTGCTTTTATATTCTAGTCCTCTCAAAATAAATGCCAACATTGCATTTGCCTTCCTAACTAGCAACTCAACCTGCAAGTTAACCTTAAGAGAATCCTGGACTAGGACTCCCAAGTCCCTTTGCACTCCAGATTTCTGAATTCTCTCCCCATTTAGAAAATAGTCTATGCCTCTATTCTTCGTACCAAAATGCATGACCTCACACTTCCCCACGTAGTAATCCATCTGCCACTTCTTTGCCCATTCTCCTAACCTGTCCAAATCCTTCTGCAGCCTCCCCGCCTCCTCAATACTACCTGTCCCTCCACCTATCTTTGTATCATCTTCAAACTTAGCCAGAATGCCCTCAGTTCCTTCATCTAGATCATTAATGTATAAAGTGAAAAGTTGTGGTCCCAACACTGATCCCTGCGGAACTCCACTAGTCACCGGCCACCATCCTGAGAAGGACCCCCTTATCCCCACTCTCTGCCTCCTGCCAGGCAGTCAATCTTCTATCCATGCTAGTACCTTGCCTCTAACACCGTGGGCTCTTATCTTACTGAGCAGCTTCCTGTGCGGCACCTTGTCAAAGGCCTTCTGGAAGTCCAAGTAGATAACATCCATTGGCTCTCCTTTGTCTAACCTACTCGTTACCTCCTCAAAGAATTCTAACAGATTTGTCAGGCATGACCTCCCCTTGATGAAACCATGCTGACTTTGCCCTATTTTACCATGCACTTCCAAGTATTCTGAAATCTTATCCTTAATAATGGACTCTAAAATCTTACCAACGACCGAGGTCAGGCTAATCGGCCTGTAATTTCCCATCTTTTGCCTCACTCCCTTCTTAAACAGGGGGGTTACATTAGCAATTTTCCAGTCCTCTGGGATCCTCCCTGACTCCAGTGATTCCTGAAAGATCACCAGTAACGCCTCCACTATCTCTTCAGCTATCTCCTTCATAACTCTGGAGTGTAATCCATCTGGTCCAGGTGATTTATCCACCTTCAGACCTTTCAGTTTTCCTAGCACCTTCCCCTTGGTAATGGCCACCAAACTCACCTCTGCCCCCCGACTCTTTTAAACTTTGGGGATGTTACTAGTGTCTTCCACTGTGAAGACTGACGCAAAGTACCTATTCAGTTCCTCCGCCATTTCTTTGTTCCCCACTACTACTTCTCCAGCGTCATTTTCCAGCGGCTCAATGTCCACTTTTGCCTCTCTCTTACCCTTTATATATCTAAAAAAATCTCTTGCAATCTTCTTTTATATTACTGGCTAGTTTACCCTCATATTTAATCTTCCCCCTCCTTATTTCTTTTTTAGTTGTCCTCTGTTGGTGTTTCTAGGCTTCCCAATCCCCTGGTTTCCCATTGCTCTTCACTGCATTGTGTGCTTTCTCTTTAGCTTTTATGCTGTCCCTGACTTCCCTTGTCATCCATGGTTGCCTCGTCCTCCCTTTAGTATGCTGCTTCTTCCTAGGGATGAATTTTTGCTGTGTCTCCCAAATTACTCCCAGAAACTCCTGCCATTGCTGTTCCACTGTCTTTCCTGCTAGGCTCATCTCCCAGTCAATTCTGGCCAGCTCCTCCCTCATGCCTCTGTAGTTGCCTTTATTCAACTGTAATACCGTTACATCTGATTCCAGCTTTTTCCTCTCAAATTGCAGGGCAAATTCTATCATATTATGGTCACTTCCTCCTAAGGGTTCCTTCACCTTAAACTCCCTTATCAAATCTGCCTCATTACACATCACTAAATCTAGAATTGCCTGTTCCCTTGTGGGCTCCACCACAAGCTGCTCCAAAAAGCCATCTCGTAGACATTCTACAAATTCCTTTTCTTGGGACCCACTACCAACCTGATTTTCCCAGTCTACCTGCATATTGAAATCCCCCATGATCACTGTAACCTTGCCTTTCTTACATGCCTTTTCTATCTCCTGGTGTATCTTGTGCCCCACATCCTGACTACTATTCGGAGGCCTGTACATAACTCCCATTATGTTTTTTTACCTTTGCCGTTCCTCAACTCTACCCACAGAGTCTACATCATCTGACCCTACGTAATTTCTTGCTATCGATTTAATTTCATTTCTTACTAACAAAGCAACCCCACCCCCTCTGCCAACCTGCCTATCTTTTCGATAGGATGTACATCCTTGGATATTTAGCTCCCAGTCCTGATCTATTTGCAGATGTCTCCGTGATGCCCACCACATCATACCTGCCAATTTCAATCTGTGCCACAAGCTCATTTACCTTATTTCATATACTGCGTGCATTCAGATACAACACCTTCAGTCCTGTATTTCCCGTCCCCTTTCTCATTGTCGCCCCTTTATCTGATGTGCTTGAAGTTAGATTCCTAGCCCTTTCCAAACACTCTGTCCTATTTTGTGTTCTGGAGACTTTAATAGCCTCTCCTGGGCTCTCCTTTCTTTTCAGTTTTTTTCATAATTTTCCATGAAATTGAATCCACCCCCCCCACATGCTAACCTGCTGCTTTGTTTCCCATCAGTCATACTTCTTGAAGTTTTACCCTTCCCTTCCCCCCTCGCTTCCTAGTTTAAAGTCCTGTTGACCACCCTATTTACCCTTTTCACTAGAAGATTGGTCCCAGATCGGTTCAGGTGGAGAACGTCCCAATGGTACAGATCCCTCCTGTTCCAATACTGATGTCAGTGCCCCACGAAATGGAACCCCTCTTTCCCACACCACTCCTTTAGCCACGTGTTTACTTCCCTTATTCTCGCGTCCCTATGCCAATTTGCACGTGGCTCGGGTAGTAATCCGGAGATTATAACCCTTGAGGGCCTGTTCTTTAATTTAGTTCCTAGTTCCTGACAATCCTCAAACAGGTCGTCTTTCCTAGTCTTACCTATGTTATTTGTCCCGACATGGACCACAACAACTGGATCCTCCCGCTCCCTCTCCAATATCCTTTCAAGCCGGTCAGAGATGTCCCTCACCCTGGCACCAGGCAGGCAACATACCATGCGGGACTCTCGATCCTGCTTACAAAGGATGCTATCAATTCCCCTAATGATAGAATCCCCTACAACTACCACTTGTCTTTTTGCTCCCCCCTCTTGAATGGCCACCTGTGCCACGGTGCCGTGGTCAGCTGGCTCATCCTCCCTACAGCCCTGTTCCTCATCCACACAGGGAGCAAGTACCTCGTACCTGTTGGACAAGGTCAAGAGCTGAGGCTCCTCTGTTCATGAACACAGGATCCCTCTACCTGCCTCACTTGCAGTCACACCCTGCTGACCCTGACCACTGACCGAACTTGAGGTACTTAATCTACCGGGTGTGACCGCCTCCTGAAACAAAGGGTCCAGGTAACTATCCCCCTCCCAGATGTGCCGCAGCGTCTGGAGCTCGGACTCCAGCTCATCAATTCTGAGCCGGAGCTCCTCCAGCAACCAACACTTGCTGCAGATGTGGTCACTGCGGCTCGCAATGGGATCTGCCAACTCCCACATCATACAGCTACAGCACATCACCTGCCCAGCCATCTTTACTTAGATAATTAATTTATTAATTATCTTTGCAGTGTTCTTTTTTCAAATTTGGTGCAGATTTCCTACCAACCAGTCAGGTCACAGCTTTCCTGTGATGTCACTTTTTCAGTTTTGGCTTCAGTTATTCTGTGCCCCATGGTCACCGCTCTGGTGCTCCTCCCGCTGAGTCTGCTCCCTGGAGACAAGGCCCCGAATCCCCGAGGTAAGCTAGATTTATACTCACCGCTCCGGTGCTCCTCCCTCCGAATCTGCTCCCTGGAGACAAGGCCGCGAATCCCCGAGGTAAGCTAGATTTATACTCACCACTCAGGTGCTCCTCCCTCTGAGTCTTCTCCCAGGATTTACTCACCAATCAGCTGCTTTTTCTTTAAACTCCACTTTCAGAAGAGTGTCCCTCACAGGTCTGGTGCACTCCTGAAGGCACTTCCTCTTCCTCTCTTCTTTTTTTTAGGTTTGAGGTGGAGGGAGGGATGGAAACACTACAGCAATGTAATGTTTGGGGCTTTTCCGTTCTTTGACAGTGGGTCCTCCTCGATTCCCTCCTGAGTCGCAGTGGCTGCGGCGACATCTCCCAGAATTTTTTTTTTTTTTTTTTTGCAAAAATATACTTTATTCATAAAATATCTTCAATCACATTCCAAACCATTTCAAAAACACCATTACAAGGGTACAATCCAGGTTAAACTTTTACAAAATGTATCACCAGGTGCATCAGTACAAACAATATTACAATCATTTACAGCCTTTCATTTTGAGCTGTACAGCCCGAGGGGCTCTAAACAGTTCCCAGTCTCTCGGTGCGCTGTGGCAGAAAGGTCTTAGACAGCAACCCTTCCCCATTGTGCCTTTGCGGCAGCTGCCCCAAGCTTTAGTGCGTCCCTCAGCACGTAGTCCTGGACTTTGGATTGTGCCAGTCCGCAACAATCGGTCGGGGACAACTCTTTGTGCTGGAAGACCAACAAGTTTCGGGCAGACCAAAGCGCGTCTTTCATCGAGTTGATGATCCTCCAGCTGCAGTTGATGTTTGTCTCGGTGTGTGTCCCTGGGAACAGCCCGTAGAGCACAGAGTCCTGTGTCACAGAACTGCTCGGGATGAACCTCGACAGCAACCACTGCATCTCTCTCCAGACTTTCTTTGCAAAGGCACAGAATGCTTCAGTCACTTCTCACCAGCGCCCTCTGTTGGATGCTCTTCCTCCTGTTGAGTGCAAGAGTCCTTCTCCTCGATTCCCTCCTGAGTCGCGGTGGCTGCGGCGACATCTCCCAGAATTTTTTTTTTTTTTGTAAAAATATACTTTATTCATAAAATATCTTCAATCACATTCCAAACCATTTCAAAAACACCATTACAAGGGTACAATCCAGGTTAAACTTTTACAAAATGTATCACCAGGTGCATCAGTACAAACAATATTACAATCATTTACAGCCTTTCATTTTGAGCTGTCCAGCCCGAGGGGCTCTAAACAGTGCCCAGTCTCTCGGTGCGCTGTGGCAGAAAGGTCTTAGACAGCGACCCTTCCCCATTGCGCCTTTGCGGCAGCTGCCCCAAGCTTTAGTGCGTCCCTCAGCACGTAGTCCTGGACTTTGGATTGTGCCAGTCCGCAACAATCGGTCGGGGACAACTCTTTGTGCTGGAAGACCAACAAGTTTCGGGCAGACCAAAGCGCCTCTTTCACCGAGTTGATGATCCTCCAGCTGCAGTTGATGTTTGTCTCGGTGTGTGTCCCTGGGAACAGCCCGTAGAGCACAGAGTCCTGTGTCACAGAACTGCTCGGGATGAACCTCGACAGCAACCACTGCATCTCTCTCCAGACTTTCTTTGCAAAGGCACAATCCACAAGGAGGTGAACAACGGTCTCTTCCCCACCACAGCCACCTCGAGGGCAACGTGCAGAGGGGGTGAGACTCCTGGCGTGTAGGAAGGATCTGACGGGGAGGGCCTTTCTCACCACCAGCCAAGCTACGTCTTGGTGCTTGTTGGAAAGTTCTGGCGATGAGGCATTCTGCCAAATGACTTTGACAGTCTGCTCGGGGAACCATCCCACAGGGTCCACCCTCTCCTTTTCCCTCAGGGCCTCTAGGACGTTACGTGCTGACCACTGCCTGATGGACTTGTGATCAAAGGTGTTTTTCTGCATAAATTTTTCCACCAGGGACAGGTGGTACGGCACGGTCCAACTACTTGGAGCGTTCCGCGGCAGCGTGGCCAGACCCATCCTTCGCAACACCGGGGACAGGTAGAACCTCAGCACGTAGTGACACTTGGTGTTTGCGTACTGAGGGTCTACGCACCGCTTGATGCAGCCACACACAAAGGTGGCCATCAGTATGAGGGCGATGTTGGGCACGTTTTTTCCCCCTTTATCTAGAGGCTTGTACATCGCGTCCCTGCGGACACGATCCATTTTCGACCTCCAGATAAAGCGGAAGATGGCTCGAGTGATCGCCATCGCGCAGGAGTCTGGAATGGGCCAGACCTGCGCCACGTACAGCAACAGCGAGAGTGCCTCACACCTGATGACCAGGTTCTTACCCGCAATGGAGAGGGAGCGTCGCTCCCACATGCCCAGTTTCCTTTTCACCATAGCCACTCGCTCCTTCCAGTTTCTAACGCATGCCCCGGTCCCTCCGAACCATATCCCCAGCACCTTCAGGCCGTCAGCCCTGACAGTGAAGGGGACAAAGGATCGGTCAGTCCAGTTCCCAAAGAACATGGCCTCGCTCTTCCCACGATTTACCTTGGCTCCCGAGGCCAGTTCGAACTGGTCGCAGATGTGCATCAGTCTGCGCACCGACAGCGGATCCGAGCAGAAGACGGCGACGTCGTCCATGTACAGGGAGGCTTTTACCTGAGTGCCTCCACTGCCTGGGATCGTCACTCCTCTTATGCCCGGATCCTTCCTGATGGACTCGGCAAAGGGTTCTATGCAACACACGAAAAGGACAGGCGAGAGAGGACAGCCCTGCCTGACTCCAGATTTAATCGGAAAGCTATCTGTTTCCCACCCATTGATTGAGACTGCGCTACTGATGTTAGTGTAGAGCAGTTGGATCCAATTTCGAATTCCCTCCCCAAAGCCCATTTTGGAGAGCACATCCCCCATGTAGGTGTGCGATATTCTGTCAAAGGCCTTCTCCTGATCCAAGCTGATGAGGCAGGTATCCACACCCCTGTCCTGTACATAGGCAATCGTATCCCTGAGCAGCGCCAGGCTGTCAGAGATCTTCCTGCCTGGCACAGAGCAGGTCTGGTCAGGGTGAATCACCAATTCCAGAGCGGATTTGACCCGATTGGCGATGACCTTGGACAGAATCTTATAGTCCACATTCAACAGTGAAATGGGTCGCCAATTTCTAATTTCCTCCCTTTCCCCCTTGTGCTTGTAGATGAGGGTGATGATGCCTTTCCTCATGGATTCTGACATACTACCGGCCAGGAGCATACTCTCGTACACTCCTAGCAGGTCTGGGCCGATCAAGTCCCACAGAGCCGAATACAACTCCGCCGGCAAGCCGTCGCTTCCGGGAGTTTTACTCTTCTCGAAGGACTCAAGGGCCTTAGTCAGTTCGTCAGGAGTTAGCGGTTTGTCCAGGCTCTCCCGCGTACTGTCGTCTAAGACCTCCGTGATAGAGGACAGGAAGGACTGGGAGGCCGTGCTGTCCGTGGGCTTCACGTCATACAATCCGGCATAAAAGGATTTGCTGATCCTCAGAATGTCGGACCGTGATGACTTTACTGAGCCGTCTTCTTCCTTCAGGCTGCTGATCACAGAGCTCTCTCTGTGTACCTTTTGGAAGAAGAAACGTGAGCACGTCTCATCCTGCTCCACGGAGCGGACTCTGGAATGGAAGATGATCTTGAAGGCCTCCGAGGCAAAGTGCGAGGCTTGCTGGCTCTTCACCTCTTGGAGCTCCTCCTTGACATCGACCCCCATCGACTGCAGCCGGAGCAGATTCTGCATGTTTGTCTGGAGTCGGGACATTTCCCTCTGTTCCTTTCTAGCTTTCTGGGTGCCTTTGAGGATGAAAAACCTCTTGATGCTTCCCTTGATCGCTTCCCACCAGTGTGTCAGGGACTCAAAGAGGGGTTTCACGGTTCTCCAACCTTTGTAATCCCTCTTGAGCTCCTCAATGTTCTCTGGGGTCAGCAGTTGCACATTTAGCTTCCATGTCCCCCTGCCCACCCTCAGGTCCTTCTCCAAGTGGCAGTCCGCCAGTAGGAGGCAGTGGTCAGAGAAGAACACCGGCTTGACCTCGGTGGATCTGACTGTGAATGCACGGGACACAAACAGGAAGTCTATCCTGGAACGAATGGACCCGTCTGGCCGCGACCAGGTGTATCTACGCTGCGCTCCGTCTGCAGGGTTGCTGAAGACGTCGTGCAGCTTGGCATCCTTAACTGTTTCCATCAGGGATCTGGACGTAGCGTCCAATCTGCTGCCGGCCCTGCCGGATCGTCCAGCCGCATCGATGATGCAGTTGAAGTCACCGCCCAGAATGACCGGCCTGGAGGTCGCCAGCAGCAGTGCGAGCTGCTGAAAAACCTCCAGCCGCTCAGCCCCTTGTGCCGGGCCGTACACGTTAATTAACCGGAGTGGAGCGTTCTTGTACATTACGTCTGCTACGAGGAGTCGCCCGCCCACCACCTCCTTGACCTCGGAGACGGTGAAGTTGCCTCCCCGCAGCAGAATACCCAGGCCGGAGGAACGAGAGTCGTTTCCGCCCGACCAGATCGATGGCCCGTGGGACCACCATCGTGACCATTGCCTGTAGGAGCTGAGGTGCGGTATCGCACACTCCTGCAGAAACAACAGGTCAGCTTTGACCTTGGCTAGGTAGTCCAAGGTCGCAACACATCGCGTAGTAGATTTAATGCTACGCACATTTATGGATACAATCTTTAAACCCATTTTAAAGCATTTATTCTCCTACCAAACCCACTGTCTCTGAGAGTCCCAGACCTTTAGTCTGCTCCTTCATACCCGTAGTGAGCTCAAATTCCTTCACTTTGGATGGGCTGAGGTAGATCTCCTTGGCCGTGTTCTGCTCCGGTGGCATCTGGAGGTTCACGTAGAGAGCGGGTTTTGAGATGACCTTTGCTGGAGAAGCTTCTCCAAAACTCACCCCCTCTGGGGTGTTGCTGTTCCCGGCTTCCTGGAGCTGGGGTGCGATGATTGCCTCACTGCTCCCAGATTCCAGGGGCTGTGGTGCACTGGCCTCCTCAGGTTGCAGGCAAAGTTGGGGTGCGCTGGTCTCCTTGTTGTCTCCAATTTTCTGGAGCTCGGGTGTCTCGTCCTACAACGCCCTGGAGCTTTGCCGCCTCTTCTGTCGGTGCCGCCCTGGCACTTCATCATCCGAAGAGCTGCTGCCCTTGTCATCCGTGTCGGATGGGAGACGCCTCTTGCCGCTTCTCTGGGAAACGCCTTTGCTTCTTCTTCGCTCCCTCTTACTTTTCTTGTTCTTGTTCTTCACCGTCCGCCACTCCCCCTGCTGCTTTTCCACTGCTGCCTCCTCCTCCATTGATTCGCTGTCCTGAGGACTGGGAGGTTCAGGGGGTAGTGCTGTTGATTGGCTCTCTGTTGCCTCAATCTCTTTCTCCACCTTGTCTCTCTCTGTGTCCTCCTTTGTCCCGTTGAGCTCCCTGGGGGCCTTGGTGGTTGGAGTGACACGAAACATTTCTTCTGCTTCCCCCTGGTCGGCTTTGGCTGCCTGTGCGTAAGTACGGCAGCGTTTGGGGCAGGTCCTGTAGAGGTGACTTGCCTCGCCACGCAGGTTGCAGCACTTGGCCTGTTTGCAGTCTTTTGTCTGGTGCCCTTCCTGTTTGCAGATCTTGCAGAGGGAGGCGCTGCAGTTGGCCGCCACATGACCAGCCTTGCCGCATGAGCGACAATGCTTGGGTTGCCCAGCGTAGACCAGGTAGCCACGGTTTCCCCCGATAGCGAAATTGGAGGGAGGGTGGAAAATGGCTCCCTTACCATTGGTCTTTAGCGTGACCTTAAACAGGCGTTTGCCTGTCCAGATCCCCAAGTCGTCTCGAATCTCGGTGCCGCTCCCCACCTTATCGAAGTACCTGGTGAGGAAGGTGACCACGTCGGCGACAGGGACAAAGGGGTTGTACACATGCACCATCACCTCACGTTCCCGTTGCAACGGCAGAGAAAAGTGCGGCTCCGCCGTCAGGATCTTCATCTCCGGCAGGTCTCTCTTCTCCTCGAACACCGTCAGGAGCCGGACGCAGTCTGCCACCCGCTTGAACGTCACGTCAAAATAACCGCCTTTGCGGGAGTCATGCAGGGTGAAGATCTCCGTAGCTTGGAAGCCGCACGCCTTCAACAGGATCCTCCTGGTGAAGAAGCCCCGATCCATAGGTGATCCTCCTTCGCTGTGGTTCACCGTGACTCGGACGGTGATAGGTAACCCACGGTATGGATCCAGAATGCTTCAGTCACTTCTCACCAGCGCCCTCTGTTGGATGCTCTTCCTCCTGTTGAGTGCAAGAGTCCTTCTCCTCGATTCCCTCCTGAGTCGCGGTGGCTGCGGTGACTTCTCCCAGAATCAGGGGAAACTCTTTCGAGTTATCAACAGTCACAGATTGCAACTCTTTTGAGTACAATCACAGTTCTTGGTTTCCGGGAGTGGGACATGAACCCACAACCCTCTGATTCAAAGGTGAGGGTGCTATGAACTGAGCCACAGCTGACGCGGTGACTTCTCCCAGAATTTTTTTTTTTTTTTTGTAAAAATATACTTTATTCATAAAAAATCTTCAATCACATTCAAAACCATTTCAAAAACAACATTACAAGGGTACAATCCAGGTTAAACTTTTACAAAATGTATCACCAGTTGCATCAGTACAAACAATATTACAGTCATTTACAGCCTTTCATTTTGATCTGTACAGCCCGAGGGGCTCTAAACAGTTCCCAGTCTCTCGGTGCGCTGTGGTAGAAAGGTCTTAGACAGCGACCCTTCCCCATTGCGCCTTTGCGGCAGCTGCCCCAAGCTTTAGTGCGTCCCTCAGCACGTAGTCCTGGACTTTGGATTGTGCCAGTCCGCAACAATCGGTCGGGGACAACTCTTTGTGCTGGAAGACCAACAAGTTTCGGGCAGACCAAAGCGCCTCTTTCACCGAGTTGATGATCCTCCAGCTGCAGTCGATGTTTGTCTCGGTGTGTGTCCCTGGGAACAGCCCGTAGAGCACAGAGTCCTGTGTCACAGAACTGCTCGGGATGAACCTCGACAGCAACCACTGCATCTCTCTCCAGACTTTCTTTGCAAAGGCACAATCCACAAGGAGGTGAACAACGGTCTCTTCCCCACCACAGCCACCTCGAGGGCATCGTGCAGAGGGGGTGAGACTCCTGGCGTGTAGGAAGGATCTGACGGGGAGGGCCTTTCTCACCACCAGCCAAGCTACGTCTTGGTGCTTGTTGGAAAGTTCTGGCGATGAGGCATTCTGCCAAATGACTTTGACAGTCTGCTCGGGGAACCATCCCACAGGGTCCACCCTCTCCTTATCCCTCAGGGCCTCTAGGACGTTACGTGCTGACCACTGCCTGATGGACTTGTGGTCAAAGGTGTTTTTCTGCATAAATTTTTCCACCAGGGACAGGTGGTACGGCACGGTCCAACTACTTGGAGCGTTCCGCGGCAGCGTGGCCAGACCCATCCTTCGCAACACCGGGGACAGGTAGAACCTCAGCACGTAGTGACACTTGGTGTTTGCGTACTGAGGGTCTACGCACCGCTTGATGCAGCCACACACAAAGGTGGCCATCAGTATGAGGGCGATGTTGGGCACGTTTTTTCCCCCTTTATCTAGAGGCTTGTACATCGCGTCCCTGCAGACACGATCCATTTTCGACCTCCAGATAAAGCGGAAGATGGCTCGAGTGATCGCCATCGCGCAGGAGTGTGGAATGGGCCAGACCTGCGCCACGTACAGCAACAGCGAGAGTACCTCACACCTGATGACCAGGTTCTTACCCGCAATGGAGAGGGAGCGTCGCTCCCACATGCCCAGTTTCCTTTTCACCATAGCCACTCGCTCCTTCCAGTTTCTAACGCATGCCCCGGTCCCTCCGAACCATATCCCCAGCACCTTCAGGCCGTCAGCCCTGACAGTGAAGGGGACAAAGGATCGGTCAGCCCAGTTCCCAAAGAACATGGCCTCGCTCTTCCCACGATTTACCTTGGCTCCCGAGGCCAGTTCGAACTGGTCGCAGACGTGCATCAGTCTGCGCACCGACAGCGGATCCGAGCAGAAGACGGCGACGTCGTCCATGTACAGGGAGGCTTTTACCTGAGTGCCTCCACTGCCTGGGATCGTCACTCCTCTTATGCCCGGATCCTTCCTGATGGACTCGGCAAAGGGTTCTATGCAGCACACAAAAAGGACAGGCGAGAGAGGGCAGCCCTGCCTGACTCCAGATTTAATCGGAAAGCTATCTGTTTCCCACCCATTGATTGAGACTGCGCTACTGATGTTAGTGTAGAGCAGTTGGATCCAATTTCGAATTCCCTCCCCAAAGCCCATTTTGGAGAGCACATCCCCCATGTAGGTGTGCGATATTCTGTCAAAGGCCTTCTCCTGATCCAAGCTGATGAGGCAGGTATCCACACCCCTGTCCTGTACATAGGCAATCGTATCCCTGAGCAGCGCCAGGCTGTCAGAGATCTTCCTGCCTGGCACAGAGCAGGTCTGGTCAGGGTGAATCACCAATTCCAGAGCGGATTTGACCCGGTTGGCGATGACCTTGGACAGAATCTTATCGTCCACATTCAACAGTGAAATGGGTCGCCAATTTCTAATTTCCTCCCTTTCCCCCTTGTGCTTGTAGATGAGGGTGATGATGCCTTTCCTCATGGATTCTGACATGCTGCCGGCCAGGAGCATACTCTCGTACACTTCTAGCAGGTCTGGGCCGATCAAGTCCCACAGAGCCGAATACAACTCCGCCGGCAGGCCGTCGCTTCCGGGGGTTTTACTCTTCTCGAAGGACTCGAGGGCCTTAGTCAGTTCGTCAGGAGTTAGCGGTTTGTCTAGGCTCTCCCGCGTACTGTGGTCTAAGACCTCCGTGATAGAGGACAGGAAGGACTGGGAGGCCGTGCTGTCCGTGGGCTTCACGTCATACAGACCGGCATAAAGGATTTGCTGATCCTCAGAATGTCGGACCGTGATGACTTTACTGAGCCGTCTTCTTCCTTCAGGCTGCTGATCACAGAGCGCTCTCTGTGTACCTTTTGGAAGAAGAAACGTGAGCACGTCTCATCCTGCTCCACGGAGCGGACTCTGGAACGGAAGATGATCTTGGAGGCCTCCGAGGCAAAGTGCGAGGCTTGCTGGCCCTTCACCTCTTGGAGCTCCTCCTTGACATCGACCCCCATCGACTGCAGCCGGAGCAGATTCTGCATCTTTTCCTGGAGTCGGGACATTTCCCTCTGTTCCTTTCTAGCTTTCTGGGTGCCTTTGCGGATGAAAAACCTCTTGATGCTTCCCTTGATCACTTCCCACCAGTGTGTCAGGGACTCAAAGAGGGGTTTCACGGTTCTCCAACCTTTGTAATCCCTCTTGAGCTCCTCAATGTTCTCTGGGGTCAGCAGTTGCACATTTAGCTTCCATGCCCCCCTGCCCACCCTCAGGTCTTCCTCCAAGTGGCAGTCCGCCAGTAGGAGGCAGTGGTCAGAGAAGAACACCGGCTTGACGTCGGTGGATCTGACTGTGAATGCACGGGACACAAACAGGAAGTCTATCCTGGAACGAATGGACCCGTCTGGCCGCGACCAGGTGTATCTACGCTGCGCTCCGTCTGCAGGGTTGCTGAAGACGTCGTGCAGCTTGGCATCCTTAACTGTTTCCATCAGGGATCTGGACGTAGCGTCCAATCTGCTTCCGGCCCTGCCGGATCGTCCAGCCGCATCGATGATGCAGTTGAAGTCCCCGCCCAGAATGACCGGCCTGGAGGTCGCCAGCAGCAGTGGGAGCTGCTGAAAAACCTCCAGCCGCTCAGCCCCTTGTGCCGGGCCGTACACGTTAATTAACCGGAGTGGAGCGTTCTTGTACATTACGTCTGCTACCAGGAGTCGCCCGCCCACCACCTCCTTGACCTCGGAGACGGTGAAGTTGCCTCCCCGCAGCAGAATACCCAGGCCGGAGGAACGAGAGTCGTTTCCGCCCGACCAGATCGATGGCCCGTGGGACCACCATCGTGACCATTGCCTGTAGGAGCTGAGGTGCGGTATCGCACACTCCTGCAGAAACAACAGGTCAGCTTTGACCTTGGCTAGGTAGTCCAAGGTCGCAACACATCGCGTAGTAGATTTAATGCTACGCACATTTATGGATACAATCTTTAAACCCATATTAAAGCATTTATTCTCCTACCAAACCCACTGTCTCTGAGAGTCCCAGACCTTTAGTCTGCTCCTTCATACCCGTAGTGAGCTCAAATTCCTTCACTTTGGATGGGCTGAGGTAGATCTCCTTGGCCGTGTTCTGCTCCGGTGGCATCTGGAGGTTCACGTGGAGAGCGGGTTTTGAGATGACCTTTGCTGGAGAAGCTTCTCCAAAACTCACCCCCTCTGGGGGGTTGCTGTTCCCGGCTTCCTGGAGCTGGGGTGCGATGATTGCCACACTGCTCCCAGATTCCAGGGGCTGTGGTGCACTGGCCTCCTCAGGTTGCAGGCAAAGTTGGGGTGCGCTGGTCTCCTTGTTGTCTCCAATTTTCTGGAGCTCGGGTGTCTCGTCCTCCAACGCCCTGGAGCTTTGCCGCCTCTTCTGTCGGTGCCGCTCTGGCACTTCATCATCCGAAGAGCTGCTGCCCTTGTCATCCGTGTCGGATGGGAGACGCCTCTTGCCGCTTCTCTGGGAAACGCCTTTGCTTCTTCTTCGCTCCCTCTTACTTTTCTTGTTCTTCACCGTCCGCCACTCCCCCTGCTGCTTTTCCACTGCTGCCTCCTCCTCCATTGATTCGCTGTCCTGAGGACTGGAAGGTTCAGGGGGTAGTGCTGTTGATTGGCTCTCTGTTGCCTCAATCTCTTTCTCCACCTTGTCTCTCTCTGTGTCCTCCTTTGTCCCGTTGAGCTCCCTGGGGGTTCTCCCAGAATGCTTCAGTCAGTTCTCACTAGCGCCCTTTGTTGGATGCTCTTCCTCCTGTTGCGTGCAAGAGTCCTTCTCCTCGATTCCTTCCTGAGTCGCGGTAGCTGTGGTGACTTCTCCCAGAATGCCTCAGTCACTTCTCACCAGCCCCCTCTGTTGGATATACCCAAATTCCCCACCAAGTTTCACATCATTCTGACTTGGGCATAGGTTACTCTTCTTTCATTGTTGCTGTTTCAAATTCCTGGAATTGTTTATCTAATAGCTTTGTGGGTGCACCTTCATGCAGCCTTCTGCCATTCAAAATAAAGGCTGCCACCAGGACAGGCTTTACTGGCAACATGCAAATTCTGAGAGTGCATTAGCTTTGGTACATCAAAATACTTATTAGCCAATCAAATGCCTTTTGCAACACTGGACAACATGGGCAAAAAGGCATCCCTGCTTTCTCGCATCGCTCTGGTGCAACTAACAGAAAACAAGCCTGATGATGCATTTTTATCATTTAAATCTCTTTGTAATGTCCCCTCCTAAATGTGGGTGGATGTCACTAAGAAATCCAACCAGCATGAAAATGAGTGGGGGCGGGGGAGGCAAAGCCTTGCGCATTTGTTATCGCTGTTTAGATCCGCTATGGGGAAATGAGAGGGTATGCAGTGCAATTCTATCTTGCACTTTATCATCTACGTTTCACTGTTTAATTCAGTGCTGCCATTGATTTGTTGTTAACTTTCCTGTTAGGTCATACTTCCAGTTGTTCTATGGTCATTGGCAGGAAGCTCCTGTAAGACACAGATATTTGATACAGCTACTAGATGCTTCAGGAAAGGTGTTCCTCAGACTCATTTAGGGGGTCTAAAATCTTATTTTGGGTGAACGAGTAGCATTTTACTTAAAAGTATCTGCTGGAATCTCCGTCCTTCCGGTGGTGTTCCACCCACAGCTTCTGTTAAGGCCGTGTCTTTTTCTGTTCTAAGCATTTGTGCCAGCCTTTCTCTATCCCTGTCAATCTAGATATCATCTGTTTCAAAGAGTGTAATTTGGGGAGAGGATTGTAGTAGAAGCTGACTCCTTTAATTACATTTTCCTGCCCTTTCCCTGTATCATTTTGTGTTCTTTCTTTTCAAAATCAATCCAAGCTTTTTCTTTCAAGTGATGTTACTGTGTCTGCCTCAACAGCCATTTTAAGTAAAGTATTCCTTGTTTGAATAAATTTTGAATTCACAAAAAAAAACATTAACATAACTTCGGCTTTCATTCTTTTGGTGATAATGATGAATTTATGCAATTTGTCACAGATTTGGCAACCCCTGGAAATCTCCCACTCTGCACCTCTCAAAAATATTCATCACCATGAGAACCTCTCTAAGGGAAGGATTTTCTCCCTCTTGGCGAGGGGGGGGTGGGCGGGGTTGTGCGGGGGCAGGTGGGCGCGCAGTTGATCGGCACCCCCGATCGGCTGGGCGCTGCCATTTTACGTGGGCAGGCCAATTAAGGCCCGCCCAGCGTGACCTGTGCCCAGAAACCCTGTGCGGACGTGGTGGGGGATTGCCTGAGTCGGGGAGTGTGCTCTTTTACGCATGCGCACAGAGGTGCCTCAGGGAGATTACTTTCACTTATAAAACATTGAATAAAGGTAAAAAAAGATTTTAAGGGCACATCCCCTCATAGGAAACTGCCACATGAGCTGGGACATGTCCATTAATTTTGGTACAAAAATTTTCAAACTCTTTAAAAATGTTCATGAAACCTCATCCCACCCGTGGATGAGGTTCTATGAAAAATGCAAAGGCCACCTGGGCTCTTCGACTGCCCGCCAACCTTAAGGTTGGACGGGCAGCTCAGCTAATTGCTTTATTGGCTTTTTAAATGGCCTTAATAGGCCTTTGACAGTTCGGTGGGCACACAGCCGATTCGGCTGTGCGCCCGCCAATTAAAAATCTAAATGACGTGCGGTGACATCAAGACGCCCGCCCAACGTCACCACGCGTCATTTTACACCTCGGCGAGTGGGCTCTGCCCTCGCTAGCCGAGCCAAAGATTCTGCCCTTAAGTCTT
This sequence comes from Cetorhinus maximus, assembly GCF_964194155.1. NCBI lineage: Eukaryota > Metazoa > Chordata > Chondrichthyes > Lamniformes > Cetorhinidae > Cetorhinus > Cetorhinus maximus. Next base: position 151,613,472 of record NC_135882.1, read on the forward strand.
CCCTTTTAACCCTCTCTATTCCAGTGAGAGAGAAAAAAAACTTCCAAGCTTTTCCTCACAACTTTATCCTTTTGTTCCTCCTTTTGTCCCAATGAATCTACGTTGTACTCTTCTCATGGCACCAATGTACTATAAGGGGCAGTCAAAGAAATTGAAAACTTTAAATAGGTGGAGATAATAAGGCACTTCACATAAATCCAGTCCTTAAGTCTGAAAAGTAACTAGCCACAAAAGAAATTACATACCAAACCCAAAACAAATCCACAACAATGGCTAGGGCACAAATGGGAGGAGAATTGCACGAGGCATTGAAAATAATGCTGAACAACATTCTATTACAGCTTCACCTTTATTAAGATTGTATTAAGGTAAACTACCTACGCAAACTGGAGCAATGCAATCATGTACCTGAAGTTGGCTGTATCAGTACAAAAAAACAAATAGTTTTGAGAACATAATGAGATATGGGACAGAGCAAAAAATACATTGTGTCAGAGATATAAGTAATTGATTTGGTTCATTTTACTGTATAATAAATAGCATTTCTATTTATTGTGTCAAAATCCCACTTAAGAACCACCAACAATTAAATCAGCAATCTTCAATTATAAGAGTAACAAAATTATGTCAATATTTTTATTCAGTGAAAAGGGTCAATTTTAGCACCAATTAGGTAACTAAACATGATTTGAGAAGAGGCACCAACATAAAGATACATCACTGCTAATGTTTGTTGCCTTTTGAACCAGGAGGCAGTGGTTGGCATTGGTCACCTTGTTGATGGGATCAGTCGTGTTTGAGCACTTAACAGAGAGGACCATGTGAAGATTGACATCTTCATCCCTGCATATTAATGAACATCTCCAGAAGCTCCAGAGATGCTACTCTATGTCCAGGAACCTTTCCTGGTAAGTGGCTGAAACAGTCAGATAATCTTCATGGTGCAATGTATTGGACATAGACCAACTGAGTAAAGTGGTCTTGATGGTGGGTATTTTGGGGCACTATCCTTAACCTGAGAGCTCAAAGGCAGCCATCACAAGCAGTGCAAATAAACAGATCTCTGCAGGCTGTAAAGATTCAATGCAAAAGGCAATAGGGAAGAGTTAATGTAGTTCCCAAAGTACACGATTACCCCAAATGAACACAGAGTTGGTTATAGTGGACAGCAAAAATAGATTAAAAATGTAAGATGGTAGATACACAGTGGCAGAAATTTAAGGATATTACCTAACTCTCACCAAAGATATTTTCCATTGAGGAGGAAAACCTCTAGGGGAAGAATGAACCATCCAAGGATGACTAGGGAAGTTAAGGATGGTGTCAAATTGAAAAAAAAGGTGTATAATGCTGTAAAGATTAGTGATAGGTCAGAAGTTTAAGAAAATTTTTTAAATCGGCCAAGGATTACGAATAAAATAATAAGGAGTGAGAATATGGGAGTAAACCAGGAAAAACTATAAAAAGAGATAGCAAGAGCATCTACATGTATATAAAAAAGGAATAGAGTAGTTAAATTGAGTGAAGCTCCCTTCGAGGACGAGACTGGGAAATTAATAATGGGACCAAGAAACAAGAACAATGACTTTGAATAAATATTTAGTATCTGTCTTCACTGTAGAAGACACTAAAAGCATCCTAAGAACAGGAGAAAATCAAGAGGCAAAAGGGAGGGAGGAACTTAAAATAATCACTATCACTAGAGGAAAAGCGCTAAAGAAATAAGCACATAAGAACATAAAAAGTGGGAGCAGGAGTAGATCATTTCACCCTTCAAGCCTGCTCAGACATTCAATATGATCATGGCTGATCTAATTGTAGCTTTAGCTCCATTTTCCAGCCTGGCCCCATAATCCTTGACTCCCTTGTCAATCAAAAATCTAACTCAGCCTTGAATATAGGAAATGACACAGCTTCCACTGCTCGCAGGGAAAAGGAATCAAAACATTAACGACCCCCTGTGAGAAGAAATTCCTCCTTATCTCCATTTCAAAATTGGGAGATCCCTTATTTTAAACTGTGCCCCCTAGTTCTAGATTTCCCCACAAGAGGAAATATCCTCTCAGCATCGACCCTGTCAAACCCCCTCTGAATCTTATATATTTCAATAAGATCACGTCTCATTGTTCCAAAAGCTAATGGAACAAAAGACTGACTAGACTGATAGACATGATGGCCTGCATCGTAGGGTCTTAAAAAGAATGAATGCATTGATAGTGGATGCATTGGTTGCAATTTTCCAAAATTTTCTCCATTCTTGAAAGGTCCCAGCTGATTGGAAAACTGAAAATGTAACACCCCTATTCAACAAAGGAGGGAGACAGAAAACAGGAAATTATAGGCCAGTTGGCTTAACATCTGTCATTGCGAAAATGCTGGAATCCATTATTAAGTAATTGGTAGCAGGACATTTAGGAAATCATCATACAATCTGGCAGAGTCAACATTGTTTTGTGAAACGGAAATAGTGTTTGACAAATTTATTAGAGTTCTTTGAGGATGTAACAAGCAGGGTGAATAAAGGGGAGCCAGGAAGTAGGTGTAATGTATTTGAATTTCCAAAAGACATTTGATAAGGTGCCATATAAAAGGTTATGACACAAGATAAGAGCTCATGGTCTTTGGGGTATATATTAGCGTGGGCAGAGAGTCGGTTAACTAACAGGAAACAGAGTCGGAATAAATGGGCCATTTTCAGGTTGGCAAACTGTAACTAGTAGGGTGTCCCGGGGTCAGTGCTGTGACATCAGCAATTTTACAATTGATATTAATGATTTGGATGAAAGGACAGTGTGTGTTGAAACCAATTTGCAGGCAACGCAAATATAGGTGGGAAAGCAGATTGTGAGGTGGATACAATGCAAAGGGATAAAAATAGGTTAAGTGAGTGGAGAATATATGGTAGGTGGAACATAATGTGGGAAAATGTGAGGTTGTCCACTTTGGGAGGAAGAATAGAAAAGCAAATATTATTTGAAAGAAGAGATACTACAGAATGCTGCAGTATAGAGGGATCTGGGTGTCCTCGTACATGAATCAAAAAAAGTTAGCACGCAGGTACAGCAAGTAATTATGAAGGCAAATTAAATGCTGTCTTTCATTGTAATGCAGGTGGGATATAAAAGTAGGGATAAAAGCAAAACACTGCGGATGCTGGAAATCCAAAACAAAATTAAAAATAGCTGGAAAAACTCAGCAGGTCTGACAGCATCTGCGGAGAGGAACACAGTTAACATTTCAAGTCCGTATGACTCTTCAACAGAACTAAGGAAAAATAGAAAAGAGGTGAAATATAAACTGGTTTAAGGGGGGGTGGGACAAGTACAGCTGGATAAAGGGCCAGTGATAGGTGGAGATAGACAAAAAATGGCATAGACAAAAGGACAAAGAGGTGTTGAAGGTGGTGATATTATCTAAGGAATGTGCTAATAAGTGACATTAAGGGTAGAAAGCAGGACGAGCAAGGTACAGATAGCCCTAGTGGGGGTGGGGTTGGGGGGCAGGGATCGAAATAGGCTAAAAGGTAGAGATAAAACAATGGATGGAAATACATTTAAAAATAATGGAAATAGGTGGGAAAAGAAAAATCTATATAAATTATTGGAAAAAAGGGGGATCGGAAAGGGGGTGGGGATGGAGGAGAGAGTTCATGATCTAAAATTGTTGAACTCAATATTCAGTCCGGAAGACTGTAAAGTGCCTAGTCGGAAGATGAGGTGCTGTTCCTCCAGTTTGCGTTGAGCTTCACTGGGACATTGCAGCAGGTCAAAGACGGACATGTGGGAGTGAGAGCAGGGTGGAGTGTTGAAATGGCAAGCGACAGGGAGGTCTGGGTCATGCTTGCGGACAGACCGCAGGTGTTCCGCAAAGCGGTCACCCAGTCTGCGTTTAGTCTCTCCAATGTAGAGGAAACCGCATTGGGAGCAGCGAATGCAGTAGACTAAGTTGAGGGAAGTGCTAGTGAAATGCTGCTTCACTTGATAGGAGTGTTTGGGCCCTTGGACGGTGAGGAGAGGGGAAGTAAAGGGGCAGATGTTGCACCTTCTGCGGTTGCATGGGAAGGTGCCGTGGGAGGGGGTTGAGGTGTAGGGGGTGATGGAGGAGTGGCCCAGGGTGTCCCGGAGGGAATGATCCCTGCAGAATGCCACCAGGGGGGGTGAAGGGAAGATATGTTTGGTGGTAGCATCATGCTGGAGTTGGCAGAAATGGCGGAGGATGATCCTTTGAATGCGGAGACTGGTGGGGTGATAAGTGCGGACAAGGGGGAACCCTATCATGGTTCTGGGAGGGAGAGGAAGATGTGAGGGCGGATGAGCGGGAGATGGGCCAGACACGGTTAAGGGCCCTGTCAACCACCGTGGGTGGAAAACCTCGGTTAAGGAAGAAGGAAGACATGTCAGAGGAACTGTTTTTGAAAGTGGCATCATCAGAACAGATGTGACGGAGGCGAAGGAACTGAGAGAATGGGATGGAGTCCTTACAGGAAGCGGGGTGTGAGGAGCTGTAGTCGAGGTAGCTGTGGAAGTCGGTAGGCTTGTAATGGATATTGGTGGACAGTCCATCACCAGAAATTGAGACTGAGAGGTCAAGGAAGGGAAGGGAAGTGTTAGAGATGGACCATGTGAAAATGATGGAGGGGTGGAAAATGGAAGCAAAATTAATAAATTTTTTCAGGTCCAGACGAAAGCATGAAGCAGCACCGAAGTAATCATCGATGTACCGGAGAAAGAGTTGTGGGAGGGGGCCGGAGTAGGACTGGAAAAAGGAATGTTCCACATACCCCATAAAGAGACAGGCCCATGCAGGTACCCATAGCCACACCTTTTATTTGGAGGAAGTGAAAGGAGTTTAAGGAGAAATTGTTCAGTGAGAGAACTAGTTCAGCCAGGTGGAGGAGAGTAGTTGTGGATGGGGATTGTTCGGGCCTCTGTTCAAGGAAGAAGCGGAGAGGCCTCAGACCATGCTGGTGGGGGATGGAGGTGTAGAGGGATTGGACGTCCATGGTGAAGAGGAGGCGGTTGGGGCCAGGGAACTGGAAATTGTTGATATGATGTAGGGTGTCAGAGGAATCACGGATGTAGGTGGGAAGGGATTGGACAAGGGGAGAGAGAATGGAGTCAAGATAGCAAGAAATGAGTTCCATGGGGCAGGAACAGGCTGACATGATCGGTCTGCCGGGACAGTCCTGTTTGTGGATTTTGGGTAGGAGGTAGAAGCGGGCCATCCGAGTTTGGGAGACTATGAGGTTAGAAGCTGAGGAAGGAAGATCTCCAGAGGAGATGAGGTCAGTAACAGTCCTGGAAACAATGGCTTGATGTTCAGTGGTGGGGTCATGGTCCAGGGGGAGGTAGGAGGAAGTGTTTGTGAGTTGACGCTCAGCCTATGCGAGTTAGAGGTCAGTGCACCAGGCAACAACAGCACCACCCTTGTCAGCAGGTTTGATGATAATGTCGGGGCTGGACCTGAGAGAACGGAGTGCAGCAATTTCAGAGAGAGACAGGTTAGAGTGGGTGAGAGGAGCAGAGAAATTGAGACGACTTGTCCCACCCCCCCTTAAACCAGCTTATATTTCACCTCACTTCTATTTTTCCTTAGTTCTGTTGAAGAGTCATACAAACTCGAAACGTTAACTGTGTTCCTCTCCGCAGATGCTGTCAGACCTGCTGAGTTTTTCCAGGTATTTTTATTGTTGTTTTTGTTTTGGATTTCCAGCATCCACAGTTTTTTGCTTTTATCTTAGTCAATATTTAATGTTGCTTTTCAAGAAAGAAGATTGATATATTGGTATATTCATTATTTGTGATTTGCTCTGCTCAATATTTCGCCACTATGTACAGTATATTAACCTGTAGATGTGGCGAGCTTTAATACAAGGTAATTTGTGATTTAAAAAAAACTAACCCAAGCCAAGGTTTGGCAGATCTCTTTGCGGATAGTGAGTAAATATGGGTGAGTATGGTTCCTTTTTTCCCTGTGAACTAGAATGATTTTTAGGGCAGGTGACCTTTATCTCAGTGGTGCTATTCAGATCTTCCTGATGGACATTTTGATCCTCACTAACAAACTGAACTCTTTAAGTTATTTATTCTTTGAGACCCTCATTGAAATCTGCCTTCAGAGTTCAGCTGAGCTAAATGAGTGAAGACTTGGAGTTTGGTGAGTGGGGAAGTTTCAAGTGTTAATTTGGTTCTTAAATTTAGCTCTTAAAATCTAATTTAGTTTATAATTAGCAGTAACTGGAAAGTACTCTGTAAGCAGGCTAAGTTCTTTCTTTCTTGCTGTTCAGGCAGGGTAAACTCACTCTCAGCTGTAGGAGTGGAGGAGTTAATTAGCTAACCAGTTGAATCTGGTTACTTTAGTCCCAGTCCAGTTTAAATATTCCTGGGTACAAGGTGTTTAGGAGAGGCAAGAAGGTAAGAAAAGGCAGGGGGGAGGGGGTGCAGGGGGGAGGGGGTGCAGGGGGGAGGGGGTGCAGGGGGGAGGGGGTGCAGGGGGGAGGGGGTGCAGGGGGGAGGGGGTGCATGGCAATATTGATTAAAGGTGGTATAACAGTACCGGAGTGAGAGCATGGGAGGAATCATTCCAGATTTGTACTAAGTACATCAGTGGACAGGTAAAACAATGTTTTACCCGTCGGCAGCAATGTCAGCTTTTCACCCTGTACTGTCCCAAACCCACTGCATTAATTATATATTCACAGTAAACATGACGTTTCCATGGTGGGCTGGTGCTCATTCACCCGCCATGCCATCACCTTGCAGCTTCAGCATGCCAGGCGCCATATTTAAAGTCCAGCCGCAAGCACACTTCTCAATGCTTCCAGCCCACGACTACTGCAAAGAAGACATGGCCCCAAAAGGTAAAAAGGCTGCAGCCCCCAGGTTCAATGACGTATCCCTCGAGAGCTTTTTGCACGTAGTGGAGGCCTGCTGTGATGTCCTCTACCCTCGCTCTGGTCTCAGGATGGGCAGCAATGTCACTAATCTGGCTTGGAAGGCAGTGACAGCGGTGGTCAGCGCCAACGCCCTTCCAAAGAGGACCACTATACAGTGCCACAAGAGGATGAATGATCTCAGTTTCACCAGAATATTGAAGGGTACATGACACTTAGGAAGGACACTAAGTTAGGAAAAAGTGGAGGAGTAGCTCTGTTGATTAATGGTGTATGGTGTTATTAGCACATTAGAGAGGGATGACCTAAATTCAGGATACCAGGATATAGAAGCGGCTTGGGTTGAGATAAGAAATGATAAAGGCAAGAGGTCATCTGTGAGAGTCATGTACATGCCCCTTAATTGTAGGACAGAGTATAAAATAAGAAGTAATGGGGGCTTGTCAGAAAGGTACAGGAATAATCATGGAGAATTTTAATCTACATATAAACTGGAAAAATCAGATGAGAAAAGGTAACGTAGCTGAAGAGTTCATAGAATGCTTTCAGGATAGTTTCTTAGAACACCACACCCTGTAGCCAACCAGAGAGCAGGCTATACTAGACCTGGTGTTGAGCAAAGAGATAGGATTAATTGATAACCTCATAGGGAAGGCACCCTTAGGTAGCAGCGATTATAATATGATTGAATTTTACATTCACTATGAGGGAGAAACGAGTGCATCCAAGACTAGTATTTTAAACTTAAATAAGGGCAATTATGAGGGCATGAAAGCAGAACTAGCTAAAGTGAACTGACAAACGCGGTTTGGGATAGGTCAATAGAGGTTCAGTGGCAGACATTTAAAGGGATATTTTAGAACACACAGAATATATACATTCCAATGAGAAAAAAAACTTCCAAGGAGAAGGCCCGCCATCTGTGGTTAACTAAAAAAAGTATCAAACTTAAAGACAAAGCATATAATTACACAAGACGGATGGCAGGTCAGAAGATTGGAAAGAATGACAAAAAAGATTAATAAGGAGGGAAAAATTAGAGTATGAAAGAAAACTAGCTAGTAATATAAAGATGGATAGTAACAGCTTCTATAGATATTTAAGTAAGAAAAGAATTAACAAAGTGAGTGTTGGTCCTATAGAAAGTGCGTCAGGGAATTGATAATGGAAAATAGGGAGACGGTGGATGACTTAAACAGGTATTTTGTTCTGGTCTTCACTATAGGGGTCACAAGTAACATCCCGGAAATAGCTGTAAATCAGGAAATGAAAGGGATGGAGGAACTTGGGAAAATTACAATCACCAGGGAAGTGGTATTGAGCAAATAGTTGGGGCTGCGAGCTGACAAATCCCCAGGTCCGGATGGACTTTGCCCTAAGGCCTTGAAAGAAGTGGCTGGTGAGAGAGTTAATGCTACTGAGATAGTTTTAATTATCCAAACTTCCCTAGATTTGGGGAAGGCTCCATTAGATTGGAAAATAGCAAATGTAAATCCATTATTCAAAGAGGGAGGGAGACAGAAGGCAGGAAACTACAGGCCAGTTAGTCTAACATCTGTCATAGGGAAAATGTTAGAAGCTATTATTAAAGGTGTTATAGCAGGGCACTTTGAAAAATTGAAGGCAACCAGGCAGGATAAACATGGTTTTGTAAAAGAGAAATCATGTTTAACTAATTTATTGGAGTTTTTTGAAGGGGTCACATGTGCTGTGGATGAAGGGGAACTGGTGGATGTACTGTAGTTAGATTTCCAGAAGGAATTTAATAAAGTGCAACATCAAAAGTTATTGCAAAAAAATAAAAGCTCATGGTGTAGGGAGTAATATATTGGCATGGATAGAAGATTGGCTAGCTAGCAGGAAGCAGAGAGTTGGCAGGATGTGACGAGTGGCGTGCTGCAGGGATCAGGTCTGGGGCCTCAACCTTTTACAATTTATATAAATGACTTGGATGAAGGGGCTGAAGGAATGTTTGCTAAATTTGCAGACAGCATAAAGATAGGTAGGAAAGTAAATTGTGAAGAGGACATAAGGAGGCTACAAGGGGACATAGATAGGTTAAGTGAGTGGGCTAAGGTCTGGCAAATGGAGTATAATGTGGGCAAATGTGAAATTGTTCATTTTGGCAGGAAGAATAAAAAGGAAGTATATTATCTAAATGGTGAGAGATTGCAGAGCTCTGAGATGCAAAGGGATCTGAATGTCCTCATGCATGAATCACAAAAGGTTAGTATGCAGGTATAGCAAGTAATTAGAAAAGCTAATAGAATAGGAATTTATTGTGAGGGGAATCGATTACAAAAGTAGGGAGGTTATGCTTCAGTTGTACAAGGTACTGGTGAGACCATCTCTGGAGTATATTGTACAGTACTGGTCTCCTTATTTAAGGAAAGATGTAAATGTGTTAGAAGCAGTTCAGAGAAGGTTTGCCACGCTAATACCAGGAATGGGTGTTTTGACTTATGAGGAATGGTTGGGCATGCTAGGCTTGTATCCACTGGAATTCAGAAGAGTCGGAGGCAACTTGATTGAAACCTTGAAAATCCTGAGGGATCTTGACAGGGTAAATGTGGAGAGGATGTTTCCTTGTCATGAAAATATAATTATTTTTCATAATATTATCCTGATTTATTGTAAAGGTAAGTTAATTGTGGGGTTTGGATTAGTTTCTCTGTGTGGATGTGTGTATGTGGTGGATTTAATTGAATTGAAGACAGATAATCTGGAGCTTTGAGTTATCAAAAGGGAAGCTAGGTTTGAAATGCTAAATAAGTAAACATGGCTGAAGTTTTAGAATGTGAGGTGTGAGGAACATTTTCATTTTTAGATAAACCAGGGCAATTTGAATTTCAAAGAGAATGTAAGATGTTATACTTAGCCATAAGAAGTTAAGCCAAACAATGTGTTTATTTTTCCCAAAGGTTACTGTTAATGTGAGTACTATGAAAGATTTATATTATAGAAAAAGTAAAGTTGCAAAAACATATGGGAACAATGGAATTTGCATTAAAAGGGAGATACGTGTATAAAGGAGATGAGGTTATGTGTAAGGAGCAGGCATTCTAAGATCTAGCAAGTGTGAAAAGCCTCCAGCCTCTGGGCATCAAGTTGCTGTCTACTGGAACTGAAGCTAAGAAAACTCATTTTGAATATCACTGTCCAGTGTATTGTGTGCTTTGCGGGTCTGTTGAAATCTATGTTTTCTTACTGCTGCCTTTATGGAGGTATAGCTGGGAGCCAGGTCAATTAGCAGTTACCATAGTAGTAATTTGTATACCTATGTATGTGCTTAAGGTCTTTTCTTCTATTAATAAATGTTTAATTTAGTTTTGTAAAACCTCTTAGTCTTGGTGGACTTATTCCCACTGAATTCAAGGCATGCATCTCGAAATAAAATACAAATTGCAAAACAGTTGTGGCAGCTGTTTCAAGTTTCCCTCTGGGATTTGAGCAGCTCGGCATTTACCATCCACTGTGCCATAACATCCTCTTGTGGGAGAATCTAGAACTAGTGGTCACTGTTTAAAAATAAGACAGAGATGAGGAGAATTTTTTTTCTCTCAGACGGTAGTGAGTATTTGGAATTTGCTTCTTCAAAAGGTGGTGGAACTTTTTAATATCTTTCAGGCAGAGCTTGATAGGTTCTTGATCAACAAGACAGTGAAAGCTTATCAGGGATAGACAGGAATGTGGGGTTCATGTTACAACCAGATCAGCCACAATCTTATTGAATTGCGGAGCAGGTTTGAAGGGCTTAGTGGCCTTTTTCCTGGTCCTAATTCATATTTTTTGACCACGTTTTTAGTTCCCCACCTCACCCAATGGTATCTCCTTCTTTGGCTCACCATCCATTTCTTTCTGATTACACCTCTATGAAACACCTTGGTTTTTTTATGTTAATGGGGCTACGTAAATAAAGGGTATGCATAAATGCATTTAATGGGAAGCTAAATAAACTTGTGAGCGGGAAGGGAACAGAAGGTTGTGCTAATAAAGTTAGATGAAGAGGGGTGAGAAGAGGCGCATGTGGAGTATAAACACAGGCATGGACCACTTGTGCCTCTTTCAATTCTCTATATTTTATGTAATTTTATATCGGTTTGGTTTTAATAGTTCTCTACTTTTGAAAACTAATTTTTGGTCAATTTTAGAAAAACTTATCAACAACAATCAAAAGTGGGTATTTTTCCCCCTGTCCATAACTTAGATTCTCTTTTAATGAATGATCTCACTAAAAAATACCTTATACTCATCCACTGTTTGGTGCAATTTTACTTTAATTCATTGACAGCACAAAACAAGTTTGTATTTAACAAAGGTCAAGTGGCTCACTTTCAGTTGTCAATCTTTTTAATTATTTTCATTACATTAGATGACTTCATGTACTGTGTACCACAGTGGATTTACAATCATAAATTCAGTATATAGCATTTTATTACTTTGTTATAAGTGCATGTAATGACCTCACATTTGCCAACCCAAAATTCATACCTATTAATTTTAGTTAGGTCCATGTCCAGCCAATTATATCAAATCCCTTATTCCCCTTAAACTCTTAAGCTTCGCTACTACCACACAAAATTAGTCGAAAACAATTAGTAATATTATGAAGACCCTTGCTAAGGTAATGGAGGTAATGAATGGCGTTGAGAGATAATGCAATGGGTTGTGCTGCTATCCAATACCTTTTTCAAGTAGCTATACTTTGTGTGTGAGTTTAAGTAAGATCTGGTTATTCTACTGTGGGAAGAACCACAACTGATCTAAACCTTGTCCTTATCCAACGTCCGTGGATGAACATTGGTGGTTTACAGCAATTGCTGAATAATGATCTACAACTGAAAATCTGGTTGGTTTTCCATTCCGTGCTTCACAGACATTGGGGATAATGTGATTGTAATAATAGGAATTGGTAAGGCTATGTAATTGGTAGCTGTTCTCACATTGCTTATTTTGTACTATTGGCATAACCTAAAATGACTACCATTTATTCAGTTGTGGTGCCTTCGACAATCTCCTGGACTGCAATCAGCTTTCTCAAGTTGGGCCAAGAATTGAACCTGTGATCTTCATTTGCTGCACTTAGGGGTTATATATCTTTTTTCTTGTCATCTTTCTTGAAAAGCTTTTCAATTACACAAACACAAAAAACTATTCAGTAGCAATAATGGGAGTAATGGGAGACTTTAATTATCCTTAAATAGATTGAGATAGCCTTCATGTAAAGGGTAGGAAGAGAGCAGAGTTTCTGAAGTGTGCTCAGGGAAATTTACTGGGTCTGCAAAATGAGGAAGGAGGAAGAGGGCAGTGATACAAAAGCAAAATACTGCGGATGCTGGAAATCTGAAAGAAAAAAAGAAAATGCTGGAGATGTTCAGCAGGCTAGGCAACATCTTTGGAGAGAAAAACAGAGGCTGATAACATTTCTTCAGAACTGGGAAAAGCTAGGAATGTGATAGGGTTTTAGGCAAGTGAAAAGGCAAGGCTTGGAAACAGAACAAAGAGGATGGTCTGTGATAGAGTGGAGAGCAGGAGAAATTTAATGACAAAATAGTTGGTAGTACAGGTCAAAGGGAATAAGTAAAGAAACAATATATGTGTCCCAAAGAGGTGTGAATGACAAATTGATGAACAGCGGCAGTCTGAAAGCAAAACAAGGGGAAAACAAAATTAAAACCAAAACCAGCAAAGGAAAACAACAGACTCTTCACAGGAGCATAATAACAGTGAGTATGACAGTGAGTCAGATATGGACATATTAGATTAGATGACCAAAAGCTTGGTCAAAGAGGTGGGTTTTAAGGAGTGTCATAAAGGAGAAAAATGAGGTAGAGAGGCAGAGAGTGTAGGGAAGCAGTTCCAGAGTTTGGGGCCTAGGCAGCTAAAGACATGGTCACCAATGGTAGATTAAAATTAGGGATGCTCAACTGTCCAGAATTAGATGAGCACAGATATCTTAGAAGGTTGTGGGGCTGGAGAAGATCACAAATAGGCAGAGGGGTGAGTGGGGGTAGGGGGAGGGGGGTGGGGGGGTGTGCTGGTGTGTGGAGGAGTGGGGGGGCAGTTGGGCGATGGTGAGATCATGGAGGCATTTGCAAACAAGGGTGAGAATTTTAAAATCAAGACATTGCTTGGTTGGTTGTCATTGTAGGTCAGAGAGCACAGGGATGATAGGCAAACGTGACTTGGTGCAAATTAGGATACATGCAGCGGAGTTTTGGATGATCTCAAGGTTATGGAGGATAGATTGTGGAAGGCCAGCCAGGTCTAGAGGTAACAAATGCGTGAATGAGGGTTTCAGCAAGCAGATCAGCTGAGGTCAGGAAAAAGTTCAGCGATGTTACAGAGTTGGGAATAGACAGTCTTAGTTATGGAGTGAATATGTGGTCAGAAGCTCATCTCGGAGTCAAATATGACAAGGTTGTAAACAGTCTGGTTTAATCTCAGCTAGTTGCCAGGGAGAGGGGTGGAATTGGTAGCTATGGTGGAAGAGGAACCAAAAACAGTGGCTTCAGTCTTGTAATATTTAATTGGTGGAAATTTCTGCTCATCCAGTAGTGGATGTTAGATGGGAAATTTGACACTTTAGCAACAGTGGAGGAGTCAAGAGAGGTTATGGTGAGGTAGAATATATGAAAACTCATACTGTGCAATGGGATGATGTCAATGGGGAGAAGCATGTAGATGAAAAACAGGAGGGGGCCAAAGATAGATCCTTGGGTGTAAAGGAACAAGTTTTAACATGCTCTTCTGTGTCCATTCCAGTAACTGAATATCCTTCTCTGAACCCTAAGTTAAAGCCAAAGTTCTGCTTACCATTATATTAACATATTTGAATAACGGAAGTAGAGCCTGGATAACACTAAAGTTACATCTCTATCCTGCAAACTCTTAATTATGTTCCTTTTGAGGCTTTGGATTACCCGTTATCTAGATTAATTGCTTCAATCTGGACATATAGCACCATTTAACCATTTGACCTTAGCCCTCATTAAACACAAAACCACGCATTTTACCTTATCCCTTATCCCTCTATATCCACTTATCTAATTATGGAATCCCTCTCAACAGTTGCTGGCCCTGGATGAACCCCTTGTTAATAATTTTGGTGTTACATAAATTTCAACTGCTCTACTGTCATTTAGCAAAATGCAACTGTTTTTCTCTTCTCAACCTTTCCCGAGTCTTTAAGATCCTTTAACATTTATATTCACTTAAATAACAGCTTAACTGCTCATTAGCTTACAGTTTCAGTATAATTGCTTTTTCCTTCTATATGTCTAATCAAAAACATTTAGTGCAAATTAATGAACTCCTATAAAAAATGACCCAAATGAATATCTAATTAAAAACATTGCAGGCAGAAAGGAATAAGCTAGATAAATGGCTGATGCTACTCGATACTTATGTCAGTATCCAACAATTTCAGGAACGCATCAATATGATAGTGACAGGTAGACACTGGAGTAAATTCCAATCTACACACAGAAGATGCAATATTCTCTCAGAGGCTATCTCGGAGAGCTTGAACTCCGTACAAGCACAACATAGTTCCAATCCTTCGTAATACCAAAAGGAATATTGCTTATTGCTGTATTAAGGGAATATATGCTATTGGGATCACATGGTGCCATTCCTGGAAAGAAGATTGACGGGCACAGAATTTAATTGTAATTTACTTTATTGTGTTAAGTTCCTTTCTGGCAATTTTAGTTATCCCCATTGGGGAAGAAATTTTTTTATTCATTCATGAGATGGGGGCTAGGCCAGCATTTATTGCCCATCCCTAATTGTCCAATAAAAAGATTTATCTTTTTGCAAGTTTTAACTATGATTATTCATCTTTTTCAGACTGCACATCAATAGGTATTTCATTGGTTACAAGGTGTTTTGGGATATTCAGAGGATGAGATGGGCGGATAAATGCAAGTTTATTCCTTCTTTCCTTCTCCCCTTTGACAACTCATCAAGTGGGGCAGAGGACTATCATGAAGCGTAAAACTATTCTTAGCTTGTGGAATCAATTCTGTCTTGAAGGAGTTCCAAATCTTTTCTGCTATATCATCAGAGGTGCCATGGTCCAGAACAACTGATAAATTGAGGCTAACCTGTCAGTTCTTCTGGTTAAGTGAATGTTAAAGATCTCATAGAACCATAGAAAAGTTACAGCACACTATTCAAAGAGAATAAGGGAGCTCTAAATGAGTTTGCTAAAGATAAATCATGTGTTACAGACAGGTAAGAGAGGCAAACAGAACTCTATTTTTCTTGCTGTCTGTCGGTAAGCACAGGTTTTTTATTTTTTAAAATAGGCTGTGGCATGTTTCCCCAAACACTTGGTTTGTGAAGTCAATTTTAAAGTGACTCGCATCAAACTCTCTTTAGGGTTAAATTAGAAATATTGTTTATTCATACATTCAAATCCGTGGGATGGTTGTCACAACTACATACGCACACACAATCACACAAGAAGGAGATAGGAAAGAAAATAGGTTTCCAACTAGGAATAATTTAAATTTAAAAAAATTATATGGATATTAATTCAAATGAACATCAGAGTCTAGAGGGGTCCCTCACATAGGAGTTAAAGTCCATGTGGGTTCAGCTAGCTGAAAGCAGGAGTTGCTGAATTCCTTCAAAGTTGGTGATGATGCAGCAAGATATGATTGGTACACAGAGACTTGGTCCGCTCTACAGGTGATGGGAGGAATCTTCCAGAGAACCAGACTTTGAGGCAGGCTTTGTTGTCAGCCTGGAGTCCTGCTTTGGTGCTGACAGGCTGGATGTTAACAGCAGGCTGCCCCGTGAGCCCAGGAATGAATCATTAAAACTTTCCAAAGGCCAAAAGAGCTTGGGTCATGTAGTGTCACCCATTGATGAGTCAGTTTCAAGTTAACAATCAGTTTCTAGGTCTCTGGTCAAAATCCATTTTTCACCTTAGGAGATAGGTGGTGGCTATTAGCGCCTCTGCAGGTATAACAAGTTTTGATGGCTCTGTCTTTGTTATGTCCAGGCTGGGGGACAGACTGGCTGCTGCTCCCTTGTATCGTTAATTGTAATGGGTCCACACAATGATAGGTGTGGGATTCTACAAGGATGAGGGGTGAGCTTTGTCCTTTGGTTACTATTGGAGATTTGCAGAACTGTAGCCAACTCGCAAATTATGTGACCTGTAGCAGCCATGTTTTTGGACCAGCAAAGTCAATTTTTCAATAAGCAGAAAGTAAGATTTGTTTTACACGGTTTATGATTTCTTTCATGACTTATGGACATCACACATGTTTGACAAATTTAATAGTTGTTCACCGAAGTCACTGATTTTCCTGATAAAAAAGAATGCTGTAGATAATAGCGTATTTAGATCTTCAGCAGGCATAAGCTGTCTAAGAGTAATTTCATGTCAATAAGACATGAAAAGAAATTAAAACTGTGTGCCTCAACATTATTCTTTCTTTTTAAATTGATTTTTTTTTCAATCATTCACGGGATGTGGGCTGGATAGGCCGGCATTTACTGCCCATCCCGAAATTGCCCTTTTTTTAGAGAGCATTTTAAGAGTCAACCACATTGCTGTGGGTCTGGAGTCACATACATGCCAGACCAGGTAAGGATGGAAGATTTCCTTCCCTAAAGGACATTATTGAAGTAGATGGGTTTTTATAATGATTGGCAATGGTTCATGGTCATCATGAGACTTTTAATTCCAGCTTTTTATTGAATTCAAATTTCACCATCTGTCATGATGGGATTTGAAACCAGGTCCCCAGACCATTACTCTTCCATCCCCACCCCCTTTCCAATCCCCTTTTTTCTAATAATTATTATATTTTTAAAAAATATTTTTTTCTTTTCCCACCTATTTCCATTATTATTTTAAAATTTATTTCCATTGTTTTATCTCTACCTTTTAGCATATTTCGATCCCTTCCCCCCACCCCACCCCCACTAGGGCCATCTGTCACTTGCTCATTCTACCTTTAATGTCACCATTAGTACATCCTTTAGCTAATATCACCACCGTCAACACCCCTTTGTCCTTTTGTCTATGACATCTTTGGCAATCTCTCCTTTGCCTCCACCTATCACTGGCTCTCTATCCAGCTCCACCTGTCCCATCTCCCTTAAACAGCTTATATTTCACCTCATTTCTATTTCTCTTTAGTTCTGATGAAGAGTCATTCGGACTTGAAATGTTAACTCTGTCTTCCGCTCCACAGATGCTGTCAGACCTGCTGAGTTTTTCCAGCTATTTTTGTTTTTGTTTCAGATTTCCAGCATCCGCAGTATTTTGCTTTTATCCTCAGACCATTACCCTGGGTCTCTGGAATACTGGTCCAGTGAAAATACCATTATGCCACAGCCTCCCCAAAGGGGTCTTTTTGCTGAACCAAAAAGATGGCTGCTACAGGCCACATGACTCATAGGTTTGGCAATCTTCCTGGAAAATTCCAACAGGAATTAAAAGATCAAAAGACTCCCCCTCTCATCCTTGTGCAATCTCACAGTCCATTGTAAGGACATCATGATCACAAAACCAGGGGGCTCACAGAGTTCGAAACTCAATATTACTGCAGAGTTGTTAACAGACCTATCTCACACCTGGGACTGTCCAGGTCTATTTTAAAAGGGGACCGCAGATGTCATTTGCATCCTGATAAGCTTACCCCTCTAGCGGAGTTACCGGGTCAGCCCAGACAATGGCTGCCGAAGCAAGATCGTCAACATGGATGGTAACTCTTTCAAAGGCTAATGACTGGGACATTATAAGCCATAAATCAAAGACCAGACATAAACACCAGATAAATATCCCTTTTTAAATCATTATGGCGAAAGGAAGTCACATGACTTAAGTGACCATTTTGAAATCTCTATATTCATTTGAGAACTGAGAAATAGGCAGTCTGCTGATTAATTCCAACCAGAAAAGAACAGCTGCAGGGTTGCTGGCTGACAAAGCAGCTGGCCACCATCTCTCAACTTCTCAAAGCCTGGTTCAATTTTAAAAGTCTCTGATCATCACCTGCCAAGTGGTCTAAGGACAGAAATCCTATCGTGCTGCATCATCATCCATTTCAAGGATTTTTGTGCTGCTGTCTCCGGCCAGGAAATCATCTAAACTGAACTCTGCTATGAAGGCATCACCCTCTAAACTTGGACTTTCTTTACTCTGGAAATCATGTGAACTAATCATTTCTGTCGTTCTTTTACTGTTGTTATCCATAGTTGTAAAAACTCCCTCCTTTTCTATCCCCCTTACTGTGTGCATGTGTGTGTTTGTGTATAAGGTTGCAAATATCTCCCCTGGGGTTTGAATGTGAAATTAACTAACCTTCTGAGTTAATCACAAAGAGAATTTGCTACGCGTTACCTATAAAATTGGACCACACAAATTGAGGGTTTGGAGAAACAAATCACAGCCGACTTCAAAAATAATTCAAAAATTCCTCTGCTTACGGACAAAAGGTGAGAGAATAAGGAATTTCAGTTTGCCTCTCTCCTGTCCGTAACAGGAGGTTTGCTTCAAAAAGTGATGAACCTTGGTTGAGACACAATGGAGCAGCATACAGAGAAAGCTAGTTCACTGACAGGACACAAATGATTAGAGCTAATGATTGCTACACAGATGGTGTACCCCTGGGACCATTGCTGGATCTATTTTATTCTTCCTCCTTCTTCAGGCACCATGCCCTAAGAGGATGTTGGCAACCATGGACTTCCATCGGATTTATCCATGATTATGCTTGTCAAAGTACTGCAGTGATTTGCTGCTGCCTTCTGCAGTATGCTCAATCAGGAAACTCTCCCACTCTTACTCCCTATCATCAAACATATTGGAAGAATTTACAGGCTGATAATCAACTTGTTTGGCTACATTACGAACACGCCTTCCATGGCCATCAAGTCCTGAGGTGGGACTCCCTCCAGCGGGAGGGATGCTACCACTGCATCATAAGACTCCTTTCCGTTTTATCAGAGTATCAAATTTGTTAATGACACAAAATTAGGCAGGGATGACTTTAAAAGACTTGATTCACAGAATAGACTGGTCGAGAAGTTAAACAATGTATTTTGCGAGTGGTGGGGGTGGGTGGTGGTGAATCGAGGAATGGGAGTAAAAGCTCCATAAAAGATTCTGAAGGGGTGATGAACAGAGAAACTTATGGATGCAGGTCCAGTATTCCCTGAAAGTCTGATTGCAAATAAGTAAATCCATAAAATAAATCAATAGCATTTTGAATTTTGATCACAAGGTAACAGGGTATAAGAAAAGATAAATATTGGCCCAGATCTTCTGATCGGCATTGGAATCATTCCGTTCTACGTGATTACATAAAAAAGTAGAGATATACCTGGACCAGTCTTTTCAGGCCAGATTTCCAAGCATGGCCTGTCCCTGAAGCCTGAGTCGGAGCCAGCCAGGAAGGCCTTCATTGCAGTGCAGGAGAGTCAAAGCCATGCTCCCATGATGCGAGAGTGGCTGGGGATGCCCACTAAGGGCAGCCAGCAGATTACCTTGGGTTTTCAACTGCCAGGTACTTGATTCAAAATTCGGCACCATTTTTCATGTGTTACATTTTTGTTATTTTTTTTAATTTTATGCATTTAACGCTATTGTTATTCAATAATTCTATGTGTAATTGTTTTTTTTATTTCTTTTAAAAATTTAATGTTATTGTCACTTAATAATTCTAAGTGTAATTAACTTATTTTTATTTCTTTTAAACATTTAATGTTATTTAATCATTCTAAGTGTAGCCAACTGATGCGTACTCAAGTTTCCACATGTAGAGGGTGTCAGCATAGATTGTGCAGAAGAAAACTCAGAATTACTGAGATGAAAAAAATGAACATGCTCCTAAGTAAGGTGGAAGCAAGATGGAACTGAATCTCAGGAGGTGGATAGGCAGCACTGCCAAGGAAAGTGTAGTCTGTTGCCTGGAAGGAAGTAGCACCTGTGGTCAGTGTGAACAGCAGAGTGGCCCAGATGGTGGATCAATGCAGGAAGAAACTTCATGATTTGATGCCTGCTTCCAGGTTATAAGGTACATACGAACATACCTACGAACATACAAACTAGGAGCGGGAGTAGGCCACTCGGCCCTTCAAGCCTGCTCCGCCATTCAATAAGATCATGGCTGTTCTGATTGTAACCTCCTGCCTACCCCCAATAACCTTTCACCCCCTTGTTGATCAAGAATCTATCTAGCCCTGCTTTAAAAATATTCAAAGATTCTGCTTCCACTGCCATTTGAGGAAGAGAGTTCCAAAGATAAACAACCTTCTGAGAGAAAAAGTTCTCCTCATCTCTGTCTTCAATGAGCAACCCCTTATTTTTAAACATGGCACCTAGTTCTAGATTCTCCCACAAGAGTAATCATCCCCTCCACATGCACTCTGTCAGGGCCCCTCAGGATCTTAAAGATTTCAAACAAGTCACCTTTTACTCTTCTAAACTCCAGTGGATACAAGCTTAACCTGTCCAACCTTTCCTCATAAGACAACCCACCCATAACTGGTACTAGCCTGGTAAACCTTATCGGAACTGCTTCTAATGCATTTATGTCTTTCCTAAATAAGGAGACCAATACTGTAGTCAAAACTCCAGATGTGATCTCCAGTGCCTCGGACAACTGAAGCATAACCTTCTAATTTATTGTTTATTTGAGTGATTCTCTATAGAACTCAAACATATCAATGAGAAGCAGGAATAGGCCATTTGGCCCCTCCAGGCTGCTCTGCTAATTCAGTAACAGTTCCCTTACATTTTATTTAAGTTTCTGATGCTTGAATAACACATTGGCAGTAATATTTATAGAGTTTTCTGAAAAAAAAATATTTACATAAAAATAATGGAAAAGAGGTAAAAGATCTTAAATATTTGAGAACACAATAGTGGCAAGTAATATTCATGCCACACAAGTGTCAGACAATGACCATCTCCAACAAGAGGGAATGTAACCATCACCCCTTGACATTCAGTGGCATTACAATTACTGAATCCCCCACTGTCAACATCCTGGGGTTACCATTCACCAGAAACTGGGCTAGCAATATAAATACTATAACCACAAAAACAGGTCAGAGGCTAGGAATCCTGTGGCAAGTAACTCATCTCCTGACTCCCCAAAGCCTATCCACCATCTACAAGACTCAACTCAGGACCATGATGGAATACTCCCCACTTGCCTGGATAAGTGAAGCTCCAACAACACTCAAGAAGCTTGACCACCACCCAAGACAAAGCAGTCTGCTTGATTGGCACCCCATCAACAAACATCCATTCCCTCCACCACTGATGCACAGTGGCAGCAGTGTGTACCATCTACAAGATGCACTGCAGGAACTCACCAAGCCTCCTTGGACAGCACCTTGCAAGCTCATGATCACTACCATCTACAATGACAAGCGCAGAAGATGCATGGGAACGCCATCACCTGGAAGTTTCCCACCAAGCCAAACACCATCCTGACTTGGAAATATATTGCCGTTCCTTCACTGTCGGCTGGGTCAAAATCCTGGAACTCCCTCCCTACCAGCACTGTGGGTATACCTACACCACAGGGACTGCAGTGGTTCAAGTAGGCTGCTCACCACCACCTTCTCAAGGGCAATTAGGGATTGTCAATAAATACTGACCAAGCCTGCGACACCCACATCCCATGAGTGAATAATAAAAAACCATAACATTTTACCTGAACAGCTGAACTTTACATACAAACGTACAAATTAGGGGCAGGAGTAGGCCATTTGCTCCTCAAGGCTGCTCTGCCATTCAATAAGATCATGGATGATCTGACTGTGGCCTCAATGCCACATTCTGTCTACCCTGATAGTATTTTAACAGTAACTACCTGAAAAGTCTTTCAAGCGTTTGGTACTAGAATAAAGTCATTTGTTTACCTTAAAACAACAGTTCTCCTGGGACAGACAGGGAATTTGCAAATCTCAATGTCCAAAACGATGTTTTACCCACCAGCCGCAATGGCGGTTTTTCATGCCATAACAAGCCGTATTGATTATGCATTTCCAGGAAACACGCCGTTTCCATGGTGGGCGGGGTCTCATTCGCCCACCATGCCATCACCTCGCCGCTTCATCACACTGGGCACCATATTGAAAGCGCAGCCACATGCTCAGTGCTTCCAGCCCACGACTGCTGCACGCAAGACATGGGCCCAAAAAGCAAGAAGACTGCAGCCCCAAGATTCAATGATGCATCCCTTGAGAGCCTTTTGGATGATGTGGAGGCCCGCTGTGATGTCCTGTGCCCCAGCTCTGGCCACTAGATGGGTAGCAACATCACCAATCCAGCTTGGGAGGTGGTGGCAGCGGTGGTCAGTGGCAACCCTCCGCAAAAGAGGACAGCTATCCAGTGCCGCAAGAGGATGAATGATCTCCTCCGTCCTGCCGAGGTAAGTCACTCTTCTCATCTCTCTCAACTCACACACTCATAGACCCATTACACATCCACAGGGCCCTCACTCACTGGCAGTTCAAGGGACATCACCATTCATTCTCTCACATACACTCCCCATCCCATCCATGGGATCACTCACACACGCAGGCCAGGCATACTTATCATCTGGCCTGGCAGGCGTCCTGCTTACACTCTCACCATCTCAATTCATGCAGGACAAGATGACACACAACAAGAGGGACAGGTCACCCGCTGGTGGAGGAATGGCTGAAATCAAGGTCCTCACAGACTTTAAAAACATGCCTTCCAGCTGGTCGGCGGTGATCTGGACCATTCCTGCGCTGATGAGGTCGGTGGTGCTCTACCAAGTCAGGATCCAACAGTGCAACATCCATCAGACAACCATGCCGTAAGTGATTTGTCCTGTTTCACAGGCCATTGCCATGCACTTATTATCTCTCCTTGCTTTTGCAGGCACATCTGGGAAACTGCCAAGAGAGTCCGTGACCCAGAGCCTCCAATCAAGCTCTGAGGGAAACTCAGAAGAGGAATCTGCTGAAACACTCCCTGAAGACCCATCACAGCAGTCACTCACACCCTCCACCAGCGTTGAGATGCACAGCTCGGTGGGGCCTAGCTTTAGAGTAGCCTCAGGATCACAATCTGGTGAGCACATTGCACTGCCTGATCAACAGTAGGCGGCAGCAGGGACTTCCCAGGTGTCCGACACTAGGACAACTGCTGGAGGCCATAAACTTGCTGAGTCCAATCAGATGACGAGCCTCTGAACTTGGTGATGTCACATATGTTGGAGCTGCAAAGGCAAACTCGGGAACATCAGGAAGGGATGTCCGCTGCACTGCTTAGATTGCAAGGCACAGTGGAGGAGCCCATCCATTCAGGCTGAGGTGATAGCACCAGAATGCCAATGCTTCAAGGTCAACGCTGGTAGGATGGCAGCTGTCATGGAGACCTGGGTCTAGGATGTCGCTCCTGCATTGCTGTGCTGGTTGAACTCCATCGCCGATGCCACAGTTGGCCTCCAACAGTGTGTACATGAAAGGGGTGCGGGGCAGCCTAATCTCACTCCATCTTCCCCTTCTCCTCAAGGAGTCAGCCTGGAGCCCTCAGGCACCCATAGGGAGGAGGATCAGCAAGTGGACATTCCGTGGCCATCCACCCAAGTGACTCCGGGAGTGTCCGGCCCATCCAAATCCCCTCTTCCTGTGACCTCAGCAGCTCCAGCTCCACAGCTGGATGAGGGTGCTACTGCCATACAACAGGACCCAGAAAGCAGGCCAGGGGCCTCCAGGTATCAGCCCTCCAGAAGACACCCCCCCGGACAGGGCATAGCAGTCAGCAGGCTGACGCCACCTTCGCTGTGGATGCACCGGGAGCACCAAGACATAGTGGCAGGGTTAGGAAAGTGAAGAAGATGTAGTTGCACAACCTGGGCATGGGCATGGGTCTGAAGAAGAGCTATACAGACTCAAAACGTTAACTCTGTCTTTCTCTCCACAGATGCTGTCAGACCTGCTGAGATTTTCCAGCATTTTTTGTTTTTGTTTCAGATTTCCAGCATACGCAGTATTTTGCCTTTGTCTTAGTGTTTAATTCACTGCCACCTCTCTCCCAGGACTCCCTACCTTGAAGAAGCACTGCTCTTCTCTCCGACAGGATTTCCGCTTGTCTCTTTTGTCCAGCTCACCTTCATTGCTTTCCATTTCCCTCCTGGTGTTTGACAAGGTCTTTACTAAAACTTGCTTTCACAGCCATATCGCCTTCCTCAGTGACTGTCTCCATCTCTGACTTACCCCATGTGGATTCCAACTGAAGTTCCATTCCTCATGTTTTGAATTCACCCAGGATTACAAGTATCTCCGGGACATATAATGCTCCTCAGAGTGCTTTCTCACTGCATCCTAAGATTCACACTCAGTGCCATGCACCGCCATATGAACACACTCGACCTCTCCCTCCAGCAGCACCGACACGCCCTATTTCAAAGCTGTTCTTGCCCCCAGTTTCATTTTATTCTTCGTCTCATCCGACGCCTTAACAAGAAACTTTGCCTCTTTCTTTCAGGTGCTAAGGAACGCAAGCCCCAACAACTCATTGACACCAATGCCCATCCAGGACCCTCCACCCCTGCCCATACCTCAGACCCCATCCCATCCTCTAATTCCAGCCCTTGTCATGTATTCACCATACCCCCCGACCTTCCCCTCTCTGATGCTGAACATTCAGTACTCAGCAAAGGACGCAGTTTCATACCCTTATGCCCTTACCTCAATGAATTCCAGGCTTGGCATGATGCTGAACTCTTCTTCGGTTGCCTTCTTCTCCGTGCTCAGTTCTCTGGGCAGGAGTCCTCCCCCCGTCCAACAGATCCTTTCGTCCGCCTCCAGTATTCTTCCTCCACCTGGACCCCTCCCTCTGGTCTCTTACCTGCCCTTGGTCTTTTCATTAGTAACTGTCGGCGCGACATCGGCTATCTCAATTTCTCTGCTCCTCTCAAACACCCTAACCTGTCTCTTTCTGAACTTGCCACAATCCGTTCTCTCAGGTCCAACCCTGACTTTGTTATCAAACCTGCCGACAAGGGTGGTGCTGTTGTTGTCTGGCACACTGACCTCTACCTCGCAGAGGCTGAGCACGAGCTCTCAAATACTTCCTCCTACCTCCTCCTGGACCATGACCCCACCACTGAACGTCAAGCTATTGTTTCCAGGACTGGCACTGACCTCATCTCCTCTGCAGATCTTCCCTCCACAGCTTCCAACTCCCTAGTCTCCCAACCTTGGACAGCCCACTTCTACCTCCTACCCAAAATCCACAAACAGAACTGTTCCGGTAGACCGATCGTGTCAGCCTGTTCCTGCCACACGGAACACATTTCTTCCTGACTCTTTTCTCTCTCCCCTTGTCCAGCCTCTTCCCACCTACATCCACAATTCCTCTAATGCCCTACATCATAACAACAATTCCCAGTTTCCTGGCCCATCTGCCTCCTCTTCACCATGGACGTCCAATCCCTCTACACCTCCATTCTCCCACCCGGATGGTCTGAGGGCTCTCCGCTTCTTCCTTGAACAGAGGCACAAACAATCCCCATTCACCACTACGCTCCTCCGTCTGGCTGAACTTGTTCTCTCACTGAACAATTTCTCCTTAAACTTGTCTCACTTCCTCCAAATAAAAGGTGTGGCCAAGGGTACCCGAATGGGCCTCAGTTATGCCTGTTTCTTTATGGGGTATGTGGAACATTCCTTGTTCCAGTCCTACTCCGGCCCCCTCCCACAACTCTTTCTCCGGTACATCGATGACTATTTTGGTGCCACTTCATGCTCCCACCTGGACCTGGAAAAATGTATTAATTTTGCTTCCAATTTCCACCCTTCCATCACTTGCACATGGTCCATCTCCGGCACTTCTCTTCCCTTCCTTAATTCTCTGTCTCAATTTCTGGTGACAGACTGCCCACCAATATCCATTACAAGCCCAACGACTCCCACAGCTAAAAAAAAATACGGGTCTGAAGAAGAGTCATATGGACTCGAAACATTAACTCTGTCTTTCTCTTCACAGATGCTGTCAGACCTGCTGGACAAAATTTTACAGCAGCGGGATGTTCTGTTCCCGCCGAAGCCATTGAGGTTTAGAATGTCCCACCGCATTTTACAGCCCCGTCCCCGCTGAAATGGGGCAATAGAATTCTGCCCGCTGAGTTTTTCCAGCATTTTTTGTTTTTGATACAGGTGTTAATCACTTGTACATACTGTTCACTATTGTAAATAAATTCCCAAGAATGCCTCCCTTCCTCTTTGTCTGATGAGCAGTGTTCGTGTCACTCAGATGTGAAACCTTTCTGCACAAGATAAAGGCAGGTGTCTCAGTCCAGGGCCTCTTCCCTGTGCTCTGTGCAGCCTTCAGACCAAATTGATGGTTTGGCCTCACACTCCCTGGACACAATACTGATGCCTGCACCTTAACAGATGCATTTGTGGTTGGAGGCTTGTGATATCCCTCAGAGGTCACTTATGAAGCTCTGAAAGGAGCCACTTGAGTAGAAATTGAGCACCGCGGTCACTTTCACGGCCAGAGGCAGTGGATACCCTCCATGTCCCCGTGGTGCCAAATCCTGCAGCAGGTGGCAGATGCGACTGACCATGCGCAGTCTTCAGCAACATTGCTTCTCTGTAATCTGCAGGAATGAAAGGCGGCATCTATGGACCCTGGGTCTAGCTGGGTGCCAACATTTAATGGCTCACTGTGGCTCTTGAGCAGCATGTGCAGGAGCCCCAGGCTGCCCTTCTTGCTGAAAGTGGTGCTCCTCCCTCACTGTTGCTGTCTTCTCCTTCATCTCCGCTCTGCGTATGCCATGAGGCATACAGCTAGTTCACCAGGCTCTATGCTCCTGATATACTCCTCCTGCAGGATGAAAGAAAGAGACACGTGGTTTAGCTTGGATATGCTAAGGACCTCTCTTGGTTAAGTCTGAAGGTCTTTTAACGCATCCTGGAGAGTGTTGGCCACAGCTTTTAGTGCGCTGCATGGCTGCCTGAAACCCCAAACACCTCCGTCTCACTCCACCTGATCAACTGATGGCAGATTCAGCCACTGGACTGCAAACTGTGCTCTCAGCTCAGGCGCAGGCATTCTCCTAACCTGCGCTACTAGGTTGCACTGTTAGCTTGAACCATGGAGGAGACTGATTCAAACCAAAATGATGACATTGCAAGGGGCTGTGTGCGCCTCCACCAGTGACTGCTCCACAACCAGCTTTAACAAGGAGATTATACATCGTGCCCAGTCGTCCAACTGTTCTGCCATCCACTAAACGCTCATTAGTTTGCAGTCCAAGGGGTGAGAAGCTCTGGAGCACTGGGTGGCACTTGCATACCTGTGCATTGATTGAGTGGGCAGATAAGCTAGAGCTTACACATGTCAGTGTAGCTGCGCCTGAACCGTCTCAGCTGTGGAGGAATTGTCACTTTATACAGGTTTCCCTGATTTGTGGCCACTTCCCTCCTGCCCTGCATGTACTTGTGCACTACCTTCAACCGCAGGGCAGCCCTTGCCCCCACTCCAAGTCACCTCAAGCATAGGGCAGCGCTTGTCCCCACGCTTCCAACGTGCCTCAACTGTAGGGCAGCCCTTACCCCCACCCCCAAGTCGCCTCAACCGCAGGACAGCCTTGCCCCCAGGCCTCCAACGTGCCTCAACCTTGAAGTCCAACAGGCGACCCGGGCAAGCACTGCGCCATGTTACTGTGTACTCACCTCCGAGTTCACCTCAAAGTGCAGCCCACGAAGTGCACGCATTATGTATGCTGTTGTGAAACACACCAGCGTGCAATCACACCGACATGGGTGGATGATCCAGCGGGGGAGGGGGAGGAGTGGTGGGGAGGTGTTGGTGGGGTGATTCCGGCTGACTGGCCTTATAATGGTTTGTATATGTAATACAATGAGGTTCCCGACTTCCGATGACGAGAAACGTGGCCCGCCATCGACAGGCTGAGCAGATGATTGCAAACTGGTTTCACGACGTCATGAAACCGATTTTTTGGCCTTCTCGCCATATTCTCCGCTTACGCCGCAGAGCATGCCCGACGCCAACAGGCACGGACAATTCTGCCCATTGTTACATGTGTGCAGTTCCTATGCTTTGTTGCTGGTCCGTCGATATGGTGTCATCAGTGATGTTGTCAACGGGTATCCCTTATCACCCAGTAGCCATCATTTAATTCCCCATGAAGCAGTCATGGTCCGGTGCAATCTTGAGTTTGCCAGGAAGAATGATAACGCACACCTCCCTGGGTATCTGCATTTATGGTCAGGATTTTCATTTGGGAATCGCATGTAAATCATCACATTCAAAGTTTGGAAGTCCTTCTGGGAAACATGCTCATCTTTTGGTGCCTTCAGTGGAATATGCAATCTGAAGTGGGGTAATGAAATAATTTGATATTAGAACTGATATTAAGATGTGCATTAACAGCTTTAAAAATAGGCAAATGTAGTATAAGCATTCACAGCTCTAAAGTAGACCAGTGCAGACATGAGAGCTCTTTCTAAGCATGATGGGAAATATAGCCAACACATAGGCATGATGGGTATGGTACTGTGGGAATCCAACTAACAATCACAAGTCATAAAATGTAATGACCTTCACAGGATGGGTAAACAAATGTTAGAGAGATAAGAGCACAGACTGGGAGGCGTTAGAACTGAGTCATTTCCCAGCCTCCCAGTGAGGTAACGGAGACAACTGCAGCCTAAATAATTCTGCGCATTATGTATTTAACCAGAGGCTGTGCTAGGCAGTATAGTGAAATATGATAACTAAAAGATATAAATATGCTACGCAGCCTTTGTATCAGAGAGACATACTGAAGAACCAGGCTGTGTCCACCCAGCATATGCTTGAATAAAACCTTTGCCTAATGGAAACTCACAGGCTTGATTGGCCTCATCTTTATACCACAACAGTTCTATTGATAACCCTAATCCCTTGCAGGAAACCAACAATCTTGAAGAATGCAAGGGACCTCTCCATCATACTCACAGCAGACATGCCAAAGTTAATCTGAAGCCCGATGATAAATTGTCTCAGTAACCTGGTGAATGCAGACTGTGGCAAAACTCTGGGTGTCATACATCGTTGTTGCCTGCTGCGCCCTTCATAACCTGGCACTGCAACGGGGAAAGGAGCTGGCTGAGGGGGAAAAGGAGGAGCTGCACGTCTCCTCTGATGAGGAGGGGTTTGACAATCTTGAGAGTGAGGAGGTCCTCGAAGGCGAAGATGATGGCGATGAGGCCATTGCACTGGCCAGGCGAGGCAGGCAATTTCGGGAGACCCTCATAGCTCATATTCGTGGAGGACGATGATGGCATACAGTGACGAGACACCATAGATCTTCATATTGCATCTTTGGATGTTTGACCCTTATCTGGCTGATGGTAGTGCACATGCCATCTGTGATAAGGCTCCTGTCATGGAGATGCAGCAGATGCCCATAGTCCCTACATTCCAGGAGGGCGACGATGATATGCAGTGGGGACACGCCATAGATCCTCACATAACTTATGTGAATGTCAGACTTATATCTGGCTGATGGCAGATCGCTTGCGCTCTGTGATCAGGGTCGTATCATGGAGATGAAGTGGTGAAACTTTAACTTGCCCTGTGGCTGTCTTTGTGAGCTGAACCCTTCAGGACAAGACTGTCACCATACACAGATGCTGATGAGATGGGGAGCCAGCTGCACCTCAAAGATGCTGGGAGCACACAGAGAGAATGACGGAACTCTGTGCTGCCGGCCCAGGATTTTCTGGCAGCAATTATAAGCCCCATCGAGGCGCAGGCATGGCTGATGTGTCCAGCGACAGTGTAGGCGCACCATCAGTGTGCTGGGAAGGTTGCACAAAGCACAGGGAAGAGGTCCTGAACTGAGACACCTGTCTTTACCTTGTGCAGGAACCAAGGTTTCACATCTGAGTGACACAAACACTTGCTCATCAGAACAAGGAGCCATAGGCAAGGAGACATTCTTGGGAGTTTATTTACAATAGTGAACGTAATGTACAAGTGATTAACACACGTGCCCAGGCTGCATGACTGCATCTTCTTAACCTTCCCAGCCCTGCTGCTACAGCGGAGGTAGAGGCAGCCTGCTGACTGCTATGCCCTCTGTGATGACC
Organism: Cetorhinus maximus; assembly: GCF_964194155.1. Classification (NCBI taxonomy): domain Eukaryota; kingdom Metazoa; phylum Chordata; class Chondrichthyes; order Lamniformes; family Cetorhinidae; genus Cetorhinus; species Cetorhinus maximus. The sequence goes on from NC_135882.1 coordinate 151,643,488, forward strand.
TTAGCACGTGTCCTCTGGAGGGCTGAGACCTGGAGGGTGCCAGCCTGCTTTCGAGGTCCTGCTGTTGGCAGTGGTACCCTCCTTGGCCTGTGAGCTGGAGCTGCTGGAGTCACAGGGAAAGGGCATTTGGATGGGCCAGATACTCCAGGCGTCACTTGGGTGGATGGCCCCGGGGTATGCACCTGCTGATCCTCCGCCCTATGGATGCCCGAGGCCCCTTGGCTGACTCCTTGAGGAGAAGGGGAAGGTAGAATGAGATTGAGCTACCCCCTACCCTCTTACCGCATTGACACTGTTGGAAGCCAACTATGGCACCAGCAATGGAGTTCAGGCTATGCAGCAGTACAGGACACATATCCTGGAACAAGGTCTCCATGAAGACAGCCATCCTGCCAATCTTGACCTCAGCGTATTGGCATGACAGCGTGATCGATCATCTCGGACTGAGGGCGGACAAACTCCTCCATCGTGCCTTTCAATCTGAGGAGTGCAACTGTCATCCCTTTGTGCTGTTCCCATGACTATTGCTGCAGCTCCAACAACAGATTGAGGACCGAGTCCAGACGCTCATCATCTGACTGGGACTCAGCAGATCCCTTGCCTCTTACAGTCCTCTGAGTGCTGGCGACCTCGTGTGACCCTGCCTCCTCCTGCTGTGGAACAGATTGTGTGCTGTGCTCACCAGATATTGAACCCGAGCCTACTGTACATCTAGGTTTCACCTAGGTGTGTGTTGCTGCGCTGGTGGAGGATGTGGGTGAGTGCTGTGATGGGTCTTCAAGGGTGCTGTCCTCAGGGTCCTCATCCGAGATGCCGTCAGTGCTGGAGTCAGGGCCAAGGCTGTCTGAGGACAATGTGGCAGGTATGCCTAGGAGAGAAAGTGGAGATTATTAATGCATGGCCGTCACAGTACACAGAACAGTGAACTCACAGTTGAGTTACCAGAGGGTTGATCTGGTGCATGATCCTTGCCGTTGCCACAGGAATGGTCAATGTCCCCTCCGGCCAGCTGTTACGACAGGTCTTCGAAAGGAGTGAGGACTTTGATGTCCAGCACTTCACTCCCGGTGTGGGACTTCTCCCTTATATTGTGTGTGATCTTGTCCTGTAAAAAGACAGATGGAGAGAGTGTGAGCAAGGCGCATGCCTGGCCAAATGAGAAGGATGCCAGGTGTGCATGTGTGTGTGTGCTGAATGGAGCCATGGACAGGATGAGGAGGGAGCCTCCAGAGGAGATGAGGCCAGATGGAGATTTTAGGGTGCGTGTGAGAGAGTGAGTAGTGATGTCCCTTGAGCTGGCAGTGAGTGAGATGCCAATGAATGTGTGTTGGGCTTGTGAGTGTGTGAGTTTAGAATGATGAGATGGTTAGCTTACCCTCGCGGCACGGTTGAGATCGTTCTTCCACTTTCTGCACTGGGTGGCTGACCTCTTGTGGGCAGCACTGACCACCGCTGCCACCGCCTCCCAAGTCGGATTGGTGATGTTGCTGCCCCCCCTGCTGCCAGAGTGGGGGTAGAGGACATCACGGCAGACATTCACGGCATCCAAAAGGTGTCCTGTCACTGCATTGGGGAGCTGCAGTCTTCTTGCCTTTCAGGGCCTTGTCTTCTCTGCAACAGTCCTGGGCTGGAAGCACTGAAAGGCGTTCGCGTGGCTGCACTTGACATATGGCACCCAGCGTGAGGAAGCGGCGAGGTGATGGCGTGGCGGGTGAATCGGAAGCCGCCCACCAGGAAAACGGGTTTGTTTCTCGGGAATGCATGAATATTGAGGTGGGATTGGAACAATACGGCGTGATAACCCTCTGTCACGGCCAGCTGGTAAAACATTCTTTTTCCTGCCCACTACCACACTTAGTGCAAATCTGGGACGATTCTGCCCAAAGCCTTTTTAAAAGGTATTCTCAGCAGCCAAATTGCATGAAAACGTTGTCAAAGAATTGACATTTCTATCTCTTTAAATATTCTGCAGAATTACAGATTGTTGGAGCATTTATTAAACATCAAAAAATAATTTTCACTCGCCATCCCATTCTCTAGTATAGCTGCTGCCTCTCTTTGCTGCTGTTAGATATAGAATGAAAAACTCTCGAAATGAAATCCCTCTAATTATCTTCATCCAGTTATTTCCACCTTCATTAGGAGATTCTGCCTTTCAAGTCTGGCAGGCAAGAGGATTCAAAACCCTTGCTAACTTCTACATTGATAATATTTTTGCTTCTTTAGATTTTCTCTCTCAGAAATATAATCTGCCCCACACACACTTCTTTTGCTATTTACAAAGCAGAGATTTTGCGCGCAAAAAAATCACCCAGTTTCCTTTATTGCCCCCTAAATCACTGATTGATATTATGTTAGAATTAAATCCTTTTGTTAGGGGGCTCATTTCCAAATTGTATTTTCTAATTTTTTTCACGATACTGCCCTTCGATTTTTACCTTAAAGACTCTTTTGGAGCAAGATTTTGACTCAGGCTTATCAGAAGATAACAGGAAGTCTATTCTCTCTTGTGTACATTCCTCATCTGTATGTGCAAGACATGGGCTGCTGCAATTTAAAATCTTACATCGTATCCGTCTATCCAAGGTGAAATGATCTAAGGTTTATCCAAATTTTGATCTAACCTGTGATAAATGTCAGACTGCCCCAGCCCCTCTAATTCCTGTGTACTGGTTGTATCCTAAATTGGCATTGTCCTGGACAACATTTTTTACATCACTCATATTTTTAGTAGCAACATTGAACCTTCGCCTATTACAAGACTCTTTGGAGTGGAACCAAATGGCATCCCTCTTACAAAAATTCAGGCTAATGCAGTCGCCTTTTCAACATTATTGGCTAGACACATTATTCTATTAAATTGGAAACAGTCTGCCCCACCTTCGTTTACTAATTGGATACATGATCTTGTGTAGAATCTTAAACTCGAGAGAATAAGGTACACTGTAAGAGGCTTCACTGATGGGTTTTATGTAGCTTGGCAATCTTTCTTAGATTACTTTGAGGAACTACAGCTCACTACTTTCATATAACTGACCCTAATTAGGTTGTATGCATTATATCAAGTGAAAGTATATCTGACCTATGATTGTTGCTGATTTTCTTCATTTATTTTTTGGGGGTATGGGGAGGGTTTTTTTTCTCTTTCCTTTTTCTTCTTCCTCCTCTCTTCCTTCTCTTTTCCTTTCTTTCTCTTTCTCTTCCAAATGCAAGTGTATTGAATTATTGCTGTACTGTAAGCTTTTCTTTTTGTACAGTCACTCAACTAAAATAAAATAATTATCTTCCTTACATCGGCACATCCAGCCGAAGCCTCCACTGTTATGTACTTTTGAATGACTGCCTCATGACTGTTGTTTTAAGAATCGGGAGCAGTCAGGAAACTCAAAAAGTTCAATCGGAAATTCAAAACATGCGTGGATCTTCTGCACATGTCTGTGCGTTGACACTTCTGCAGGGTCCCGGCGCACAACTTCTGTCTGCCCTGCTGGCTCAACGATCTTTGGTTCAGGCGATCTAGTCCAGTAATACAATCATAGAAAGCGATGGTTAGTCCTTACTTTGAGCAGTATGTCGTTTTGGGTGCCCTATTACAGAAAGGATATTAACCATAGAAAACATACAGTGTAGATTTACCAGAACTATAAGCCAGGCTGCGAAAGCACAGCTAAAAGGAGAGAAAAATAATTAAAAGGAAAGTCTGAAAATGTGGTATGAGAACAGTGTTACAATTATGAGGTTTATAAGATTGTTATGTTTGGGACTTTGTCTTTAATTTAGGGTATAATGAAGGAGGGTCAGTTGACTTGTGCAGAAGACTGCCTGACAACAGGCCTGGGTGATGGGGCTGTTGAAGATTAAAGGAAGGCCCAGATTGTTTTACTTGGAAGGTGTAAGGCGTTCACACTAGGGCTGGGATTTTCTGGTCCTGCCATTTGGCCATTCTCCAAATTTTCCCGTCCCGCTCGCAACGATGCCCACCATGGCGGGACCGAAAAATACTGCCCTCGGAGACAATGGTAGCAGCATCTGTGCTTACAGTGGTCAGACTGCTAGTCTCCAAAGTCTCAGGAAGGTTGTCAAGGGCCTTCTCAAGGACAATTAGTTATGGGCAATAAATGCTGGCCTAGCCAGCAAAGCCCACATTCCATGAATGATTAAAAGGAAATAATTATGCTTTAAACTGTCCATATGATTCCACGATAGAATTGAGATGGGATCTAAAGAATAGCTAATCAGGATTTCTACCTGGATACAAGGTCCATGTGATCTATTCAAGTAGTCATGTTGATAAGTTTTGAGAGGGGAAAGGTGCAGAGGAAGCCATTCTGATATTGAGTTACAGGGTTTCATGAAATATTACTGAATATCACTGACAGGTTGAATAGTCTACCTGGGACCGGGAGAGAGACAGAACAATTAGAGGCTGAACGTCTCTATCGTTAACCACACAGGAATGCAGGTGGGAGCTCACACTCAGATTGGAAAGAACGAATTAATGAGGAGCTAAAAGGAGGCTGGAAAATTCACCCAGCGTTAGCTTGAGGAAGAATCTCTGAGGGAAAAATCTTACTGTGAAAGACGGTCCTGAGATTAAAAGTTACCAGGCTGAGAAATGAAAAGAACAGAAGTAAACATTCGGGAGCTAAGAATCACTTTGGATTGGTTCGGGGAGAACTGAATGTCTACTTAAAGACAATGTAAAGCATATCTGTGAAGTGTGCTTTTTTGGTTATGCTAAAACTAAAAAGGGGAAAGTTATGTTCTGTGGTTTAAAGTATAAGTTGCCTACAAAGATAGGGTTTGGTCAACCATGCTTTTAGTCTTCTGTTACAGTAAAAGTCTTAAAACTTGAAAGCTTATATAATCCCTTCAGCTATTAAATGGAAGTTTGAATTTATTTTTAAAAGCTAGTGGTCTCCACAGGATTGTTACACCATAAATGCTAAAAATTTACGAACATACAAACATACATACATATGAATTAGGAGCAGGCGTAGGCCATTTGGCCCCTCGAACTTACTCTGCCATTCAATAAGATCATGGCTGATTTGATTGTAACCTCCCTACTTACACCTGATAACTTTTCACCCCCTCGTTTATCAAGAATCTGTCGACCCCTGCCTTAAAAATACTCAAAGGCTCTGCTTCCAGAGCATGTTGAGGAAGAGAGTTCTATATATATGTCACTACCCTCTGAGAGAAAAAAATTCTCCTCATCTCTGTCTTAAATAGCTGACCCCTTATTTTTAAACAGTGACCCCCGGTTCTAGATTCTGGGACAAGAGGAAACATCCTTTCCACATACAGCATATCAGTCAGTATCAGCAATGAGAAGAACAGGCTGCGACATGTTAGACATGTAACCTTCATTGGACTGATGAAGGGAACACACTTGAATTGTCATAACCTGTCTTTTCTTATTGAATGGAAAAAGGTGTGAGAAGCTGGGAATATTTCCACTGGAACAGATAAGGATAACAGGAAATTTAATGGAGGTTCTCAAAAAATATGAAACATTTTAAAAGATGAACAGGGTAGGGCTATTTCTTCTAGTTGAAAATTCATTGACAAATGACCATCCATTTCTAATTACTGTTATGAGAATCAGGGGACAGATTCAGAGATATTTCTCTGTACAGAGGGTTATTGGAGCATGTATAGCAGAGAATCTTGTATTTTCAAGGTCAAAGCAGATATGAGCTAGTTACAGGGCTATGGGAGAGAATGTGGTTTGGATTAGCTTTGGGCCACAGTAGAAAGGAGCTGACAGAGGCAAGGGGCACGCGCTCCCTTCTGTGCTGTGAAACTTTATGATTCCCCACAGTCCTAAGCAACGTTCATTTCTGAGCCGCCACTGTAAACAGATCAACAGGACATTTATCTTATTAAAGCTAGTTCAGTTTAATGTGTTTTCCACTATCACAGCACTATACTTTAAAGGTTTTCTCTGCTTCTCCCTCAAAGGATTATATAAGGTTTGCAGATACATTAGTAAGTAACCCATCCAAGCAATGAGAAATGGCCCTTTTCTCCTTCCATTTTTTATAATGTTGGTCAACCTTGCAAGATGATTACTTTGCTCAGAAGTTACACATTGCTTTGTGAAAGATATTAAAATGTTTGCGGCTAATCATTGCTTGTAGCAGCTTAATCATTGTCAGTATGTAGGAATCACGTCAATATCTCCCTTCTGCGACCTTAACACCAACACATTTCCATGGAAAGGTTAAGTGTTATGTCACCCCAAGTTAAAATACGCCATTGATAGCAGTCCAATAATGTAGCATGTTGGTGGGCTTCCACCAAAATATCGAGGGCACATGCTTACAGTTGCCAGGAGCCTTCAGAAACAAGAGAATAGGAATATGTGCCTAATTAAAACACTACACCCTGTATCCCACCAGTTTGGTCTGAAATTTCCTTTTGAATACCTGCATTGAAATAATGGCGAAAATAAACCCCAAAACTGATTTTTGCTGCAAAAGATTGAGTAAATAGTTTTACGCTTTGCCTGAATTTCCTTGATCTTTTTGCACAATTCAACGCGAAACCTAAGAATTTTTTTGCTGATCAATATCATGGCTCACTAAATGGTTGTAAACTTTTACCAAAAATTGTAGGGATTGTCCAAAGTCATATTTTTAAGTATTTTATGATTATTTTCTTTAAAAAAAAATGAATTCTATTTTTATTTTTCCTTACTGAGACTCAAGCTGCTTTTTCTGATCTTTGAATGCATTGTTTTGGCATCAGGATGAATTACTTTCAAATTTAAACTGCTTCCATGATTGCATTTTTAAAAATATGTGCGCCTAATGGAAATAAAATAATAGTTTGTTGGTTTCAAACTTTTAATTTTCATAAAATGGAAGAAATGTGCTGTAAGTTCTGGGCTTTCCTTGAGTGAATGTTATTGTATCAGGGTTTACTGTAGATGGTGCCCGCCATTATGATAGTTGACATTGTTTGGCTGTAATTAGGACATGAAGGGCATTAAGAATGGCAGTCAGACTGAATTAGACAAGCCCTGACTTCCAATGGCAAGTTTAATTCATGCCCACCATGCAAGCATAGGAACTTCATGCTGTTCAATGTTTGAATGGTAAATCAGACAAAGCAATCGAGTTTTCATGAAATTAGGGCCTTGAAGGCAACTTCTGATTTTCGCATTTAACCATGCTTCTGCGCTTGTCTGAAGTTACTGTGTGATTTATACATTGATAACCATGAGCACTGTTCGCCTCACCACTACTTTGACAGTGAGTTCTGGTCAATAGTATACGTAGCCAACAGTAGGGGTTGTTGTAACTTGACGGTTATGCTGTTTTGAGAAATGTCAGGTCCATATGTCAGTTGTCTGATTTTAAAACGGCGGCACGGTAAGCTGAAGATCAATGAAAAAATAACTTTAGAATGGGAAATTAAATAAAATTGATGAGGTTGATTATAAATGACCACTTGTGAGATGTTGAGGAACAGTCCAGATTGATTCAACTCCTGATGCTCTCATCAGCGAGCCAAGATTCATTGAAGTAATGCTCGTTGAAAGGATCATTGTTAGTCTTCAACAGCAAGCCTGAGGTCTTCAGATATAGGAATCTTGCAAAATGCGCAAAATTGAATTTGGATAATAGAATCCTTTTGATAGGCTATAGTGGAACCAATAGTAAAATTAATTGTAAATCTTATTTTGCATCCATCCCATTTTCAGAAATGCAAAATATATGAAATTTTAAAAAATATTGTAAGTATGCAATGTTTTGTTCAGCATCCAAAAAGAAGGACCGATTCAGCTTTGGGTGCATGACTGTCTAATAAAACTGGCACATTCAGGCTTGAGATGAAGCTTATAATAAAATTGGCGATTTCATATTAGGGCAGCAGGGTCTAAACAACAAAGAGGGAAGGGAGGAGAGAACAATAGGCAGAATTCAACAATTCAAATCTATTAAATGCTTTCACTAAAACTAGCTAATTAGTTTTGTAGCCCATAAAGAACAGATTTCAGAACAGTGGAAAGGATTGTAAAGTGACAAAGCTTGAATCAAACAGTTTAGAAGCAGATATGCGAAAGGCAAAATCAAGTAAGATAGATCTGAGTCATAACTAGGTTCAAAATTGAAGGGAAAGCAGCAGGAGAGGACTGCGATCCACTAAGAGAATCCATCAACAATACAAGACTCACAACTAAGGTTGGATGTTGTTGAAGCCTTTACTTAACCAAAAACAGAAGTGTATGTAGACTTACTCTTTTTGAGACGTTTATGGAATTCATTCTGATTTCACCCAAAATGTACAACTTATTAATTAATGCAATTTTCTTTCTTGTCAAATTAAGGAGTGCCCAACACTTATGGGCCTTGATCCTTTGCTTAGATTTTCCAGTTTAAGAAAGGAAGCAATAATTAGCATTTGTGAGTACCTGGCACGAGAAATCAACTTGCAAATCACTCCTCCACAATCTTTGCACTAAACTTGTCACAATTATAACAAGGTTATGAATCAAAAGAAAAACGCAAAACAATTTGGAATAAATTCGGGAAAAAAAGCTTTTGGAAAAATGTCTAAAACAAATAGCAAGAATTCATAGAAAAATAAGTTATATTTAACATCTAGTATACTGTTAGCACATTTGGATGAGGATATATTCACCAATGGATGGTCTTCTGTTTAAGTGCAGAACATGAAGGTCAGATTTTCCATTTTTTGAGACTAAGTGTGGTGGCGGGCGGGTTTCACGATGCGTTTCCCGCTGGGCATCGCGGCAGGAACTCACACCCGATTTCATGCTTGGAAGCTCATTAATTATGCATGGTGGAAAGCTCTCCAAATCATATGCTGGGGTGGGAACGGATTCGTCTGCCAGGCCATTACCTAACGGGGTGGAAGGTCCAAATGTCATATTTAAACACACACATTTACTCTCTCCAGCCCAGCTATGTTAAGGAAAAGTTTCAATATGGCTGCGTCCAAGAAATAAGTTGCACCAAGGTTCAGCAATGACTCCCTCGAGGCACTTATCCATGGAATCTGCCAGCACCAGGATGTCCTTTACCCCAGGGATGGCTACAAGAGGCCCACCAGCCTCATTTCAGCACCCTGGGAGGCAGTGGCAAGGACGGTTAACTTGTTGTGCACCTACCCTGCAGGAAGAGGATGAATAATCTCATCCATTCCTCCAGGGTAAGTCAACCTTCAGCTCACTCCAATCTCACATGCTTTTAGTGGCATCATGCACTCAAAGGAAAATCTTTACAGTTCTGAAAGTGAGGGGAGAGCTTTCAAAGTGCTGTCAATGGAAATGGCAACAGGCTTGAAATTGAGATACCGGTTAGATAATCAGTTTGATTCAAAACCTGAATTCATTTGTCCACATTGGGCTATCAAATCCATTATGGGTCATAGCCCAAAAAAAAATCCCATTCAAATAACTGTGATTTAATCTTAAATGCAATTAATTCAAACAGATGTTATAACCATTTGTTGACTGATTGCTTTAGATATATTCCCAGTGATGCTATTGAAGGTTTCTCAAGTCACCATAACCTTGCTACTTTTTATAAGCACAACATCTTGATTCAGTTCTGAAAGCCCAGGGATCAATGCTCAGGGATCCCTCACTACTGCATTCAGTCAGTTCGATTTCCATCCAGCCCCTTCTGTGTCTATGTTTTAGTCTTCCATGTCAGACTCCATATTTCCCACCCTTGGTCTCCCCTCTGCCTGCCCCCCTCTTCAACCCCATGATAGTCCATTGTCCCCCATTGTCTCTGTTATTCTTCCCCCCTCCCTCCAATCCCACCATAGCCCATTGTCCACCATGTGTCCGTAATCCTTCCCCCACACCAACCACCCCCCGGCCCCTCCCACCCCGCCCCATCACAGTGCTGATCTCCATCTCACAGCGCAGCTCTCCTGAGCCCTCAGGAGTACGGAGGAAGCCAGTGAGCAGACCTACCCTACAGCCCACCAGTGTGGCGTCACTGTTATTGGTGAGAACTTGGAGCAGTGCTGCTGCAGGTAGGCTTTGAATGTTGCGCTCAGCTCCAAGTCACAAGAGGAGTGAGGGTGGGATGCTGCATGCCACTCATTTTCAGATGGGATGCAGACCAGTTTCAATTTTCCGCTGATGTGGCGCAAGATTGGGAGGTGGAATGTGATACGGTGACTAGCGTTTTTAAATGGCATTCCTGACCTGGATCAGCTGGAAACCCAGCCTGCCATCAGCAGGCCATGAACGTGGTGAGGGGAAAGTTCCAACCGGATTTCCCACTGGCAGAAATGCGATATTTGGCCTCTGTCCGAATTTTCTGCTTCCACCCGCCCCAGAACCCACCGCAGGCAGGACTGGAAAATTCTGTCTGAAGCAACTGCTTCTCACTGGAATTAAATCCCCTATCCTGTAAATGAGAATGTACGACAGGGATTTTCCAGTTCTGCCAGTGGCGGGAATTTTCATGGGTGGGAATAGTCTTGGGCGGGACTGGAAAATTTGGAGAGCAGCCAAAAGTGAAAATTGAATTTGGATGGGAATTTCCAGTCCTGCCAAATCTCACCCAAGGTTTCTATTCTTTTATCCACTAATGCTAGCGAACAAAACTAATTACCAGTGGATTTACTGTGTAATTGCAAACAGGATTGCTCCAACCTTATTTGGATCTGGGCACTTACAGCTTCCAATCAACTTGATTGAAAGTAGATTAATGGAACAGAAATTATTGTAAACTTTCATTGATTTTGATCTTCTACTCAAACTGGCTTGTGCACTAATGCTAGGAAATAAAGGAACATGATTTACAGTGCGAAAACCTGTGCTTGAATGGCATATAAATTAGCTTGAGCTACTTCTTTGTCTGTAACATACCACCACGCATTTAGTGCTGTTACTGGCTTTCAGAAGTGATCAAGATGTAGTGCTTATAAAAAGTAGCAAGGTTATGGTGATTTGGGAAACCTTCAATAGCATCACTGGGAATATATCTAAAACAATCAATCAACAAATGGTTATAATATCTGTTTTAAATAATTGCATTTAAGATTAAATCACAGTTATTTGAAAGGGACTTTTTTTTGGACTATGGACTATCAAATCCGTTATGGGTCAATGTGGATGAATGAATTCAGGTTTTGAATCAAACTGTGTCGCAATTTCAAACCTGTTGCCATTTCCATTGACAGCACTTTGAAAACTCTCTCCTCACTTTCAGAACTGTAAAGATTTTCCTTCACTTGAAATTTAATGCATCAAAACACCATTTCCATGAACTAATGATACATTGTAACTAATTTTAACCTTCTCTCCTAGAGTCAGTAGCAAAGGAACAGCACTCACTGTTATGGCAGTTACAGCTGACCATGGACATTTTGTGGGCTTTTGAGCAGCAACACATGGAGGTGATGTCGCTGCTCCTCAGCCCCCAGCTATAAAGTCAGGGGCAAGACAACCTCCACTTTGCCGGGTTGTCCCAATCCAATTTTACCATAGCTAGTCATTTCATTGGCTCAGGGTGACACTTACGCACCATTCAGAAGTCCTGTCTCCGAGAGCTGCCAGCCAATCAGATAGCTGGCAGCTCCCTACTGCCAGCAGTATCACTGGTGGCCACTGCTAGGACTGCAGGCAATTACAACAATTCTCAATGGAGCCAGACTAATTGGTAAGTTGGGGTCTTCTGCCAAGGCC